>NW_023425401.1:87505302-88764677 GCF_014108415.1 Molossus molossus
AATCCTCAAGTGAAGATTTTTAAAAAAATGTTTAATGTCACTAATCGAAGAGATGCAAATTAAAATGACTGTTTTAAGGTATAATTTTACACCTGTCAGAATAGGTGACATCACAAATTATTAAACAACAAGTACTGGTGAGGCTGTGGAGAAGAGGGCAGTGTAGTACACTACTGGTGGGAATGCAGACTGGTGCAGCCACTGTGGAAAACAATATGGTGTTTCCTCAAAAAATTAAAAATGGAACTGTCATTTAACTCAGTGATTCTACTTCTAGGAATATATCCCAAGAAGCCTGAAACACCAGAAAGAATATATACACCCTTATGTTCATAGCAGCACTGTTTACAATTGCCAAGGTCTTGAAACAGCCTAAGTGTCCATCAGTAGATGAGTGGATAGAAAAAGCAGTGGTACATATACACAATGGAGTACTATGCAGCTGTAAGAAAGATCTCTTAACCTTTGAAATGACATGGAGAGACCTGGAGAGTATTATGCTAATCAAAATAAGCCAGTCAGTGAAAAACAAATATCTCATGATCTCACTTATTTCTGGAATATAATGAACAAAATAAGCTGATGAACAAAATAAATCCAGAGACATGGAAGTAGAAAACAGACTGACAAATCTCAGAGGGAAGGGGGTTTGGGGGCTAGAAGAGAAAAACCAAAGAACTTATATGCATATATGCATAACCAACGGACACAGACAACAGTATGGTGAAGGCTGTGAGGGAGGGGTGGGGTGGGAGGAGTTTGTCAAATGAGGAAAAAGGAGGGACACCTGTACTAAAAGAAGTTAATGAAGTATTAAAAAAAGAAAGAAAAAAAAAAGAATAGACCCGGGATTCCAGAGTATTTGTATTCAAGTCTAAATGCTCAGTAGTGTTATGCCAGAGAGCAGCCTGCCACAGGAGTACCTCTGTAGATATGGCCTTTCATTGTTCACTGCCCATTCCCCACTGGTGCAGGAACTTGACCATTGGTAGTTTTTGTAGAGCAACTGTCATCTTGTTTGCCTAGTCTTTGTTCCTGTATATACCCCGAAGCTCTCGCCAAAAGAAAGCCTGCCCAAAGCTCTTTATAAGCAGCAAGCCCGGGACAGTTTAAGGCTGACACCATTTTGGACTCAGCCCTTCTGCTTTGTAGAGGTTCGGAATAAAATTCTGTTTCTGCGTCACTTTGGCCTTGTGTTTTCTACCCTCGGCAATCTAACATTTGGTGCCAGAACCTAGGAGGGTTCAGCGGGTGGAGTGTTTGCAGTGACCCAGCCAAGGACACCTCAGGTGTGCTACACAGGGCGTTGCCCCACTGAAAACCATCCCTTTGGTTTGTTTCCTCAAGGCCTTGATCAACTCAAATTCACAGGGGACCTTAACCCTTCGCGTCTCATTTTCTATTGTGATACCGCATGACCACAGTACGAATTGCATAATGGCTCTCAATGGCCTGAAAACAGCAGTTTCAATTTCAACACTTTGCATGATTTAGGTACCTTTTGTCATTGCAATTGAAAGTGGTCAGAAATACCTTATGTCCAGGCTTTTTCACCTTCAGATCTTGACCCTCTTTATGCCTGCCCTGTTCTATTATCAAATTCTTCTCGTACACTCTAAGCCTTCTACTCCTCACCCCGCTGCCTCTGAATCCAACTTTGAGAGAGGAGATGTTTGCAGGATGACCTGGCTGCTCTCCCATACTAACAGCAGTATTGGAATAAGACTCATATACAATTTAACCTTGTCTCTGCTTAATTGGCTCAAGTAGTGACAGGTGGTCCCGACCCATTTGTTGTCTGGTTTCATTTTCTGGTGATTCTGGTGGGATCGCAAGTGGGACCCCTCTGTGATGAATACTGGGGATCATGCTTGCTGCCTGGACTGGGAGTTCTGGGACTGAGGCCTAGACTCTTCCTGTTTTGAGTCTTGGCCATGGCTTCAATAGTTTCTATTGTCTCATCTAAAGTTGAGTCCAGCTTTCTAGCTCTGTGACTATAATTCTGTTACAAAAAGCATTTGTTGTCTGTTACCTCTCATCTGGTGTGAGCCTGATCAGCTCCTGGTTGCAAGTGACCGCTCGTGGTCCTGTTGTAGACCAATGAGACGGACCAGACTCAGACTCCGAACTGGGTTCCAATGAAGAGAGCTTTATTAGCCGTGCGGCGACTATCCCATCCTACACAGAGGAGAGAGCAGCCCCGAGCTCAGGGGGAGGGCTGCTTATATAGTTGTCTTAGCCCTAGTTAAGAAATTGGGCTAAAGATTTGTGAGCAAGCAAGCAGGTACAGGAGCAGATAGCTGCAGTTAGCTGTTACACCTGAGGGATGAATTAACTATACAATGGATGAACTCTGGCTGATGTATATCTCCTTCCTTTGTTAATGGAAAAATTTTTACTGTGTGTTAACATAGCATGTGTTTGTCCCTCACAGTCCTTGCCTGGTCTTTGAAGACAAGCCTGATCAGCTCAGAGTTGAGACATTGCTCTGCATGGTACAGGGCATTTTGGTGTGAGATACTAGTCTGAAACTAGTGTCCCACTGCTTCTTTTTGAGAGCACTCATTTATTTACTCTAGATATTGTTTCTGTTTTGAGATAGGACAGGGCCCCTTCTGATGTGTAAGATTCATGTTGTTACATCATAAGGACTCTACTCAGAAAGATCTAAATGGATGGTTCAAAGAGGGGGAAAAAGGTCTCCCTCCCTCCCAGAGTGTAAAAGAATAATGCAGTAAAGTAAATCTTTTAAACACTTAGTTAAATCCCCATCTTGGAGGCCTGGGAGCTACAGGAGTCCTGGGGACACTGGGGGAATTAATACCACCCCTAAACCTGTGCAGGCTGTCAAAGCAGCAGGAGCCAGGGCCCTACCTCAATGTGAAGGAAAAAAATGCTACTTTTAAATTCAAGGTGCTGGAGGCCTGGGAGATGCTGCAGCCCCTGGAACAAGCCTCGGGGCCTGGTATACCCTCCCCCTCCTTACCTTCTCCAGCATGCTAGAAGTAGCCAAAGACACTAGATAATTAAACAGCTCACTATTAAGCACAGAGAAGGAATGCAGTAATCACCAAGAATCATATGGGTAATTTAAGTTTAATTGGTATTTTTAAAAGTCATTAACAAAAAATACAGGTCTGTTTTGCCTGGGTTTGCCCACCACGTGCTTTTATCTTCCCCTAAACCTTCCCTATTTGGTTCAAAATGCTTATAGCTAATTGATGAAACCAATGTCCTAGGAGAAGCTTCAAGAAATCTTATTTGAGGCATTTTTTAAAATGCAAGTGTCTGGGAGATAATCCTTATAGAAAGGAAAAACCTGTCTGAGCAGATCAATGAATTTATTTCAGCTGTTAAACATTGATTGCTAAACACGTCTTAAGTAAACCTACTTTTGGCCTTTTATTACAAAAAGCTAGAAAATATGTACCAAGTGGAGGAGTCCAGGAAGCTTCCTGTGACTTTCTAAACCAACTGTAATTTCCCCACCAGAACCCCCAGGTACAGTTGACAGTGGGGAACAAATTGATTGATCTCCTAGTCGGATATACTTTTAAAAAATTGTTTTTTCTTTATTGATTTTTAGAGAGGGAGGAAGGGAGAGAGAAAGAGAGATAGAAACATCAATGAGAAAGAACATGGACTGGCCACCTCCTGCATGCCCCACACTGGAGATTGGGCCCATAGGCTTAGGCATGTGCCCTGATTGGGAATTAAACTGGCAACCTCTTGGTGCATGGGCTGACACTCAACCACTGAGCCACACCAGCTTGTCTTAGTCTGATATACTTTTATTCATAATTCTGAGTGTTATATTAAAATGTCGTTACAAGACAAGCAAATTTCTTTGTCAACTGCATTATAATCAAATCTACAACCATGTTATTTTAAGGTTTTTTTTTTGTTGTTTACCAAGAGTCACTGTTTTTGTTATATTGCATTTGCAAAGATGTTACATCTTCTGAAAGATCTGACTTAGTTTAAATTATATATCTCTGAGAATAAATTTCAGATCATTGCATTAAACTAGGTGGCAATTATTAGAACTCTGGGGGATATCTGAATTTATGGAAGTACTGGCAAGAAACAGAAATTTAATTAAGGGACTGAATGAACTGAAAATAATAGTTTTTGTAATTCTTTTAAATATTGCTGATTTTTAATATTTTTATTTTCCAGACACAAGGACAATCGTTCCTTTTCTCAAAGCAATTTAGTAAACTATACTTTCATAAGCAATATTGAGGCATGTATATATTTTTTACTACCTGATCCCTCCAGAATTTGGAAGCTCTTAATGAGTGAGTATTATGACTTTCATGGCACTCTGTTTATTTGCCATGAATCCAATAGGAATCTGATTTCTTTGTAACAGGACAGTTATAAAGTCAGTTTCCAACTGTGGTTTTATTAACCAAGACCTTGAAGAGAATGTCATGTCTGAGAAAGACATGCCAGGACTCTGGATGTCACCAGAAAGCTTTAAGAAATGGAGATTGACTTTGAAGCTGAAAAGAGCCCCTTGGAGACAGGGCCTGGTAACTTGCTTGGTCATGTGATTCATGGCAATCTTTCCAGGTAAGGAACAAGGGTTGCTTTCCTGAAAGATGGTGAAAAGGAAACTCAGCATCTTGGGGAACCTCAAAGACTTGAGGACACTGTCCAAGTCTGCAGGTACCCCAGGCACTGCCTAATGCCAATTGTGGCTTTGGCTTCTCTGCCCTGAAGGGCTGACTGTTAACTGCTCACTAGAGCTAGATCTAAAGATTCCTTATGAGTGAGTAACATTCTAGCAAAGTAAAATGGAGTAAGCCTGTGCAATCTATTTGATCTATTGATACTCTCATGTGTATGCAATAACCAAGCCAGGTTAGAACTAGACTTAATAATCTCTTTAACAGGAGGGTGCTCTTAGGGAGAGAGAAAAATTATGTTCCAATGAAAACCACAACATCCAGTTATGGGTATTGAACTCCAGCACAGTTAATTGTCTTCAAAGTTTTGTTTAAGGTTGTGTCTGTGTATGCCACGCATGTCTCAGCACCTGATAACCACCAGAATGTTCTAACTGCAGACAATCTGTCAGACTGTCACTGTATGATTTCACTACAGTGGAAGCCTTACATCTGGAAATCTTCTCAGCTGGTTTATGATTTAATGTATACATTAACCTTTACGTTTTCTGCTCTTCTGTTTCATAGAATGTATGCCTATGTTCCCGTTTACCTAATTACTTAAGCTGAGAAGGCAAGCCAGGTGCAGCCCCTTAGGCAGTGCAGAGAAGTCACCCTTTGCATTTGTAATTCCCGTACATCCATCAACTGCTTAAATTTCAGTGGAACTAGAAGGCCCCAAATGCCCAGAGGCTTATCATGTGTAAAAGGTGGCTGGAACCTGGGATCCGGGCTCGGTCTTTAGTGGTGACTCTGCTGGGTCAGCACTGGTGCACAATAAATAGTCCTTTTCTAGTCCTCCGAGTGCGTGCAGTTTGTCTCTTCCCACCGACTGAATTTCTGCCACAACATTTTGGTGCACTGGCCAGGAAGCCGACAGCCGTGCTGGCCCCTTGAGCCACCATTGTTGAAAGCCAGTGGGAAGCAGCCACTAATTTTGGGCCCCTGGTACAGAAAGGAAGGCATTCTCACGAGATTATAGGTTCAAATTAACCCCTGGAAAATTGCACTCCCTCTGTGAATTAGAATGGCCCACCTTTGGTGTGGAATAGCCCACTGAAGGCACCCTTGATGTCCCCAAAGTCCAGGCCATGTATAGGGTAGTCACCAGAGACTTCAGCCATCTGACCAATTTCTCTACATAGACCAGTGGTTGGAAATAGCCCAAGACAGGTCTCCTTGGGTCCGATTCTGTGTTACTAGTCAGGGACAATGTAAGATCCTCATGGCATCAGGTGAAAGGAAGACTTTATGGTGAATTAAGTAGCCTCCTATATTACAAGGGGAATCAGAAGAGGTCCCTCCATTGCCACCACCATACACCCCGCTACCTAAGGATGGAACCTCACCTGCCCAACAGCCCACCTTCATTCATCTCACCCCCACAACTGGAGCCAGGGTCGCTGGAGCCAATGGGAAGATGTCTCAGGTCAGCAACCCAGGGACCACAACCCCCAGCAGCAATGCAATTACCACTGTAGGAGAAAAGGGGTCCACAGAGAATGGGTCTTGACAGGATCCTACAAGAAGGGGCAGCAGTCTTTCAGACTCATCGCCCCACCTGGGTCGACTATAGCAAATTGTCACAGAAGCCAGAAGGTGGCTCCAGAGCCAGATGCCAGCCAGACATCTAGACATAGAAGCCTAAACACGAGAGGCCTCACCTGATGAGGAACCCTCAGGGAAACCCACAGACACAGAGATGGGAGAGGGCAGGAGGGAGACAGACAAAAGCACAGAGGCGAAGCACAGAGTTTGGGGGTAGACAGAGAAAGGCCAGAGAAGCTGCAGGAGACAGAAGTAGGGAGGGACAAAGATGCAGGACAGGAGGGTTTGCAGGAACCGGGCCAGTAGGCACCTCTCCCAAGCCAAGGGGCACGTTTTCTCCATTTTGTCTGAAGGTCACCAGCCCCTCTGAAACTCTGCCTCTGACCCTGGTGCTAGTCTGAGCCCCAGGCTGCAGAGAGGAGCTTTCCACAAAGCCAGGATGTGAAGGTCAGGTGCCCAGAGAGCCTCAGTTCCTCCCAGCCTCAGCACCTTGCCAGGTCTCAGCCAGACCCACATCCCAGGACAGCCTGGATGGGCAGCTGGCTGTGGGGAGTCCAACCCCATCTGCTGCTCCCCACTGTAACCTTTCCTGGGCTGGTATGGCTGCTCCTGCTGCTGTTGGCCTCCCTCCTGCCCTTAGCCTGGCTGGCCAGTCCCCTTGCCCCGGAGGAGGAGATTGTGTTTCCCAAGAAACTTAATGGCAGCATCCTGCCTGGTGTGGACATCCCTGCTAGGCTGTGGTACAATTTGCCTGCCTTTGGGAAGACACTACTGCTAGAGCTGGAGCAAGACCTGGGCATGCAGGTCAAGGGGCTGCCAGTGCAGTACCTGGGCCAGGTGCCTGAGCTGCTGGATGAGGCAGAGCCGGGCATCTACCTCACTGGCACCATCAACAGAGATCCAGAGTCAGTGGCATCTCTGCACTGAGATGAGGGAGGCACCCTAACTCTGCAGGGGGTCTGGGTCTCACATTCTACACCAGAAGAGCCCCACCAGCAGCCAGGGCCCCATGTGCATCATCAAGACTCTTCCTGGCAACCTCAGGCCCAGCCCCTGAAGAGCCAAGTGCTTTGCTTCCCTGAGTAGATTCATGGAGACCCTGGTGGTGGCAGATGACAAGATGGCAGCATTTCATGGCACAGGGCTAAAGCACTACCTGCTCACAGTCATGGCGGCCGCAGCCCAGGCCTTCATGCATCTGAGCATTTGCAATCCTGTCAGCTTGATGGTGACTCGGCTAGTGGTTCTAGGGCCAGGAAAGGAAGGGCCCAAGGTGGGACCCAGAGATGCCCAGACCCTGCACAGCTTCTGTGTCTGGCATGCTGGTTCCAGAACTACCTGCAACCCCAAAATACATAGCCCAATAGGAGTGGGAGAAAGTAAGAAAGGAAGGATGGTGGATCCTCCCACACCACAGAATCTACATGCCAGAACAATTAGCCCATTAGTTAGTCCTCCAATAGCATGAACTCACTCATCTGGGAAAAACCTCCCTAGAAGCCTTATTAAGCTGGTACTACCTGATTTTTCAACTTCTATCCCTCTGTGCCTCGGTCTCCCAACACTATCCCCTCTTTGCTCAAAACAATGCCAGACAAGGTCCCACCAAGCCCACTGGGATCCAGCACTGTGGCCAACCAGCCTTTGAAGATTTAGAGGTAGACTTCTCGAAAATAGGACCCAGTCGAGAAAATAAATATCTCATGGTTTTCATCTGTACTTTCTCGGGCTGGATTGTAGCTTACCCCACACATACAGAAAATGTGAGAGAAGTAACTAAAGCTCTACTGAGAGACAGCATCCCAAGATATGGAATGCCATTCACTATAAGATTGGACGATGGCCCAGCCTTCGTACCAGAAATGGTACAGCAGGTAGCTAAAACGCTAGGTGTCCAAAGAAATTTGCACACAGCCTACCAGCCCCAGAGCTCAGGGAAAGTAGAATGCATGAATCAGACCCTTGAGCCAACATGCCATGGACTGTTATACTGCCCCTATTTCTCCTGCAAGTATTTTGTATCCCTCAGGCAAAGATAGGGTTCTCCCATTTTGAAATCTTATACGACAGACCTCCCCCACTAATCAAATTCAAAGGGGACATTAAAGAACTGGGAAACTTGGAAATCCAAAAACAACTACAAGGACTAGGAAAAACCGTTCTTGAGGTACATAAGTGGGTAACCAAAAGAATACCCATTTCCCTGGGAATAACTATATATCTCCACAGACCAGGGGACCAAGTCTGAATAAAAGACTGGAAAAGGGAACCCCTCAAACCAACCTGGAAAGGGCCCTATATAGTTATACTAACCACTCCCACAGCTCTCAAGGTTGCAGGTCTGAGTACCTGGATCCACTACTCATGAGTGAAGGCAGCTCACGTGCTATACAACAACCAACCTGCCTGGAGCATGACCACCAGCCAGAACAATCCTCTGCAGGTCACTCTAAAGAGGACAGTGAAACCTGCTGATTGGTCTACAGCAAGTGCCTGAGGACTCCATCAGTAGAATCGAGGGTCATCACCTGCTGGACTGATCCCAGCACTGGACTCTGTATCCTTAGTAGCCTTACAGGATCAAGTAGACTCCTTAGCAGCAGTAGTATTACAGAATAGAAGGGGGTTAGACCTACTGATTGCTGAAAAGGGAGGAATACGCCTCTTCTTAAGAGAGGAATGTTGATTTTATTTTAATCAGTCAGAAATAGTTAGGACATGGCCCAGCAGTTACAGGAACAAATACTGGACATCTTGGGTACTCCCATTAGCTGGTCCTCTCTTAATGCTTTTTATAGTACTCCTGTCTGGCCCTTGTATTCTCAACATGCTAACTCATTTTATTTCCTCTGGCTTAGAAACAATATAGCTCCAAATTATGCTTCAAATAAGGATCCCCAACTACTCTCTTCTGGATGGTGAAGAACTCTAGTTGCTGTATCCCTCCCCTTCAATGCCCCTATTTCAGCAAGAAGCAGACAGAGAGATTGTTGCCCCTCTTCCTCATGTGGCACTAAGGGAAATCCCTGTCCAAGATGTTCTCTAAATCAGCTGGGAGCAGTTTGAGAATCAAGAGCAGGGAATGAGAAGGCAAGCCAGGTGCAGCCCCTTGGGCAGTGCAGGGATCCCGCCCTGGCTTTTGTAATTCCCTTAACATTTGCCAAGCGCCTAAACTACAGTGGAACAAGAAGGCCCCAAATGCCCAGAAGCTTATCATGTATAAAAGGTGGCTGGAACCTGGAATTGGGGCTCAACCTTTGGAGGTGACTCTGCTGGGTCAGCACTGGTGCACATTAAATAGTCCTTTTCTAATCCTCCAAGTGCGTGCAGTCTGTCTTTTCCTGCTGACCAAATTTCTGCCACAACAAATCAATCTGTTCTAGTTAGAGATACAGCAAAATGAATAAATAAATAAATAAATAAATAAATAAATAAATAAATAAATAAACTAGCTGATTGGGCCTCAAAGATTTGACAACAGCTCTCAGAATCTTGGGGCTCAGGCTAAAATTTAATTGTATCTCTTGACTCTTTCTTTTAGCAGGACCCCTGCTAATGCTTCTCCTCGCTCTTCTTTTTGGTCCCTGTATCCTATGCCAATTTCTTCATTTCTCCAGAACTGTGTTTGGGTCTTCACCAACCAGTCTATTGGTGAGATGATGTTCCTTCAATTGTCTGTCTGATACCAACACCTATCTTAAGTTCCAGAAGGCCAGTACCACATTCCAGCCGACTACTATCAAAGTTTATATCCCTGTGACCTTAGCACCCCCACCAGCAAGAAGCAGTTACAGAAGAAATGACTTCTGCCCCCAGTCCTTAATAACGAAAGGCTGGAGTGTTAGGCCAGAGAGCACCCTGCTATAGAAGTGCCTCTATAGATATGGCCTTTCATTGTTCACTGCTCATTCCCATTGGTTTGGGAACCCGACCCTGGGCAGTTTTGGTCAAGCAACTGCCATCTTGTTTGCCTGGTTTTTGTTCCTGTACATACCGCAAAGCGCCTGCCAAAAGAAAGCCCTGCCAAAGCTTTTTATAAGCAGTGAGCCCCAGCCTGTTTGGGCTGATGTCATTTGGGATTCAGCCTGTCTGCTTTACAGGGGTTCTGAATAAACTTCTGATCCTGCCTCACTTTGGCCTCGTCGATCTAACAGGTGTGTGTGTGTGTGTGTGTGTATATATATATATATGTATATGGATATATATATATGTGTGTGTGTGTGTTACCTTTATATATGGATATATTTACTTAGGATTATATATCTTTTCTTAAGATATATCTCATATATATAATCATTTAAGATATTTATGGGTATATACATATATTTACTTAATATTTTATATATAATAGAGCAGTTTTCGAACGGTGGTGCTACTGAAGTATTTCCTGTAATTATCATTTTTATATCTGAATTACTAATGAGTAACTAAACTGATTGATCTGATGGTTCTTTTCTTTTTCTGCTTTGTCTTTGAAGGTTCAAAGGTGTAGCAAAACATCACTTGTAAGAGGTTGAGTAAACACAGGAGAAGCCCTACAGCAAGGTGCTGAGTTAACAGACAGGATAATCCCTCACTGAATATACTTACATCACCAAGCTCTTTGTAGAACTTGAAAAGAGAGTTAAAGGGCCTTTGCTAGGGACTGGCCAGATGAAAACCCTCATAACAACTACTTCTCACAGCCTATTACTAAAGCAGTAGCTTTGCAAAGAGGCATAATCTCACATAAATAAAAACACTAGAATGTAAGCTTCATAAGGGCAGAGATTTTGTCTGTGCCCGGTTACTGCTGTATTTGCAGAGTCCAAGCTAAGGCCTAGCAAATAAATGCTCAATAATTAAACTATTTCTTGAGTGCGTTGAATGAATGAAAACCTTGACCTTTCTATTAAATAAAATTATCACTAAAAGCAAGACAAACAAACAAAAAGTAGCAGGCTTTTCCATTTCCTGACAGATTTCTGACCCTGAGAATGCTGATAAGCAGGTAAGCAGGGCTGAGGAGTAGCCTGTGAAGGTTGCAAGTGCAAATATGTACATGTAGCAACTATTTCAGAAGACATGGATTTGGTTAACTCAGATTTATACCCATGTGTCACATTTGAATTACAAATATTTTGTTCAGCATCTGAACAAAACCGCCTATGGTTTTCAGGTATCTTTTACCCATGACCAGGTATCATAAAATGACACATTACTCTCTGCAAACATTTTAGCTTACTATGAACAGTTTTTACTTAGCTTCGACTGACTAAAAAAAATAAGTTTGACATTATCAGTTTCACAGATGGGGTTGCTTATATAGCATTACCTATAATTTAGCTCACAACCTCAGATAGTGAATTAAAATAATATAGTAATCTCACAATTATGTCTGACTTAATCAAATCTGAAGACGTATTTGTTTTTACTGCCATAGCAAACTTTTTCTTGAGAAAAGAAAGTTTTTTTTTATAGCATAGGCAAGCTAATAATTTGAATAGAAACTATTCATTTGTATACTTTGTAAGTTTTTCTAATTATGTTAATAATGAAAATTGAGAAGTTAGTCATCCTCTGCTGAGCCATACTCAATTCTACTTGTCTTTTAAAAATATAATAAAATAGCAAACAACCTTAAAGTACATTATTAATTGATTAAACATGATTTCTTAAAATGGTTTACACCATCTCATTTAACTTTGGAGTTTGCAGACATTAATAATGAGTCACCAAAAAGTTATGATTAATTTATAATTTGAATTACACACCAGGCTTAGCCCAAGAACTCCATGTGGACCCAGGAGAAAAAAGAAAAAAGAAAAATGTTTAAAGTGAGCCATGGCAGAAATACTCAGAAAATACATATCTATATTCACAGAAAACAATTAGACCTTGTGCAATTAGAGTGAACATTCAAGTTCATTTTATTCCAAGGAATTGTTTCTATTCTTGAAGTTCCATGTAGAAAGAGTCCTTAGGGTTAGAGCACTACTGAGGGTGGTATAATTTGGCTTGGCCCTTGAACATGTAAGGTAAATATTTTACATTATGACACAGTAACAAACACAGCCATAGAAAACATAGGATCTGATCAACATTAACGCACTTGGAGTTTAAGGCTAACCACATTTGAAAGCAATCATTTCCAGGATGGAGATCAAATACTTAATATAGTGTTACCTGTTAGGGTTGCTAGAGAAGATTTATTTAAAAATCGATTCATAGGACGTTTTCATATTTGTCAGTTTCTTTCCACTTTGTGTACTAGACAGGAGGCACTTTAGAGTTATTAACTTTCAGGAGTACAAGACACTGAGTTTCAGCAGTCACTGATAAATATTGCAAGGAAGTAAAGTGAAATTGGATTAAAAAGAAACTAAACACACCATTAAACCAGACTATTTTTCTAAATCTTGTAAAAATCACTAGTCTCTGATTTGAAGAACTTCCTCACTGAAAAAAGAAAATATAGTAGTTATCACCCACCTATGCCTAAAGAAGTGAATCCCACAGCTTTCCAGTGTTAAGGTGTAATGGATTTGCTGTTTGAGCGTGTAGAGGTTTTTAAATATTGGCGAATTAGTACTTTGAGTAAATTTCAAAGTACTGTATTATAAATGGGCTCCAAATAGTAAGGAAAAAAAATCACATGAAATACGTTGGAAGAGTTTAGTAAAACGTATAAAAATTAGAATGCTAAAAAGACCTCTGTTTTAAAAGTGAAAAAGAAGTCGCATTTGTTGGTGGTAATCTAAAGCCTTTCTGTTTGTTTGTTTGTTTGTTTGTTTGTTTTAGACAACTGGTATGCACTGCACCCGCCACAACACGTCGGATAGTAGGTCCTGGTACACACTAAGGAATACCCAACCAGGTAAATATGTCAGGGTGATGAGGCCCATGAAATTTAGCGGGTAGTGAGAATAGTCCCAGGAACAAGCGCCGCACTTGCGGAGTCCCAGCCCCCAGGACAGCTCCCACAAGTAGACGATGATCACATAGATGGGCACCCGCTTCCAGGTGCTCCAACCGCGACTGTAGTAAAGGTGGAAATAGAGCTTTTCCACCACGAAGCTGCAGCTGCCATACATAAAGAACGACCAGAGCGACGTGTGGCCGCTGGCTGCCCGGCCCCCCTGCCCCAGCAAGTTAAAAAAGAAGGTGAAGAAGATCTCATTCAACAAGCCGTGCATTCCGTAGAAAAGGAAGCGGAACAGGTCTGGCAGCCCCTTGCTGGGGGCTCCTTCGGTGCTCCGGGGGCCGCGGGGTCGTCGCCGCCGGCCACCCACCGCCGCAGCAGTTCGGGTGCCAGGAGGCGCGAGGGGTGCGCCCAGTCGCTGGGGCAGCTGCCGCCGGTACCGCAAGCGCAGGAAGCGCTTCAGGAACACTTGCGACTGGTAGAGCGCCAGCAGGTACTGCAGCGCCAGATCCAGCGTCCCCGGCGCCGCCGCGTCACCCAGCCCGTCGCTCAGGCTGAGCAGCAGAGCCTGGTCAGCCAGGGTCTGCAGACCCACGTGCGCCAAGGGGTAGAGGAGAAAATTGAAGACGAAGGCGCTGGGGCAGCGCCGCTGCTGCAGGTAGACCTTCTCCAGGGCAAAGTGGGTGAGCAAGTGCAGGAGGCAGCGGTAGGGCGAGGAGAAGCCGAGCATTCGGAGGTCGGTGCTGCGAGCAAAGCGCCGAGAGGAGGAGAGGAGCACGTCCAGGGTTAGCCCGTGCATCCCGTAGAAGTAGAGGCGCATCCAGGCGGGCAGCTCGGCGCCCTCCGCCGCGGCTTCAGCAGTGGACAGCGGCTCCGGGCGGTCGGCGGCTGCCTCGCCTACTCGCACGCTGGAGGCCGCCGGCCGCCGCGACGCGCCTCCCCGCCGCGCCAGACCCTTGCCATCCGCGTCGCTGCCCGCCATGGGCTCCGAGGCTGACGTGGCGCCCGATCCCACGCCTTCGCCGCCGGGTGCGTGGAGCTGCGGGCTCGAGGGGCCGAGCTCCGCGCCGCCTCCCAGCCCCTGCCGGCCCGCTGGGGGCGCGCAGGGAGCTCTGTCCGGGCCGCGGAACTGGGGCGCTTGGGTGAGGCGCAGGCCTCCTGGCTCGCGGAGTCCCCCAGCCGCGGCCCCGCTGCACCCTCCCCTCCAGCCCGGGGCGAGGTGCCCCTGGCCAGCGCCCGCGCTCACCCTGAGCGGCCTAACAGGCGCCGCGGCCCTGCGAGGGGCGGCGGCGCCGGGGTTGCGAAGAGAAATGCGGAGGCTGGTGCAAACCCCATCTTTTCCGCTGCTCAGCCCCGGCGCCTCTGCTGCAGGCTCTGGAACGTAATGTGAGCAGCGACGCCCCTTCTCCGGGCCCTCCCGTTCCCCTCTCCGCCGGTCTCGACCGCTCCCGCCTTCTCGGGCGCCCCTCCCCGCCCCAGCCCTCCGCGCTCAGTCCCTCGGTAGTCCTCTGGAGAAGACTCGGCCCTGGTTCTTGGCCTCATTCATAGGCTCTGCACCCCGGTCCTCAGGCGTCCGCTGGGGTGGAGGCACCGAGCGGAGAAACCTCTAACAGGTGTGACTGCCCGCTGATGGGCATTCCCTGTGTTGCCAAAACCAGGGCCAGGTCCTGGCTGTTTTAGACGAATGGCCAAGTGCCACATGATCGGGGCCCAGACCAAATTTTATTGCTGTATATTTAATGTCCCTATTTAAAGCCAGCTGTGTCCCAGTCACAGAATAAACAGGAGACTCCAAGCCTGCGTACCCCAGGGTTTCCCTGCATCTGAAATATTGCCTGGGGGCCTGGTCCACTTTTTCAGTCTCTCTTCCTGGCCAGTCTGCTTTTCTCGATGAGTTTACTTCCCGTCAAGGACAAAGATCAAAGTCCCTCAGAATTAGTGCAATGGATTAGGCGTTGCTCTGGTTGGGGTGGAGTCTCATAGCAAGAATAATACCTTTGCTTTCACTGGCACACTCCAATGCTGCTTTTCTTCCTTGCAGAAGTAGGTCACCCCAGAAATAAAGACTGCGAAGAGGTTTTTTGTTTTGTTTTGTTTTGTTTCTTTAAGTGGAGAGGGTGAGAGAATCCAGAATTTTGGTGTGTTGGGCTCCACTTTTTCTCCAATTTTGAATGAGGCTTAGAATTCTAAAGACTCTTAGAGTTCAGTAATACTGATAACCCCCACACATAAAAGTCATGTCTTGTCAGAAACTAGATAACAGTTCTAACCTGTTTCTAGATAAGGAGATCAGATGTTCCCTTGATAGAAGGCTAAGACATTTTTTTCTTCTGGAGAATAAATTTTCTGAGACAGTTTCTTTATTTCTACAGCAACCTCCTTTCCTTACGTAATAAACCCCTTATGTTCAATTTGTGGTGCTAAGTTATCTGTCAATTAGATAAGAGAGAGAAATGAAGATGGCAAGAAGAAAAATTAAGGGGATATGATATCAGTGCCTGTATAAAGTCAAAGTACTGATTTTTAAAAAATATATAGCATTGTTAGCAAGTGGTTTCTTTGTAGATTTCCTTTGGCAGCTGTTAAAACGTTGTCATGCCAGGGATAGAAGCATCAGGTCATATAGGCTCTTCAAACCTGTTACACAGCAAAGACAAGGTTAGTGGTTAGTTCCTGAGCAGGTGCAATGAAGAGAAATAATAATGTAAACATTTTCTTGAGCATCCACTATATACAAGATGCTACATGCACTGGTAGGATACAGGATTATCAGGTTCACTCTCTAAGGTGTATAACCTAGTTGATATCATAATCTATCATACCCCTGTAAACCCTATTTATTTATGATTATTATTATAACTAATTATGACCAGTCAGTAGTACATCCCAAATAAAACATTTCTTTGAGTTATTATTTTTACTATATAAGCTCAATCTTGGGCCCAAATATCAGATATTAAAAACAAATACACTCTTTCTCCAAAATTGCTATTCAGACAAGGGAAAGCACTTCACGATAATAGCATAAATAAAGCCATTCCAACATGCCTACACTAATTTTTAAGATTAAACTTGAATTGATTTCGATGGTAAATTAAATAAGGAGAACATCCATTCAAAAAGGATTGCAAGTGTTAAATGCTGTCTTTAAAGTCTGTTGCTTACCGTTATAAGGGAACTCTCTAAGTTAACAAAGTTTTAATAGCATCATGGAGCAGGGAGGGCAAGGTTGCACTATTTATGAGGTTTTGGGGGTATTGTTTAAAATGGGCTTTTCAGTATTCAGGCCTAATTAGAATTGGATAATGCCTTATGATGCAAGGAGTATATGGTTTTGGGTTCACATAATGTAATGGTGAGGATGAGTTTGGAATCCAAGAGGGGAATAATTTGAGTAATGACAGGTAAAGATAATGAAGAAGCAGGGCAGACAACGAGTTTAGCTAAAATAATGCTCATCCTCACCGGGTGTGGAGGGCAGGTGAAGGGAGGGAAGTTGACTGACCGTTCAAAGGTGTAAAATATTTGTATGCATACATCTATAATTTCTTTTACTTTATATAACTCTTCTTTTCTTTCTTAATTTCTTTTGTTGTATTCTAAAGTTTCAAATTAAGCAATTCTTCCTCTGTTGCTTAAGCAACAGGGAGAACAAATGGACAGGCAGAAAGCAACTGTTAGTACTTATTGGCAAATGTAGAAAGATCATGGAATAGGAGGATAAATATTTCTGAATATGCCCTGTGAGGGGATCATCCTGGAAATCTGCCCTATTACTCCTATTGTCTGTCCTTCCAAAACTCTTTATAACTATGCTTCCCCCCCCCAATACCCCAAAAGTGTTTTATTTCAAATGCTGATCCCTGCCCTGTGATAAGAAAGAAACTTATGTTAGTTTGCTCCTTACAGTCCCAGCTGCAGGAAAAACTGGTGTCATATATTCTCTAAAACAGTGTTTTTCATCTAGACCCAGAAGGTAGATATAAAATGTGAAGAAGAAGTGGGTCCCGAGCTGTGCATAGCAGCCACCCACTGGGCCCAGCTATCAGCTGTGGTCATCGAGGATGAGACTGCTGTAAACACCCAAGCAGGACAGGAGAGAACAAAGGTAGTTCTGCAGCATGATGGAGATGGATGACTTCACAGCTCCCAGCCACCTCATCACCCATACTTCACCTCAGGAGGCACTTTTGCCATCAGGCTAGCTGAGGCTTATGGCCTCTCCTTGTGGCTCTTCATAGCCTCCTCCAGGTTTCAGCTGGGAGCCAGGGATCATCACTGTCTTAAGGATAGGCTGCTTAGGGGGTGCCCATGGAGGGATGATCTTGCCATGCATCCTCCAGCGTCCATAAGGGTTTGTCAGGTGCTTTTCAAAGACAACATACTCCAAGACATCCTTGAGCACATCTTCTTGTCCATACATCAATCTGCCAAACCGGTCACAGATGGCCAGAGTCTGCCGGGTATGCATGCGGATGGTGACCTGCCACATATGTTACCCTGGTTCACCTTACTTGAACAGTGAACCTGAACCACTTGGGCTGGTTCTAAAGATTCTACAAAGCTCCAGTGGACGATCTTATATTGGAGGTCCCAGACCATGTCTTGTTTAGACAAAGGTGAGCTTCAATGAAGATATCTTTAGCTTTTTCAGGGGAAGTCCTCTACTTTAAAATTAGCATCATATTCTCATATCTTCCGTATTCTGCTGAGACCACCATCCTAAAGCCCTGGATAAGCAACACAACCCCCGAGCCACTTTTTTCACGCCATAACTATGCTCTTTTAATTCCTCTCTCTAATAATCTGATTAACAGGAGTCACACAGATATCAGGAAAGTTTCTTTTGGTATCTCTGTCTGGTGGCTTTTTATGTGGTTTTATAGCATTAATTTTAATTTTAGACCCTTTCTTCAGTTCTTGGAGTTTCTTGGAGCTCTACATTTTCACCAGGAAATATTGCTTCAGCTGAAGATTTTTTTTTTCTGAGATTTCACTCAGTGGGACTCCTAAAAAACAGACATTGAATAAATTCTTTTAATTCATAAAACTTAAAATAACAAGTTGTTTTGGAAAAGCTTGCTTAAAAAATAAAATTATCTTTTAAGCAATATTCAAATCAGCAACCCCCCTTTCTGTAATCTTTGTCTGCTTGCCAGAGCTTCACCTTGGGTGCTCCAGGAAAATGACTATTTTCCCCTCCCCAGTTGATTCCATTATGTTTTCAAAGGAAGTCACTTATTTTGAAAAATGATAGTCCAAGCACATTGGTTGCAGGTTTACTGGTAACCTAGAGACTTTGTGAAGAGAGATGATTTCAGTTAATGGATATTACTTATTGAGCACCTACTTATTAGCTGTGCACTTTGCATGTATTATTAGTAATTGACATATCTGTTCCCTTATTTTTTTAAACAGATATTGAAACTAAGACTCAAAAAAGTTGCTTCCTCAAGATCTCCGCTGATAAGTCAAGAGCCAAGCTATGGAACATTTCCACTTGATGCCAAAATTTATTTGTGCTACACTGTGTTACCTCCTACATTCTTATACGTATTTAAGCTATTTTGAATGAGCTTCAGATTTAATAAGAAGAGATTTAATAATAAGAGAGATTAATTCCGTTTATAGTTCCAGTATCAATCCCTAAACCTTTCCCAGTCCCTCCCTCCCTTCTTTTATCATGCATTTTATTACAATCTTCAATCTGTACAGGTATTTCATAGTCCTTTTCTTCCTGTACATTTATTTATTTTTACCCCATCTTTCCTACTGGGTTTCTTTGTAAATTAATAAATGGCTATTTATTTGTACACATGTGGCTATATGAGAGAGATTGCTTTCTGGTGTGAGCATAGAAGGAAATTAGGGTTAGATAACAAGACAATAAATATGGAATGCAAAGATATTCCTGGGGACTGTTAGTACATGTTTCTAGATACTGAAGTTAGACAAGACCACACCTTGCTCCAGTTGTTAACACCCATATTCATGGTTTCCATAATCTGAAAATCTTGGCTTGGTTCAGTATAATGACTTACAAATATATTTTCATGGGTTTATTTATTTAACAATGTTCACTTGAACCTGGTGAATCTCCATATTATATTATATTATATTTTAATATTTTCAACATAGAAAAAACATGTTGCTAACACAAGATTGGTTGCTAATATGGAGACTTTGGGAAAAAACTATCCATTTTAAAAGCCTCATCTGGCAGCGAGGTGTGATGTGAGGCAGATGAAGGCAGCTGAACAAACATACCAGTTATGAATGTTAGTTATGCAATGAAAATCACGTCTCATGAGTGCTTGAACCCTGTCCTGCTTCTTACATTTATTGCGCACTTACTGCATTCTAGGTATTCTGCTGTGACCTAAGGATGCAAAACTGAGCACCACATCGATCTTATCCTCACTGAGATCACAGTTTAGAGTCCTGCATTAATTTTTAATTACTGCAAGCAAGATGGTAAATTCTAGACAGAAAGAGAGGTGTACAGCACAGCAGTCATGGAGCTTTGTAGGGACCCCATTGGTTGCCAGCCTGCCTGGACTAACAGTTGGTTGTTCACCTAACTGTCTTGTCTTCTAATCAAGAAATAGATAAATAGATACGAGGTAGGTGGGGAGGTGTGGGTGTTGTCAGCCTCAGCTGAAGCTCATTTATCACAACTGCGGGTTTTTCCTCTCCACCACAGAGTGTTGTGAAAGTACTTACTTTCTATCTGCTCTGAAGGCTGACTTTATTGTAAAACTTTTACTTAATTACCAGAAGTAAATGTAATACATTTATTTTATAGTTTAACACACTTTAGAGTGTATTGCACTTCTTAATTTATTTAGTCATTATTTCACTTTTTCCTCCATCTTGTGATGACTGGGCTGTTTTTATAATTCCTACTTATGAGGTAAAGCCAGAAAATAGGACTTGACAAAACTTGCACATTCTGTTAGTGGCATTTCTCATTTAGAATTTAAATAGTCCTTTCAGAATACCTGACTTTCTTTAAAAAATGTCTCTTCCCCACCGAAAGGTCCAAAGTGCCCACTTGAGCTGTGTGATCAGGGTTCAGAAGAGAAGGGTTATTTTCACTTAATCAAAGTCATAGGACCCTCGGTTTCTATTTTTTATGCTATGCCCTGGATGGATGTACAAAGATGAATATAACAAAGTCTATATCCTCTTGAAAAAAAGGTATAGTTTATTACAAAAAAATATAATTGCCTACTAAAGAAATTGAAAAAAAAGTAAAAAGTAAAACACGCACATATCACCCATGATACCATGACTCATAGATGACCCTCATTAATATTTTGGTAGATAGACTTTTGTCAACATTATAACATGACCGAAATAAAATTATATTATGCATTCATTTAGTAATTTTTAATTTGCTCTTATCACTTACTGCTGAATAGGGAGAATCTCCATTTGATTGTCTGCTACATCACTGGTATTGATAACAAAGGATTTATTCATATAAATATTCCATAAATTGATTTGTTTAGTCATCCCCAAATTTTTGCTAGTTAGGTTGTTTAAAAAAAAAAAGAACACAAGCCTGGCTGGTGTGGCTCAGTGGTTGATTACCGACTTATGCACCAAGAGGTCATGGGTTCAATTCCTGGTCAGGGCACATGCCCAGGTTGTGGGCCAAATCCCTAGTGGGGGCCATGCAGGGGGCAGCCAATCAATGTTCCCTCTCATCGATGTTTCTGTCTCTCTCTCCCTCTCCCTTCCTCTCTCTCTCAAATCAATAAAGAAAAACAATTTAAAAAACCACACAAATCATTTGCTGTTATGAACTTCTATGTGACAAGCATTTCTTTTTTTTTTTTTTTTTATCCTTTCCCGAGGACATTTTCTCCATTTTTTGTTCAGGTACAGTGGGAGGGAGAGAGGAAGAGAGAGAAAGAGAGAAACATTGACGTGAAAGGGACACATCGAGTGGCTGCCACCCGCACGACCAACCAGGGCCGGGGACAAACTGCAACCGAGGTACATGCCCTTAGCGGGAACCGAACCTGGGTCTCTCTGGACCGCAGGCCGACGCTCTAACCGCTGAGCCAAACCGGCCAGGGCGACAAGCATTTCTTTAGTCTTCTTTTTTCATGTAGCCATTTTTATTCAAGTAGAATACATTCCTTAACATTCAATGGGAGGATCAAAGGTATGCACATTTTAAGGCTTTGGTTATTGCTACTAAACAGCCCTCCCAAAGCCTTCTTGGAATCTTGGAATACTTTTGTAGAATAAATACTTCCCTCTGATGGGAGCAGGAAGTCATGGCTAGTGGAAGGTGGCCTAATAGTAGAATCTTGGCGCTGTGATTGTGTGTTTGGATGTGTGGTACCATGGGGGCACTGAGTAGACAGTAATAAAGGTAACCTTTGAAAAAAATCTAGTGATTAAATAAAATGTATTATTTTGAATGATATACTATTACCTCCATCTCTCCATGTATAAAACTTCATTGCTCATCTCCTCTAAAACTGATACATCCTTCCCTTACCCTCCCTTCTTCCTCCTCCTTCCCACCTTTTCTTCTTTCCTTCCAGCCATTATGTATATAAACATATTTC
Source organism: Molossus molossus (assembly GCF_014108415.1). Lineage (NCBI taxonomy): Eukaryota > Metazoa > Chordata > Mammalia > Chiroptera > Molossidae > Molossus > Molossus molossus. Next base: position 87,527,013 of record NW_023425401.1, read on the forward strand.
TGCCAGATAGGTCACAACCAGAGCATGATCTTTATGCTCAAGCAGCTCACTGCCTAGTGAGAGAGGCAGATAAATATACAGAGACCATAAAACTGAATAATAAATATTATCCCAGAAGGAAAGCACTGATTGTATTGGCCCACACAGGAGGGGGACCTGACCCTAGTTGGGAGACATTTGTCTTTTAGGGTGTTTCTGTTCTCCCAACAAACTAAAACTTACTCGTTAATACCTTTAACCCCCCCCCCCATTAAGCAGTTGTTATGGCCTGTCTATCTTATTCTCTAATATCTCTTTTAAAACATTTTCATATTCTGCTGTCTTCTTTCCATTTCCAGTACTATCACCCTCACTCAGACCTTTATTATACTGGCCAGGACTGTTCCACAAATAATCTAATTGATGTACCAGCACAAGTTTCTTGACCTCTTCCAATCGACATTGGATATTGTTATCAGCGTAACCTCCTAAACCACTGCTTTAAAGATTTCTTTACCCTGGTCAAAAACCTTCAAAAGATTTCTTAGACTTAAAGCAGAAAATCCAAGTTCCTTCACTTGATCCTCAGAAAATAACCTACTTTTCCAACCTTATCTCTTTCACTCATCTTTATAACCTCCCCTGTCATTCAACTTCTTTCATTCACATTCTGTGGACTCTGATGTTGTATTAAATGAGCTCCTTGCTATTTGGACAATTCTCCAACTTCCTTGATTAGATTATGTGTAAATTAAAATCTAATAGTATTGGCATGAACTAGGTCATGTGTATCTCTCCTACCTTTTCTCATTTTAATTTCATAATCAGTGCTAGTAACATCTATCTGGGCTCCAGATAAGCCTACTTCCCATTTCTTAATCATTTTCTTCTGCTAAGAAAGTCTAGGGAGAGAAACAGCTCTTTCTATTTTTCAGGGTGCATAAATTTGTTTATCATGCAGCCCTCTTTCCTAGGAAACTTTTTGTAGAAAATTTTGGTGGGGAGGGCAGAAAGAAATTAAGAAGGAGAAACATATGGGAACATATAGAGCAAAGGCGATCATGCCTGGCCCCTCACCATTCCTCGCTCTCACACATCTGGCAGACATCATTATTGCAACAAGTAGGAAAGACGTACCACTTACTGACAGGGTAGTTCAAAAGTTAAAATAATTCTTGGGAGAGCTGGACTCAAGCCTATGTTTGTGAATTTAGCTTTTATTTAACTATACAAATATGAAATATACAAATATGAAATATAAAAATATGAAATACTTTTATATCTTCCACAAAAGTTTCCTTCTGACATTTGTCTCCCATCCAACCATTTTATTTCTTTTTTTTTTTTTATCCTCACCCAAGGACATTTTTCCATTTTTTGTTCAGGTAGAGTGGGAGGGACAGAGAAGAACAGAGAGAGAGAGAGAGAAACATCGATGTGAAAGGGACACATCGAGTGGCTGCCGCCCGCACAACCGACCAGGGCCGGGGACAAACTGCAACCGAGGTACCTGCCCTTAGCGGGAACCAAACCCGGGTCTCTCAGGACCGCAGGCCGACGCTCTAACCGCTGAGCCAAACCGGCCAGGGCCCAACCATTTTCTTTCAGGGGCAATATTATTAGTATATTATTAGTTCCTCGACTGTTCATCCAGGGATACTTTATGCATATACAAATGAATAATAGCCCCCTCTACCATTTTTATGTCCACTTTAATACACTGTGCATTTTATTCTGCACCTTACTTTTCTTAATAACTTTGTATAGAAACCATTCCAATTCTTTACATAAAGAACTCATCTTAAACTTTTAGTTTTAACAGCTAAATAGTATTGAGTTATTTGATTGAATCATTTATCTAACTAGGCATATATTGATGGGCATTTAAATGGTTTCAAATCTTTTGTCATGCTAAATAGATGCTGCAATATAAAAGCTTTGCATATAAATCATTTTACTTATGTGGGAGTATATGTGTGAAGGATTCATTCCAAGAAGTGAAGTTGTTTGGAGAAAGGATGTGTACACTTGTAATTTTAACACACAGGGTGGGACAAAAGTAGGTTTCCAGTTGCGAGTGCATGAAACAGAGTTTGTTATTGTATTATTATTGATTAATTATTGTATTATTTTTCATACAACCGTAAACCTACTTTTACTTCCACTCTATATATTGCCAAATGGTTCTAAAAAATCATCTCAATTTGCATTCCCATGAGCAATTATGAAAGAGTCTATTTCTACACAATCTTGCCAATGAAGGTTTATTACACTTCTTGATATATACCAATCTGATAGGTGAAAATTAGTATCTCATTGCAGTTTAATTCTCACTGATCATATTATGAGTGCACTGGGGCATTATGTGAAATAATAGAAGAACTGTTTGTCTTTTCTCTTCTGTCTTTTATTTTTTATTTATTGGCGGCAGTTTTTATTTTTTTTAGGAAATTCATCTTTTGTGTGATGCACAAGACTTTTGGGTTTACATTTCATGTTCTCACCACTATATTAAACAAATAAACTAAACATTATTTCTGATATAGAAGCTCTAGAACTTGCAAATCTTTTGCCTTATTTATCTATTTCCATGTAATAATACTCCTTTCTGTTTCTTTTCCAATGAAGTTATTTCTTACTTGTAGTTTTATAAATTTCAACTTCCCTCTAATGTTCCTTATTTCTGAAACACGTTTAGAGTACCTTCCAAATTTCTACTGATAATAATCTTACTGCTAAGAGTATTCCTTCCTACCAAGAGGCATTTCCATTTTCTGAAATATTTTACCCATACTGAAAAAAATTAACTTCTAAACTTTAGAATTTCACAGTAGCATAGATCTCTCTTTTGAACTAAGCATTTTGGGCACCTAGATTTTTCTAGGCGTAGGTGATAACAAGCATCCCTGAGCTCACTCCTTGTGCGTAACCCATGGCAATTGCTGTGCTCTGAATTTACTTCTCCAGGATGATGTGTCCTTCCCTGTCTGCTGATACATTGGGTTTGTCCCAGGAGGAAATTACTGTATCACTCTTTCCCGTGCCCTCCCTGCCCACAGATGAATTTTAGTGGATTATGATCAGCCAAATACAAACTCTGAAAACATAAAGAACAGATTGTAGTGGACCAACTCTTTGTTTTCAAGTTATTCACGTGGCTTTCAAGCAAAAACACAAAGCTCCCTTTGTTTTTGAAAAACAGCAAGAACCTCTTAACTCACCAAGTATTTAAATCAACTCAGTGTGATGGGTGGGCTAATGCATGAATCCTGGCCCGGTACAAAGGAATTGCTGTGAAAAACTCATTCTCAAGTCATATATGCTGCTAAATCTGTAAACAGAAATAGCACTTTGGTAAAAGACTGTGGGGAATTAAATAATGTTCAAAGATTTACAGTGGGGATAATTCAAGGGGTTGGGAGACAATAAAGAAAGGCATAAGGACTGGTGGTTATTTAGCCTGTGAAAGAGTACTTTAATAATTAGTTTCTGGGTCATAAAATAAACATGGAAATGATGATGTCTAAGAGGTCTTTATCTAAGGATAAGGGTCAAATGAGCACATAAAACATGAAATATAAATATAGGTTAGGAGCAAGATAACACTTTGAATATGTTCACTTAAAAATAAGACTGCTCTTTTCTCTACATTTATTATAGTTTAATTTATAGAGAGATGGATTCTCATCTGTATGGGACAGCTGTGGAATGGTCAGAGAGTGAGGAGTAGTGTGGCCTCGTCATCAGATTGCTTGGACCAAATCTTGGCTCCATTATTTCCTATTTGGGTGATCATAGCAAACCTGTCTTCTCGCCTCTTCTAGCCTCCTTTCTCAATTCTCTCTCATCGACGTTTCCATCTCTCTCTCCCTTCCTCTCTCTCTAAAAATCAATAAAGAAAAAAAATAATACAGGGGCATGTTTAAAAAAATGAAATGATACTGAAGGGTTTAACTTACCATCTGATATTCTCCAGAAGTTAACACATTTACAACTTCAGTGTTTAATCTCTGATGGTTAGCTTCACGCCTCCGAGGAAATCACATGTAGCGCCATTTCGCCCTACTTGCCAGCGAGGGCTTGCTGTGCGTGATGAGGGTGCCCCCACAGCTGTCAGCACGCACGTCACTTCCCAAGAAAGGGTGTATGGAGGTGAATTCGTCAGTGCTTCCAAACGGAAAAATTCTTTATCATTCTTTCACACTTGATTAATTGTTTGGCTGGGTAGAGAATTCTAAGTTGAAAAAAGCTTTCCACAGAATCTCGAGGGCATTGCTTTACTATTTGGTGTGGATAATAAAAATAAAAAACAAAAAAAAGCCAATGCTTCTGATTCTAATTTCTGTGTACACAATCTTCTCTTCTCGGTCCCCTCTGGACCTTTGGAGTTCTGAAGGGTCATAAATAATGTGCCCAGGTGCGGTTCCTTTGAAATTTATTCTATTGGTAGCAGGTAAACCCTTGCAGATTGCAGACATCTGTCTCCTTTTATCTCTGAAGAATTTTCTTGCTTTAATTCTTTCACAATTCCCTCTTTTCTGTTAGAACTCTTAATAATGGGACTTCTTATGTTATCCTCATCTGAGGACATTTTTGCATTTATCTTCAGACAGAGTGAGAGGGAGAGAGGGGGAAGACAGAGACACATCGACTGGTTGCCACCCACATGGCCCCAATTGGGGCCGGGGATGAGCCGCAACCAAGACACATGCCCTTAGCAGAAACCAAACCCTGGACTCTCTGGTCTACAGGCTGACGCTCTAACCGCTGAGCCAAACTGGCCAGGGCTCTCCATTGATTTTTTTAAAAAGTGGAAGGGAGAGAGGGAGAGAGCGAGAGAGAGAAACATTGATGTGAGAGAGAAACATTGATTGGTTGCCTTCTGAAAGGGCTAATAATGTTTTAACAAAATTAAACTCCATTCTGATCAGTTATTCCTGCATGTAAACACCCGAGTAGTTTTCTAAAAAACCTGGAACTGACACCCAGAGGAACCATAAAGATAAGGGGTTAATAATGGCCTTAGGAAACTTGAAGGACCATAAAGAAGAAAGAGATTAATGATGGCCCAGACCTCTGTTGGAGTAGACTTACCTCTGAGACAACTTGTATCAGCCCCCCAGCACCAATTGCGCAGTGCCAAGAGAATGTGGGTTTGTTTGTTTTTTAATGTAGTTTTTTTTTTGTTTTGTTTTGTTTCTGTAGTTTGGGCCTATAAAAACCAGAGAACAAAGAGATTTCGATCCTGAGCTCAAAATTTGTGACTTAGTCTGCCTGCACCGAGGTGCATGCAATAAAGCCATTTGGCTCTACGCTGGCCTTGTGTTGCGAATGTGATCTCCGCTGGCTCAGACCTTTCGCCTCCCACGTGCACCCTGACCAGGGTGGGGATCAAACCTGATCAAGAATTGAACCCACAACCCTTTGGTGCTTGGGCTGATGCTCTAATCACTGAGCAACGCCAACAGGGCACACACACATTTGTTGACTGTACTTTTAAAAAAACATTATGTTCTTGGTCTTTGGATACAATATTTTCTGCCCAAGGACACTACAAGCTCTCTTAAGCTTCCTGAATGTTCTCTCTTTGTTTAGGGGACAATTTTCTATTTATTTTGGTCTGTCTCTGTTATACTGCAGCCTTCACCCAGTTTTCTGGCGGTCATTCATTGTCCATTTATCTTTAAGATCGAAGGAATTATTCAGCTGATGGTGTGCTACGTGTGTGAAAAATATTTGTTGCTCGAAGTTTTACATGACAGTGAGAAGGAGATAAACCAGCTGCCTTCTCTTCTGACAGCTATTAGGAGAAGGGCTTTCCTTTCTGGCATCAGTGTGAAATGTTTGACTAGGGGTTATCCTGAATGACAAGGTAGGTAGGTGTCTCTTTCATACACAGGTCTTTAATTAATCCCCTGTTTTCAGCTCTCTGTCCTACCGACTCTGTCAGCTACCTGAGCCTTTAATCTGAAGCATGTCTAGACTTCTGCTGGGCAGGGTTTCCCACAGCTGTAGAGGCCCCTTCTCTCTTATTTGGCTCCACCTGTAGCACATGGCATTCTTTTTCTCACTGTCCACATTCCAGATATGTGTTGAAATACTTGTTTTTAGATCGTCCTTACTCTTGTTCTTTTAATTATTGTGTTCTTATAATTTTTGATAATACTTTATTATAATCTTATCGGGGTCTAGAGAAGAAGAGAAGATAAATAGGGTGAATTTGTCATTTTGTACTGAAATGTAATAAATAATGTTTGGTTGAAGTGGGTATAGAAAAGTTAGTCAAAAATTGTTTATGATTCTATTTATTCCCCACCTATTTCAATGGTCTTAGATCACTATCTCTTGAATTTTATTGGGAAAAGAGTGACCAGGATAAGAATATATATAAATACTATCCTTAAATGATATGAAGCTATTAAAATATATAGATAACCTCTTGTTTTTCGGTCCTGCTTTTCCCCTCACTTCCAATCAAATCAGAACTTTTTGAAAACATTTGAGAATAAAAAATTTCCTTGATTCTCATTCTTTTGCTTTTTAAGAACTTTGATTTTTCTATAGAAACTTCTCAGAATTTTGCATTAGATCCTCAAATCTGCTGTCTGTTATAGTTTGACTGGAGAGGACAACCACTATAAGTGGTATGGAATAGATTTAGTATAGTAAAACCTCAATATAATGAACTAATTTGGGCAAGAGGGTATCCATTAAAGCCAAAAGTCTGTTATATAATAAAGTAGGTTTTCTGAATGTGTATGTTAAAAATTGACAAATTAGTTAATTTATCTGTTTTTACTTATGTAGTCACGTTCATGTAAATAAAATAAGTATGTTTGAAAAATTTAATTTCACAAAAAAGTTTCTATATGTATTACAGTTGTACTAAATAGGTTTAGCAAATGTGTGCATTCACCAGTCACCATGTAAACAAATGCACACAGCTGGGGCGTGGCTTAGCACAAGTCAGAAAGTCAGCTGGCACATGCTATACCATGTGACAACAGAACCAATTACCACACATGATGCAGTGTGATCACATGCTAATCATTCGAGGAACATGGTTTACAAGGGGTAACTCTTGAATTTAAATATGTAAACTATAGTTGTTGGTATGTAATATTTATTTATGTCTGCAAAATTACTACAGTGTTTTTTCCAACACATGGCCTATTCACTAAAATGCATTAAAACTAACTGTTTATTAATAACAAATTTTGGTTAAAAGTTTTTAAAAATTAACAGGGTGCTAATTTTCACATATGACATATGGACCATTTTATCCGTTAAATCTGAAGTCTGTTAAATTGAGGTCCACAAAATCGAGGGTTTATTGTGTAGAGATTAGATTGCACAAAGCTGTGGATAATCTGGAGACACAAGGATCCAGCATGTGATGGTTGGAAGATCAGAGAAAAGTCACTAGTTATCCTGGGGGAACTTGTGAAGTAATTTCTGGAAGGTTCCTTCACAGTCCCTATAGATCAGCAAGACAAGTATTTGGGAAAGGAATGTGAACCTGAAGTGGGAGAATGGGAGTGCTGACTGGAACCCATGACGATGAAATGGACCCTTAGGAGACAAACTGGATCTCTTGTGGGCAACAGACACACCTGTGTGGCTCTCATGGCATCTAACTCTGACACTGTGGGTGACCTGAAAATGAAGTTGGTGCTCCTTGTCGGACATGCAACAGGACTAGGACTCAGAAAATCCAAAGCAGGAGATCTGATGGGAGCTGGAAGAACTGTGGACCCACTGCTGCTCCTTGTCAGGAGGTGAGCAAGTGGGTCAGGAATAAGGTGCAAAGCTGGACCAGTGCCTGGGCACAATCTAGTTCAGGCTCTAATCAGTGATCAACCAGACATGCCGAGTTTGATGTTCCTGTTGGATGTCCATGTGAACATGCTGGTAGAAAGCTGGAGGCTGTGGGCAGAGCGTGTGATATTAGAATCCTAAGGTTTTTATTTATTTTTAAAATGTTTTAAATAAACTTAATTTTAGAACAGTTTTATAATTACATAAGCATTGTGATGATGGAACAGAGTTCCTAAATAACTCAAATGCAGTTTCCCCATTTTAACATCTTATGTTAACATGGTACGCTTGTTACAATATGCCTTAATTGGAAAGTGTCTAATGTTTTTATTATAATTAGAAAGAGGTAATGTGTTATTGGGAGACAGTCCCCATAGATAAAATTTAATTCTCATTACAACATATCAAGAGTACAATATAACTTACTTCAATGTTAAACCTTGATCACCACGCGTGAGGTGTGATTGACAGGTGTATCCAGTGGGAGGTTATTATTTTCCTTCCTTTCCACACTGCACTATTTAGAAGACACTATGTGCAGCTCAAACTAAAAAAGTGGAGAGTTATTCTTCACCTCTTTGATGGTGATTTTATAAAATTCTTCTGCATGGGAAATTTGCCTAATCGGCACATATATTTATTCAATATTTGTTATTTATTCTAATAATTCATTCATTTTATTATGGACTAATTAATATTTATTTTATACTTTGAGCTATAATCTAATGCTATTTTATTTATTTGGTTGATAAATTGTCCTACCTTTGGCCACCGATATAGCTCTTTCAGTTGGCTCCTGTATTTCTTTGACATATTCCTATACTTGTGGTTCTGATTTGGGTTCTAAACTCTTTTAGTTTCTGGCACTCTAGGCTTATTTTGTATATTTATTACCCCAGCATCGAATCAGCTATTTCTCCAATAAATTTTGAAGTAGAAGAGTTCCATGGTTGATAAGGTTCAGAAAATAGATTAAGATCACTAGATTTTATGAGTTTAAGGAAATAGGTATTTAAAGTAACAAATTCATAGCAACAGAAAGAAAGGTGGCTACCAGAAGGAAGAAATGGGAGTTATTTATGGGTTATAGAGTTTCAGTTTTAGAAGATCTGTTGTACAACTATGTGAATATACTCAGCATTACTAAACTGTACAGTTTAAAATGGTTAGGATGGTCAATTTTGTTACAGATCATACTTTAGTTCAGCTAACACAACTTGCATAACACTGTGAAAAGTTAAGATGTTAAAGTTGTACCTGGTAATGAATAAAATAATCAATGTTACAAAAATAATACCAATGCAAAGGAGCTACATTTTCAGAGCAAGCACAATATTTGTTACTAATTACTGAGTTGTAATTATTTGCAGTTTCTGCCTCAGGAAACTAAAATCTAAATTAGAAGTGAAGACAATCAAAGGTCAGGAGGGAGACTATAGAGAAAATAGCATACAGAACTAGCTGATACCTTACTAAAACATTATAGAACAGGCAATTGGAAACAAAGGAGTTGGACTAAATTTCAATGACTGGGAAAGGAATAAATGGTTAAATGAAAAAAAAAGAGCAGCTCTTGGCCAGACAGTGATTGCATATTTAGTATGATTGTCTTTGTGAAAGGATCCCCTTAGCAAACTCAAGAGGAAAATTTGGAAGGTGAAAGATAATATAAAAGTATGTATATTATGTGATATATGAGTATAAATATCTACCTTGATATAATTTCCCTTTAAAACAGACTTTCTTAGATTTGAATACTTGAGGCTATGAGTCTGATGAATGAGAGTGTGGGAAAATACAGAGTAATTCTAGTTCCCTTGGCCCCAGTTTATAGGACTGTTTTGCCTGCTGCTTACTCGAAGTTGCATGTCATGTCATTCTCTATTCCAGGATTCTGGAAGTTCTGATTCACTGTCATGCCAAACAACATTTCCTGGGGAAAGTTGATAAGGCTGAGTTGGAAATAGTATGTAGAAGTGGTGAGCTAGCTGTTAAAACGTACTGAGGAGACTTCTGAGTCATCTAGGGTTCAGCCATTGAAAATCAGTGCTCTTTCCTTCTCAGGAGCAGCCCCCCCCCCCCCCCTTCTTCTTTCCAGGACTGTTGCCTTTGCCTTTCCCAAACTCCGTAACTTGTTTCCTGAGCCTGTGGGCCCAGCTGGCTCACTTCTACCACCTCTGCAACTTTCTAAACAAACTTTCTCTCATAATTTGAAAAAAACTAACAAGCTCAAACAATACATTCTCTAGAAACAAAATAAGAAAACTGCTTCGTAAAACATAACATCATACTATTTTGCATAGTCTCCCACTAATGAAAGTATTATTAAAATTGAGTTTTAAAAATATTTATGTTTGGGATGAGAAAGAGAACAAGACAATACTGAAATAACCCCAGTCTAAGGATAACACTGCTTGGATTCCCTACTCCATGCTAAACACATTCTGGTTGACAAACTCCTTTTCTCACTCAAATTATGAATGAATCATTGAGTTGTCGGTATAACCTCTGGGTCATTTTGCTAGTGTGGAACCATCTAAGTCAGTTGTTTACATTCTCTCCCTCCATTTATTTTGGAGATATGAGCAAGCTGGATCGGGCTGGGGGGAAATCTGAGGTCAGAGATTCTTTCTCTCATGTGAAACAAAGTGCCTTATTCTAGGATCACTTCTTGGCTTTACTGCTATTGAGATTTTAATACTGGATCCACTTGGTCAGGTGCTTGTGGTTAATAAATACCGTCAATACTGTTGTAATTACCTAGTTATTAATAATAGGTAAGGAACAGGGGAGGGTCTGATATTATAGGCATGTCATTTGGGCAGCTTCACCAGGAAGCTATAATTTCACACTTCCCAGGGAATACTGGCCTGTTCCCTTCAAAACATTGGGGGAAGGGATCCAACAAAGAGAAGATAGGCACGCGCCTAATAAAGTTGGGGTGACTACTAGCAAAAGTGCTTGTCAGTCACATCTGGAGACAGAGATGGTTGGTCAGAATCCCCTAAACAAAAGAATTCTCTCTTGTTGCTTTTGGTGAGCTTGGCTCATGACTCTTCTGACTCTTGGCTCTCTTACCTTTGCCCCTGTGGCCCACAGCAATACAGATCTCTTACACAGTAGGCTAATGGACTGCAATGAGGAAACACAAGCTACACTAGCCTGATGCTGGACTGGATCCTGCTCCAACATGGAAAGGAAACTCTGGACACTTGTTCTGATTTTAGCTCTATTGAAGCTTTAGCTATACTTCTTCTATGCCTGGACTAAGAGAAATGGGACTTAGAAAACCCAGGGGTATAATTCTATGAAAATAAAACTTTCTGCCTCTAGAAATTCTTATTCCAGCAGTACCCCCAGAACCCCATTTCCACTAGTTACCTGGGGAGATGATCCCCTCTCCTATCCATTATACGTATGACAGAAGATATTTTCTTCTGTCAGGTAAGGCAGGCTCTGGAGGGCTGTGCATAAGATAATTCCATATCTGATGCAGAGATCATGGTAATTTACTGACCTACCAAAGCTCTCAGTATTTCTTCAGGTTTTAGGTCACAGAACAGGCTTGTGACCTTCCTGTTTTGCCTGATGAGGTTCTTGTCATCATTTGTGTTGCATCTTCAGGACACATAAGAAGAGAGGAGTGGGGATGAAGGAGTGGGAATGGGAAAGAGGTTGTAATGATACAAAGCAACACTTTCTTCTTTATTTGAATCTTAATATGGTAGGATGAGGCGATCTTATAGATTGGTTGGTGAAAGTGTTTTCAAAACCACCATCACAAATCATGTCTTTCAAATGATAAAGCACTGCCTTCTAGATGACTGACTTATTTTTTTGGGGTAGAAGAGAAGACATCATTGCTAATAATAACCTCCTTCTTACTTGCTTTCATTTTATTATCATTTCTTGAGTGGAGAAAAAAAGAGCATAGTTACTTTTAGTATGCTGGAATTTCACATTGTCTTGTCTTATACATGCCTAAACCCTTAATTGACTTATTGTTACATGACTCTGTCCGAGATGTCTTTCACTCCCTCTGTGAACGAAAGGGGTCTACATACTAAACCTGACAAGCTCAGAGGAGGTCTGAGTGGTGGCTTTAAAAACTCAGAGACTTAAAATTACTACAAAGGATGGTCTGAAATTTAAAATTTTAATTAAAAGCAGTTTATGGTGGGTAGTCATGCCCTTGGCTAGAACTCTACTCTGTCAAAGGTCAATTTTCACCTTAACTAAGCCTGTCTGTTAGCCATCATCTATCTTTTTGCCTCTACAGAAATATACCTTTGGAATGTCAAAGTAATTTCATTTTCTAGACCCCCTCAAAGCACAGGCACCATTCTGTGGAGACTACAAATCCCCTCATTGTTATGAGTTAATTGTTGACTAATAACTATCCTATACACACCTATGTAAAAGAAGTATGTGTCTATCATTTTACTTTTCATCCAATCCCAGAGATTACCCCACCCCTTGCTTTCTCCCATCTCCCTAATCTGTCACTGATGGAGTTCATCTAACCCACTTGCATCTGCTGTTTTGATTGTAACGTGTAAAATAAGGTGCAAAACTGCCATTCTCTGGAGCATAATCTCAATCTCAAAGGAGATTTTGCTTCCTGGCAATTGTCGACAGTCTGGCTCAAATAAATTTACAAAAATTCTCTATAGGTTTGAATATTTCTTAGTTGACACTTCCCTGTCTGACAAAAGAAATCTGCTTATCCTTTAAAGCAGAGATCAAGTGTCACTTCCTGTCTACTGACAGCAGTCTTCCTCAATCCAGCAGAAATTTGGTCTCACTTCTCAGCTATTTATAACACCTGATGCTGCCAGTATGATGCTTATCAAGGTTCAGTTAGTTATATGCAAATTCTTTCTCTTACTGCAGGCTGAGACCTTCAAAGGTTTAGAAGCTCTGCTTTCCTCACTTGTGTATCACCAGGGCCTCGCAGACTACATCGTGGTTAGTAATGCCCAATCGATGTCAGTGTCAGAACCAGGACTGGTGCCAAACCCATATTAACACTAATTGCACAGTTAATTAACATTAATTACACCATGTTATTTCTGAAATAGAAACCAGCCAACTGGCAAAACAAAAAACATACAGATAATTGTTGTCTTTATTAACAGTTTGGTATCTTGACTTATCACTTTTAAATATTTGGTCATATGACATGTAAGTCTCCACTGTACTCTTGTGCCATTGGGCTTCCTTCGGGGTCTGGCTTTTTCCTTGAGATTCCTGTTGTGTCATTTCTATGAGTCTTGTTGTATCCTTTTAACAATACCCCCAAACTTTTTTCTCTCTCTTTTTTTTTAAACTTATCTTTATTGTTGAACGTATTACAGATGTCCTCCCTTTTTGCCCTTATTGACCCTTCCTCTCTGCTTCTGTCCCCTCCTGCCTTCCCTACACTATTGTCTGTGCCCATTAGTTATGCATATATGCATATAAGTTCTTTGGTTTATCTCTTCCTGCCCTCACTCCCCTCTTCCTTTGAGGTTCATCAGTCTAACAACCAATTTGTACTTCTTAATCCTGTCACCTTTTTCACCCATCCCTCCAACCCCTCTTCCATCTGGCAACCAACAAAAAGTTCTCTGTATCTATGAATCTCTTTCTGTTCTGCTTGCTCATTTTGTTGTAGATTCAATTGTTGATAGATATATATTTATTGCTATTTTATTGTTCATATTGTTGTTGTTCTCCTTCAAGAAGACCTGTCAACATTTCATATAATACTGGTTTGGTGATGATGAACTCCCTTAGCTTTTTGTTGTCTAGGAAACTCTTGATATGTCAATTGATTCGAAATGATCGCTTTGCAAGATAGAGTAATCTTGGTTGTAGGCTGCTTTACATCACTTTGAATATCTCTTGCCACTCCTTTCTGGCCTGCAAAGTTTCTTTTGAGAAATCTGACAGTCTTATGGGATCTCGCTTGTAGGTAATTAACTGCTTTTCTCTTGCTGCTTTTAAGATTCTCTCTTTGTCTTTAACCTTTTGCATTTTGATGATGATATGTCTTGATGGGGACATCTTTAGGTTCATCTTGTTCGGGACTCTCTGTACTTCCTGACTTGTATGTTTCCTTCACCAAGCTGGGAAGTTTTCTATCATTATTTTTTTCAAATAGGTTTTTAATTTCTTGCTCTCTCTCTTCTCCTTCTGGCACTCCCATGATGCAAATGTTTGTATGCTTAAAGTTGTCCCATAGGCTCCTTATGCTATCCTAATTTTTTGGATTCTTTGTTCTGATTGGCTGTTTTTTGTTTCTTTATATTCAAAATTGATGGTTTACTTCTTAGCTTCATGTACTCTACTACTGATTTTCTGTAAATTATTCTTTATTTCAATTAGTGCAGCCTTCATTTCTGACTGGTCCTTTTATGCTCTTGAGATTCTCACTAAGTTCCTTGACATTCTCACAAAGTTCCTTGAAATTCTCACTAAGTTCATTGAGCATCCTTATAAGCAGTGTTTTGAACTCTGTATCTATTAGATTGCTTATCTCTATTTCATTCTTTTCTTTTCCTAGAGTTTTGTTCTGTTCTTTCATTTGGGACATGTTTCTTTGTTTCCTCCTTTTTGCTGCCTACTTGTATTTGTTTCTATGTATTAAGTAGAGATGTTATGTCTCCTAGCTTTGGAGGGTGGCCTAGTGTAGTAGGTGCCCTGTAGGGTCCAGTGGCACAGCCTCCTGATCACCCCAGCTGGGCACTTAAGGTGCACTCCTCGTGTGGACTGTATACCCTTCTGTTGTAATTGAGTCTTGATTGCTGTTGGCATGTCAGTTGGAGGGATTTACCCAGGCTTATCAGCTGCAAGGACTGGCTGTGCCCACTGACCACTGACCTACGACTACCTTGAAGGATCAACTGTGTAAGGCTCACCACACAGAGCAAGACTTACTTCAGCAGGGCTCTGGTACCCACTGAGTCCACTCACTAAATGTGTCACTTGTGGAGGTGGTTGGGTGGTGGTGCTTTGATGTGGTCTGAAGCTGTCCACTGGGTGTGCTGGCTCTGGGGCAAGGTCAGTCTCTGCCTGTGTTCTACTTGGGACCACCAGGCATAAGCTACAAAAAGATCTACAGATGGCTGCTTCTTGTGCTAGTCTTGGAGGTGCCCAGGCAAAACCAAGCTATGAACCAAATTTGGCTACTTGTAGTTTCAGGCCTGGGGCCAGTTAGCTAGAAATATGGGCCTCACTGAGGCCAGGTGCAGTCTTGATGTGGCTTCTTCTTTAATTTCATAGTTGTATGACTTCCATTCAGCTCAATTTCAAGTGGTTCTGAATGATGGTTGTTCTGTAGTTTTGTTGTAATTTTGATGTGGTTGTGGGAGGAGGCGATTATTGCATTTGCCTATGCTGCCATCTTGACCAGAAGTCCCTACATACCCTGTTTTTAATTGTCTTGTGCTGATTTGAGTGGATTTAAATTTTTTGTGCTAAAGTGTCATATCTGAGATAGTTACAGAGGCACATATCATTTCCCATGTAGGTGAAAAATAAAATCATGTGAATTAAAAATCATGTGAATTAAAAATCATGTGAACCATAATTTACTAAATTTCACCTTTTTATATCCTAAGTATTTTTTGAAATCAGAACTTTCGAAAGAGACTAATGGTCCTGCTAAGTTTATCAATATGTTCACTACTGTTTCTCTGGATATTTAAATTGATTTTGAGTATAACATAGAAATGGAACAGGCACAAAAACGACAATTTTGATTTGATTACATCATTTTAATAAAGAAAAAAATCTTGCTGTATTAAGTTTATTAAGGATCAAAAGTGACATTAATGGTATTGGAGTAGTAGTTCAGATACAAAAATAAATGTTAGTAGAAAAGAGCTTCATGTAGAATATTAATGTTCTTTGAAAAAGAAACATCTCTCTTTGTGGAGGAGGATCTCTGGCAGATACAGCCCGAGATCCATTCCTGGTCTCAGCTGCTGACTCACTGCTGTTCTGTTCGGAAGCCACGCAGCAGCGATGGATTTTAAAGATACCGGAAGGACCCCCATGAAACCAGAGGCTGTGATTCACTGAATTAGAATTACTCCAATCAGCTGAAACCTAATGTCTTTGGCAAAGGTGTGTGCTGACTTGATCAGAGGCGCAAAGAAAGCACCAGTTTAGATGCCTGCCAAGACTCTGAGAATCAAGGAAAACTCCCCATGGGAAGGTGCCAAGACTTGGGATCGTTTTCACATGAGGACTCACAAGCGACTCATTGACTTGCACAGTCCTTCTGAGATTGCTAAGCAAATTACTTCCATCAGTATTGAGCCAAGATACTTAAATCAATCTATTTAATAAATTGACTCTCAGTTGTTTTTTGTTTGTTTGTTTGTTTGTTTTTTAAAAAGGTAAAAGAAATCTCAACATTGTTTTTAGTTTATGCACTAATTTCAAGGTGAAAATCCAAGAGAAACATTTATTTTATTAATCTTCCTAGTTGTTCACTGTTTAAAAAGTATTCTCTAATTTAGAGTCAGAGAATTCTTAGACCTGAGAACACTTTTACACAATTCTGTAATCTCTGTCTCCACTTGCTCATGTCCCTTTCAGTCCTTAATGCAATTCTTCTCACCTTGGCTCTCCCTCATCTCATAGATGAGAAAATCAAGGCCCACATTACCATTCAAATTTATTCTAAGTTATTTAGGCCATAAGTGGCAAAGTGAGCTTGTGTTTACTACACTAATAATCTAGTGTAGTAAATATACACCATTTCCCGTAAAGAACACTCTCTATATATTTTCTTTAAATAAAAGAAAAAAACAAATAAAGGAAGTGATTATAAAACAGAGGAAAGAGGGTAAATGGAAAATTTTGGATGCTATTTCTGACCTTGTTATTCATGAGGGCATTATTTTGGGACAGGGAAGGGAAAGTTTAAACAAAGGCAAAAATATCTGGCATTAAGTTCAGATTTAAATATAAATTGATTCCACTATGCATGCATCCAGATGTGACACAGACAGATGTCCAGATTCTGACATATATTGCCTGAATACATGGAGAGTCCATCTTCATTGGATAGAATATTTGAAGTTCTATAAAGTTGTATTTTTCAGTGTAATCACTATTTCAACTTCTTGCCCTTTGTTTTTGGCCTCAGTGGAGTTAACCATTTTCCTGAACTGTTTTATCATTTTTTTTTTCCTCCAAGGAAAATGTTTTGAAACCCATCCACAGGTACCTTTTCAAAATTCTGGTTTTTTAAAACACTTTCTACTAGTGTCTAGAAGGTCTTTCCCACCAACATTTAATTTTTCCTATCATTAAATGCAAGCAAGAACTCTCTCTCCTCTGTTCCACCAAATGCATATTCTTTTCCATCCATCTTTATTGTCTTCTTCTTCTCAGGGCCAAATTATTTTAAGGATAAACATCTAATCTCTGTCTCCACTGCCTCAGGTCCCACACAGTCCCTAATGCATTTCATCTCAACTTGCCCCTCGCTTAGTCACCCAACTCTAACACCTTATCCTAAATTTCTTCACAGAAATTGTTCTCCAATAAGTTACCACTGGCTGCCTATGCAATAAATCCAAAGGATATTTCTTATTCCAAGTTACTTAGTTTCCTAATCTAAAGAACCACAGAGGATTACATCTGGAAAAACATCTATGTCATATACTCTAACCCTCAAATTGTGGGTGTGAAACTGGAGACCAGAGAATGAAGACCTTCTCTTTCCCAGTGTTTCCATAGTCAAGAGGAAGAAATGTGATGTCATGTAACCCAAAGATTTTCACTGTTCATCTGACTCTCTCTCTACAACAAATGGAAATTAATGATGCTGAAAGTGAAATGCTTTCAATAAGTGATCAGGGTACAATTGACTTGTGTTTTGCACATCTATTGAGTCACATTCATGAACTTTATGGCAGCCAGTTTTTTAAAACTGTGTGTCAGTAATTCTAAAATATTAAGGCACGCTCTCACTCTTGGGAGCATGTCTGCACTTTTCCCTTTCCCCTCTTCATTCCCCCGGGTGCTTTACATTTTCCTTTCTCTCTCCTAAGCTCCAAGGGCCCTCTGTCTCTGTAACTTGTTTTCTGAGCCCACACAGCCTAACTGGCTCACTTCTTCCACAGCTCACTTTTTCCACCTCTGTGACTTTCTAAATAATTTTTTGCTTGTAATAAATAAAATAAATAATAAATACATAAATAAATAAATATTATTTATTTTATG
This sequence comes from Molossus molossus, assembly GCF_014108415.1. Taxonomy (NCBI): domain Eukaryota; kingdom Metazoa; phylum Chordata; class Mammalia; order Chiroptera; family Molossidae; genus Molossus; species Molossus molossus. The sequence goes on from NW_023425401.1 coordinate 87,545,034, forward strand.
AAGAAGAATAGATATTAAAGAACCAAAAAAGGTTTGACAGGAGTAAAATCCTTCTTACAGTACCAAAGACTTTAGGCAATGTTGATTTTACTTACAGAGTAAAAAAAGAAAAGATGCCTCTTGGTGCAGATGTGGTCCATCAGCCAGCTAGATAGGTTACTGCTGGAAGAGGAAGAAGCTGTCTTCTCTGCTTCCTTCCTCCTTCCTCACAAAGAAGAAAGTTGCTATGTTTAACTTTTTCTCTGGCCAACCTGAATCTCTCCCTGTTCAAACTCAAGTGCTTTTAACTTTCACACCCATCTGGTGTTTCTCAGCTTCAGAAATTAGGTCAGCATTTAACCATAGAGCAACTCATTAATTAAAAAATTGAGAGGCTTTGGAGTCATGTCAGGCCTCATTTCCATGAAGTGTTCTGACTAGCTCTTACTAAAACTATTAGATTAACATTATTTGAAATTTCCTCAGCACTTCTTATTTTAATATATATATATATATATTGGTATGTGCCCCTAGCCGCTAGGGCCCAGCGGGAACTGAACCCTGGACTCTCTGGTCTACAGGCCGACGCTCCAACCACAAACCAGCCAGGGCAGCACTTCTTATTTTTTAAAAATAATTATTCTTTATTGATTTTAGAGATAGAGAAAGTAAGAAAGAGAGAGAGATAGAAACATCAATGAGAGAGAACATTGATTGGTCACCTCCTGCATGCCCCCCACTGGGGATTGGGCCCATAACCTGGGCATGTGTCCTGACTGGGAATCCAACCAGTGACCTCTTGGTGCATGGGTCGATGCTCAACCACTGAGCCGCACTGGCCGGGCTCCTCAGTACTTCTACATTCCATTTGTACCACATATCAAATATCTGCCATACATTGTCTTGGAGCTATATTTCAGTGTGATTTTTTTTTTCTAGGCATGTTTCTTTACCCACTTAGCTCACCATTTCCATGAAGAATTTGGAGTCTTTCCAAATAGATGAATGAACAGATCAATTTACTCACATTTCCTAAACCTTAACCTCCTCATCTCTCCAGTGGGAATACTATTACCTTCTTCACAGAATTGTTATGAGGATTGTATGTTCCCAGCATGCTTGGCACATGGAAGGTATCTAACATATATTGATGTCTTTTCTTAGCTCCCTCATTTCCTCCCTTCCTTCCCTCTATCCCTTGATGCATCCATTGCCAACTCACCTTTGGTTATTGATTCTTTCTACATTCTCATTGCGTGAATGGGTATTACCACAAGCAGATTTAATTAGGGACTTGTTTTGCTTGGTAACATTGAAAACTATGTGTGTAATTTGATATGACTCATTCTTTATGGTTCGCTGACTAGGTATATTGTGCAACCTTTTTGAATAATACAATGAATTATTAATCCAAACTAGAGAGTGGTAGACTGGAGCCCTGGATTCATGCCCAGAGAATGGCTGTGCCACATTATAGGCATATGGTTGCCTGGCTGGAACAGTGACTTTTTGTACACGTGCCAAGTGAAACTTTTCCGTCTGTTGACATTTTGGCCTTCTTTTGTTTCTATATCATTGGATTTACTGTATGACTTTGCTGCTTTGTCTGTGTGTGTGTGTATTTTATCCTAACTTACACCCAATAAAATATTACTGAGAAATGAGCAAGATGAAAGAGAGGTGTATCTTGTTAGGTGGTTTCTTAAGTGTTAAAGCTGAAGCCCTATAGAGGTTTACAACCTTTTACTGAAGGCCTAGTTTTATCTCTACTCATGTTTACAGAATATGAAATAACTAGCAAGGAGGAGCTGTGCATATATGGATTACGTATAGTCTCAGGTGTTCAGGAAGACTCTGTCCTTCCACACAATAAATATCTGCCACTTAGCTGCCACTCAGCAGCCTTCTATACATATCTGGTATGAAATTCCTGGTGCTAAAATCCTCAGTAGATTGGTAATGGCAAGTAATTTGTGTCTCTAGGGCTGTCTGACTTCAAAACATGGGTAGTGATCTAATTTCTGGATGAAAGATTGAAAAGCTGTATTAATCATCTCAAATATACACAGATACTTATAGTTTTTTGGTTAGAATCAATGCCACTGTCTCTCTCTCTCTCTCTTTTTTTGCTTAATAAAGTAGGTAAATATGATCTAAATGATAAGAACACACATTTTGACCATTGAAGTTAATTCTTATTTTCAGACTAAATGGGAAAAAAAGAAGTCTGTAAACATTCCTTATTTTTTCAAATTGACCCTCATGCTAGTTCCTTACTATGGGGTCTGTGTGAACAAGCAGAAGACTACTCTGTGTAGGCCACACTGAAACCATATGCACATGAGAACATTTATTTTAGGTTTCTTCCTGAGCACGTTTGTCTGGTTAATGGAGTAGATTTAGAGCTGCCACTTTGGGCTTTTTTGGGATCATGTAAAGGATTGGTGAGCTTTTGTCGAGAAGGAGTGGGTAGAACCACATCAGGGAAAGGTCTGGGAGAGACAACTGAAAGGCAGGAGAGATGAACAAGGCTGGCTTTGCTCAGGCACAGTTGCCCTAAGGGCCTGGCCCTATATCAGAGGAGTTCCAACTGCTAGAAATTGGCATTTGGTGGTATACTCTCAGAGTGAAAAGGAAACTATCTGAGAGGCTGGAATTATGGCTTGATTTGGGCTCTGCATTAACCAGCTGTATGATTTTTGGATAATCTACTATATTGGATAAGACTTCTGTTTCCTTAGTTATAAGATAATGGAGTCAGACCACTTAGGCCATCTGTTCTACTGGTAACATTTTATGATTCTAAGATTAACTAATCCTTATATTGTATTCTCTATTTAATGAGAACATTGCTCAGATCTCTCAAGTAGAGCTGAGGAAATATTCATTGTTACCTTCTGAAGATTGATCAAATCTACTTTTAACTTCAGATTTTATATTTTCTAGTTGACTAGTACCTCTATATCAATTTGACTTGTATCTACCTCTTCATTGATAAGACATGATCTAAGGATATTAAACATGATTTATAAATATTTTCAGAAAAATACAACACAACTTTAAAACCTCAGTACTTGATAATTAGAAAATACATTATCAGAATACCATTAATAATTATAAGTTCTGTGACCTCAGTATTCTTTTAAGAGAAAGCTTGCTAAGTCATCTGTACTGTGTACTATATTATACTTTCTTTTAACTTTATAACTCTTGTTTTTACCAAAAGAGTTAATAGAATAATAATAAGTGGAAGGATGTTATACCAGAGAATTTCAACACAAATTTTTTTTTTCTATCTAATGGCTGTTAAATTATTTCTCCACTGTGTTGTTTTGTTTTATTAAATAAATATATATTACTCATATGAAAAATTTATATGCAATCCTCTGGCTATTCATATAATGCAATTCCATATAAAAACTATCCCTGAATTGAAAAATAAAATTCGAAATAGATATATCAAATATTTCCTTAGAGATAAAATGTATCATTTAATTATGAAACTGAGTCAAAAGAGATATGAAACAGATGTAGAAGTGAACATATGGAAGATCTAGAGGAAAACGCTACAGGTTCTTAGACTAGAAGAAAAATCAGCAGTTGGTTATGCTACTGGCACAGATGGAAAGAGATGACATATTTTTCTAATAGATTAAAACATTTAAAAGCCTAGAAAATTCCAGTAGATTAAGAAAATTTATAATCCATTATCTAAATCTGGTTAGAATTTATTACAGAGTTTTGAGAGAGAATGCAAAAGGAATAGGTCATAAAGAGTTACAGACCACTTAGCCAAATGTCCAGGCCCTTTGTGCACTGCCGAACAGACATGATGTACGTGGACTTCAGCGGAAACTGAGCTCTGCCAAGGGAGTGTGAGTGAGAGTAGGGCAGAGTTTTTACAAATTCAGTCCTCTTCTCTCTGTGGAATTAAGAAAAGAGAGATTGCCAGTGACCTGAAATTCAATGAGACAATGTGACCGTTTCAGTGAAAAGTTCATCTGGTTCACAAAGGAAAACAATTGAAATGGGATTTTTTGCTGAAACAAGCAGCATTTATAACCACACAAGAGATTTAAAAAGAGTAAAAAGAACAACATTCCAAATAATTCTAGAAAAACAAGCTATAGCCGGAAAATCATGGCAATTCTTTGTATTCCCCTCCTCAGGATCAGAAAGTTGTACTGCAGCTCTGAAGAAGGTGACGAAGAAGGACTGCTAAAGGTGGGTGGCAGACCTTCTGAGGGCTTTGCTCCTTGCCAGACCCAGGGTTTTACAGCCTGGAAGGCAAATGGAAAAGGACAGGAAGCCAGCTAGGTCAGCTACTATGTGTGTTTAGAAACAGAAATAATAAGAAAACACAATTATTTTGAACCATTTCCATTCCAGACTCCACCCAGGTCAGAGATTAGAGTTTTAGGCAGCGGTAAAGACAGTTCCAAAGAGTTTAGGAATTGTTAATTATAGCCTGAGAGATTAAAAAAAAAAAAATCCAACAGTCCATTTATAGGTTATATGAAGTTATATGTAAAACCAATTTTAAAATAACTTTTTTTTTGTACGTACCCCTAGAGGGAACCAAACCCAGGACTCTGGTCGGCAGGCTGATGCTCCAACTGCTGAGCCAAACCAGCCAGGGCTAAAATAACTTTTTAGGGTAACTTAAGCGTTAGCCATAGGAAGTAGTGGAGCTGGGATTTATTTATTTATTTTATCATTTATTTATTTATTTTCATTCTTCATTTATTTTATTTTATTTTTGTTACAGATGTTTCTCCTTTTTTATACCATTGACACCCTCCTCCCCATCCCCCTGACCCCATCCCTGGCTTTGTTGTCCATGTCTATTGGTTATGCATACATGCACATAGTTTGGTGGTTTATCTCTTCCCTCCCCCCACCACCCCTTCTCCTGAAGGTAGTCAGTCTGTACCCTATTTCCACGTCTCTGGGTCTACCCTATTCCTCAGACTGTTCATTATATTCCACAAATAAGTGAGATCATGTGGTATTTGTCTTTTTCTGCTTGGCTTGTTTCACTTAGGATAATACTTTCCAGGTCCCTCCATGTCATCTCAAAGGATAAGAGATCTTTCTTTCTTACAGCTGCAAGTTCTCCATTGTGTATATGTACCACTGCTTTTTAATCCATTCATCTACTGATGGACACGTGGACTATTTCCAGATCTTAGCTATTATGAATGGTGCTGCTATAAAAATGGGGGTACATATATTCTTTCTGATTGGTGTTTCAGGCTTCTTAGGGTATATTACTACAAGTGGGATCACTGGGTAAATGGCAGTTCAATTTTTAATTTTTTAAGGCAACACCATATTGTTTTCCATAGTGGCTACACCAGTCTGCATTCCCACCAGCAGTGTACTAGAGTCCCTTTTTCTCCACAGCCTCGCCAACACTTGTTTGATTATTTGTTGATGGCGGCTATTCTGACAGGTGTGAGGTGGTACCTCATTGTTGTTTTAATTTGCATCTCTCTGATGATTAGTGATGTTGAGCATTTCTTCATATGCCTTTTGGCTATTTGTATGTCCTGTTTGGAGAGGTGTCCATTCAGCTCCTCTGCCCAATTTTTAATTGGGTTCTTTGCTTCCTTTAGTTGAATTATATGAGTACTGGATATTTTGGAAATTAACCTCTTATCTGATGTATCATTGGCAATGATGCTCTCCCATTTAGATGGTTGTTTCTTTTGTTGTGCAGAAGCTTTTTAGTTTGATGTAGTCCCATGTGTTCATTTTCTCCTTTGTTTCTGCTGCCTTAGGTAATGTATCAGTGAAAATTCTGCTGCATATGATGTCTGAAATTTTGTTGCCTACATTTTCTTCTAGGATTTTTATGGATTTACAGGTCACATTTAAGTCTTTTATCCATTTTAAGTTTATTCTTATATATGGTGTAATTTGATGGTCTAGTTTCATTTTTTTGCATGTAGCTGTCCAAGTTTCCCAACACCATTTATTAAAGAGGCTGTCTTTACTTCATTGTATGCTCTTGCCTCCTTTGTCAAATATTAATTGAACATAATGTCCTGAGTCCATTTCTGGGTTCTCTTTTCCTTTCCACTGGTCTATATGCCTGTTCTTGTGCCAGTACCAGACTGTTTTGATTACAGTAGCTTTTGTAGTATAACCTGATATCTAGTATTGTGATCCCACCTACTTTGACCTTCTTTTTCAAGATTGCTGTGGCTATTTGAGGTCTTTTTTGGTTCCATATGAAATTTTGAAGTATTTGTTCTAGATCTGTGAAATATGTAATTGGTATTTTGATGGAGATTGCATTGAATCTATAGATTGCTTTGGGTAGTATGGACATTTTAATGATGTTAATTATTCCAATCCATGAATAAGGTATGTGCTTCCAGTTTTTTATATCTTTCTGTATTTCTTTTTTCAATGTCCTGTACTTTTCTGCAAATAGGTCCTTTACTTCTTTGGTTAAGTTTATTTCTAGGTATCTTAATTTTTTTGCTGCAATGGTAAATGGGATTGTTTTTTAGTTTCTCTTTCTGTGAGTTCATCATTGGTGTATAAGAATGCTGTCGATTTCTTGATGTTAATTTTCTATCCTGCTATGTTGCCAAATTCATTTATTAATTCTAGTAGATTTTTGATGGAATCTTTAGGGTTTTCTATGTAAAATATGGTGTCATCTGCAAATAATGACAATTTCACTTCCTCCTTTCAAATTTGGATTTCTTTTATTTTTTCTTCATATCTGATTGCTGTGGCTAAGACTTCCAGTACTATGTTAAATAAGAGTGGTGAAAGTCAGCATTCCTGTCTTATTCCTGTTCTTAAGGAAAATAATTTTAGTTTCTGCCAATTGAGTATGATGTTGGCTGCAGGTCTTTCATATATGGTCTTTATTATGTCGATATATGATCCCTCTATTCCCACATTGCTGAGCGTTTTTATCAGAAATGGATGCTGGATTTTGTCGAATGCTTTTTCAACATCTATTGATATGATCATATAGTTTTTATTCTTCATTTTATTTATGTGGTGTATCACATTTATTGATTTGCGAATATTATACCAGCCTTGCATCCCTGGAATAAATCCCACTTGGTCATGGTGAATAATTTTTTTGATGTATTGCTGGATCCGATTTACTAGTATTTTGTTATCGATTTTGGCATCTATGTTCATCAGGGATACTGGCCTGTAGTTTTCTGTATATATAGTGTCTTTTTCTGGCTTTGGAATTAGAATTTTGCTGGCCTCATAAAACGAGTTTGGAAGTCTTTCTTCATCTTGAATTTTTTGAAATAGTTTGAGGAGAATGGGTGTTAGTTCTTTTTTGAATGTTTGGTAAAACTCCCCCGTGAAGCCATCTGGGCCTGAGCTTTTGTTTGCTGGGAGAGTCTTTATTACGTCTTCAATTTTCTTAGTTGTTATTGGTCTTTTCAAATTTTCAATCTCTTCCCAGTTCAGTTTTGGGAGAGTATGTGTTTCTAGAAATTTGTCCATTTCACTTAGATTGTCAAATTTGATGTTATAATTGTTCATAGTAGTTGTTAATGATCTTTTGTATTTCTGTGGTGTCAGTAGTGACTTCTCTTTCATTTCTGATTTTGTGTATTTGGGTTCTCTCTCTTTGTTTCTTGGTGAATCTAGCTAAGGGTCCATCAGTCTTGTTTATATTTTCGAAAAATCAGCTCTTTGTTCCATTGATCTTTGAATTGTTTTTTTGGTTTCTATGTCATTTATTTATGCTCTGATCTTTGCTATTGCCTTCCTTCTACTTGCCTTGGGGTTTTCTTTTTGTTTGACTTCTTGTTCTTTAAGTTCTGAGGTTAGATATTTTGTTAGAAATTTTTCTTGTTTCTTGAGGTAGGTCTGTAGTGCTATGAACTTTCCTCTCAGAACTGCTTTCCCTGCGTCCCATTGATTTTGTGTTCATTTTCATTGGTTTTCAGGAAGTTTTTAATTTTTTCCTGGATCTCCTCGGTAACCCATTCATTGTTTAATAACATGCTATTTAGCCTCCATGTGTTCAAATGTCTCTGAATGTTCTTATTGCAATTGATTTCTAGTTTCATGCCATTGTGATCTGAGAAGATACTTGATATGATTTCAATCTTTCTGAATGTGTAGATATTTAGTTTGTGTCCTAACATGGGGTCTCTCTTTGAAAATGTCCCATGTGAACTTGAGAGGAATGTGAATTCTGTAGTTATGGGGTGTAATTATCTGTAGAAATCTATTAAATCCATTTGGTCTAGTACTTCATTTAGAGTCTCTGTTTCCTTGTGAAATTTTTGTCTTGATGATCTATCCAGTGACGTCAGCAGGGTGCTGAAGTCCCCTGCTATGATTGTATTCCTGACGATTTCTCCTTTGAAGTCCTCCAGAAGATTTTTAATATATGTTGATGCTCCTATATTGGGTGCATCTATGTTTATCAAGGTTATATCTTCCTGTTGGATAGCTCCTTTCAATATTATGTAGTGGCCTTCTTTGTCTCTAGTTATGGCCTTCATTTTGAAATCTACTTTATCAGATATGAGTATTGCTACCCCAGCTTTTTTTTCCCTTCGATTCGCTTGGAAGGTTTTTTTCTCACCCCTTCGCTCTCAACCTATATGAATCTTTTGTTGTGAGGTGAATCTCTTGTAAAAAACATATAGATGAGTCTTGCTTTTTTATCCAATCAGCTACTCTGTGTCTTTTATCAGAGCATTCAATCCATTTACATTTAAGGGGATTATTGATATGTACTTATTTATTGCCATTTATGTTTAGTGTGGTTCTACTTTTCTTCCTATTTGTTCTACTAATTACAGCAGTTCTTTTAACAATTCTTGCAGTGCTGGTTTGGTGCTAATGTATTCCCTTAGCCCTTTATTTGTCTGGGAAGCTCTTTATTTGACCTTCTATTTTAAATGATAGCCTTGAAGGATAGAGCAGTCTTGGATTCAGATCCGTGATTTTCATGACCTTGATTACTTCATGCCATTCCCTTCTGGCCTATAGTGTTTCTGTTGAGAAGTCAGCTGATAGGCTTATGGGGGTTCCTTTGTAGGTAACCTGTTGCTTCGCTCTTGCTACTTTTAGGATTCTCTCTTTGTCTTTAATTTTTGGCATTTTGACTAGTATGTGTCTTGGTGTGGGCCTGTTTGAGTTCTTCTTACTTGGGGCTCTCTTTGCTTCTTGAACTTGAATGCCTTCTTCCTTCCAAATTAGGGAAGTTTTCTGTCACTATTTCTTCAAATATATTCTCTAACCCTTGCTCTTTTTCTTCTTCTTTGGGCACTCCTATGATGCGAATATTATTATGTTTCCAGTTGTCCCACAGTTCTCTGAAGCTGTTTTCCTGTTTTTTAATCGTTTTTTTCTTTTGGTTTTCTGATTGATTGATTTTTTGTTCCCTGTCTTCTAATTCACTGATCTGGTCTTCAGCTTCTTCTACTCTGCTGTTTAGACCTTCCAATGTGTTCTTTATTTCTGATATGTCATTCTTTATTTCTACTTGGTGGTTTTTAATTTCCAATTCATTGATTTTGAATATTTCTATGTCTTTACTTATGGTGTCAATGTCCTTGCTCATGCTGTTGAACTTCCTCACAATCATGGCTCTGAATTCTAGCTCTGTTACTTGCTTAATTGCTCCTAATTTATCTCATCTTTGGTAGAGGTTTCTTGTTCCTTCATTTGGCATTTGTTTTTTGTTTCACCATTTTGGCCATCATAATGGGATTTGGAGCCTGCCAAATTTTCTCTGTGGGTGTTATTATTCTGCTATTTGTGGTTCCCTCTCCTGGGTTTGGGAGAGCGTGGGAGAACCCATGTTAAACACCACTGTCAAGTCTTACTTTCCTGGGCAGAGTTTTTAGCCCAGGAATGGTTTAGTTTTTCTCTAGCTTTTTGCCTGGAGGCTACCAGTAGAGGTTACTTGAAGAGCCTTGGGTTCTCAGTTGAATGGAAAACGTCCTCAGTTGCTCAGGGGAAGGGGATTTCCTGAGGGCAGGGCAGATGCTAGTTGTTAATGAGCCTCAATTTGCATTTCAATCACCCAGAGGTGGGGTTGAATCTTTGAGGGAGCGGCCACCACATTTTCCCAGAGCCCTGGGAAGGAGTAAGATGGCAACAGTCTTGCGTGACTGCACCTTAGCAATAGCTGAGAGCCCTTCAAATCTTGAGTGTCTCCACACAGTTCCAATCCAGTCCGCTCTCCCTCTCCTGGAGCCCAAGGTGAGTGGCTGTGGCTATTTTAGCATCTGTGCTGGCTTTGCGCCGTGGAGTTGCTTGGGACTTTAACCACGAGTGCGCTGCTTACAGCTAGGGCTGCTGCCAACCGTGGGCTCCCAGCCCCCATTCTGGCACCTCTGTCATCCTACATGGATCAAGTCAGTGTCCCTGGTTATATGATCTTCACAAGCTGCTTTTCTGTTGCTTTTTTCTGATGATTTGTCTTTATTTTAGTTGTAATTCCAGTTTGGTCCTGGGAGACGGTCTGTGTAGCTTCCATTCACTCTGCCACTATTTTGGATTTCCCGGAGCTGGGATTTAAATCAGGTAGTTGGCTCCAAGGGTCATTCTCATTTACATTGCCCACCTTTTACTGACAATCCCTTAAACATGAGTATTTCTCAGGGGTCTGTGTCCTCTTTACACTCTTTCAGAGCAATTCCATGCTGCCCAGCGCTTCAGTGACCACATGCTGATCACCTTGAAATCGATCGCTTTCAACTCATACTTCACAGTTCCTCATGGATTCCTACAGGCAACTCAAACTTACATATAATAAAATAAACTCATCATTTATTAAATGTATAATTCCTTTAATAAATTTATCATTCCTCTACACTGCTGTATGGGAACCCTGATTATCAGTGTTTATTTCCCTTCTGATCCTCTACTTCTTTTTTCACTGTCTGTTTGATTCTCATGCTTTTAAATTTAGTTTTTAGTTTTCTACTGTTTGTATATTTTGGAAACTACCTAAAATCTATTATGGAACAATAATAAATGAATTAATGAATAAAATAAAAAATTAAAGCTAAATACTTCATGTGAGAGTGAGGGAGAACATGTCTACAGGTTGGCATAATTTCTCCAGGAGATGGCGCTCACACTGTATCTTTGCTTTTAGGTTTTTATGTTGAGAAAAATTTGTTTCCTTATATAGATAATTAATTCAAAGCAATATGATATTTCATGTTTTATCATTTTTCAAATGTTGTTATAAGCTACTAAAACTTTGCCTAATGATTTTCTGTTCTTATTTTATAAACAAAGTTAAGGTTTAGGTGTGAAATTGTTAGAAGGAAGAACATTTTTAATGGGGTATAATTTGTGATATAAATTGAAAAGAAGCACATATGTCAAAACCCTTGATATTAAAATTCCAATAAACAGAAAGTAATACTTTATTATCATAGGGTGGGAAACATCTAAACTAGAAAACAGAAGGGAAGATAGAAATTTGGGGAGAAAAAACTAGCAACCAAATATACATCTAGGGTTATCTGGAAAAGTAAAGGACTAAAAACAATGTTATAGAGGCAATAACATAGTCTAGTCCTGGCACTTATTAATGTGTGATTAGGGGTAAGTCTTTTTTTCTCTCTGAACTTTAGATTACTTCTCTTTAGAATCACAAAATTGAGCTAGAACATCTCTGTGAATGCTAGCTTCTAAAATTCTGTGATTCCGAAACAACTACAGAGTAAAGGGGAAAAGTAACTGCCAAGTTCTACTGGTAGAAATACAGGTTGAGGGACCTTTCATAGCTATAGAAATGTTAGCATGTGGGTTTTGGCACAGAACTAGTTTGTTGATGGATGGTAACCCTGGGTCACTATTTTCAACTTTGGCATCATATTAGGTTCACTGGGAGAATTTTACGTTATAGGGATGGCTGGGTCCCACTTATGTCAACTCAAATCTCTGGATGTAGGCCAAGATATTAGTAGTTAGTAAAAGGTACTCCAGGCAATCCTAACAAGATTAATTACCATTGATCTAGGTAATCAGAAAAACTATTAAAGCTAAAAATATTTACTGGGAATAAACAATGTTCTTAGTGAAAAATATAGGTATAAGCCTGGAGGGATAAATGACACAAAAGGGAAAATAAGAAAGTAAAGAAAGAGAGAGTGGAAGACATAGAGCATACATCCTGGAAGAAAATGACAGAAGAATGGAGAATGACATGGCAGGGATATAGCCAAATCCAAGGTGTCATTTCACTGAGAAAACTTGATCAAGTGAAGACAATTGTTTTGTTAATAAAGAAGGTGGAGAAGGAGAAGAAAAGGAGGATGAAGAGGAGAAGGAGGAAGAGACATCTTATTCACCCTCCTTTCCCTACCTTTGAATTTGTCATCACTGTTGGAAAGTGAAAATTCTGATTGTAGTAAATGTTGCAAGTAAGATCATAAATAACACAATTATGTTTTAATAACATATTTTATTTGAATCTCTTCTTCTCAGTGGAAAAATATAAATTTTAGAAATTTCTTTGCACACAGAGTGTTCTATCTACCATCTCTTCTCTATTGAACTCTTTGTTGAAGTAGATTGTGTGTAACTTTTGTGGTTCTCTACTTGATTTTGGTGTTTTGCCTTCAAATGCAAGTTTCTTGAGTAAAAGTATCAGTTTTATAGAGTCTTCTATTATATTGCTTGGCTCAATTATGGGTGGAGAGAAATAATTTGCTGCTTGGTGCATTGGACTTGGTAGCATTTTTGAAAATTGACATATTGTGTATGTATTTCTTTATTTTTAAACATACAAGATTGTTATTGTCGAGAAATCTCACACTATAGAATATGTGTGAGTGAGAATACAGAATACAGAAGAAAAGTATAATGATCTTTCAGAGAAGATAAAATAAAAATTTAACTAAACACACACACACACTACACACACACACAGACACACACACACACACACTTTTCTGTATAATTCTAAGGGATTCATTATGGTCTTGAAGCCCATCCATGGATTTCTAGTGGGCCCTGGGTCTCAAGTTATATCTGAAAAGAATCTAATTGAACATGTATACAAGTTTAGTTGCTGTCTTTGACTTGTCAAATGAATATATGTTTCAATGGTTATGTGTGTATGAGTAAATTTCTCTTAAAAGACACAGAAGTAGGTTTGGACAAAACACAACAACGCCTTGTTTCTGTGTAGGATGACTTAATATCATAAAGTTGTCAGTTCTCCCTAAGTTAATGTATAATTTTAGTACAATTTAATTAAAATACCAACAAACATTTTAAAATGGAGCTAGACAAGTCAATTCTAAAGTTCACATAAAATAATTAAGAATAGCCATAAAAACACTGAAAAGATAAAATTATGAGGAAGTACTACCCCTTCCAGATATTAAAATATACCACAAAACAATGAGAGTTAAATTGGTGTGGTGCTGGATCATAAATAGACAAGGAGACTAGAAGAATAAAACGGGGAAAAATTCAAAACTAGACATAGACCATATGAAAATTTAGTATAAGATAAAAGTGGTATCTCAAATTACTATAGGGAAGATGGACTTTAGAGTAAATGGTACTGGCAACTGGGTAACAATTTTAGAGAAAAAAATAAAATTAGATATATACCTCATATTACACACATGAATAAACTCCTATGCTAACCTAAACATACTATATAGAAGAAGAAATAAAACAGAGATATAATTGTAAAAAAAAAACCAAAAAACAAAAACAAAACAAAAAGAAAGAAAAGAACAAACTAATAGAAGAAATCAAGTAGATTCCTCTTTAACCTCAGTGTAGGGAAGGCTTTAAAACCATATTCAAAATCTAAAGGCAATAAATAAATACATTTGATTACATAAAAATAAAATGCAAAGAATCCATTAACAAATTAAAAGACAATTGAGGGTTTTGCATAAAAGAAACCTGGAAGCTGTGATAGCATCCTAACAAGTAAAAAGTGGAACAGACTGAAAAATCAACAACTCTCCTTAAATCTTTAGGAGAAGTGAGGATACGTGGCAAACTGCTGCTTCTGAAATTGAAGAGACAGGTGAATGCCTGGAATCACAGCTTAATGGAACAGACGCTCATGAGGTTCAGTTTTCTTAACAAGGCCTGCTCTCAGGAGAAAAGAGTTAACCAGAAGCTATCTGGCTGAGGTATTATCAGGGACTAACCAACCCTGGGGAAGGAAACACCCAAATTCAGTCCACTCTAGCCATCCTTTCCTACCTAAGGTGAAGAAAAGAAACCTGAGAAGACCTGTGAAATTTACATCTATATCGAGATATAATCATAGAAATATCAGACGCCTTCTCCTTCTCCCACACTTTACCACCACAATAGTAAAGGCCTGTTTACAGCACTTTCTTTTTTCTGGTAAATCATGCCCATCAATCAAGAAAAAATTGCAAGGCATTCCAAAAAGCAAAAAATACAATTTAGGGAGACAGAGCAAGCATCAGAACCAGTCATGGCAGGGATGTTGGAATTATCAGATGGGAAATATAAATAACCATGATTAGGATGCTAAGGTTCCTAATGGATAACGATGGACAATGTGAGCAGAGAGGTGGAAATCTTAATAAACAACCAAAAGAAGTGTTAGAATGAAAAAGCAGTGTAAGAGAAAATAAAGAATGCCTTTGATGGGCTTATTAGTAGACTGCATGATTGAGGAAAGAAACTCTGAGCTTGATGATATCTCCATAGGAATCTCCAGGACTGAAAAGCAAAGGAAACAAAGACTGGGGGGAAAAAAACAAAAATAACAGCATATTCAAAAACTGTGGGACAACAACAAAAAATCTAATGTTTATGTAATGGGAATGCCAGAGGAAATGGAAAGAAAAGAACACAAATATTTAAACAATAATGACTGAAAGTTTCTCCATTTTAATTTCAGACATCAAACCACAGATCCAGGAATCTTGGGGAAAACGAAGCTGGATAAATGCAAGAAACTACAGCTAGCACATCATATTTAAGCTACAGAAAATAAAAGATAAATTAAAAATCCTCAAAAAAGCCAGAGGGAAACTTCTTTACCTATAGAGGAACCAAGGTATGAATTACATCTGACTTCTCAGAAACCATTCAATGATGAAGAGAGTAAGGTGAAATATTTAAGTATGGAGAGAAAAAAAACCCTCACCTAGAATTCAGTGCCCTGTAATACTATCCTTCAAATATGAAGGAAGAATAGAGATTTTCTTGGAGAACAAAAATCAAGGGTATTTATTGTCAGTAGACTCACCTTGTAAGAAATTTTAACGGATCTTTGTAGAGAAGTAAAATGGTATAGGTTAAAAACTTGGATCTACAAAGAGAAAGAAAAACCAAAGAAGAAATAAGTGAGAGTGAAATAAAAACTTTTATCTTTATTGATCAAACAGATCACAGCTTTTAAAAATAATAATAGCAAAAATGTATTCAATTATGTACACTTATGTATATATTATATATTTGCTTGTGTATGCTTACATATAACTGAAATGAATGACAGCAATGATCAAGAGATGAGAAAGAGAAATTAGATTACTTTTTTTGATCATGTAAAGACTTTATTGTATATATATATATTTAATTTTTGTTACAGATGTTTCTCCTTTTTTACACCATTGACACCCTCCTCCCCATCCACACCCCACACCATCCCTGGCTTTGTTGTTCATGTCCATTGGTTATCTGTACATGCATTTAACTTCTGCGGTTTATCTCTTCCCTCCCCCCACCACCACCTCTTCTGAGGGTTGTCAGTCTGTACCCTACTTCCATGTTTCTGGGTCTACCCTATTCCTCAGACTGTTATGTTCATTATATTCCACAAATAAGTGAGATCATGTGGTATTTGTCTTTTTCTGCTTGGCTTGTTTCACTTAGGATAATACTTTCCAGGTCCCTCCATGTTGTCTCAAAGGATAAGAGATCTTTCTTTCTTACAGCTGCATTGTGTATATGTACTTCAACTTTTTGTATCCATTTGTCTACTGATGGACACTTGGGCTGTTTCCACATCTTAGCTATTATAAATAGTGCTGCTATGAACATGGGGATACATACATTCTTTGTGATTGGTGTTTCAGGCTTCTTAGGGTATATTCCTGCAAGTGTGATCACTGGGTCAAATGGCAGTTCAATTTTTAATTTTTTGAAGTAACACCATATTGTTTTCCATAGTGGCTGCACCAGTCTGCATTCCCACCAGCAGTGCACTAGAGTCTCCTTTTCTCCACACCCTCGCCAACACTTGTTGTTTGATGATTTGTTGATGGCAGCCATTCTGACAGGTGTGAGGTGATACCTCATTGTTGTTTTAATTTGCATCTCTCTGATGTTTCGTGATGTTGAGCATTTCTTCATATGTCTTTTGGCCATTTGTATGTCCTGTTGGGAGAGGTGTCTATTCAGCTCCTCTGCCCATTTTTTAATTGGGTTCTTTGTCTTCCTTTAGTTGAGATGCATGAGTACTCTATATATTATGGAAATTAACCCCTTATCTGATGTATCATTGGCAATGATGTTCTCCCATACAGTGGGTTGCCTTTCCATTTTGATGGTTGTTTCATTTGTTGTGCAGAAGCTTTTTAGTTTGATGTAGTCCCATGTGTTCATTTTTTCCTTTGTTTCTGTTGCCTTAGGTGATGTATCAGTGAAAATTCTGGTGCGTATGATGTCCGAAATTTTGTTGTCTAGATTTTCTTCTAGAATTTTTATGGATTCACGGGTCACATTTAAGTCTTTTATCCATTTTGAGTTTACTTTTGTGTATGGTGTAAGTTGATGGTCTAGTTTCTTTTTCTTTTTTGCATGTAGCTGTCCAATTTTCCCAACACCATTTATTAAAGAAGCTGTCTTTACTCCATTGTATGCTCTTGCCTCTTTTGTCAAATATTAATTGAGCATAATGTCCTGAGTCCATTTCTGGGTTCTCTGTTCTGTTCCACTGGTCTATATGCCTGTTTTTGTGCCATTACCAGGCTGTTTTGATTACAGTCACTTGGTAGTATAACCTGATATCTGGTATTGTGATCCCACCTACTTTGTCCTTTTTCAAAATTGCTGTGGCTATTTGGGATCTTTTGGGGTTCATATGAACTTTTGAAGTATATGTTCTAGTTCTGTGAAATATGTCATTGGTATTTTGATGGGGATTGCATTGAATCTATAGATTGCTTTGGGTAGTATGGACATTTTAATAATGTTAATTCTTCCAATCCATGTACTAGGAATGTGCTTCCACTTCTTTATATCTTCCTCTATTTCTTTTTTCAATGTCCTGTACTTTTTTTGCAAATAGGTCCTTTACTTCCTTGGTTACGTTTATTCCTAGGTATCTTAATTTTTTTTGCTGTGATGGTAAATAGGATTGTTTTTTCAGTTTCTCTTTCTGTGAGTTCATCATTGGTGTATAAGAATTATGTCGATTTCTTGACGTTAATTTTGTATCCTGCTATGTTGCCAAATTCATTTATTAAGTCTAGTAGATTTTTGATGGAGTCTTTAAGGTTTTCTATGTATAATATCATATCATCTGCAAATAATGAGAGCTTCACTTCCTCCTTTCCAATTTGGATCCCTTTTATTTTTTCTTCCTGTCTGATTTCTGTGCCTAAGACTTCCAGTACTATGTTAAATAAGAGTGGCGAAAGAGGGCATTCCTGTCTTGTTCCTGTTCTTAAGGGAAATGCTTTTAGTTTCTGCCAATTGAGTATGATGTTGGCTGTAGGTCTTTCATAGATGGACTTTATTATGTCAAGATATGATCTCTCTATTCCCACATTGCTGAGCATTTTTATCAGAAATGGATGCTGGATTTTGTCAAATGCTTTTTCAGCATCCATTGATATGATCATGTGATTTTTATTCTTCATCTTATTTATGTGGTGTATCACATTTATTGATTTGCGAATATTGTACCAGCCTTGCATCTCTGGGGTCAATCCCACTTGGTAATGGTGAATAATTTTTTTTTGATGTATTGCTGCATCCAATTTGCTAGTATTTTGTTCAGGATTTTGGCATCTATGTTCATCAAGGATACTGGCCTGTAGTGTTCTGTATATATAGCGTCTTTTTCTGGCTTTGGAATTCAAATTTTACTGGCCTCATAAAACGAGTTTGGAAGTCTTTCTTCATCTTGAATTTTTTGAAATAGTTTGAGGAGAATGGGTATTAGTTCTTTTTCGAATGTTCAGTAAAACTGCCCCATGACGCCATCCGGGCCTGGGTTTTTGTTTGCTAGGAGAGTCTTGGTTACATCTTCAATTTTCTTAGTTGTTAATGATTTGTTCAAGTTTTCTATCTCTTCCTGGTCCAGTTTTGGGAGACTATGTGTTTCTAGAAATTTGTTCATTTCGCTTAGATTTGTCTAGTTTGTTGCCATATAATTGTTCATAGTAGTTGTCAACAATCTTTTGTATTTTTGTGGTGTCAGTTGTGACTTCTCCTCTTTTATTTCTGGTTTTGTGTATTTGGGTTCTCTCTCTTTGTGTCTTGGTGAGTCTAGCTATGGGTCCATCAATCTTGTTTATCTTTTCGAAAAATCATCTCTTTATGTCATTGATCCTTGAATTGTTTTTTTGGTCTCTATGTCATTTATTTCTGATCTTATCTTTACTATTGCCTTCCTTCTACTTGCTCTGGGGTTTTCTTTTTGTTTGATTTCTTGTTCTTTAAGTTCTGAGGTTAGATATTTTGTTAGAAACTTTTCTTGTTTCTTGAGGTAGGCCTATAGTGCCATGAACTTTCCTCTCAGAAATGCTTTCGCTGCATCCCATAGATTTTGTGTTGTGTGTTCATTTTTATTGGTTTCCAGGAAGTTTTTAATTTCTTCCTTGATCTCCTCAGTAACCCATTCATTGTTTAATAACATGCTGTTTAGTCTTTATGTGTTCAAATGTCTTTGCATGTTCTTGTTGCAATTGATTCCTAGTTTCATGCCATTGTGATCTGAGATATTGCTTGATATGATTTCAATCTCCTTGACCTTGTAGAGATTTAGTTTGTGTCCTATCATGTGGCCTATCATTGAGAATGTCCCATGTGCACTTGAGAAGAATGTGAATTCTCTAATTTTGGGGTGTAATTCTCTGTAGGTATCTATTAAATCCATTTGGTCTAGTGCTTTATTTAAAGTCTCTGTTTCCTTGCTATTTTGTGTGTGTGTGTGTGTGTGTGTGTGTGTGTGTGTGTGTGTGTGTGTGTCTAGAGGATCTATCCAGTGATGTCAACGAGGTGTTGAAGTCCCCTGCTATAATTTTATTGCTGTCGATTTCTCCTTTGAAGTCCTCTAGAAGATTTTTAATATATGTTAGTGCTCCTATATTGGGTGTATATATGTTTATCAAGGTTATATCTTCCTGTTGGATATTTTTTCAATATTATGTAGTGGCCTTCCTTGTCTCTAGTTATGGCCTTCATTTTGAAATCTACTTTATCAGATATGAGTATTGCTACCCCAGATTTTTTTTGCTTTCCATTTCTTGGAAGATTTTTTTCCATCCCTTCACTCTCAAGCTATGTGAGTCTTTTGTTGTGAGGTGGGTCTCTTGTAAACAACATATAGATGAGTCATGCTTTTTCATCCAATCAGCTACTCTGTGTCTTTTATCAGAGCATTCAATCCATTTACATTTAAGGGGATTATTGATATGTAGTTATTTATTGCCATTTATGTTTAGTGAGGTTCTACTTTTCTTTTTATTTGTTCTACTAATTACAGCAGTCCTTTTAACAATTCTTGCAGAGCTGGTTTGGTGCAAAAGTATTCCCTTAGCCTTTTTTTTTGTCTGGGAAGCTCTTTATTTGACCTTCTATTTTGAATGATAGCCTTGCTGGGTGGAGTAGTCTTGGATTCAGATCCTTGTTTTTCATGAATTTGATTACTTTGTGCCACTCCCTTCTGGCCTCTAGTTTTTCTGTTGAGAAGTTAGCTTATAGGCTTATGGGGGTTCCTTTGTAGGTAACCTGTTGCTTCGCTCTTGCTGCTTTTAGGATTCTCTCTTTGTCTTTAATTTTTGGCATTTTGATTAGTATGTGTCTTGGTGTGGGCCTATTTGAGTTCTTCTTACTTGGGGCTCTCTTTGCTTCTTGAACTTGAATGCCTTCTTCCTTCACCAAATTTTGGAAGATTTTTCCAAGGGAAGTTTTCTGTTACTATTTCTTCAAATATATTCTCTAACCCTTGCTTTTTTTCTTTTTCTTTGGGCACTCCTATGATGCGATTATTATTATGTTTCCAGTTGTCCCACAGTTCTCTGAAGCTGTTTTCCTGTTTTTTAATTGTTTTTTCTTTTGGTTTTTTGATTGGTTGATATGTTGTTCCCTGTCTTCTAATTCACTGATCTGGTCTTCAGCTTCTTCTACTCTGCTGTTTAGACCTTTCAATGTGTTCTTTATTTTTGATATCTCATTCTTCATTTCTACTTGGTGGTTTTTAATTTCCAATTCATTGATTTTGAACATTTCTATGTCTTTACTCATGCTGTTGAGCTTCCTCTAGATCATGGCTCTGAATTCTAGCTCTGTTAACTTGCTTAACTGTGTTTCATTTATCTCATCTTCGGTAGAGGTCTCTTGTTCTTTCACTTTGCTTTTTTGTTTATTTGTTTGTTTCACCATTTTGGCTATCACAGTGGGCTTTGGAGCTTGCCAAATTTTCTCTGTGGGTGTTATTATTCTGTTATTTGTGGCTCCCTTTCCTGGGTTTGGATGAGCATGGGAGGTCCCACATTAAACTCCACTGTCAAGTCTTACTTTTCTGGGCAGACTTGCAAGCCCAGGAATGGTTCAGTTATTCTCTAGCTTTTTCCCTGGAGGCTATTAGTCATGGTTACTTACAGAACCTTGGGTTCTCAGTCGATTAAAAATTCCCTCAGGAGCTCAGTGTAAGGGGAGTTCTCAAGGGTGGGGCCGATGCTGGTTGTTAATGAGCCTCAATTTGCTTTTCAATGTCCCACAGATGGGGTTCATTCTCCAAGGGAGGGGCTGCTGCCTCTCCACAAGCTTTGGGAAGGAGTAAGATGGCAATAGTTTTGCGTGACTGCAACTCAGCAAAAGCTTTGAGTGCCCTCCAAATCCCAAGAGTCCCCACACTGTTTCTGTCCAGTCTGCCCTCCCTCTGCTGGAGCCCAAGGTGAGTGGCTGTAGCTATTTTAGCATCTGTTCTGGCTCTGCACTGTGGAACTGCTTGGGAGTTAATCTTGAGGGTGCTGCTCACAGCTAAGGCTGCTGCCACCATGGGCTCCCAGCCCCCTTCTCGCACCTCCACAATCGTACCAGGTTTGAGTCAGTGTCCCTGCTTATATGGTCCTTGCAAGCTGTTTTTCTGTTGCTTTTTCCTGACGACTTGCCTTTATTTTAGTTGTAATTTCAGTTTGGTCTTGGTAGATGGTCTGTGTAGCTTCCATTCACTTCACTGCCATTTTGTCAGCTCTGAATCCTTAAATCCTTGTGGCAATCTGGTCCAGGTCAGTTGCGTGTATGCTGCAGTGTGGGGGTGTTTTCATTCAAAAGCAAAGAGCGGTTGGCTTACCTTTGCAAGTCGGAGGCAGAAAAAGGCGTCTTTCAAGTCTAAACAGGTGAACCAGGCTGCCTCTGGTGGGAACTGGCTAAGAAGAGTGTATGGGTTCGGTACCACGGGGTGCAGTGTGATTGTTGCCATGCTCACTGATCGTATGTCCTGTACTGGCCTGTATCCACTCCCATCTGGCTTCTTCACTGGCAGCAAGGGAGTGTTCCAGGGGGACTGGCATGGGACAAGTATACTTTTCCTCAGATGCTTCTGGATGACCTCTGTGATGCCTCGCCTGGCCTTTCTGGGGATGGAGTCCTGGGGGAATCTATTTTCATCTGCCTCCCAGCTTCAGTTCTATAATTATAGGTGAATGGTTCCCTTCCAATCTTGGTGAGTTGTCTTCTGCCCAGACTTTTGGATATTTCTTTCGAAGGTCAATCCCCCTTTCCTCTCTGGGTTCCCATTGACCTTCTTCTGCTTCCTTATATAGTCTATATTCTTCTTCCTGGGGAACTAAGACTGATATGAAGTGTAGGGTGCCAACTTGTAAGTGAACCTCTCCCAGTGGGCAATAGGAGATCTGGGCTCCTAGCTTAGAAAGAAGCTCACATTCCTGGAGTGGAACCGTGCACACTGCCATGTGCAGGAACTTGTGCTTTACCTAGTGGCCCCTTAGTTCTACAGTTCAAACTTGAAAAAACTGTTTGGGGCCGCTAGGCTGTCCGATGGCGCCAATAATAGAGATCTCGCACCTTGAGGGAGGTGCAACCACGGTTGTTACTACTAAATGTTCTGCCCCAGTATCTACCAAAAAGGGGAGGGTTTCACACCCTACTGTCATTTGGACCATGGGCTCATGGGGGCCGAGGTGTAGTGAGCCCGGTCTCCCCTAGGCCTGCCAGACTGAGGATGGTAGGCACCTGGGTCTCAGGTCTTGATTGCTTATCAGCCTGCCATTTCTTCATTTGGTTGGGTCATTCTTTTTCCAGTGTCCCCTTTCTTTGCAATATGTACATTGGTCTGATTCCCCACTCCAGTGTGTAGGCTTGTTTTTTTCTTCTGGCCGCTGGCATTTGCTGGCTGGCAGGGGCTTTCCTAGCTCCTAGCGCAGCTGCTAGGAAGGCTGCCCTTTTCTCCATTCTTTTTTGAGCCTCCTGCTTTGCTGCCTCCTCTCTGTTACTGTATACCTTGTTGGCAATCTCTATTAGTTGGCTTATGTTCATTCTGGCAAGCTCTCGAGTTTCTAAAGCTTTTTCCTGATGTCCAAGGCTGATTGGGAGACGAACACCGTGTTGACCATTTTCTAGTTGTCTGGCCCTTCAGGATCGAACAGGGTGTATATCTGATAGGCCTCACACAGACGTTTTTAAAAATCCCCAGGGCATTTATCAGGCCGCTGAGTCACATTAGCTACCTTTGACATGTTAGTAGGCCATCGAGATTCCACGAAAGAGGGCATCCTTGTATCTCTGAAGTGCATTCCTTCCTTCTTCTGAGTGGTGGTCCCAGTCAAGTTGGGTCTCAGGTGCTGCTGCTCTTGCCCATTGGACTGGGTCTAATATGCCCATGGGCGCCATGGTCTCCAGACCATGGTGGGCTTCTTGGAGAATGCGCCTTCGCTCCTTGGTGTTGAACAGCATGAGGTGTTGAATAGTGTCGGTAGTCGTACCAGGTGTGACAGTGTGTCTGCATGATGGATTCCATTAAATCAATCTGGGCCTGGGGTTTCTCCAAGTAGGCTGAAGTATGGTGGTTCCAGTTTAAGAGGTCAGTGGTGGTGAATGGTTAGTAATAAACGATGGTCCATCATGGCTGCTCTGTACCATTTGGCCCAATTTGTGATGGGGCCTGGGTCTCCCTGAGAGGCATTTGGAATGTCTGCTGTTGCCAGCGCCTTGTCAAGACCGGGGAGGCCGGGAGTGTTTCTGGGGCTGGTGCTGGTGAGACGGATGGTGGTGGAGTTTCAATTTTGGGGGCCCTGGGGTCTGTCTCAGGCACATATGGGGGGGGGGGCAAGTGGATGGGCAGTTCTTCCTCTGGGTCACCTTTGAGAATGAGGGGGGTCAGCATGCTTCCTTAGATTGAGCCACGAGGATGTGGGCAGGGACTGTCTGCATTTGACAAGGTGAGATCTTTTTCTTTGTTGTCATCATCCCTGCCAATTTTGGCTTCTGCCCAGCACAACCCTGGAGCCACTTTGGCATGTCCTGAGCTAGTTCCTGCCATCTATCTATGTAGATGTACTGGTCTGGGTGTCCTGGCCTCCCTGTTACTATCAGATGTATTGCACGTATGATTCCTAAGTTGAGGGTTCCCTCAGGGGGCCAGCCTACCCCAAAACTAGGCCATTCGGCTGAACTGATCAAAATTCTGCAACATGCAGTTGAGTACTGTTGATGGGCCTCCCCATGGTTTCTC
Organism: Molossus molossus; assembly: GCF_014108415.1. Lineage (NCBI taxonomy): Eukaryota > Metazoa > Chordata > Mammalia > Chiroptera > Molossidae > Molossus > Molossus molossus. The sequence goes on from NW_023425401.1 coordinate 87,568,927, forward strand.
TTCCCATAACGTCGCAGACAGACAAGGGGTGGCGATTTTTGGTTTGCCCGCCTGGCTGCTCCCCTTGATGGGATTTAGGTGCCTTTAGATTTGGCAGGTCAGTACAACCTCCTGACTTGGATCAGGTTTGCAGGGAGGGACAGGGTACCCCAGAACCTGATACTGCCCTGAACTCTATGAGGTCACCACAGTACTGCAGGTTGGGGCCACTCAGACAGAGTAGGTTTGCACCGGTGGAACCACACAGACATTCACACTCATTCATGCACTGACATTCAAACAAGTTTAAACATTCCCTCTCGTTAGGGCTTGCCCTACCTGGTGGCCAGAAGGCCTGAGAGGTGACCAGTCTCTCCTTCCACCTCAAGGGTGGGCCTGTGCTCGGGCTCCTGGTCCCCAGGGCACTCACCGGTCCTGAAGCTGCACAGTCCCTGAAGCTGGACCCGTTCGTTTCCCCCGGCAGCCTGGGTGGTGTGTGAACCTCGCCGACAGATGGCCGCGGAGCCCCGAATGGGCAGGGACCCGAAATGACCAGGGTGCGTGCTTTCCTCCATAACAAGGCTCCGTGGAGCGCCCGTGGGGCCACTTCACCGGTGGCAATTGCCTGCTCATGTGAGTCGTTTTCTGGTCAGGAAACCAAGTGTTACGGAAAAGACTCAGACAGAACATCGGAGGAAGTGAAGAGGTTCCTTTATCACGCATGCAGACCCAGAGGAGGCGGTCTCCAAATTCTGGGCCCCGAGTTGTAGGGCGTGTCTAGCTTTATAGCGAGCTGGGCGGACATTCTATAGATGTGAGAGCGGTAAGCAGCTTACAGAAGCAGGAAGCAAAAAGGTCTGGTTATCTCTAGGAGACAAAAAGGTCTGGTTATCTTCTGGGTCCTTGCTTGTTCTAAAATGGCGATTTACGTCTTCTATCACTAGCACAATTTATTAAATTGTGCTAAAATTTACGAGGGTTCAATGACAAAATGTCCAATTGTAAATGCTATATTATAAAAGGTATAATATTGCAGTTATAATGACTTATTTGCAAATAAAAATTTCAAAAAGTGAATTTAAAGAAGGGATTAGCCAAAGAGCAAATGTGTAGATGAAAAGGGGCCACGTGCTAACCTGACAAGCTCAGTGAAGGCTGCGTGACAGCCTTGCAAACTCAAAGACCTAAAGAACCACAAAGGCTTGTCTGAAATTTAAACTTTTTAACTAAAAGCAGTTTATGGCAGGTAGTCATGTCCTAGGCTGGCACCTTCCCTGACAAAGGTCAATTTTTACCTTAATGAAGACTGTTGACTTTTTGCATCTAAGATAACATACCTTTGGAATGTGGGGTAACTTCCTTTTTTTCCAGACCCCTCAGCACACAACCTATGCACCAGGGTGGAAACCACAAATCCCCTCACTGTTATTATTATCATGTTAATTGTTGACTGTTAAATCCCCAACTATGTAAAATAAGTAAGTATCTATCATTTTACTTTTTATCCCAGAGATTTCCCCACGTTGCTTTCTCCCACCTCCCTGATCTATCACCAATGAATTTCATGTAACCCACTTACATCTTCTATTTTGATTGTAGTGTATAAATTAAGGGGCAAAACTGCCATTCTTGGGAGCATTATCTCAATCTGTTGAGGTTTTTCTTTCTGGCATTTGTTGACAGTTTGACCCAAATAAACTCACAGAATTCTTCACAGGTTTGAAGTCATCTTGCATTGACATGTGCATAATCATGGACACAGACAACAGTGTGGTGATGGCCAGAGAGAAGGGCGGGGGCAGGAACTGGGGGCAGTGGGCAAAGTTACGGAAATGAGGACATTTATAAGGGTCAACAATTAAATAGAAAAAAAGAAGAAAAGAAAAAAGTAACATATTCAGTTAACAAATAGAGTACACGCACACACATGTTCAGAAAGAAACCTGATGAAGTAGGTAAATTTTAAAAAAACACATTGTTTTCTTTTTTTTAAAGTTTTTTTTTTTTTTTTTTATTTATTTTTAGAGAGAGAGAGGAAGGGAGAGATAGAAACATCAGTGAGAGAGAACATTGATTGGCCACCTCCAGCATGTCCCCTACTAGGGATTTGGCCCACAACCTGGGCATGTGCCCTGACTGGGAATCGAACTATTGACCTCTTGGTGCATGGGTCAACGCTCAACCACTGAGCCACACTGGCCGAGCTAAATTTTGTTTTCTAAAAATATCCAGGTAAAATTAATGAATTATGTGGTAGAAATAAATATTTAAAAAGCAGGCTTTTTTTTTTTTAGACACAAAATAACATTTCATAAAACATTTAAATGGTAGTTTAGATAACTCAATTTAGGCTGTTTCAAAGGCTGTTTTTTATTGAACATAATTGCTCAAATTGTCCTAATTTTTAAAAATTGCAGTTAAAATGAGACAATTTAGTCTTGACAAATACCGTTTTCAACCCTAGACCTGTGTTAAAGTTGTTGATGTTAATAGGAGATTGCCAAATTAATGCAATTACTTGGTCACCTATAAAGTAGTTATAAAAAACAATGTAGGTACATTTGCTGAGAGAACATCTTTGAAAAACTTATCAGACAAAGGATTTTCATTTTCATCTGGTATGATATGATATTTGAGTGCCATAATATGCAGTTATTTGAGAATCTTTTGGATTATCGGGTACACTGTTGTTCTGAATGGCTTTGCCTATAACTAGAATTTATAAGCTCTGTCTTCTGCAGCACAGATTGATTTGCATACATAGTACATTATAGCTAGCAGCTAATAATTGGCTTCCTCTTTCTTCTTGTTCTTTAACTACAGAAATAGTTATAATTTCAGGTGAACATTGGAAACTTAACAAATAATGGTTTTATTTATCTTAGATGCATACTTAGCCCTCCATATGCATGTAGTAATCCTAAAGGTGAATGTCCCCTGTTATTTTTCTTTCTCTTCTTCTTTGTGCCTCAATTGTTTATGCCTTAACTATTTCATGTCTGGGTTTTAGACTTGAAACCTTATATTCTCCTGCCCTTTGTACCAGGCAAGTCCATTTGTATTTTGTCTTTGCTTCTTAGTTGCATGTCAAGGATTTTGGCTTGGATTCCTTTTATCAGCTGTTTTAGAATTTCTTCGGATTGCATATTACACATACTAAACTGGCTCCTTGCAATACAAGTTGGTTCACCTGATCCAAGATGGGGAAAAGATTCTGACAAGTTGAGTGACTACATAACCACCCAGATAGGACTTTCTAGAGCATGGATATAAGATTTTATTCAAGATTATTGCAATAGGGGAGAGAGATTAAACTAGATATGATACAAACTCAATGCATTAGGTACAAGTGGGGATGTACAGCCAGTGGGTAGGATGAGGGAATGGATAGATGATCACTAAGAGGAACCTGGTTAGGTGTCGTGGGTGCATGGGAAGAAGAACTTGATTGAATTTCAAAGGCAGAGGACAAGGAGCTTGAATGAATACCAAGAGAGGTGATTCTGGATAAACTGTTTTAGCAGGATTCTTCACTAAAATTGAACTCTGCAAGGGGCAGGTGGAGAGAAAGGGTTCAGAAGAGCCTGACCAAGTTTTGGTTAGAGTCTTTATCAATCACAGTGGTGAATTAGCCAGCTGAAGAGTTTAGAGTTTAGAATGGGAAAAACATGTATATAGAATTGTGTTTGAGGTGATTTGGACAAAAATTTGGTTAGTTTATACATTCTAATTTATAATGAGAAGCTTTGGAAAACTCTTGGCCTCATTTCCTCAGTGGTCTGGTCCTGATTAAATTACTCATATTTATAAGAAACCCTAACATATTAATATGCATTCTGATAAGCACGAGGGAGGTAAAGAAAAATAATGTGGAAATGTTTTAATTTTTTTTGCATAATTTAATATTTATTTCTTTTATATAGGTACAGCCCCATTATCAGATTTTTTGAGTCTCACATTTTCTATTTCTCCTCCATCATATCCAACTTTCTTTTTTTATCCTACCCAAGGACATTTTTTTCCCTTGCATTTATCTTTAGATAGAGTGGGAGGAAGAGAGGGAGGAAGAGAGTGAGAGAAACATCGACATGAGAGAGACACATTGAGTAGTTGCCACCCACACAACCCCAACTGGGGCCAGGGACAAACTGCAACCAAGGTACATGCCCTTAGCAGGAACCGAACCTGGGACTCTCTGGTCTGCAGACTGACGCTCTACCTGCTGGGCCAGACTAGACAGGGCAAATCAACTTTTTTAAAAAAAATTCTCATCTGAGCACATGCTTAGAGAGGGAGAGGGAGGAGGAGAGAAAGGGAGAGAAACATCAATCAATTGCCTTCTGTGTTTGCCCTGACCAGGGATGGGACCTGTAACCCAGCTGTGTGCCCTGGCTGAGAATTCAACCATCAGATTTTTGGGGCACAGGACGAGGCTCAACCAGCTGAGACACTCTGGCCGGGCTGTCTTATTTAACTTGATCCTTTTCTCCTTTCTTTTTTTATTTTTATTTTTTTTTAATCCTCACCTGAAGTAATTTTTGCATTTTTTTGTTCAGACAGAGCGGGAGGGAGAGAGAGGAAGAGAGAGAGAAAGAAACATCGATGTGAAGGGACACATCGAGTGGTTGCCACCCGCACGACCAACCAGGGCTGGGGACAAACTGCAACCGAGGTATGTGCCCTTAGCGGGAACTGAACCCGGGTCTCTCTGTACCGCAGGCCGACGCTCCAACCGCTGAGCCAAACTGGCCAGGGCTTCTCCTTTCTTTTAATGCTGTCATTCCAAAATAGAAAAAATAAGAGACTTACTCTTGTTTTTTTCTTTTTATACCTAGGGTCCTATTTTCAATCTTATTTTACTTTTTATCATAATTTTTAGGTTCTTGAAATATTAAGTTAGTTGCTTTGTTTCCTTAAAATACAAGTGCCATAGCAAGAGATAAGCATTCAGCTCTTTTAGGATACTTACAGCTTTAAATGGTCTGTGAAAGCCCGATGAGTTCTGGAGACATTGGTATGCATGAACATGCACTTGAGACTATTTGGTTTCCAAAGGTCCTTCATAGCATCTAGTCCTGCAACAACAAACATCCTTTTGCTCTTGAAACTGGTTCAGAGCAGAATAGAAGGAACAGGCCTGCTGGTTGAAGCACTGGAGGTAAGCCGACCATTTGCGTAACAAAGCCCGGCTTCGCCCTACCTCTCCAAGGCGCTTTCATCTGAGGACTGGACTTGGAGCCCAGCAGAAACAAGCTCCCTCCAGTGGGATTCACTGCTTCCTGGTTTCAGACGGTGCAAAGAATAGACTCTATTGTGTTTCCTGCTATTCACATTGTTAGTCAGATCCGAAACTAGAGGTGTGCTTAAATAATGATGGTTGGTACACATTCCTTTTTTCCAGCTGGGGATTCAGATTCTTATTTTCCCAGAGCAAGGTGAAACTGCTTTTGAACTCAGCTCAGTGACAGTCCATGCAAAATAGCTTGAAAGGAACAGTTCTTTATAATGAGGAAAATAATTGGAAACACACAGTCTTCACAGTGGCCTTTAAATGCCCTTTAATTTTTTTTTTCTTGGCCCTTAAAAGCTATGTGTTTCTGTTCTGAGGGTAAGGAGGAGAGCTGTACAGACACTGTTAAAAGTCAGATAATTTGGTGTACCGTGTCTTTCAGAAAGCTATTTGTTCCACATATCCCTATTTTTGTGTAATTAATGAGGACTTTGCATTGATTCACATCTGTACACACACACTAGAAGTTTGAACCCAGTGCTAATCATCGGTAAGACAGTTTCACCTCTGTTGCTGTTATTGGGGGAAGTGAGTTTTTGGGGTGCTGCGAGGACAAGAATTTCCTGAGACCCCCCATGGGAGGATGGGATTTCATGGAAAGCTTTATTGATGACATAAAATTATAGGGGTTCCCCTTCAAGGTTCTATCTCCATCTCACCATGGAAGAAGTCCAATCTTGTCTTAAGCATGGCCAGAATTAAGGCCACTGCCCAGAATTCCTGCTCCATATTTCTTTTTCTTTATTGATTTTAGAGAGACAGGAAGGGAGAGGGAAAGAGATAGAAACATCCATGAGAGAGAACATTGATTGACTGCCACCTGCATGACCCCCACTGGGGATCAGGCCCACAACTTGGGCATGTGCCCTGATCAGGAATCAAACCAGCGACCTCTTGGTGCATAGGCTGATGCTCAACCATTGAGCCACACCAGCGGGGCATCTGCTCCATATTAAAGTTTAATTCAATCCAGCATCCTGTGTGTGGATGGCCATGGGCCATGTGGCTGCTTAAGGCCATGTGGCTATGGAAAGAGAATAGTTGAGCAGGTGGGCTAATGTGGGTCATGGAGCAAACCAGACCAAGAAGTGAACAAGGGTGCCAACAGGAGAAGGGGAACTCTCTGGGGATTTTAACCTGGAGCTACTGGTGTGCGCCTCTGAAGGGGTCCAACCTCTAGCCAATCCATTGTTCCCCAGGCTAGACTGACAGGCAAGCACCTTCCCTAAATCACCCGACTTCACCGCCCATGTGCCCATCTCTCCTCTTCTCCCCCCAATAATCCGGTATTGGATGGAAGAAGGAAGGAGTGTTAATCTCCTTGGAGGAATAATGCTGTGTGAAGCTATAGCTTCTTGGTGAAGCTGCCCAGATGTCCATGTTTATAATGTCTGGCCTCCCCTTTGCTGTCTTCCTACTATTAATAATAATAAACTAGCTAATTATGATGATAACATTGTCATTTAAGAGCTGCCAGTCTCTTTTGAAATGGAAATAAAAAATAATACCTAAAACCAAAAGCAAACCATAGGAAAGTACTATTTTTGCCTTTAAATATTCATAACTGTAAAAACTCCATTTACTGATCTGACTCACCATTTCCACAAATTCTGGCTGTAAAAGCCACAAAGGCACATTGTTCTAGTTCAGAAGGGAGTCTGGTCAATTCTCCCTTCCTCAGCCATCTCCACTCACAGGGAAGATGTCAGTGGATAGGAAACTAAAAACATCGAACCACTAATGTTTGGGGCCAGCTCATGCCAGAACACTTGGAAGAACATCAGGTTTTGTTTTCTTTGTAATATAAGAGCGCATAGGAACCCCAATTTTCATCTTTAAAAGATCTTTACTTAAGAGACAATAATTGACAGAAAGGAGGTACCACCAATATTTCATGTGGGCATTGGTATTCACTTTCCTTATTATAATCTACTAGAAATAAAAACCTAAAGATGGAATCTAAAGCAGGAAACAAGCAAAAATAAAAGAGTGGAGATACTGAAGGACTAACAAATAGGTGGGTAGAAGTCTAAATATGCAGCAATAAGCATTTTATTAAAAGCTGTACAGTATAGTAGCTAAGTAAAAGACATTTTCTATCTCTGAGGATTCCTTGCACTATGCAGAACGGAGGAAACAAAAGCATAGCCTTGTATGTCATTATCAAATGACAAAAATAACACAATGTAGCAATGATCTCGATGTCCTCTCTTCAGGGGAAAACAGTCCATGCACTATGCTAGCACAGCCTCACACGCAGTGAAGCCTCTTCCTGAGGGATTGGGGGCAAGAACCGTATTGGTTTTTTTTTTTTTTTTTTTAATCCTCACCTGAGGATATTTTCCCATTTATCTTCAGATAGAGTGGGAGGGAGGGAGAGAGAGTCAGAGAGAGAATAACGTCAGTGTGAGAGAGACACATCGACTGGTTGCCTCCTGCACCACCCCCACCAGGGCTGGGGACCAATCCGCAACTGAGGTACATGCCCTTGACCGGAATCCAACCGCAACTCTGTGGTCCGCAGGCTGATGTTTTAACCACTGAGCCAAACTGGCCAGAGCAAGAGTGAGTTGTATAGAGCATTGGAAGAGACAGCAGGGAAATGGCAGCATTGGCTAGGAGGTCAGGGATTTCCTTATACGGCTAGAGGTCCTACTTTTAGGGTGAGGTAACCTAGCTAGACCTGCGTTGGAAACCTGTGATTGGTATATGTTAGGTTTCCTTGACAGTGAGGTGTTTTATATATACATTTTCAGCAGCTATGTAGCTTTACACACATGGAATGCAGAATAAGTAGACAGTCTTTTTTAGTTTTTAATTATATTTTTGCTTTATATTACTACTTTACAGTGTTTGCTCTTAATTTCTCACATCTTAAAGTAATTCTGATTTATATAAAAATGTCTCTTTTTGGTCAATCACTTTGCTGTGTATGAAGACTATTCTCCAGTGTTCAGAGGATCATAGAATCTGTTCCTTATTCAGGCCACACCCACCCTGCACACTGTCCTGCTGCTTCCAAACCCAAGAGACCCAACTCTGTGATATCTTCTTCAAGAAACTTTTCCTAAGTCCTGCAGGGTAGTGAGTCTCAGAACACTCATTACACTTGCTCAGAGCACTTCTAGCTTTCAGCTGCAAACAAAAGCACCTCTCAATAAGGTGGCCTGAACAATGGTGGGCTTATTGCATGCAAGCGTCTGGGAGGAGGCAGCTCCCCGCGAGGTTCACCAGCTCACCGCCGTTACTGAGGACCATCTTTTACCCTGTTATCCTCAGAGCACTGCATGGGTCCAGGAACCCTGGGGAGAACCGGGGGGTGCCCACACATCTGTCCTCCTCTGCCTTTTTTAAACCAGCAGCATAACAATTTTATATGCAAAGGCTGTATGTCCAGCTTTAAAAAGAAGTCTAAGGATCTCCTCTGGGGTGCAGCTGGCATCCAAATGAATTCTGCAAAAGTGCTCTGCTTTTTTTTTTAACGTCCGAAGATATTTCTTGCTACATTCTAGGGGCTTTGATTTTATTATAAAAGTGATACATGCACAAAGTTAAAATTGTTAGAATGAAAATCCTTAAAGTAAAAATTAAAAGTTATCTCCCTTCACTTACCCCCACACTCCCAATTTCCACGTATCAGAAAGGCAACTTCTGTTAACAGTTTCTTATCTGTCATTTAAAATAATATCATTTTAAATGTTTTTTATTTACTGCAACATTTTCTTTTTTGCCTTTACTTATCCATTATAACCAACTCATTCCATTACTCATCTATATGCTTTCTGTGGTAGGCACACTAGAAATCACTTTTGGAATTCAGAGAAATTGGTTTGCTTTATCAGACAGAATATGGTCATTTAGAAAAAGAATTTGAAAAACAAGACTCCCTTGGAAGCAACTAAACCATGCGGCCATTGTAGTTTTAACAATGGTGCTCAATGATGGTGTGTGAATGGTGCATGTTTGTGAGGCCTCACTGTCATTTCACCCCAAGATTCTTTGACACTAATCACTGTGGCGATGAGATGTGCTGGTCAGTCTCAGACTTTGTGACCAGTCTTCCATCTTCAGTGGCAAGTAATATTTTATATTTTGCTTTAGCACAAAAAGTATAAAATATATCTTTCACTGAGACATAAAGAACAAGATGCAAGATTTTTTAAATGCTAAGTATGTCATGAATATATATGCCAGAAGATTATGGGAGAAAAAAGTGACTTAAACTAATGCATTTGAAGCTTGCTATAATATAATTCTTTACAAAATACTATGTTCTTTAAGGAGAGTTATTTTGGATTTGTTTCAAATCCTTTATTTCCAAAGAATCATAAAAATCTTATTAAATAGGCGTTATCCTGGGCAATATTATAATGTCCTTTTATATCTCTCTCACCTACTTTTCCACAAAATTCTCCCTTTCCCCCAGAGAGTATTTTATCCAGTCTTTAAGGAACTCTCATTTTTTCTCTTTCACTACTTCAAAGGTACTAGTATTTATTTACATTTTAAGTCACTCTATTAGGATCTATCTCAGATCTAACTCCAAATAGGTTGTTTTTTACCTTAATTAAAGGTATATAAATTATTCTTGAATAAGTTAGGAGTTTCTGAGCCTCTTAAATATTACTTCATGGGTTGAGAAGAAAATGGATATTGTTTCACAGACAATCTCACAAGTAACATTTTAGTGAAGTTCTGATTGATTTACAGGTACAAGAAATTTTGGATCTATTAAGTAGCTTAACATAGAACACTAAGGGAAACTATTTCAAATTTTTAATGGCAGGATAGACTCTGGTTTTGAAGACTGCCTCATACTCAAGTCTCACTGTGTTTGACTGTATAACTTTCTATTTTTTACTTTGAAAAGATAATGTCCCCTCTGCCCCAGTTTGAACCTTAGGTTGGTAAACATGCTGTATTGGAGATCTAGTGGTAAAACTATATCAAAAAAATGGCAATGCAGAGTACTATGATCACTCTCAATACTGACACCTGATCTGTTCTGGTTACAATTATTTTAAATCTGAAAAAAATTTAAATTAAAGACATAATGATTGGGTGTTTTAGCTCTTCCAAGGAGAGGTTCACTGCTGTCATGTATCTATTCTGGATTTAAGATAAGATGGTATTTTGCCAAGCCAGTGAGGTCGCTGGTTCGATTCCCAGTCAGGGCACATGCCCAGGATGTGGGCCTAATCCCCAGTGCAAGGCATGCGGGAGGAGGCCAATCCATGTTCTCTCTCATGGATGTTTCTATCTCTCTCTCTTTCTCCCTTCCTCTCAGTCTAAAATCAATTAAGAAAAAAAAGATAGGTATTTCTTTAGGATCTCTAATTTCATTAATTATGTTTATGATTCTCTCAAGAAGAAAGAATCATATTTATCTTCTTTATGTACTTGAACTGTCTGGTAGTCTGACTTGTGGGATCTATTATCTATCCTAAGTCTGCCTGGTGACCTTTCAATATGTATCTTTCTGACTATCTTTTCTGAGAATTTAAATTGCTGTTTCATAACTCTTATTATAATATATAATCATTCAACTGAATGTCAGAGACATTTAAAAGGAGAGTTGCTGATATAAAAAGGGAGTTAGATAGCTGAATGACTCCACTAACTCTTAATATTTAATTGAAGATAATACCCCAGTGTTAAAGTGTGCTTTGTCAGTAATAATAGTTTTCTGTATGAGAGTAGTGCCTTATCTGGTAAAGTATACACTGAGATTCTAGACACAAGCAGTCTGGATTCACTATTCTTTTAAGTGATAAAAGTGCCATTGAGAAATATGTTTATATCCTGGCCCACTTTTACATCCCTTTATTCAGAAGCTTTCTTTACTTTTAGGATAATCACTCATTTGTGAAACCACATTCATTGCATTTGAGATAACTTCAGTATGTCTTTCCATTATCAAAATCTGTGTGTGTGTGTGTGTGTGTGTGTGTGTGAAGGTAATAAAAGTGGTTAAAAGAATAACATATGACAAAAAAAGGAAAGTAAAAAATGAAAGACACTTCCAATGCAAAGTCTATACCAGATTTTCCCCTCATTTATAATTATAGCAAATATTACCCAGAAAATATCAATTTGGGCATTCTAATCCAATCAACATCCTAGCGAAGAGGTGTGACCTCTCTGAGAGCAAAGGATGCTGATGCTAACGGGGGTGGTAGGTGTGAGATGTTTCTGACATAACCATTGCTGAATGAAGAAGCAGCATGTTTCTCTGTCATTTGGAGCACTGGATCAGCAATGCTGTGTGAATTACGATGATTGAACCAACCACTGGTGGATGGTGGCTCTCCCTGAGAAAGACCTACAACAGTTTTAAACAAAATGCTGATGTCTTAGAGATGGAGAACTTTTCTGTGAATATTAGCAGTGACTAGAGTACCATTTTCTTATTATTTGCCCCCCAAATAGCTCACTTTTCAGCTGGTAGAAGCCTTGTAGCTAAAGTAGTTGTTACAAGAAACAAAAATTTCCTAACTACTGTTAATTAATCAAACAAGAAAGCCATTAGACTAATGTGGCTTTAACTCTGTGGTGGCTTATGTGAGCAAACCAAAACCTAAACCTGTAAATACCTCAAGATCACAAAATCAAAATGCTAAGGACAGCTACTCACACACAAGCCAACTAGGCTTCAAGCAACAGCCAATCAAATAACTTCTTGCTTTCCTCCCACACTTTCTCCGTATAAGTCTTGTCTGCAGAGTGCTCCTAACTACTTTCAGTTTGGTGCTACATATTTGCAATAAATTTTTGCTCAAATAAACTCTTAAAATTTTTACTATGCCTCAGTTTATCTTTTAACACTATCTTATGTCGAGGAGGGTTTGATGGGGACGATTAAGGATATAGAACTTTTGTCCAGCCAGTGTAGTTCAGTGGTTGAGCATCAACCCATGCATCAAGAGGTCACTGGTTCCATTCCCAGTCAGGGCACATGGTTGTGGGCCTGATCCCCAGTGTGGGATCAATGCAGGAGGTGGCCAATCAATGTTCTCTCTCATCAATGTTTCTCTCTCTCTCTCTAATATCAATAAAAAAAAAAAGAAAAAGAATATAGAACTTTTATAAGACCGAATTGCAAAATGTAAAGCTGTTCCTCACAGGAAGTGGAAAGAAAAACGGAATTGTGTTTCTTTCTGTCTCTCTTTTACACACACACACACACACACACACACACACACACACAGTTCCTCTTGGATGTACATAAACTTCATTCTATAGATTAGATATTTATACTTAATTCCCAAGTCTATCTGGACTTTTAGTTCAAGTGTTCATATGGCTAGTAAAATCTCTGAGTCCCTATTTTTAGATTTTAAGAAGAGAGATCATTTCAGTCCTGGGTCTGATATTCATGTGGAGCCCATGAGTCTCTAGTGCAAACAGTCTGAATTCTGCCACATACGACCAACTGTGTGATCTTAAACATGTCACTTCATCTCTCTGGATTGCATGTTGAGCATCCAGGCATTAAGAGAGTCAGAAAAAGTAGGGTAAAGGTCTCAGCTAGAGAGTCAGGGTGTCGGAGCAGACGGGGATCACAAGAAGGTCATTCTCCATCTCTATCCCAGCTGTGAACTACTTTTGAGCTTCATTTTTAGAATCGCCTTCAGAGACCGTACCAGACGCATCAGAGAAGTAATTTTATTTTCTTTCTGGGTTCTCCCTCCCCACCCTCTGTCCTTTCCTACTTCATTCAATTCATTTCCTCTTCCTCTTTCCTTCCTCTGCCCTTTCACAACAAACAACGGTCTAAGAAGTGCCAAAGATAGACTCAGAGACAGTGAGGAAAGCTGAAGGGCAGGAGGGTAGGAGGCCAGTCCAAGCCTGAAAGTCTGACTCACACACATGAAGAGGAAGCCTCATCGTTCTTTTCTATGAGAACCATGAGGCTTGCGGAAATGGGCAAATGCCACTTTTGACCAACTCTGCTTTATTGTCGCTGTGAACAAGATAACTTTACCCGATTTCTAATCTTGGCAAAGGGAGGTGTCTAAGAGAACTATTTTAAATTATTATCAAAATGAACAATAAAATAAATACCTCTGATTATTTGAAAGGTCAGTTAATAATATGTTAATAATATGGTATTTTTGACTGAGTGCTGTTAGTCAATTACAAGCATTCAAATCATTAGGGATGAACTGAAGGCTGCCTGTGGTCTGAAGGATCAAATCATCCGCATGTATACTCATAGTTTGATACTCCTGTTAAACATTTTATCTCATTTTTTTATAATCACACTCTATGCTTATTGGCTTGGGTCAGAATCAACCTCAAAAGGCCACATTTTATAGATAGAAGTGCTTCCGTAAACAGAATTTACTAGGTCAGGAAATAGCAGACATATTTACATTTATTTGTATTTTTGTTCTTGAATGCCTAAGTTCATGCCTTTAACTCTCTAGCCCTTGCCTCCCTTTTCAGAACCATTTCTTGTGTTCAACTTCATCTAAATGCAAATTCTGTTGTCTTGCTGTCCTACATGTTTCTATGTCCAATTGAGAGAATCTGGGTGGGAAGGTAAATTTAAGGGGAAGGATTACTTAAGGGGTATGCACCCTTGTTAGCATCCCTCCTTAATATAGTCAAGACTGAAGTCAGAACCCAATAAAAATCTCTTCACTTAAGCTCTGAGCCCTAGGCTTGACTTCCCCTCCTTTTCCCACACTCTCTGATCTGTCCTGTACCTGGTTCTGTTTCTCTGCCTAATTGATTCGAATTAGACTCTCCGAGGCTCCACCTGTGCTGTCACTTACCTTTCCTCTCAGCATGTTATAGCGATTTCTAAATCCCCCACCTGCTGCTTGATGACTGTGCATCCGACTCACTCACCAAGTGCATTCTTCTGGATCACCTTGCTTGGGTATGATGAGTTTGGGTCTGAAGCTGACAGAACCTTGTGCTTTTTTTTTCTGTAAATGCACATTTTCTTTCTTTTGTTTTCATTTTCCTGTTTTTTTATTTGTGTTTTTGCCTTTTATTTAACCATAAGTTGATGTTCAATTTGTTTTTAAAAGAAATGATTATGCCCAGCCAGTGTGGCTCAGTAGTTGAGCATTGACCCATGCACCAAAAGGATGCCGGTTTGATTCCCAGTCAGGGCACATGTCCAGGTTGTGGGCCAAATCCCCTGTAGGGCATGCAGGAGGCAGCCAATCAATGTTCTCTCTCATCAATGTTTCTATCTCTCTCTCTCCGTCTCCCTTCCTCTCTCTCTAAAAATCAATAAAGAAAAAAAAAGAGAGAAATGATTTTATTTTATCTGATTTAGTTTACATTCTTGAATGCACAGGCTAATGGCACATATACAACAGAAAGAAATGCGTGTTAAATGTCGTGTAGACCTGACAGTGTTTCTCCTAGAAAATGTCCTATGGGTTCCAATGACATCATAGAAATACTTGACTTCTCACCAGAATTAAACATCAGTGATGCCTCTCTCAGAGTCACCTTGACAATTTATTACTCAATTAAAGATGTAAAGAAGCTCATGTGCTACTTTCTTTATCAAATATTCTTATTGTGGTATATTAGTAAGGATACAATTTACACTGCATTAAATGCTATATTGACTTATGTGGTCATGAGACTGACATACTTTATTCTATTAAGTGTTTATAAGATATTTATATTTCTATATCAGCACTTATGTCACAGGAGTCTATGTTCAGTGCTAGTATGCAAAATCTAAAAGACAGAATGATTTTCTTGGCACTTTATTTTAAAAATAGGGTGTATATTAATTAATAGGTTATGCTATATGCTTTTTTTTATAAGCAGAAACCAGAGAAAACTAGGTCATACACTCTTTTTGCTATGGCATTTATCCATGTAGAATGCGAAATCAGCTTTAGTGCTTCATATTTATTCGTTTATTAAAAAAAAAAAAAATTGTGTTCTTGCCAAAGAAACTGAAACAATTTCTTCCTGGAAGGGACTGGATTACAGTAGATAAAGTTTATTATGCTGACCAGTCTGCCCGTGGCCAGATCATTCACAACATTGAGTCTCCGGTGATTTGAACTTTGCTATGGTCAGAATGCAAAATGCTTCTTTGAAACACTAGAGGGTGATATGTGTAAAGCCATTTAGGACTCTGATGGTGCTGACTTGAATTTATTCTGTGAGATTATTTATTCCAATTTTCTTTTGGATGAGGACAATGCAAATAAAGGTTTTAACTGCCTATGAGTCTAAGGCCTATAAACTGTAATGTAAGTGTAATTAGTCTGACTTGTAAAAAAGTAAACCTACCTGAATGAATTTAGTACTTTACAAGGGGACAGGAATAAAGTACTTTATTTTAATAATTTACAAAAAGAAATAAAATTTCAGGCTAAGAGTAAATGATATTCCAAATTGGTAAAGCAAAGTACTCAATGTGAATTACTTATTGTTTCAATATAGGAGAGGAGACCAAAGAAGGACCAGGAAAATTACTGGGATGTCTGAGATTCCCATTCCTCACATGTTAAATGAAGGAGTTGGACTAGCAGGAGATCCCGGAGGCCTTACCAGATGTTATTTCTACTCAAGGTTTGCATAGACCCTGGGGCATCTATAGTCAGTTTCTATTAGTGGGTTCTAAGCAGGACTGCACAGAATCTCAATAAAAGAAGTCTGGCTTTGAAAGCCTTAGTCCAAAAACAAAGATTGCTCTCTTTTTTTTTCTTTTGATTGGCAGTTTGAAGAGATGAACTTTGGCTTGTAGCAAGGCAAGCTTGCTCTTTGCTAGAGAAAAGAACTTTGGAAACATTTGCTTCCTTAGTGTTTTTTCAATATAACAGCATGAGTATCATCCAAATTATTAAGTGAATGAAGGCAGTTTTAGAGGGGGCTGCTGTCTGCTTTGTCTACTGATCCTGGGGGAACTGAACATGTAAAATCACGTATTGAATAACACCAGAGGAAATGTATAAAAAAATTGCCGATCACAGAGTTCAGACCATTGCTTTCATATTCAAAATAGTAAAATATACTTAAAGTTCTTTGCTTTAAATGTTTGCTTGTAATTTTGAAAGTATTGACTAAATAAAACAGAGGTGGTTGTTTTGCTAGATAAGATATGGATTTCAGATTTATGAGCACAGACAGAAAAATGACGTAAAACTATTCTTGGCCATAGTTTTTTCTCCCCTGGCTTTCCTGAGCCTTCTTGCAGGTTAGAGAATCGATTTCTTACTCAATATTGTAGGCAGCCTTAGAGGGCTGTCACTGAAAAGAAGTACAAAGTGACCATGAAACACTTAGTTCATAAATATGCATGCTATCCAAGGCCTAAATGAAAATCTACAGCAGGAAACAATAATAAAATTATACTACAGTGGTAGGCATATTATTTTAATAATTTAATAAAATTGTAACACATAAGTTAACATATTACTACTCTTATCATATAATTTGATAGTCAGATAATAGCTGTAATAGGAGTAGATAATTTATGAATTCATGAATTATTCTTCTGCTTAGATTTTAATTCCTGAAACTGAATGTTTAAGTCATGCTTAAGGCTTACATTCTTGCTGTTATAAGAACGCTTTCTTCAGGCCTAAAATATAAGTGTAATATTTGTGCAATGCAAACACATTTTTCATTATTAATGGCATAATCAGCCAGTGATGAAGGTATGATTGGCTAATTATATTCTCAATTGAATGTGCATTGTTTGTCATTTGGGTTGGAGAGTTATATGTTAATGTGAGGGAATTACCATTAGATTGTAGTCCTACCAACTGTGTCATTCTTAGAACTATGTATTTCTACATTTGTCTTATAGGATTGTTTTATATAGTGATCACATCTGGCATACAGTGGTTATATAATGATTTAAAGCCATTGCCTGGCCGGTGTGGCCCAGTGGATTGAGCTTCGTCCCATGGACTGAGGGGTCCTGGTTTGATTCCCAGCCAGGGTACATGCCTGGGTTTCAGGCTCGATCCCTGGTGTGGGCATGCAGGAGGCAGAGGATCAATGTTTCTCTCTCACATCAATGTTTCTATCTCTCTCTCCCTTCTTCTCTCTCTAACAAATCAATAATAATAATAATAATAATAATAATAACAATAATAAAGTCATTTACTTGCATGGCATATGTAAGTCATGGATCCTGGGGTGTCCATTTAGTAGATGTTTACTCAGCTGCCCTACTTGTTACTAAATGAAGTCTGAGTTCCTTGTTTGAATTCTGAATGCATGACACATGACCCGTGGGTGAGAGAAAACTCCTTCATTCATTTTACCTTAGATGGCGAGGAAGTCTCTTGACATTCCACTTAACCTTGTCTTTTCTAAATCTCCTGAGGATTATTATTATAACATGAACTCAAGTTTGTTTAATTGGATCGTTGTGCTTCTTGATAATATGGAATCAAGTTTTAAGAGGCAACTTCTAGACACATGATGGGAAATTTCTGGAAAATGACTGCTAAATGTAGGCTAGTGACCCTCAAATAAGTTAACATTAATATTTCTATATAAGTAAACTTAAATAATAAGTAGAAAAATTACCTTTTGGGAAAATAATAAAGATGTAAATGAGTCTGTGAGAGAAATAAAATAAAATCCTAGCTACTTAATTTACTAGGTGACCTTGTGAAAATTACTTAACTTGATGTCTATGTTTCTTTGTTCCAATTAGGCAAATTGGTGTAGTAGTGATACCTCCTTCATAAAGTTGTGAGGAATAACTGAGATTATCCTGTAGAGAACTTAGTACAGTGACAGAGCTCATAGACATCCCTCAATATTGATTAATAGCAATAGTAATGTGGTACTTAGCACAGTGCCTAGGACGAAATAGGTTTTTTATCATTGTGTAGAAGGTGCATTGAAGCAGCATGATGGTTGGGCTGTAATCACAATGAGAAGTTATTTTGTTTCTGACTGTTTCTTTACAGTTTACTCACCAAGAAGAGCTTTTTTCTTGTCACTAGATGAAACTAAGTGAGTCCATGACCTTTATGATCATTCTTTTTATTTTTTTAAATTTTATTTTAGGGAAAGAAAAAGTAAATGCAGAATTATTCTTACTTTAAGGTACTAAACACTCTGTCAAATCATAAATCTACTATTCTAAGATTTGCATTAATATTTCACTATTCCATCAAACTTACAATTTCATCTCTTCTTCCTGCTCCTTCTGGGGTCTACAGTTGATTGACCATGAATCTTAGGTGGGAAAAGGGATGTGGTGAGACATCCTGCAGTCTTTTTACTTCCCTCCTCTTCTGTGTCAGACCACACCAGAGATGAATCAGGGAGGAAGGAGAGTGCAGGGTACAGAACATAAAGTTGTTGCTCGACTGATGACTGAACCTGGCACAAACGAGCTTCTTCTCTGGTTCAAGCAGATGTTTACAGCCGTTCCCTTCTCTAGTGGCCTTCCCTTTGGTGGCCACTACTCCCTCAGTTAGACTCTCGGGAGCATGTGATTTCCATGCCTTCTCTCTGTTGAAGTCCCATCACCCTCCTGGTGGAATTTGAAATAGTTCCAGCTACACACTTTCTCTTTCTTTTCGACCGCATTTGATCCACAGAGAAATGTCATTCATTCATGCTCTCCAAGAACAGTGAAAGTGTAATTACTTCCCAAGAGCTCTTCTCTACCTCTCCTCTCTAGTCCATGTGTCAGGTGATGGCAAGTGTCCCAGAGTCTCCCAATTCTAGGCAACAGATTCCAAGCGGTTCCATTGAGATGTACTTTCCTTAGGCTGAAGGGAAGGAAGAAACACTGATCCTTGCTCGTTCTTCCTGCTGTTCGTGGTGCAGCCTGTTGCCTCCTTGGGGAGCTGCTACCTCCAGGAAATCTCTTCACACATTTCTCTCAATCCTTTATATTTTTTAAATGAATAAGATGGGATTAAAAAGCTATGGGGTTATTTTTATATTATCTACTTTGGAATTTCTGCTATCAGTAGAATAGCTGTATATTATTATAGAAATAATAAAACAACCATAATAGTTACTAACATTTATTAAATGCTTCCCTAAAAAAGAACATTCTGCTGTAAGTGGGTCTTAACCTCTATTTTCAAAAATAAAGACACTGAAGCAAAGAGAACTTTAGTTACATGTTCAAGGCCACATATTTAGTTAAGGGTCTGGCATTCAAATAAAAAAAATTTATTTTAGAGAGAGGAAGGGAGAGAGAGAGTATGAGAAACATCAAAGTGAGAGAGAAACATCAATTGGTTGCTTCCCTCATGTGCCCTGACCAAGGATCTAACCTGCAACCTGGGTAGGTGCCCCGACTTGGAATTGAACCTGCCAGCTTCTGGTGGCACGATGCTCCAACTGAGCCACACTGGCCAGGGCATGGCATTCAAATTTAAAGAGAAACACTTAACCACATTGCAAACTGCTTCTACATTACTATTAAATGAAACAGTGACTATATTAGTCTCATTTTCCATTATCCCCTGGGATTTTACACAGCTCCTGACAGAACATAGGCTTCAGATCATTACTGAATGCATAAAAATAATAAGTGACAGAAGTCTAAAAGATTCTATAAAATAGATTCTAGTCTTTCTTGAGGGCAGTAACTTTTTCCCACAACTGACTCAACATAAGAAATTTTGGGAGGACGTATGGTAATAACTGTAACAATTCTACAACAGGGCTTGACAATCTCTTTTCATACTATCCTCCCAGTTTTGTGTTGTTAACTAATTTCAGGAAATGGTGGTGATATTTTTCAATGCAAACTTTTTTTTTTTTTTTAACTACAATTCAGTTTACGTGGCAAAAACATGTTTCCAAATTGATGAACCTTGTTTCATAAACAGATTTTGTTTGTGAATCTGCACTCTTTCCAACTTTTTGGGTGACGACACTCATGTAAGGAATGAGACTGTAGTTTCTACAACCTGATTCGGACAAAAGAGTGTCCAGGGAGCACAATGAGCGGCACATCTCAGCAGGGCCGACAGTACGCAGATCCCCACAGGACCGAGAAAGGAGAATTTGGAATCTGGCTCATTTGTTTGTTACTCTGCAGATTCCTTATTCATTTAAAAAAGTAAGAGACTGAGCCCCATTTTTTGGTTCCACCAAAGCTCACCCTCTTCTGCAGAAATCTTTGATTTCTAAGTTTTTAACATTTTCTTGGAAGGATTTGCTACAGCTGCTCTTAACATTCTTCTTAATAACCAGTTTTGGAATTATCCATAATAAATGTTTTTCACAATTGGTAATTGTAAATACCGTAGGGCTTATGTTTACTTAATTCTTCTCAAGATGTCAATAAATCCACATTTTTTACTTTAAAGAAAAAGTTATACTATGGGATTTATACGTGTTAAAGAAAGATGATGCTCTCAGAGTCCGGGATCTATAGCTAAATTCCCTGGGTTTGAAATCTGGCTCTTCTATTAATAATCAGCGTATCTGGGGAAAGTTGTTTAACTTCTCCATGTCTCAGCTTCCTCATCTGTGAAGTGGAGACAAAATAGGGTGTTGTTACCATGAAAGGAGTTAGTTTATTTAAGAGGATTTAGAATGCTACTTGACACAGAGAAACACAGCATCAAAAAGCCACTGAGGTTTATTAGCTAATATTGCCTTTTCTTTTCTGCTACTTTCCATCACAGTTCCACCCACGACCAGGAAATCCCTGAGTGTCTCACTGCCCAGGGCTTATCATCTCCTTGAGGTGCTCAGAGCTATCCTGGAGGAATCCTCCTGGGCTGTTCTCCTCCAAGGGCACCAGAAATAAGTTTTTAACCTGGGAAACTGACATGATGGTGAGATGACAAGCAAACAAAAAAAGAAAATTAAAACAGAGTGGAAGGCGGGACAGGTTGGGAAGGTAAGTCAATGAAATTAATTATATTTTCTACATTATAGGTTTGTTGCTGTAAAGATTTATTGTTTATTTTTCTTTTTCTATCAGCTCCCTAGCTATAAATTCATCTGGAGTCTTGCACAGTGTAAGTATTCAACAGTACACTGCAACCAGAAAGAGCCAGCAGTGGAGGGAGGCGAGAGGCTTCAGTCTAAGGAAGTCCACCTACTTGCTCCCAGCACCAGACCAGACTTGTGGCTAAACTGCAGAATATTCAGCTGGAAAACTTAGCTGAAAAATAGCTGATCTGAAATACTGCAAGCCAGGAGCATAGAGAGGGGCCAGGAGAAGACTCAGAGTGGGTGAGCCAACTCATGCTGTGTAGCTGGGAGCAGGAAGGAAGGTGTGGCAGCACAGCTCCTGCTCCCCCAAGTGTGGGGTCCCACGCATGGATCCCCAAAGCAGAGTAACAGAGCAGGAAAGGGGAGTCCACACAGCATTGGACAATGGGAATCAATGGTGATTCTTTCCACCGGGGGGACTCAGATGGCACTATCCCAGGCGAAATATGAGTGCTTGGTTACACCACCAGCCTGGGAAGCTTGCTCCATTGGTGTCTGCTGGAAGGGCCACTCAGCACAACTCCAGACCAGCAGATGGGTCTGAGTGGACCACTCAGCTGTGAATCTAAGGGGCCATTTATTCTTTGAAAGAATTTGCAGCAGAGAGCAGGACGGGGATCAATCAGAGTGCCTAGGGGAAAAGGTGCAATTCTCCCCACCTCGATTGAAAAGGAGGTGCCTTTCCCCCCACCTGTGGAACAACTGTGGGTTGGAAATCTGTGCCTGTGCAGCTGGGCCTCACAGCACAGGAGACTTGAATATCTGTACTGGTGGGAACCTGGGCAGAAGCCTGCTCAGTGAGAGCCAGGTGTGCTGAAAGATTAGAGGCCCAAGTGGGGCTGTTTTTAAAAACATTTAAATCCTCTCTTGCTTGGAGTGGCAACAAGGGGATGCCAGCAACCCAGGCAAAGTTGAGGCCTTGGAAGAAGAGGAAGCACCCATCTACCCCTCCCACAAGCTATGGGCACCATCCCTAATGCAAATCTGTTTAAACCAGCCTGACCTGGTACCAGATACCCTGCAGAGCCCAGTTCCATGGGGGAAGGGAAAGTAGCCCAGAACAAGTACAGTTAAGTGTCAAGTCCCAAAGCAGACCCAGCTTCTGGGCTAGGGAGACCATGCCCAGCAGACTACTTGGAGATTTGCCCTGCAGGGCTTCAGCCAGGTTGCCCAGGGCCAGGTAGGACAGCTGCTCACACTGGCCTGCACCAGAGAACTGCCCAGGAGGCTCAGACCCACGCACCAAAGGTCCAGATCCAACGGTGCTGTAGTAAAATGCAGCGAGCTATACAAATAGCAGACTGAAAGATTTTTTTTGGTTTTTGTTTGGTTTGGACTTTCTCTTTCTTTTCTCTTTTTCCCATATTCTCTTATTGCTATTTTTCATTTTAGTCTACTTTTCTTTTTCTTGTTCTCTTTACTTAAAAATAATTTTTTTTAGTTCAATGTTTTCTCTTTTTCTTTTTTCTTTCTTATTTTTCTTTTCCTACTCTATATTTTGTTATTTAATATTATTACTTTTAAAAATTATTATTATACTCTTATTCATTATTTTCTATCTTTTATTTTTTATACTTCCCCTATTTCAGTTCTCTTCCTTTTTTGTTTTTATAGTCACTTTTTTTCCCCTCTAATTCTTTCTATATGTATGTGTGTTTTATTTCTTTATATTTTTTGTCTTTTTGTTAAGACTGTTGTTTTTATTATTGTTGTTGTTTTATTTGTTTGTTTTTTGAGTTGTTTTTGGTTTGGTATGCTTTTTTCTTGTTTTGCTCTGTCAGCCCCTGTATAACAGTTGGCATGATGTGGTTGGGGTTGAAACTCAGAATAAACAAGCCTGAGAACAGAGCTCACCCTACAAATGGGACAACAGCAACCAAGACCAAAATTAAACAGCAGAGCCCACATAACACACACAAGGGTCATTCTTAGAGCACCCACCTCTGAAGATCAAGGAGACTACATCACTGGGTCCCACAAGAAGGCCACCCCACCAAGACTAGGAGGCATAGTAGTATTATTGGATACACAGAAACAAGCATGAAGAAACAGCAAAAATAGGAAAACAAGAAACAGGCCCCAAATGAAAGAACAGAAAGAATCATCAGAAAAAGAGTTAAATGGAATGGGAACTACACCAGCATGAAAAGATATTGAAACCATGAATAAGAACCAAACATAAATGAAGACTGACATAGCTCAAATAAAGAATCTGGAAATAATCAATAGCATATTAGAAGATGCTGAGGACCAAATCAGCAAATTAGAAGACAAGGTAGAAAAAAAATCACTCAATTAGAATTGCAAACAAACAAACACAAAACAAAACAAAAACTTAAAAATCATGAGGACAGTGTAAGGAAACTGTGGGATAACATGACAACATAAATTGGAGCAACATCCATATCATAGGGATGTCAGAGAGAGAAGAAAGCCAGCAAAGGATAGAGAACCTGTTTGAAAAAACAATGAAAGAAAACTTCCTTAGGCTGGTGAAGGAAAAAGCCATACAAGTTCAGGAAGCACAGAGAGTCCCAATCACAATAAACACAAAGAAAACCACAGAAAGACTCATCATAATTAAAATGGCAAATAATAAGGAAAAAGGGATTTTAAGGGTAGGAAGAGAGAGATAATTAGTTACCTACAAGGTCAATCCCATAAGGCTGTCAGCTGATTACAGAACAGAAACACTACAGGCAGTAAAGGGATAGCATGAAGTGTTCAAAGTAATGCAAAGCAATGATCTGAGACTAAGACTACTCTATCCAGAAAGGCTATCATTTAAAATTGATGGTGAAATAAAGAGCTTTGCAGACAAAAAAAAAAAAAAAAGGCTAATAGATTTTATTTATTTATTTAAAAAAAAGAATTTTTTTCATTGATTTTAGAGAGAGAGAATAAGGGAGGGGGAGAGACAGAAACAATGATGAGAGAGAACATCAATTGGCTGCCTCTTGCATGCCCCCGCACTGGGGATTTGGCCCACAACCTGGGCATGTGCCCTGACAGAGAATCTTCCTGAAGATCCTGGAATCAGTGGACCTGGGTGCTTGGTGACTGATTCCAAATGGGTAGTGATGGCTCCTGGCTTCTCTGGACAGTCAACTCCATGAGAATAGACACCTTACTTGTGTTGTTCATCACCACATTGTGGGGCTTATTATAGAAACACCATACATTATTGATTGACTGATTGTCTCGAGGAATCAAAAGGTTGTACTTGCAAAGGAAAACAGAGAAAGGAGAAAAAGTAACTTTGCTAAGGTAAGATAAGAAGTCAAGTACACTTTCAAATATCTAGTGGCCATGGGAGTTTGTTATTATCAAACATTCAGCATAGATATAGCACCAACTTTTCCCTTTTGTCATATAGTGACCTCTGTCTCCCATCTATTTTTCAAAAAGATTTGAAACAGGTGATCTTATAAAAGTGGAATATCATAATGAAAGAATAAGTCTCACAAATCTTGGGTTTGGTGATTGCCACCTTTTCAAAACATTCACAGACTCACAGAAATATTTAACAGTCTCTTCTGTGTGCACACTCCTCCAGGGCAATATATAAAATTAAGGGCATCAAATGTCAGGCACCCATATTCTAGAGTGGCAGCTAATTTCCTTTTGTCTCTCTTTTATTTATCCTGTTTATACTAACTCTACTTCATAGCCTGTGAGCAAAAGAAATTCATCTCCTGGAAGACACCCTCTATTTGACCTTTAAATCATATGTAAATGGCCATATTTTATGGTAAAATAATTGTACATATAGTTTTATTTGTTGAACTATTTATCTGAATGTCACTATATCAAAAAGTCCTCCTTGAGCACATTGTCTAAAGCAGTTCCCCACTCCATAACCCCTCAACATTCATTATCCCTTATCCTGCTTTATTTTTTCCTTAGCATTTTTTTCCCCTACCTTACTTGTATTTATTTGTTCGTTTGTTTACTATGTCTTAGCTTGGTGTTGTTTCCTTAGTACCCAGAAGGGCACTCGGAAAATAGGCACTCAATAAATATTGATTGAATGAATGAATAAATGAATAAATAAAATGTTCTATAAAGACATAAAACTTAAGCTGTACTTAGGCATATATTCAAAGTATTTATCACAGTAAATAACAAAAGTGCATTACACCATGATATGGTTTGTGAAGACAATGGACTTTGGAAGCACAGGGATCTGGGTTCAAATCCTGTTGGAATAATTTACGAGCTCCACCTTATCATTTTTCTTTTCTT
Organism: Molossus molossus; assembly: GCF_014108415.1. Taxonomy (NCBI): domain Eukaryota; kingdom Metazoa; phylum Chordata; class Mammalia; order Chiroptera; family Molossidae; genus Molossus; species Molossus molossus. The sequence continues at coordinate 87,594,371 of NW_023425401.1, forward strand.
ATTTAAAAATGAAACAAATAATATCTTTTTTTAAAATTCGTTTTAATTCCATTTTAAAGATTAGGAATGATGTGTACAAAGTGCTAGTCAAAGATTACTTTTTAATATAGCAATCACAAAAGAGAAAAAGTCATAGTTTCAATAAGTAGAACATCTTGTGTATTTTCTAGCTGTGAGGAATTCTTAAAATTTAATCAAGTTATTTTTCAAGTAGTGTCTTGTTGGCAAGTTGTTGCTTGTTACCTGTTACAATAACAGATTTTCAACTCAAAAATTAATGCTACAAAACATATGAAAAATTGAAAACTCTCAGGCTTATGCTATTTGTGGATATAGCATGTGAATCCAGGTTTCTTCTCTTTTAAAAACTATATTATAAGCACTAGGAATCCCTCAGTCTCTTTCGAGTAGCTATGTTTTGGGATTCTGAGTATATACAGAAAAGATTAAAACAAAATTCTGGCCTATGGAATTTCTAGCGGTTGAGGACCATATGAAGGGTCCATCTGGAAATTACCCCACTAATCAATGCTGAGAACAAGTTACAGAGAGAATTTCAATTTTATAAAATTAGTTGTTTCAAAAACTAAGAGAATCCATCAACTTTTAGACTCATATTAGCAGAGACTAAGACAGTGTTAGCAGGGGGCAGCCAGCTGCTAAAATGTAGGAATATGCTCCTTCTTGGCTTTTCTATTCAAGTTTCCAAATCAGATTTTATAAAATACTTATGTGTCTGACACAGTAGTGATAATTCTTGATTAAAAGTAATAGGAATTTATTCTTTGGTACTCTAAGTATTCCAAGACCAACAGCTGTGCTGAAAATCAATTCTGACACTGAACACCCAGGGGTAGTGTCAGACTTCATAAGTTTAATGGCAGGATCTCCATCAGGACCACCCTTACTTCAAAGACCAATCACAAGTTCAGGGGAGCCCTCAGGCCACTACATTTCTGACTGAATTGGCGCAAAATTGAGGTTCCCACAATTCCCCTAGATTGGACAATTCACTAGAACGACTCACAGAACTCAGAAAGCGATATGCTTATGATTACAATTTTATTACAAGGGATACAAATCAGAAGGACCAGCCAGATAAAGAGATAGATGCATAAGGCAAGGTCTGGGAAGGAATGTGGATCTTCTCTGTCCAGCTTTGTGGAACCAGGGCATGTCCTCTCCTGGCAATCAGTGTGCTTACCAACTGGAAAGCTCTGTTGAGCTTTGATGCTCAGAGTTTTTATGGAAGGTAGACTCATATTACATGGTTCACAGCCACAGCTTTTTAATCATGTGATGGTTGTTTTTAAGACCAGGTCCCACCCTTGAACTCTCTAGGGGTTCACCAGGAATCATCTCATTAGCATAACAAAGATACTCCTAAAACTGGGGATATTCCAAGGATTTAGAGTCTCCCTTTCAGGAACCAGAAACAAGGTCAGTCAAATTCTTTATTTTACAGCTGAATCACACATACATACATGCATCCAATTTTGCCAAAGAACATTGGTGTTTAGTAATAATCTCCCAATTACTATCCTTTTAATCTATTGCTGCTTGTTAATAAAGGACTAAAGAATGATGTTTGTGCCCTGGCTGGTTTGGCTCAGCAGTTGGAGCATCCGCCTGCGGACCAGAGAATCCCGGGTTCAGTTCTTGCTAGGGGCACATACCAAAAAAAAAAAAAAAAAAGAATCATATTTGTGATACATGGTAGACTTATTTTTTCTTGAATTTATAGATAGAAATAGTTTTCACTATTTAGATGATGTAGGGACACTTCATTTCTGATGAAATACTTTTGAAGTTTGTAAATTGTTAGGGAGTATGTTTCAAAGTCTAGGTTCATATTCAGCTCAGAGAATTATGAATAGGGAAACCAGATTTATGTCTTTTAGGCTCCATCCCTAGCTATCTGTGCAATCTTGAAGATCTGGATACTCTCAATCACCCTCTTTCATTTTCTATACATAGAAACTATATGTAATATATAGTTAAATTATTAATAAATAATACATTCATCATTAATATTTTAAATTAATTATTAATTTAACTATATATTACATATAATATATAACTATATAGTTAAAATCCACTTCCTCATTTAAATTATGTTTTTATAATAAATGGCCAAGTCTATATATAGTATCAAATTTGTAAGTTTATGGTTTATTGTGGATTGATTACAGTGTGTGTTGGAGATATACAAGAAATGCAGCAACAGTATGTGCAGATATGCAGAGGTTTGAAAATAAAAGTTTAGAAGTCAAACTGTTTGCTAAGGTAGATGGTATAATGTACTAGTTAGAAGCTTAACCTCAAGAGCTGTGTACTCCTGGGTTCAAAGTACAGCTGTACCACTTACTGGCTATAACTCTGAAAAAATTATGAAGAAGAGAAACTGATTATATCAATCATTTGTTGTTTTCCTCCTTGCCATAATTTGTTCCTTGCCACATTAATATTTTCAACATATTTACATAAAACATTAATTTAGCTGAGAACAGTAGAGATCATTGAGTCATTTATATTAATTTATAATCTGAACACCCCCAAATCAGAGATGTGCATTAAATAGGTCACAGAGAATATTACATTTGGTAAAGTCATCATTTTTATTGCTTTTGAGGTGCTTACAGGACATAACTACTTTGTTGAAGCAGAATATTATTTAGGTGGTATTTAGAAAATGCTATAGATATTCTTTTTCTTATTTTACTCTTGGTATACATGCTACTTCAATAAAAAAAAAAAAAATCAAACTCTGGACAAAGTGATAATGAGTTTTAGTGCTAATTAATCAAATGGACCACTTCTCCATTATATGAATTGGTTGCCCAGCTGTCATAAAGCTCTTAACAGAAGCCCTCCAATATTCATACCCCATTCCACAGAATAATGTCATAAGAACATTGTTCAACTTATATTAGGCTGTGGCAGGAAAGCTGAGACTGGGTATTGGCCGTAGCCTTCTTTGTAATGCTTCTAGGTGTGAGGCAGCGATATCCTTGAAACTGTCAGTGACGGAAGAGTAGATGCCGGTTGCTTCCTACGTGGTCCTCTTTCCATTTTATTTTAAACTGCAGTCTGCTCACCACTTCTAATTAAGATGGCCACTCAGGGCCTTGTGAGAAGAGCAAATTATGTTCCTATGAGTTGTTTTGTGCAAAGGATACAGTATAAATAAAAGAAAAGCAGGTTTTTAAAAAATTATTTGCTTCAAGTGCAACAGCTCAATAGGGTAAAACAGACAGTATTGACCTTTGCCAAGACAAAAGAACATGCTTTGCTCTCACAATATATAACACAGTGAATATTCTCTTTAATTTTAAATTCCAAGAAGTCATGTGTAGAATAAATCATAGATCAAATATGTTCAAAGCCCCAGTTAAAGCTCACTAGAAAATTCCTGAATTGTAGAATACCTTAACTCTTGTTGCATGAAAGACCTATAGTAATACGGCTGTAGGACACTATGCTTAAAGAACATTTCAGAGATATTAATTTAAAGTGAGCTGCATAGGATAAACTAGAAAATGGAAAAACTGAAGTCAGGGAGGTAAATTAGGAGACTAAGAATTTTCACTGTGGAGTGATGTTTATGGTTATAATAGTTTAGGCCAAGAAAAGGACTTTAGTGATAACCTAGTAAAGCCTTCACTTTGCAGATGAGAAGTGAGGGCCGGAGAGGTTGCCTTGGCCAAAGTTAATGACTGGAAGAATGATTCATTAATCCAAATTTTCTAATACACCTCAGTTTAGTATGTATTTTTATTATAACATGAGCTGTTTCTAGGATTTTTTTTTCATGAAAATTAATAGGTTAACAGAATCCTAAAGCTGAATTTCACCGGTGTGGGAATGGTGGTGAGAGAAAAACACTCCTGTGTGGAAGAAATTGCTTTTTCCCAGTTTTTTTTTTTTTTTTTTTTTTTTAAGGAATAAGAAGAAAATTATGGACTAAGAGGCCATCTGGGTTGAATCTCAATTTTTGCCAAAAACTTGCTGATATCTGACAAAGTTTTTATCATTATTTATCATGAAGTTAGAAAAACTTAAGATTCCGAATCATCATGCCCACAGGCATTTCAAGATGGGCCTTAGCAATGTGTTCACATATTTAATAACATTTATGAAAGTAAAATATTTGGTTACAGTCCATACTCCAGCCTCTATTAACAAAGTATGACTTCCACTTAGCCATACTTTCTTTCACCCAGGTGGCATTGCAGTCACCATGAGTATTTGTCACATCTGCCTAAGGGAAAGTTAAATAACCGATACATTTAATTTTGGGTTTAATGGGATTATTTTATCTGGATTGCAGTTACATTGTGCGTAGGTGTTTTTTTTTGTTTTTTTTTTTTTAATTAATCCTCGACCCGAGGACATTTCTCCATATTTTGCTCAGACCACGTAGGAGGGAGGGAGGGAGAGAGACACAGAGAGAGAGAGAGAAACATCGACGTGAAAGGGACACATCGAGTGGCTGCCACCCGCACGACCCAACCAGGGCCGGGGACAAACTGCAACCAAGGTACGTGCCCTTAGCGGGAACCGAACCCGGGTCTCTCTGGACCGCAGGCCTACGCTCTAACCACTGAGCCAAACCGGCCAGGGCAGTGCGTAAGTGTTTTTTAGCTGTTTAGGTGAAGGAATGGCTTCCAAAAATTCTATATCCTTACCAAGCCACTGAACTCAATAACATCCATAACACATGGGTTATGAGTGCTATCAATTCAGAGTACTTAAAAGTAGTCACAGCACAGCAATTTGGATATGTCCCAAAATATGCTTTAAAATTTTACGCTGCATATATGAAAGAGATTTGATAGAAGATTCCCCAAATTTCACAATGATCTTAAAAATATACTTGATAAGAGTTGTAAATCTAAATTATTAGTAATAAATTAATTTTCATCAATTGCGCTAGAGGAAAATCTGAATTATTTCCTATTCTCTCTATAAAAACAATTTTACAAAATGATGTATATGAAGAGGTAATCAAAGAGCATGTATCTGTCCCTAAATGCAACCCAGAACTGAGTAAGACAGTTTATTAATAAACATGTTATATTACTTTTCTAGATTTTGTGACATTTGTGTTGCCTGTCAGCTTTTAAAAATTCATAATTTTTAATATCTTCTTCCAAATACATATACATTCAAGACCCAATTTCATATTGTTTTTCTTTAAAAAGCATCCCCAAATTTTATGTGATTTATTCACACAAAATCTTGATTTCTCCCCATTAGTTAAATAGTCAGATAAAGAGAGTTAACAAAAGGGAGTATAAGAGCCCTGGCCAGTTTGGCTCAGCGGTTAGAGCGTCGGCCTGCAGTCCGGAGAGACCCGGGTTCGGTTCCCGCTAAGGGCACGTACTTCGGTTGCAGTTTGTCCCCAGCCCTGGTTGGTCGTGCGGGTGGCAGCCACCCGGTGTGTCCCTTCACGTCGATGTTTCTCTCTCTCTCTCCCTTCCTCTCTCTCCCTCCCACTCTATCTGTACAAAAAATGGAAAAATATCCTCAGGTGAGGATAAAAAAAAAAAAAAAAAAAAAAAAAAGGGGAGTATAAGAGAGACTGGACATTTCAACACCTCATCCCTTCGACAGTATTATTAGATAAGGGTATACATGGTTAAACATGTGTATGATTATTTATTGGGCTATATAAAGGAAATATTTCAACTTCTGTATATAATTTTTAAAAATATTTTATTTCTCTATACAACCATAATTTTGCATAGACTTAATATTATATATATAGATGTATATATGTGTGAATATGTATATATATGTGTGTGTGTGTGTGTGTGTGTGTATATATATATATTGCAGTTTATTTTACTTTCTGCAACTTTTTTGTTAATGGGAGTTGTATCAGTTAGAGTTTAATCAGGGAAGCAGAATGGCTCCAAGGGATATGAAAAAAGGGAATTATTATAGAGGTTAGCCCCAATGCATTTGTGGAAGCTGGTGAATAAGTCAATGGGTGTCTGTTACCTCTGCAGATGGTGAGTCTAAAGTTGAAGTTGTTCAGAAGGGCCAGCAACCCTGAAAATGAAGCAGGTGAGAACAGGAAAGAGATTGCCTGGGCATTGATATGGGTCTGACCTACAAGGTGAGCCTAGAGATCAGCAACACCATGTGCAAGCTGCAATGGTATCTGGCCACCTGTACAGACCTCCAGAATGTAGTAAGTACTGCTTCACTTGGCTCTCAAATCTGGGGCAAATTTATCCCTGATGTGCAACCATTCAGGGAAGAGAATTTTGGAAATTACTTTCTGGCTTATGTAAATTGATACATTTCTCCATTGACTAGGGAGCTTTGAGTGTTTTCATGATTGCTAGCTATTCAAATATGTTCCATAGGAATTAGCACCTTTTTCTTTTCCTTTCTTTTTTTGCTACTAAGAATAATGGATCAATAAGCACCCTTAACACATGTCCTTATGATCTGCTAGTTTTATCTCTATAGGATAGAGTCCCACAAATGGGCTGCCCAAATTGTATGTACATTTTTAGTTTAGGTAGATGTTAAAAGATTGTTTTTTAGAAAAAACTGTATAACAACATTTCTAACAATGTTTTTGTTTGTTTGTTTTTTAGTATACTGATTTTCCCTGCTAACAGAGAAATAACTTTTTAAAATTTATACCAATCCAATGAGTGGATGTGTTATCTCATTTTTATTTGTATTTTATCCTTTACTATATAGTGTTAGTATATTTTCATAATTTCTGGCTATTCAGATATGCTCTTCTGTTACATGTCATTCTATCCATTTGTGCCATGTTAATTTTACTTGTGTTGGGACCTATAATTGCAATGTTGTTTGTGGAAATAGTCTAAGGTCTATGATGTGATGTTATCTCCCCCCAGAGCTTATTTATGTTTGCCTTTTTCAGGTACCTGGTGTCTCTATAAAATGCAGAATCACTTCAAATCCATTTCGAGAATTGTAATCATTCAGATTTCAGCTACAGTTTATACAAGAGTCTAACTACATCTGGCTAACACTACTCTGAGGGTGAAGTTTTTTGGTCTCTCCTTCCAATTCTTAAAGCTTTTGACTCCAGTTGTGGTACCTTTATCCTGTGAAGGTCTTCAGTCTCTTAGTCTCTCTGGCATTTTTTTTGGAATCTACAAGGGAAACAAGCTCCAGACTCTGAGCTCATCTTTCTAAGCCTCTGGGTAATGCTTTGGTGTTTTAACTCTTCAGGCTTTTGAGGATATAGATATTTTTAAAACATGATAATGGCCCTGGCCGGTTTGGATCATGGTTAGAATATCAGCCTGCGGACCAAAGGGTCTCGGGTTCCATTCCTGGTCAAGGGCATGTACCTGGGTTGCAGGTTCGATCCACAGCCCTAGCTGGGGTTGTGCAGGAGGCAACCAATAGATGTATCTCTCTCACATCAATGTTTCTTTCTCTCTCTCTCTCTCCCCCTTTTTTCCTTCCACTCTATCCAAAAATCAATAGGAAAATATCCTTGGGTGAGGATTAACAACAACAAAAACATGATAATGAGCTTTTCTATTCAGAATTTGAGCCAAATTACTCAGCCCACCATTACCAGAGCCTGATATGTGGACCTGAAATATCAATGGCTCTTATGCTTAGAGTAAGAACCTTATTGGTAGCACTGAGGTTTCTGAGTGGGTCTTCAATAAATCCATTTCCTCCATCTGGGATTAACAACAATTTGAGAAATGAAATAAGATAAAGAATAAAAATGGAGTCCAAGATAACTCCTATTAACAACAGAATCAAAGTGACAGTCAACTTGGCCTGTTAACTGAAACCCAGACTAGAGAAGACGTACCCAGCCAGTTATGGGCCATGCTGTACAAAGAAGTCTCTTCACGTAGCTGCCCTGACCACGTGGCTGAACAGGAGATGGCCTGAGCCTTCTTCATGCAGGCCTGATTTCTAGTCTGAGATCTGTCACCCACTGAAGCATGAGCAAAGGAATGGAGAGATGTGATGGTGCTCAGGAAAAACCCTCCCAACGGACCCCAGAAACAGAGAAAAGGCATTCCTTGTAAAACCATAATTGCAATAATTTAATTTCATTAAAAAAGACCATCAAGAAGATTAATATTTCATATTGATATATGGCTTAGTATTAAAAGCAATGGGCTTCTGCCCTGGATGGTTTGGCTCAGTGGTTAGAGCGTCGGCCTGTAGACCAGAGAGTGCCAGGTTCAGTTCCTGCTAAGGGCACGCACCTCGGTTGCAGTTTGTCCCCAGCCCCAGTTGGGGTTGTGTGGGTGGCAGCCAGTTGATGTGTTTCTCTCACATCGATGTTTCTCTCTTTCTCTTGCCCCCTCTCCCTCCAGCTCTATTTGAAGATAAATGCAAAAAATGTCCACGGGTGAGGATAAAAATAAAATAAAATAAAAGCTATGGGCTTTTGAAGCACTGAATATTCTTAAACACCAATACTTGGTACTTCCACCTTTAAAATAAAATTGGGTGATTTTGACCCTGGCCAGTTTGGCTCAGTGGTTAGAGCATCGGCCTACGGTCCTGAGAGACCCGGGTTCGGTTCCCGCTAAGGGCACATACTTCGGTTGCAGTTTGTCCCCGGCCCTGTCGGTTGTGCGGGTGGCAGCCACTCGATGTGTCCCTTTCACGTCGATGTTTCTCTCTCTCTCTCTTCCTCTCTCTCCCTCCCACTCTATCTGTACAAAAGATGGAAAAATGTCCTCGGGTGAGGATTAAAAAAAAAAAAAAAAATTGTGTGACTTTGTACAAATCATTAACTTCTTTTTTTTTTATCCTCGCCTGAGGACATTTTTCTATTTTTTGTTCAGATATAGCAGGAGGGAGAGAGAGAAAGAGAGAAACATCGATGTGAAAGGGACACATTAAGTGGCTGCCTCCCACACGACCAACCAGGGCCAGGGACAAACTGTAACTGAGGTACGCGTCCTTAGTGGAAACCGATCCGGGTCTCTCTGGATTGTAGGCCGACACTCTAACTGTTGAGCCAAACCAGCCAGGGCAAATCACTTAACTTCTTTCAGCCAATGTTTCTTCATTAGTACAAAGAAGATCATAACCTCTTTTTAGGTATTTTTTTTAAAGCTCAAATGAGATGATATGTTTAAAGTGCTATACACATATAAAGAAAAGCTCTTAACACTGTTTTCTGTGTGTGTGTGTGTGTGTGTGTGTGTGCGTGCGTGCTATTTTCAGCCATGAGTGCAGCTTCCTTGGTGCTTCTCCTTATTAGGATGTTTGTTTGTCTGCCCTCTGCCCTCTAGTCAGGCCTTGAGGGGCCTCCTGCATCTTTTCTTTGCCAGCACATATCATCATTTCCATGCCTCACAGACTTCACACCTTTATTGCCCCACTTTTTACATTTTCCCGAAGCACAGATGAATGGCAGATGTTACAGATCATTCGTAACTTAATATTATGTTTCTGGTGAAAAACACTTTTGCATTTGAAAACTTCTCCCAAACTCTGAAGGTTACTTCCTTCTATCAAAAAATATTCTTTAGTTCTGGGACATGCTAGCTCATTAAATCACAGCTCAGCTCTAGGTTCTCCAGTGGAGAAAAATCCGCTAGTATTTATTTCCTCTAGTATATGTCTCATGCTGTAACTGAAATACAAACAGAGAAGTGTCTGCATATATAATATAATAAATATAATATAATATAATATAATATAATTAATATCATATCATATCATATAAAATTCTGTGCTAATCCCTACCCCAAACAAACCCAAAATTTTATCTTCATGCTTCCATAAATGTCACAGAGAATTTTGAAATATTGAGATTACTAGTGGGTTAAATGTAAGAGAGGTTTTCTATTTCTTTTTTTGTTAATCCTCATTCAGGGATATTTTTTCCATTGATTTTTTTGAGAGAGTAGAAAGGAGGGAAGCGGGGGGTGGGGAGAAATGCAAGAGAGGCACACTGATTGGTTGCCTCCTGTACATATGCCCTGACAGGGGCTGGCATTGAACCTGCAACCCAGGTATGTGCCCTTGACTGAGAATCAAACCTGAGTCCCTTTGTTGCATGGGCCGATACTGTAACCACTGAACCACACTGGCCAAGATGGTTTTCTATTTCTTAAGAAATTATTTTGTCATTACAATCTAACACTTTAATAGAAAGCTTTTGTATGTTAGCTCTTTTTGCTTACAAATTATGGAGAGCAAAAATTGAAAATGCCAGTACACATTTTAAAAAGTTATATTGCTTAAAGTTAAAATGCTTTCTTCTAAAATTTTAGTGCTAAATTCAGTTTCATTATTAACTTTGGTTCATGAGATATGTTGCACAACTAACTTATGCAATGAATATGCAGAACATAGAATTTTAAGTCTGTTATGAATCCTCTAAAGGACACCTCATTTTTGGCTAGCTTCTCTCGCCCAACCCATTCCTGGCCATTGCTAGTTTTATCCACTTTTTTCCTCAATTGCTGCCTGAGATTTCTGACCATTTTTACTTCAGAAGCATCTCCTGCCTCCTTTTGGGACTGTGGTGATCTTCCACTTTGTTCTAACACTAGCATCTACGTCCACACAGCGGCTGATAATGCGTTCCTCATCCTGCTTACAGGTGCTGTCTCCATCCACTTAGGATAGGCTTGTCTCCCAGAATTCTCTAATCTCCTATTAACAGACAAACTCTCACCTTGGGCTTGGGGAATGTTCTTCATTTATAATTCTTCTGAAATGAACAACTTTGTTGCAAGTCTTTTAGATCTGAGTTGCCCAGGGTTTTACCCTGTAGGCCAGAATGTATGTTCTCTGCTGCATATATTACATTTTACCTTAATTTTATTCCCTGAACCATTTGTTTCTCTTAGACTGAGGCTGCATGGTGCCAAAGTGTCATGGTTTTCTGTAGAGCAAACGTTGTTTGGACAAATGGATGTGGTCCTTCAGTTTAAAACAAACATTAGTACTTGTGTCCCCTGATAGCCATGGCATCAGGGAAGAACATCAGTTTAACTTCTGTATTTGTTCCTTGGTAGCATGGGGACAGATTTTTCACTCTTATGTCTGGGTTGCATAGGCAAGGGCTGTACTCTGGCCTCTGCCCATTGACTTGACTTATCACTCTTGATATGTCATGTGAGACTGTTCATCTGTCAAAAGAGTAAAAATGAAGTGAGGGAAAAACGCCAGTGCCAGTACTCCGCTTTGTTATTTTAAAGAAAATATATGAGGATTTGGGGGATGCTTTATATTTTAGGATTACCTTTCCCTGGAACCAATGCATTCTATTTAGAAATGATCTTGTTTTCATATATGTCCACCCAGTGTCTCTTGGGGCTTCAAGATTTAAAGTTGGATATCCTATGATAAAGCATTTATTTTCTACATGTCTGTTTTTCACATTTCTTAAGTATTAATCCTCTTTGAATGGCTTCGAGCAGCAATTTTCAACCGGTATGTTGCAAGAGGTGTACCGGTATGCTGTAAGAATTTCCAAACATGCAATACCTGACTATTTAGTCAGGGGTACTGACCTCTTTTCCCTGTCAAATAAAAAATTGACAACAGCCCTGGCCGGTTTGGCTCAGCAGTTAGAGCGTCCGCCTGCGGTCCGGAGAGACCCGGGTTCGGTTCCCACTAAGGGCATGTACCTCGGTTGCAGTTTGTCCCTGGCCCTGGCTGGTCGTGCGGGTGGCAGCCACTCGATGTGTCCCTTTCACATCGATGTTTCCCTCTCTCTCTCTCTTCCTCTCTCCCTCCCACTCTTTCTGTACAAAAAAAAAAAAAAAAAATTGACAACAACCAACACAACAGTACCTGTCTGGTGTGGTTGAATCAAAATTATATCTATTTTTTTTGTCAGATAGGCAAAAAATATAATACATTTTTTGGTGTGCCACAGAATTTTAGCGATTAGTTTATGTGTACTATGAGATAAAAAAGGTTGAAAATTGACAGTTTAGAGTACATTCACTATTAAATGTCAGGCTTCCTATGAAAACTGTGGAAGCTTAAGGAAAATTATTTCATTAATCCATAAGTTTGACATCCTACTTAGCAGCAAGAAATATGGATGTCTCCAGAGCTCCAGACAACAAGCTTACAATGAAAAACAACCACAGGCAAACTCAACTCTTCATTATAATATGGGGAAGGATATAAATCTATCAGTACGCAAATTTATTTTAGCCAATTACCATTTTAAAAAGTTCTGCTCACTAGTAAGTTACTAGTCAGGAATAGCCTCTACTCTATTCCACAGGTATTAATAACATGACCAGAAGGTGCTGCAGAATGGAGAGAAGGCTGACATACTGAGGTTCTTCAACACGAAGCCTATAAAGTGTATTTTTCTCTCTTTATTCCTTATTGTCATTTATTTCATTTCATATCATGTTAGAGATAGAAGAAGCTTTTTAGTATATGTGTTGTCAAGGCAAACCCTAGAAGGAGCCTTAAAGTTAATCTGCTCACCTTCCTCTTTCTATACTGAGTAAACAGATTCAGATTTGTGACTTGGCCAGGATCTCCAACCTGTTAGGGGCAGAGCTCAAACCTGGGTATTAGGACAGATGGAGCAGTGTATTGTCTACTAAATTTCAGTGTGTCACTTTGACTTATTTTTCCTTTTGTTTTTAAACGTATGTTCTGGCTTAGCTGTGGTGAAGGAGAATAAAAGAAAAGCAAAATAAGAAAATACTGTGGTTGGGAAATTATGGAGTTTTATTTTTGAAAAATCACAGAATAAAAAGCATAGTCTATATAGATATATAGACAAATGTAGAATTTTATAATGCAGGATGATTTTTTGTATATCTGAATCAACATGAAAATTTGATGTTAGACTTTTAGTTTAGATCAACAATTTCAAACTATGACTCAGGAGAAAAAATTATAATAGATGAACTCCCAAAAAAGTTTATACTGCAAAACAAAACAAAACACTATATTGAGAATTTTAAGTGAACTAATAGGGATTTTTTATGGGTTTTCGAACTTTTTCTTGATAATAAACATACACTGTATATCCCTGCAAAAGGAGTAAGTTCTTAGTGTTTCTAAAAAAAAAACATATATCTTGCCCTGGGCTGGTTTGGCTCAGTGATTAGAGTGTTGGCCTGTGGTCCAGAGAGACCGGGTTCAGTTCCCACTAAGGACATATACTTCGGTTGCAGTTTGTCCCTGGCCCTGGTTGGTGTCATGTGGGTGGCAGCCACTCAATGTGTTCCTTTCATGTCGATGTTTCTTTTTCTATTTCTTCCTCTTTCTCTGTCTGAATAACAATTGTAAAAATGTCCTCAGGTGAGGATAAAAAACAAACAAACAAACAAACAAACATATATCTAAGAACTTGTTTTATTCAGTTAAATACAGGGTGGGGCAAAAGTAGCTTTACAGTTGTGAGTACACAAAACAGAGTTTATTCTTGTATTATTATTTATTAATTATTGTATTATTTTTAATACTAATAATTGTAAGCTTACCTTTGCTCCAGCCTATATATTATAATACCTGTGGGACGTCCACTGTGTTTTCAAGCAATTTGGGAGATTCTTTCAACCCAGTTCCATGTCTGAGTGTTGATATTTATATTTTTATCCCTGGTTCTGATTTCTCACTTGAGGTCCAGAATCACATAGATAACAGACTTCACATCCCTATTTGCATATCTAATAGGCATCTTAAATATAATGTAGTGAAACTGACTATATCCACCCCCATATTCATACACTTAACCTATTTTTCTCAAAGTAATTCTTATCTCAGTAAATTGGAGCTCCATCTATGTATAGATTCTATACCATAGTTCAAGCCAGATTTGAACTAGCTGTCATCTTGGAGTTGTTCCTTTCTGCCACAGGTGGGATTCTCTGGAAGCATGTCCCAAGATGACATCTGGCGTTTAAGATGTTTATTAGGATCAAATCTGCTAAAGGAAATGGGTGGAGACAAAACTGGGCAGAGAGGAGGTAAAATGTTCAATGATGGTCCAACAGTGCTTCAAGCAAGCTGGGCTCTCTGCAGGAAAAGTCATTCTCTCGTGTCACTCACCGTGTAGGCTCCCACGGAGAGGAAGGCATGACCAGCTTTGAGAAGTTGCCTCACAAGCATGCGCTGACCAGAACTCTGCGGAAGTCTTAAAGTGGACCCTCTGCAGATCTGTAGAGTTCTCTTTCCAGGCAGATTTTTCTCTTGCAGCGTCATCTGCCTTGGTCTCTGGGACATTCAGCTCTCTCCTCAACTCAGGATACTCTGTGGGGATCTGCCTGGGTTCCCTTTTCCTAACCTGTGACTTGGAATCTCTTTCAAGCTATAATCTGGGTGCAAATGTAGCAAGTACTTCATCTGTTTTTAATCCCCCCCCCCCCCCCCCCCCCCCCCCCCCGCCCTGAGATCATTGTCATTTGATTTCTAGTGTGTAGTGTCTTGAAAACAGTGGTTTCATATTTGGCTTTTTGTTTGTTTCAAGGAGAAAGGCTAGAAGCAGAAGTCCCTGGAGTTCATCTTTTAAACCCTTCTTTGTATAGTTTGTTTACTTTTACAAGGAAGTATTTCCTTGGGAGCACCAATTAAGTCTTGCAAAAGAAAGCCTGTGGTAACTGCCTGCATTATCATTTGAAAGACTCTTGCTCTTTCTTTCTCTTTTTCCCTTTATTTTATCCCCAACCCTTCAAGACAGAAAACTCTCTCTTACACAAACACACACACACACCACTTATTTTTATTTTGTTATTGCTATAGATGTTTAAAATCGAGAGTAAGAATATATCTTCTTGCCCTGGCCGGTTTGGCTCAGCGGTTAGAGCGTCGGCCTGCAGTCCAGAGAGACCTGGGTTCGGTTCCCAATAAGGGCATGTACCTTGGTTGCAGTTTGTCCCAGCCCCAGTTGGGGTCCTGTGGGTGGCAACCACTTGATGTGTCCCTTTTACATGGATGTTTCTCTCTCTCTCTCTCCCTCCTACTCTATCTGAACAAAAAAATGGAAAGGTGTCCTCAGGTGAGGATAAAATATATATATATATATATATATATATATATATATATATATATATATATATTCTTACCCTGTCCAAAATAGCTTAGAGTTCTGTCCAGCTGAACTTCTATGAGGATGGAAATTTCTATATGTGTACTGATCAAGGCAATAACCAATAGTTACATGTGGCCTTTGAACACTTGAAATGTGTCTAAAGCAACTGATAAACTTGTTTTAATTTTATTTAATTTTAATTGACATTTAAATTTAGATTAGCCACATGTCGTTAGTGGCGCTAGTATTGGATATTTTAGGTCATAGAGTTTTTTGCTGTGTGTGGGTTGTTGTTGTTGTTTTGCAGGAGGTAAATAGCAGTTTAGGATGTTGTAGTTTCTATCTTTTTCATCCACCAATTTTTTTCTGAGCAATTCATCCTAAGGACAGGTTGAGTTGCTATGGGACAGGGCTAAAAGCCCTTTATTTACTTCCAACTGCTAATACTTAACTACATGTATGATAACATGTGACCACTTTGAATTTCACTTTTCCAGACTAATGAGGTTAATGATGCCTCCAAATAAGTTGTAAAGTTTATGTACAATAAAATGCAGTACGTTGTCATTGCTCAGTCAATATTATTTTTTTCTCTGATGTATCTCCTTTTAAAAATAAGAATATTTCTGATGTCCACAGTATATTAAACCACTCATATCTTAGTATGATTATAGTTATAGTTAATAATAAATACCTTTCCTCTGGTTTTATTCGTGCACAGGGAAACTACTTTCAATGACAGAAGGAGAGAAGTAATCAGAGTGTTTTAGAGAAAGTAGGATATGCACTGGACACAAGTTTGTCAGCCTGAACTGTCAACACACCAGGACAGCAAGAGAAAACCAAAAATAACTCAGCCTTCACAAGAGACCTAGTGTCCTTTATATTCCCAGGTTATAAGGCTCCCCTGCAGTTACTCAACGTCAACAGAATGTATTTCCACCTGTTGTTCCCTGAGAACGCTCCCTCCACAGCAGTCTGCACAGGCTGGCTGGATCACGAACCTGAGTGGCAGCTTGAGCCACGAGCCCCCAAGATAACTTTCAGATCAGCAACAATAATGAACAAAGCATATTTAACTTATTTTCTTAAAATAACATCACATGCACATTAGAGACAATTTCATTGATCTCTGCAGTTCTTACCCTGCGCAGCTCCACTGGGCTGAAGGTGGCAGAGAGCTCTCCCCTAAGAAGCTTCTCTTTTCACAAGGCGACCACCACCAAGTACGTTTCTCGGAAACGTAAAACCACAGGGAAGCTTTTGGTTGGTAGTCATAAATGCCACATGCAAACCCAGGACTGTGTTTGCAAAGTACTAAGATGATTTTTAGGGGCATAATACCATGTAGTAGAGAAGCAAGAATTTATGCTTTCTTCTATTGTATTCTTATCTGCTCTGTGAGTGACACTGAGGAAGTTTTAGGATGTCTCTTAGCTTCAGATTACCCATTTGCTAAAAAGGAAGGAAGGAGGGAGGGAGGGAGGGAGAGGAGAGAGGGAGAGAAGAAAGAACTTGCTAAAATGGAAATTGTAAGCTGTTCAGGTTTGTTGTATGGATAAATGAGATCAAGAAAAGCAACAGGGAAATATCAAAGGGTTATGCACTTCTTATTTTCTAGAACCATGGCATTCATTTAAGCTGAATTCCCAGAATCTT
Source organism: Molossus molossus (assembly GCF_014108415.1). Lineage (NCBI taxonomy): Eukaryota > Metazoa > Chordata > Mammalia > Chiroptera > Molossidae > Molossus > Molossus molossus. The sequence goes on from NW_023425401.1 coordinate 87,611,040, forward strand.
AGATCCTTTGGCGTGTCTATACATTCTTGCTTTAATTGTTTTTAAGCATTTTATTTTAAAACAATTTTAAAACTTCAATAAAAATGGACACTTTCTAAAATTGGTTATGGACCAATTTCTACACCTCAGAAACCATAGCATTAGCTTGTACTGTTGGGCTACCTAGTTTTGCGGCAGATCTAAATAAAAAGAAGGCTTTTCCTGCCAGCACTTGTTATGAAGACGGTAACTGTATTGAAAGTCTTAAATAGTCTAACCTCCACATAGCGACTGAGCTAAATTTGTCTTAGCTAGTGCCCGGTAGAGCACATGCACACAGAATTTAATAAAATGCCAACAAGGCTCAAGGGTGCCCTCCAGCCAGTGTCCACCTTCTGTTTCTGAGGCTGCCTGCGGACTGGAAGCAAAGTGCAGAAAGTCGCATCATCACTTGGAGATGTGAAAATACAATGACATTTATTTGTATTTGAGGTTCAACTTATAGAGCAAAATTAAAAAAAAAAAATTACTCAAGTCCTCAATGTAGTTTATATAGTGAAATTTTATAAAATATTTCTGTCATCTCCTCAAGGTTATAATATCATCTTGAAACATGACACTGTAAGCATATTCATAAGGCTCTGCATTTCTTTTCAAGATAAAATTCAGGGAAGTAAACTAAGGCTGACAATGAACATGTACTGTTAGCAGAGTTTCGAGTTGCCATTTGATAGGTGAGGGAATGGAGCACACCATCTCATTAAAGTGTGTGCTAGTGATACTGCCACAGGTAGTTATGTGAACTTTCATTAAACAACTATGACTATTGTCTCGCAAATATAGTGTAGAGAAGCACGTAGGCATGCATGTATGACAGTGATGGTGTATTATCTTCTCCAATATCTCTTTCCTCCTGGTTCCTAAGATAGAAAACCTGACTCTTGCTGGCACAGACCTCCATAAACAAAGACTGTGTTTTCAGCTTTTTTTTTTCTAGATGTGGTTGTGTAAGCAGAAATTTTACATGGCAGATTCTGGGAGTGCCACTGCTCTTTCTTGCCCCTTTCTTCCGTTCCACTGCTTGGATCATTTAATGTGACTGCTGGAGACCTGGCAGCAATTCTGCTCTGCCGAGGAATGTTGGAGTGGTGTTTTTGCTGTTCACAGATTCTCCTCTTGCTAGCACTGAGCTGTAGATTAATGAACATTGTCATGGGTAAGAAAATAAATTTCTGTCACATCTAAGCCACCATGACACTTTTTGTTGTTTGTTTTGTTTGTTTGTTATTTTTTTGGTCACTTTAAGTTATACAAAATCTTTAACATATACATCTACTCACTTGAAAACAGAAATTATGTAAGAGTTTTTACAGTTCTAGTGACACGAAATTAACGCTGTCGATTCCTCCACTTGGCTTGATTTATTTTTTTCATTAATTAATTTATTTTTGTTACATATAGTTCTCCTTTGTCCTCCATTGACACCACCTTCCCGATCCTACCCCCACACCCCAGCATAGTTGTCTATGTCCATTGATTATGCATATATGCATTTACAGTAAGTTCTGTGATCTATCTTTTCCCTCCTCTTAACCCCCCTCTTCTGAGGTTTGTCAGTCTCTACCCCACATCCATGTCTCTGGGTCCATTCTGTTCATTATTTGTTTTTTTTATTATTATATTCCACAAATAAGTGAGATCATGTGATATTTGTCTTTCTCTGATTGGCTTGTTTCGCCTAATTTAATACTCTCCAGTTCCCTCCATGTCCTCTCAAAGGATAAGAGATCTTTCTCTTTTACAGCTGCATAGTACTCCATTGTGTATATGTACCACTGCTTTTTTATCCACTCATCTATTGATGGAAACTTGGGCTGTGTCCAGATCTTAGCAATTGTAAAATGTGCTGCTATGAACATAGGGGTACAAATTTTCTTTCTGATTGGTGTTTCAGGCATCATAGGGTATATTCCTAATAGTGGGATCACTGGGTCAAATGGTAGTTCAATTTTTAAGTTTTTGAGGTAACACCATATTGTTTTCCATAGTGGCTGCACCAGTCGGCATTCCCACCAGCAGTGTATTAGAGTCCCCTTTTCTTCACACCCTCACCAACACTTTTTGTTTGATGATTTGTTGATGGTGGCCATTCTGACAGGTGGGAGGTATATCTCATTGTTGTTTTAATTTGCATCTCCTGATGATTAGTGACGTTGAGCATTTCTTTATATGTCTCTTGGCCATTTGTATGTCCTGTTTGGAGAGGTGTCTATTCAGTGCTACTGCCCATTTTTTAATTGGATTCTTTGTCTTCCTTTTGTTGAGGTGTATGAGTACTCTATATATTTTGGAAATTAACCCCTTATCTGATGTATCATTAGCAATTATGCTGTCTCAATAGAGTGGGTTCCCTTTCCATTTTGATGGTTGTTTCTTTTGCTGTGCAGAAGTATTTTAGTTTGATGTAGTCCCATGTGTTCATTTCTTTCTTTGTTTCTCATTGCAGGCATTGTATCAATGAAAATTCTGCTCTGGGTGATGTCTGAAATTTTGTTGCTTACATTTTCTTCTAGGATTTTTATGAATTCATAAATCACATTTAAGTCTTTTATCCATTTTGAGTTTATTCTTGTGTATGATGGAAGTTGGTAGTCTAGCTTTATTTTTTTGCATGTAGCTGTCCATTTCTCCCAACACCATTAATTGAAGAGGCTGTCTTTACTCCACTGTATGCTCTTGCCACCTTCGTCAAACATTAATTAAGAATAATGTCTTGGGTCAATTTCTGACTTCTTGGTTCTGTTCTATTGATCTATATGCCTGTTCTTGTGTCAGTACCAGGCTGTTTTGATTACAGTGGCTTTGTAGTATAACCTGATATCTGGTATTGTGATCCCTCTTACTTTGTTCTTTTTTTTCAAGGTTGCTGTGGCTATTTGGGGTCTTTATTGGTTCCATATGAACTTTTGGAGTATTTGTTCTAGTTTTGTGAAATATATCATTGGTATTTTGATGGAAATTGCATTGAATCTATAGATTGCTTTGGGCAGTATGGACATTTTAATGATGTTATAATTCTTCCAATCCATGAATAAGGTATATGCTTCTACTTTTTCATATCTTCCTCTATTTCTATTTCCAATGACTTGGAATTTTCTACAAATAGGTCCTTTACTTCTTTGGTTAGGTTTATTCCTAGGTATCTTAATTTTTGTGCCATAATGGCAAATGGGATTTTTTTTTAGTTTCTCTTTCTGTGAGTTCATCATTGGTATATAAAAATGCTGTTGAGACTGACAATCCCCTAAATAGGGGGGTGGTGGGGAAGAGATAAACCACAGAGCTTATATGCATGCATGCATGAACAGTGGTCATGGACAACAAACTTGGGAAAGGGCAGGGAGGGAAGGAGAGGGGAGAATCAGTGGGGGGAAAAGGAGAAACATCTGTAACAAAAATTAATTAATAAAAAATAAAAATAAAAATAAAAGAATGCTGTCGATTTCTTGATGTTAATTTTGTACCCTGCTACTTTGCCAAATTCATTTATTAGCTCTAGTAGGTTTTTAATAGTGTCTTTAGGGTTTTCTATGTACAATATCATGTCATCTGCAAATAATGACAGTTTCACTTCCTCCTTTCCAATTTGGATCCGTTTTATTTTTCCTTCTTGTCTAATTGCTGTGGCTAAGACTTCCAGTACTATGTTAAATAAGAGTGGTGAAAGAGGGCATCCTTGTCTTGTTCCTGTTCTTAAAGGAAATGCTTTTAGTTTTTGCCCATTGGGTATGATATTGGCTGTACATTTTTCATATATGGCCTTTATTATCTGGAGATATGATTCCTCTATTCCCACATTGCTGAACATTTTTACCAGAAATGAGTGCTGGATTTTGTTGAATGCCCTTTCAACATCTATTGATATGATCATATGGTTTTTCTCTTTCATTTTGTTTATGTGGTGTATCACATTTATTGATTTGTAAATATTGTACTGGACTTGCATCCCTGGGATAAATCCCACATTTTCATAGTGAATAATTGTTTTGGTGTATTGCTGGATCCAATTTGGTAATATTTTATTCAGGATTTTGGCATCTATGTTTATCAGGGATATTTGCCTGTAGTTTTCTTTCTTTGTAATGTTTTTTATGGTTTTGGAATTATAATTATGCTGGCCTCATAAAACAAATTTGAAAGTGTTTCTTCTTCTTGGAATTTTTGGAATAGTTTGAGGAGAATGGGTGTTAGATCTTCTTTGAATGTTTGGTAAAGGCCCCCTGTGAAGCTGTCAGGGCCTGGGAGTTTCTGGATTACTTCTTCAATTTCCTGAATAGTTATTGGTCTGTTTAAGTTTTCTGTCTCTTTACGGTTCAGTTTTGGGAGAATGTGAGTTTCTAGAAATTTTTACATTTTGCCTAGATTGTTCAATTTGTCAGCGTAGAATTGTTCATAATATTAAATTTTTATTTTCTTTATTGATTTTAGAGAGAGAAGAAGGAAGAGGGAGAGAGGGATAGAAATATCATGAGAGAGAACATCAACTGGTGGCCTCCTGCAAGCCCTCCCACTGGGGAACCGGCCCAGAACCTGGGCATGTGCCTTGATTGGGAATCAAACTGACAACCTCCTGGTGCATAGGTCAACACTCAACCACTGAGCCACACCAGCTGGGCTGTTTATACTATTTTTAAATGATCCTTTGTATTTCTGTGATGTCAGTTGTTACTTTTCCTCTTTTGTTTCTGATTTTGTTTATTTGGGTTCTTTCTTTTTATTTTTTGGTGAGTCTGGATAAAGGTTCATCAATCTTGTTTATCCTTTCAAAGAGTCAGCTCTTGATTTCATTGATTTTTTGAATTGTTTTTTAGTTTCTATGCCGTCTATTTTTGCTCTGACCTTAACAATGTCTTTCTTTGTACTTGCTCTGGGTTTTTTTTGTTTGTTTACTTTTTAGTTCTTTAACTTGTGAGAGGTTAGATAGTCAATTAGAAATTTTTCTTGTTTCTTGAGATAAGTCTGTAGTGCTATGAACTTCCCTCTCAGGACTGGTTTTACTGAGTACCATAGATTTTGTGTTGTTGTGTGTTCATTTTCATTGATTTCAAGGAAGTTTTTAGTTTCTTCCTTGATCTCCTTTGTAATCCATTCACTGTTTAATAACATGCTATTTAGCCTCCATGTGTTCAAACATCTTTGCATGTTCTTGTTGCAATTGATTTCTAGTTTCATGCCATTGTGATTTGAGAAGATGCTTGAAATGATTTCAATCTTCTTGAACTTGTAGAGACTTAGTTTGTGCCCTAACATGTGGTGTATCTTTGAGAATGTCCCATGTGCATTTGACAAGAATGTGAATTGTTTTGAGGTGTAATTCTCTGTAGATATCTATTAAATCCATTTGATCTAGTACATCATTTTGAGTCTCTGTTTCCTTGTTAATTTTTCCCCAAAGGATCTATCCATTGATGTTAGCAGGGTGTTGAAGTCCCCTGCTATGATTATATTGCTATCAATTTCTCCTTTGAAGTCCTCCAGAATTTTTTAAATGTATTTTGGTGCTCCTATGTTGGGTTCATATATGTTTACCAAGATCATATCTTCCTGTTGTATAGATTTTTTCAATATTATTTATTGGCCTTTTTTGTTTGTAGTTATGGCTTTCATTTTGAAGTCTAATTTATCAGATATGAATATTGGTACTCCAGCTTTTTTTTCCTTTATGTTTGCTTGGAAAATTTTTTTACGTTCCTTCTCTTTCAACCTATGTGAATCTTTTGTTGTGAGGTGAGTCTCTTGTAAACAATATGTATATGAGTCATGCTTTCTTATCCTTTCAGCTACTCCGTGTCTTTTTAATCTGTTTATGTTTAAGGTTATTATTGATATGTACTTATTTATTGCCATTTTTGTTTATTGTGGTTATATTTTTTTTTCCTATTTCTTATATTTATAGTAGTCCTTTTAACATTTCTTGAAGTGCTGGTTTGGTTTTAATACATTTTCTTAGCCTATTTTTTGTCTGGAAAACTCTTTATTTTACCTTCTGTTTTTAATAATAGTCTTGCTGGATAGAGTAGACTTGGGTTCAGATTCTTTTTTATGACCTTAATTACTTCATACCATTTCCTTCTGGCCTATAGTGTTTCTGTTGAGAAGTCAGTTGATAGTTTTATGGGAGTTCCTTTGTAGGAAACCTGTTGCTTATCTCTTGTTGCATTTAGGATTCTCTCTTTGTCTTTAATGTTTGGCATTTTAATTATTATGTGCCTTGGTGTGGGAGACTTTTTGCATGGCGTCAATTTTGTTATAATCTGCTCTGCCATCTCCTGCCCCAAGGCAAGATATCTCTGCATTCTGCATTTCTTTATCTCTGCATTTTGCTTTTCTTTAAGTAACCATTTACTCATCAGCCAGTCTTTGCTGACCTTTTGTTCCTTTGTAGTATTTCCTAGATTTGCTTCGGGCAAGCCTGGTGCTTGGCAACAGGTGCTTCTTGCCCTATATATTGTGTGAATTACCCCTGAATAAACGAGACTTGATCAGAATCCTGTCTTGTCTCCATTTCTCGTGTCTCTTGTCCCTCCTCATCCTCACTCCCCCACTAGAGTCCTTGTTGCTCGACCTGTGGGACGGGTCACCTTGGTGGGCCTCTTTGGGTTCTTCTTACTTGGGACTCTCTGTGCTTCTTGGACTTGTATGCTTTTTTTCCTTCACCAAGCTACAGAAGTTTTCTGTCACTATTTCTTCAAATATATTCTCTAACCCTTGTAACTTTTTTTCTTCTGGCACTCCTATGATGTATATGTTGTTCTCATAGGCTGTCTTCCTGTTTTTTAATTGTTTTTTTCTCTTTGGTTTTCTGATTGGGTGATTCTTTTCTACCCTGTCTGCTATTTCACTGATCCAGGCCTCAGCTTCATCTACTCTGCTGGTTATTTCTTCCAATGTGTTCTTTATTTCTGCTATGCCATTCTTCATTTCCAATTGGTTGGTTTTCAATGTTTCTATATCTTTACTCATGCTATTGAGCTCTTTACTTATGCTGTTGAGCTTCCTCATGATAATTGCTCAGAACTCTCCCTCTGATATCTTGCCTAATTCTATGTCATTTATTTCTTCTCCTGTAGAATTATCTTGTACTTTCACTTGGGATTTATTTCTTTGTTTCATCCTTTTGGCTGTCTCAGTGAGATTTGGAGCCTGCCAAATTTTTCCTCTGGGTGTTGGTGTTCCGCTAGTTGTGGCTCCCTCTACTGGCCTTGGATGAGTGTGGGAACACCCACGTTAAACACCACTGTCAAGTCTTACTTTCCTGGATACATTTGCAAGCCAAGGAAAGGGTCAGTTATCCTCTAGCTATTTGCCTGGGGTCTATTAGTCTCATTTGCTTGATGAGCCTTAGGTGGGGCTCTTGTAAGCTTATTCAATTGAGATGTTATTGAGCTTCAATTTGCATTTCTCTGGCCTGGTCTGGTGGTGTTGAATTCCTATGGGAGTGGCCGTTGCTTCTCCCCAGGGCTCTGGGAAGGGGTTCTATGAGTAATATGGGTACTGTCCTGTGAGGAAGTGATTAAGTATAGAACTCCCTGCATCCACCCCTCTGAAGCCAGGAGACTTGTCTTCATTCAGTTCCAGTCCAGTCTGCCCTCCCTCTGTCAGAGCCCATGGTGAGTCGCTGTAGCTGGTTTGGTGCTTTTTAAAAAAAAGAAAAAAAAAATGACATCTGCTTTTTTAGTGGGAAGTGCACACCACTAATACAGCTCTCCACTGCCGTCCTCAGACTTCCAGCCCACCCTCACATACCTCCACAATTCCTACCAGGCTTGATTTGGTGTCCCTGGTTTTAGTGGTTCTGTCCAGCTGCTCTTCATTTGGCTTTTCCTGATGATTTGTCTTTAAAACCCCCACTTTCTCAGCAGGGAGTGCACACTGCTAATACAGCTCTCTGTTGCTGTCTGTGGACTCCCAGCTTGCCCCTCTACTTTATCTGTTGGCTTGATTTTTATGCTATATATTCTGGGGGATGAATATAAGGAGGACTTGCTACTTTTAAAACAAATGATAATTGGAGAAAAAATATTAAATGCTTAGGATCAATTTTTAACACACTATCAAATAAAGTGGCATTTAGTGACCTCTGTGATGACAGGATAATCATAGTAACAGAAAACTCTGCAGGCGAGATAGCTCTGTAGTGCAATAACCAAAGTTTTCCAAAGCCCTTGTGAAGCAGAGCTGCATCCTGCACAATAATTAATTTTTCAAGTTAGCATCTCTGGCAAAAATCACATATAGTCAGTATTATTCTTAGAAGTCTCATGAAGTTAGAATATATATAATTTCAGGATATATCTCTATTCAGATTTATGGGTAGTCAAAACATTCTTTGTTTGCATTCATGGTGAAATTCCTAATTGTGAATGGACCACTGGGGGGGAAATTATAAACTTTTTTGCTCATCTTCAGGGTTTACTTCTGATTTAAATATGAAGCCTCTAAATCACAAGAGGCTAGTAAATTGTGTGTTTTGGTGAAGATTAAATTACACAGGAGAGTTGCATTTCAACCTATAACTAGGTTTCAAAGTCAGCTTACTATATATAGGTAGGGATTGGCAAAAGTAGGTTTACAGTTGTTCATATGAAAAATAATATAGGAATTAACAAATAATAATAATACAGGTATAAAGGCTATGTTTTGCATGCTCACAACTGTAAACCTACTCTTTCCCACCCCTGTATGTTCTTAGGATGAGTCAGCATTGTGTGCTGCTTATATACCTTCCAGGTGTTATGCAGATACCAACATCTTTCAAAATATTATTGGATAACTGTCATACAAAATGTCAACTTTGTTAGGGTATGTTCTTTGGTTGTAAATTTTTCAAAATTATTTGTAATTGTGTGGGCAATGAATTCCAGAATTTTACATTTTTATGTTCAAGTTCATTTGCAGGGTGTTGATATGTATGAATAATTCACCATGTATATTACTGATAAGGAAAGTATGCTAGTTAACTATTTTGTAAGAATATAAAATGCTTGCACTGGTTTTATATCTTGCTGGTATTTTACACCTACTGAATTTACTCAGTATATCAAGCAGAAATGTAGCTGTACTCTGTGGACGAAATAGCAAGAATGAAATAAAACTCTTAAGTGTGGACTGACACAAAAAATAAAGTAAATAAGATCCATCAATTGATTTAAAGGTTTGACAGAAGTGAGCACTGTAGAATATTTTAATTTTAAATTAATTTTTATGTGTAGCAAAATACTGTGGGAAAATAATTTTAAAAGTCATATAGTGCTGAGAGACATAATAAAAGGAATTAGTCTCATGTTCCCTTTATATATCTAATCAACTCCCTGCAGGCAGACTTTTAATTCTTTAGTTGTCTCCCCTGATAGTTATCTCTATGTATGTAAATAACATTGATATTGCTATGCTTTGCTTCAGCAATTTTAGACATATTTTGTTTAATAAACAAATTTCCTACTTTGAGAGATGAGGATTTGAATACATTTAATGCTTTCTTTGTCATCATATTTTAAATAAAATTTTGGTAAAACCCATACATATGATTTTCTTGGTATAATATAAATATTATTTACTTTGAGTAAAATAATATTCCATAATTATATTTTGTTCCCTGAATGACTATTTATTTTTCCTGGAGACAAATGGCTTGTTTTTATGTTTACTTAATTCTGCTGGAATATTTGAACTGTATGTACCCTCAAGAAACTTTGAAATTGATTTTTACACAGTCCAACATCTTAGATCATTTATCAATTGCACTTTTGTCCTGGAGAGCCACTCCTTGCGGCCTCTGCTGTACTGTTACACCAACATTCTTTGCTCACCAGCCTTGACACGGCATTGATTGGGCTCTCATGCTGTTAGAGGTTTCCCTTTGACTCCTCCCTGAATGGGTCCCAGTTTCTTGAATCTCACGCCTTCTTTTCTGATTTACCCCTGTATTTTGGTGAAGCATATCCTCTAATAGCTTCCTGAGAAATGGTGAGAGGAAAATTAGTGAACAAATAAAAAAGCTGTTTTGCATATTTAAAAATAGCTTTATTCCACCCTCATATTTGATTGATAGTCCTGTGGTTCTACAATTCTATGTTAAAATCATTTTCTCTTAGTACTTTAAAGGAACAGCATTGTTTTAATGTCTTCTACCTGCTAGAGTTTGTAAAGAGAAGTTCAATGCTATTCTTACTTCTAATCTTTGTTAGTTACTTTGTTTTGTGTGTGTGTGTGTGTGTGTGTGTGTGTTTTCCTGGAAACTTTTTCTATCTTCTCGTAATTGTGAGGGAATAATAAGTCAGTATTATCTGTTCTATGCAACTTATACAGGAGAGCCTTTATCTATTTATATCAAAGCTACCTTGTCAAAGAGTTTTGTAAAAGAAAGAGAGGGGAAGGGTTGAGGTTGTTATGTGGAATTAATTCACTTTCCAAACTCTTCTAGGTAGTCAGCATTACCGTCCTTCAGAGTTTTATTCAAAAAAGTCCTCTCATCTGCCTTTGCCAAAAAACAGTCTTAGGGAAGGTGAGTTGTGACTTTGAATGACTACTAAGGTTGTTCAGGGACCATGCAGCTACTTTTGCAGTGCAGGGTTGCATGGATCTGCCGCAGCTGAACTTTTGTGCCATAACAAGATAGGCTGCACGCACATTAGCTGAGACTCAGCATAGATGACTAATGTCTTACAATAGACTTTGTTTTACCACCAGGGGACCGGAACTGACAAAAGTAGATCGGAAAGAATTCTCTTAGTTTTTATTTATCTTTCTTACATGTATGAATATCTTACATTTATTTCAGTGTTTAATACTAGAAGTGTCTTTGCTCTTTATTTAGAAGTTTAGTGTTGTTTTGTGACCAGAAATATGCCGTTGGAATTTCTTTTTTATATCAATTAGCCTGTTGTAAAACTGGTTTTGTTATATGTTGTTTGCTTAAAATTGCAGTTTCCAACTAGCCACAATGTTAAACGAGGACTTACACATATAGGGCTTAGCACAGTCCAAGGTTTCAAGCATTCACTGGGGGTGGGGGACCACTGTACGTTTTTTTATTATTCATCTTCAAGGGAATCTCCAACAACAGAGCTTTGAGAAGGGGAGTCTAAACTCTGCTGTTAATGATGGCACCTGTTTCTCAGGTGGCCCATATTGTGCCTTTAGGTTCTCTGCAGGGTTCTCAGACTCCACTATGACAGCGTTCTGCCAGAGAAATGGGCAGAATGTGCCTTTCCCCATTTTGAGCTGGAGTTTGTTTTCTAGGTCCTATGATAACAATGTTTATGCCTAGATTCTCTTTTGGCATTTCATGAAAACAGTCTTTCAGTTTCTGACCCCACTTTCTCCAGAGCAGAGCTTCTTCATTCTGGATGCACATCGGAACCATACATGGGGCTTTGAGATGTAGATGCCCAAGTCATACTTCACATCTGCTGAAATACTTTCCCAGGTGGAGTCCCAGATGTGCATTTCAAAGTTCATGAGGTGGTTTTGCTGTATGTAGTAGATCCTATTGCTGCCCCATGTGGAGCCCTCTCCGGAGTTGTAACCATCTCTCAGCTTCTGAAAATGCTGTGCTTAACAGCTTATATTTGCAATATTTTCCAAAGGATTGCTTTTGTTCCCTTGCCCAGAGATGCCAGAGAGGTACACTAACTCCATAGAGGATCTATTGGAGAGCACACTGAATCCCTGTTATAAGCTCTGCTTTTAGGAAATCTGGCCTAAGATAGTGTGCAGAGGCTCATGAATAATCCGTGGGACCAGACAATAGATAGATATCATGCTATTTGAAAAACTGCTCTGGTTTCTCTCCTCTCTGTCTGGGGTACTCCTGTTTATGAACATGCACACACACACACATACACACACCCCTAGAGAGAACTATTCTTTTCTCTTTTTAACAGAAAAACAAAAGTCACAGGCATGTCAACTCATCTACTACTTCCTGTTGTTATTTTTATTGACCCGTTTTTGAGTACATCGTTTTTTACTTTCTAAGAATCAAGAAGTCTAAGTGGAATTGCTGGGTGGATCATAAGGCTTTTGATCCATGTTGCCAGCAGTTGCTCAGGCAGTTGATTCTGATTTTCTCTAGAACTACCAGCATACCAGGTTTCCATTTTCCCATACCTTCATCAGGGCTGCCTTGCTTTCTACTCTAGTTTCTCTGGGGAGGGGAGGAGTCAGACAGACATAAATAGGGCTAACAATCTGTGGTTGGTAAAAGCAACACTGAATGTAGAGATCACCTAGAGGTGTGGGATCAGAAAGGATTTGGAATAAAATTGCTTTAGGACATGGATGCAAGATAATAGCATGTAAAATTCTAAGCTTGAGAAGAAGAGACTTGATGTCATCTAAGCTAACATAAAGAATGTGTGCTCTTTGAGAAATATTGCCTAGATTTTTTTCAGTCACCATACTCTAACCCCGCAAGAGGTGAAAGCGCTAATGTAATTGAGTCCTGTCCAAGGACATGAACTCAGTCACTTTAATTCAGTGATAAAAGGAAGAAAGTAAATAGACTGCATGGACTAAGAAATCTTTTCTCTTCCTTCTTAGGAATATTTACTCCTGTATTTATTTATTTATTTTGATATTGAGTTAAGGATAGTTCTAAATAAGTATTTGTGAGTTTGTGAAATTTGGATATAGAGTAACTTCATATATAAATCCTTTTCCTCTATAGGGCTTCAAGTTACCCATAATAACACCTACTTCCTCCATTGATAAATGAATAAAAAAATGTCCAGACATCTACTCTGTAAATTACAGGCACCTTTAAGGGAGGTCAGGAGATCAAGTGCATTCTCTGATATTAGGGGCTCTCTATTCTGTAACATTCTGATTATTTGAAGATTCAAGACCTAGATTTTTTAAAAGAAGGAAAGCACAATCTGAAAAAGTAAGTTAAAAAAACAACAACAACCCACAATTCTAATCATCTTTGCCTTAATTCCCATGAGGGTGGAAATCTGTGAAGACTTATAGGAGTTACTTTTTTTAAAAGTCGTGGCCTTGAAGGCATATGAAACAGTTTATTAAATTTACCCTGGAAATAGGCTAACATAAAAAGACTTCAGTTATTTGTATATTGTCCCTTTGTGGTCTTTTCTGCCAAAACGATTAAAAAAGATTTAATGTGATCTGGCTCTGAATCACAGAGTGCGAAGCCTGTCCCCAGGTAACTCTGCTTGGGAGTGGCCACAGTCAGGGCTTTGTGCACAGCAGGTACCCGATTCCGGAGCACAAGTATCCTCAGAGAGGTGCTGAACTGTCCTGGGAAGCCAGAGAGAGGCTTTGTGCCAGCAGTTCCCCTAAGCTGTCTTTGAAACTGACTTTATTACATTTCTTATGGTTAATTCACTCTGGGGAATCTCCTGAGTTACTTGAACGGATAAAAATAAGCTGTCAATCACTGAGCTGACTCTAGTTGGTAGAAAGGGTTCCAGGGGGTTAGCAGGGCTTTTGCTTCAGGCTACAGGGGAAGCTCCCAGGGCTATTGCGTGCTAAAGGAGTCCAGTTCTTCTGCCAGGACCACTGACTTTCTCATTTGCCACCTCTTGTCCTCAATTGAAAATACAAAAGTTATGTTAATATAAAAAAAGAAAAATATTATTAATATATTATTAACATGTTGTGTTGGGGACCTGACTTGGTACAACTTCCTTCCTAACCTTCAGGCTTGTGGCTGGGTTTCTTCCTTTGATTTGATCCCATCATGCTTCTGAACCTCAGACACCGATATTGCTCTAGGTGTTTCCCCCAGGATGCTCCTCGCACCCTTTGTAGGATGATGGCTGTAATGGACCTGGATGGGGGCAGGTGTTCTGGAATCACACACAGAATCTGCAATTAGACTGAATGAGGAAAAGAACTGATAAAAAGAAAGAATGATTGATGATAAAAATATCCTTAATAAAATTCTGAATAAGAATAAAACAGTCAACAATGTGTGAGCACACAGTCCTTAAGCTGACATCCCCATCAGGTCAGATGAGGCCCACTGGACAGATACTATAGTGGACATAAGTGTTCCTGTCCTCTAATGGCCAGACTTCTGTGCAGGGCTCCCTGGAGGAGACACCTAGAGGAAAACCAGGAGAGGCCAACCTGAAACCCGGAAGTGGTGAGGACATCTGGAAGGGAGACTGGGTGGAAAGCCCAAGGTCATGTCCATCACTGAGAACATAGGCAACTTGAGCAAGGGCTTGCAGAAGCTGTCCCAGAGCTACACTAGGCCCCATGAACCTAGGGCTCAGAGCAAAACTATTGATCTGAGGTAGGAGCAGCATCTCTCCTGTCCTGTCCTGTTTGCTGATGGGCATATAGAAACACATCTAAGTCAGTTGTTGGGCACAGAATATTGGGAAAGAGACCAAGCTGATAATCATGTAATCACTGGAAGAGAGGCTTAAATAAGGGGGAAATAAAGTAGGATGGCTACTATCCTGCCACAAATTCTAATGAATATGTCTTGGGTTCAAGGAGAAAAGGACAAGAGGGAAGGAAGAGTGGAAAGGCAGAGCAGTAAAGAACAAAGAATAAAGAGAATAGCACAAGTGAGGGGAATGGACGATGGTTCTAGAGTCTTCCTCCCTTAGAGGACGCAGAATAGGGAGAAAATCACTTAGCTCTGTCATCTACCTTTTAGATTTGGGGAAGCGGTGGCATTAAAGTCAATGCAATTAACAGGGCAAGAGGGGATTTGATATATGACAGACACCATGCTTTCATGCTGTGAGGGATGAGAAAGTGAAAAAACAGTCCCTCCTTCTTGGTGGTATTGCAATATGACAAGGGAGATGATACATTCACAGGAAACAATCATTCACATGCCACTGAAGCCAGATCCAAAATAGAGGCCAGCAGGTAGCAGATGGGGAACAGAATAATGAATATTTTTTTAAGGAAAATCCTCATGGAGCAGGTGAGAGTACAAAGAACAGCCAGGATACGCAGATACGAAGGAGGGACCTTAAGCTGAAGAGGTGTGGAGCTGCCAAGGCAGCTTGTGAATCATCTCCTGACACCGGAGCTAAGATTGAGCAGTGAGCTGTAAGTCTGCATGGAAAGGCTAGGCCAGGTTGTGCAGATCTTGTCAGTGTCAGGCTAAGGAGGTTGATTTGATGATGTATGGGATGGGGAAACATTGGCAGCTATTAAAGAAGAGACTGATCAGATCACAATGGTGCTTAAGAAGTTGAATCTAGAGGTATTATGCGTAATGCATTAGAGAAAGCAGAGGCTGGAGATAGGGGATGTTGCAGATAATCTCCCACATGTCTCTCCCATTTATGCACATCTTGTAAGCAGAGGTACTACCTTTGTCTTAATTTTCTTTTCAAGCTGTTTTTATAGTGAGTAGTTTTGGAGGGTAGAGATAGAGTCTGCTTCCAGAGCAAAAATAAGCAGGCCTACTGTCTGTTACAAAATATTCAGTTTCCCTAACCTCAGAGGTTCCTCCCTTGCAAAGCAACCCACTGTATATGCCAGAATGCATCTGGATTTATCGTCAGTGAAACTTGGAAGTAAGAGGAACTGACATAGATATGTTGCCTATGTTGCTTGTTGTGCTGTGAGAAATAAGGTACTTTGTCTCTGACCCAACAGTCTCAATTCTTCTGCCATAATTCTTGAAACCATGGCTAACCCATCAATTGCAAGTAGTCTAAATATCTCAAATTCTTCATAATTTTTGAAGATGCTATTTTAGTAACCTTAATGCTAAAATCTTGTTTTAAGGCGGAAATAGAATTTAATTTTATTAATTTTTGTACCAAGGTTCTGGACATTTACATATGACTGATTTTATAATGTGCAGAAATTACCTTTTATTTACTTATTTATTTTTGTATTACAAAGGTGATATGGGCAATAGTCTGACCCAACCCCATCCACGATCATCATTTTATCCCTGACCTTTGTTCTGAGTCACACACACTAGAATTTCAGAGAGGAAGGTTGACTCCAGGAGAGGGTGGGTATCAGGATTCCCATTATGTGTAGGATAGTTTTGTACTAGGATTTTGCTCTTTCAATGTACCTACATGATGCCAAAATAGCTGTCTCAAACATCTTTATTATTGTAACTATCCAGGTATTTAACCAGTAGCCTAATTCATAGTAGTTCATCAGTAAATATTTAGAACCCAAAGAACACATGAAATAAAGTTATTGAGATTAAGAAATATCACTAGATGAGAAAGTCTTTTCTTTAATTACTTCTTCTAATTCCAATGTAGAGTTGTGTTTAAATTTATTTAATTTATTGTCTATATACAATATGACCAACACTGGATATTTTTAGGAGTGACTCTGCCACTTACTATTTTTGTCATCCTGAACCTCAGAATTCTTACCATAAAGTGAGAGGGTTGGACTTGACTATCTTTAGGGTCTCTTCCAGCACTGGGGTCTAAGAAACCCAGTTTGTGGAGCTGAGTAATAATGCTATTTCCAATTGACTTTTCCCTTCTAAAACATAGTCAGAAAAGTTATTTAAGTGGAAAAAAGATGAGCAATTTGTGTATGTGAACATGTTATCTTAGTTTCTTTTACTATTAGTAGCTTTCTGGCCCCTTTCTTCACTTTGATGCAAATCCCAAATGAAAGAGTAGCTATTCCTTAACTTTTGAGTAGGTTCATTGTATCTGTAATCTCTTTCAAAAATGAGAAAGAATGGGCTTTGGTAAGGATTCTTTCACATGGGCATAAAAGTGGTGATAGTCTCACCAAACTGTAGAAATACAGTTTCAGTACTGAGACTTCAGTTGTCATCCTTATAATTTGCAACTAGTAATTAGCTTTTATTGGTTTCTAGAAGTGTGAAAAATCATGAGAAAATTTTTCACTGTGTGGAAGAAATGGCCTATTAATTGCGATTGCACAAAAACAAAGACACCTCTTGGTGCTGTTTCTCCTGCCAAGTGTAAAGATAAACATATGGCTGGGTGAGCTCAATTAATTGAATCATTGTGTTAAAAAGGCCACGGTCATGGGTTGAAGTCCAATCTGAGCAAGTACATTCTACTGTCTTCTCCCTGCCAAATGTCTTACAAACAGAAACCTAGCTGGAGGTCATACCCTATTGATGGAGTATGTCAATTATGACCTCACACATGATGAAGAGCCAAAACAAGGTCACTAAGTCTAATCTGTTATTTCTCTTCTGAGTTCAAGGTTTCATTATATGCCAATGCAATTTAATTCAACAAAAGTTAATTGCTTTAATATGTGTATGGCCATGGTCCATGCAAGAAGTTTGGCCTGATAATATAAAACATATTATGGAGACTCTTATAATCTTTTATTTTGTTTTTATTTTTAAGAGTTTTTAAAAAAATTATTTTAATTTATTTTTGTTACAGAGGTTTCTCCTATTCCCCCCATTAAAACCCTCCTCCCACTCCCCCCCCCCCCCCCAGCATTGTTGTCTATGTCCATTGGATACGCATACATGCATATAAATTCTATGGTTAATCTCTTCCTTCCTCTTTGTCAGTCTGTACCCTGCTTCTATATCTCTGGGTCTATTTTGTTCATCAGCTTGTTTAGTTCATTATGTTCCACAGATAAGTGAGATCATGTGATATTTGTCTTTCTCTGCTTGGCTTGTTTCACTTAGGATAATGCTCTCCAGATCCTTCCATGTCGTCTCAAAGGATAAGATATCTTTCTTTCTTACAATTTATAATCTTTAAAATATATATATATATTTATATTTTTAATATATATATGTATATATATATACACACACACATACATATTTTAGACAGAGAGGAAGGAACAGGGGGAGAGAGAGAAACATTGATGTGAGAGAAACATTGATATGATGTCTCCCACACATACTCCAACCAGGGATTAAACCCATCACCTGGGTATGTGCCCTAACCGGGAATCGAACTGGTGCTCTTTCAGTGCATGTGATGATAATCAAATGAACCACACTGACCAGGGCTGAAATTTAAAGTCTTGAATAGAAAAAAACTCATACAAAATACTGAATCAAATAAAGTAGAATAAAGATAAACTAGAAATAGTATGGAGGTGTATGGCTAAATCCCTGATGTAGTAGTTTACATTCGCATTTTCTTGAAATAATCTTATTCAAACTATTTATATGCATGTTCAGCATCAATGACTTCATATTTTTGTAGAATATTTTTTAAGTCAACTAATGTTCACCTAGAGAAAATAATTTTTAATTCCAACTAAATTGTTTGTGACATGAGCCTAAAAGTAGAGTCTGTGTATGATTTAATCTTAGAAATGATATCCTGAACATGAGGGTTCCATAACTGGGCATTAGGACAATATTCCTCCCTGTGTCTTTCAACCTATATGTATATATTTTTAATTTTTTTATAATGTAATGACTTACTGTATTGCTTATAAAAATGATCTTTAGAAAGTGAATTTTTTAGAAAGTGATAGTCAATGCTTTAAACTGTGAAATCATACCCTCAGGAATAATGATCAAATCTTCCTTTCTTTTTTATAAAAATATTTATTCTTTATTCCATGTATTTACCAGAGCTGATATGACTTTCTTAAATTTTCTCTCCACTCCTTTATTTCTCCGCTCATATCCATATTCTGTATTTTCCTGGCTAACTCCAACAAAAGTTCAAAGATCTCACTCAGACTTGTACACTTATCCTTTACTTAACAACTTTAACTTTTTCCTGAAAACCCTGATACTAAGTGAAAAGTTGTTAAATTGAAAAAAAAAATCTTTACTTTGAATGAGAAAGATCGTGATATATTCCATCTCAACATAAAATATCAAAAACAATTTCCAAGACAGAAACATTTAGCAATAAAACAATAAAAGCAAGCTTATGTAAGCAAAACATAAGCTTGCAAGTAAAACATACTGTTTATATAAAATGAAGTGTACTGAGAATTGCTTATGTACTAAATGAGGAAAAGAAGACTAATGGTGAGATTTGGGGATGGAAGGGTATGAGACAATTATTTTTTGTTTGTAGATTTTTTTTTTTTTCTGCACTGTTTTCTTCATCAGATTTTCAAACTTAATGAGGCTCATGGTTATCTTGTACTCAAACTACATTTAAAAGCAAGTTGTAGCATAGAAAAATCACTTTTAGGGCGAAATGAAGGCAAAACACAAGAGTGCTTTGAAGCCCCTGGAAGAAGTGCACATGCACATTTTTAATGAAAAGTCATAGAAAATCTGAATTTTTTATCCCACACACTTGACGTGAATACCCAGAGAAAAATGTTTTGAGTTATTCTAAACATGCACACAATTCAAATTTGTTTCATATGTCACCTTTGACAACAGATTTTATGTTTAGTAAACATGTTTATCTTTGCCTGAAACTATAGTTTTAAACTATTACTTTTTAGTGCATATTTACTTAGTGTATTTTTGGATAAAAAAAATCATTATAAAAAAAACAAACGAATCACCTGAAAAGTGGTATAACTTTTTAAGAGTTATTATGAAAACTTACTAACTGATAAGTAATTGTGTGGCATGAATCTCTGTTCCTGGTCCCAGAGGCGATCTTTGGATGTCTGGCTAGGTAAGGTTTTTCTTCCCTTTATTGTGTGTGTGTGTGTGTGTGTGTGTGTGTGTGTGTGTGTGTAGATCTTTTCATCTCTTCAACATTGCTCTTAATGATCTCTGGATATTTCCCCTTGTAAATTGAGGGAAGAACCATAATCTTTGGGGGGAGGACCACGATCTTTTTGCCCCTAACACTTAACCCCATACGTGGCCTACAGCTTTTGAATGAATCAGTGAATGTATAAGTCTCCACATCCACTTTTAACAACCTGCCTCAAGATGAAGGTGGGTTTCTGTGTTACCCGCTCAGCAGACTACTAGAAATGCTTGACTGTCTTAGTTACCCCTGAGCAATGGAGCAGTTCATGTCTGGGAGAACATTTCTCTCGACCAAAATTATATCTGGTAACTTGGGTGGAAAATTACTCTAGTGATCAAAGATTTACCATTTTTCTTTGAATTTACCTAAGATGCAGTTGGAATAAAATATTGGGTTTCCCATTTAGTGAGCTGAGACTATTTGCTCTGGGTTCCAGATGGTTTTCTTTTCCACTTGAAGATGAAAACACCCGACAGACCGTCAGGGCATGTGTCAGTAATGCTATTCACGGGGAAAGCCTTTCAAAAGACACACTTGTCTCTGAGGACATTTATCTGGAGCATGTGTGATGTCTTTAGATGCTTCAAAGTTCACACATTAAAGATGTTAGTTCAGTTGTAAATTGTTGCAGGTCTATGGGTTTAGCGCCTGCAAGAAATCATACTCTGAGAAAATGAATATTTCCTCTTCTTTTTCTTTTTCGGATTATAAATATATAAAATGAATGAAGAAAAAAAATTTTTTCTTTCTTAAAACCTATTCACCTTGCACTTATTTCTTTACATACTGACAGCCAATCAAATTTTCTTGGAGACGTTGGCATCTTCTGAGAAACAGTGCCTGGGAAGCACACCCGGACTACCTTCTGCCAGGTCCTGCCCCACCCAGTAATAATAACCCCTCAGACATCAGCTGCGCTGTTGTGACGCATCGATGTCTAGCATAGAGACATCACTGCTGACAGTGCCATACAATACTTTTAATAATGAAAATAGGTTTTAGTTAAGTGACTCCTCTCCCACCTTGCATGACAGCTGACAACCCTTAAAAAGATGTTTCTGGATGTAAAAATTGTGATCCTGCTATAGTTTGTCTTCTTTACAATTGTGATAATACAACCTTGGCTTCACTAGCATGGTGTCCATCCTTCAGGGAAATGATCATTTGACAGATAATCATTTTAGTGTCTAACTCTAAAAAAAGAAAAGAAAAAAAAAGGAGGAGGAGGAAAAGGAAGAGGAGGGTCTTTTCCTGATAGATACAAAGATTTATTACTATAACACTATAGTAACAAAGATAGTATGAAAATAATGAAGGGGTCAAGAATCTGACCAGCTTTTAAGAAACAGAACCCTATATATATGAAATTTTGACATATAACAGAAGCAGCATGAAAAATCACTGGGGAAAGGAAAGAATGCTCAATAAATAGAATGAAAAACTTGGTTATCCATGTGGAAAAATGAATTTGGTTCTTGTTTCAGTTTATTCAAAATCTAAACACAACATATAGTAAAAACTTAAATATCAAAGCAAGACTGGGAAAGCTTTAGAAAAAAGTTGACTATCTTTATCCTCATCCGAGGACAGTTTTTTGTTTTTTGTTTTTTTTGATATTTTGTTCAGATAGAGTGGGAGGGAGAGAGAGAAAGAGAGAAACATCGATGTAAAAGGGACACATCAAGTGGTTGCCACCCACACGACCCAACCAGGGCCGGGGACAAACCGCAACCAAGGTACGTGCCCTTAGCGGGAACCGAACCTTGGTCTCTCCAGTCCGGAGGCTGACGCTCTAACCGCTGAGCCAAACCGGCCAGGGCAAGTTGACTGTCTTTATAATCAAGGTATGGGGGGGAATACTTTTAAAAATAAGATAAAAAAAATATCTCTAGACAAAATAAAAAAGACAAGAAATAAGTATTGGGAAGATGTGTAGAAAATAATTTCTTATGCTTTGTTGGTGGAAATGTAAATGGTACAGCTGCTGTGGAAACAGTATGGCAGGTGCTCAAAAAATAAGAACAGAAGAACTGTATTATTCAGAAACTTCTCTTTTGAGAATATTCCCAAAATAACGGAAAGCAGGGTTTTGAGGAGATATTTGTACACTCATGTTTATAGCAACATTATTCACAGTCTCTAAAACATGGAAACAACCCAGGTATTCATCAATGGATGAATGGATAAGCAAAACGTGGCATATACTTACAATGGAAAGTTGTGCAATCAGGAAATTCTGGCTTTTGTTACAACATGGGTGAACCTTGAGGAAATTATGCTCGATGAAATAAACCAGACACAAAAAGACAAAAATATGATCTATTTATATGAGGTACTTAGAACAGTTGAACTCAAAGGGACAGATGGCAGAATGGCGGATGCCAGGGGCTAAGGAGAGGGAGGAACGAGGAGTTATTATCTGATGGATTTACAGCATCAGTTTTACAAGATAAAAGAGTACTGGAGGTGGGCGGTGCTGTTTGCACAACGTTATGAATATATTAATACCATAGAATTGTACGCTTAAAAATGGTTAAGATCGCTCCCTGGCCGGTTTGGCTCAGCGGTTAGAGTGTCGGCCTGCGGTCCTGAGAGACCCAGGTTCGGTTCCCGCTAAGGGCGCGAGAGACCCAGGTTCGGTTCCGCTAAGGGCGCGTACCTCGGTTGAAGTTTGTCCCCGGCCCTGGTCGGTTGAGCCTCTCGATGTGTTCCTTTCACGTCGATGTTTCTCTCTCTGTCTCTGTTCCTCTCTCTCCCTCCCACTCTACCTGAACAAAAAAAAAAAAGAAAAAGAAAATGGTTAAGATCGCGATTTTATGTCTTTTACCACAATAATACAAATTAGGAAAAAATGAAGGAACATATTTGGATTAAGAAGCCTGAAAAGACCTACCATAGAATAGGGTCTTGGTTTCAGTTTGGGTAACTAGGGCTTCTCTGGATGGCAGTATTTGAAGGCCTCTTTGTACATTTCTAATCTACATGAGGACAATGAGCCAAAGCTGTGACTGACAGCTGCCTGCTTTTCAGTCACGTCTCTCCCACTCCAAATCCCCAAATCCTAAAATGTCTTCGAGAATTGTTTGTTAATTGTTAGTATTTGGGAGTAACTAAACTGGGAAATAGTTTAAATCTAAAGAGGATTTCCTAAGAAATCTAAATTCCCTGGTCCTCGAGCTTTCTCTAGAGAGTCTTGCTGTCTCCAAAGGCTCTGGGGAGGCTGTGGTTTCTAAATTTCCCATTATATTATTGGGGTGGATATCATGAATAAAAACATGCTGGAATATTATTTTCAGCTCATTTAGGTCTAGCACTGACGTTGGTCTTATAAACTGTAATTAATGAAAACTACCCTCATTTCAGATAAAAATAAAGTCAAATAGATAAAAAAAAATATTGTTATCAAACTACATCTTTTAACACTGTAGTCAAATCAATTGTATAATTTAGTATAGCTATTCACATTTTAAGTTGCTGCTTTGACAAAACTGAGGTAAAGGCAAAGAAGAGGGTGTATACTGTATTGTATCTAATCTTGTGTGATATTGGAAGGCGGTTTGCCACCAATATAGAATATATTCTCAGTAACTTTTTAGAGTGACATGTATGCCAAAGAAGTTCTGAAATTATAAGCTGCAACCTCAGCTTGACAAGGTTTATTTTACATCTCAATTGCTTCTCTCTCCCAGAATTCGGTCCTCAAGGCAGAAAGGCGTCTCGCTTCGATTCTGTGCTTTCTCCATCAGTGTCGGCCCTGGATAAATAATTTATTGTTATTAATAACCACCATCACCGGCTTCTCTTAGTCTCTCACTTCTCTGATAAACTGCAGGGAACAGGTTTATTATTTGGTTGCTGTGACGAATAGGAATGACAAGCATACCCAGGGCCACAGAAAAATTACAATAGTAATTGGGTAGAATAGTTTCTGTGCCACATGCAAGCAAGGCTATTAGGAATTTAAATATTTTTCAGTGACTTGAAAAATATTAGATATTTTGAATTTTAGGCTCTATAAAGTGGCAGGAATTTAAATTTTGAGCTTTACTCAGTCAACAAATACTTGCCCAGTTCTTCCTACTCGTGAAGTGCCTGAAACAGCACATTCAAGGGGACTGCCTTCTCCTGCCTCTGTGAGCTCTCCCACACTGCAGCTGTGGGATTGCTCAGCTTTCAATTTGTTAAAAGCAAAAAGCCAAGCGGTGTTACTTATAAGTGGGATGGATAATAGACAATGGGCTTTTAAAACTTACGGAGATCTTGGCATTGAATCCTCTTTCCTCAAATGTATATGTAATTATAAAACTTAAAATATATATAACTATATATATACACATAAAAATACAGTAAACCCTAGATTTTGCAGACCTTGGTTTAATGGATTTAAGATTTAATGGACAAAATATCTGGTACATACATCATATGTGAAAATTGACACCCTGTTAATATTAATATGCTTTTAACCAAGATTTATGATTAAATTAAAATATTATTTTTGTTATTAATTTACTGTATTTTTAACCAATTTTAGCAAGTAGGCCATATGTTGAAAAAAACACTATGGTCACTTTGCAGACATAAATAAATATTACATACCTACAACAGTAGTTTCCATATTTAAATCCAAGAGTCACGCCTCATAAACAATGTTCCTCGAATGATTAGCACGTGATCACACTGCATCGAGTGTGGTAACTGGTTCTGTTGTCTTGAGGTGTGATTTTCTGCAGCAGTTTTAACATGTGCAGACTGACTTCCCAGCCTGTGCTAAGCCACGCCCCAGCTGTGTGCATTTGTTTACGTCGTGACTAGTGAATGCACCCATTTACTAGACCTAGTCAGTATATGTTTAAATTACTGCAATATATATAGAAAAATTTTCTGTGCCATTAAACTTTTCATACACACTTAATTTTAATTATACAGATGTGTCCACATAAGTAAAAGCAGGTAAACTAATTTGTCAATTTTTACCACACACATTTAGAAAACCTACTTTATTCTATAACAGACTTTTAGCTTTAATGAACAACCCCTCGGCTGAATTATTCCACTACATTGAGGTATTGCTGTATATACATATATTTACCAAAATCTAATGAAATAATAAATACCTAAAAATAGTCAAAACAGGGTTAGGAGTATTATCCATATGCCTTAAACCTTAAGAGGTAGTAGAGAGGACAGAGCAAGGATTCTGAGGTTATTTCTAGCCCCAATTCCACTAACACCAGCTAGAAGCACTTTGGTTGAGTTGACAGGTTCCTGAAAATGTTCACAAATAGTCTGATATTTGCAGAAAAGCTACTCTGGTGATTTTGTCACTGTTTCCTCATTTCAGATAAAGGAAAGCAGAAATAGCTGGTGGAGAAATGTAGATGAAACAGTCAGAGCTAAAGGTGACTCACAAAAGCCTCTATAGTTACTTGGGGGGAATCTTTGATCTGAAGAGTATCCTGAATGTTTTGCTCATTCCAAAGAGAAGAGAGCCAAGTTTCATCAACAAAAGTATTACCATGCTCAGAAAAGCTTTTTCTTTAATTAAAAAAAAAAAACTGATTTTAGAGAGAGAAGAAGGGAGAGGGCAAGAGAGATAGAAACATCGATGAGCGAGAATATTGATTGGTTGCCTCCTGCATGCCCCTCACTGGGGATCAGGCCCACAACCTGGGCATGTGTCCAGACCAGGAATCGAACCGGCAACTTCTTGGTGCCTGGGTCAACACATAACCACTGAGCAACACTGCCCGGGCTCAGAGGAGCTTTTTCTTCTTCCCCATTCACCAGTCTCACTTCCCA
The DNA here is from genome assembly GCF_014108415.1 of Molossus molossus. NCBI lineage: Eukaryota > Metazoa > Chordata > Mammalia > Chiroptera > Molossidae > Molossus > Molossus molossus. The sequence continues at coordinate 87,636,497 of NW_023425401.1, forward strand.
GAACTATAAAATGCAATACTCCAGTACAATATAACCTAGCAGGCAATGATGGAGAGTCTACCTATATTATATCAGAACAAACAGAAATTTTGACAAAGAATTCCATATTGAGCAAGGCCAAGATAAAAACAAATGACATGAGAAGTTTGAAAAATATATGATAACAAATCTATATACAAAAGAAGGATGTAGAACTTTCTGGATATAAAATAACCCAAGGAATATATATTTTATTTTATTTTTTCCAGCTTTATTAAGGTACAATTTTCATGTAACATTGCATAAATACAAGGTGTACAACATGACAATTTGATATATGTACATATTGCTAAATAAATGATACATGTGTATACTAGTATAATAAGGTTACCTTCATCACTTTACATTTTTTATTTTTGCGTGTGGGAAGAACATTTAAGAACTACTTCTCTTGCCCTGGCTGGTTTTCTCAGTGGTTAGAGCGTTGACTTACAGTCCTGAGAGACCCGGGTTCGGTTCCCGCTAAGGGCATGTACCTTGGTTGCAGTTTGTCCCCGGCCCTGGTTGGGTCGTGCGGGTGGCAGCCACTCGATGTGTCCCTTTCACATCGATGTTTCTCTCTCTTCCTCTCTCTTCCTCCCACTCTATCTGAACAACAACAACAAAAATGGAAAAATGTCCTCGGGTGAGGATAAAAAAAAAAAAAGAACTACTCTTTTGGCAATTTTCAAGTATATACTACAGTAAATACTATTAACCAAAGCCATCGGGCTGCATATTAGATTCCTAGAATTTATTCATCTGATGACTGGAAGTTTGTACCCTTTGACCACCAGCTCCCCATTTCCTTTACCCCTCAACCTGTGACAACCACCGTGCTACTCTTTGTTTTTATGAGTTAGGTTCTTTTGCAGATCCCACATATAAGTGAGATCACATAGGATTTGTCATCTTCTGTCTGACTTATTTCATATTTTACTTAGCTTAATGCTCTTAAGTTCCACCCATGTTGTAAATGGTAGCATTTTTTTTCTTTTTAATGGCTGAAAATGTATAACATTTTCTTTAGTGATTCATGTATAGATAAGACACCTTAGCTTATGTTGTCCAGTTGGTATGGCTCAGTGGATTGAGCATTGTACCATGGATCGAGAGATCCCAGTTCAATTCCTGGTCAGGGCACATGCAGGCTCAGTTCCTAGTGGGGGGCATGCAGGAGGCAGCTGATGGATGTTTCTCATTCACACTGATGTTTCTATCTCTTTCTCCCTTCTTCTCTCTCTAAAAAATCAATTAAAACATATTAGAAAAAAACCATAAGATACCCTGGATTGTGAATCATGGTACATTGAACATGGAAGTGTAGATATCTCTTTGAGATAGTGATTTCATATCCTTTGCATATATATATACATAACTGAAATTTCTGAATCATATAGTTCTAGTTTCAATTTTGTGTGAAAATATTGTTTTCCATAGTGGCTGCACCAATTTACATTCCCACTAACAATGCACAAGGATTCTCTGTGCATTACACAACAAGCAAATGATCTACTATTGTAGAAAAGGGTAACTGAAAAAATTTGAGATTTTTATTGCTGAGCATCAAAGTTGATCTGCTCAATAAAAACAATATAGAATAAAAGTTATTTTGTCTCAATATCCTTAACTTTATGTTCACTCATAAGCTGTATATATACACTATGATAAAAATTCTTGGTTAAAAACATTAAATAATATTGATTGAATGAAAGTTGAATGAGTAAAATCAATTCCGTATTCTTGCTTTTTATAGGAGATGATACATATTGCAGCTTAGCCAACATAGTTATTCGTTTAACAGACATTTATTGAGCCCTTACTCTTCAGCAGATGTACTGGAGGTAGAACACTGATGATTAAGAGAACTCCTCTATTGCATGGACCTTAACATTCTAGCAGGAGAGAAACTCAAACTATTTAACTGTGCTGTTTGAGGTAACTGAAAACACAAATGGAGTTGAAATTATTGATGTTTGAATATAACCAAAGATTACATGGCAGGAAAGATCTAAGACGAAACAGATATAAAACCAAACCCAAATTACATTACAACACAGGACATGTATGGAATAGAAAGTAAAACAAACAAACAAACAAACAATAAGAATAAAACCTTTATTTTGGATGAGTACTGTATTAAAATGCTTTATTTATTTTTTTAGTGTTTTCTTTGAATGGTCCAGCTACAGATATCTTAAAGATGTTGTCATTATAGGTATTTATATAACAATTAGTTCTTGAACCATTTCTAGTCCAAGAAATTTGGAGGTCTATTTTGAAACAAGTAAAAACTCTAACTTGGCGATCGTTTAGATTTAAGCTTGTGAGTATTTAACAACAAAAATATGTTTAGGAAGTAAGGGACCCTGCCAGCCAAATCTTTCTATATTTTATTTCCATAGATATTGTCAGGAAAATTTGTCAGACTTGGAAATGGCCGAAAGAGATTCCTGGGTGTCCTCTCAGTGGACTGCTGGGTGTTATCTGGTGGATCTCTGAGGCATTATCTGACATATGGGGCGTGTATTTCCAATTGCCTTTCTATTCACTGCGGTGATTCCAACCCGATAGAGGTAAAATATTAAGTTGTAAGAAACTTAGGTCATGCAAATTTTTCTTGTCCAGGGTGATTTATGCTCTTTAGAAAAGATAACTTCAAACTTTACATATTATTACCCTATAGCATATTAAAATGCTTTCCATTTATAAGCAAGTATGTTTTAGTATTTATAATTGCCTATGTAGATCTAATTTTTGAATTCTCTTTAAACTGAATCTAACATCTTATTGATTTCCTCACTAATTAATAAATTAAATTAAATACTTGACAAAGGCTCATTTTACATTTGTATGAGTCATGACTTAATATTTTGAGAATTGTATTTAAGAAACATAAATGTTGACCTACGAGATTATTTATTTACTTGAATAACAAACTAAAAATAAAGGGATATTTCAGAAAAGTCTGCTTTTATGTACTAAATATATAACTTACCTTAGCTTAAAGAGTATATTTTATGGGTTTTAACATTTAAATTTGTCTGAATCACTCAATTTTTTCTCTATTTGAGAGAGAAATCAGTGAGCTATTTTGACTCTGACAAGGGCATATAAAAAATAAGCAATAAGTGATTCATAGAACCTTGATAATATCAAATATAGTACATTTTTAATGATTCTACCTAAATAAACAAATCACACTTGAATAAAAGTATCAGCACTGAAATAAAATTTACAATTTCTTATCATTGTTATACAATTTTAAAACACTTCCTATGTATTATTTCATTTATAATGTTAACACCATCTGAGGCAAATAGGGATAATGTGTCACATTCTATATTTTTAAAAAGCCCCAAGAGGTTAAATGGCTTGCGTTCCTGCAATTAAACAGTGAAGAGCTTGCAATGCTATGAACTGATCTCTGGGCTTCCGTTATATGATCAGATTGTGCAGGACTCTTTTTGTATAAAATATGCTGAAATTATGGATGAAATATCACTCCCCACTTTTTTGGTCCTACTCAATGAGTGCAAGTTACTTGGCTCACACGTGTGAGAGGATTCTTTTTCACTAAATAATGCAAGAGCTGCTAGTGACACAGAGAAGAACAAGGAGTTTTTGTTTTACTAGCATAGTTTATGCAGAATTCGGCTCTTTTGTAATGTAAACAAATTTGAAAATAGCAGCTTTGACTTCAATATGTTTCTCTTTTTTTGTGCACTTGAGATCTTTCTGGATCAAATTCTATTTTTAATCTTTTAAAATTAAACAATGAAGCAAAAAACAGGCATGACCAACAGTTTTGTGAAGAGAAGTTTTATTTATTTTTTTTCATTCAACAAAGTCTTGAGATCTTGGGGTAAGGGCTACAGGTGAAGGTTAATAAATAATAAAATCTAATAGTTTTTCCCTTCTGAGAATCAGAGGAAACTTCAAAGAAAAACATATTTATTATTTTATTAACTCAACAAATATATATTTTTGAATGTCTTCTGTGCTGTTGTTGGGAGTAAAAGATGGAATAAGATTTGCTTCTTGAATATAAGGATATTCCAGCAGAGAGAACAGAGCACAAACAGCAAATAGAAAAAGAGAGACAGTAGTAAGAAGTGCCACAGCTGGGACCATACAGGTGATGTGGAGAGCAAGAGTAGAGACTCAGTCCTGGTGCTGGTGGACCAGAAAGATGATAGCTAAGAGGCAACAGATTTGAAATAAATAACTTCACTTTATTTAATCGCATGTCCCTTGTTTTTAAATTATCATCTAATATAGCTCCTCATGAATCTGTTGTGTAAACAAACAAACAAAAAATGTATGTATGGTGCTAAGCACTTAGAGGTGCTTAATAAATGATAACCATCATTATTACTCTCATTAATGATGAAATAGAGTTTGTAGGATAAATAACAATTTTCTCTAGAAAAGGAAAAGGCCAAAAGCAAGTTCATATACAAAGGCCCAGGAGCCAGAATGAACTTACTGAAAATTCTCCAACATGACTGAATCTACAGTGGATGAAAGAGGTGCCAGAGATGAGCTGAAGGATCAGGAAGAATCCAGATCTTACAGGGCCTTGCAAACAACCTTAGAAACTTGTAATTTATCCCAAAGTCCATGAAGTGACATTAAAAAATTTCAAGCAGGGTTGTAATATGTCCTGACTTCCATCTTACAAAAATAAATTTGACTACAGTTTGGAGAATGTGTTGGAATGGGGCAAGACTGAAGGATATACAAAGACGATTACAGAAGTATATATGGAAGATGATCCTGTCTGGAACTGGCCTGGAGACACTGAACATGGAAAGAAAACGGATAGATTTGAAAGTTATTTGGCAGATGGAATCCACTCCCTGGAGACTGGAAGTGAAAGACCAGAGGGTGGCGAGGACTCAGAAAGGATCTCTGTATCTTCCTTAGGAAAATGGGGAACTAGTGGTGGAATTCATTGGCCTTGTGATGCAGGAAAGGAAGGAAAAAATGGGGAAGAGGGAAAGTTTTAGGGAGATTTGAATATGTTGAGTTCTGAAGCAACAGGTGAAAGTTCTTTATAGATAGTTGCACCTATGGTCTGGATCTTAGAAGATATACCAAGGTTGGAAATACAGATTTGATAGCTGTCACTGTACATATTATATAAATTCATGTACCATGTCACATATTCCTGGAAAGAATTATGTCTCATTTGGAAAAACATAATTCAAGCAGGATCTCCTAGTTGTAGTTGTGTCTATTTCAAATATTCAAATGGATTCCCCCACAAAGTCCTCAATAATGTTTATTAAAATCTTTGGACTTCATTTGCTCTCTAGAAAATCTTGAGAGTCACCTAATCTCTTACTGCACAAAAGGCTACCTTTAATGATTTAATGTTTTCACCCATTTAATGATTTAATGTACCACCTCTTGAACCTTACTATATGCTGTACTTTAGCCTTGTCACATCCCTCCAACCACATGTGTTGCTTCTTTATAAATGTAGTTATTCCTTTCTGACTACTTATTTCATGAACATTATGGATCTGTATCAGACACAGTTTTGAGATTTAGTCACATATCCCAATCTACTGCTCAGAGACCTTTTTACTACACACAAATGTCTTTAAGCAATACGTTTTTAGTCTGTTTGTCAATGCACAAAGGTAGATTTAAAATGAAAATGCCAATCACATATAAAACAAGTGTGCACTTGATTAAATCCTATAATGGAATGGATTTTATTTTGAGCCTCGGAAAGAAATTCAAGTGACAATAGCAGTAATTCTACTTTCCTGAACTTCAAGTACTTGAGTTATACTGAACAAAAGTCTGTTTCAGATACTGGAACACAGAACTTAGCTGATTTCAGTAACAGACACGCCACAGAAATGTCTGAGAATGCTTAAAACATGATGTTATCATAGTGAGTATGAGACAAAATTGACTCTATAGCCATAATCCAAGTTGCTGGATTTGGATTTATTAAGTAAATTATGCAAAAATAAACCCCAAATTAAGTAAACAAATATTTACTTACTCTTCATTTATTATTAATTTATGAAGAAAATATTTTCTATATTTTTATTTTGAAATTTTATTCTTATTATATAACTGACTTTTATAATGTCAAATACTCTTAACTTCATACATTTGGCTGTTCTAAATACTGAAATTTATTTGTAGCATATAACTATCTATCTGATCATTTGAATTCGATTTCATTACTGGCTGGGCTATTTTAGGGCCTTTTCTGTGTATCTTGGATCCTAAATATCAAATAAACTTCAAATGCACCTTGCCATCCACTACTTAGGAATTAATTTCTATGGCAGTTGGTTGGACTTTCAGTGAACTTTAATTTCCATTTGTTTTTGTGGAATACAGTTTTATGTTAGGTGTTTACCTGCTATAATAAAACTAATGTTCCATTGTTTTTCCAAAATTTGTGGTGTCTTTTATTCTGTCTTGAATTTAACCATCAAAATTTACTTTCTACAAGTCTTGATTATTTTTTACATTCAGCAATTCACAAAGCACTAAAAAATTGTTTTTAAGCAAAATAAACATTTTCATAAAACATTCCCATTTTCCATTAAAAAACAAATGTTTTAGTTTTTAGAATTTTTTTTCTAATCCAAATAGTGTCTCAAAATCTCTCATACAAATGTTTATAAATAATAAAAATAGAAATTACTTTACCTGAGAGACCAGTTGTCTGTTGGTCTAGTCAGAATTGTCAGGAAATGGCCAACCACATGCCCAGCTTTGAAACTACTTCATGAACCTCATTTCCAGTCTCCACATTGTGCAAGATATTCTATCCATTAGACTAATGAAGGCAGGAATTTGACAGTCTGGACTGAAAAACTTTCTAGGGAAAGAAACATAATCACTAAGAAAGAAATACTATATCAGGCACTTCATGCCTCCTAGGCTCCTAGGTTAGAGAAAGAATGAGAAGGCATCTGTGCAACAGAGAAAACTCATGATATCAACCTTTGTTCCTTGGCACATCTGGAGTGAAGAAGAGGGTGTCAGTGGTGTTTCTTTCTTGTGGTTAAGACCAGCTTGGGTACTGAGAATCCTGGGTGGATAAGAAACAGGTACCGGACAAGACCTTGCAAATGTCTAGCTTTTATCTTGAAAATGTCATTTTCTCTGTAGGAGGTTTGCTTCCTTGGGGAGTCAAGAGAATCTTGTTTCTTCTAGGTATCAATGAGGCTTTTAAAAAATTTCTTTCTTATAATTATTCCTATCCCTGTAAGGCAACCAGTATTTGGCTTCTAGAAATAAGACAAATATTGTTTAATTATAAAACTAATTTTGTTCAACTCTTTTCAGCTAACAATATGTTGAAAATATAGCAGGATTTTTTATAAAAAAATAATCATTCTCTGAATACATGACCCCTGATCTTAAATCAGGACAACAGCAAGATAGAACAAGTGGGAAGTTATTGATATTTAATTTGTATTTCATATTCTGGAGCTTTCTGTGACACAGTCTCTTGTGTGTGAGATGTATAAATCTGCATTTTCAGATGATGAAATAGTACAGGGGCTTTTCTCACTGTGTCTTCAGATGCTAAAAATATGCCCTTCCTGGCATGATTAAGTGAAGTCCATTAAGATATCCAACACATTTTTTCTTTGGAATTAAAATTTCATAAGGAGAGAGTTTGTGGTGTTATCTCTCACTGGTAGAAAAACTCTGACTAAACTGGTTTCACTTTGTATAGAATTTCTGTGTGGCAGTAATTTCTGGATGATGGAAGTAAGACCGCAGGATCTTTAATCCTAAGAGAACAGATAAAGTTCAACTACTTTTGATATCATCACTTATAAAAGCTTGAAAAATGAATGCTACATTATTAATTAAAACAAAGTCCTCACCAAGCTAATAGCCTAGGAACTACTTTTAGGAAATAAAGTTTCTAGAATTTGTTGTACCCCTTCCTTTCAGCTCTTCTGTTCTCCAAATGAAAAATACCTAAAAATGACGTGCAGTTCAATTTAAGTAGTCACACAGATTCCTGGTCGTCATCAAATAATACTGTTCATTTCACCGCCTAAATACTGAAAACATGGTTAAAGACCAAAAATAATAATCAAGTCAGCTTGACAACATTATCTATAAAGAATTATACTTTCCCTGTTAGCATCCCCCCCCCCCCCCCAATTTGGAATATGGTGGAACATGATAGACTTCATTTATCAGCCCTCTAATTTTTAGTTTTATTAAGATGGTGCAAAATGGAATGCTTTAAAGCACTCAACTAAAACAGTGTTTAGTTGCTCTGCTATCAAAGCCTAGAAAGATGGAGGATGGCCTAGGATGCTAAACCTTTGTATGATTTTGTAACGTTACCAATTTAATTATGCAGCAGAGTAACGTAACACAAGTCAGCAGCACTTGATAGATAAGCTATATGGTCATTAAAAACAAACAAACAAATGAAAAAACATATATCTTTTCTACTATATTTATAATAGTGGAAGGGCTGTTATCGACAGGACATAAAGCTATCAGAGCACAGCTCTCTAGCACCAACAATCAGCTTTCTAAAAGGTTTTGTTCTTTTTGAAATTTGGTTCTATTCTTAATTCTATTTGTGATGGATAAAAATATAAAATTATACTTGTGAAGAAAATCAACCTTCAACCCCCAAAAAGCTGCATCACATATGATTACCAATATTGATTAAGACAGTATAACTAAATTCTTTATGGAAAATGCGACTGCAGACATCACGTTAAGGTTTTATCATGCCTGTTGGTGCTTCTTCCTCCAAATCATTTTCTTTAATGCTCCCCCTACCTTCCCAACAAAGAGTATAGTACGTACCACTCACTGACAACTCTAATCTTAGGATGCAAATTTTAGGAATCTCTCTTATTTTAAGATTATATTTTTTACTTACATTAAAAAAAAAAATGTTCTTTAAATACCGCCTTCTACACCCCAATACTGATTTGGTGATGATTCTTGTAGTTGGTCTAATATGGTTCACTTGGGATCAAGAGCATGCCTTGGTCATATGGTTGGTGAGAATTAGGAGTACAGTTTGCAGTGTTCACTCCCCTTCCTTGTTCCAAAATTTACACAATTTATAGACTTCCAATACAGACCACCATGAAAACAAAGTAAACATTTAGAGGAGTCTGAGATGAAGTGGAAATAAGGATAGATAATGAAAATGAAGCAGGAGTAAGATTATCGCACCGACTTTCCAGTGTAACATTCTACACTCTTTGTGAGGTAGTACAAGAACTTGATTGTCAGTTTTCTAGCACCCACAAAGTGGAGAAAAACACAAAAATTACATCTTGAATAGTGTGACCTAACTCAGCCAGATAATCAGGAAAAGCATAACTACGTTAAGAATGAAGATAAATTTCTTTCTTTGGGACACACGGTGTACCAGAGTAAATGATCACCTCTGTAGCATGTCAAAGTAAATAAAATAATTACATGCATAGGGCTTTTCTTATCAGGTTCTATGACATGATATCATTCAAAAGAGTTTAGTGAAAGCATTTTGCTGTTTGGAAGGACAGAGTAGAAAATGGGAGGGAGGGAGTCTCTGGCCCTTTGATCTCTCAAGAATAGATATTGACCTGCGTGAGTCAGGCCCATAAGTCTTATTTTTTCTAAATGAATTTCTGATAAGGCCTGGACCAGAGTAGCTTCTAGATCAAACCCTCTAATCAACAAATGTGCTGAGTATGGCGACTGGGTGTTGCCAGTGACAGAGAAAGCCATAAACTTTCACAGTCAGGGTTCTCCTCCAGTGACATAAGCCTTAGTAGAAATGCACCATGGCTGCATGGGCATAAACTGAGGGGTTTATTTGTCTACCACACCAAGATAGCCCTCAAGAGATCATTGTGGGTATATTCTAATCCACATTTTCAAAGGAGGGATCATGGGCTCAAGAGTTTATGCTACAGTCTGGCTACAAACATTTTCACCTGGAATATTGTAAAATGCATGTAACTTGAGCACCTTAATTATGATTGTCTGTTTAGGAAAATATTCAGAGGATGTTTAATTCTAAACTGTGTAATTTATCATTTAATCTCCAGGATAAACAGGTTATGATGTGTAATGTCAGTTGCAGTTACTATATGTGACTTGTTTTATTACTTAGTAGCTATAGAGCAAATAATTAAAAATAGAGACTGCTGCAGAAAGAGACTCTGCTGGAAGTTTTTTTCTTCTGAAAGTTTGTCTTTAACCTTTCATTTAAAATTTTATTATTGTTTTATTACAGAAACCATTTAGATTCTTGGTAGGTTAAAAAAAAATGTGTAAAAATAAAGACATTCCTATCAACCAAAGAAAACCACTGCCATTTTTGTTTACTTCTAGACATTTTGTATATAAATTTATACTTCATATTTCATTTCTATTTACAGAATCAAAAGCTGAAGGAAAAAAACAAAATGTGTCAATTAACTTTTGGGGTTTGTTCCAGATTTTTCATGAATTGTTAAAAATATAACTTATTTTATAGAAGAAATACTATATTTGTAACCTGTCAGCTTCCATTGATTCGAGAAATCTTAGTTTTCAATGTATCAAGAAGGAAAGAGCATGCATGTTTATATTAAATGTTCAGTAAGCTAATGGGTCTATAATTATGAGAGTAAAGGAATCTATTTTAAAAGCTTCAATAAACTGTACTTTTTGTCTAAACAGAGGGAGACTTATTTGCAGAAATAGACACATCAGTAATGTTGGGGACAACCATTAAGAGTGGTCATTGAATAATTTTAGGGTAGAAAATATCTTCCATAAATAGACAAACTACTATTCTAATTTTTCCTAATAATGACTGCATTTTATTATTCCAGGGATTTAAAAATCTAGGTAAACTAAGTCATTCATTACATAAACTAATATGTGTAAAATGTATGTAAAAATTAATAGGTTAAACACAAATTCTTTGATACTCTACCCCTTGAAAGTTGAATCTGGGTTGAATCCATTGCTTGACCAACAGAATAGAATGCAAGAACAAATGCAAGAGAAGCAGCATGCTGGGACTTCTGAGGCTGGAAAAGGCCTTGCAGTTTTTGCCTTGGCCTTGGGGAACACTCATTCTGGAAGAAGCCAACCTTCATGTAAAAAATGCAATGCTAAGACTGTATGTTGTAAAGAAGCTCAGTCCAGCCTTGTGAAGAGAATCAGATGCCTGACCAGCCTCTAGCTGTTCGTCATTCTCAGCTCAGGTACCAGATGTGAGTGAAAAAGTCTTCAGGTGACTCCATTCTCAGCTGTTATATGGTGGCAACTTTATGAGGAATTCCTTTCTGAGTGCATCAACCCAGAGAACCACGAGTGACAAAAAAAAATAAAGCTACTAAGTTTTGAAGTAGTTTATTACGAAGTAGTAAGTAGATAATTAGGACACTCAGGTTATGATAAAAAAAAAAGAACCAGCCCAGAGTCAACTTACCAATTTCATAGCAGGAACATGAAACATCCTTTAAAAAAAAAACAACAACATTGTTTTGATGCAATGGGAAATTTCTGGGGGTCAAGAGAGCCAGCATCTTTCCCTGGCTCTAAAACTGCAGGTTGTGTGCATTTGGACAAGTCAGTTGACCTCTCTGGGTCTTGGTTTTATCATCTGTAAAATTAATGAGTGGGGCAAAATGATTTTTAGAGTTGAGGAGGTTTAAAATCCCATGAGTTAGTAAACTGGGATCAGTAACCAGTAGTCCCTGGTTGCCTCCGCTTCCTAACGTAGGCTCCTATGTATCATCATGAGCAAGAGAGGAGGAAATAAGAAAATTGTGAGCTCCAATGAAAGTGATTTGACTATTTCACAGATTCTCACTGAGAACTTTTTGACCATGTCAGGATAGCAGCCCTGGGGTGGGAAGATATTTTGCTGAATCATAACACCTTAGTATCAGGAAAATTCATGCAGGGTGGGCCAACCTATGTTCAGATTTTTTTCTAGAATGAAGCTGTGATGAGAATTTTTGTGGCAAAAGAATCAGGTACCAAACACGTTTTTGTCTCATAAGTCTGAATGCTGCATAGACAACTTTCTAAAGGATAAAACACAAAACCTACGATGGACTTAATCTTCAATTTGCTGGAGAACACTTGAAATTCCTTATCACCAAGACCATCTAAACCTCAACCTCTGAGAACTTTGGATTTGTTACATCAACAATTTGTTTTGATACTTCCGGTCAAGATGGCGGAGTAGGTAAACGCCGTATTGCATCCTCCCACAACCACATCAAAGTTACAACTAAACTACAGAACAACCATCATTCAAAACCGCCTGAAATCAAGCTGAATAGAAGTCCTACAACTACGGAATTAAAGAAGCAGCGGCATCGAGACTGGTAGGAGGGGCGGAGGCACGATGGGCTGGTCCCACGTGTGGCAGATAAAAATCAGGAGAGACCTCGGCTGGGAAGGTCCTCCCTGAGGACTGAGGGGTCCCCGTCCCACACCAGGTGCCCCTCTCATAATACCAGTGCCAGGAAGAGAAGTCCCCATAACTTCTGGCTGGAAAAACCAGTGGGAACTGAGGCTCAGGGAGGCTGAGGCAGCTGAAGCCCCAGGCAGCTCCTCTTAAAGGGCCCGTGCATGAACTTACTCAGACTCACTCCCTCTAAACTTGGAGGGGAGGTGGCTCGAGGGGCGCCAGAGACATACAGGGAAACACTGAGCTGTTTGGCATTGGAACAAGGGCTGGAGAGGGGGCTTTCTCCAGGACAAACGTGCTGTCAGAGGCCTTTGTTCCTTTGGTGAGCCCTTCCCTGGGGCAGCAGACAGTCCCCATATCTGAGACTCCAGCAACCTGGCTCACACTGGTTGCCCTGCCCTGCTGATTCCCTGAGGCCCATCCCCACCCAACTTTCAGGCCTACCCAAGCTGTTGCCACTTGCTTAACCATAGGATTGGCCTGTCTTGGATTCGGCTTCAGGTTTTCCTAAATTCTTTCAAACAAGCAGCATCTGGCTTCAGCTAGCCCCATACGTCTCATTAAGCAATACATAGAAACAAACACAGGGAGGCAGCCAAAATGAGGAGACAAAGAAACAGGTCACAAATGAAAGAACACAACTAAACCCCAGGAAAAGAAATAAGCAAAATGGAGATAAGCAACCTAACAGATACTGAGTTCAAAATACTGCTTATAAGGATGCTCAATGAACTTAGTGAGAATCTCAGTGGACTTAGTGAGGACCTCAAGAGCATATAAAAAGACCAGTCAGAAATAAAGAATGCACAGTCAGAAATGAAGGAGACACTAACTAAAATAAAGAATAATTTACATAGATTCAATAGTAGAGTAGGTAAAGACAAGAAACAAACCATAAATTTGGAATATAGGGAAGCAAAAAAACACCCAATCAGAACAGCAAAAAGAAAAAAGAATCCAAAAAAATGAGGATAGTGTAAGGAGCCTCTGGGACAACTTCAAGTGTGCCAACATTTGCATCTTGGGGGCGCCAGAAGGAGAAGAGAGAGAACAAGAAATCAAAAACCTATTTGAAACAATAATGGCAGAAAACTTCCCTAACTTGGTGAAGGAAACAGACATACAAGTCCAGGAAGCACAGAGAGTCCCAAACAAGATGAACCCCAAGAGGCCCACACCAAGACACATCATCATCAAAATGCAAAAGGTTCAAGACGAAGAGAGAATCTTAAAAGCAGCAAGAGAAAAGCAGTTAGTTACCTACAAGGGAGTTCCCATTAGGCTGTCAGCTGATTTCTCAAAAGAAACTTTGCAGGCCAGAAGGGAATGGCAAGAAATATTCAGAGAGATGAAAAGGAAGAACCTACAACCAAGATTACTCTATCCTGAAAAGCTGTCATTTAGAATCGATGGCCATATAAAGAGTTTCCCAGACAAGAAAAAGCTAAAGGAGTTCATCACCACCAAACCATTATTATATGAAATCTTGAAGGGTCTTCTTGAAGAAAAACATAAAAAATATGAACAAACAAAACGGCAATAAATATATATCTATCGACAATTGAATCTACAAACAAAATGAATAGCAGAACAGAAACATTCTCATAGATACAGAGAGCATTTTGTTGGTTGCCAGATGGGAGGGGATTTGGGGGAATGGATGAAAAAGGTGAAGGGATTACGAAGTACAAATTGGTTGTTAGACTGACAAACCTGAAAGGGAAGGGGGATTGGAGGGTGGGAAGAAATAAACCAAAGGACTTATATGCATATATGCCAATGGACACAGACAACAGTGTAGGAAAAGGTGGGAGGGAGGAGGGAATGGGGAGGAGGGCATCAGTGGGGGAAAAATGAGGAACATCTGTAATACATTCAACAATAAATTTAAAAAAAATAAAAAAATATATATTTTTTTCAAATCTTTATTGTTGGATGTAAAATGTATTACAGATGTTCCACATTTTTCCCCCATTGACCCCCCTCCTCCCCACTCCCAACCCCCTCCCACCTTTTCCCACACTATTGTCTGTGTCCATTGGTTATGCATATAAGTTCTTTGGTTTATTTCTTCCCACCCCGCTAACCCCTTTCCCTTTGAGGTTTGTCAGTCTAGCAATGAATGTGTGCTTCTTAATCTCTTCACCTTTTTCACCCATTCCCCCAACCCCCCTCCCAACTGGCAACCAACAAAATGTTCTCTGTATCTATGAGAATGTTTCTTTTCTACATGTTCATTTTGTTTGTAGATTCCTTTGTTGATAGATATGTATTCATTACCATTTTGTTTGTTCATACATTTTATCTTTTTCTTCAAAAAGACCCTTCATCATTTCATATAATAATGGTTTGGTGGTGATGAACTCCTTTAACTTTTTCTTGTCTGGGAAAGTTTTTATATGTCCATCGATTCTAAATGACAGCTTTGCAGAATAGAATAATCTTGGTTGTAGGGTCTTCCTTTTCATCACTCTGAATATTTCTTGCCACTCCCTTCTGGCCTGCAAAGTTTCTTTTGAGAAATCAGCTGACAGCCTAATGGGAACTCCCTTGTAGGTAACTAGCTGCCTTTCTCTTGCTGCTTTTAAGATTCTCTCTTCGTCTTGAACCTTTTGCATTTTGATGATGATGTGACTTGGTGTGGGCCTCTTGGGGTTCATCTTGTTTGGGACTCTCTGTGCTTCCTGGACTTGTATGTCTGTTTCCTTCACCAAGTTAGGAAAGTTTTCTGCCATTATTGTTTCAAACAGGTTTTCGATTTCTTGTTCTCGCTCTTCTCCTTCTGGCACTCCCAAGATGCGAATGTTGGCACACTTGAAGTTGTCCCAGAGACTCCTTACACTACCCTCATTTTTTGGGATTCTTTTTTCTTTTTGCTGTTCTGATTGGGCATTTTTTGCTTCCTTATATTCTAAATCGATGGTTAGCTCCTTGGATTTTCGCACTCTATTATTGAAGCTGTGTAAATTATTCTTTATTTTGGTTAGTGCCTCCTTCATTTCTGACTGTGTATCCATGATTTCTAACTGGTCCTTTTTTACGCTCTTGAGGCCCTCCTTAAGTTCACTGAGGTTGTCACTAAGTTCATTGAGCATCCTTATAAGCAGTATTTTGAACTCAGTATCTGTTAGGTTGCTTATCTCCATTTCGCTTAGCTCTTTTCTTGGGGTTTAGTTGTGTTCTTTCATTTGCGACCTGTTTCTTTGTCTCCTCATTTTGGCTGCCTCCCTGTGTTTGTTTCAGTGTATTACTTAACCAGAGGTATGGTGCTCGTTGAGATCAGATGCTGCTCGTTTGAAAGAACTTAGGAAAAACCTGAAGCAGGATCCAAGACAGGCCAATTCTATGGTTAAGCAAGTGGCAACAGCTTGGGTGGGCTTGAAAGTTGGGTGGTGCGGGGCCTCAGGGAGTCACCAGGGCAGGGCTACCAGTGTGAGCCAGGTTGCTGGAGTCCCAGATATGGTGACTGTCTGCCGCCCTAGGGAAGGGCTCACCAAAGGAACAAAGGCCTCTGACAGCACGTTTGTCCTGGAGAAAGCCCCCTCTCCAGCCCCTGCTCCAATGCCAAACAGCTCAGTGTTTCCCTGTATGTCTCTGGTGCCCCTCAAGCTGCCTCCCCTCCAAGCTTAGAGGGAGAGAGTCCGATAAGTCCATGTGCCGGCTCTTTAGGGTGCTGCCTGGGGCTCCAGCCGCCTCAGGTTCCCCGAGCCTCAGTTCTCGCTGGTGTTTCTAGCGAAAATTTATGGGGATTCTCTTCCTGGCACTAGAACCCTGAGCAGGGCACCTGGTGTTGGATGGGGACCCCTCAGTCCTCAGGAAGGATGTCCCCAGCCGAGGTGTCCTCCTGATTTTTATCTGCCACACGTGGGTGTGGGACCAGCCCGTCCGCCTCCACCCCTCCTACCAGTCTGGATGTGGCTGCTGCTTTAATTCCGTAGTTGTAGGACTTCTATTCAGCTTGATTTCAGGTGGTTTTGAATGATAGTTGTTCTGTAGTTTAGTTGTAACCTTGATGTGGTTGTGGGAGGACGCGATACCGCGTTTATCTACGCCACCATCTTGACCGGAAATTCTAAAAATTTATTAAACAGACTTAATTCCATACACAGGGAAGCATTACTAGGGCAATTTTCTTTTAGTTTTTTTGAATTTTATTTCTTGATTATAGAGAGGGAAGAAGGGATAGAAAGAAGCATCATTTGTTGTTCCACTTATTTATATATTCACTGGTTGCTTCTTGAACGTGTCTTAACTGGAGATCAAACCTGAAATCTTGGCATAATAGAATGATGCTCTAACCAACTGAACTACACTGCCAGAGCCACTAAGAGAAATTTTTGAAAAGTGGAATTTCTGAATTGGAGCATATCAGGATGTTACTTCTGGCTGGTTAGTCTCAAAATGATCACTGGAGAGGTTGTACCAATGTACCCTTCCACAGCCTTTCAGAACAGGGACACTACATTGCACCTGCTTGCTCCTCAGCCTCAGAAATTTTGGGAGTCGTCTCTGTATCCACATATGGGTCACCAAAGAATGACTTTAAAAATAAAACTCAGGCCCAGCTGGTGTGGCTCAGTGGCTGAACATTGACCCATGCACCAAGAGGTTGTCAGTTCAATTCCCGGTCAGGGCACATGCCCAGGTGGGCCCAATCCCCAGTGTAGCGGCATGCAGGAGGCAGCCAATCGATACTCTCTCTCATCACTGTTTCTAACTCTCTCCCTCTTCCTTCTTCTCTCAATAAAACCAATAAAGAAAAATTAAAAAAACAAACAATTTTTTTCATAAGGACTTATGAAATATATTATCACTGACTGTAGCTGGGTGAAAATGTAAGAAAAATGTTTTTCTTTCAAATTGTTTACTCCCGCAGAGGAGACATGTGTACCAGAAGTATAATAATAATAATAAAAGAAAGCAAGGCAGGAGGTGCTGGTAATGCCTGGTTATACAAATAACTACCTTGAAGGTTTCAGACAGACTATTACACTCTAGTGTGGGCCACTTTTAACTCCTCTTCCAGTAGTAGGTTTGATTGTAGATTCCTACCTGGGTCTAGAGGCAGGAGACAGATAAACTGAAAGAGAAAATGGGAAACAATATGGGAGAATGTTCTTGAGAGCTTTTACCTGTTTAGAAGAGGTGGGAGAAAGATCACACACATGACACACAAACACACAAATATGTGCAATCTGTATCTCCATTCTCTTCCTATTTGAAATGCTGCCTGGTTACTGTTGCAGAATTCTGTCCCCATTATTATTCCCATTACTATTTATCTGGCAAGAATAGAGTGGGAAGGGGGTGGGGTTCCACTCTGACCCAAATGATTCAAAATGAATTTACTCTTTACATCACCCATAAAACAATAGATATAACCAGACTGTGCATGTGTATAATGGAGGAGGGTTTTCAGTTTTCTCAGCTTGGGTCAAAGATAGCTCTATCTGAACACGTATAGAAAGCTAGAAACTTATGTCTTTAGGAAGCTTAATTTGCATGAGGATCAAGATACCAGGTGAGGACTAAATTCGGGTGTTCTTGGAATACCTTTTTTACTTTGGCATGAGTCACTCCTTAAGCATAATGCATGCGCCGAATACTGTGAAGTGTTGCTAAATGATGGTTGAATGGGTATGTGTAGCCTAAATGTCTAATGTTTTTACACTGCCTAATTTTATCTGAGATCCTTTGCCTATGCAGCAGCTCTGCATACACGTTACTTAAACTCTTTGCTATACATAGTTAATTCTTTACTTATACCCTTCACCCTGTATATATATTTATTACACATAATATTCTAGCTTTCCCACCTCATTCACCTCCTGCTAATGTTTCCACTATTCAGCCTTCAAGAAACAGGTCAGGTGTCATCTCTCCATGCAAACTTTTACAACCTCACTAGCCCGGATGAGCCACACCATAGTAATCTGAAAATGTCTTTCATGTCTATTGCTAAATTGTTTTGTATGGTTTCTACACCCCCACTTAACTGTTAACTCCTTGAGAGCAGGGTCATGTTTTCATGTCTGTATGATCAATGTCTAATTCAACTGTCTGAATAAATAAATGAATTAATACTAGATCTAGAGAACAGTGGAAGGCAATCTCCATAGTGGGCAGTATTAGCAGTAATTCAACATGTCTGTATTAGGTTCCTATTGCTGTTATAACAAATTACCACAAACCCTAGTGGCTTAAAACAACATACACCTATTACCTTACAGTTTTGAAGGTTAGAAGTCTAAAAATCCAGTGTTGACACAGCTGCATTTCTTATAGAATATCAAGGGAAGAACCTGTTTTCTTGGCTTTTCACATTCCAGGCAGCCTGCATTCGCGGCTGTGGCCCCTTCGTCCATCTTCAAAGCCAGCTGTGTAGTGTCTTCAAGTCTCTCTGATTCTGGCCTCCTCCTACCACTCAGAAGAACCTTTGTGATTCTATCAGGACCACCTAGATCATCCTAACATTTCAGGATCCCTAACTTAATCACATCTTCAAATTTGTCTTTGTCATGTAAGATAATATATCCACAAATTCTGGCGATTAAGACATGGATATCTTTGATGGGGGCCTTATCCAGCCTATCACAATGTCTAATTAGCATGTCCATTAGCAAATGTGATCTAGTGGAATGTGCCCTGGTTGAGACTGGGAGGAGGAGGCTCATGACCTGACAAGGGGCAGCCGCACCCTGCCCCTCTGTCTTTGGAAGTTTGCCTTCTAAATAGGGAATTAATAGCGTTTCATATATACATTAAAATAATTCATGACATAATGATCCTTGGCCTCATATTGGGAAATTTTCTTCCAATACACTAAACATGATTTTCTAGCTAATGATAATAACAATAACAGCCATGTACATTGTTACATCTTTCTTTGAAAGTAAGAATCGCTGCTTCGCCAAGTAACCTCACCTACATAGAAGGGTGGCTCTTAACTGCACATTTATATCACCTACCAAGCTTTCTAAGAGAACTAATTCTTGGATTCCTCCGCTTCAAAGATGCTGATTCAATTTGTCTGGGATAGGTGCTGACATTACTATTTAAAAACCCAGCCAGGTAGTTTTAGTATTCCAGAGGTTTGCACTCGCAGGCACATATCATAAGTGATGCATTATGTTATTAAGCTGGTAGTTACTCTGGTGTCAAATTGAAAGGACTAAGCACTGTGCAAGTTCAGCATGACTAGACTGTATTAAATTCTTCTAGACAACTTTCTCATATTTCAAAAAGTAGCCATAGTTCGAAATTTGAAATGCTATGCATTTACCTCTAAGTTCATGAAACTCACTTTCATATGATATAGATACCAGAGATCCATCTCAGGAGGAATGGTTTAAGTGAATTCAGGGTGTAGCAGGGCCTGAGGACATAGAAGCAAGAAGAAAAGAGCAGCGATCTTAGCTTGTTCAGAAAATGAATAAAAGGGAGGTAAAAAAAATCTCATTAATTGCTGCATAATGGTTTTGTTTCCAAAGATGTGTAAGGCACTAAGGACTGACTGGTGGGCTTTGGATGATATCTGAGCAAACTACGATGATTACAAAAAAAGTAGAAAGGCTCCGACCATTTTGGTGTAAGGAAAATAACAAGACTTCCCAGTGCGCCACTGCTTTGTAATGTGTGGATGTAATTATATGGTACTTTAAAAACACACTGCAAGATGCTTTACCTGTCAGAATGGCGGCTACTTTGTTTCTTAAATCACAATCACGAACAATTTATTATGCAGGGAGACCTATCTTCTAAACTAGTAAAGTCAATATTTAAGTTGAAAGATATGCCTTATCCTCAGCCTATGCACCTGATTCACTAGAACCTAAATATAATACCTACAGATTTGATTATGTGTCAGTATAACGTAGCTTTTTTATTTCTGGTGATAATGTTTTAAAGGTGTAATCCTGGCTGGACAGTTAGACATAATAGAGAAAATTAAAAAAATATTCTAGCTTTGAGTACTGAAATCCTGAATGTGACTGCTTTGAGAGCCTGGACTTATATCTTGTCTGGGTGTTGTCAATTCAGGTAGTAACCCTTGGCACACTTTTTAAAAAATGGCAAAGAACTTTCCAGAAACTCAGCACTGTGACATCATCATCTTTTGCAGGTCATAATTTCTAATACACATCAATATATTCCCCTGAACTTTTTTTCATTTAAGTATACTGTCCAGAACAGAAGAGTCATAGTAATAATTTGAGATAATAGAACCTTAGCAAATATAGTGTCCTCGATTCATTAGAAATAGAATGTTCTATGCTAGAGAAACTCTCTTTTTGAAATTAAACACCTTTTTAAAAAGACAAATATTTGATTAGGTTCTTGCCTGTTTGGGTAAGTCAGTTGGTTTAAGGGTTATACAAAGCACCTTTGCTAACCTGAATTTTGACATTTAATAACCACAGTACCTCTGTGGGTTTTCCTATAAATGAATGAACACATAGATCTCAGACAAGTGCTATTTTCCATATTTAGTTCTGCACTGACATTCAAGAGATTTTTTCTCTCTCTTAAGAATCTGATATATTTTATTTTTTTCCTTTATTGATTTTAGAGAAAGAGAGGAAGGGAGAGGGAGAGAGAGATAGAAACATCAATGAGAGAGAACATTGATTAGCTGCCTCCTTCATGCCTCCACAAACTGGGCCTCTGTCCTGATCAGAAATCAAACAGGTGACCTCTTGGTGCATGGGTCAACGCTCAACCACCGAGCCATGCTGGCCAGACGAATCTGATATACGTTAAATGATGCTCTACTTCTTTTCCACTCTCCCTCTCTACTTTCTAAAACATTTCTGAGGCATTTCAGCAAAGCAGAATGGGCCCTAATTTTTGCCCTATGTGTAGTTAAGTGAAAAATACATCATGTCAGACACAAAAGGCCCACCCAACAGATAAGATCTTTGCTATACATTCTCCCTCTATTTCCAGTTCACTAAACTTTGGCCTATATCAAAACAGAAGAAACATTCTTTATTTTCTCACAGTGCAGCCACACTAAAGGGCTAAAGAGGAAAATGGAATTTGTCTTGAAGCTGCTTTTATTTCTGTGCTTAATTGTAAGTCATAGTAAAAATGAAAGCACACCTCAGGGGATGAGGGACAGCTTTCATTTCTCTAATGCAAAACTGTGAGACACTAACGATCACCTCTGCAGTCTCAGTGGTTTTATTGGGGAGAAGGGAAAAGTGTTCTAACGGTGTCTCCCAGACTTGAGAGTAAAGCTTGTCAAAAGACAATGCCCTGTCTTCTGAATGAGAAATGAAGCTTTTTATTCTGTTTATGAGGGATACTTATGTTTCTTTATGAATACATGGTTATTTATGTATGCCCTTTTACTGAAAAAGCTTGCCACCAATAGCAAACACAATTAAAGGCAAGAGGCTACCTCCTTGAACAAAGGCAGGAAAACAGAAAAATGCGACTTCCTAAGTTGGAGAAAAATGAAACACGTTGGGGAATATATCCCACCCAAAGCACCAGTATAGGATTTATATGGTCTTCAATCTTCAAAATTTCTTACGGGTTTAAATTTTTCTGCCTATATTTCCCCTCTGTGATCCTTATCACAAATTCTGGCGTTGAAAGTTAATGTCTGAAAGTATTCTTTTTATTCTTGGCTGCTATACTGCTGTGCACACTGAGACAAATCGAACCATTTTCATAAATATCCAGTGATGATGCTTGTGTGTTTATTGAACCACAACTTTTAAGAAGTGCGACAATCCTTGATATAATCTAGTTCTAGTCCATTTTACAACTGAAAAGTAAAACAAAGAGAGAGCCTCCAGTGAGAATTTTTCAGTCTTGCTTGTAACTTCAGAGTGTGTTTTTGGAATCATAAACTGAGCTAGGTGATGGCCTGAAGTCACTACCACGGGCTGTCTTGGCAGGATTGGCCTTTATGAGCAGAAGCGCACATGTATATTAATAAGGTTCTTTAAAGCATAAAAACTGAAACGTGCACTTATTGATTGAATTAATAAAACAAAAGGTGATCACTGATGGACTCCCTGAAATAGCTACCATTAGAGAGATGAATTGTGAGTTAAGTCATTATATTTCCAAGCACTCTGTAAGAAGTAGCACATCAGATTAGCAGATACTGTGGGGGAGCATTATTCTGGGCCTGCTGCTAACTGCGTCCACGTGGCTTAGAGTGGAGCTTCCCCAAACTCTCTAGAGTGGTGTTAAATCACAACAGAGTTCTTATTTTTATTTTTATCAGTCTAAGACTAAATAAAAATTGAATAAAATAGAAAAAAGTGAAATAATTTTAAGATATTTTAAATTCTCTCACTGTGATATATAGTTTTTTTCTTCCCTGGCCAGGTGGCTCAGTTGGTTGGAGCATTGTCCCCCATTGCAAAAAGGTTGCAGGTTTGATTCCCATCAGGATATGTACCTAGGCTGTGGGTCCCATTCCAGCAGGGGCATGTACTAAGGCGACTGATCAATGTTTCTCTCTCACATTGATGTCTCTCTCTCTTTCTCTCTCTTTCTTTCTCTCTCAAATCAATAAAAACATCTTGAGTGAGGATTAAAAAATATACTTATGGCCTTTTTCTCTCTGGGATGAACTTCCCTCTATTTTCTATTAAAACATCTATTTTTTTTTAAATAATCATGCTACTATATGGTAGGTCTTTTTCTATCATCTTTATTTGAAAAAGAAAATTGACATCACTATATTTGATCCATGAAGCCGAAAGTTTGGTCATTCTAGACTTCCAAACACTGAATGGCTTTTGACATGTTAAAGGCAGGGGTTAGTGGGTGAGTAGGAAGGCCCTGTAGCCTGTCTACTGGTGTTGACAGTGAGGGTAATTTCACTGTAGGGAAGAACAGTGAGCCTCTGTAAAAGGCCACCCTTCACAACAAAGCTGTGGCCTATGATTGTCCACAGCACTCACAGTTCTCAGCTGTGCCTCTCCTGCCATATCTTAAGAAACATTCTCTATCCTCCATACTTTTGTTCCATTCTGAGTAGCATAAGTAAATGCCCAAGGAGTGAATTAACATATTACTTCATGCTGCCTGCCTGATTGAGACAATCTACATCTGAATTTCTAATTCCAATTTCACTACTCAGTATTAGTTGTGAAATTACATGAAACTCATTTAACTTCTTTAAATCTGAGTTGCCTCTAATGTAAGTTGAAATAATATTAATAACCAATTTATAGGATCATGGAGAAGACTGAATAACATTATATATATGTTAGTGCCTGGAACATAGTTACCCCTTACTAAATGAAAACTTTCTATATAAGTTTATATATATAAGGCATTACACATATGTCATACATATGTGTACTGTCAAAAGCACAGGTATATATGACATTATATATATCATGTATGTATATATGTCATATAGATAAAAGTCATATATACATACGACATACACATTGTATACGGCATACTATACATACATGTAGTATGCGTATATGCAGTATATATTGTATTCCCTATGTATATGTGTATGTTTATATGCAAACATATAAATATGTATGTGTGTATGTAACATATATTAAATGATAATATGATAAAATTAAATAAGTTGTATAGGTTTAAAGGAGGGAGGGAGAATGGCACAGAAGTATAGGTATTTAGAAGAGCTTTATGGACTGGTTGGGCTTCTTGCTAAATCTTGAAGGATGAAAACAGGAGAGAGGAATAAAGAAGATATTGAGATAGATGGGATATTGTAAAATGACCACGGGATCTGGAATTGGAGGCCTTATACTTAAAAAAATAAATGACTGGCAGTTATTCTTATGCTAAAAATTTGGTACAACATGAATAACTAACAACATTTTCAAAATCTTATTAATCTTATTATTGAAAAGTTTAAAAAAGTAAATTGCCATTATGCCATTAAGATTATTTTCTGTCCCCAGAAAAAAAGTTCATAGACATTAAAATGAATCTCAAAGGCACATTTTAAACCTACTTTTCTAAAATAAAAAAACGCCACATTCGTTGAAGACTTGTGGTAGTTAGTGATACACAAATGCATCTGCTTTGCATTTCATTAATGGCATCAAAGGCATTTTTGCAGGATTTTCTTATTTATGCATTCAGATTTTGAGATATTAAAAACCATTTAGAAATGAGCCATTAGTTTAGAATGCTTTAGGCTAAAGCAGTAGCATATATTTAAGGTAATCCTTTGGAGGTTGACTAGACTTTTATTTGATGTTGTTAATTCAAGCCTTATTTATTTATTTATTTATTTATTTATTTATTTATTTATTTATTTTTGTTACAGATGTTTCTCCTTTTTTTCCCCATTGACACCCTCCTCCCCATCCCCCTAACCTGTCCCTGGCTTTGTTGTCCCTGTCCATTGGTTATGCATACATGCATATAAGTTCTGTGGTTTATCTCTTCTGCCCCCCCCCAACCCCTTTTCTGAGGATTGTCACTCTGACCCTACTTCCACGTCTCTGGGTCTACCCTATTCCTCAGACTGTTATTTTCATTATATTCCACATATAAGTGAGATCATGTGGTAGTTGTCTTTCTCTGCTTGGCTTGTTTTACTTAGCATAATACATTCCAGCACCCTCAATGTTGTTTCAAAGATAAGAGATCTTTCTTTCTTATAGCTGTGTAGTACTCCATTGTGTATATGTACCACAGCTCTTTTATTCATTCGTCTACTGATGGACATTTGGGTTGTTTCCACATCTTAGCTATTGTAAATAGGGCTGCTATAAACATGGGGGTACTTATATTCTTTCTGATTGGTGTTTCAGGTGTCTTAGGGTATATTCCTAGAAGTGGAATCACCGAGTCAAATGGCAATTCAATTTGTAATTTTCTGAGGTAACACCATATTGTTTTCCATAGTAGCTGCACCAGTCTGCATTCCCACCAGCAGTGTACTAGAGTCCCCTTTTCTCCACACCTTCACCAGAACTTGTTGTTTGATGATTTGTTGATGGCGGCCATTCTGACAGGTGTGAGGTGTCACCTCATTATTGTTTTAATTTGCATCTCTCTGATGATTAGTGTATATCCTGTTTGGAGAGGTGTCTATTCAGCTTCTCTGCCCATTTTTTTAATTGGGTTCTTTGTCTTCCTTTTGTTGAGTTGTATGAGCACTCTATGTATATTGGAAATTAACCCCTTATCGGTTATATCATTGGCAATTATGCTCTCCCATACAGTGGGTAGCCTTTCCGTTTTGATGATTGTATCTTTTGCTGTGCAGAAGCTTTTGAGTTTGATGTAGTCCCATGTGTTCATTTTCTCCTTTGTTTCTTCTATTGCCTTAGGTGATGTATCAGTGAAAATTCTACTGCGTATGATGTGTGAAATTTTGTTGCCTACAGTTTCTTCTAGGATTTTTATGGATTCATGAGTCGCATTTAAGTCTTTTATCCATTTTGAGTTTATTCTTGTGTATGGTGTAAGTTGATGGTCTAGTTTCATTTTTCTGCATGTAGCTGTCCAATTTTCCCAACACCATTTATTAAAGAGGCTGTCCTTACTCCACTGTATACTCTTGCCACCTTTGTCAAATATTAATTGAGCATATTGCCTTGGGTCCATTTCTGTTTTCTCTGTTCGGTTCCACTGGTCTATAAGCCTGTTCTTGTGCCAGTACCAGGCTGCTTTGATTACAGTAGCTTTGTAGTTTAGCCTGATATCTGGTACTGTGATCCCACCTACTTTGTCCTTTTCCAAAATTGCTGTGGCTATTTAGGGTCTTTTTTGGTTCCATATGAACTTTTGAAGTATTTGTTCTATAGTTCTGTGAATTATGTCATTGGTATTTTGATAGTGACTGCATTGAATCTATAGAATGCTTTTGTTAATATGAACATTTTAATGATGATAACTATTCCAATCCATGAACAAGGTATGTGCTTCCACTTTTTTATATCTTTCTCTCTCTCTCTTTTTTTTTTCAATGACCTGTAGTTTTCTGCAAATAGGTCCTTTTTTTTTTTTTTGGTTAAGTTTATTCCTAGGTATCTTAATTTCTTTGCCACGATGGTAAATGGGATTGTTTTTTAGTTTCTCTTTCTGTGAGTTCATCATTGGTGTACAAGAATGCCATTGATTTCTTGACATTAATTTTGTATCCCACTACAATGAATTTGCCAAATTCATTTAATAAATCTAGTAGATTTTTTGATAGAGTCTTTAGAGTTTACTATGTACAATATCATGTCATCTGCAAATAATGACAGTTTTACTTCCTCCTTTCCAATTTGAATCCCTTTTATTTTTTCTTCACGTCTGATTGCTGTGGCTAAGACTTTCAATACTATGTTAAATAAGAGTGGCGAAAATGGGCATCCCTGTCTTGTTACTGTTCTTAAGGGAAGTGTTTTTAGTTTTTGCCCATTGAGTATGATGTTGGCTGTAGGTCTTTCATATATGGCCTTTATTATGTTGGGATATGATCCCTGTATTCTCAAATTGCTGAGCATTTTTATCAGAAATGGGTGCTGAATTTTATTGAATGCTTTTTCAGCATCTATTGATATGATCATATGATTTTTATCTTTCATTTTGTTTATGTGGTGTATCACATTTATTGATTTGTAAATATTGTACCAGCCTTGCACCCCGGGGAAGAATACCACTTGGTCATAGTGAATAATTTTTTTGGTGTATTGCTGGATCTGATTTGCTAGTATTTTGTTTAGGATTTTGGAATCTATGTTCATCAGGGATATTGGTCTGTAGTTTTCTTTCTTTGTAGTGTCTTTTTCTGGTTTTGGGATTAGAATTATGCTGGCCTTCTTCTTGAATTTTTTGAAATAGTTTGAGGAGATTGGGTGTTATTTCTTCTTTGAATGTTCGGTAAACCCCCCCCGTGAAGCCATCTGGGCCTGAGCGTTTGTTTGCTGGGAGAGTCTTGATTACATCTTCAATTTCTTCTTTTGTTATTGGTCTGTTCAAGTTTTCTATCTCTTCCTGGTCCAGTTTGGGAGACTATGTGTTTCTAGAAATTTGTCCATTTTGCTTAGATTGTCCAATTTGTTGCCGTATAATTGTTCAAAATTTTTGTTAACAATCCTTTGCATTTCTGTGGTGTCAATTGTTATTTCTCCTCTTTTATTTCTGATTTTGTGAATTTGGGCTCTCTCTCTTTGTTTCTTGGTGAGTCAAGCTAAGGGTCCATCAATCTTGTTTCTTTTCAAAGAACCTGCTCTTTGTTTCATTGATTCTTTGAATTGTTTTTTAGTCTTCATGTCGTTTATTTCTGCTCTGATCTTTACTGTTTCCTTCCTTCTACTTGCTCTGGGGTTTTCTTTTTGTTTGATTTCTAGTTCTTTATGTTCTGAGGTTAGATAGTCTATTATAAATTTTTCTTGTTTCTTGATGTAGGCCTGTAGTGCTATGAACTTCCCTCTCAGAACTGCTTTTGCTGCATCCCATAGATTTTGTGTTGTTGTGTGTTCCTTTGCATTGGTTTCCAGGAAGTTTTTAATTTCTTCCTTGATCTCCATGGTAACCCATTCATTGTTCAATAACATGCTATTTAGCCTCCATGTGTTCAAATGTCTTTGTATGTTCTTGTTGCAATTGAATTCTAGATTCATGCCATTGTGATCTAAGAAGATGCTTGATAGTATTTCAGTCTTCTTGAACTTGTAGAGACTTAGTTTGTGCCCCAACATGTGGTCTATCTTTGAGAATGTCTTATGTGCACTTGAGAAGAATGTGAATTCTGTAGTTTTGGGGTGTAATTCTCTGTAGATATCTATGAAATCCATTTGATCTAGCACTTCATTTAGAGTCTGTTTTTTCTTGTTAACTTTTTGTTTAGAGGATCTATCCAGTGATGTCAGCGGGGTGTTAAAGTCCCCTGCTATGATTGTATTGCTATGGATTTCTCCTTTGAAGTTCTCCAGAAGATTTTTAATTTATTTTGGTGCTCCTATATTGGGTGCATATATGGTTATCAAAGTTATATCTTTCTGTTGGATAGATTCTTTCAATATTATGTAGTGGCCTTCTTTGTCTCTAGTTATGGCCTTCGTTTTGAAATCTACTTTATCAGATAGGGGTATTGCTACCCAGGCTTTTTTTTTCCGTTTGCTTGGAAGATTTTTTTTATTTTATTTCTTCACTTTCCACCTATGTGAGTCTTTTGTTGTGAGGTGGGTCTCTTGTAAGCAACATACAGATGAGTCATGCTTTCTTATTCAATCAGCTACTCTGTCTTTTTATGGGAGCATTCAGTCCATTTACATTTAAGGTGATTATTTGTATGTATTTATTTATTGCCATTTTTGTTTAGTGTGGTTCTATTTTTCTTCCTATTTCTTTTACTAATTCCAGCAGTCTTTTTAACATTTGTTGCAGTGCTGGTTTGATGCTAATGTATTCCCTTAGCCTTGTTTTATCTGGGAAGCTCTTTATTTGACCTTTTATTTTGAGTGATAGCCTTGGTTGGTACAGTAGTCTTGGAATCAGATCCTTGTTTTTCATGACCTTGGTTACGTCGTGCCATTCCCTTCTGGCCTCCAGTGTTTCTGTTGAGAATTCAGCTGAGAACCTTACGGGGGTTTCTTTGTACATAACCTGTTGGTTATCTCTTGCTGCTTTTAGGACTCTCTCTTTGTCTTTAATTTTTGGCATTTTAATTACTATGTGTCTTGGAGTGGGCCTGTTTGGGTTCTTCTTACTTGGGGCTCTCTGTGCTTCTTGAACTTGAATGCCTTCTTCCTTTACCAAATTAGGGATGTTTTCTGTCACTATTTCTTCAAATATATTCTCTGACCCTTGCTCACTTTATTCCTCTTTGGGCAGTCCTATGATGTGAGTATTATTACATTTCTAGTTGTCCCACAGTTCTTTTAAGTTGTCTTCCTCTTTTTTAATTTTTTTTTTTTTTTTTTTGTCTTTCTGATTGGTTGATTTTTTTTTTTTTTTTTTGCCCTGTCTTCCAATTCACTGATCCAGTCCTCAGCTTCTTCTATTCTGCCATTTAGTTTTTCCAATGTGTTCTTTATTTCTGTTATGTCATTCTTCATTTATTCTTTGTGGTTTTTATTTTCCAACTGGTTGATTTTCACTGTTTCTATGTCTTTACTCATGGTGTTGATGTCCTTACTCATGCTGTTGAGAGTCTTCAAGATCAAGGCTCTGAATTCTAGCTCTGTTAACTTGCTAACTGCATTTCATTTATCTCATCTCTGGTAGAGGTTTCTCGTTCTTTCATTTGGCATTTGTTTCTTTGTTTCACTGTCTCAGTGGGTTTTGGTGCCTGCTAAATTTTCCCTGTACATGTTGTTGTTCTGCTGTTTTTGGCTACCTCTAGTGGGTTTAGATGAGTGTGGGAGGACCCACATTAAACACCACTGTCAAGTTTACTTTCCTGGGTAGAGTTGGAAGCCCCAGAATGGTTCAGTTATCTTGTAGCTTTTTGCCTGGAGGTTATTCGTCCTGGTTACTTGAAGAGCCTTGGGTTCTCAGTTGAATAAAAAATTCCCTCAGGTGTTCAGTGTAAGGGGATGTCCCATGTGGGGGCAGATGTTGGTTCTTAATGAGCCTCAATTTGCATTTCAATGGCTCACCAGGTGAGGATGAATCTCTGTAGGAGGGGCCACTGCCTCTCTCCAAAGCCATGGGAAGGAGTAAGATGGCCACATTCCTGCGTGGCCGCAACTCAGCAAAAGCTCTGAGCACCCTCCAAATCCTGAGTGTCCCCACACAATTCCAATTCAGTCCGCCCTCCCTCTGTTAGAGCCCAAGGTGAGTGGCTGTGGCTATTTTAGTGCTCTGTCCCAGCTCTCTGCACTGTGGAGTGGGCTTGGGAGTTTAACCCAAGGACATTGCTCAAAGCTAAGACCGCTGCTGTCTGTGGACTCCCAGTCCCCCTGTTGCACCTCTGCAAATCCTACCAGGATCATTTCAGTGTCCCTGGTTATATGGTCCTTGCAAGCTGCTTTTCTGTTGCTTTTTTCCCGACGATTTGTCTTTATTTTAGTAGTAATTACACTATGGTCCTGGGAGATGGCCCGTGTAGCTTCCATTCACTCCATGGCCATTTTGGAATCCTCAAACCCTTTTTTAGAGTCATGGCAGTATTAAACTGTATTTTGACTCGATTGTGTGGTAGACCTTCTTAAATATTTTTTTTACTCACTGTATTTCCATGGATTCTGAAGGCCCACCTCTTCAATGATATTTTAAAAGGGATAAAAATTAGGAAATGCATCCTCACCCAACTCTGGCCATTCACATGTCTGCTTTATAATATTTTAAAAATATTTTCTTATTGATTTTTAGAGAGAGAGGAAGGGAGAGGGAGAAAAATAGAAACATCGATGTGAGAGAGAACCATCTATTGGCTGCCTCCTGCATGCCTTGTACTGGGGACTGAGCCTGCAAACCCGGCCTGTGCCCTGGCCGGGAATCAAACCGGCCACCTCTTGGTGCATGGGTCAATTCTCAACCACTGAGCCACACCAGCTGGGCCACATGTCTACTTTAAATAGTTGTCACTTTGAGAGTATATATCCCTATGCATAGGAGTATCTACTAATGGTAATTTGAATATACAGGAACCAACAACAGGGTCAGTGTACAGAGCTTGATGTTTCTATCGTCCTGTTTCAAAATAAACAGCAGCTCTTTTATCTCTCATTCACTTTTATGAAGTAAGTTATAGCTACTCCATGGTCTCAAAGTTTCCAGAAATAGTCACCAAACATGATATACTATTTTCACCCTTAATTGTATTTCTTACAACTATCTTCTGGACTTTTTTATTCTTTATTCTATCATCATTTTATTGTTTATTTGTCTAAAACTGAGTTTGTATGTTCCCCTTTCCAAAACAACAGAAACAACAAAAACAAAATAAAAAAGCAAAAAAAAAACCAAAAAAACAAAAAAAACCCCACAAAGACACAACTATAACTCTCCATTGTAATTTTTTACTTTGTCAATAGAAATAACTTTTCACAAGCTAGAAAATACAAATTCCTCCTTTCTGTTTTCCTCTCCTATTGAGTCCTTTGAAATTTCTTTCAGATTTAGCCGATCTATATACCAGTTTTAAGCCTCTCCTACCTTTAATCTATCAGGCGGTGGGATGGATCTTTTGAAGGCACTCTTCAGCCTGCTTTGCCTAAGCGCTTCATGCTTCTATCTCATTTTCTAGGTCATGTTTCCTTGTTTCTACCCTATCTATCAATTCCATTTACTCCCAGCTCCAGGTCTCCATGCTCACACTCATGAATGCACACCTATCCAAGTCAAACCACCCTGCTCCCTTCTTCTGACATGCCACACTCAGCTTTTTCTCCACTCACTGAGTCACAGTGTTGACAGTCTCATTAAATCTTCTTTTCCCCTTCTGTTATATTAACATCATGACTCAGTTTGGGGCCAGTAAAAATATGCCAATTCTATGTCTTTGATGTAGCTTCTCTGACTATTCAAGTTCATCCTGATTTCTTCCCTCTTTGAAACTGATTTGTAAGTAAAGTCAGAAAGGTAAAAAGTCACATACTATTACCTAATTGTTCTCGGATTGTTGCAGGTATATTATTGACTTCTGGGATCTGTTTCTTAACAGGAAATAATAAGTACTTGATTTTGCACATAGTAAGTACTGATTTGGGGGTAGTTGCTTAATAATGACTCTTGTGTAGAACTTAAATATTACATCCAGGTTTTGGGTAACTGTAGTCTCACTCACTCTAAAATAATTTGTATAAAAATAGTTCTTTAAAAATAATTTTAAGACAAAGTCATTTCTTTGAGAAGCAGAAGTACTATTCAACCCAGGTCTCAAAATGATCACATTCTTTAAAAATTATACATGAGAAATTCTGAAGAGAATGCTTTAAAGAATATATAATAAAAATCCACATTTATACTTTAATATTTATCCACAGATATCAGTGCTGAAGAGATAAGACCACAAACAGAAAAAAGCCCTGAAGGCAGCAACTGCAGATACTGAACAAAGAACAATGTAAAAGACAATGTCAGAAAAGGACTGTGGGACCACATGCCAATCATTTGGGTCATATTTTCAGTTACAGGAAAGCAATTCATGTCATAAACATGTTTAGAACACTTATGTGAAGAGAACTCACTGTTCAGGTACCATGGATTGTGGAAAATAAAAGCTTAAGATACAATGCAACAATAGGCACAAGTGTGTGTATATGTATTTCAATTATTCAGTCAAACAATAGCTACTCTTTCTTAGAGACCCACCATGTGGCATACCCTGTGCTAGATGCTTCACATACATAATCTCTTTTAATGGTCACAGAAATCCTAAGAACTAGTTTTTCTCCTATTTAAGAAACTTAACAAATTTAGTTTTCTTACCCAAAGTTACATAATAACTGGTGGAAATCAGATTTAAATCCAGTCCTGAATGACTTCAAAGCCCATCATACATCACTTCCAAAGTAACAGTGCAGAAGGAGTTTCTAACTGTGAAACAAGGAAGACGTCTCAGGAAAAGGGCCTTTATCATGTGTTTAGAAGGAATTGTAGCACTTTGGCTGATGGAGGCAGGCATAGAGGATTTATTTGTTGGAACAGTTTTAGGCAGAGGCATCAGCATGAGAGAGAAAGCAAAAAGGCAGGAATCAATATTTCAGTGTAACTTGGATTGTTGAGGTTAGGGGGTAGATGAGAGAAGAAAGGGTGTAAATTGGTGAAAGCCATACCATGAAAACAACATTGTCCAGAGTTTAGACTTTACCCTATAGATAATAGTGATTCACTGCAGGTGCTAAGCAGGCAAACAATCAGATATACATTTATGAAGGTCACTGTACTGGCAGTCTGGACAATGGTTATCAAGAGATGGATTAGAAGGATATGGCAATATTTATTATGATGGATGATGGGATCCTGAACTAAAGTTTCACAAGGGCATATGGAGAAGGTGGAACAAACCTGAGAACTTTTTTGAGGTAGAATTTGTAAGACCTAGTATTCAATTTGATATGGCGAGAGGTAGAAAAAGTAGAGCCAAAGATGACTTAAGGTTACCACCCTTAGATCCAAACATTGGAGATTCCTGTTCTGACCTCAAGATTCAGAGAGCTCTTCTCTGACCCTCCTGTTTGTGCCCCTCCCCAGAGAGTGTGGAATCTGCAAAGCTAAAAGCATACCCATATTGAGTATACACTTTCCCTTCCAAACCATGCTGAGTACTAGGACCACAGGTTCCCTGCCTAAACTACTCCAACGCTGCTTCCTGAGAAGGACTCTGTCAAGATCCATCCTGGGAGAGCAAATCAGACCACCATGTGTGTATCCTTAGGGCAGAGAGATGGACAAGGGTTCACTGTTTGGAGGTGGGTGAAGAGTGATTGAACAAGAGTGCTAGGGTATTCAGGCATATATGCACAAGAACCATTATAATTAGGGGGGGGAAGGGAGTGGGAAGGGAGAGGCTTGACCTCAGGCTGGGAGCTTCCATTTATAATTTTATACTGGGGCCACAAACATTAGGAGTGAGCCTTCTCTCAGGTTACTGGTTTGAATAATTGGATAGATCATTAAATAAAATTGTGGATTATAAAGAGAGAAGCCCATGTGAGGGAAAAGAACCACATAATTTGGTTTGAGATATTTGTGAGCTATCCAGAGAAAGATGCCCTTTAGGCAGTTGGAAAATGACATCATGTTGCTATTTTTGTTTATTTTAGTTTGTATGTGTAATAAAACATCAGACTCCATCGTTGATGTTTGACTCTAAGAGCTTTTATGCCCCATCACTCCCCATTCCTTTTTTGCCCTCGTGCTTGGGCAAGGTGATAAGAAAGCTGGTGTTCCCTCCTCTGGCACCAGAAGGAAATTCAAACTTCCCAAACCCCTGGCCCATTCAAGAGAACACTCACCCAGTCTAACCTCCAACTGCAATAAAGCTCCAAGCCAGTTGCCCGTTTCTGTTCTCTCTCAAGCATTGTAAGACTGCTTTGGATCCTGCTCCAACACAACTTCATTATGTGAGTCATAAACCTTTTCATGCCCTCTTGTACATATGTGATGAAATCAAACCAACTTTTGGGTGGAGGGGGGAAAGTTCATGCTGGCTCTGCATGGTGATAACAGTGTGAGGTCTTCAAAAGAATTCTACCAGCTATCTGATGGAGACTTTCCTCAGCTCCTAGGAAAATGTCTACTTTTCTTAGAGTCTGTCAGTGCTCAGTGTATTCTTCTCTATTCAGTACATTTTCTGCTGGCAGAGAGGCCTACTTTAGACAGATTCGAACATAAATTTTGCTCAGGTCTGTGGTGTTCTATACAACTCTTTTCTGGAATGTTGTGCTCTATTTAGATTTGAAGAGTCAAGTTAGGAATTTGAAAACCAATTGCAACATGAAATTGATATCATTGTAATTCGCTAGTTATTAATAATAGGAAAGGAGCAAAGGGAAGGGCAGACATTATAGGCATATCATTTGAGTAGCTTCACCAGGAAGCTGCAACTTTGCATTCTCCAGGGAACCACTAACCTATTCCCTGCAAAATGCTGGGGGAAGAAATCCAACGAAGGAAAAATAAACATATGTCCAATAAAATTGGAATGACATAGGTAAGGTACTTGCCTGTCAGTCACAACTGGGGACAGAGATGGTTGGCCAGAATGGGTGTGGCTACTTGCAAGGGCACACAAATTTGGGAATACATAATCTGTGAACAAAGGAATATTCTCTCTTGTTGCTCCCCACTCCTGGTTCCTTTTGACTCATGGGGCTCTCTTGTTCTTCTCTGCTCGTATTTCCTCCATAGACATGTGGCCCTGCAGACCCCGCATGCAGTGCACCGATGGATTACAGCGGGGGAACACAAGCTAAGCTGGCCTAATGCTGGA
Organism: Molossus molossus; assembly: GCF_014108415.1. Taxonomy (NCBI): domain Eukaryota; kingdom Metazoa; phylum Chordata; class Mammalia; order Chiroptera; family Molossidae; genus Molossus; species Molossus molossus. The sequence goes on from NW_023425401.1 coordinate 87,671,800, forward strand.
CTGGATCTGGCCCCGATATGGACAGGAGACTCGACACTGGCTCTGACTTTAGCTGTACTGAAACCCCAGCCACATTTTTTTCTATGCCTGGACTAAGGGAAATGGGACTTTGGAAACCCAGGGGTATAATTCCATGAAAATAAAGCTTTCTACCGTGTCTCATCCTCCATTGGAGGCCTCCAGAAATTCTTACTCCAGTGGTACCCCAAGAACCCCACACACACTAGCAACTGGGGGAGAGGCCTTCTCCTATCCTGTTGGTGTCACCACAATGAGTTTCCTAAATAGCTAAGAATAAAAAAAAAATATCTTGGTATTTGATATTTGTTAAAGTGTGCCACACCACCCTGTGAAATATTTGGTTGAAGCATCTTCTCAATTTCTTTCCTAAACTTAATCCTCTGATAAACATTCTTTCACAAGTATCCTTGTCCCTGTTTTTGTTTTCTTTCTTTTCCTTATCTGAAGTACAATTTTTTGGATTTAGGACTTTAATGTGGGTTTTAATTTTATGTTAATCTCTTGGTGTGAGCTGTGTCAAGAAAGAAATATTAAAATTTAGTTTCAATTTGTAAGAGCCAATGAACTGAGTAAGAAACAAGACAAAGACGAACGGGGAGATGTTGGTCAAAAGGCATGAATTTTCAGTTATGGAAGAGGAATAAATTCTGGAGACCTAATATACAGCATGGTGACCACAGTTAATACAGCATTGTATATGTAAAATTTTCTAAGAGGGTAGATGGTGTTTTCATCACAAAAAGAGGAAAGAAGGAAAGAAAGAAAAAAATGGTAACTATGTCAGGTAATAGATATGTTAAGTAGCATAATTGTGGAAATCATTTTACAATGTGTGTGTGTGTGTGTGTGTATATATATATATATATATATATATATATAAACATCAAGTTGTACACCTTAAATATATATAATTCCTACTTGTCAATTATTCTTCAATAAAGCTGGGTAGTACAAAATAAACCTCATATAGATGTTTCTCTCTTTTTTTGTCTATGTAAATGTTCTATTTAAAGTATTAAGATGGTTTTTATCTTTATCCCAGCAACTGTTAGTCCTATTCATTTACTTTTCTTTTGCTGTTTCTAACATGGTTTTCTTTTCTATAATGTTTGTATTATTCTTTTAAATTTTTCTCTTTCGTCTTGCCTACTTAATTCTCATTGTGTTGTCTATAATTTCCTTTAGGCTGCAAAGAGACATTTAAATAAACTTTTGAAAACAACTTTGTTAAGGGATAACTGACAATAATAAAATGCACATATTTAAAGTGTGAAATTTGATAAGATTTAACACATACACATATTTATAAAACCATCATCACAATAAAAATAATGAATATATTCATCATTCCTCAATTTTTTTTAATTGCTTTGCAATTCCTCTCTTCCTCTGCTTCCTGCCCCTCCCCCACCTCCAGGGATCCACTGATTTCCCTTCTGTCATTATATATTAGTTTACATTCCTCTGCTATTTATGTAAATATAATCATACAATATGTACTAGTTTCTGTTTGGCTTCTTTCACTATAAATAATAATTTTATCCATGATGTAACATGTATTTATTTTAGCCTGGCTGGTGTGGCTCAGTGGCTGAGCATCGACCCATGCAAGAGCTCACCTGTTCATTTCCTGGTCAGACCACATGCCCAGGTTGTGGGCCAAACCTCCAGAGAGGGGCATGCAGGAGGTGGCCAAGCAATATTCTCTCTCATCGATGTTTCTATCTCTCTCTCCCTCTCCCTTCTTTTCTCTCTAAATCAATAAAGAAAAATTATTTTTTAAAAAAGAAAAACATTTTTATTTTGTAGTAATTGTAGATTTACAGTGAAATTAAAAATATTACAGAAAGCTTTCATATACCCTTTACTCTCTTTCCTTAAATGTTAATTTATGTAACTGTGGTACATTAGTCAGAACTCAAATTAACATTCTTATGCCACTAATGACTAAACTATAGACTTTATTTGTAATTCATCATTTTTCCACTAATTTTTTTTTTTTATGACTAGAAGCCAATTTATGTAAGCACATAGCATTTAGTCTTCATGTCTCCTTAGTTTCCTTTGAAATCTGATAATTCTGCGCTTTTCCTTGATTTTATGACTTTAACAGATTTTAAGATTATGGTCTTGGGTATTTAGTAGAAATGTTACTGATTTCTGTAACATTTCTGTTCACGTGCCTGACAATTTAAAAAAAAAGGAAAAGAAAAAAGGCCAATATTCAGAGTCAGAGTTTAGAGTAAGGAAATGTGGTTTATTGATCAAGAAGGTGCCAGCTTGATGGGGGGTGTGGCATAAAGTTTCCACAGATACATCTTAAAAGAGCCCAGAATTTAGGTTTCTTTAATGTCAAGGGAAGGGCAAGAGGTGTATGACACCTTTGCACCAACAAAGATTCAAAGAAGAGCACGAAATCACTAAATCTCTTTGTTCCTGGAGTTCCTTGACCCTTGCTGATCTGAGCCTGGGTCTTGAGGCTCCTGCAAATCTTTGCAAGAAGCTCAAGCCTCAAGCAGAATTCTTCTAATATTAGTATATCTGGAGCAGGACCTATTTGCCTGCAGGCCACTGGACAAATGCAGGCTAGAATTAAGATAGAGTCAGAGAGAGCGAGCATTTCACCCTGTTACAGAAAGTATATTTCTTTTTATTTCTGAGTGTGTTCCATCATATGGACACATCACACTTTGTTTATCCATTCTCCCGTAGATAGAATTTTGTACTATCTCCAGTTTTTGGCTATTACAAATAAAACTGTGAAGAATTATCATACACAAGTACTTGTATGGACACATGCTTTTATTTCTCTTGGGTTGAATGGGTTAGAAGGTATACATTTAACTTTGAAAAATTGACAAAATATTTTCCAGAATGGTTATACCATTTACTGTAATATTTCAATCAGTGGTGTGTGACCCTCCAGTTTCTTCATGTCCTTGCTTATACTTGGTATGGTCAGACTTTAATTTTAGTCATTCCTGTAGAGGTATAACAGTATCTCATTATTATTATTATTATTATTTTTTGCATTTTCCTGATGACAAATAATGTTGTACATCTTCTTACATGCTCATTTGCCATCTGTCCATATTCTTTAGTGAAATGTCTGTTTAAATATATAGACCTTTTTTTTGAATTGGGTTGTTTATTTCTTATTGTTGTTTTTTGAGATTTTAAAATGTATTTTGTATACTAGTTCATTATCAGATAAATGCTTTCCAAATATTTTCTCTCAGTATTTTTACTCTCATAGCTATCTTTTTTTCTTTGTTACAGATATTTCACCTTTTTCACCCCATTGGCACCCCCCTCCCCACCCCACCCACGCCCCGTCCCCGGCTTAGTTGTCCATGTCCATTGGTCATGCATACATGCATATAAGATCTGTGGTTTATCTCTTCCCACCCCCCCCACCCCCTCTTCTGAAGGATGTCAGTCTGTGCCCTACTTCCATGTTTCTGGGCCTACCGTATTCCTCAGACTGTTATGTTCATTATATTCCATATATAAGTGAGATCATGTGGTATTTGTCTTTTTCTGCTTGGCATATTTCACTTAGGATAATACTTTCCAGGTCCCTCCATGTCGACTCAAAGGATAAGAGATCTTTCTTTCTTACCGCTGCATAGTACTCCATTGTGTATATGTACCACAGCTTTTTTATCCATTCGTCTACTGATGGACACTTGGGCTGTTTCCAGATCTTAGCTATTGTAAATAGTGCTTCATAGCTATCTTTTTAACTTTATTTCTTTCTGTATATTTATATGCCAATACCATACTGTTTGGTTAGCTTTATTCCATTTTGATATTTGATGTGAGGCTTGTCCCCCACAACATTCTATAGTCTCAGAGTTTTCCTGGGTTCTCTTCCTGGTTTTATTGTTTACATTAACATATTAGAATTAATGTATATGTAGTTTTAAAACCTTATTGATTTTGTTAATTGGTTTATATTACACTTTTTATTTACTTTAGGGAAATCAACATCTTCATGATTTTGAATGTTGTTTTCCAGTAACATGGTATGTCTCTCCATTTGTTCAAGTCTGCTTTTTGTGTTCTTGTAGAGCCTTTTAAAGTTTTATTCATATTGTTCTTATATATTTCTTGTTATGTTTATTCCTAGGTAATTTATCTTTTTTAATGCTATAGCAGTGTCATGTTTTATTTCAATATATTTTCTAATTTCTTATTGTTTGCACATATGGAGGATATTGATTTATTTTTTAACTCTTTTTAAAAATTGATTTTAGAGAGAGTGGAAGAGAGAGGAGAAGAGAGAAACATTGATGTGAGAGAGAAACATTGATCAACTATCTCCTATAAGAGCCCCAACTGGGGATTGAATCCAGAACCTGGCTTTGTGCCATGACTGGGAATCGAACCAGTGATCCTTTGGGGCATGGGACAACACTCAACCAACTGAACCCCACCAGCCAGGGTGGGTATTGATTTCTTCATGTTAATTTTTAACCTAGCCATTCCACTGAATTCTCATATCATTTCTAATAGTCTTTTCAGTTGATTCTTTTAAGTTCTCTAGGAAAACAATTTTACTTTCTTCTTTTCAACTTGTACACCTTTAAGTCCTTTATCTTTTCTGATTGTACTATTACTTCCAAGGAAACACTAAATAACAGTGAAGATAGTGGTCATGGTTTCCGTCTTCTGTTTTCAATAGATTTGTTTTGAGTGTTTCACCATTAAGCATGATACCAGCATTGAAACAGAGTTATTTATTTTTATTATAATAAAAATATTTCTCATTTTAGTACCTGCTGGCTGCTAAAGTACATGGTTTTAGGGTGGAAGAGTCATTGCACAGCTTCTTCTCAGAACACACACATGAACTCTGCTATTTCTTTTGTTGGGTGGATAGTGTTTTCTTCAGTTTTTGGCATTCAAGAGTTGTAGCTTGTACCAAAACTCTTTTTTTTTTTTTCTTTATTGATTTTATAGAGAGAGGAAATGAGAGGGAGAGATAGAGACATCGATGAGAGAGAACATTGATTGGCCACCTCCTGCATGTCCCACAATGGGGATCGGGCCTACAACCTGGGCATGTGTCCCGACCGAGAATTGAACTGGCGAACTCTTGGTGCATGGGTTGATGCTCAACCACTGAGCCACACTATCCAGACACACCAAAACTCTTTAAGTCACAATATCTCCCATCATTTCTCCTTCACTGTGCTTCTTATTCAACAGTCCTTATGTTTGTTAGAGGTCTCTGTGCCCCCAGTTCTTATCTTGCTTGTAGGAAGGAATTCAAACAGGAGACAGTACCAAATAGCAGCAAAGCATGCAAGAGTTTATTTGCAAGAAAAGGAAGTATACTCAGATGTAGTCTGAGTGGGCAGCTTAGCTGGCCCAAGCCTAATCAAGTGCCCTGCTCGTTAGGATATTTAAAATGTCCTGGAGTTGGGTTGTGTAAAAACAAACAAACAAACAAACAAACAAACAAACAAACAATCAAATACCTCTTCAGGTTTCAAGGCTATCCACCTAGATGTTCAACTACCTGTTAGACCACATCCTGGATGAGCCTTCAAGTATCCCCCTTCTTCACTCTTGAGTCTCCTGACTCTTGGTTAATTCTCGTTTGTCATGTCTTCCATGTCTTCCCCTTGATTTTAGCCATGTGTCCCGGCTCATGTCTGTCTAGCTACCTACTCTCACACCTTCACCAGGTAACTGGGTTATAGATGATAAAAATGGCATGTGACCATGAGTTTTGCTTCAATCGCACTTTTCCTGATGCTCTGTGCTATCACACTGGAATCTTCTTTATGCTAGTTCACAACTTTAAATCCAAATGCTAGGGCTTCTTATTTTGGGCTGTTTAAGTTGCACATGTTGGTTTTCAGGTTTTGGCTTCATCTTCTTAGCTAAATATGCTTTTCAACCTGAGGTTTAGGGTTGCGGCATATGACATATAAATCTTAATTCTTTTTTTTTTTTCATTTTAGAAGGTCAGTTTTTCCTGAGTCTAGGATGAGAAAAGCAGGTTTGTCTACATTTTTTCCTACTTTGTTTCAGAAACCTCCTGGATTAATTTTCAAATGAAGAAAGTATATATTGCCCTTCAAATAGTTATTTTAAGAGAGAATATGTTAATACTAGTGATATTTATATTTTGCAAAGGCTTTTAAAAATCATCCTTCCTCTGGAAACAATTTCAGGACTAACTTTTGTGACATATAGAAATTTACCCAATTACTTCACAGTCACACAGATTAAAAAAAATAAAATAAAATAAAATGATCCCACTTATACACCCACTTTAGTCTTTGAATAATTCTAAACCATATCAGAAAATTAAATTAACAACTAAGTGCTGAAAACTTAACATTACTAAAGATTTTCAAGTAGTTTCCGTCTTTGTTTTTCTCTTAGACAGCTCTAAAGTTATACTGCTTTTCTAAAGTTGTACTCTTTTTCCAAGGGTATAACCATTCCCCTTAGAGTTAATGTTAGGCGTATTTATCCTATCCACTGATAAGTTATTCCATTTTTTGAAGTATTTTATAAATTAGAAACCTGCCACTCACCTTTTAAATTATTTTAATATTTTCAGTGTTCCAAACTGTTTTTTCACAGAGCCATATTGAGGGAGGTTTATAGCTGACTCATGAAAAAGGAAACAATGGCAAATACATTTTGGAGAACTATGGATAAACAAAGCTAAACAAATCTATTTCTTTCAGTACTTCTGAAGGTCTTTTATATGCTAATGTACACAGTGAATATCTAAGAATGATATACGACATAGCATTTTCCATATCCGCTGGCGAACTGGTTTCTCTTTTTCCTTTCTTATCATTTATTCTTCACCCTTTCCCAAATGTCTAATATTCAAGTAAAAGAATATGTAATGCAACAAAGATGCCCTTTGTCTCTCTTCTCTATTCTTTTTCTTCTCTTATATTAAATCATAATATAGTACATCAATGGAACTCATTGCAGGTATAGACACAAATAGATGCTAAAGCACAATGAAAATTCACATGGCTTCTTTAGTGTTTTTCAAGCATGGCTCTGTAATGCAAATTTGCTTTAATCTCTTTTATGCTTAAAACCCTTCAATAGCTATTCAATGTTAAAAGAAATTAATATTTGCCTCTTACATTTCTGGACTAATTTACCACAAAACCTCACATGTCATGAGGGTTCCAGCAGCACAAGACAGCTTGCAGATAACCTAAGACACCGATACTCCAGGCTGTTCTGGCATGACAGTGTAAGGATTCTGCAGACCTGCTGCCTAGTGAAATTGGTGAAAAAAATTTAAAAGTTGCCCCATGATCAAGTGCTATTTGCTGTCCTTTTGCAAACAGTTGCCTCTTGCCATACAAGCTGATCATGAGCACTCTCTAGAAGGTGGGATCACAGATTTTTTTTTAAGAGAGAGAGAAAGGAAGAGACAGAAAGAAATATGGATGTGAGAGGGAAACATCAACCAGCTGCCTCTTGTATGCACCCCAACTAGGGTCAGACATGCAACCTCATACATGCCTGACTGAGAATCAAACACACAATTCATCCTCTCAGTCTACCAGATGATGCTCCAACCTACTGAGCCACACCAGCCAGGGTGGATGTGAGGACTTTTGGATAGAGTGTTACAGGGCTCAGTGTAACTTGGAGCTTGGGGGTTATGGCTTTGTATGGCCCAATATCTTAGCCTTACAGCCTCCTTGCTCTATAAGGTTGGGTGTAGCCAGGAGAGGCAAGAACAGAGACATCTCAAAGCCAGGACCAAGGTAAAGGCCACCTCTGGTATAAGGAGTCTAATAATATGTTACCTGAATCAGTCTTGAGCTCCTACAAGTTTCAGTTTAGGTGATATGAAAAGAATATATTAGCCGGTCCGAGTGCAGTGGTGTCTTACAACTAATTGATAATAGAGTTCCTTGTTCCTTCTCTCTCCCACTGCTTCACTTGAATGGATATATATATATCGTTTGCCGAAAGCAATTTCTCATACTTATCATTTGATCTTCTTTGGTGCTTCTTTTGGAATATCAAAATGGTCCAATTCATGACACACACCTCTTAACATCCATGTCATTGTTCCAGCTGCTGATCAATTCCCTTATGTACTGTAGCTATGCCCAGACCTTTCTCTTGTGCCTCTTCACTTTGCCAGTGAAACACTGCTCTTTTTATTTTTCTTCATAATAGACATTGATTTAGAGTTATATATATATCTATATCTATATCTATATATATATCTATATAGATATATATATATATTTGTTCTTGTTGTTGACAGCATTACAGATGTCCCCATTTTTCCACCTTTTGTCTCCTCTATCCAGCATCCACCCCACCACAGGCCTTCACTGAACTATTGCCTGTGTTCATGGGCTATGCATATATGCATATAAGTTATTAGGTCTGTTTGAGATCTGTTAGTCTGTTCCATGCCTGCAGCCTAAATTGTTCTAAATCGTACATTTCGGGGCTAACCCACATCATTAAAACACTTTGAGGACAGCGGCATCCACAGATTTCAATTGCATGATTATTTCTTTGCCTGTTCTTTTCTTTCTGAATAACGTCTTTAGATGTGGTTTAAGATAGAATTTATTCTTCTCATATTTTTTTCAGTGTTCTTAGGCAAAATCTGCTGCCTCATGAACAGGTTTACTGTCCTTTTAATGTGAAACATCCTGCTGTTTGCAGGTTCTCAGGAAAACTTCTTTTATATTGTCACCCACATGTATTGTATTGTCTCACATTAACCCCAGTTTATTGAACCCAGCAACATTGTAATAACATCTTAGAATACCCCCGGCCAGTGGTTTGATGCAACAACAGGCCTGCTCACCATTTTTTAAAACTTAATTAATTTATTTTTGTTACAGATGTTTCTCCTTTTCCCCCCACTGATTCCCCTCTCTCCCTGCCTTCCTGCCTGTCCCCAGCTTTGTTGTCCATGTCAATTGTTCATGCATACATGCATATAAGTTCTGTGGATTATCTCTCCCCCACCACCCCCTTTTCTGGGGATTGTCAGTCTGTACCCCACTTCTACTACCCCATTTCTCAGACTGTTATGTTCATTATATTCCACAAATAAGTGAGATCATATGATACTTGTCTTTCTCTGTTTGGCTTGTTTCGCTTAGGATAATACTTTCCAGGTTCCTCCATGTAATCCCAAAGGTTAAGAGATCTTTTTTTCTTATAGCTGCATAGTACTCCATTGTGTACATGTACCACTGTTTTTTGTCCATTCGTCTACTGATGGACACTTGTGGCTGTTTCCAGATCTTAGCTATTGTAAATAGTGCTGCTACAAACATGGGGTACATATATTCTTTCTGATTGGTTTCAGGGTTCTTTCTGATTGGTTTCAGGGTTCTTAGGGTATATTCCTAGAAGTGGGATTACTGGGTCAAATGGAAGTTCAATTTTTAATTTTTTGAAGTAACACCATATTGTTTTCCATAGTGGCTGCACCAGCCTGCATTCCCACCAGCAGTGTACTAGAGTCCCCTTTTCTCCACACCCTCGCCAACACTTGTTGTTTGATGATTTGTTGATGGCAGCCATTCTGACAGGTGTGAAGTGATACCTCATTGTTGTTTTAATTTGCATCTCTCTGATAATTAGTGATGTTAAGCATTTCTTTATATGCCTCTTAGCTATTTGTATGTCCTGTTTGGAGAGGTGTCTATTTAGCTCCTCTGCCTATTATTTAATTGGGTTCTTTGTCTTCCTTTTGTTGAGTTGTATGAGCACTCTATGCATATTGGAAATTAACCCCTTATCTGTTATATCATTGGCAATTATGCTCTCCCATACAGTGGGTACTGTTTCCATTTTGATGATTGTATCTTTTGCTGTGCAGAAGCTTTTGAGTTTGATGTAGTCTCATGTGTTCATTTTCTCCTTTGTTTCTTCTACTGTCTTAGGTGATGTATCAGTAAAAATTCTGCTGCGTATGATGTCTGAAATTTTGTTGCCTAGTTATTCTAGGATTTTTATGGATTCATGAGTCACATTTTAAGTTTTTTATCCATTTTGAGTTTATTCTTGTGTAGGGTGTACGTTGATGGTCCAGTTTCATTTTCTTTTTTTTGCATGTAGCTATCCAATTTTCCCAACACCATTTATTAAAGAGGCTGTCCTTACTCCACTGTATACTCTTGCCACCTTTGTCAAATATTAATTGAGCATATTGCCTTGGGTCCATTTCTGGGTTCTCTGTTCTGTTCGACTGGTCTATAAGCCTGTTCTCATGCCAGTGCCAGGCTGCTTTGATTGCAGTGGCTTTGTAGTATAACCTGAAATCTGGTAATGTGATCCCTCCAACTTTGTTCTTCTTTTTCAAGATTGCTGTGGCTATTTGAGGTCTTTTTTGGTTCCATATGAACTTTTGAAGTATTTGTGCTAATTCTGTGAAGTATGCCATTGGTATTTTGATGGGGATTGCATTGAATCTATAGATTGCTTTGGGTAATATGGACATTTTAATGATGTTAATTCTTCCAATCCATGAACAGGGTATGTGCTTCCACTCTTTTATATCTTCCTTTATTTCTTTTTTCAATGACCCGTAGTTCTCTGCGAATAGGTCCTTTATTTCTTTGGTTAAGTTTATTCCTAGGTATCTTAATTTTTTTGCCGCAATGGTAAATGGGATTGTTTTCTTAGTTTCTCTTTCTGTGAGTTCATCATTGGTGTATAAGAATGCCATCAATTTCTTGACATTAATTTTGTATCCTGCTACTTTTCCAAATTCATTTATTAAGTCTAGTAAATATTTGATTGAGTCCTTGGGGTTTTCTACGTATAGTATCATGTCATCTGCGAATAATGACAGTTTCACTTCCTCCTTTCCAATTTGGATCCCTTTCATTTTTTCTTCCTGTCTGATTGCTGTGGCTAAGAATTCCAGTACTATGTTTAAGAGTCACGAAAGTGGGCATCCCTGTCTTGTTCCTCTTCTTAAGGGAAATGCTTTTAATTTTTGCCCATTGAGTAGATGTTAGCTGTAGGTCTTTCATATATGGCCTTTATTATGTCAAGATATGATCCCTCTATTCCCGCATTGCTGAGTCTTTATATCAGAAATGGATGCTGGATTTTGTCAAAGGCTTTTTAGCATCTATTGATTTGATCATGTGGTTTTATTCTTCATTTTATGTATGTGGTGTATCATGTTTATTGATTTGTGAATATTGTACCAGCCTTGCATCCCTGGGATGAATACCACTTGGTCATGGTGAATAATTTTTTTGGTGTATTGCTGGATCCGATTTGCTAGTATTTTGTTCAGGATTTTGGCATCTATTTTCATAAGGGATATTGGCCTGTAGTTTTTTTTCTTAGTAGTGTCTTTTTCTAGTTTTGGAATTAGAATTATGCTGGCTTCAGAAAACGAGTTTGCAAGTCTTCCTTCTTTTTGAATTTTTTGAAATAGTTTGAGGAGACTGGGTGTTAGTTCTTCTTTGAATGTTCGGTAAAACCACCCACGTGAAGCCATCTGGGCCTGGGCGTTTGTTTGCTGGGAGAGTCTTGATTACATCTTCAATTCCTTCTCTTGTTATTGGTCTGTTCAAGTTTTCTATCTCTTCCTGGTCCAGTTTGGGAGACTATGTGTTTCTAGAAATTTGTCCATTTCGCTTAGATTGTCGAATTTGTTGCCATATAATTGTTCATAGTAGGTGATAACGATCTTTTGTATGTCTGTGGTGTCAGTTGTTACTTCTCCTCTTTCATTTCTGATTTTGTGTATGGGTTCTCTCTGTTTCTTGGTGAGTCTAGCTAAGTGTCCATCAATCTCGTTTATCTTTTTGAAAAACCAGCTCTTTGTTCCATTGAGCCTTTGAATTGTTTTTTTGCACTCTGTGTCATTTATTTCTGCTTTGATATTTACTATTTCCTTACTTCTACTTGCTCTGGGGTTTTCTTTTTGTTTGCCCTCTAGTTCTTTAAGTTGTGAGGTTAGATAGTCTATTATAAATGTTTCTTGTTTCTTGATGTAGGCCTGTAGTGCTATGAACTTCCCTCTCAGAACTGCTTTCACTGCGTCCCATAGATTTTGTGTTGTTGAGTGTTCATATTCATTGGTCTCCAGGAAGTTTATAATTTCTTCCTTGATCTCCATGGTAACCCATTCATTGTTTAATAACATGCTATTTAGCTTCCATGTGTTCAAATGTCTTTGCATGTTCTTGTTGCAATCGATTTCTAGTTTCATGCCTTTGTGATCTGAGAAAATGCTTGATAGGTGTCCGAGAGCCTGGGAACTGGTGCCAGGCAAACTGCTCAGCCATCACCTCGCTTACCCAACCTAAAATCCCAACCTGTTTCAGGAACTGTTTGCCCCGAACTCATAGATCAACTCCTGTCCCATTCTCCTGTCCTAGTCCAGAAACTGTTCGCTCCGGGACAATAGACTCACATTCCAGGGGCCCCCATGCGTAGCCCCTCAGGACCTAACTCTAACAACAAGTTCCCGCTGCCACAGGCGCAGATATAAAAATCACAAACCCCAGCATCGGGCGCGGCTTCTCGGACTCGACCCCCGGAGTCTGTGAACCCGCCCGGAGTGTACCCAATAAAGCCTGATTTCTGCTTATTCGGCTGTTTGGCTCTCTGGTTTCTTCCCACCTCCCACCGGCGGCGCCTGGCTACCTTACATCTGGTGCCGAAACCCGGGAGAGGGGTTTTGCGACCCGCCTCGGTCCCTGCAGGCTGAGGCGAGAGTCCCCCCCCCTCTCTCCCTGCCTCGTGCCGCCCTCCACCCCGCCCTCCACCGCTTTGAACTCGGAGCTCCCTGAAGATATGGCTTGCAGCCGTAAGTAATTCGATCCCTTTCCCTTCCTGCCGGACCCCTGTGTCCCTGCCTGGGTCTCTCGTCCTAGACTCGGCCAAGCCGAGAGCCCTCCCCTCATGACTTCTGGAGTCTATATAGGGGGACTGATTGAAAGGGACGCCTTTCAGTCACCCCTCTATCTCTGTCCGGAGACGGGTATCTGGAAGGGACGCCTCCCTCATACCCTTTCTCCTCCGACACTTAGGGGTCCGGAAGGCCACTAAATTATGGGAAACTCCGAATCCAAAATAGACCCTAAGACTCCTTTGGTATGTCTTCTTATAAATTTCTCCAAATTAGGATACTCTCAGACCCTCCACAAGCTCAGGTCGCTTGGCCTACAATTTTTGTCGGCGGACCGGAAAGGACTCTGAGATCCCATACATTCAGGCTATTTGGGACCTCCACTCCTGCCCTGACCTTTGCTCACACTGCTCCACTCTCCAGATTCTCCTAGCCCAGACTTTCCCTCCTCCAAAGGCACCTCCTATAGACCCCCCTCCTTACTCTCTGCCCGATGACATCCTTGATCACCTATCGCCTCCCCCAACCCTCCTCAGAGAAGACCCCCCTGGTCCTGACCTGGCTCCAGCTGCCCCACCTCCCGCTTACCCCCTGGGCTCTCCCATAGCAGCCCATACCCGATCTCGCACTCCCCAATCCCCGCCTGCTGTCCTGGCCCCTCTCCGCGAGGTGGCTGGGGCAGAAGGACTGGTGCGGGTACATGTCCCCTTCTCCCTCCAGGACCTCTCTCAGATTGAAAAGCGGTTAGGACCCTTCTCAGCTGACCCCTCAACCTATATCAGAGAGTTCCGATACCTGTCCCAGACTTATGACCTGACAAGGCATGACATCAAAATAATTTGCACCTCCACTCTCACCCCTGAGGAACATGAGTGTATCCTCTCTGCCGCCAGGCAGCAGGCAGATAGAGACCACCTAATAGACAATACAGTCTCCCTCGGCAATGAAGCAGTTCCCCAGGACGATCCTGCATGGAACTATCAGGCCGGCCCTGGATCTAATATTCCACGCCAGAACCTCATGCTCCGATACCTCCTTCGGGGTATGGACGCAGTCTCCAATAAAGTAGTTAACTATGACAAATTGAGAGAAATTACCCAGCTCCCCGAAGAGAACCCGGCCCTTTTTCTCAACAGCCTGCAGGAGGCCCTGGTTCGCTACACCCGCCTAGACCCAGGGTCCCGCAACGGGGCCACAATCCTAGCATCTCACTTTATCTCTCAGTCTGCCCCAGATATCAGGAAAAAGCTAAAAAAGGCTGAAGAGGGCCCTGAGACTTCCATCCAAGACCTGGTAAAAATGGCTTTTAAAGTTTTTAACGCCCGGGAGGAGACGGCTGAAGCAGCCCGGCAGGCGCGGCTGCAACAGAAAGTTAGCCTCCAGACCCAAGCCTTGGTAGCGGCCCTCCGGCCAGCAGGGGAACCGGCAAAAAGACTATCCTCCACAGGAGGACAGCGCACGCCCCCGGGTGCCTGTTTCAAATGCGGGAAGGAAGGCCACTGGGCGAAGGCCTGTCCGCAGCCCAGGCCCCCCACCAAGCCTTGTCCTCAATGCAAACAAATGGGCCACTGGAAGTCGGACTGCCCGACCCTGGCTCAGCCCTCGGTACCTCAATGCAGGGGGACTGAGAACCAGACGTTCCCGGCCCTAGAACTGCTGGGGCTAATGGACGACTGAGGGGGCCCTGGCTCTTGGACTCCAGTTACCCTCGCTGAGCCCAGGGTCACGCTCCAGGTAGCGGGTAAGTCTGTCTCCTTTTTGGTAGACACGGGGGCTACCTACTCTGTCCTTCCCTCTCATTCGGGCCTCACGGTTCCTTCCCAGGTCTCAGTCATGGGAATTGAGGGATCACCCTCGACCCCACAGCGGACGACCCTCCTTAACTGCCTATTTGAGGGTCACCCGTTCTCCCACTCCTTCCTAGTCATGCCCTCATGTCCAGTCCCCCTCCTGGGGAGAGACATTCTGTCCAAACTCCAGGCAAGCATCTCATTCTCCCCGAAACAGATCTTCTTGCTGGCACTGGTGCCAGGCCCCGACCTTGAGCCTAACCCAGACCCCAACGTCCAGCTCCTACCTGGAGTCCACCCCGAGGTCTGTGACACGGATACCCCCACCATTGCCTCCCACCACACTCCTGTTCTAATTAAACTCAAAGACCCATCTTCTTTTCCTAACCGCCCACAATTCCCCATCTCACACGCTTATAGGATGGGATCCCTGCCCATCATCGCCATCCTTAGGACACAAAGTCTCCTGATCCCCACCAATTCACCTTGTAATACTCCTATTCTCCCCGTTAAAAAGGCCTCAGGACAGTACCGCCTTGTTCAGGACCTCCGCATCATCAACGCAGTGGTCGTCCCCATTTCCCCAGTAGTCCCCAATCCCTACACCCTTCTCTCTCACATTTCCCCTACCACCACCCATTTTTCGGTCCTTGACCTCAAGGATGCCTTCTTCACTATACCCCTCCACCCGGATTCCCACTTCCTATTTGCCTTTACCTGGGAGGACCCTGTTTCCAATACCGCTCAACAACTGACCTGGACGGTCCTCCCCCAAGGATTCCGGGACAGTCCTCACCTATTTGGACAAGCATTAGCTGCAGACCTACTTGCTTGCAATTTAACTCCCTCCACCCTTTTACAATATGTAGACGATCTTCTGATCTGCTTACCAACAAAGGCCGATTGCCTCACGGCCACCACCCTCCTACTGAATTTATCTCACCACGAGGCTCTGAAAATCAACCTCCAACAACCATTACAGGTCTTCTCCCCCCATCGCCTTAAGGACCTTCTCTCACACCAGGCTCTGGCCCATCTTGGGCCCTCCCGACTCCAGCTGTACCACCTCCTCTTTATAGAAAACCCCTCTATCACCCTCTCGACCCCCTTGGATCCCACTCTTCTCTGCCTGCCTGTCACCCTAACCCCCCAACTCATGGTCTATACACCTGCTGAATTCAAACAAAAATACATATATTACAACCCGAAACAAAAGCGGGCAATCTTTTTACCCCTTTTAGTAGGACTCTCCCTCTCAGCCTCGGCTGTCGCTGCTGGGCTGGGAGGGGATGCCCTAGCACACTCCTTAGTCACCTCAGAACGCTTAGAATCTCAATTTCAGATTGCTATTGACAGCTCGGCTGAGTCCCTAGCTTCTCTCCAGAGGCAGATCACCTCCCTGGCCCAGCTGTCGATGCAGAATCGAAGGGCCCTGGACCTCCTCACAGCGGAACACGGAGGAACCTGTCTCTTTCTTGGGGAAGAATGTTGCTATTACATCAACGAATCAGGTTTAGTAGAAACCCGCATTGAAACCCTCCACCAGCTAAGTTCAGAACTAAAAAAACAAAAGTTCTCCGTAGATACCTCCTCCTGGTGGAATTCCTCCATGTACTCTTTACTCCTCCCCCTCCTCGGCCCAACCATCATCATAATAATTATATTGCTAATTGCCCCCTGTTTTCTCCGCTTCATCCAGGACCGATTCGCACAGCTCACATGGACAATAGAGGTCCACCAGATAATGCTACAACATTACCAGCCTTTGACCAGTCCCCCGAACTCGGACCACACCGACTTGACACCCCCCACCCCCGACGCCGCCCCCGTTCAGCAGGAAGTAGTCAGAAAGACGACCTGGCCCCTGTTCCTATATCACAGAGTCGGGAATGTCCGAGAGCCTGGGAACTGGCGCCAGGCAAACTGCTCAGCCATCACCTCGCTTACCCAACCTAAAATTCCAACCTGTTTCAGGAACTGTTTGCCCCGAACTCATAGATCAACTCCTGTCCCATTCTCCTGTCCTAGTCCAGGAAATGTTCGCTCCGGGACAATAGACTCACATTCCAGGGGCCCCCATGCGTAGCCCCTCAGGACCTAACCCTAACAACAAGTTCCCGCTGCCACAGGCGCAGATATAAAAATCACAAACCCCAGCATCCGGCGCAGCTTCTCGGACTCGACCCCCGGAGTCTGTGAACCCGCCTGGAGTGTACCCAATAAAGCCTGATTTCTGCTTATTCGGCTATTTGGCTCTCTGGTTTCTTCCCACCTCCCATTGGCGGCGCCTGGCTACCTTACAATAGGATTTCAGTCTTCTTGAACTTGTAGAGACTTAGTTTTTGTCCTAACATGTGGTCTATCTTTAAGATTGTCCCATGTGCACTTGAGAAGAATGTATATTCTGTAGTTTTGGAGTGTAATTCTCTGTAGATATCTATTAAATCCATTTGCTCTAGTACTTCATTTAGAGTCTCTGTTTCCTTGCTAATTTTTGGTCTAGAGGATCTATCTGGTGATGTCAGCAGGGTGTTGAAGTCCTCTGCTATGATTGTATTGCTATCGATTTCTTTTTTAAAGTCCTCCAGAAGATTTTTAATATGTTTTTGTGCTTCTATATTGGGTGCATATATGTTTATCAAGGTTATATCTTCCTGTTAGATAGATCTTTTCAATATTATGTAGTGGCCTTTTTTGTCTCCTGTTATGGCCTTCATTTTGAAATCTATTTTATCAGATATGAGTATTGCTACCCCAGCTTTTTTCCCCTTTTTGTTTACTTGGAAGATTTTTTTCCATCCCTTTACTTTCATCCTATGTGAGTCTTTTGTTGTGAGGTGGGTCTCTTGTAAACAACATATAGATGAGTCATGCTTTCTTATTCAGTCAGCTACTCTGTGTCTTTTTATGGGAGCATTCAATCCATTTACATTTAAGGTGATTATTGATATGTACTTATATATTGCCATTTTTATTTAGTGTGGTTGTACTTTTCTTCCTATTTCTCCTGCTAATTATAGCAGTCCTTTTAATATTTCTTGCAGAGCTGGTTTGGTGCTAATGTAATCCCTTAGCCTTTTTGTTTTTTTTTGCCTGGGAAGCTCTTTATTTGACCTTTTATTTTGAATGATAGCCTTGCTGGGTAGAGTAGTCTTGGATTTAGATCCTTGTTTTTCATGGTCTTGATTACCTCATGCCATTCCCTTCGGGCGTATAGTGTTTTTGTTGAGAAGTCAGCTGAGAGCCTTATGGGGTTTCCTTTGTAGGTAACCTGTTGCTTTTCTCTTGCTGCTTTTAGGATTCTCTCTTTGTCTTTAATTTTTGGCACTTTGATTACTATGTGTGTTGGTGTTCGCTTGTTTGGTTCTTCTTACTTGGGGCTCTCTCTGCTTCTTGAACTTGAATGCCTTCTTCCTTCACCAACTTAGGGAAGTTTTCTGTCACTATTTCTTTGAATATATTCTCTAACCCTTGCTCATTTTCCTCTTTATTTGGGGACTCCTATGATGTGAATATTATTATGTTTCCAGGTGTCCCACAGTGCTCTTAAGCTGTCTTCCTGTTATTTAATTGTTTTTTCCTTTTGGTTTTCTGATTGGTTGATTTTTTCTACCTTAGCTTCTAATTCACTTATCCAGTCCTCAGCTTCCTCTACTCTGCTATTTAGACTTTCCAATGTGTTTTTTATTTTTGATATGTTGTTCTTCATTTCTTCTTTGTGGTTTTTATTTTCCAATTGGTTGATTTTCAATATTTCTATGTCTTTACTCATGGTGCTCATGTCCTTACACTTGCTGTTAAGCTTTCTCAAGATCATGGCTCTGAATTCTAGTTCTGTTAACTTGGTTAACTGCACCTCATTTATCTCCTCTTTGGTAGAAGTCTCTTGTTCTTTTACTTGGCTTTTGTTTCTTTGTTTCACCATTTTGGCTATCACAGTGGGCTTTGGAGCCTGCCAAATTTTCTCTGTGGTTGTTGGTGTCCTGCTGTGTGTGGGTTTGTATGAGGCAGGGAAGACTCACTTTAAACACCACTGTCAATCTTACTTTCCTGGTTAGAGTTGCTAGGCCAGGGAATGGTAGTTGTCTTCTGTCTTTTTTGCCTGGAGGCTATTAGTAGCAGTCACCTGAAGAACCTTGGTTTCTGAGTTGAATGAAATACTTCCTCAGGTGCTCATTGTAAGAGGACTTCCGGAGGGTGGAGCAGAAGCTGGTTGTTTATGGGCCTCAATTGCATTTCAATGGCCACCGGGTAGGGTTGAATCCTGGAGGGAGCAGTTGCCACCTCTTTCCAGGGTCCTGGGAAGGGGTAAGATGACCATAGTCCTGCGTGGCTGTAACTCAGCAAAAGCTCTGAGTGCCCTCCAAATCCCGAGTGTCCCCACACAGTTCCATTCCAGTCCATGCTCCCTCTGCCAGAGCCCATGGTGAGTGTCTGCTGCTAATTTAGCCTCTGTGTCGGCTCTCCGCTGTGGAGCTGCTTGGGAATTTAACCCGAGAGCTCTGCTCCCAGCTAAGGGCGTTGCTCCCAGCTAAGGCCTTGCTTCTGGTCGAGGCTGTGGCAGCTCCCAGCCCAGGGCGCAGCTTTCAGCCGATGTTGCAGGTCCCAGCCGAGGCCGCAGTTCTCAGCCGAGGCCGCAGTTCTCAGCCGAGGCCGCTGCGGCTTTCAGTCGAGAGTGCAGCTCCCAGCCGAGGGTGCAGGTCCCAGCCGAGGCCTCAGGTCTCAGCCAAGGCTGCCGCAGGTTCCAGCTGAGGCCACCGCAGCTCCCAGCCCAGGCCGCTGCAGACCGTGGGCTCCAGGCCCCCTCTCACATCTTCGCAAGCCTACCAGGATTGAGTCAGTGTCCCTGGTTATGTGGTCCTCCAAGCTGCTTTTTGGTTGCCTTTTCCTGACCATTTGTCTTTATTTTCGTTGTAATTCCAGTTTGGTCCTGGGGGATGGTCTGTGTAGCTTCCATTCTCTCCACTGCCATTTTCATTCTTCCCCTGCTCACCATTTGACCCAAGAACTCCTTTTAATTCTACTCTCACTCTTTTATACTTCTACTAATTTTCTCTCTCCTCAGCAATCTTTTCTCTTTTTTGGGTTCTCTAATCTGCAGCTACTGAAATGATTACAAGAAGGCTAAGAGATATTAAGAAGAGGGAAATATGAGCAAGCATTCTAGAAATTTCCTTAGGATGAGTGTGGAAGAAGAGGCAGTAATCGGATTATCAAAATTAAGCACTTAGGAAACATTTTTATTCCTCATTTTCTCTTACCTTCAATATTTGATAAGTAAAACATCTTGATGATTTGGCCTTTTAAAATTTTATTTTTTTGTTAATCCTCACCTGAAGATATTTATTCCATTGAATTTTAGAGAGAGTGGAAGTAAGGGGGGAGAAGAAAGAAAGAGACATTAATGTGAGAGAGACACATCAATTAGTTGCCTCCCATATATGCCCCAACCGGGGCCCGAAATAGAACCTGCAACCCAGGTATGTGCCATGGACCAGGAATTGATCCCATAACCCTTCAGTGTGAGGGCCGATGGCTCTATCCACTGAGCCACAATGGCCAGGGCTGATTTGACTTTTTAAAGGTTGACACATATATTAGAGAGTTTCAGGAAGAAATACCGTTATATAAAATTATCATTATCCTTAGCAAGGGCAATATCAGTGAATGGTGTCAGTGGACGACATAGTGGAGTGTTCAGTAGTGAATAGAAGAGTAAGAAAGTGAGGAAGAGAAGATGAAGGCAGAGAACATTTTTGAAAAGTTTATGAGCCGTAGAGAAGAATAAATAAAAGTAGAAGTGAATGAATTATTGTACTACCTGTGTTGCAACCTATTTTACAACATTTTACTTACAGAGGCAGTGGTTTTACCTGTTACATTGAGCTTATTGAATTCTTGTTGAGAATGTACAAGCCAAATTTCTAGATTTCCAAGGATAATATCCTTAGTGCAAGTAAACAAGTTGCTTCTTTATTTTTTAAAAAAAAGTTTAAAAATTGATTTTTAGAGAGAAAGAGAGTGAAACATTGATGTGAGAGAGAAACATTGATTGGCTGCCTCCTGCACATCCCTTCCTGGGGATGGAGCCTGCAACCCAGGCCTGTGCCCTGACCAGGAATCAAACCGGCAACCTCCTGGTGCATGAATCGAGTTCAACCACTGAGCCACATGTGCTGGGCTTGGTATCACAGTTTTTAAAGAAGAGATTAGCAACTTGAAAATGAACTCTTCGGGAGGATAAGGAATCAGGTGAGAACTTTAAGCAATGATAACTTCTATAATCTATTTCAATTCTGAGGTTCTATTATTTTTATGGTATAAATGGATCAGGCATAGAATCAATTTTGTTCTCAAAATTTATGCTAATCACATTTTTAAGCTGTAAAATACTAATACTGTTGCCTGATTTACATACTATCTGGTTTTGTTTTACTTGATTGAATATATTTTATAAAGTTGAGATTTAGGAGTTCTAGGTTGAAAACTTTAGATTTGGATACCTGAAAAAAATTTTCCGACTGTCTAAAAGTATCTTCTAGTTCCTGGTCTTTAAAAAGCTTACTTTGCATTAAGTTCAGTGTTGGACAAGATGTAATGCATAAAATATTTAAGTTGATAATTTTAAAACTTTAAAAAATAGCCCCTTTCTTTCCTAATTAAACATTATATTACAGCTTAATACACTTAGAAGGTAAAAATTAATTGTTCTAGTTAAGGCACAGGAGAGGGACCTAAAACCCTGCCCACTTAACTTCCTCATTTAAACTTTCCACAAAGCACACAATCACTCTGAATATACAAAATACATACACATTTATACACACACACACACACACACACACACACACACACACCCTCCTTAGACTCTGCAGAATGCCATTGAAAAACAGCCAATTAGCATTAAGTAAACAATGCAACATAATTTGTGATTAACTTTCAAAATGAATGATATCATTCAAGAATGAAGGAGATTAATATCCACTAAGAACACTTTATGGAGTGTGTAAACGTTATCTGTTGCTATATAACAAATTACTCCAAAGCATAGGAGCTTAAAACAACATTTATTATCTTCCAGTTTCTATAGGTCAGGAATCTGAGCCAAAATTAATCTGGTTCCCTGGCTCAAGGTCAATGTCTCTGACAAGGCTCCAAGCTGTAGGCTAGGGCCACAGTCCTGGTGCAGGATCTGCTTATAATTTCTCTCAGTGATTTTTGATAGAATGCAGTTTATTGCAGGCTTGGGCTAAGAACTTTAATTCTTCCCTTGCTGTGGGCTAGGGGCCACCCTCAGTTGTTCAAGACATAGGCCCATAAGGGCAGTTGACTTCAGTAGAACAAGAAATATGGCAAAGGAATATGAGCGAGATGGAAGTCACAGTCTCAAAGAATAGAAAACAATCTATACATTTACAATCAATATTATCTAGCTCCTAAATCTGAGAAATGTTTGGTTAGTTATACTGAATCAGTTGTTTTATATTCTCTAAAATTTTTTTAGAATGTTTCTTTTTTGTTGTTGTTGTTTTTGTTTTATCCTCACCCGAGGACATTTTTCCATTTTTTGTTCAGGTAGAGTGGGAGGGAGAGAGAGGAACAGAGAGAGAGAGAGAAACATCGACGTGAAAGGGACACATCGAGTGGCTGCCACCCGCACAACCAACCAGGGCCGGGGACAAACTGCAACCGAGGTACATGCCCTTAGCGGGAACTGAACCCGGGTCTCTCAGGACCGCAGGCCGACGCTCTAACCGCTGAGCCAAACCGGCCAGGGCTAGAATGTTTCTTAATCTTTTGCTCTAGAAACTTAACAAGCATTAGAATTTATTTCTTAATTGTCACATTTTATATAAGTTGTATGGAATATTTCATAACCTCAAGTGTGTGTTTTGGGGAGGAGAAACAGGGAGTTAATGGTAGATATGATGATGTCTCCAGACAAATATTAACATCTTGATGTGTTTAAGATTAATCACATTTCTGTTTAGGTATAGCCCATGCCTTTACTCCTGCCACAGTACTGAGCCCCCTCATCATAGGGGATGAAGATTCAGAACCATTGTTAGAGGTACTTGTCACTTCAAAACACATTATTCTGAAAACAGCAGAACCAGAAAGCATGAATTACATCTTGGTGTGGGGATTAGAGAATGTGGAATGAGCAGCTGTGGGTAATCGGATAACTAATACACAACTTATGATGTCTATAGGAACATCATACAAACAAGGCACATTTTGAAAAGTGAGCTTTCTCCTGCATATTTTACTGAACCCCACCCAAAGGAATCTAAATGCAAGACGATGGAAATTTTTCAGAAGCACTTCAGTGATCACACCTCATTTTCTCAAGGGGAGGTAGACAGCAGCAAACAGAAAGCTGGCTTTTCCTAAAGTGACGCCTTGGGTAAATGAATGTTTTGCTGCCTTTTATTCTGCCATAGAAACATCTGGAATCACAGAGCTGAAAGGTAGTTCTAGGCTTTAAAAGATGTTTTCCTTTCAGAGAAGGAGTGTTTTTAAGAATAGAAAAGATTGGGGGTGGATAACATCCATAGCACAAGACTCTTGGGCTGCCTCTCCTCCCCGACAGCTTTGTTGCATGGGACTGTCCCATACATATCACCACATTCCTCCATTCCCACTTTTGTCTGAGTTTATATATTTTCTCCAATTTGGGTTCTTACAACCCATATCTTACATTATAATTATGTAAATTCTCTAGGAGAATAATCCAGGTTTAGGTTTCTATAACCATGCTTCTTACCTTCCTCTGAGTCCTACAATGGCACCACGTGTATGATTGATTTCTAGATGAGTAAGTCACTCATGCATACTCTCTAAACCCAGTGCCTCTCTTTTATCTTAAAAAATAAACCTATAGGATTAAGCACTATATTGGGTGGTCCAGACAGTTAAAAAATTATAGGAGATAAAGTGTGAAAGTAAAAAAAGGAGTTTGAAAGGGAGAGTGCAACATGAGCTATAGTCAACAGCAAAATGTAGTGGTCAAGGTGAGCCTTGAGTTATGCTTCAAAAGAAGAGAAGTCGAATGAGAACAGCATAGGGACAAGCAGGAGCAATGGATAACTACATACATCTATATAATAAACCTTCACAATGCGACTGTGGTCTTTGAAATGTACTCATTTCTGTAAAAAATAAAATAAAAAAGTACATACAAACATACATAGTATGTCCAAAGACACTCTTTAATAAGACCAGCAATATCAAATATATTCAAAGCAAAAATTGTGTCTGAGTTATCAAAATCTGTTCTTGTTTGCCCTAATATTGTTGTTTTGGAGACGGAAAATGTTCTTAATATGCCATATTGATGATAGGCATTTTACAGTCTATAGGCAAAGTGAATATTCTGTTAGCTAATGTGTAAAATGTTTCTATTATATATATCTGGTCTAGTGAAGTGAATACTCAAATATATGTGTACCTAAATTTTGTTTCCCTGAAAAGTTATGTCTATAAAAGCACCAAAAATTACCATTTAAAATCAATCAAATGAGCACTTCTCAATTTTTTTCCTTTACTAACATTCTGCAGATATTTTGACAACTTAATTTTTTACTTTATTAACAAAAATGGTGCAATTTTCTAAAAACCGCTCTTGTATTGTTTTACATGATAGGATTCTTAATGGGTGAATAGTTTATTTTGAGCTTCTCTTCATGCTTTCATCTGTTCACAAAACCAGTAGGTATTTGTTGAGCACCAACTCTATGGAAAGTACCATGTTTGGTCCTGGGAAGACAGTGGTGGTCAAGACAGAAAATTGCCCAAATTACCCTTTAAACGTTTAGTTCTGATGCTGGTAAATGCTAGGAGGAGGAGTACATGCTGTAAGTGCATTTAACATGATGTCTGACTTAGTTGGAAACTGGGAGGTCAGGGAAGGTATGTTTTGAGCAAGGCTTTGGAAGATGAGGAGACATTAACTAAAACAACAAAAAGGTCTGGCATATGTAAAGACCTTACTGTAGGAAGATACATGCAAATGTGACTTTTGGGTGGAAACAGAGGTGGAAATATCATTGAGAAGTAAAATTGTAATCATACTCTTGAAATAATTACAGTTAAGGAAGAGTGAGAGACACATTAAAGAAACCAAAAAACAAGGATTTTCTTCCTACTCAGATTTTAGCCGAAGACCTATAAATTCTGAAAACAGAGCCTATAATGAAAAAGTCTTATTATTCATAGATCAATTCTAATGTCCCACAATTTGGGACACTTTTTCTTATCTCCTTAAATAATTCAGTAGAGACATCAAATTGAACTTCATATGGTGCGGGTATTTCTTAGCTACTGGAAATGGATGCCCTTGGAAACGGAACCCAAAGCATGTACCACACACTGTTTTTATAGATGTATCTCTCTGAATTACTTTTTAAATGTCTATAGATAGGTATTATGCTTTAAAAAATACAAGTGCCTTAAAAAACATTACTTCTTTCTAACAATTACACCCTTCATTTCTCTGTGCTGTGTCACTGATGCCTAAGCGATCCCTCTCTTGTACTTAGTTCCAGGTTCATTGGCATGCTTTCCAATTTTATCTGTCATAATCCTTAAAGAAAATCAAATCCACACAGAGCACCCTTCTAATATCTTCATCTCTTGGTTATTTGACCTATTTTTTCCCCAATAATCATGTCCCCTCTTCTAACATTGCAATTTATTCCTTATCTCTATCATTAACCAAATCTTAAAAGTTTTAAACTCTCAGATCCTGCCCTGTTGGGAAGATCTCTATAGACAGACTATGTTCTTTTGAAATATTTTAAGAATGAAGAAATATGTATGTTTAAATTACATAATGACTTGTGACTTGCAAAACACCCTCTCTGAATTATCTTAGGTCTTCTACTAGCTATCTCTCATTCAGTCCCTTTGGCAATCCTGATAGTGATGAAGTTGAGGATTTTGTTAATATCGCTGGATCATAATGATATTGCGTGGCTTATAAGGCCATTGAAACCTTACCCATATATCAAAATTTATAAAAATTTATGGCCACAATAACCAAACCTTTGCAAGAAAATCATGTAAAAATTAGACTTCTGCCTATTTAAGTACTGAGGTAAACCAAGGAAGTATAGGAGAGAAGAGGGTCTGAAAAGACAAAAGATTATAATTGTAACAGGTGACACATACATTGCTAGATTGGGGGGAAAAATGATTTTGTGATAAGCAGCTAATATTTTGCTACTAAGGTTGTTACACTGTTTGTAAACCTTAAGACATCACTCAAAGTGCTCAACTTCTTGTCTGCATTCTTCTCTGCTTAGAGCCAGAAAAACTTTCATTCAGAGGTAAACATTTAACCGTTTCTCTATTAATGTTGATTAGTTATCTTATTTTTTCAGGATTCAATTATTTCAATGTTAGAGTAGAACACTACATAAATTAATACCTGCATAAGAAAGTTTAATTTCTAATGACAAAGAAGTATCCTGAAACTCAAGAAAATATTGATGCTGTGTGTGGGTGTGTGTGTGTGTGTGCGCACGCGCGTGTTTCTTTCTAAGATACAGCTTGACATGTTTTAGTGCCATTCTGCTAGCAATTCATTCATTCATTCACTCAACATGTATTTATTGAAATCCTATGTTTTGTTGGCACTGGACTAATTTCTTGAGATAAAAAGGTGAAAGACATTCTTGGCTTCTAGTCTAGAATGGCCGGAAGGCAGACAATTGAAATTAGAATGGTAACATATTATTATACTGAAGGTGTTGTATGAGTAAAAGCAGAACAGCAGCTGGTCTAAACAACAACATAAAACCTGAGACCTAAAGGATGAGTTAATCCAAGATTAGCCTTAGAAGTGGGCAAGGAGAGTGAGTGAAGCATATCTTAAAGTGGAGCCAGCCTGAGAGAAGAAGGTGCGTTCACCCATGAAGCTAATTTGACTACAGCGCAATGGTTATGGAATGGCAAGAGGCAAGATAGAAGAGGAAGAAGAAAATTGGAGAGTCTTATAAGCCATATTAAGGGCTCATAGGAAGCAGTCATGGGGTTGTAGCAGGTATTTGGCAAGATCATTATGAAATGCATTTAAAAACTGCTACTGGCTAAATTGTTTCTCTTGTATGTTTGTCTGCCACTATATCGATTACCAGGCCTGGTTCAACTAATCTCGCTGACTCCGGACACCTCCCTTCTCACTCAGTGCTGTATAGTACATTTATCAAAGGTTTTTGAAAATACTTTGTAGATATTTCTTAATGAATTCTCCTAGGGATTTTATATTTATTATTTAAACATTAATGCTGGAGCAAGACAATAAACTTCAAAGTAAAATGGCTCTAGGGAAGGAAGCCAAGCAATAAAGGTACCAGCTGATATTGCCTAATTACATTGGCCCACGGAGGCTGATTAGTGTAATATGTAAAACCATGTAGGCAGGAAAATACAATGGCTCTCTGAGGCCACAGAAATTGCAAATCAAGCTTGTTTTAGAATTCATATAATACAGCTCTGAGTAAAAGTCTGTTGAGTGATTTTAAAAATGAGAGCACACATTCAGGAGTTTGCTGCTGTTCTGCTGAGGAGCTTGCATTTACTGTCCCAGGAGACGGTTGCTTTCACAATTCACCCTGGAGCCTGGCATCAGAACAGCACAGAACACTTGACTCAGGTCTCACAAGCATCAGCAGTTCCGACCAAGTACAACACACACCCAAGTGAGCACTGGAACCTGGACTTTCCTGTTTCCCACTTCAATAATAAATGTTTCTCAATCAGTTCAGTCATGGGAAGAACACGTTTTATGTGATGTCTCTTTCCCCGAGACAGAGAAGTTCCACCATACTAACTTGCTCCTGACTTTTTTCCAGGTGTAACAGGTTTACATTATTTTTTAAAATTGTTGACACAATTCCAGATGTTCCCCATTTCCCCCTCTTTACCCACCTCTTCCCAGCCTTTGCTCCCCCTCCCTCTGGCCATCACAACATTGTTGCCTATGTCCATGGGTCATGCATATATTTTTTTGGCTAATTTCTTCATTTTCTTTCACTCAGTCACTCCATTCCCCTTCCCTTTGATCTCTGTTAGTCTGTTCCATGTATCCATGCCTCTAGCTTCATTTTGTTTGTCCGTTTATTTTGTTCATTAGATTCCACATATAAGTGAGATCATATGGTATTTGTCATTCTCTGTATGGCTTATTTCACTTAATATAATACTCTCCAAGTCCATCCATGCTATCGCAAAGGGTAAGAGATCCTTCCTTTTTGCAGCTGCACAGAATTCTATTGTGAAAATGTACCACAGTTTTTTTATCCATTCACCTCTGATGGGTACTTGGGTTGTTTTCATATCTTGGCTATTGTAAATAATGCTGCTATGAACATAGGGGTGCATATATTCTTTCTGATTGGTGTTTCAGGATTCTTAGGATATATTTGCAGAAGTGAGATAATTTGGTAAAAGGCAGTTCCATTTTTAATTTTTTGAGGAAACTCCATACTGTTTTCCACAGGGGCTGCACCAGTGTTCATACCTACCAATAGCACACAATGGTTCCCTTTTCTCCACATCCTGGCCAGCACTTGTTTGTTGATCTATTGATGGTAACCATTTTGGCAGGTGTGAGGTGATATCTCCATGTGTTTTAATTTGTATCTCTCTGATACTTAGTGACGGTGAGCATTTTTTCATATGTCTGTTGGCAATTTATATATCCTCTTTGGAGAAGTGTTTGTTCAGGTCTTTTGCTCATTTTTGAATTTGATTGTTTGTCTTCCTGGTGATGAGTTGTAAAAGTTCTTTATACGTATATTTAGGAAATTAACCCCTCATCAGATGTATCATTGGCAAATATGTTCTATACAGTGGGATTCCTTTTTATTTTGTTGATGGTTTCCCTTGCTATGCAGAAGCTTTTAATTTTGATATAGTTCCATTTGTTTATTTTTTCTTTGTTTCCCTTGGCCTAGGAGATATATCAGCAAAAATATTGCTATGAGAGATGTCTGAGATTTTACTGCTTGTTTTCTTCTAGGATTTTTATGGTTTCACAATTTACATTTAAGTTTTTATGCATTTTGAATTTATTCTTGTTTATATTGTAAGTTGGTGGTCTAGTTTCATTTTTTTGCATGTAACTGTTTATCTTTCCAACAGCATTTACTGAAGAGATTGTCCTTACGCCATTGTATGCTCTTGTGTCCTTTGTTACTATTAAGTAACCATAGAGATGTGGATTGATTTCTGGGCTCTCTGTTCTGTTCCACTGATCTATATGTTTGTTCTTATGCAAGTACCAGGCTCTTTTGATTACGATGGCCTTCTAGTATATTTTGATATCAAGTATTGTGGTACCTTCAGCTTTGTTTTTCTTTCTCACGATTGCTGTGGCTATTTGGGGTCTTTTTGATTCCATATAAAATTTTGGAATCTTTTTTCTAGTTCTGTGAAATACACTATTAATATCTTGATAGGAATTGTATGAATCTAGAGATGACTTTGGGTAGTATGAACATTTTAAAGATGTTAATTCGTCCAATCTATGAACATTGTATGTGCTTACACTTATTTACATCTTTCTCTATTTCTTTCTTCATTGTCCTATAGTTTTACGAGTATAGATTTTTTACCTCCTGGTTAAGTCTATTTCTAGGTACATTATTAATTTTTTTTGTTGCAATAGTAAATGAGACTGTTTTCTTAGTTTTCCTTTATGATAATTCATTATTGGTGTATAAAATACCACCAATTTCTGAATATGAATTTTGTATCCTGTTACTTTGCCAAATTTATTTATTAATTTTAGTAGTTTTATGGTGGAGTCCTTAGTGTTTTTTATGTATAATATCATGTCATCTGCAAATAATGACAGTTTTACTTCCTCCTTTCCAGTTTGGAGTTGTTGTTTTTTTCTCTTTTTCTGGTCTGATTGCTTTGGCTAGGACTTCCAGTCCTATGTAGAATAAGAGTGGTGAAAGTGGACATCCCTGTATTGTATCTGATCTTAAGAGAAAGGGTTTTGTTTTTTGTCTGTTGATTATGATGTTTACTGTATGTTTTTCAAATATGTCCTATATTTTGTTGAGGTATGCTCCCTCTATTCCTACTTTGCTGACAGTTTTTATAAATGGGTGCTGATTTTATCAAATGCTTTTTCTGTGCCTATTGATATAACCATGTAATTTATATCTTTCATTTTTCTTTCACATTTATTGATCTGTGAATACTGTACCAACCTTGCATCCCTGGGATAAATCCCATTTGATCATGGTGTATGATGTTTTTAATGTATTGCTGAATATTGAGGATTTTAGGATCTATGTTAGTCAGGGATATTGGCCTATAATTTTCTTACTTTGTAGTGTCTTTATCTGATTTTGGAATTAGAATAATGCTGTCCTCTTAAAAAGAGCTTAGAAGTCCCCCCTCCTCTTGAATTTTCTGTAATAGTTTGAAGATAATAAGTTTTAGTTGTTCTTTAATGTTTGGTAAAATTCACCTATAAAGCCATTCTGTTCAGTAATATTTTTTGCTGGGAGTTTTTTTTATTACTGCTTCAATTTCATTACTTGTTATTGGTTTATTAAGGTTTTCTGATTCTTCCTGATTGAGTTGTGGAAGATTTCATGTTTCTATGAATTTGTCCATTTCACCCAGATTTTTCAGTTTTTGACATATGGTTAGTTGCTCATAGTATTCTCTAACAATCTTTTGTATTTCTGTGGAGTCAGTTGTTATTTCTCCTCTTTTGCTTCTGATCTTATTGATTTGGGTCTTCTCTGTTTTTTTCTTGATACGTATGATTAAAGGTTCATCAAGCTTGTTTATCTATTCAAAGAACCAGCTCTTGGTTTCATTGATTTTTGGTAGTGAGTTTTTTTTTGTTTGTTTGTTTTTTTGCTCCATGTCCTTTATTTACACTGTGATCTTTATTATTTCCTTCCATCTACTTACTCTGTTCTCTTTTTGTTATCCTTTTTCTAGTTCTTTTATGTGTAGGGTTATATTTTTTATTTGAGGTTTTTTTTGCTTATTGAGGTAGGCCTGTAATGCTATGAATTTTTCTCTCAGGATTGCTTTTGCTGTGTCCCAAAGATTTTGGATTGTTGTTTCATTTGTTTACAGGAAGTTTTTTAAAAAAATTCTCTTCCTTGATCTCATTTGTTACATATCATTGTTTAATAATATGCTATTTAGCCTCCACGTGTTAGCATGTTTTTGAGTGATTTTATTGTAGTTGATTTCTAGCTTCATGCCATTGTGATCTCAATAGATGCTTGATCTGATTTTAATATTTTTGAATTTGTTAAGACTTATTCTGTGTCATAACATGTGGTCTATTTTTGAGAATATTCCATGTGCACTTGAGAAGAAAATATTCTGCTGCTTTGGTATGAAATATTCTATAAATATCAATTAAATCCATCTGCTTCATGTGTCAGTTAAGGTCGCTGTTTTCTTGTGGTTTTGTTTGGAAGATCTATCTATCTATTGATGGCAGTGAGTTTTAAAGACTCTTATTATGACTATATTTACTGTTGGTCTGTCGCTTAAATCCATCAAGAGTTTTTTCATATATTTAGGTGCTCCTATATTGGGTGCATATATGTTTACAAGGGTCATATCCTCTTGTTGGGTTGATTCCTTTAGTATTATGTTGTGATGCTTTTTGTCTCTTGTTATGGCCTTTGTTTTGAGGTCTGTTTGTCAGGCATAAATATTGTTACTCCAGCTTTTTTCTTTTGTTTCCATCTTCATGGAAATTTTTTTCCATCTCTATACTTGTATTGTGTGTGAATCTTTTGTTCTGGAGTGAGTCACTTGTAGGCAGCATAGATATTTCTTATCCTTTCAGCTACCCTATCCTTTTTTACTATAGTATGTAATCCATTTATGGTTAAAGTTGTTATTATTATTTCCTTTGGACAGCTTTATTGAAAGACGAGGACAAGGAATGACAAGTAAATAAATAAACAAGCAAATAAATACGAGTGAAAACAACAGAGCTCCCCTATCTTCAAAGTCATGTCATCATTGGCCTCAGGCTTGGGGCATCTGGGCCTCTGTCATTTTAAGGGATCATGGGCACAGCGGTGCTGGCATTTATAGCTAAGGTTATTATTGATAGGTACTTATTTTTTGCCTTTTTTTTTTCATGCCTATGTTCTTCTCTGTTTCTTCTTCTTCTTAAAGCAGACCCTTTAACATTTTTTTGAACTTCTGATTTGGTGGTAACTAACTATCTCTCTCTTGCTGCCTTTAAGATTATTTCTTTGTTTTTAACGTTTGCCATTTTAAAAAAAAAATCCTCACTTGAAGAAATGCTTAGAGAGAGGCCAGGAGAAGGAGATGATAGGTAGGTAGATAGATAGACAGACAGACAGATAGATAGATAGATAGATAGATAGATAGATAGATAGATAGATGATAGAAACATCAATGTGAGAGAGAAATATTGATCAGCTGCCTTCCATATGTGGTCCAACTAGGGATCAAACCCACCAACCAGGTATGTTCTCTAATCAGGAATCAAACCTGCAAACTTTCAGTGCACATGAAAACACTCAATCAACTGAGCCTCTCTGGCTGGGCAACATTTTCTGTTTTAATTATGATGTGTCTTGGTTTTGGTCTCTTTGTATTCATCTTGATTGGGGCTCTCTATGTTTCCTAAACTTGTGTGACTTTCCTTTACCAGTTTAGAGAACAATTTTTGTCACTATTTTTTCAAACACGTTTTTTGTCCCTTGCTCTCTTCTTGTATCCCTATGATGCAGATGTTGTGTTACATGTTGTCCCAAAGTTCCCTTAAACTATCTTCTTTCTTTTGATTTTTTTTTCTCTTTCTGCTGCTCTAAATAGGTGGTTTTTCTAACTTGTCTTCCAAGTGGCTGATTTGATCTTCTGCTTCATCCAACTTACTTTTTATTCCTTCCAGTGTATTCTTGACGTCATTTTTCATTTCTGATTGGTTATTTTTTATGATTTCTATTTCCTTTTTTATGCTGTTGTAGTTTTCACTAGGCTTCTTGAACATCCTTATAACTGTTTATTTGAACTCTTTATCTGATCAATTGTTTGCCTTCATTACATTTAGCTCTTTTTCTGAAGATTTCCTCTTTTTTTTTCATTTGGGATCTGTTTCTTTTTTTTCCCATTTTTTTTTTGTCTCTTTGTGTTTGTTTCTATGTATTAGGTAGAACTGCTATGACTCCCAGTCTTTGTGGGGTGTTCTTATGTATTATGTGTCCTGTGGGACCCAGTGGCGCAGTCTCCATGATATCCTGAGCTGAGTGCTCTAGGAATGTCTGCTGCATGGGTTATGTGAGCCCTACTGTTGTAATTGAAAATTCATTGGTGTGGCCTGTTCATGTGTGGGGTTGACCCTCAGGTTGGCTGAGTGTGACATTCAACCCTGACCATGGTGTGCAAGCTGTGTATAGCTGCTGACAAAACAAAATGAAAAACAATAACAACATCAACAAAAAATAAGAAAATAAAAGAATAAGTAAAAAGAGATAAGAGAGAAAAAAGAAAACCAATAAGTGAAGAAATAAGGAAAAGAAAAAAGATAAAAATAAAAAAAGAAAAAATAATAAAGAATAAGAAAACAAAAACAAAAGAATAAGAAAACAGAAAAAAATTAGAATAAGAACAGGAAAAATAAAAAAGAAACATAAGTACATATAAGAGAAAAAGAAATAAAAGAATGAAGAAGAAAAAAGTGATGTTTACTTCAGCAGAGTTTAGTGCCCACTGTGATCACTGGATTTGCTGGTTGTGAAGCTTGTTGGATTCTGCTCCAATGCTGTCTGATGCTGGCCACTTGGTGTGTTGATTCTGGGTCTCTTGGTGGAAACTCTGGTGTAAGCCAATGTCAGATGCTGTCTATGCCTGACCCTTGGCAACATGATTGAAGATGCAAATGTTATACAGTTTGTGGCTGCCTCTCCTTGGCTTGGCTTACATGGGAAGGACCAAGCTTCACTCCAAGATAGGCTTTTACAAGCACAGGTCCCGGGAGAGATTCAGCAAATGTCTCAAGGCACCCCGGGATCTGCCTTTATCTACCTCCACCTGCTGGCTGGCTGTTTGGCTTAGTAACTGAAAAGGCTGAGCCACTGAAAGAACCTCTGGGAGAATCAGGAGGGTGGGATTATTTGATCTCTCATAAGGGGGAGGTGCTGTTCAAACTTCATGGAAGATAGTGGGTGTAATCCCTTACCACAGAGCCACATGTCTGAGTCTGTCCCAATTGTTTTCCTTAACTTGAAAGGGCAGATACCCTAGTAGTCAGGGGAATGAGGCTTCCAGAGCCCTGAGGTTGAATCTGCTGGAAGTCAAGAGTGTGTTCCTATAACATCTCCCATGTTGGGGAAGAATCAGTCTGGTTCAAGAAAATGTGAGATGAATGACCTCACACAAAAGCCAGTCACTCACACCTCCAGAGTCTGCTCTGACATCTATGCCCTGGCCTATGCCACTGACTCATCAGTAGGGCTTAACATGCAAGTGGTGTGTGTGGGATTCCTGAAGGTGGGGTAAGAGCTTTTTCCCAGGCTGATGTCACTCAGAGGGGATTGACCCACCCAAAGAGGATGGCTACTGAGGTTCTGGAGGACAACCCAGCACAGGGATCATAGCAGCTGATCTCCCACATCTCTCCCCCAAGCCACAAACCCCAGACCCTTCTCAGGGGACTCCAGGCTGCACCGCCCTCCCTCAGCTGGAGTGCAGAGTCAGTGACTGCAAATGAAACTGTTGCGCTAGCCCTCTAAGAGGGTGCCTTTGTCTCTGGTAGGCAGGTACTACCTCTCCTTGTTGGACAGAAACCCTGCCTCTCTTTACAACTAGATGTTATGTGTGCATCTGCTCCTGGCTCTGGTGCTCCAGTATGGGAAGCCCAGCCTGGGGTCTAGGCTTCATGCCTCTCAGAGGGATCCTCCCACAGCTGAGCTATCCCTCCACAACCTTGGCCACTGCCCACTGGAGTGGAGCTAGCCCCTTTCATGTCTCTGCCCTTCCTATAGTCTCATGGTGGTTTCTTCTGCCAGTCCTTGGTTATAAGTCTCCTCTTCAGATAGTCTTTAGTTGGTAATTCAGGGTAATTGTTCTCTAGTTTAAATTGATTTCCAGTTTGGTTTTGGGAAGAGGTAGGAGTAAGATTCACTTCCTTTGCCACCACCTTGAAACTCCTCTTGTTCTTGACTTTCTATCCCTATCTGTGGCAGATTCTTTTTTTTTTTTCCTCACTCAAGATCGAAATGCTTGTGCTTTGGTGATTTTATCCTCACATCTAAAAAGGGAACAAAATTGTTCATTCTTCATGATGGTTCATTTTCATTCTTTCAGGAGTCACTGTAGTTTACATTATTCTTAACTCACCCCTGAATTACTGCAGTGGCTTCCAGACTGAAGGAAACAATCATTATTTTTAAATATCTGGAGAGCTGTGGTGTAGCAGATGCAGACTGTGTTGCTTCCGATGGCAATGAGAAGACTGAACATTCAAGCTACTCAGTAGAACACTGAGCTCACCATCAGGCAGCCTCACTAAAAAATGATTCTCCTAGTTCTTCCTTCTAAGCAGTTTAGATGATCTTGTCAGGGAGGAAGAAGATATTTCTGCACTGCATATGTAGTTGGAAGGCATAAAATAACTACCTATTGCTACTATTTATGAACTTTATCAACAGATTGGTAGAAAATTCAGGGTAAAATTAAGTATATAATAGAAAAATATATAAACATTTTCAATATATTTTAAAATAACATTTGGCTCAAAGCCTCTTATTATTACAGTTAAGTATGTATATTCATCTATCTGTTTGAAAATATTCTGGTAATAATATTCAGTATTTATATCGATTTTAATTTAGTTAATCTCCACATTCCCATTTAATAGATGCAGAACAATGGCATATGAATGATGACATTTACTCTAAGATATTTTGCAGATACATTTTTATTGAGACCTCATGATAATCAGTAGAAGCCTTGACTATCAAGATTGCTTAATAATTCTTGCACCATTCTGAACTGAAATATAATTGTAAACATCAGATGAAATGTTATGCTAAGGGAGTCCAAAATAGATTAATAAGAGAGTTGTAGTCAGTAATTTCATATGCATTTGCACAAGGGTTGTGCAAAAAGAACAAAAAACAAAACAAAACAGAAAATAGTTCTGACTCCCTCTTTATCAAAGAATAACTCTTATCACCTTCTAGGATTTTCAACTGTTTAAATTGCATAAAGGTAGTGCATAGATATTTGTTGTGAAAGAATTTCACGACTAGTTTACTTATTTGATTGAATGCCTACCATACATTAGGTACACAAAGTAGACAGGAAATTCATTGTTGTTTTTTTATGTGAATTGTTGCAAAAACCTTATGAACTCTTTGCCTGCCTCCAGCAGATGCTTCTTCTTGTTCACATGCCATATCACCCCAGTTATGTTTTAAAAACACCAGTCAGATTACATCGCTGCCCTAGATAAGCTTTTTTGTTTTTTAATTTTTAATTTTAATTTTTTTCTTTACTGATTTTAGAGAGAGAAGAAGGGAGAAGGAGAGAGAGATAGAAACACCGATGAAAGAGAACATCGATTGGCCACCTCCTGCATGCCCCCCGCTGGGGATTTTGCCCACAACCTGGGCATGTACCCTGACCGGGAATTGAACCAGCAACCTCTTGGTGCATGGGTTGATGCTCACCACTGAGCCACACCGGCCAGG
Organism: Molossus molossus; assembly: GCF_014108415.1. NCBI lineage: Eukaryota > Metazoa > Chordata > Mammalia > Chiroptera > Molossidae > Molossus > Molossus molossus. The sequence goes on from NW_023425401.1 coordinate 87,708,204, forward strand.
CCTAGCTAAGCTTTGAATGGCTCCCATTGACAACTGAATGAAACCCAAACACCTTGTTTTGTTTAAGCAAAGCAATTTTATCTTTTCAAGAAATTGAAAATTTTTTATTATCTTTGATTTAACAATACCATAATTGAAATCAATGTATCAATATAAATATAGGTTCCACTCAAGTCAACTTGAGTACCTATATTCAGTTTTAATACTGGTGTAAATAGTAACATGTGTGCTTTTTAGAATTCTGGCATTTTGCACACTGGCTTTATCATTTTCTCCTCATATATTCTCATTAGTTAGGAGAAAATATATCTTTAAAAGTGTAATAGAATATTAACCATGGAAATAAATTATGTGAAGACCAATGAAAAATTAATCATAAAACTTAAAGTATTTGGGAAAAACTACTATATTTGTGGGACACTGGGTTCTTATTTATCCTTTTATCAGTCCATCATGTGCACTTAGGTTCTCAAGTCCTAAGTAATCTTTGTTTTTCTTATAAAGTATAAGAGACAAATAATCTATATTTCAAGTTGACGTTATTTCCCTATAAAAAACATTTTCCCATTTAATCAATATGTTTGAGCCTAGATTGCTATACTCACTTTATATAGAACCAAGATACATACCGAATAGCCTTAGGAAAACTTTGCGAGATTTCTGAGACATTAAGGTAAACAGCACTCCAAAGGCAAGCTTGCCTCCCGAGGTTTAAAGTTTTTAATGTAAACAGGCATGACTGGGAAAAGCAAACCATGTGTTGTTAACATTAAAAGGACACTGTGTGCATTACCCTTCTGGAATGAGAAACATTAAAGTCATTTTTTTAAAGCAAGGCTCACTTACAATGAGATTAAAAGAAGTTAGCAAGTTGTCATGTGGGTTTTGCTACACAGATTTGGGCATAATCAGAAATTCTAATCGTCAGAGGCTGGGAGAGCTTTATAACTGCAGAAGAGGGAGGGCCCCAAGTGTCAAACTCTCCAGAGGTAAACAAAGATTTATCACCTCAGTGGTTAGGTGGGTGAAAAGTAGGTGGTGTGGCTGGATTAGTGTCACCCCAGTGAATTTAGTGATGAAGGACAGAGAGCCTTTGGGTGGGGGGGTGCATTGACAAAGAGCTGGAATTTAGGAACTGAAATATGTGTTGTAATGCAATGGATTTCAGGAATCTTACTCATACATCAGTCACAGACACAGCATTATGGATGAACCTTAGACAGTGTTTAGATAACCATTGAACGCACATCATCATGACTTCCCATTGAATGCACACCATTGTGACCTCCACAGAGAATGTATCTGCAGTCCTTCTAATGGCAGGCTTAAGCCTATGTGTTCCATGAAGATGAAGATCTAATTACACATTATGCCTGCCTTTCTACCAATAGATGTATTTGCTCAATAATAGGTGAAAAAAATGAGATTTGTTGTCTCTTTCTTCCTGAGATCATGTACCTCCATCCCTACTTACTTCTGTGCTATGACTGCTAGGGGACAGCCACGAGAAGAGAAGAGCCCCAAGAGAAGGCTGAGAGTAAGAAGCCGCCTGGTTTTGCTGCCTCCTTTCCTTTTCCTGGGTATTTGAAAACGACAGGTTTGAAAAGTGAGCAAGTTGGATTAGCAACAGATGAACTTTAGGAGTCTTTCGGTTCTAGTATTTCATGAAATAAGATAGGGCCATGTCATGCCAAACTACAGTCTGACTCCAGACCCTTCAATTATAAATAAAACCAAATATGTAAAATAACAACAGCAACTAATGTCAAATCATAAAACTATCAAAATATTAACACGCGATATATACAAAATAGCAAATAAATTTAATGATTTTTGTTATATTTATTAGGTATCATTAAGTGAATGTATTCCATACCTACATGCCTAAGATAAAAGTTACACTGTCTCTGCCTATACTAACAATGTTTTACTATTCACCCCACAAGATGACTAGTCAAAAACAAAAACAAAAACAAATGTTGCTAAGGATCTGGAGAAATTAGAACCCTTGTACATTGTGGTAGGAATGTAAACTGGTAGAACTACTGTGCAAAATGGTATGGGTATTCCTCAAAAGAAAATTAAAATTACCATAAGCTCTAGCAATTTCACTTCTGAGTATACACCAAAAGAAATGCAAGCTGGGACTTAAACTGATATTTGTACACCGATGTGCACACCAGCATTGTTCACAATGACCAAAGGTGGAGAAAACCCAAGTGTCCATTGACAGATGAATAGATAAACAAAATGTGGTGCATGCATACAATGAAACCTTAAAAAAGAAGGGGATTTAACATGTGCTACAACATGGATGGACTTTAAAGACATTCTACTAAGTGAAATAAGCAATAACAAAAGGACAAATATTGTATAATTCCACTTAATATGGGATACCTGAGTAATCAAATTTATAGAAACAGAAATCAGAATGGTGGTTGCTGGAGAGGAGGAGAAAATGGGGAATTGGTATTTAATGAGTACAGAGTTTTAGTTGGGAAAGATGAAAAATTTTGGAGATAGATGGTGGACATGACAGTTATGCAACAATGTACAGATGCCAATGAACTGTACACTTAAACATGGTTAAAATCGTACTTTATTTATTTTTTTTAAATTTTTATTTATTTTTTTTGTTACAGATGTTTCTCCTTTTTTACCCCATTGGCACCCCCCTCCCCACCCCACCCCTGCCCTGCCCCCGGCTTTGTTATCCATGTCTATTGGTTATGCATACTTACATATAAGTTCTGTGGTTTACCTCTTCCCACCCCTCACCCCTCTTCTGAGGGATGTCAGTCTGTGCCCTACTTCCATGTTTCTGCGTCTACCGTATTCCTCAGATTGTTATGTTCATTATATCCCATATATAAGTGAGATCATGTGGTATTTGTCTTTTTCTGCTTGGCTTATTTCACTTAGGATAATACTTTCCAGGTCCCTCCATGTCGTCTCAAAGGATAAAAGATAAAATGGTACTTTAAAACAATTATATTCAGAGAGAGGAAAGGAGGGAGAAATCAATGTGAAAGAGAGAGATTGACTGGTTGCCTTCCACACATGCTTTGATTGGGAATTGAACCCACAACCTGCGTATATGCACTGACTGGGAATCAAACCCATTACCTTTGGTATACAGCAGAATGCTCCAACCAACTGAGCTACACTGGCCAGGGCTAAAAATGGTATTTTTTCATGTTACATATATTTTACCACAATAAAATATTCTATTAACATAAAAAAAAAAAAAAAGAAAAGAAAATAGAAGCTACTATTCTCCTTTGGTAACTGAGACATTATAATTGACTTCCTGTTCTGACCAGAGTCTGAGGCAATTTATGTTTTAATGTTTTCGTTATAAAGGAAATTATAACCAGAAAATGGGGGAGGGGCATAGATGCTGGGTAAGCAAAAGTAGCAAATCCTGTTTGGACCAGGACTCAAAGCTGGATGCAGTGTGGAAGGGGCTGGAAAAGCTGAGAAGACAAGTCAGGAGTTAGAGCTTAGTCAACCACAAGCTGAGGGGCCATGGATGCAGAGGAATCCGGAGGGTGATGGACCCTCTTCCTCTACCCATAAAGTGACTGAATCAGATGTGACCCTTCAAATCACCTTCTATCATCACACGTTCTATTTCACTTCTCTTAATTAGTTTCACACATTTTTCTTCTCTCACTGGATATAAGATCCTTTGTAATAATTAATGCTATATTTATTCCTATCTTCTCTATAATTTATAATAGGTACTTTCTAAGTAATGAGTGAATGAATGAAGGTGAGTTCAGTAATGTAGTGTCTGTCCTATCAGAATTTATAGTGTAGGGAAATATTGACTTAGATGAACCACCTACTCAATTCAGGGAAACATGTTCAAGATATTTTGTTTGTCTAAAAGTGCAGAATAAAATATAAATGGAAGCTGTCAAAAATAATAGAATACATCGAGAATGATACATGAAGATAATAAATAGTGTTAACATTTATTTAGCATTAACTAAATGCTAGACTATGTATTAAGTAATTTTTTGAAAAAATATGTTTTATTGATTTTTTTTTCTTTTAGAGAGAGAGGATGGAAGAGAGAGAGAGAAACATCGAGAGAGAGAAATCGATCGGCTGCTCCTGCACGCCCCCTTCTGGGGATGGAGCCCTCAACCCGGGCATGTATCCTGAACAGGAATTAAACTGGGCCGTCTTGGTCCATGGGTTGATGCTCAGCCACTGAGCCACACACGCTGGGCTGTATTAAGCACTTTTGATGGATTATTTTGTTTAATAGTCACAAAAAGTTGAAGGTGTTTATTTTCATTTTACTGTTAGAATAATCTAATGATACAAGGTTAAATAATTTTTTCAAGGCCACATAAAAATATATATTTGATTAATTATTTAAACTCAATTGAATAATTGAATTCAAACCCTACAGTGTTTTAAGACAAATGTTTCCTGACTAGTGATGTGATAAACAACAAACCAGGAACTTCACACATATGACTTCTTAAATCAAAGACTGGTGCTAACTCTACAATGACTGTTGGTGAGATCCGGAGATTTTTCTAGTGGTCACAGATGACTGCAGAGCGTTTGAATACTAATTTTAAAAGAATGAATATTTTAGTGGTTTTGAGTAGTGAATAGTCATTTCAATTTTGTCAGAGAGTATCTTACAAGCCTGAGCAGTGTAATGCAAATAAATACATATTTAAAATATAAGTGACATGCTTATTTCTATAAAAGAGGAACTAAATATTGTCTTAAGGAAAATACCAGGTATTTAAAAGAGATAGCTAAAACCTATTTTACTTATTTAAAAAACAAAAACTTATTTTTAATAAAATAAAATGATTTAACCATTGAAAATGTTTAGTTACTAATGCCAAAGAATTAAGTATACATGAGATCACATTTTTAGTGCTCATTTGAAGATATTTTTCCTTGCCATGCATGGCTGTATGGGGTGAGGTGTTCCTGAAACATAAGTTCAGCCTTATCTGTGGTTTTTCAGTATGCTTGACACACACGACCTGTATGGTACTGCTAATCAGATGTACACTCATTGGTCATTACAATCTAGCTTGATTTACTTCTTTGGCTTCAGTGTGCTACTAAGAAGACCTAGCCTATAGTATCATTTCTCCGAGCCACTTTATTCTACACAAAGAAAATATAATTGCATTGAACCATTCTCCTCACCTTTAGCTCTTGATCAAATGTGTCATATATTGGGAAACATGGTTTCTATTGTGAAAACACAACTAAACTGAATAGAACAAACAAGGACCACCACTCCGCTCTCATCAGGCAACTCAAAATACCTGCCCTGGTTTAGTAGTAACATTTTTACTTTATTTCTGCATTTTTTCTAAAACATTAATTTAATCACTATTTTCTAATTTAAACGTGTTTTATTGAAGAATAACAGACATCCAGAAAAGAAAATATACAATGATATGCATCGTACTATGAATATTATAAAGGGAATATTCTCATTAATCACTCCCACGGTAATTATGATTTTAATTTCTAAGACTGTAGTTTAACCCAATGTTTGGCTGTTGTGAATAAACATATACTCACATTCTTGTTGGTATATACCAATGATGGAAATTGTTGCACCAAACGGTAGGCTCATGTTTAATTTTAAACATAACACAAAATCATTTTTTCAAAATTGGCTGTTTTATTTTACACTTCTACTAGCAATATATGGGAGTTCCCATTACCCACACCCTTGTTACCCGTCTTCTGAGCAACATGTGAATTTTATTCTTTTTCCTGTTTGATGAAGGTTTCCTTTTCATTGGAGCACTTCATACATTTACATTTACTATAGTTACTGACATTTTGTGATAGACATCGATAATGTCACTATTTTCTCAATATGTGTCCAGCAGTTCTTCCTCCAGTTCACGTCTCTGTCGACGGCTCTGCTCTGCTCCGTTCCTCGCCTTTTCAGTCTCTTCTTTTCACTTCCATCAGGGACCTTGGGGGCAAAAGCAGGACCGATTATAATTTTTATAAGCATTCGACTATCTATGTTCACACATTTAGTTCCTTTTATGCCTAGGCATTTTACAAATATTATCTCAAAGATTTTTTATTGGGGGGGAGTAATAGGAAGGAAAGATGAAGGAGAAAAGGAAAAGTATAGGGAGAAGAGAGAGAGGAGTAAGCTGGAGAGGGCCCAGGAAAGAGTTTGTTCAAGTTCAAAGTCAAACCTTTTTAAGCATCACAGGGATCACAGTGCCTTTTATGGTAGTAGACTGATAACATCCACTTTTTAGTATGAAAAGTATACAAAAAGCTAATAAATTTTATAATACTATGTAATAAATAATTATTTCTCTAAAAATGTTAAATTGTAATTTTACAAATTTTTACAATCAGGAAAGCTATGTGTCTGTACACACACACACACACACATACATACACACATGCATATAGATACACATGTATATGTGTATGTGTATCTATATATCCCTATAATATGGAATGAGTTCTTCCACTTTTCATTATATATATTCATATATATGTTTGTTTTTATGTCTATACACATAAAATTTAGAATATATTTTTCTTCCAGTTTCTCTCCTTTTTTTTTTTTTATTCTCCCCAGGGGACATATTTTGTTCAGATAGAGTGGGAGGGAGAGAGACAGAGAGAAACATCAATGTGAAAAGGACACATCGAGTGGCTGCCACCTGCACAACCCACCCAGGGCTGGGGACATGCAACCGAGGTACGTGCCCTTACCAGGAACTGAACCCAGGTCTCTCTGGACCGCAGACCGACGCTCTAACTGCTGAGTCAAACTGGCCAGGGCAGTTTCTCTCCTTTTTAAAAATTATAATTGGACAAGTTAACATCACAAATACCTATTTTAAATTACTTCTTAGATAAAATGTTTCTAATATAAAATTAAGGATTTTTAATAGAAAACTAAGGATATTTCAGGAGATCTATAACATTTTAAATAAATAATATTGACTTTATTTATTTATTTATTTATTTTAACATTTTTTTTCTATAATTAATTTTTGTTATAGATGTTTCTCCTTTTTCCCCCACTGATCCACCCTTCCCCTCCCTCCCTGCCCGTTCCCCAGTTTGTTGTCCATGTCCCCTGTTCATGCATACATGCATATAAGTTCTGTAGTTTATCTCTCCCCCACCACACCCTCTTCTGGGGATTGTCAGTCTGTACCCCACTTCCACGACTACCCCATTCCTCAACTGTATGTTCATTATATTCCACAAATAAGTGAGATCATATGAAACTTGTCTTTCTCTGTTTGGCTTGCTTCACTGAGGATGATATTTTCCAGGTCCCTCCATGGAGTCTCAAAGGATAAGAGATCTTTCTTTCTTACAGCTGCATAGTACTCCACTGTGAATAAGTACCACAGCTTTTTTATCCATTCATCTACTGATGGACACTTGGGCTGTTTCCAGATCTTAGCTATTGTAAATAGTGCGGCTACAAACATGGGGGTACATATATTCTTTCTGATTGGTGTTTTAGGCTTCTTAGGGTATATTCCTAGAAGTGGGATCACGAGGTAAAATGGAAGTTTAATTTTTAATTTTTTGAGGTAGCACCATATTGTTTTCCATAGTGGCTGCACCAGTCTGCATTCCCACCAGCAGTGCACTAGAGTCCCCTTTTCTCCACACCCTCGCCAACACTTATTGTTTGATGATTTGTTGATGGTGGCCATTCTGACAGGTATGAGGTGATACCTCATTGTTGTTTTAATTTGCATCTCTCTGATGATTAGTGATGATGAGCATTTCTTCATATATTTCTTAGCCATTTGTATGTCCTGTTTTGAGAGGTGTCTATTTAGTTCCTCTGCCCATTTTTTAATTGGATTTTTTGTCTTCCGTTTGTGGAGTTGTATGAGCACTCTATATGTATTGAAAATTAACCCCTTATCTGATATATCATTGGCAATTATGCTCTCCCATACAGTGGGTAGCCTTTCCATCTTGATGATTGTTTCTTTTGTTGTGCAGAAGCTTTTGAGTTTGATGTAGTCCCATGTGTTCAGTTTCTCCTTTGTTTATATTGCCTTAGGTAATGTGTCAGTAAAAATTCTGCTGCATATGATGTCTGAACTTTTGTTGCCTACAGTCTCTTCTAGGATTTTTATGGATTCATGAGTTACATTTAAGTCTTTTATCCACTTAGACTTTATTCTCGTGTAGGGTGTAAGTTGATGGTCTAGTTTCATTTTTCTGCATGTAGCTGTCCAATTTTCCCAACACCATTTATTAAAGAGGCAGTCCTTACTCCACTGTATGCTCTTGCCTCCTTTGTCAAATATTAATTGAGCACATTGCCTTGGGTCCATTTCTATGTTCTCTGTTCTATTCCACTGGTCTATATGCCTGTTCTTGTGCCCGTACCAGGCTGTTTTGATTACAGCGGCTTTGCAGTATAACCTGAAATCTGGTATTGTGATCCCTCCAACTTTGTTCTTCCTTTTCAAGATGGCTGTGGCTATTCGAGGCCTTTTTTGGTTCCATATGAACTTTTGAAATAATTGTTCTAATTCTGTGAAGTATACCATTGGTATTTTGATGGGGATTGCGTTGAATCTATAGATTGCTTTGGGTAATAAGGACATTTTAATGATGTTAATTCTCCCAATCTATGAACAGGGTATGTGGTTCCACTTTTTTATATCTTCCTCTATTTCTTTTTTCAATGACCTGTGGTTTTCTGCAAATAAGTCCTTTATTTCTTTGGTTAAGTTTATTCCTAGGTATCTTAATTTTTTTTGCCACAATGGTAAATGGGATTGTTTTCTTAGTTTCTCTTTCTGTGAGTTCATAATTGGTGTGTAAGAATGACATAGATTTCTTGACATTAATTTTGTATCCTGCTTCTTTGCCGAATTCATTTATTAAGTCTAGTAAACTTTTGATGGAGTCTTTGGGGTTTTCTATGTATAGTATCATGTCATCTGCAAATAATGACAATTTCACTTCCTCCTTTCCAATTTGGATCCCTTTTATTTTTTCTTCCTGTCTGATTGCTGTGGCTAAGAATTCCAGTACTATGTTAAATAAGAATGGCGAAAGTGGGCATCCTTGCTTTGTTCCTTTTCTTAAGGGAGATGCTTTTAGTTTTTGCCCACTGAGTATGATGTTGGCTGTAGGTCTTTCATATATGGCCTTTATTATGTCTAGATATGAACCCTCTATTCCCACACTGCTGAGCGTTTTTATCAGAAATAGATGCTGGATTTTGTCAAAGGCTTTTTCAGCATCTATTGATATTATCATGTGGTTTTTATTCTTCATTTTATTTATGTGGTGTATCACATTTATGGACTTGCGAATATTGTACCAGCCTTGCATCCCTGGGATGAATCCCACTTGGTCATGGTGGATAATTTTTTTGGTGTATTGCTGGATCCGATTTGCTAGTATTTTGTTCAGGATTTTGGCATCTATGTTCATCAGGGATATTGGCCTGTAGTTTTCTTTCTTTGTTGTGTCTTCTTCTGGTTTTGGAATTAGAATTATGCTGGCTTCATAAAACAAGTTTGGAAGTCTTCATTCTTCTTGAATTTTTTGAAATAGTTTGAGGAGAATGGGTATTAGTTCTTCTTTGAATGTTCTGTAAAACTCCCCCGTGAAGCCATCGGGGCCTGGGCTTTTGTTTGCTGGGAGAGTCTTGATTACATCTTCAATTTCTTCTGTTGTTGTTGGTCTGTTCAAGTTTTCTATCTTTTCCTGATCCAGTTTTGGGAGACTATGTGTTTCTAGAAATTTGTCCATTTCGCTTAGATTGTTGAATTTGTTGCCATATAATTGTTCATAGTAGTTGTTAACGATCTTTTGTATTTCTGTGGTGTCAGTTGTTATCTATTCTCTTTCATTTCTGATTTTGTGTATTTGGGTTCTATCTCTTTGTTTCTTGGTGATTCTAGCTAAGGGTCCATCAATCTTGTTTATCTTTTCAAAAAACCAGCTCTTTGTTTTATTGATCCTTTGAATTGTTTTTTTTTGGTCTCTATGTCATTTATTTTTGCTCTGATCTTTACTATTTCCTTCCTTCTACTTGCTCTGGGGTTTTCTTTTTGTTTGCCCTCTAGTTCTTTAAGTTGTGAGGTTATATAGTCTATTAGAGATTTTTCTTTTTTTTTTTTGAGGTAGGCCTGTAGTGCTATGAACTTCCCTCTCAGAACTGCTTTTGCTGCATCCCATAGATTTTGTGTTGTTGTGTCTTCATTTTCATTGATTTCCAGGAAGTTTTGATTTCTTCCTTGATCTCCTCAGTGACCCATTAATTGTTTAATAACATGCTATTTAGCTTCCATGTGTTCAAATGTCTTTGTATGTTCTTCTTGCAATTGATTTCTAGTTTCATGCCATTGTGATCTGAGAAGATGCTTGATATGATTTCAATCTTCTTGAACTTGTAGAGACTTAGTTTGTGCCCTAACATGTGGTCTATCTTTGAGAATGTCCCATGTGCACTTGAGAAGAATGTGAATTCTGTAGTATTGGGGTATAGTTCTCTGTAGATATCTATTAAATCCATTTGGTCTAGTGCTTCAATTAGGGTCTCTGTTTCCTTGCTAATTTTTTGTCTAGAGGATCTATCCATTGATGTCAGCGGGGTGTTGAAGTCCCCTGTTATGATTGTATTGCTATCGATTTCTCCTTTGAAGTCCTCCAGAAGTTTTTTAATATATTTTGGTGCTCCTATATTCGGTGCATATATGTTTGTCAATGTTATATCTTCCTGTTGGATAGATCCTTTCAATATTATGTAGTGGCCTTCTTTGTCTCTAATTATGGTCTTCATTCTAAAATCTATTTTATCAGATATGAGCATTGCTACACCAGCTTTTTTTTTCTTTTCCTTTTGCTTAGAAGATTTTTTTCCATCCTTTCACTTTCAATCTATGTGAGTCTTTTGTTGTGAGGTGGGTCTCTTGTAAACAACATATCTATGAGTCATACTTTCTTATCCAATCAGCTACTCTATGTCTTTTTATGGGAGCATTCAGTCCATTTACATTTAAGGTGATTATTGATGTGTACTTATTTATTGCCATTTTTGTTTAGTGTGGTTCTATTTTTCTTCCCGTTTTTCCTGCTAATTACAGCAGTCCTTTTAACATTTCTTGCAGTGCTCGTTTTGTGCTAACATATTCCCCTAGACTTTTTTTGTCTGGGAAGCTCTTTATTTGACCTTCTATTTTGAATGATAGCCTTGCTGGGTAGAGTAGTCTTGGATTCAGATCTTTGTTTTTCATGATCTTGATTACTTCATGCCATTCCCTTCTGGCCTGTAGTGTTTCTGTTGAGAATTCAGCTGAGAGCCTTATGGGGTTTCCTTTGTAGGTAACCTGTTGCTTATCTCTTGCTGCCTTTAGGATTCTCTCTTTGTCTTTAATTTTTGGCAGTTTGATTAGTATGTGTCTTGGTGTGGGCCTGTTTGGGTTCTTCTTACTGGGGGTTCTCTGTGCTTCATGAACTTGAATGCCTTCTTCCTTCAACCAATTAGGGAAGTTTTCTGTCACTATTTCTTTGAATAACCTTTGCTTATTTTCTTCTTCTTCGGGAACTCCTATGATGCGAATATTATTCCGTTTCCAGTTGTCCCACAGTTCTCTTAATCTGTCTTCCTGTTTTTTAATCGTTTTTTCCTTTTGGTTTTTTGATTGGTTGATTTTTTCTAGCCTGTCTTCTAATTCACTGATCCGGTCCTCAGCTTCTCCTACTCTACTTTTTAGACCTCCCAATGTGTTTTTCATTTCTGATATGTCATTCTTCATTTCTTCCTGTTGGTTTTTAATTTCCAACTGGTTGATTTTCAACATTTCTATGTCTTTACTCATGGTGCTCATATCCTTACACATGCTGTTGAGCTTCCTCAACATCATGGCTCTAAATTCTAGTTCTGTTAACTTGCTTAACTGCACCTCATTTATCTCATCTTCCATAGAGGTCTCTTGTTCTTTCATTTGGCTTTTGTTTCTGTTTTTCACCATTTTGGCTATCACAGTGGGCTTTGGAGTCTGCCAATTTTTCCCTGTCTGTGTTGGTGTTCTGCTGTTTGTGACTCCCTCTCCTGGGTTTGGATGCGCCAGGGAGGACCCACGTTAAACACCACGGTCAAGTCTTAGCTTTTCTGGTTAGTGTTGCTAGCCCAGGGAATGGTAGTTATCCTCTAGCTTTTTTTGACTGGAGGCTATTAGTAGAGGTCACCTGAAGACCCTTGGTTTCTGAGTTGCCTAAAAAACTCTCTCAGGTGCTCAGTGTAAGAGGATTTCCCAAGGGTGGGGCAGATGCTGGTTGTTAATGGGCCTCAATTAGAATTTCAATGGCCACCATGTGGGGTTGAATCTCTGAGGCCTCTGCCTCTCCCCAGGGCTCTGGGAAGGAGTTAAATGACCACAGTCCTGTGTGGCTGCACTCAGCGAAAGCTCTTAGCCTCCTCCAAAACCCAAGTGTCCCCACACAGTTTCAGTCCAGTCTGCCTTCCCTCTGCCAGAGCCCAAGGTGAGTGGCTGCTGCCAATTTAGCTTCTGTCGGGACTCTGTGTCACGGAGCCCCCTGGGACTCTTAACCCGAGGGCGCTGCTTCCAGCCAAGGGTGGTTGCGGCTGTGGCACCAGCCAAGGGCTTTGCACTCAGTGGAAACCCCAGGACTGAGCCACAGTAGCGGGACACTGCCGAGGTGGCAGCAGCTTCCAGCAGAGTCCCCTGGTCCCCTCGAGTCTTTGCGGCACCAGCCGAAGGCTTAGCACACACAGTTTGCAGGACTCAGCCTCGGTGGCAGCGTCCTGCTGAGTCCCCTCTTCACAGCCAGCCCGTGCCAGTCTGTGCGGCACCAGCCGAGGGCTTAGCACGCAGCAGAGTTTGCAGGACTCATGCGGGGTTGCAGCCGAGGCAGTAGCAGCAACTTCCCGCCGAGTTCCCTGGCCCCTGCCCAGGCCATTGCGGACCTTTGGCTCCCGGCCCCCCTCTCGTGTCCTCGCAAGCCTACCAGGATTGAGTCGGTGTCCCTGGTTATGTGGTCCTCCAAGGTGTCTTTTGGTTGCCCCTTCCTGAAGATTTGCCTTTATTTTCATTGTAAATCCAGTTTGATCCTGGGAGATGGTCTGTGTAGCTCCCTTCACTCCGCCACCATTTTTCTAATATTGACTTTAATTCTTAAAATATTTATTTCTTTCACCATGGCAAACGTTAACAAAAATTAAAAGATATCTATGAGTAGCCATATGTGATGCTGTTCAAGTTCAATATTTGAAAACTGTCAACATTAGCCAGAGTAATGTTTCAAACTTTAAAATAGACCGTTAATATTGATACTTCCATTTTTTTATGTTAGTATTATACCTTTACATAGTCACCTCTTCTTAGTGTTTAAAATAATCATAAAAACAACCAACCAATTCCAACGCTACTGTTTGTGGCCTGTATTGTAAATCCTAGTATTGCCCAGATTCAATGTTACATTTGACAGTGATATAGTTAACTACCATTATGAACTTGCTGTGAAGTGTTTCAGATTTTTCTTTTTGTAAAGATTGTTTGAATTAATTTTTAGAGGGAGAGGGAGACAGAGAGAGAAACATCTATTGGTTGCCTCCTGCATGCTCCCTACAGGGATGGGGCTTGCAGCCCCTGCCATGAGCCCTGACCAGGAACCAAACCAGCAAACATACGGTGCAAGGCACAATGACCAACCAACTGAGCCACACTGGCCAGGACGGGATTTTGCTTTTTCTCATGAGTGTAGGCATCTATAGAATATTAGAAGTCATCAGAATATTCTTAAAGAACCATAGCTATCTGAGGTTCCGAAAATTAGCACAGAAAAACAGGACAAAGAGATTTATCAACATCAAAATAGAGAGTCTCGCCTGGATGGTGTGGCTCAGTGGTTGAGCGTTCACTCATGCACCAAGAGGTCGCCGCTTTGGTTCCTGGTTGGGGCACATGCCCAGGTTGTGGGCCCCATTCCCAGTGGGGGGCATGCAGGAGGTGGCCAATTGATGTTCTCTCTCATTGATGTTTCTCTCTCTCTCCCCCTCTCCCTTCCTCTCTCTCTAAAACCAATAAATAAATAAATAAATGAAAGAAAGAAATGGAGAGACTCCTTTTCCTACTTTCTCCTCCCTGTGTCAGGCGTGGCACATCAGTGCACCTGGCGTCCGCGGCTCCTTCCCTCAGGGTTCCGCTCTTGACGAGAATTGTTACTCTTGTTTGTAATAAAGATCCAGAAGCACTAGGTTGTGCTTTATCTCTTCAAAGGATTTTCGGGTCAATGCTTCTCCTATGATTTAAAAAATTGCAATCTTAATTTTACTGTGATGTTTAGTGAACCTGCAAAAACTATTTAAAAAACTCCATGTCCAAATTTAAGGTAGGATTTAGATGATCATATTACGGTCGAGACATTAGTCTTGCTGTGGAAAGGAAGTTATTCACAGATGAAAAAAATAGACAGGAGAAAAAATAATGCTTTTGTGCCTGTTTCATGCTACTACCAAACATACATTATATTATTTAACACAAAAGCTCTCAAAGCAGTTATTAGCACCACTCTTTGACAGATGAGTAAGTGGGCATAAAGACAGCAAGTGTCATGATTCATAGCAGATGAGTTCAGGGTCAAACTCAGGGGAGCCTCTTTCCAAAATCCCTGTTTTCTTACAAAAAAAATCCCTTTGCTAGACTTGTAACTGATGCTATTGTTGTCTATTAACAAAGAGACAAATGAGAGGCTACATCTATGAAAGCACTTTTTCTTCTACGCTGTTTGTCTCCATGCATGGGAAACAGCATGGATAAGAGCACAGTTCTGGATATCAAGCACACATAAATTCCAATCTCCTCTTTAGTACCCAATAATTACTTTGCCTCCAATACCTATTAGAGTATTATATTAAAGTAGCCTCTGTGAGGCTCTGTTTTCTCATGTGTAAAATGAACATAACAATAGCACCTAAATCATAAGGTTATTTAAGTTATAAATGAGATCATGAAAATTAAGTGCTTAATAGTGTGTAACATACTGTATGAGTGCAAAAACATTAGCTGAAAATATTACTATCTATTGTGAACTTGAACACATTTGAAAACTGTTTGAAAAGAATCTATTGATAGCAACAACAACAAAAGTCAGTCATGATTTATCACTGTGCTGGATCTAAAAAGCACAACTGTGATGGAGGGAAAGGCACCAACTAAGAAATTTATCATTAAAAAATAAGTAATCCTTACATTAGTAATAAAAGTGTCAGTACAAACACAATTGTACTTGTTTTTCATTATTGGACTTTAGACTGACAAACTGAAATCTTAAAAGGTGCACTTCCTTCTAGCTTTGCTTTAATATTCTTATGCATCTTGTAGGAATTACAAAACATGGATACCACTTATGAAATTATCTTTAATAAAATCCAGGTTCTTGCATAAGACTTTGAACACTTTGTAGTTGATTGGTCTGGAGCCTTCTGCACACCACTGATGTAGGAGGAACCCTACAACACAATAGCTATTGGAATGAATTATAGATAAACAACTAGATATAAGGGACAAAGGGATTCAAAAAGTCCAGCATTTTATTTCAGTTCAACACTGATACAATTTCAGACTGGTGTCATTGACTAAGATTGAGTTTCCAGGTTGTCATGAACACAGTTCTAAGCATTGAGAGTTCTTTTCAGCCCACTCATAGTAACACAGCAGGAATAATTTTCTTATTAATTTTAATATCTTTCTTTCTCTCTTTGGCCTACTTTGCATAGTGACCTATAGAATGTGTCACCTTCTCAGTCTTACCTAAATCACAAAGTGGAGCAGGGAGACATATCATATTATATTCAGTAAGTAGAAAAGAAAGATTTCTAAAACTTTGGAAAACATGGGAAACCCGGTGGATCCAATTTGGCTCCACAATAAAAATTTGTCATTTTACCTTTAAGATGAACAATTTACGTAAAATAAATTATACACAAATGCTTACCCTTTCCCTCTCTTCTCATGTGAATACAAGTCATGTGGAAATATTTTTTTGCAGTGTAACAAAGTATTTTTGGATTTTATGGGAAATGTCTTACATAGTAATTTTATATCTAGTTGATATTTCTCATCTATCCTCAGAAGAACCCTGTGATTTAGGGAAGGTATTACCATGTCCTACATTGTTCCCACGAGGCACAGTATTTTACAAATGAGTTGCCCTGTGTTCCAATAAGATGTTATTTATGGGCAGTGAAATTTGAATATCATATAATTTTCATGTGCTATAAAATATTCTTCTCTTATTTTTTCCCAAGAATTTACAAATTAAAAAATAAATCTCTTAGCTCATTGTTCGTACAAAAGCAGTGGTGGGGTTGGCTGCAATATGCTGACTTCTAACTATATGATTGAAGGGAAAGAATGGACATATTGTGTTGTTGATTTACAGGTTGACTTCTGGTCATTCATGGAAAGAGCATTCCCACACTTTTCCCCTAAAACTAATACGGCAATATGCCAATGCCTAATTGAAAAATAAATCATTGCATGGCCAGTGTGGCTCCGTGGATTGAGCATCACTGAGAGGTCCCAGTTCGATTCTCAGTCATGGCTTGATCCCCAGTAGGGGGTGTGCAGGAGGCAGCTGATTGATGTTTCTCTCTCACATAGATGTTTCTATCTCTCCCTTCCTCTCTCTCTAAAAAATCAATAAAAATAGTTACAAAAAGGGAAAGTAATTTCTTCACAAAATATAGTTAAATGATTTTTGTAAGTTACATAGGCATAATTTGCTACTAAGGTATCTATAGATATGGTCTATATTCTTTAGGAATACTGATGTACATTTTATTTTGATTTACAAAATCAAATTCATATTCTTTTTTTTTATATTCTTTTTTTTTTAATATGCATCCCAGCCGGGGATTGATCCTATAAATTGAGTACATGCCCTAATCAGGAATTGAGTATGTGCCCTTTTGGTGCATAGGATGATGCTCAACCAACTGAGGCACATTGGTCAGGGCTAGAATACGTAATTCTTTTTTTTTTATTAATTAATTTTTGTTACAGATGTTTCTCCTTTTCCCCCCACTGATTTCCCCCTCCCCCTGCCTCCCTGCCCTGTCCCAAGCTTTGTTGTTCGTGTCCACTGTTCATGCATACATGCATATAAGTTCTGTGGTTTATCTCTCCCCCACCACCCCCTCTTCTAGGGATTGTCAGTCTGTACCCCACTTCCACGTCTCTGGGACTACCCTGTTCCTCAGACTGTATGCTCATTATATTCCACAAATAAGTGAGATCATATGATACTTGTTTTTCTCTGTTTGGCTTGTTTCACTTAGGATGATACTTTCCAGGTCCCTCCATGGAGTCTCAAAGGATAAGAGATCTTTCTTTCTTACAGCTGCGTAGTACTCCATTGTGTATATGTACCACTGCTTTTTTATCCATTCGTCTACTGATGGACACTTGGGCTGTTTCCAGATCTTAGCTATTGTAAATAGTGCTGCTACAAACATGGGGGTACATATATTCTTTGTGATTGGTGTTTCAGGCTTCTTAGGGTATATTCCTAGAAGTGGGATCACTGGGTCAAATGGAAGTTCAATTTTTAATTGTTTGAGGTAACACCATATTGTTTTCCATAGTGGCTGCACCAGTCTGCATTCCTACCAGCAGTGTACTAGAGTCCCCTTTTCTCCACAGCCTCACCAACACTTGTTTGATAATTTGTTGATGGCAGCCATTCTGACAGGTATGAGGTGAGATACATCATTGTTGTTTTAATTTGCATCTCTCTGACGATTAGTGATGTTGAGTATTTCTTCATATGTCTCTTAGCCATTTGTATGTCCTGTTTGGAGAGGTGTCTGTTTAGTTCCTGTGCCCATTTTTTAATTGGGTTCTTTGTCTTTCTTTTGTGGAGTTGTATGAGCACTGTATATATATTGGAATTAACCCCTTATCTGATATATCATTGACAATTATGCTCTCCCATGCAGTTGGTAGCCTTTCCGTTTTGATGATTGTATTTTTTGCTGTGCAGAATCTTTTGATTTTGATGTAGTCCCGTGTGTTCATTTTCTCTTTTGTTTCTATTGCCTTAGGTGATGTATCAGTGGTAACTCTGCTGCGTATGATGTCTGAAATTTTGTTGCCTACAGTTTGTTCTAGGATTTTTATGGATTCATGAGTCACATCTAAGTCTTTTATCCATTTTGAGTTTATTCTTGTGTATGGTGTAAGTTGATGGTCTAGTTTCATTCTTTCTGCATGTAACTGTCCAATTTTCCCAACAGCATTTATTAAAGAGGCTGTCCTTACTCCACTGTATGCTCTTGCCACCTTTGTGAAATATTAATTGAGCACATTGCCTTGGGTCCATTTCTATGGTCTCTGTTTGGTTCCACTGGTCTATAAGCCTGTTCTTGTGCCAGTACCAGGCTGTTTTGATTACAGTGGCTTTGTAGTATAACCTGCATATTCTTGCATCAATAACATCGAGTAATTCATTCATTAGTCCAAATTATACCATTATACCTATGTATCAAATAACTAGAAGAATCGATTTCCCTTATAGCAGAAAACTAATATGTAGCAGGATGTTTGAATGTTCAATAAAGGAGGTAAACCTCTCCTTTAATTTTTGAGATGTCAAGGAAACTCACTTTTTTTTTTTTTTTTATTCTCACCCGAGGCTATTTTTCAATTTTTTGTACAGATAGAGTGGGAGGGAGAGAGAGGAAGGGAGAGAGAGAGAGAAACATCGACGAGAAGGGACACATCGAGTGGCTGCCACCCACACGACCAACCAGGGCCGGGGACAAACTGCAACCGAGGTACGTGCCCTTAGCGGGAACCGAACCCGGGTCTCTCTGTACCGCAGGCCGACGCTCTAACCGCTGAGCCAAACCGGCCAGGGCGAAACTCACTTTTGAAAACAACCAGGTAATAATGTTTTATACAGTCTATACTAATGGCAATAAAGTATAATGAGAACACGAACTTCATTTCTCAATCTCTTTGGGTCTTAGTATTTGCAAAAATTAAAAAACAAAAATATATTTTTTCATGATTTTATATACGTTCTTTGTAAATGGTGACTTGCTAGAAAGCTATATAGGATTATTACTTAAATGAGGTACCTATTTTAAAGTTCAAAATTTGTGAGTGTGTGTGTGTGTATATATATATATATATGTATATAGCATGTATGTAAATTTTATAAAAAGTCTTCAACTTTTCCATTTATCTTCAGATAGAGTGGGAGGGAGAAAGAGAGAGAGAAAGAGAAACATTGATGTGAGAGAGATACATCAATTGGCTGCTTCCCACAAGACCCCGGGGATGAGATGGAACTAAAACTGAGACACGTGCCCTTGACCAGAATTGAACCCATGACTCTTTGATCTGCAGGTGGACACTCTAACCGCTGAGCCAAACCAGTAAGGGCACATATATTGTGCAGTTTTTAAGTGAAACATACACAGATGGTTACAAAATATATTCAAAATTTGCAATTAGGTACTGGAAATAGAAATTTCGTTGAATGTGTGTGTATTTGTGGGTGTATAGCATATGATAGATATGGATATATTTCCAAGAAGCTTACATTTATATTTTGGATATAAAGTTTCTTAAATTTGCCTAAAAGTCTTTTCTTTTTTAATCCTTACCCAAGGACATTTTTCCATTTTTTTTGTTCAGATAGAGTGGGAGGGAGGGGGAGAGAGAGAGAGAGAGAGAGAGAGAGAGAGATTGACGTGAAAGGGACACATCGAGTGGCTGCTATCCACATGACTAACCAGGGCTGGGGACAAACTGCTACTGAACCCGGGTCTCTCTGGACCGCAGGCCGATGCTCTAACCGTTGAGCCAAACTGGCCAGGGCAGCCTAAAATTCTTAAATCTAACTCCTTCCATAGAAAAAGATACATAAAGTTGTACTGGGAAATATGACCCAGTTTTTCAAATTAACATTCATGAAGTTTGATGGGTAAGTCTTAATAGAACATATTGAAAATGTAGCTTTGTTTACAAACCTTTCTATTTCTATGTTTTTAATATCAGCTTTTAGAAAGCCTGTAAAGATGCCTTTATTTGAATTAAGAAGACTTACAATCACATGCTTAGGTGACTGCCATTTCTGTGCTCCGGAAATTTAAGTTCCAAAATCAAATTTATATTTTCTTGCTGATCTAAATGATAAAATTAATGCATGTTTATTTTTTTAAAAGTGGAAACACTGAAAAATATAAAGAAGACAAAAATTTACATTTTGTCCCGCTTGTCCAAATAAAATCACCGTTAATATTTTGGTGAATTTTAGATTCATTTACAAACTATTGAAATTAAAATTTACATAAGTTTTGCACACTGTTGCAAAATAACATTGTGCCATAGTTCTTTTTACAATGTTATTATACAGGGTGTAAAAACATCATTGTGGCAGTCAGAGCTTGATTAGAGGATAAAATAAGAAGGCATTTATGATAAGAACTTGATCCTGTGCAATTGAGAAAACAGGTTAAACAGTCTGTGTGAAGCTGTTGTTCTGTGCTTGGTGCAAGAGTTTGAAGTCAGCCAGGCATGCGACTAGAAAGTCAGGAGGAGCAGAGTAAGCTAGAACCAATGAGGATGAGCTGAGACTGATGAGACTAGACTGGAACCAACACTGGTTTCTCAAGGCCTCCAAACCTCCCATTTTGATGATGGAGATGACCTGCAAAAGAGAAAGAGATGTCCACCCTCAACAAATGCACACTTGGCCTAGGTGCTGGAGAAGGTGATGAAGAACCATTGGGAGCAGGAGGAGCAGTGACCCAGCCGCTCATCCATGCCGATGGGGTTGGGGGCAGCAGGCGCAGCAGATCAGGAACCACAAGCATGCATATGGTAGGATTCACTGCCCTTTCCCATGAGAAAAGAATATGGATTCCACAGGTTCACTTCACTTTCTTCAACTCACTCAAAATGTCCTTTTCTGGCACTCCTAACTCAGAATTTTGCAGAGATGTGAATTCTGGGAAACACAATCTTTCTTAAGTGAGCACAATACCAATTCACCACAATCATTTTTATTTTAATGTTTAAAAAATAAGTTCATAAAATGGACATATTATAGTCATTACCACCATACACAATTATTGACTATTTGGGAATACTGAGATGCCTAATAGTTATATATATCTACTCTGTTATTTTGTACATTGTGTCTAAAGATCATAATGTTTGGCATTTGTTCATTGTATAGAACTTCCTGATTCTCTGCTGTTTAACCTACCTAATCCTACTTTCCTGCAGGTTTCTTTTTCAGTCAAGTTGAAGTTTTTCTGATTTTTTAAACCTAGTGTGTGGTCTTTCACTGTGCTCCATTAGCTCCCCTGCAGCATCCTTACTTTTCAGTGCAGTTGCATCAGTGTCTGTCTAGGGCTTTCACTGGTTTCTGAACACTGGAGGGCAAAGTGTCTTGCTTACCATTGGATCTCCAGCTTTTATTTTATTTTATTTATTTTTTTAATCCTCACCTGAGGTTATTTTTCCATTGACTTTCAGGTAGAGTGGGAGTAAGAAAGAGAGAGGAACATCAATGTGAGAGGGACACACTGATTGGTTGCCTCCTGCACGACCCTAACCAGGGCCGGGGATCAAACCGCAACCAAGCTACGTGCCCTTGACCAGAATTGACTCGCGATTCTTTGATCTGTAGGACGATGCTCTAACCACTGAGAAAATCTGCCAGGGCAGGCTGTCCAGCTTTTAGAGGAGATCTTGGGACATGAAGTTATACTGTTAGCTAACCCTAAAAGAGAGATTATTTTTATTTATATATTTTTGTTTGCAAAATACACTCTGATTTTAGTTATCTGAGTTGTCTTCAGAAAAATTGAATGCCAATTTTCTTTCCCCTGGCTTCATGAGCATTTTGCTTATGCAGTGGATAAAAATAATTTGAAATGTCTGCCATTAGAGTCACATGATTTGTAAATATCTGCTGAAATAAAAAACATTTTACTACCAATAGAAATGCTTTGAGATTTTATGCTTTAGATTGACTATTATTAAAGTTAATAAGCAATTGCCATGCACATACTTCTACTAAGACTGAAGAAAGTCCAGATAATTCACTGCTATTCTTTTGAAAATATTCATGTGAAATAAATGTTAGTATTGATATTCATGCTATAGTCCCTGATTCATCTGTTATTCAGAGTACTTTTAAGAATAATTGCTTCAATTTAAAGATTGGGAGAGACTGTGAATACAGAACAAGCATAGGAAAATCTGATGCCTGAATATTTTGTTTTCTATTACTACTGTCAGTATATTAAAAACGTTTGCTTTTGTGCTATTCTAAACATATCAATTACTGCAGCCTTAGGTATGTGAATGGGTTAGTAGTGATGGAAAGATAGTGTGCTCTTCTCCAAGATTTGTGAGATAGGATTGTGTCTGTCTTACATTATTTTCTGGTGATAGTTTCTTTTTGCATAATTTTGGTTTTAATTCCCACCCAAACTAGTAAGTTTTAAAATAGTTAAATAATAAATAGATGTCACATTTCCTTTTAGTATTTTTGTTGCCAGTTACTCATACTTTCTGTCATTTATAATATTTTTGGTTATGATAAAGTCAGCTTCTAAAAAGTGTGATCAGAACTTTTTAACCTTGTATAGCTTAAGACATGGGAAAAAGTAAGTTTACAGTTGCATTCTGACATTCTTTTGAGTTAATAAAGCTATTGTAATAATTATAATCTGCCTGTCATTTTTCTCTACAAACAACTGTAAATCTATTTTTGCTCACTCCTGTATATATAATTTTTATATGTCAAGTATATTTCATTAAAACTAGAAAAAATGTAGTGTTATAATTGGGCTTCAATTTGAAACTATATTTGTGCGAAAATAGGTAAATGCAAAACAAGGTAGAATATGTAGATCTTGCTGGTAAAATTTTCAGGCATTAATTTGAAAAAAACAAATTTCACTTATATGTGGAATCTAATGAAAAAAATAAACTGATGAACAAAATAGATCTAGAGATATGGAAGCAGGGAGCAGACTGATGAATCTCAGAGAGAAGGAGGAGGGGGATGAAAAGGGATTAACCAAATAACTTATAGGCATATATGCATAACCAATGAACACAGACAACAGTGTGGTAAAGGAAGAGGGTGGGAGTGAGGTAAGGGGGTCAACAAGAGAAAAATGGGGGACATTTGTGATACTTTCAACAATAAAGATAAATTTAAAAAACAAACAAACACAGCAGACTACCTTTGGGCTTGACTAGCAATGTCAACTCTTTCCTGCGTCTTCAGCCTCTTGCCCTTTCCTGCCAACCTCTTTGGACTTGCTAACCTCTACAAATTAAAAAAGAAAAAAAATGGTAGTGGAGTGAATGGAACCTACACAGGCCATCTTCCAAGACCAAACTAGAGTTACAATTAAAATAAAGACAAATCATCAGGAAAAACCAACTGAAAAGCAACTGGAGAGAACTCTTATAACCAAGGATAGAAAAAGGACACCAAATTGAGCCTGGTAGGAACTGCGGAGGAATGAGAGGGCAGGCTAGGAGCCCATGGATAGCAGCTGAGGGCCATTTTAGCTGTGAGCAGTTCCTACTGAAGAAAACAGGCCTAAAAAAGCAGGACATCAGCTACAGCCACTCACCTTAGGTTCCAGCAGAGGGTGGGTGGACTGGACTGGAATGGTATGAAGAAAGTCCAGAGTACATGGCTCAGGGTAGAACTAGAGGGGAGGATACTGGGTGCTTTTTGCTGAATCACTTCTTCATAGGACAGTAGCCATTTAACTCAAAGAGCCCCTTCCCAGAGCCCTGGGTAGAAGCAATTGTCTCCCCTTCAGGAATTTAACACCATTAGGCTAGGCCAGAAAAATGAAAATTGAAACTCATTAATAGCTAGAGTCTAACAGCAATCAAGTGCCCCATCCACTGGAAATCTTACACCTATGAAATTTTTCAGTCAGATGAGGGCCACAAACAGGGGGTCATCAAGTAACAGAGACTAATAGCTTGCAGGCAAAAGCTAGAGGATAACTGAACCTTTGCTTGACCTGAAAACCTACCAAAGAAGTAAGACTTGAAAGTGGTGTTTAACGTGGGTCCTCCCACAGTCATCCAAACTCAGTAGAAGGATCCACAACCAGTGGAACACAAACATCCACAGAGAAAATTTGACAGGTTCCAAAACACACTGAGACACCCAAAATGGTGAAACAAACAAATAAATCCCAAATGAAAGAACAAGAGAATTCTACAGGAGAAGAAATAAATAATATGGAATTAAGCAACATATCAGAGATAGAGTTTAGAGTAATGATCACAAGGAAGCTAAACAGCAAGAGTAAAAAGCTCAACAGCATGAGTAAAGATATAGAAACAAAGAAAAATCAATGAATAGGAAATGAAAAACTACCAAGAGGAAATGAAGAATGATGTAGCAAAAATAAAAAACACATTATAAGGAATAACCAGCTGAGGATCAAATCATTGAATAAGAAGACAGGGTAGAAAAAAATAACCCAATTAGAGAAGCAAAAAGAAAAAAAGCAATTAAAATCAAGAAGATAGATTAAGAGAACTGAGGGACAGTATGAAACATAACAACATCTGTATCATGGGAGTGCCAGAAGAAGAAGAAAATGAGTAACGGTTAGAAAATATATTTGAAGAAACAGTGACAGAAAACTTCCCTAGGTTGGTGAAAGAAAAAGGCATATAAGTTCAAGAAGCACAGAGAGATCCAAGGAATAAGAATCCAAAAAGGCCCACAACAAAACACAATAATTAAAATGCCCAAAATTAAAGAAAAACAGAGAAACCTAAAGGCAGCAAGAGATAAGCAAGAGGTTACCTACAAAGGAAACCCCATAATGCTCTCAGCTGACTTCTCAACAGAAACACTACAGGCCAGAAGGGAATGGCATGAGGTAACCAAGGCCATGAAAAACAAGGATCTGAATTCAAGATGACTCTATCAAGCAAGGCTATCATTCAAAATAGAAGGTGAAATAAAGAGCTTCCCAGAAAAAAAAAAAAAAGTCTAAGAAAATATATTAGCACCAAATTAGCACTGCAAGAAATGTTAGAAGGACTGCTGTAATGAGTAGAAATAGGAAGAAAAATATAGTCACACTAAACAAAAATGGCAATACATAAGTACATATCAATAATAACCTTAATGTAAATAGACTGAATGTCCCAATCAAAAGATACAGAGTAGCTGATTGGATGAGAAAGCATAACTCATATATATGTTGTTTACAAGAGACCTGCCTCACAACAAAAGACTTATATAGGTTGAAAGTGAAGAGATAGAAAAAAATCTTCCAAGCAAATGGAAAGAAAAAAAAAAAAGGTGCAGTAGCAATACTCATATCTGATAAAATAGGTTTCAAATGAAGGCCATAACTAGAGACAAAGAAGGCCACTACACAATACAGTAAGGACCTATTCAACAGGAAGATATAACTTTGGTAACTATACGTGCACCCAATATAAGAGCACCAAAATATATTAAAAATCATCTGGAGAACATCAAAGGAGAATTCGATAGCGATACAATCATATCAGGGGACTTCAACACCCCAATGACATCACTGGATGGATCCTCTAGACAAAAAAATTAACAAGGAAACAGAGACTCTAAATGAAGCACTAGACCAAATGGATTTAAGCGATATCTACAAAGAATTACACCCCAAAACCACAGAATTCACATTCTTCTCAAGTGCACATGGGACATTCTCAGAGATAGACCACAGTTTAGGAAATAAAGTAAGTCTCTACAAGTTCAGGATGATTGAAATCATATTAAGCATTTTTTTCAGAACACAATGGCATGCAACTAGAAATCAATTGAAACAAGAGCATGCAAAGACATTTGAACACATGAAAGCTAAATAGCATGTTATTAAACAATGACTGCGTTACCAAGGATATCAAAGAAGATATTAAAAAATTCCTGGAAGCCAATGAAAATAAACACACCACAACACAAAATCCTTGGGATGCAGCAAAAGCAGTTCTGAGAGGGAAGTTCATAGCACAACAGGCCTACCTCAAAAAATAAGAAAAATTTCGAATTGACTATCCAACCTCACAACTTAAAGAACTAGAAAGCAAACAAAAAGAAAACCCTAGAGAAAGTAGAAGGAAGGAAATAGCAAAGATCAGAGCAGAAATTAAACAACATAGAGACCAAAAAAGCAATTCAAAGAATCAGTGAAACAAAGAGCTGGTTTTTCGAAAAGATAAACAAGATTGATGGACCCTTAGCCAGAATCACCAAGAAACAAAGAGAGAGAACCCAAATACACAAAATCAGAAATGAAAGAAAAAAAGTAACAACTGATACCACAGAAATACAAAGGATTGTTAACAAACACTAAGAACAATTGTAGGGCAAAAAATTCGACAATCTAAGCAAAATGGACAAATTTCTAGAAACACATAATCTCCCAAAACTGAACTGGGAAGAGATAGAAAACTTGAATGGAGCAATAACAACTAAGGAAATTGAAAATGTAATTAAGACTCTCCCAGCAAACAAAAGCCCAGGCCCGGATGGCTTCATGATGGAGTTTCACCGGACATTCAAACAAAAACTACCACCCATTCTTCTCAAACTATTCTAAAGAATTCAAGAAGAATGAAGACTCCCAAACTTGTTTTATGAGGCCAGCATAATTCTAATTTCGAAACCAGAAAAAGACATTACAAAGAAAGAAAATGACAGGCCAATATCCTTGATGAACATAGATGCCAAAATCCTAAATAAAATACTAACTAATTGGATCCAGAAATATATTAAAAAATTATTCACCACGACCAAGTAGGATTTATCCCAGGAATGCAAGACTGGTAAAATATTCACAAAGTAATACATGTAATACACCACATGAACAAAATGAAAGATAAAAAACATATGATCATATCAATAGATGCTGAAAAAGCATTTGACAAAATCCAGCACCCATTTCTGATAAAAACTGTAAGCAATATGGGAACAGAGGAGTCATATCTCAACATAATAAAGGCCATATATTAAAAAAATCTACAACCAACATCCTACTCAATGGGCAAAAACTAAAAGCATTTCCTTTAAGAACAGGGACAAGACTGGGATGCCCACTTTTACCACTCTTATTTAACATAGTGCTGGAAGTCTTAGCCACAGCAATCAGACAGGAAGAAAAAATGAAAGGGATCCAAATTGGAAAGGAGGAAGTGAAACTGTCCTTATTTGCAGATGACATGATTCTATATGTAGAAAACCCTAAAGACTCCATCAAAAACCTGCTAGATTTAATAAACAAACTGGGCAAGGTAGAAGTATACAAAATTAAAATCAAGAAAGCAATGGCATTCTTATACACCAATAATGAACTCACAGAAAGAGAAACTAAGAAAGCAATCCCATTTAAAATTGCAGAAAAAAATAAATAAATTAAGATACCTAAGAATATACTTAACCAAAGAAATAAAGGACCTATTTTCAGAAAACTACAGGACATTGAAAAAAGAAATAGAGGAAGATATAAAAATGTGGAAGCACATACCTTTTTCATGGATTGGAAGAATTAACATTATTAAAATGTCCATACTACCCAAAACAATCTATAGATTCAACGCAATCCCCATAAAAATACCAAAGACACATTTCACAGAACTAGAACAAATACTCCAAAAGTTCAAATGGAACAAAAAAGACCCTGAATAGCCACAGTAATCTTGCAAAAGAAGGACAAAGTAGGTGGGATCGCAATACCAGATATCAGGTTACACTACAAAGCTACTGTAATCAAAACAACCTGTTACTGGCACAAGAACAGGCATATAGATAATGGAATAGAGTAGAGAACCGAGAAATTGACCCAAAACATTTTGCTCAATTAATATTTGACAAAGGTGGCAAGAGCATACAATGGAGTAAAGACAGCCTGTTTAATAAATGGTGTTGGGAAAATTGGACAGTTACATGCAGAAAAAAATGAAACTAAGCCATCAACTTACACCATACACAAGAATAAACTAAAAATTGATGAAAGACTTAAATGTGACTCGTGAATCCATAAAAATCCTAGAAGAAAATGTAGGCAATAAAATTTCAGACATCATACACAGCAGAATTTTCACTGATACATCACCTGAGGCAAAAAACAAAAGAAAAAAATGAACACATGGGACTATATCAAACTAAAATGCTTCTGCACAGCAAAAGAAACAACCATCTAAATGGAAAGGCAATCCATTGCCAATGATACATCAGATAAGGGGTTTATTTCCAAAATATATAGAGTGCTCATGCAACTCAACAAAAGGAAGACAAAACCCAGTTTATAACTGGGCAGAGGATCTAAAGAGACACCTCTCTAAACAGAATATACAAATGGCTAAGAGACATATGAAAAAATGCTCAGTGTTACTAACCATCAAAGAGAAGCAAATTAAAATGACTACACAGCCCTGGCCGGTTTGGCTCAGCGGTTAGAGCGTCCACCTGCAGTCCGGAGAGACCCGGGTTCGGTTCCCGCTAAGAGCACGTACCTTGGTTGCAGTTTGTCCCCGGCCCTGGTTGGTCGTGCGGGTGGCAGCCACAAGATGTGTCCCTTTCACATCGATGTTTCCCTCTCTCTCTCTTCCTCTCTCTCCCTCCCACTCTGTCTGTGCAAAAAATGGAAAAATGTGAGGATAAAAAAAAAAAAAATGAGGATAAAAAAAAAAAAATGACTACACAAATCATCAAACAAAAAGTGCTGGCGAGGGTGTAGAGAAAATGGGACTGTAGTACACTGCTGGTGGGAATGCAGACTGGTGCAGCCACTATGGAAAAAGATATGGTGTTTCCTCAAAAACTTAAAAATTGATCTGCCGTTTGCCCATTGATCCTATTTCTAGGAATATACCCTAAGAAGCCTGAAACACCAATCAGAAAGAATATACGTATCCTTATGTTTATAGCAGCACTATTTACTATTGCTAAGATCAGGAAACAACCCAAGTGTCCATCAATAGATGAGTGGATAAAAAAGCTGTGGTACATATATACAATGGAATACTCTGCAGGTGTAAGAAAGAAAGATCTCTTATCCTTTGAGGGGACATGGAGGGACCTGGAGAGTATTATGCTAAGTGTAATAAGCGAATCAGAGGAAGACAAATATCACATGATCTCACTTATTTGTGGAATATAATGAACAAAATATGCTGATGAACAAAATAGACCCAGATACACAGAAGTAGGGTACAGACTGACAAATATCAGAAGAGGGGGCAGGGGGAAGGAAAGAGATAAACCAAAGAACTTATATGCATATATGTATAACCAATGGACTTAGACAACAATGTTGGGTGAGGGTTAGGGGGTGGGATCAGGAGGAGAGTGTCAATGAGGGAAAAAGGAGAACCATCTGTAACAAAAATAAATGAATAAAAATACATAAATAAGTTATAGAACATCAAACAAACAAACAAGAGAAAAACAAATACATTCTCAATAATAAGGATACATACTTCCCTTTCTCTTTGGATATTTTATATATGGTGGGCTCTAAGATATAAGAGATTTAGCTGTGATTCCAAGCGTTCTCATCTTTTAGATTTGCTCCTGCAGTTGAACTTCAGGTATTCTTTGTTTCTGGTGGTTAGATTCCAATGCCACTATCTCTGTCAAACCAGCTGAGCCGAGGAGGCAGCCAGGGGATGGTTACGCACTGGAGACCCACTGCAGGAAATGCAGGCTGTGCCTGAAGGTACAGACTAAATTGTCAGTGGCTGACTTGGCCATTAACTTTGAATAATCAGCTTGGTTTATCTAATTATTAAATAATACAATGAGATTTTTAATAGCATTTGTACATACTGTATTGTTCTGCACATTGGAATTCAGTGAAAAGTAATATATGAGAAATACTGCTACTTAGATTGTAGAACTTTGAAATATTACCTTTGTCACTTTTATATTCCTTGACACATTTTGCTTAAGCACATTTAAAATATATTTTCCCTTCGGGATAAGAGACATTATAACTCAAGGGACTAGTTTTATTCTTCCTGTGTGGATTTACAGGTTTTTCCTCAGAGACAGAGGGGCAATTCCACTGTTAGATTCATTTCATTTCAATGTATGGAACACCTTTCTCCTGTCTGGTACCTCTGAGGAGTTATATTCAGTTCTCACAAGCTAAGTGACTGATTTGCAGTGTCGAAAGGACAGGGAGGGCAGAGGCATGACGGCTGATGAATGCTGTTATTTCAGAGTCAAGCAGTTTCAGCTCCAGATCTATATCTTATTTCTTTTTTTATCCCCATCACATAGGGCAATGTCAAGATCATAGAAGACAATCAATAATGGTTCAAATGAAAAAGAAAGCTAGTGTCTGATTAAAAACAGAAAGAAGCCAAAAACTGATATTTCTGGGAATATGGTAAGTTATCTTACTCTTGAATGTTTGTACTTTATATGTGCTGGGAGGCAGAGAAAGATGTCATTTCCTACACTCTGATCACCCTGCCAGCCAGGCAAACCTTGGAAACAGTGGGACACTATTACTCCTTCCCGAAGTGTGTAAATGGTCCTGCAGCTCCTCTTGCTCTTCTTCCTCCCCTTACAAAACTCCCTGGAAGTCTTAGCAAGTGCCTTGAATCTCAGTGGTTCCCTTAGAGTTAATGATGTAAGAAAAAGGTCCCATACCTGTTTTCCTTGAAAGTGCTGCTTATCTGTACACTATAAACTGGTGGCAAGGAGAGACCATGGCCCGTTTGGGAGACAGCAGAAAGGGGGAATTGGACATGAACCTACATGACTAAGCCCTTGCTCTGCTTCCCTATTAATTCATAGCCTGGGAGAAAAAAAAGGGTCTCCCATTTAGACATATGATAAATTTAAACTAGTGCCACATTTTTGTTCTGAATTGTGAAACCTATTTCCAGAGATGCATTGAACGAAGTGCTTTATTTAGGTCTGAGTCACTCCAAAAAGGGGTTTGGTTTGGACTGCATGTGTACATAAAATACAACCATATAAAATTTTAATAAATGGGAGCTAGGAGAAAATGGACAATAAAGTTTGAAAAATAAAGTGTAATCTAGTGTCAGGATGGGTCATAGACATAAACTTAAAAGTTAAAGCAATAAGCCTTCTCAGAGAAAATCCAGAAACATATATTTATTACCTAGAACAAATTTAGATGTTTTTATGTCATTTAAAGCAATAATTACTGATAGAAAAGGACTTACTATCAATATTTTGATCATTGTTTTCTGTCTTTTGGCTTTTTTGTCTTTTATTATCTTGCTATCTTCCTTTGTGATTCATTGATTTTTTTTTTTTATATATTGACATGCTTTGATTCTCTTCTCATTTTTTTTTTTTGTATCTTCTATAGGTGTTTTCTTTGCATTTATCATGGGGCTACATAAAACATCATAAAGTTATAATAATCTATTTTAAGCTGATAACAATTTATTTATTTATTTATTTTATCCTCATCAGAGGACATTTTTCCATTCTTTGTTCAGGTAGAGTGGGAGGGAGAGAGAGAAACAGAGAGAGAGAGAGAAACATCGATGCGAAAGGAACACATTGAGTGGCTGCCGCCCGCACAACTGACCAGGGCTGGGGACAAACTGCAACCGAGGTACACGCCCTCAGCGGGAACCGAACCCGGGTCTCTCAGGACCACAGGCCGACGCTCTAACCGCTGAACCAAACCGGCCAGGGCTTAAGCTGATAACAATTTAAATTGTATACCAAAGCTCTATACTTTTTGTCTCACCCACATTTTATTTATTTATTTATTTTAATCCTCACCCAAGGATATTTTTTCTATTTTTGTTCAGATAGAGTGGGAGGAAGAGAGAAGAGGAGGAAGAGAGAGAGAGAGAGGAGAGAGAGAAAGAGAGAGAGAGAGAGAGAGAGAATCATCAATGTGAGAGGAACACATCGAATGATTGCCTCCCACACGATCCCAATCAGGGCCGGGGACAAACCGCTACCCAGGTACATGCCCTTGACTAAAATCAAACCCACGACTCATTGGTCTGTGGGCTGACACCCTAACTGCTGAGCCAAACTGGCCAGGGCTGTCTCCCCTACCTTTTAAGTTATTGATGCCACATATTATACTTTTTATATAGTGTATTGACAATGCATTGTCATAGATATAGTTCTTAAAAACAGTACAGTGATACCTCGGTTCTCGAACATAATTCGTTCCAGGAGGACGGTCGAGAACCGAATTGTTCGAGAACCGAAGCAATGAAACCCAATAGGAAAGCGTGACTCCACAAAGCGTGACTCTCTCTCTGCACTCACACTGATGACGCAAGCAAGGCGCGCTGGGCCGAATGAACGCCATTCGGCTCAACTCGGCTCAGCTCGGAAGTTCGAGTTCCAAATATTTGTTGGGATTCCGAGACAAAAGTTTCTCGAATCCCGATTTGGTCGAAAACCGAGGCGTTCGAGAACCGAGGTATCACTGTATTTTGGAGCAGTGTCAGATTCACTGCAAAACTGAGAGGACACAAAGAGTCCAATATACCACCCTATCTCACATGTGCACTGCCTCTCTCCTTATCAACATTCGCTACCAGAGTGGTACATTCGTTAGCACAGCGGACAAACCTACATTGACACATAATCACCCACAGTCCACAGTTTACATTAGGGTCCACTCCAGGTATTGTAGATCCGTAATTTGGTCAAATGTTAATAACAGGCCCCCATCATTATACTGTCCTATAGACATTTTCACTGCCCAAAAGTCTCAGTGCTCTGCCTTTTCCTGCCTCCACCTCCTCCCTGCCCTCTCCTCTGATTCCTGGAAACCAAGGATCTTTTCACAGTTTCTATAGTTTTGCCTCTTTCAGATCATCACTGAGTTGGAATCAGGCAGTATGTAGCCTTTTCAGATTGGCATAATTCACTTAGTAACATGCATTTAAGCTTCCTCTTTGTCTTTTTATGGCCTGATAGCTCATTTCCTTTTAGAGCAGAATAATTTTCCATTATCTGGCTGTACCACTGCTTATTTATCCATTTACCTACTGAAATGCATCTTGGTTGCTTCCAAGTTTTGGCAATTATGATGAAAACTTCTATAATATCCTTGTGCAGGTTTTTGTGTAGATATCAGTTTAAAACTCCTTTGCGTAAATACCACAGAGCATGACTTCTGAATCATATAATAAAACTATGTGTCTTAAGTGGTTGTACCATTTTACACTCTCAGCTCTCACCAGCAGTGAGTGAGAGGTCCTGTTGTTCCACATCCTCACCAGCATTTTTATTGTCAGTTTCAGATTTTGGCCATTCGATGACGTATACAGTCATGTTTCATTGCTGTTTTATTTTTTAAATTATTTTAGAATTAATTATTTTTTTAAATTACAGATGCCCCTCCTTTTTACCCCATTGACACTCCCCTTCCCCCGCCTTTACTACACTGTTGTCTGAGTCCATTGGTTACTCGTATATGCATATTTGTTCTTTGGTTTCATTGTATTATCCTGAGGTTCTAGAGGCCTCACTAACCATTTCTGTGGCTGTGTCTCCTCGAGATTTAATTCCAAATAAGGGGGAGTTTGCTGTTTCCTTTTTTTAGGAGTTTGTAATCTGTTGTTCTCTCTGGTGTCTCTCTGCAATACTGCAGGTTCACTGGAGCTGCTGCAAGCCACCTTGCTCTCTTGCATTTTTCATGGCCCACAGGCTTCCAGAGTATATTGGGTTTCTTCAGTGGTCTAAGTTGGGTGAGACAGAAACCAGTTCCTTGGACAGTCTCCTGAAAAGTCTGACCAATGGAGGCACGGTCCAGTCTTTTCTACCCCTTCCCAGGGAGCAGCTGAGAGCTAGGAGTTTTCTCCTAATGGTGTGGTGCTGAGCTGGGGAAGGACTAACATGAGTGAAGGAATGCCATGAATTTTCCTGCTGCCTTTGATGAGGCTGGTGTCATGCTCACCTGGGGTGCAGAAGTCTCTTAATGGGTTTATGAGTTTCTGACAAAGAACATTAGTCCATGTATCACTGTTGAGTCAGTGTCTCTGTGAAGGGAAGAATGTCCCTCCTCTAGGAGTGCTACCTGGGCACCCACACTGTAGCCAGGTGGACAAGGATGGTCTGGTTTCCTGGCTATTATTACAATAAAAAATTATTAAATACAGATTTATCACTATATACTCATGCCATCCAGATTCTTACTTACATCTATGAGTGAGATTACAGAAACCAGAAAAGCTAAAAATATCTATTAACTCTTATGACTTCATCTCAAAGTAGAGAGACATGTTTTAGATGTGAGGGCAAGTACATTCTCTTGGAAAATCAACCTGTTTTATATTTACAAGATGTGGTTAGGCCCTGATGAAGGCCCAGAGGATAGCCCTCCTCTATACTTCTCATATTTTATTTTTAAAACCATCTTCCTAGGTCATGTAAGGTGGTTTCTTGTAAGAAAATGATGAATCAAAACAGGAAAATTTAAAACAATACTGTGTACTCTAAACTCTAATCTTTAAAAAGTAAAAATTGTTAATAACTGCCTGCTTTTCCACCTGAAACTAATGCAAAAAATTTTGAACATAAACTAATAAAAAGATGATAATTGCCTGTTTGTTACTTTTCAGTTCTTAAACCAATTAACAACTCAAGCACTGTATGATTTTGTGACAATTGGAAATCAGGGAAATAACATTTCCAGTGAGATCTCGAAGGGCACTGCAAACTGGAAAATTAAATATGCAGGTCTCATTAATATTTACTTGTTTTCCACAAAATTTTGTATTTAACAGATATGCATTAGTAAGATGTAAGTCTTAGCAAGATTTGCAACACATCGGAAAAATATTTAGAGAGTCCGAAATAATTTTAATGACTTTAGTTATTTAAGAAGAACATATTCAAACGCTTGAGAGTTAAGCTCAGAAAAATGCTTTGCAAGTTGCTAAAAAGTAAGTGGAATTCGAATGTCATTTATTTAGACTGTATCTATTAACTTAATCCTTTAACATATATTAACATATATTTCTTTATTATTATTTTTATTATTTAAGACAGGAATGGGAAACGTTTTTCTGTCAATGGCCTTTGGATATTTATAATATCATTTATGAACATACACAATTTCAATTTAGCCTGCCAAATTTGGTCAAACATTTAATTAACTCACCCCTTATGTGATGACTGGAACTGCTTCTCTTTTGTGGGGCTGTGATGTCAGCTGGTATTAATGTTTCTACTCACAACTGCTTTTCCAGGTTTGCCTTGGTCAGTCTGGAGCACAGTCAACTCCATGTGATGGTGAGTTTTGCAAAGAACTCCTCACAGCAGTAAGTGTTTCCAAACATAGTGCGTATTTCAATGCATGTCTCCTCAAAGTGGGAAATTCATCATTGCTTATGTAACATTTATAGAACTCAAGCAGTGGGAGGTTGTTCATTGTTGCTTTGCAGCGGAATGATTTCATGTTGTAGGTTATCAGGCACATCAGCTGGTTCCATATTGAACAGTGTAGCAAAGATGTTCAATTCCATTTGTTTACTTTTCATGTCCTTGAATCTTTCATTAGATGTTTCAATTAGTTTTGTGCATTCACCAACATATTCACGTGTTGGAGAAGGCTTTTGGCCCACCAGAGTGAGAAAAGGCGCCATGTTATTCCTTTGGAGCTGCACCTTTCAGAGCCTTAATTTAGCTTCAAATGATTTAATGTTTGAGAGCAGGGAGCTGAAAAACTGTTTGGGGTCTTGCAGATTGATATTCAGCTCTCAGAGGTACTTGGTAATGTCCACCATGAAAGCTAAATCACATGCCACTTGCTGTCATTGAATTCCCTTGCAGGTTTTCCCTTCATCTCCATGAACTGCTTGACTTCATTTCCCAGTTTGTAAAATCTCATGAGCATGTTCCCATGACTCAGCCACCACACTGCACAGTGATAAAAAAATCATTGTACTCAGAGTCAAGATCATTCAGTAACTCCTCAAACTGGTGGCTGTTACTCCCTCTGCTTTTGACAAAATTTCTGGATGATACTACTGTTAACATCACATTGTTGAGTTGCAACGGCTATGCACCAAAACTTTCTTGGTGTCTGATGCAGTGGCTTATAATTAAATCACTTGGATCAACACTGAGATGATTCAGTTCTTTCTGGACAAATGTAATTAACCCTTTCTGTGAGCCAACCATGGCTGAAGCCCCATCTGTAGTAAGGCCACTTAACTTTTCAAATGTTAGCTCAAGTCTTTTCATTGATAAAAAAAAAGTCTCTCAAACAGTTCTTCACCTCTGTAGTGGCATGCATGGTTTCAAGTGACAGCAGTTCCTCTCAAGTGTCAAACTCTGCAGTTATCCCCTGAACGAAAATGGCCAGTTGGGCAGTATTTGTTATGTCCATTGTCTCATCACAAGCCAGAGAGGAAAATTGGAAATCTCCTGCAGAATCCTTCAGTGTTTTATCAATATCTTGTGCTAAATCAGTAATCCAACCTGAGACAGTTCTCCAAGACAAAATAACACTCTGAGACAATTTCACTTTGTCTGGTACTAACAACTCCATAGCAACTACCACGCACTCTCACAAACTCTCCCCTTACATGAGGCCTCAGCTTCTTTGAGATTAGCTTGCTCACTACATAACTCGTTTGAATAACATTGTCTCTGTCACAACAAGACCTAGTGAAAGCAGCTTGTTGTGATTCCAAACTCTGCTGAAGAGCATTGATTTTATCCAGATGCATTTGACCTCCCAATTCATTGGCTTTTTTCATTACTGCTAATGCACCGCCACAAACTAGGCACATGGGTTTGCCTTTGGCTTCAACAATAAAATAATCATTTGTCCATTTCTCTTGGAAAGATTGAAAATCTGCATCAACTTTTCTTTGTAGTCTTTGTCACACCATTAAAGTTTTAATAACTTTCCAGTGTGTGTGTTACCAGAGATGTATTATTTTGCTTTGATCACTATTCTAATTCTGCATCTTAGATTTAGAATATATTGAATGTTCATTTCATTAACTCCTGAGGTCTTTGTGCGTACTGTACTTTCCTTAACTTCATCTGAGATCTCATTTTTGTGAGGATTGTTGAATGTGGACATGTGGATAAAGGTTGGAGTTATTGTCTGTGTTGACAAAGAAGTCAAAAACATCATTGCCAATCATCGGGGACAAGGCCATCAACATCCTGAGGAATCATCTCATCTCATCTCCTCTCATCATCAGATTGCTGTAGTTTCACCACAGTGTGCGAACACTTTCACAGTTGGACACTCCCAGCCTGCCTGGCACTGACTGTTCTCTGAGTCGCTGCAATACAGGCAGGCAGGCCAAGGGCAGCCGATGAGAAGCATATGTGTCTGTCATGTCATGTGCTCATATGTGTCCTCTCTATCCTATAATGGACGTTCCTTGCTCGTCCCTCAAAATTTACATTATTATAATTCACTTAATATAAATTTATGGTGCTATGAAAAAAGCTCCTAGATTTATTAAATTTCAGATCTCATCTGTGGTTGCCTTGGCTAGACCAGACCAAATGATTTCTCAGGCCTTATATAGCTCATGGGCTGGATGTTCCCCACCCCTGATTTAAGACCTTTACTAACAGGTGCTTTCAATTTGTTGGCTTATTTTGAAAAAAATAAAGTTGTAAACTTTTATTAAAAATTAAAAATGAGGTTCTTAAAAATCTCAACTTAACCAGATATAAAAAATTTAAAAACTTTTAAAGGTTTATTGAAAAAAAAATAAACTTTAATAAAAATTTATCATTACTAAAAAGAGACATCTTTAGATAAAAATAATGAAAACCCCGTGCCTCATAGATAATGTAGATAGTTCTAGTTATCTGGTCAATGGGCCAAAAGCAAGCACTTAAGGTCTTCAGCCCCAATCTTTTGTTCATTTCTTATTGCTAGAATTTTATATTAATTTCTTCTTGTTGGATGATTAAACCCAATGATGGTAGAGATGGTAAGCCAGCATTTACTCAGCCTCCAGAACCAAACCGATGAATTCTCAGCTGGTGGATTGGCTGCTTTTGTCTCTTTGATTTCTTGTGGTTTAGGGCTTTCTGGGTGTCTGTAGAAGTACCAATGTTGAGGTGGCTGCTGACCTTGGATCTTCCGTCCTTGATTTTTCTTATCTTCTGCACTGTTGTTCTCTTTAGGCTATCTTTGGTAAGGAGGGCCATGTGGAACATGGTCTATAACCTTGATATGTATTCTGTCTTACTGGTCTACCTTGTTCTCCTGCATCCTGGTTGTCAGCACCCTCCTGCACAGGAGGGCTGGAGTACTATGGTGGACGCCCCTGGGATCTCCACAGGTAGGAAGGTGGGAACCATCGCCTGCAATAGGGCCAGTGCTGTTGGGCCTGGCCTTAAAGAGTACTCTCTGATCCCTCATTCTTTTCCTCATTCTCACTCTTCTGGTAATTCTGCTGGTAATTGTGCAGAGGACCATGTGTCTTGGAAAGTGTCTACAGTGATTATTGTCTACTGCTCACATATTTCCTGCCTTGAACTGGAATTCCACCAGGGCCTATAGCATTTGCTACCTCCATACCCTTTTCTCCTTCAACAACATCCAACTCTACAGTCTCTCCATTTCCTACACTGGAAGGTACTTCCTGGGGTTCTTCTTCTTTATAGAAGTCTGGTGTGCAAATACATCTTTCTTGGTGTCATTCCTGTTAATGAAATTATATCCAGTTCTGTTTTAAAAAATACATATATATATGTTTTTTATTGATTTTTAGAGAGAGAGGAAGGGAGAGAGAGATAGAAACATCAATGTGAGAGAGAAACATCAATCGGCTGCCTCCTGCACTCCCCCTACTGGGGATCCAGCCCACAGTCTGGGCATGTGCCCTCACCGGGAATCCAACCAAGATCTCTCAGTCCATGGGACAACACTCAATCCATTAAACCACACTGGCTGGGCCATATCCACTTCTTACATTGAACCATTTTACTGTCCTCCAAACCTTCCTTGTGATGACCTTCTTGAGTCTGCTGGCAGGCATCACTAACTTGAGGCCATGGGGCTCACCACTCTCCATGTCTGCCTATGGTGCCAAACTTGGGGTCAGCAGCGCTGAATGTGGGGGTGGAGGGCGGGTGCTGGGTCTAGGCCTGGATGCTCACAGTGACAGTGCCTGGGGCCAGCAGTGACAGCCATGGCTGCTCCTGGGGTATGATAGTCACAGGCTGGCAGCAGTGATGGGGCTGCCAAGGGATCTCTGGGGACTGCTTTTTGCCCCCACTACCCCATCGAACTCACAAATATTTCTTGACTACTCGGTAAGAAGTTTTAAAAGCACTTTGATAAATAACTCTATGATTTATATACAAATAACCATCATAAAGATCTTTGTGGAATTAGTAGAATGGGAAAGATATGCTATGTTATAGAAATCGAGAGGATAGAGTAACATTCCACTGGAGTGAAGAGGTGGTTCCCTCCTGAGGGAAGAAACCATGCTTATATTATGTTGTATCATTAGTGCATATCAGAGAAGCTCAGGAATAGTTGGATGGATGAATTAGAACATATTTCTTCAAAATAGTAGTTCAATTTAAGCTGTGTCATGACTTTCAGAGAAAGAATGAAGAGTCACTCAGGCAGAGTAGGTAGTATACTGTGA
The DNA here is from genome assembly GCF_014108415.1 of Molossus molossus. Taxonomy (NCBI): domain Eukaryota; kingdom Metazoa; phylum Chordata; class Mammalia; order Chiroptera; family Molossidae; genus Molossus; species Molossus molossus. The sequence goes on from NW_023425401.1 coordinate 87,747,884, forward strand.
GCCACATAAAAGGAAATTATGCAACATATTCTGGAAACAGTTCAGTTTAAGTGCAAATTATATGTGAATATGTTGGCAAGCTAGATGAGAGCCACTTTGTAGAGGTTCCTTACCTATTACTCACTGAAGACTGGGAGCTAGGGAGGTTTTTTTAGCAGGAGAGTAAGTGTATTTTTTTTTTTTTATCCTCACCCGAGGATATTTTTCCATTTTTTGTTCAGATAGAATGGGAGGGAGAGAGAGGAAGGGGGAGAGAGTGAGAAACATCAACGTGAAGGGACACATCGAGTGGCTGCCACCCGCACGACCAACCAGGGCCGGGGACAAACTGCAACTGAAGTACGTGCCCTTAGCGGGAACCGAACCCGGGTCTCTCCGGACCGCAGGCCGACGCTCTAACCACTGAGCCAAACTGGCCAGGGCTGGAGAGTAAGTGTATTAAATAGCCTTGGAAAACTTAATCTGATGGAAATATATATGGTAGAATGGAGGTAAGAGAAACTCATTAGAAACCACACTGTTTGTGGCAAGAGCTAATAAATGCCTAAACTAAAGTGGTGGCAATGAGAAAATAAATAAAGTGATATATGAAAATATATGATGGAGATAGAATTGTTAAGCCTTAGTAACCAACAGCATAGAAATGGTGAAGTAAAAGAGGAAAGAAAATTTAATTTAATATTCAAACCTGATTGAGGTAGGAAATTTTGCCATTTTCAGAAACATTAAAGTCAGAGAGAGGAGCTAGCTTTAAGGGAGAAGAAAAGATGTCACGTTTACAGTGCCAACAGAACACTGAAGTGCAGAGGTACCCAAGGTAGTTGGAAAAGCAAATAGAATGTTAAGAAGGTGTTAGAGATTCAGATTGGGAAATCATTTGTGAAGAAATAGTAGTCAAGTGTTTAGGAGTTAATGAAATACCAAAGGTAGAGAAGAGATCTGGAGAAAAAGAAGCAAATAAATGCTTTGGAAACATTTTTTTTTTTCCACAGAGCTCGGGATAAAATGGAGCCAGCTCGGAATAGAGGAGGAAGATTCACAGATGAGAGATGATTCGAATTGTTTGTGCCACGAAAGCCAATGTGAAGATGGTTTTAAGTTGATAGTTGTTGATGGTTAAGAACAGAATAAGTACAGAATATATAGAATAAGCAGCAAAAGAATGATTTGATGGTAAATTAAAAGGGTAAGAAAATAATCAGTGAAAGGAATAAGAATCTAATGATGTAATAGTAGTACAAAAGCTTACAAAGGGAATGTTTTAGGACAGAGTAGACAAAGCATTGTGTTGATAATGATAAATGAGTAAAGAAGGAGGTGCTGAATATTCAAAAATGAAAAAAATGTCAAATGGCTGTATCATGACCTAGGAAAAGCATAGAGGGAATAAAAAAAGAGATCAAGGTATTATCCTTGAAGGACTGACTTACTGCTGATACAAGATGAAAGGTGATGATGAATAAAGATATAAAAATGTTAAATGGAGAGGAGAGAAGCTAAGTGAGTTCATTGTGCAGGCTCTTGATTTTCACAGAAAAGAGGAAGCATGATATACAGTGATATTCAGGGGACAAGACACTGGAAAAAGTTCTGTGTAGCCACTTTAGAAACTGTCATATGAGTTCCAGATGATTTGAGTGAAAACATGGCTAGACATAGGGAAGTTACTTGTAATGAGAGTGGACCAGACTGATATAATGTCACGGTAGTATTGGACACACTTGACTGGCAAAGAGACAGATTTCATTAACTTTATATTAAGCAAAGTATGCAGAAGATTGTGGATCCACATTTATATAAGAACATACTTCAATTTTTAAATTGCTTGGTGGTTTACAGTGACAATACTTTTTTCCTTTGTTCTTTGCTATATCTATTTCTTTTGGGGAGCTGGTTATAAACTATTATCTTGCCAAAGAATGAGGAAATTAACAACACTAACTCTAATAAGCCTTTACAGTCAATAAACCTGTGTAACATTGCTCAATCCAATGTTTTTCAGTTTTTTTGACCTGGACAGTTAGAGATATAATGAATTGCACTATAACACTTGAGTATTTCATATGATTAGAAACTTAAGGGTATTTTAAAGACACTTAAAGAGTGTCTTTATACTGGGGGTTCATAAAAATAATGCATTTTTTTTTGTTGTTAATCCTCACCTAAAGGTATTTCCCCCTCTTGATTTTTAGAGAGAGAGGAAGGTAGGGAGGGGGAGAGAGAAAGAGAAAGAGAGAGAGAAACATCAATGTGAGAGAGATACATCAATTGATTGCCTCCTGCATGCACCCTGACTGGGGCCAAGGATTAAACTTGCAATTCAGGTACGTACCCTTGACTGGGAATGGAACCTGCGACCCTTTGGTGCGTGGACCAGTGCTCTAAACAATTAGCCACACCAGCCAGGGCAAGATAATGCATTTTTAATACAAATAACACCCAATACATTATATAAATTTATTTAACTGATTTTTTAAAGAACACTTTTGTTATTATTTTATTTTACTGTGGTAAAAGATTTACTATAAGTTTTACTCCTCTTAACAAATATTTAAGTGCACAATACATTATTATTGACTCAAGGTACAGTGTTGCGCAGCAGATGTGTATAGCTTATCTAGTTTGCTAGACTGACAATTTATACCCATTGATTAGTAAGTCCCATTTCCACTTTGTCCCATACCCTGGAAACCACCATTTGGACTTTTTGAGTCTATAAATTTGACTACTTTAGATACCTTATTTAAGTGGAATAATACAGTATTTGTATTTCTGTGACTGGCTTATTCCATTCAACATAATGTCCCGAAGGCTCATCCATACTGTCATATATTTCAATCTATCTTTTAAAAAAAATATATATATATATTTTTATTTTTTTATCCTTGTCCGAGGACATTTTTTCATTTTTTGTTCAGATAGAGTTGGAGGGAGAGAGAGGAAGAGAGAGAGAGAGAGAGAGAAACATCGATGTGAAAGGGACACATCGAGTGGCTGCCACCCGCATGACCAACCAGGGCCGGGGACAAACTGCAACCGAGGTATATGCCATTAGTGGGAACTGAACCCGGTCTCTCTGGACTGCAGGCCGATGCTCTAACTGCTGAGCCAAACCGACCAGGGCTATCTTTCTTTCTTTCTTTCTTTTTTTTTTTTTTTAAGGCTAAAGGCTATTTCATTGTGTGCATATACCACATTTTCTTTATTCATTCATTTGTCAATGGACATTGAGGTTTTGCATAAATAGAAAAAATTCTAAAATTCATATGTAACCACAAAAGACTATGCATAGGCAAATACATTTTGAGCAAGAAGAACAAAACTGGAGACATCACATTTCCAGATTTCAAAATATATTACAAAGTTGCAGTAATCAGAACAGTATATTACTGGTATGAAGACAGACATATATTAAATAAGACTAAATCAAACATACAGAAGATAATTTATACATGATTAACTGAGCTTTGATAAGAATCTCAAGAAATATGCAATGTGGAAAGGATAGTCTCATCAACAAATGATGCTGGGAAAATTGATTTCTACATACAAAAACCTGAAATTAGACCCTTATCTTACACCATGTACATAAATCAACTGAAAATGGATTAAAAACTTAAACAAAAAACTGAAAACTATAAAACTCCTAGTAGAAAGCATGAGGGGAAAACTTCATGAAATTGGTCTTGGCAATGATTTTATGGATTTTATGGGAAGCATAGGAACAGAATTAAAATCAGACAAGTGGGGCTACATCAAACTAAAAAACTTCTGCACAACAAAGAAAACCACCAACAGGGTGAAAAGGCAACCTATGGAATGGGACAAAATATTTTCAAACCATATTAATATCCAAAAATTAAGGAACCCCTAAAATTCAATAGTACAACAACAACCTAAATCAATTTTTAAAATGATAAACACAGATGCAAAAATCTTAAATAAAATAATAGCAAATAGAATACAACAATACATTAAATAAATAATACCTCACAATCAAGTGGGGTTCATTCTAGCAGCACAAGAATGGTTCAATATACACAAATCAATCAATGTAATACACCATATTAAGAAAAGAAAGGAAAAAAAATATATGATCTTATCAATAGATGCAGAAGAATCACTTGATAAGATACAACATCCATTTATGATTAAAACCCTCAGTAAAATAGGTATAGAAGGAAAATACCTCAACATAATAAAGGTCATTTATGTAACTGAAAGTTTTTCCTCTAAAATCAGGAACAAGACAAGATTGCCAACTCTTACCACTCTTATTTAACATAGTATTGAAAGTCCCAGCCATAGCAATTTGGCAAAAGAAAGAAATAAAAGCCATCCAAATTGGGAATGAAGAAGTAAAAGTGTCACTATTTGCAGATGACATGATTTTGTGCATAGAAAACCCTAAAGATACCACCAAAAAACTATTAGTAACAATCAACAAATACATTAAAGTGACAGGATACAAAATCAATGTACAAAATTCCACTGAGTTTCTATATTCTAAAACAAAACTTCATTAAAAAAAAGAAGAAAGAAAAGAAAAAACAATTTTATTTGAAATTGCTACCAAAAGAATAAAATACCTAGAAATAAACTTAACAAAGAATATGAAAAATCTGTATACTGAAAAATACAAAGCATTTTTTAAAAGAGATAGAAAAGACACAACGAAATAGAAAGATATTCCATGTTCATGGATTGGAAGAATCAACACAGTTAAAATGGCCATATTACTCAAAGCAATATACAGATTTAGTGCAATCCCCATCAAAATCCCAGTGTGTTTTTTTTTAACCTTCTTCCATTGATTCTTAGATAGAGTGGAAAAGAGGGAGAGAGAGAGAGAGAGAGAGAGAGAGAAACATCTATGTGAGAGAGACACATCAATTGTTTGCCTTCAGCACAACCATGACCAGGGCTGGGGATCTAACCTGCACCTCAGATACATGCCCTTTACTGGGAATCAAACCCACAACCTTTTGGTCCACAGGCTGAGCTCTGACCACTGAGCAAAATTAACCAGGGCCCCAATGTCATTTTTTAAAGAAATGGAACAAAAAAATCATCAAATTTGTATGGAATCACAAAAGACCTCAAATAGCCAAAGAAATCTTGAGTAAAAAGAATGAAGCTTGAGGTGTCACACCACCTGACTTCAAATAATATTAGAGAGCTACTATTTTCAAAACAGCATGGTATTGGCAGAAAAACAGACATGCAGATCAATGGAACAGAATTGAGGAGAAACCAGAAATAAAACCACATGTATATGGACAGATAATTTGCAACAAAGGAGCCAAAACACACAGTGAAGAAGAGAAAGCCTCTTAAATAAGTGGTGCTGGGAAAATTGGAAAGCCACATGCAAGAAAATGAAACCTGATTACAGTTTGTCCCCATAAACAAAAATTAATTCAAAATGGATCAAAGACCCAAATATAAGATCTGAAACAATAAATTATATAGAATAAAACATAGGTAGTAAACTTAGGACTTTGGTCATGGAGAATATTTTATGAATTTGACTCCACAGGCAAGGGAAGTAAAGGCAAATAATAAATGAATGGGACTATATCAAACTAAAAAGTTTCTGCACAGCAAAATAAACTGACAACAAAACAAAAGGCAACAAACCAAATGAGAGATGATATTTTTCAAACAACAGTTCCAACAAAGGATTACTATCCAAAATATATAGAAAATTAATGCCCAGCTGGTGTGGCTCATTAGTTGAGCATTGACCCATGCACCAAGAGGTTGCTGGTTCCATTCCTGGTCAGGGCACATACCCAGGTTGTGGGCCAAATACCCAGTGAGGGGCATGCAGGAGGCGGCCAATAGATGTTCTCTCTCATCGATGTTTCTATCTCTCTCTCCCTCTCCTTTTCTCTCTAATATCAATAAAGAAATAAAGAAAAAAAAGAACTCATATAACATTTAACACCAAACAAACAACCCAATGAATAATTGGGCAGAGGATCTGAACAGACACTCTCTCAAGAAGACATACAAATGTCCAACAGATATATGAAAAGATGTTCAACTTTATCAGCCATTGGGAAAATGCAAATCAAAACTACAATGTGATACCACCTCACACTTGTTAGAATGACTATTATCAACAAGACAAGTAATAACAAGTGTTGGAGGGGTGTGGAGAAAAGGGAGCCCTCATTCATTGCTGGTGGGAATGTAGACTGGTACAGCCCCTATAGAAAATGGTCTGACTGTTCCTCAAAAAATTAAAAATAGAATTACCATATGAACTAGCAATCCCACTTCTGATTTATTCCAAAATAATTGAATTCAAGATTTTGAACAGATAGCAGCATTCCTATATTTATTTTAGCACTAATGCCCAGATCTCATATTAAGTGAACACCTGGGGGTAGGAGCCAGGCATCAACATCTTTTTAAACTATACTACATCGTTCTAATGTACAGAAAAATTAAGGAACCAATGCCCTAAAATAAGATTTCAAGAAATACTAATAACTCAGTAACTTCTTAGACTAAATTACAAATGTTAATAGTTTCTACTTAAGCTAACGCTTTTCTTTTCTTTACTAGGTTAAGAAGGCAGCAGTTTTTTTCATTCTAAAATTAATTAATTTTTATATTTTAAATTTATTTTCATTTTTTAAATCAATATTTATTTATTATTTATATTTTTATTGAATATATTGGGGTGACATTGGTTTCAAGTGTACAACTTAATAAAACATAATCTGCAAACTGCATTGTGCTCCCATTGCTCCAAGCAGTCTCTTTCCGTCCCTATTTATATTCCCTTTTCCTATTTTTACCTACCTCTGTGCCCCTTTCCTTCTGGCCCCCGCCACACTGTTGTTTGTGTCTATGTGTTACATATGTATATTTATTTGGTTAATCCCTTTACCTTATTTCATCCAGTCCCAAACCTGCCTCCCTCTGACAGCTCTGTTTGTTCCATGTATCCATGCCTTTGTTTCTACTTTGTTCATCTGGTTATTTTGTTCATTAGATTCCACATGTGAGTGAGGTCACATGGTATTTGTCTTTCTCTGACTGGTTTATTTAACTCAGCATAGTAATCTCCAGTTCCAACCATACCATTGCAAAAGATAAGAAGTCAACAGTTTTCACACCTATGAATTCTCTTCTGCGCTGAGGTTCGAAACCAGGCTCATTACAGTGAGGTTGCTTCAATGTCTCAGAGTAGAGGAACCCCAACTCTGAGTTCTGCTTTTGCTTTCCTTTTACATTCACAATTACTCACTTTAACTGGTTATGTTAAATAAGAATGTTTTTTTTTTACATGATTTTGTTTCCTGCTCTAATTGCCTGGTTTGGTTCTGTTTCTTGTGATTGCAATTTGTTCTCATCAAATTAGGAAAACATGATTGATACCAACTGCTTCCAGCCTTTGCAATTTACTGACAGTTTCTATTATATCAGTGCTTTTTTGCATGGAAGTATTTTGTGTACTAACCTCAGGCACAGGTCATTAAGTCTCTGCATAATTTAAGTGTTCTAAATAGACAAACCAACTGTTACATACTTATTTCTTCGTTGTGGGCGCTGTAAAAAGTAACGAGAAAGCTTGTCAAGGATGTTTCTTGTTGAAAAAGTCCCTGCTCATAAGTGGTTAGTCATTACATTAAAATTTTCATTAGATTGCAAAGCACCATGTATTTCTTTATGTATTTTATAAAGTATTTATAAAATATTTTATTCAACTGAATTTCTTTGGCACTTTTTTTTTTATCCTCACCCGAGGACATTTTTGCATTTATCTTCAGATAGAGCAGGCGGGAGAGAGGGGGGAAGAGAGAGAAACATCAATGTGAGAGAGATACATTGAGTGGTCACCACCCTTAGTGGGAACCGAACCCAGGACTCTCTGGTCCGTGGGCCAATGCTCTAACCTTTAAGCCAAGCCAGCCAGGGCTTTCTGTGGCACTTTTTAAAATTTTTTTCTTAACTTTTTCACCACCCGAAGTCAAGTCTTCACCCATCACCCTTTATCACCTTATACAATCCTCCCCATTCCCCTGGCAATCACCACACTATTGTACATGTCCCTGAATTCTTTCTCTTTTTTTCCCCTTATTTGCTCAGTCCCTCCACCTGACCCCCCCAGCCAATATCTGACAGCTGTAAGCCTGGTCTCTATCTATAAATTTATCTCTATTTTCCTTGTTAGTTCATTTGTTCATTAGATTCCACATATGATTGAAATCATAATGTACTTGTTTTTCTCTGACTGGCTTATTTCACTTAGCATAATGTTCTCTAGGTCCATCCATGCTGTCACAAAGGGTAAAATTTTCTTTTCTTATGACTGAGTAGTATTCCATTGTGTAAATGTACCATAGTTGTTCTATCCACTCACCTACTGATGGATTGCTTCCAAATCTTGGCTATTGTAAATAATGCTGCAGTGAACATAGGAGTGCATATATTCTTTCTTTATTTTTTAAAAAATATATTTTTATTGATTTTTAGAGAGAGAGGAAGAGAGAGGAAGAAAGAGATAGAAACATAGATGTGTGTGAGAGAGAGCGAGCCATTGATCAGCTGCCTCCTGCATGTTCCCTACTGGGGACTGACCCCATGTGCCCTGACTGGGAATCAAACTTGTGACCACTTGTTGCACGAGATGATGCTCAACCACTGAGCCACACTAACTGGGCTGCATATATTCTTTCAATTAGTATTTCATGTTTCTTTGGATACATTCTCAAAAATGGAATCACTAGGTCATAAGGCAAGTCCATTTTTTTTACTTTTTGAGGTAACTCCATACTGCTTTCCACAGTGGCTACACCATTCTGCATTCCCACCAAAAATGCATGAGGATTCCCTTTTCTCTACATCATCACTACCTTATTGTATGTTGATTTATTGATAATAGCCATTCTGACCGATGTTAGGTGATATCTCATTGTAATTTTAATTTACCCATGACATCCAGATTGTTCAATTTGTTGGCATTTCTATGATGATTAATGATGCTGAGCATCTTTTCGTATGTCTATTGGCCACCTGTATGTCTTTGCAGGTCCTTTGCTCATTTTTCAATTGGATTGTTTGTTTTTTTTGGTGTTGAGTTTATAGATTTTTTAAAAAATTTAGATCTTAAACCCTTATCAAATTTATTGGTGAATATGTTCTCACATTCAGTTGGTTGTCTTTTCATTTTGTTAATAGTTTTCTTTGCTGTGCAAAAACTTTTTAGTTTGGTGTAGTCCCATGTGTTTATTTATTTATATTTTTGTTTCCCTTGTTTGATGAGATATATACCAGAAAAAATATTGTTATGAGAAATGTCCAAGATTTTACTGTCTATGTTTCCTTCTAGGATTTTTCATAGTTTTGAGTCTAACATTTAAGTCTTTAATACATTTTGAGTATATTCTTTTGTATGGTGTAAGAAAATGATGTAGTTTCATGTTTTTTTCACATTCCTGCTCAATTTTCACACCATTTATTGAATAGACTATCTTTAACCCATTGTATGATTTTGCATCTTTTGTAAAATATTAATTGACTATAAAAGCAAGAATTTCTTTCTATCCTCTCTATTCAGTTCCACTGATCTATATGTCTATTTTTGTGCCAGTACCATGCTGTTTTGATTACTATGGACTTGTAGCACAGTTTGATACAAGGTATCAAAGTGAGATTCTTCCAATTTTCTTCTTTCTGAAGATTGCTTTCGTTATTTGGGGTCTTTTGTGGTCTCTTACAAAGTTTTGGAATTTTTTTTATCTAGGTCTGTGAAATATGCCATTAGGATCTTGATTAGAATTGTGTTGAATCTACACATTGCTTTGGGTAATATGGACATTTTAATGATTTAATTTTTTCTATCTATGAACACAGTATATACTTCTACTTATTTGTATCTTTTTCAATATTTTCCCCCAGTGTCTTATAATTTTTCAAGTACAAATTTTATTCATCCTTGGTTAAATTTATTATTTAGTTTTTGTTTTTTTTAAGCAGCTGTGAATGGGCTAGCTTTCTTAGTTTCCCTTTCTGCTAGTTCATTATTGGTGTATTACAATGCAACTGATATCTAGATATTTACTTTGTATCCTGCTACTTTACTGAATTTATTTATCAATTCCAGTAGCTTTTTTGTGGAATCTTTTGAGTCCAATAATCATACAGAATCATGTCATTTGCAAATAATGACAGTTTTACTTCTTTCTTTCCAATTTGGATGCTTTTCACTTTTTTCTTATTGTCTGATTGCTGTGACTAGGACTTCCAGTAGTATGTTGAATAAGAGTGATGAAAGAAGGCATTCTGTCTTGTTCCTGATTTTGAGGGAAACACTTGTAGTTTTGCCAACCGAGTATAATGTTAGCTGTGGGTTTGTCATATATGGCCCTTATTATGTTGAGGTGTGTTCCTTCTATCCCCACTTTGCTGAGTGTTTTTACTATAAATGGGTGCTGAATTTTATCAAATGCCTTTTCTGCATCTATTGATATGATTCTGTGGCTTTTATTCTTCATTTTGCTTATGTGGTATATCACATTTATTGATCTGTGGATATTATACCAACCTTACATGCCTGGAATATAATCCTACCTGATCATGGTGTATGATCTTTTTAATGTATTGCTGGATTCAGTTTGCTAATATTTTATTGAGGATTTGGGCATCTATGTTGTCAGAGATATTGGTTTATAATTTTCTTTCTTTGTAGTATCATAATCTGGTTTGGGAATTAGGATAATGCTGGCCTTGTAAATTGAGCTTGGGAGTCTTTACTCCTCTTGAATTTCTTGGAATAGTTTGAGAAGTATAGATGTTAGTTCTTTGAATGTCAATAAAATTTGCCCATGAAGCCATCTGGTCCAGGACTTTTGATCGTGAGGAGATTTTTGATTACTGTTTTAATTTCATGGCCTGAAATGTTTCTCTTGAGAAATCAGCTTAGTCTTATGGGAGCTGCCCCGCAGGTAGTTAACTGCTTTTTTCTTGTAGCTTTAAAGATTCTCCCTTTGTCTTTGCCATTTCAATTATGATGTTAGGGCCTCTTTGGGTCTATGTTGTTTGGGACTCTCTTTGCTGCCTGGATTTGTGTGTGTTTTTTCTTCACAAGGTTAAGGAAATTTTTAGTCATTATTTCTCCAAATAGCTTCTCAATCACTTGCTCTCTCTCATCTTCTGGCACCTATATAATTCAGATGTTGTTATGCTTCATGTTGTTCTCATTAAAACATTTCTTTTTTCAGCTCTGATTGTTTTTTTTTTTTTCTACCCTGTCTTCCAAATCACTTATTTGATCCTCTGCTTCATCTAAGCTATTGTTTATTCCTTCCTGTGTATTCTTCATTTTAAATATTGTACTCTTCATTTCTGACTGGTCTTTTTTAATGTTTCTATATCCTTTTTCATGCTGTTGAGCATCCTTATAACCATTATTTTGAACTCTATATTTGATAATGTGCTTGACTCCATTTTATTTAGTTCTTTTTCTGGAGAATTCTCTTGTTCTTTTATTTGGGGCCTGTTTCCTTTTCTTCTCATTTGGCTGCCTTATTGTGTTTGCTTCTATGTATCAGGTAGATCTGCTTTGACTCTCCATGACTCTCCATCTTGGTAAAGTGACTTTATGTGGAAGGTGTCTTGTGGTACCAGTGTTGCAGTCTCCTTGATCACCTGAGCTGGGTGCTCTAGGAATGTTCCTTGTGTGGGTTATGTGGGCCTTTCTGTTGTAATTGAGTCTTGATTGCTATTGGCCTATTTGTTGGTGAGATTGACCCTCAGGCTGGCTGACTGAAAGGCTCAGTGATCACCATGGCATGCATGTTGCTATACAGGTTCTGATCACATGAAGTGAACTCATCTCAGCAGAGTTTGGTGCTGCCAAGATTTCTCTTTGGATATGCTGCTTGTGAAGCTTATTGGATCCAGTTCTGATGTTGTCTGAAGCTGGCCACTGTGCGTGTTAGTTCTGGGACTCTTGAAAGAAACAAGTAATCAACATCTTATGGTTGCTCCTGCTGGGCCTGGGTGCATGGGGGAAGGACCAAGCTGCATACCAAATCTGGCTTTTACCAGCATCAGGACCATGAACAGATCAGCAAATGTCCCAAGGTGCCCTGAGATCTGCCTCCACCTGCCTCTGCTTGCTGACTGCTTGTTACTTATGCTCAGTTACTGAAAGCACCACTGACTATTATACTCCTTAGCAGGGCATAAGTTCCACAGGGTTGTGTGAGAGGGAAGCCAGAGTGTAAGCTTATTGCTTTCCTGCAGGCTGATTCTTCATGGAGGACAGTGCTTCACCCAGGAAAGATGGTGTTGGAGGTATGGGAGAATGACTCGGCACAGGAATCCTGGTGGCTGTCCCTTCAGCTCTTTCCCCAGAGCCACAAAATTCAGACACTCCTGACATGACTCTCTAGTCTATTCCATCCTCTCTTTGTCAGAGCCCAAGGTGAATTTCTGCAAAAGAAATTTTGTGCCTTGGCTTTTTAAGAGAATGCCTGTGTCCCTAGAGGACTCCTAGCAGACAGAATACCTGCTGCTTTTCACAGCCAGATGTGATGTGGGTGCCTTTCCCCCCCGCTCTGCTGCTCTGAGCTGGGGAGCTCAGCTTGAGGTTTATCTCCATGCTTCTCAGGGTGGGAACCCCCCACACCTGAGATATTCCTCTGGTACATCAGCTGCCACCCATGAAAGTAGGGCCAGCCCTTTATGTGTCTCTGCTGTACCTATTAGTTTTGATGTGGCTTCTTTTGTAAATCCTTGGTTATAAAACTTCTCTTTAGCCAGTCTTTAGTTATTCAGGATGATTGTTCTATAATTTAGTTGTAATTCCAGTTTGGTCGAGGGAGGAGGTGAGTGTAACATCCAGCTACTCCATTGCCATTTGGATCTTTCTCTCTGTGGCATTTGTTTGTTGTCTCAATACTACACCAATTTCAAAACAAAATACATTGGTGGGCAAAAGTAGGTTTATAGTTTTGAGTATACAAAACAGTTTATTCTTGTATTATTACTTATCAATTCTTGTATTTTCCATACAAATAATGGTAATCCTTTTTTTGTTCACCCTGTATTAACTTACCATGTAATAATTTGATATAATCCAAAAGTTTATCAAGTTTCCAGTATATATATATATATATATATATATATATATATATATGTATATACATATATAACTATGTATTGCTAGGTTCTAATCTAATAAAATAGTTTGATTTTGTATCTAATGACAGTATCCTAAACATATTCCTATTTCAGTTATCATTAGTTTACCTAAAGAGGGTATCAGAATTCCTTTTTTAATTAAAATTTACATACCTATTATATACAGAAAAGATTTTAATGACAGATACAGCAATATCCAGGGATAGATATAGAAGAGGGTATTAAATATGCAGAGGGAGGAATGGAGAAATATTCAATAACACTAGCCTAAATTTTGTATTAATCAAAAGAAAAGCAACATTGAATTACAATAATCTCATTAGATAAGAAAAGAAAGCATGACACCTGACTAAGAGGGCTAAAATTTTTGCCAGTTCCGATGTCTGAGAGAGATGTCATGTTGTCCACATAAAAAAAAGTACCTTCTGCCCCACCCAGGTAGCTCAGTTGATTAGAGCATTGTCCTGATATGCCACGAGTGTGGGTTCAATCCCCAGTCAGGGCGCATACAAGAATCCACCAATGATTGCATAAGCATGTGGAACAACAAATCGATGTTTCTCCTTTTTTTCTCTCTCTCTCCCTCACCTTCTTCTCTCTTTCTATAACCAATAAATTAAACAAAACATAAGCAAAAAAGAAAGTACCATCTGTCATAATTTTACAGAAAATACAATGGCCATTCATATGGCCATGTTTATGTATCCATTCCTAATATTGGTCCTTAGTGAAGGTCAAGGAAACAGGTTAAATCACAGCTGTGTCAAGGCAGTTGCCTGCTCAGTAAATCAACCCATCCCAGGTATAAAACTGTTCAGCATTTTGATGTTATGTTAAGGTAAGCCTCAAATAACTCCATTCTGAAGTGTTTTAACATTTCTCTTTTCCTATTCTTTTATACTAGATTGTTTCAGATGATTTTCTTTCATCCTATTTTTCCGTGTAGATTTTTTTCTGTAAAGTAACCCAACCAGATTTGTGGTTGTCAGAGCATTCACACCCATAAACAACTCTGCACATAACACAGTGCTCATATTTATCCACCAAGATAAAGGGATACACATAAAATGTAATGGTAGAAATTGGGTTAAGATGCACTTTTTGTTGTAGGAGTTAGCAACTAATGCAATGATCAACTAAATGGGGACCTATCTAATTTTCAGAACATGAAAAATAGAAAGTTTTATGTGTTTGGGTATGAACTGTGTGTCAATGGTACAACCAAGTCTTGCCCTCCCTGGGAAGACCTATTACAATTTGTTTACTTCTTAGGGTCTATGGACAAGGGTAATCACAATATTTATAACCCAAATTTTGGACTTTGGGAATTATAAAAAGGCTTTTATTAATTATGATGACAAGGAATTAGACATATATTGAGACTGTCCTGGGCATATTGGATTCAAACTGTGATCCCTGAAAAACTGGTTTGCTTTCAATTAATTAGCTGTTTTGTTTTTTTTTTTTATTTGCAGACTCTTTTATTTTTTTTTATTTTTCCAAATCTTTATTGTTGGATGTAAAATGTATTACAGATGTTCCACATTTTTCCCCCATTGACCCCCTCCTCCCCACTCCCGCCCCCCTCCCACCTTTTCCCACACTATTGTCTGTGTCCATTGGTTATGCATATAAGTTCTTTGGTTTATTTCTTCCCACCCCCCCAACCCCTTTCCCTTTGAGGTTTGTCAGTCTAGCAATGAGTTTGTGCTTCTTAATCCCTTCACCTTTTTCACCCATTCCCCCAACCCCCTTCCCAACTGGCAACCAATAAAATGTTCTCTGTATCTATGAGAATGTTTCTGTTCTTCCTGTTCATTTTGTTTGTAGATTCCATTGTTGATAGATATGTATTCATTGCCATTTTGTTTGTTCATACATTTTATCTTTTTCTTCAAAAAGACCCTTCATCATTTCATATAATAACGGTTTGGTGGTGATGAACTCCTTTAACTTTTTCTTGTCTGGGAAAGTTTTTGTATGTCCATCGATTCTAAATGACAGCTTTGCAGGATAGAGTAATTTTGGTTGTAGGTTCTTGGTTTTCATCACTCTGAATATTTCTTGCCACTCCCTTCTGGCCTGCAAAGTTTCTTTTGAGAAATCAGCTGACAGCCTAATGGGTACTCCCTTGTAGGTAACTAGCTGCCTTTCTCTTGCTGCTTTTAATATTCTCTCTTTGTCTTGAACCTTTTGCATTTTGATGATGATGTGTCTTGGTGTGGGCCTCTTGGGGTTCATCTTGTTTGGGACTCTCTGTGCTTCCTGGACTTGTATGTCTGTTTCCTTCACCAAGTTAGGAAAGTTTTCTGCCATTATTGTTTCAAACAGGTTTTCAATTTCTTGTTCTCGCTCTTCTCCTTCGGGCACCCCCAAGATGCGAATGTTGGCACGCTTGAAGTTATCCCAGAGGCTCCTTACTCTATCCTCATTTTTTTGGATTCTTTTTTCTTTTTGCTCTTCTGATTGGGGATTTTTTGCTTCCTTATATTCCAAATCGATGGTTTGCTCCTTGGATCTACATACTCTATTATTGAAGCTGTGTAAATTATTCTTTATTTCAGTTAATGCCTCCTTTAATTCTAACTGTGTATCCATGATTTCTAACTGGTCCTTTTTTATGCTCTTGATGCCCTCCCTAAGTTCACTGAGGTTCTCACTAAGTTCATTGAGCATCCTTATAAGCAGTATTTTGAACTCAGTATCTGTTAGGTTGCTTATCTCCCTTTCGCTTAGTTCTTTTATTGGGGTTTTGTTCTGTTCTTTCATTTGGGACCTGTTTCTTTGTATCCTCATTTTGGCTGCCTCCCTGTGTTTGTTTCTGTGTATTACTTAATGAGAGGTATGGGGCTCGCTGAGACCCGGTGCTGCTCGTTTGAAAGAATTTAGGAAAAACCTGAAGCAGGATCCAAGACCGGCCAATCCTATGGTTAAGCAAGTGGCAACAGCTTGTTGAAGTTGTGTGGGGCGGGGCGGGGCCTCAGGGAGTCAGCAGGGCGGGGCTACCAGTGTGAGCCAGGTTGCTGGAGTCCCAGATATGGCTTCTGTCTGCCGTCCCCGGGGAAGGGTTCACCAAAGGAACAAAGGCCTCTGACAGCACGTTTGTCCCCGAGGAAGCCCCCTCTCCAGCTCTCGCTCCAGTGCCAAACAGCTCAGTTCTTCCCTGTGTGTCTCTGGTGCCCCTCGAGCTGCCTCCCCTCCGAGCTTAGAGGGAGAGAGTCGATAAGTCCGTGCGCGGGCCCTTTAGGGAGCTGCCTGGGGCTCCAGCCGCTTCAGCTTCCCTGAGCCTCAGTTCCCGCTGGTTTTTCCAGCCAGAAGTTATGGGGACTTCTCTTCCTGGCACTGGAAACCTGAGCGGGGCACCTGGTGTGGGACGGGGACCCCTCAGTCCTCAGGAAGGACCTTCCCAGCCGCGGGAGCCTCCTGATTTTTATCCACCACGCTTGGGTGTGGGACCAGCCTGTCTCGCCGCTGCGCGCTGCCGGCCCCCCCTCGCGCCGCCGCCCCTCCTACCGGTCTGGATGTACCTGCTTTTTTTTTTTCCCCTTAGTTCCGTAGTTGTACGACTTCCATTCAGCTTGATTTCAGGCGGTTTTGAATGATGGTTGTTCTGTAGTTTAGTTGTAACTTTGATGTGGTTGTGGGAGGACGCGATACTGCGTTTACCTACGCCACCATCTTGACCGGAAGTCTTAATTAGCTTTTTGATGTACATAGCTTATCTCTGAGGTGTTTAATTTACAGATGATTTAATTAGAGTTATGTTGCCAAACTTTGGGCAGAAAACAGTATTTACACTTTCACGTGTCTATGCCCAGAATGCTCTTTCCTGGATTATTTTCATCTTTCAGTTCACGGTGAAATTATCATCATTTTATATAACCCTTTCCTGCTCACTCAGTCTAAAGTAACCCCCCAGTTTGAGCTCAAAAATAGACAGTGAGGAACACTCTTCTTTTCCGTGGAGTGTAAATATATGAATGTATAGGGAATGATATACTTAGAAAAAACATTATTCTGAAACCATCATATAATAACTGATATAGGCATTGCAAGCATACCTTGGAAATTACAGGTTCAATTTCTGACCACTGCAATAAAGCAAATATTACAAAAAATCAAGTCACACACATTTTTCAACTTCCCAGTGCATATAAAAGTTATGTTAATACTATACTGTCATCTATTAAGTGTGCAGTAACATTGAGTCTAAAAAAACAATGTGCATACCTTAATTCAAAAATGCTTTAGTGCTAAAAATGCTAACCAACATCTAAACCTTCACTGAGTCATAGTCTTTTTGCTGGTAGAGGGTCAAAACTTCAATTTGTAAAAATGTAGTATCTGTGAAGCACAATAAAGCAAAACACAATAAAAAAGTTATGCCTGTAATAGTCCATGGGTTTAAAACAATTGCTGAGAGTTGGTGAGGGAGCAAGGCATTCACATAATCTCAAAGGTTCTACCCGCAGGATATTGAATAATTACAAGAGGAAATAAATCACTGAAGTTGAAATAATCTGGGCAAACTTATCAAAGTTATTATCATTAAACATGGAAGAAACTATTACTAGCGGTCTTCTGATGTGATGATGCACAGAGAAAGACACAATATCACTTATTTATTAGAAATACATAATCCAAATCTAATAATGGTCGAGCAATCAGACAACACAAATTGAAAGATATTTCTTAAAAAATGTCAGTGTCACCCAACCTCTGTGGCTCAGTGGTTTGAGTGTCGACCCATCCACCAAGATGTCACCTGTTGGGTTCCTGGTCAGGGCATATGTCTGGATTGCCAGCTCAATCCCCAGTAGGGGGTATATAGGAGGCAGCTGATCAATGTGTCTATCTCTCTCCCTCTCTATCTAAAATTCAATAAAAACATATTTAGAAAAAAAATGTCAATGTTATAAAAGACAAAAAATAGCTAAGGAATTTCACATTAAAGGAGAGATACTAAAAATAATGCAATTAAGTGCAATGTATGAGACTGGGTTAAAAAAAGAAATTGGTAAAATTCTCAAATGGACTACATGTTAGATTATAATGTTTTATGAATGGTAAATTTCCTGAATTTTGAAATTGTACTATGATTAAGAGAATATCCTTTTTTTTTCTTAAGCAATGTATGCTGAAGTACTTAGGGGTGAAAGATCATGATCTCTGGAATTTACTCTTATTTTCCCTTTATATTGAATTTATTGGGGTGACACTGGTTAACAAAATTATACAGGCTTTAGGTACACAATTCTACAACACATTATCTGCACTCTGTCAAGTCTCTGTCCATCACCATTTATCCCACCTATACCTTCCTCCACCTCCCTCCACCCTTCCCCCACCCTGAGCAATTACCACATTGTTGTTTTTCTCTTTTTATATTTTGTTCAATCCTTCCACCCTCTCCAGCCAGCACCCCGCCCCTGACAGCTGTCAGCCTGCTCTCTATGAGTCTGTCTCTATTTTGCTTGTGAGTTCAGTTTGTTCATTAGATTCCACATGTGAGTGAAATTGTATGGTACTTGTAGTTCTCTGACTGGTTTGTTTCAATTAGCATAACATTCTCCAGGTTCATCCATGCTGTGGAAAAGGCTAAGATTTCCATTTTTATCGCTGAGTAATATTCCACTGTATAAATGTACTACAGCTTTTTAACCCACTTATCTACTGATGGACATTTAGGCTGCTTCCAAATCTTGGCTATTATAAATAAGGCTGCATGAATGTAAGGGTCCATATAGTCTTTCAATTAGTATTTTGGGTTTCTTCAGATAAATTCTCAAAAGTGGAATTGCTTTTCCACTATTAGTTTTATTTTTAATTTTTTGAATTAGTTCTGTATTGCTTTTTACAGTGGCTGCATCAATCTGCATTCCCAACAAAAGTTCATGAAGGTTCCCTTTGCTCCACATCCTTGTCAACACTTGTTTGTTGATTTACTGATGATTGATATTCTGATAGGTGATACGTCATTGTGGTTTGAATTTGCATTTCTCAGACAATTAATGACATAGAACATCTTTTCATATGTCTATTGGCCATCTAGATGTTGTCTTTGGAAAGATGTCTATTTAGGTCCTTTGTTTTTAGTTGGATTGTTTGTTTTATTGGTGTTGCATTTTATAAGTTCTTTATAAAATTTGGTTATTAAATCTAGATGTACTGGCAAATATATTCTCCCATTCAGTGGGTCATCTTTTCATGTTGATGGTTTCTTTTGCTATGCAAAAACTTTTTAGTTTGATGTACTACTGTCTTTACTTTTTCTTTTGTTTCCCTTGTTTGATGAGATATATCAGAAAAAAATATTGCTATAAGAAATGTCCAAGATTTTACTCCTATTTTTTCTTTTTTTATGGGCTTGACTTTATAATTTAAGTCTTTAATCCATTCTGAGTTTATTCTTGTGTATGGTGTAAGAAGAAAGTTTCATTTAATTTTTTTGTCCATATCTATCCAATATTCTCAACACTATTAGACTATCTTTAGCCCATTGTATGGTTTGCCTCTTTTGTGAAATATTAATTGACTATAAAAGCATGGCTTTATTTCTGGGCTCTCTATTCTGTTCTATTAATCTATATGTTTGTTTTTAGGCCAGTACCATAATGCTTTTATTACTATGGATTTTACTATTGATGGTTTATTGAAAAAACAAACAAACAAACTGGAATGACATTAGAAAGAATAATATATTAGTCTCCTTTGGGCTACCATAACAAAATACCTTAGAGTGAGTGGCTTAAATAATAGAAATTTATTTTCTCACAGTTCTGAAGGTTGGAAGCCCGTGGTCAAGGTGTCCTATAATCAGAGTCTGGTGAGGACCTCTTCCTGACTTGTAAATGGTTGCTTTGCCCTGTGTCCTCACATGGAAGAGAGAGCGCATGCTCAGGTGTCTCTTCCACTTCTTATAATCTCACTTTGGTGGCCCCACCTTTGTTACCTCATCTGGATCTAAATATCTCCCAAAGGCTCCATCTCCAAAGACCATCATATTGGGAGTTAGGGCGTCAACATATGACTATGGGTACTAGACACAATTCGATCTACAGCTAATAACTATAATCATGTTTAAATTAATATATGTTTAATTATATCTAAAAATATATACAGAATATATATTTTATATATATGTATACATACATGCACAAATATACCTATCTTGTTTCTATTTTGTTTTGGTAATTTCCTGTGTTAACAGTATATATTAGTAATATGTGTTTTTTTCTTTAGCTCTTTGATAAATTCTGTATTGGCATATGAAGTGAGTTAACCAGTGCTGAAATTATCACCTAGTTTGTGGATTTGCAGACTGAACTGATGACAGTATTGTGTCATACTTTTTTCCAAAGGATTTATACTCTATTAAATTGCCTCATAATGTCTAAGGTAGCTTTACATTTTCAGAATTAAAATTGCCATTAGAGATTATCTATAGGTGTGTATGTCTGTTTGCCATATATCTTATGGATCATTTACTTCAGTAGTTTCTAATACAAGGGCCACTGAATCTTAGTGAACTAAGAAATTAATGCAGGCTTTCCAAAAATACATTTGTGCTTGAAAAGTTGCCTGAGCATCAAACTAATATACTTTTTATATGTAGGTTTTAATGGTAAGAGATGCTATTATGATTGATAAAATAAATATTCAAAAGTGTTATATAATTCATGGCACCATTTTACCATGTATTTTTTTAATTGATGTATAATTTAACATATAGCATTATATTAGTTTTATGTATACAACATAATGATTTGCTATTTGTAGATATTATGAAATGATCACCATAATAAGTCCAGTTAATAACTGTAATAATTAATAGTTACAGAATTATTTTTCTTGTGATAGAACTTTCAAGATCTCCTATCTTAGGAACTTTCAAATATACAGGACAGTATTATTTATAATAGTCATCATTCTGTACTTTACATGCCTATGGTTTATTTATTTTATAATTAAAGTTTGTACATTTTGACTCTCTTCACCCATCCCCATTCTGCTTCTGCTGATAAAAACCAATCTGTTCTCTGTATTTATAAGCTTGAATTTTTTAAATCTGTGTGTTGCTTTTTAGATTTCATATACAAGTGAGATCCTATAGTACTTATCTTTCTCTGTCTGACTTATTTCACTTCGCAAAATGTCCTCAAGTTCCATCCATGTTGTAGCAAATGGCATGATTTTATCCATTTTTATGGCTTAATAATAATAATTTTATTGTGTGTGTGTATTGGAAGGGGGTTGAAGGAGAAAAGGGCAAGTAGAAAAATATTTCAAAAAATGTAAAATAAAATGCAGATGGTAGAGAAAAAATTGTACACTTTATTTCTTTATTTTACACAGCACTGAGGCTCCCTAGTACTACGGAGCACTCAGAATGTACATCAGTATTATATTATTTGGTTTATTAGATACAAAGTAGAGTTAATTATGAAAGATCTTAAATTACTATTATGTGCCATTCGCTCTCTGCACAGAAAATGCATGTATTCTCTTCCTTCAATTCTTGAACCATTTGATATTACCAAGGATATCTTTAGTTGTACAGGGAGAACTTGAGCCATATGTTATTTTTCTTTATGATCACCTGGGATCATTCCTTCACTTAACCATTTATTGCTTAATAAAATTTTAATCAGAGGAGTATAATCATATAGGTAATATATGCAAAATGTACTGTCTTCAGGGAAGCCACAAAATATTATGACTGATATTTAGCTGAAATACCCATTTTTAAAAATATGTATTCTACATTAGATATTTTTTAACTTGGTAGTTTTGACAATTATTGTACCTAAATATAAAATTTATATGTATCTTTACTGCATTCATCTTTCTTGTTTAATTAACTCAGCCCATCAACATTTTCTATACATATCTTAATTCTGTCATTTAACAGGTAAATTGTCTAAACCAGGTTTGGTAGATCATTGACTTCAATAAGTCACTTGGTCCTTACCCAAGATATTGATGAGAGTGACAACAGAGGCTAGTATATGACCTATAAAATATCTGGATAATTATCAAGAAGCCGCTACATAGCGGTCTTAGCTCATGGCCATTCATGTAGTTATGAATTTGAATAATTATATTATAATCTACTGCTTATTTCTCAATTTTATCTTTATATTTATCATATGAGATGTTCACAAATGAAATATTAACAACCCTATTCACTCTCTCTGCATCATCTTCCCAGGCCTGTTAGACCCTAGTTAATAGGGAGCCTTGGCACAAAGAAATCTTTGCATTGGTGGTCAAAATTCAAAAAAATTATAGGATGTTAAAACATATATATTGCCCTGGCCAGTTTGGCTCAGCGGTTAGAGCGTCGGCCTGCGGTCCGGAGAGACCCGGGTTCGGTACCCGCTAAGGGCGCGTACTTCGGTTGCAGTTTGTCCCCGGCCCTGGTCGGTCGTGCGGGTGGCAGCCACTCGATGTGTCCCTTCACATCGATGTTTCTCTCTCTCTCTCCCTCCCACTCTATCTGTACAAAAAATGGAAAAATATCCTCGGGTGAGGATAAAAAAAAAAAAAAAAAAAAACATATATATTATAGGGGGGAAAAGATTAAAGTCCCTGTCAATAATCATTTTCTAGAAGGTGACTGTAATAGTGTGATTTATTATAAGAAATATATATTTGGTCTTCCCACTTCTAGCACAGAGTTTCTAAAAACCCTAGGCATGTCTTAATTGGTGAGAGAGATAAAGTTGTCTTTTGTTATGTTAACCAGGTAGAGGCTGGTTTCCAGGAAAACCAACCCTGGGATTGGAGGGTTGAAACTTTTAGTCCCCCCACCCCCACCCCCACCCCCGGTCTTATGGGGAGGGAAGACGGACTGAGGGTTGAATTGATCACCAATGAACAATGGTTTAATCAGTTATGCTTATGTAATGAAGCCTCTATAAAACCCCAAAGGACTGGGTTCTGAGAGCTTCTGGGTCAGTAAACATGTGGCGTTGCAGGGACAGTGGCTTGCCTGAAGAGAGCACGGAAGGCCCACGGAAGCCCCACATTCTCTCCCACATGCCTTACCCTATGGATCTCTTTCATCTGGCTGTTTGAATTATATCTTTTTATAATAAACTGGTGACCTAGTAAGCAAAACCTTTCTCTGAGTTCTTGAGCTGCTCTAGAAAATTAATCAACACTGACAGGGGTGTCTTGAGAATCTCTGATTTATGACTTGTCGGTTAGACATACAGGTAACAACCTGACTTGGGACTGATGTGTAAAGTCCAAGGAGGAGGAGGCAGTTGGAATTTCCAATCTGAAGTCAGTTTATTAGAAATACAGGTAAGAACTTGACTTGGGACTGCTATTTAAATGCAGAGGGGTGGGGGCAGTCTTGTAGAATTGAGCTCTCAACATGTAGAATCTGATGCTGTCTATCTCCAGGTAGAAAGTGACAGAATTGAATTGAATTTTTAAATGCTAGTGTTTGAGACTTGCTTCTTGGTGGTGTGGGAAATCTCCCACTCTCCCCCCACCCAAAAAGGTTGAGATTGGTCTCAGAACACCAAAAGAATGACAAGTTAGAAAATTATCCAATATAGCTCTTTCACAGCAGTTTGTGTGTGTGTGTGTAAACACAATACGAAAATATTAGGCATCTAGTTAACAGCTTTAAATTTAGATATCCCATTGGAACTATGATAGGTTTTTACTCTTTGTCTTCCAATTTTATGAAGAATGTTTGGAAGAATATTAAAGCACCATGTTAACCGTGGTTGACATTTAGCAATTTTCTTGGAGGACTATCCAAGAAAATGAAAAATCATTTAGTGAAGTTTGGAAATTTGTTCCAGACTTTAGACATCAGTCTATAGGTCAATTATTTCCCATGTGATTAGGTTGCTCACATTTTTCTGAGTCTTTACTGGTGTCCAGTAAGTAAAACTGAAATTTAAACTATATTTTTTAGACTATACATTATTGACCCCAAAGACTTTAAAGGATTATTTGGAGTATTGAGAGCTGTTGTGCTATGACTCCAATAAAACTGCATACTGGGCTGGCATTTGGAATAATTAAGGTTAGCTTGTTGCTACCATCTTGTATATCTTGGGCTTCTCAAATTAAAATATATCAAATTATAAAACTACAGTTACCCAGGAGCCTCAATCAGAATTTTATGCTTTGACATGTGTTCATAATAACAGTTTTCAGATTTATAATTTGATGTTCTAATTACTGTAAATATCCATGTATTTAACATTTTCTCATCTCTGAGGGATACACAGACCCTTAACTAAGCTAATGGTGTCTGTTCTCTTTAATAGATTCTGTACTGCTGTGCATAGGAAACAGGTGCAACACATTATTATGGTCA
Source organism: Molossus molossus (assembly GCF_014108415.1). Taxonomy (NCBI): domain Eukaryota; kingdom Metazoa; phylum Chordata; class Mammalia; order Chiroptera; family Molossidae; genus Molossus; species Molossus molossus. The sequence goes on from NW_023425401.1 coordinate 87,772,398, forward strand.
AAGAGGTGTTGAAATTTTAAGTCCAGTTTAATCTGACCACCTTCCGTAATTTGCAAGGCCATATTTATCTGCCATTGCTGTTGTTTCTATTTCTTACATATAATTTAATGATTATTATGTAACTGTTTATGAACCAATAATGCATCCCAATACTAAGAATAGTTTCGTTTTTATGAGCGTTTATAATTCAAATAAAGTAATCATGCTGTTTTACTCGTAGAAGTAGGTTTAAATCATCTATTTCAAGCTAATCATTTTACAGATAAATAAGCTGAGGCCTAAATTCAAAAGGCAAATTAAATAATAAAAGCAAAACTTAATTTCTTGTTCCTGAACTTTTTACAGCTATCTTTGCACTACTACACATTGATTCCCTTTTTTAAAAAAATTGAAGGCACTTAACAATCTCAAGCTCCCTATTAGTATTAACTAGGAACAAAAGGCCTACTTTAATCATTAAAGTCTATGAAATTTTAGAAAAACATTGTAATAGCATTTCAGTTTTACTACTTAAAAATATAATCATTATTTTGAAGCCAGTAAAGCACAGGCATTATAAATGTTCTCTTATGCATGTTCATGACTCTACCAGCAATTCCTTATGAAAAATAAACTTATATATGTATGTATATATGTCTTTATCTTTCAGGAATGTCTTCCTTGCAAACAGATGGTCTCTTACAATTTAGTATATCTTAAAACTATCAGGAGTGGTGTTTATTAAAAGAAATCCTGTGCTTAGAAAGTTAAATAGTCAAGTAGGTTGATGAAACAGCTGAAAAAAACTGTAAAAGAGATTTGTCCCTCTTTGTTTTTTTTCTAGGGCATGGTAGAAAGTGTAGCTTTGTTTCTTGGGTCCATATTGAAAGATCCTGAAATCACAGATTGATGTAATTTTTATAGTATGTATCATTCACATCATCTAGAGTACTTCAGGAGGTGTTTCTTCCTGTCTGGGTCTGTTAACATGTTTGCTCAACCTACCAAGAAGGAATTTTCCCTGGAGGCCGTGACCTAATTTCAAAGTTCTGTTAGATAAACACAGGCAACTGACAGCCCAGGTTTTCCTACTTAGAATATTAATCGCCTACATTGTAGCATCCAGCCATAAGAAAAACCCTGTGAAGGATTTGCCAGCCCTCTAAAGTCAGGCTGATTGTACCCATGCAGACCTCAATTTTCTGTGCATAATTAATTTTTTGCAGACATTTCTGAGCTTCCAAAGTTTCTGTCTGGTGTTTGACTTGAACATATGCTATGTATAATGGGAAGTGATTGAAAATGCCAGAGTTTACTAGCATGCTGCCTAAGCAGACTCTTCGTAGATGACCTTTATTCCCCCCATTAATTTTCTTTCTGCAATCCAAGGAAGGGCACTTCTTTCTCCTCAGAGCAGAGGTAAATACTTAGCAAAGCCAAATGAACCTTTGCACCATTCTATTTTCTCATCACAAACATTCTTAGTAATAGTAAAAGAGAAATCTTATTGGATTAACATTCAAAAATCTTATTACTTTTGTTGGGAGGAAATGCCAGTGTTTGAAAATTTTATAGAATCTGTTGTATGGAAAAATCTTTGGACTTGCTTGGGATATTTCCCTATTTTATTTCTTGGTAGATATTGTTAAATGTTTACTTTTTGCAGATACAGATTATAAGAAATGAAAGATTGTTCTTTCCACAAGGAAATATTAATCTTAGACTTTTCTTTTACTTTTTTTTTTAATCCTCACCCAAGGATATTTTTACATTTATCTTCAGACAGTGTGGGAGGGAGGGAGGGAGGGAGGGAGAGAGAGAGAGAGAGAGAGAGAGAGAGAAACATGGATGTGAGAGAGACACATTGATTCGTTGCCACTCGCACAACCCCAACTGCAACTGAGGTACGTGCCCTCAAACCTGGGATTCTTTGGTCTGTAGGCCAACGCTGTAACTGCTAAGCCAAACTGGCCAGGGCTATTTTTTTACTTTTAACTTGATTTGTTTGTTGGCATGAATTTTAGCCAAAATTTTTTTTTCTCTTTTAATCTTAATGGTATCCAAAAGGAAATTTAATAATAACCTATATGCATTTTAAATTGTCAAGTTGAAGATTTCATTCCATTTTGAGTTTCCACCTAAACATCAGTGACAAAACTGACAGAAAAGTAAAAGACAGTTTTGAGAAATCGTGCTTTTTTTTTTTTCTCTAAATGTCTTTGGTTTGTTTTTTGGTTATTCATTTTTCTCCTAGAGGCATTTACAGAGAAAAATAAGGAGAACAACTCACCAAACAGGGCTGATTTAAAGAGAGCGAGAGAGGCAGCTGATTTAAAAAGAAGGCAAAAGAATTTTCTGCTGGTAGTTAAGACACTGAAAATTATCTGAGGATAAGAATTAGATAAAGATTGGGTGCATGCAATAATATATTTATTTTCTTTTTTAAATTTACTTTCTGCTTTCATTTTTTTTTAAATTTATCTTAATTATCGAAAGTGTTAACAGTTGTCCCTCCTTTATTCCTCATTGACACCCTCCATCCGGCTCCCCTCCTGCCTTCATCGCACTGTTGTCTGTGTCCATTGGTTGTGCATATATTATAAGTTCTTCTTAAAGACCACCAGCAAAAGTGACATTTTTTTTTCATTCTTCTATCCACTAAGACAGCCATATTTTACTATTTTATACATACATAAAAATTACTTCCAGGCTTATTTGATTACAGACTGTATTACTCTGTCACAGGATGACAAGCAATGACAAATAGGTTCCCTGTAATCAAGTCTGGCAAACCCTGTATTCTCAGTGAAAGGTTGTAAGAGGAAACCAGGCAGATTTTCTTTCCATTCATACTTTTTTACATGTGGGCTACAGCACTGTCAATCTCTATTATATTATTAGATCACCAGGAAGGTCTTACATTTGGCAGGGAAATTTAAGTTACAGGGTAATTTTTCTGACTAGCAACCCAAGGTCAATGTAGCAAAATTTGAAAGATCAATTAAATTACAGGAAAGGCTTGCATAACATAAATGTGTTTTGCCCACTTGTCAACATGGGTAGAGACATACATTCATATTCTAAGAAGGGCAATGACAGAATTCCATTTTCAGCCTCTAGACTTTTTAACACAGTAAAAATAATCAAAATGATAGCTTTTTCTTCTTTAATAGTTTTTATAAAACCTGACAGTCTTTCTTTACATTGCAAATGCTCTACAACCACATTGACTAAATTGCCTGGGCACTTTCTCTACATTCAACTCATTGCTGGAGGTAGAGAAGACAGGGTAAGGAATTCAAGGCCATGGAGTGAAGTGCTTCGAGATAAAGGAGTATCTTACTCCTGTTTGTCACATAAAGGAAAGTCAACAGCTGTGTAAATTAGTGGATATATAAAGCTGTGAGTTAGTAAGGACCTTTTTCTAGAGAGGAAGATGAAAGACCTAATTTCTTCTTGTGTACCCATGTGACAGTCATCATTAAATAGTTAAACTTGAGAAGCTTGGAAGCGAGGGGATAGAGAATGAAGAAAGAACATTGTTACATTCTTAAATAGGAGATGCCATTATGTAATATTTGCAGTTTAGACTCAAAAAAGAAAATGACTTTTTATGCAAAGCCTGTCTCCTTCTTCACCATATGTCAGAAGAAAAAAGAAATCACAGATGTCAAAAAGAATGCAAGCAAGAGGGAGCAGACTAGATATAAGGACCAGAGTCCTTCCCGTTTACAGCTGTTGTTAGATATGTATCTACAGTAAACGTTACCAGCAAGTACATGTGTCTCCAGACCTTCAGATTTGCTCTCAACCCTTGGGCTTTTGAATATACTATTTTATTTGTCTAGAAGTTCTATTCTCTGTTGACTCTTCTACTGTTCTAATTTGTCCTTTAGAACTCACATAAGGCATCACTTCCTGAATCCTAGCTTGATTTCCTGGAACTCCCCACATTCTCTAGCCTCCACAACTGTGGAGAAATAAATTTCTGTTGTTTAAAACACCTTGTTTGTGGTACTTTGATGTGGTACCCCTAGCAGACTAAAACAGTCTCCTAATTGAATTATTTAGTTTGATTGCATTTAGAATGAGTAGACAAGATAATTGCTAATTTATTTAGGTTTAAATTTGACATCTTATTTGTTTCCTATTATTTTAAACATTTATCTGTATTTTTTTTCTTTTTTTAAAAATATGTTTTTATTGATTTTTTAGAGAGAGAGGAAGGGAGAAAGAGAGAGAAACATCGATTGGCTGCCTCCTGCATGCCCCCTACTGGGGATCGAGGCCAAAACCTGGGCATGTGCCCTGACCAGGCATCAAACTGGGACCTCTCAGTCTAGGGTATGATGCTCAGTCCACTGAGCCACGTCAGCCAGGTTCTACTTTTTCTTTTGAATCTATATATATAACTTTAATTTTTCTCCTCTTTTAGATTATTGAATACATATTTTTTACTATTTGTTTACTGGCTACCCCTAATGATTTTAACATACTTCCTTGATTCAAAGTCTAACATGTATTAGTACTTTTTATCATTTCCTTAATGAATGGTGCTTTTGATGTTGTACCTTTAAAGTCCTTGTCATGCCCAAGTTGTTTTAATTTATTTTTGTTTTTTAAAAAATGTTTAAATTGCTTTTATAAATGTAGTGATAATTTGAGGTTCTGGATGAAGTTTTCTTCATTTTTGGTTTACTAATTTTTTAAACTTTTATTTTTATTAAATTTATTGGGGTCACATTGGTTAATAAAATTATATAGGTTTCAAGTGTACAATTCTATAATATATGTCATATGTGTATTGCATTGTGTATTTACTACCCAAAGTCAAATCTCCTTCCATCATCATAAAGTTTTCTTCTTTAAGTGAAGACTTAATTTTGCTTATGGAGAATATTAAAATAGAGAGAGATTACTTCAACATAATTAAGAATTAAGATGATTTATTGCTATACATCGATACTTTTATAAAATACTTTTGATGTCCTACCAGACACTTTTTGTTCTTATATCTCTCTGGACCACTTGCTCTGATCTACTGTTTAGCCAGCTCCATACAGGATTCATCACAGATTCTTATTATGTTTATGGGTTTACTTCCTTTCCCTGGCTTGTTTATGGGTGGATTTGTATTATTTATTACCTGTAATCCCATGTTGCCTATTACCTTGTTAGTTATATATTCTTTAACTTTTATTTCATTACTTGTATTAGAGATTAAAGTATAAATCCTTGAATTATCAAACTTGAATATTACTTGACATTGATAATTAGATTTGGACAACAAAAATCATAAACTGATAGTGTTATGGGCAAACTGGGGCAGATGAACACTCTCTTCAGAGAGCTTATAAGACATTACATTACTTTCTGTCTTACTGGTTGCTCCTTTTAATATCTTATTGTGGTTCTTCCCTTTCTTCCTGACCATGTTGACGTACTTCAGAGTTCTGTCTATGGTTCCCTTTATTCAATTCACACTTCATTTATTGTTTCTTTCAGTGATATGACACGAATGTTTTTTCAATCTCATTGTGATTTTAATTTGAATTTCTTTGATGATTAGTGACTTTGAGCATTTTTTTCATATGTCTGTTGGTCCTTTAGCTTTTTTTTTGGTCTGGGAAGCTCTTTATTTTGCCTTTAATTTTAAGTGATAGCCCTGGTGGATAGAATAGCCTTGGATTCAGTCCTTTGTTTTTCATTACTTTGAATTATTCATACCACTCCCTTCTGGCCTTAAGTGCTTGGATTGAGAAAGCTCCTGACAGCCGGATGGGATCTCCCTTGTAAGTAACTTTCTGTCTCTTTTGCAGCCTTGAAAATTCTTTCTTTGTCTTTAACATTTCTTATTTTAATTATGATGTGCCTTGAATTGGATCACTTTTGGTTCAACTTGATTGGGACTCTCTGTACCTCCTAAACTTGTATGAATTTTTTCTTCACCAAGTTATGGAAATTTTCTGTCATTATTTCTTCCAATAGGTTCTCTGTTCCTTTTTCACATTATTCTCCTTCTTGGTAACTTTACCATGTGGCTGTTGTTATGTTTCATGTTGTCCCAATGCTACCTTATGCTATCCTCCTGCTTTTTAATTCTTTTTCTATTTGCTACTCTAATTAATTATTAATTTCTCCCTTGTCTTCCAAATCACTGATTTGATCCTCTGCTTCATCTAATCTACTTTTAATACATCCTTCCAGTGTATTCTGAATGTCAGATATGTTATTCCTCATTTCTAACTGGTTCTTGTTCATGGTTTCTATATATTTTTTTTCATGCTGTTGTAGTTTCAGATAACTTCCACGTCATTCTCACTAAGTTTTTTGAGCATCTTTATAGCTATTACTTTGAACTTTTTGTCTGATAGGTTGTTTGCCTCCATTTCATTTAGTTATTATTTTTTCAGGAGATTCCCCCTTTACTTTTGCTTGGTAGTTGTTTCTCTGTCTCCTCATTTTAGCTGTCTCTTTGTGTTTGTTCCTATGCATTAGATAGAACTGTTATGCCTCCCAATCTTTATGCGATGGCCTTATGTAGAAAGTGTCCTGAGGGGCCAGTGGTGCAGTCTTTTTAATCTCCCGAGAATGATCTTCTAGAAATGTCCCTTTTGTACATTTGTGCTCTCCTGTTGTTATTGGGACTTGATTGTTGATGTCACAATCATGGATGAGATCTCTCGGCTTGCTGATTGTGCGGCTCTATCCCAACCTTGTTGTGTCAGCTGGTATACAGGTGCTGACAGGACCCAGCAAGACAAGATAAGACCAAACTGAAAACAGCATGAAAAACAAAACTAAACAAAGCAATAACCACAAGAAAGATTACATAGGAAAAAGAAAAGAAAGCAAAGCAAAAACTAAAAAAAAAATACTGAGACACGAGATGAAAGTCTTAAAGAGGAAATAAAGGAAAAAAAGAACAACTAGAAAAGAGAATATTGAAGCAAAAAAGGAAGTAAAAAGCACTAGAATGAAAAGAAAAAAGAAAAAATGAATAAATCAAATAATAATAAGGATTTTTAACAAGTAATAATTATATTAAAGTATAGAATAGGAAAAGAAAAATGAGAAAAGAAGAGAAAAGAGAAAAATATAATAAAATAAGAAAAATTATAAATAACAATAAAAAGAAAAAACAAAAAGAAAATAGAATAAAATGAAAGAGAAATAAGAGATATGCAAGAAGAAAGTGATAAAAGATATAAAAATATACAACACACACACACACAAACTCTTGGATCTGCTATTTGTGGAGCTTGCTGGACTTTGTTCTGGTGTTGTTGAATCTTGTCCCTTGGTGTGTCTATCCTGGGCCTCCTGGGAGCTTCTCTGGTGCAGGCCAATGTGAGTCACTGTCCATGCCTGGCCCTGGGCAACCTGATTGAGGCCTCATATGTTGGAGACCCAAGTAGTCTGGCAGGTGGGGCCTCCTTAGTACAGAGGCTGTATCTGTCTCAGGTCTCACACCAACAGTGTCCATTTTCTGAACTGTTCTCCCTTCCCCGACAGAATTTCAATCTGTGGGGGTATCCTGGTCTTAGCCAGGATGATTTGATCAGTCTCGTGTTGAAAGTGGTGTCCATAGATTGTAGAAGGGTAGGTGGGCACTTTCTTTTTTTCCAGTGCCTCAGCTCTGCCTGCTTGCTATCACGTTCTTGCCACCACCTGCGGGGGCAGAGATATCCAGCCCAGAGCGGAGCTGTCCCCCCCTTTCCTTGGATCACTGCAACGCAGGTCGGAAATAGCCATTCTACAGGTTGGGTAGAGGGCCCTTCCCCTGCACTCCAGGTGGGCAGGACTGATCTTCTTTCCTTGTCCTATTGTCTGGTCTGGGTTCACCTCAATAGCATAAATTCCTCCGAGAAATAAAAGTTCCCCCAGATTCAAAGTTGGATGTGTCCTTCTGTTCCCCCTACAGGAGGCTGGCCTTTCCCGCTGACACTGATCTGGGTGAACTTTCAGGCTGGATGTTGGTTGGGCGCTAGCACAACTCCCTCTGGGGTTTCAGCCCAAGCTCCTACTGCTGCACCTTCTCCGTTGTCTCCACAGCCAGTGCCCTCTGGGCTACTTCTTTCAGTCCCAGGCACTCCCATCTCACCCACACATCTGCAAACTATTTGGTCTCTATCTGGTCCTCAGCTTTAGCAACACCCAGGGCCAGGGAGGCTACAGCACCCTCCCTGGCCTACGGCACAGTTCCTGCCCTAATCTCTGGTGGAGGGTTGTGGGGCCCAGCTCTAGGGTGGCAGTGCAGTGCAGTGGTGCTGGCAGTGGTGGTAAATCCGAGGCGGGGCCACGGTGGGTGTAAGTCTGGGCCTGGTCCATGGACTCTGCTGGATGGTACCTGAGGGACCTGTGGTCTCTACCACCAGCAGACTTCACCCACGTGAAGCTGGGAGGCAGAGCTTGAATTTCTAATAACTATTTAATACTCAACATGTCAAAATCACAATTTTTGGCCCTGGCTGGTTTGACTCAGTGGTTAGAGCATTGGCCTGGGCCTGCGGTCCAGAGAGACCCAGGTTCAGTTCCTGCTAAGGCCATGTACCTTGGCTGCAGTTTGTCCCAGGCCCTGGTTGGGTTGTGCGGGTGGCAGCCACTCGATGTGTCCCTTTCACATTGATGTTTCTCTCTCTCTCTTCCACTCTCTCCCTCCCACTCTATCTGAACAAAAAATGGAAAAATGTCCTCAGGTGAGGATAAAAAAAAAATCTCAAATTTTTGGTCTTTCTCCCAAACCTACTCACTTTTATCCTTCCTCATCTCAATTGATTGCAAATCATCATTCTGATTTCTCAGGCCAATATCACTATGGTCATCCTTGGCTTCTCCCTTGCGTTCACACTCCATATTCAATTTTTACAAATCTTCTGATGCTTCTGTTAGAATTTAATTAATTTTCACTATTTTTACTGCTACTACCCTGACCAAGACACATCAACTGTTCCCTGAACTTCTATAACAGTTTTCTAACTGGTTTCTCTCTTTCTGTCTTTGGCCCCATACCCTCCATAACTTATTTTCAACACAGCAATCTGAATGATGCTCATAAAACCTAAATCATGTCACTCTGCCAACTTCACTTAAAGTAAACGTTTTTTTTTCTTATTTGGCCTATAAAGCCTCTCATGCTCTAGAATCCTTTTACTTTTCTGTCCTTATCTCTGTCACTCTCTCTGTTTTTATTCATTAGCCACATTCTTTATGTACAACAGTGTTGCTCCAGGCTTTCACACTGCCTGGGATGCTTTCCCTTAGCTGAACTGCAAAGCTGTCTCCCTCAGCTTCAAGTCCTTGTTCCCCTGATGACCCTCCTCACTGAAGTTGTAAACTGTGCCCATTTCTAGCACTCCCACCTCCCTACATGCTCTATGTTGTCTTTCTCCACAGCACTTCTAACACACTGCTCTAATGTGGAGCACCACGCTCACATGGCAGTGATCTTCATCTGTTTACCTACTGATGCATCCCAAGTGCTGTGAAAAACATTTGCCACAAAGCAGATATCAATAAATATTTGTAAAGTGGAGTAGTGAAATACATTGACTAAAAATATCACCTGTCCCTCAGTGAAAAGTAGTTAAAAGCTATAATCAAAATGCTCACAGAAGTATCTCTTAGTTTTGTTTGGGTCTATTAAGAGATTTAAAAAAATTCTAGACTGTAGTTTCATTATTTTCAATGAATCAATTATTCCTTTTTATAAAATTCTGAGATAACTCAGAATTGTTATTAAGATGCCACATTTGGGAAGGCTTCCTTAAATTATTTAAGGCTTTTGGTGCTCAGTTGGCAAAAACCGGAAAACAATATTCATTTTTGAATTCTTGTCGATTTTTGCTAAGATGTCGTAGACATATTTATAACACTGGCACCAACTATCTATGTAATAAAGGTAAGGGATATTTATTGAGCAACTTTTATTAATCACTACGTAATTTTTTACTTTAATAATTTTATTTAATTATGTTGGCAAAACTTTGAGATATTACTATTTCTGATTTAGAGATGTAAAGTTCTGACTCCGTAGTTTAGTAGCTGTGCCAGCTGACGTTTCCATTTACTATTTTTTGTTCTGTAAATGAGTGTTGGTCTTTAACCTACCAGATTCTCAGTTTAGGGGACAGAAAATCTACCAATTGCCAGGAATGTAAAGTTGGCCTGGTCATTCTATATTCTCAAGGCCACAGTTTCTTTATCTGTAAATAGTAAAGATTTTAATAGTTACAGTTTTCATACAAATATCTAGCTGATTCTAGATATTCAGAGTAGATGCAAGAGTGTAGACTGTCTCCAATGTGTATCCAAGTTTACTTATCTCTTTCTAACTTTCCTCGGCTGCCGTCAACTTTCCCATTTCTCCTAAAGGCCAGAGAAGAAGCAGGTGAAATGTGGGGAACAAATGATTACATTAGGAGTTCTCAGTATACATATAATTGATTCTTTGATTCAGAAGTAATTATTTTATTGAATCTCACACTGTTAGGACTTGAATAATCTTAGCAAACAAATGACAGTGTTTTTAATTATTTAAAAATGGCTTTCCCTATTATAATATGGTTAGTATTCATTACAGTTATATTACAGGTGAGATTACTCTGTCTTGCTCTCTCAGGTAATTACTATGCTGAATTTTGAGTGTTTTTTTTTTTTTTTAATCCTCACCTGACATTTTTCCATTTTTGCTCAGATAGAGTGGGAGGGAGAGAGAGGAAGAGAGAGAGAGAAACATTGATGTGAAAGGGACAGATTGAGTGGCTACCTCCCACATAACCCCAACCAGGGCCGGGGATGAATCACAACCGAAGTACGTGCCCTTGACAGGAATCAAACCTGTGACTCATTTCATTGGTCTTCGGGCTGATGCTCTAACTGCTGAGCCAAACCGGCCAGGGCAAATTTTGTGTTTTATACTCTTCCTTGCTTTTTCAATTTTTTTTTTCTTGGCAACACACTCAGGAAAATGCATAATATATAATGTGTTATTTTGTAGTAATTTCACATGTAAATACCACGTGTAAACATTACCCTGAGGCAGCTCTGGTAACCTCTTGTATTCTGCCCAGCACAGATTAAAGCCATTCGCCTAAGGTTAACAGACACGGACAGCAGAATAGAAAGGGTGTTTAGATAATGAGACTCTAATAAAGGAATTTGAAAATTAATGGTCATGAGTATAGGAAGGAGATTTACAGTAGAGGATAATGTCATTCTAGATGACAAAATAGAGAACTAAAAAATAGGAGATAGTATCTCAAAGCCTCAAGGTCCTCAAAAATGTGTAGCAATATGAAGGCTGAGAGGTGTCCAGTGAATTGGAAATTAGCAGGACACTGATGACATTTCACTTAGCCTAATAAATATTTCTCCAAAGAGGACATACAGATGGCCAATAGACATATGAAAAGATGCTTGACATTACTAATCATCAGAGACATGCAAATTTAAACCACAATGAGATATCACCTCACACCTGTCAGAATGGCTATTATCAATAAATCAACAAACAGTGTTAGTGAGGATGTGGAGAAAATGGAACCTTATGTACTGCTGGTGGGATTGCAAATCGGTGCAGCCACTGTGGAAAGCAGTACAGAGTTACCTCAAAAAGTAAAAAAAAAAAAAAAGAAAGAAAGAAAAACTACCATATGACCCAGCAATCGCATTTCTGGGTATATAGCTGAAGAAATCTGAAACACTAATTTGAAAAGATATATGCATCCCTATGTTTATTTCAGCATTATTTGCAATAGCCAAGATTGGAAGCAACTTAATTGTTCATCTGTAGATAAATGGATAAAGATGTAGTACATTTATACAATGGAATAGTACTCGGCCATAAAAAAGAATGAAATCTTATCATTTGCAATAATATGGATGAATTTAAAGGGGATGAGTTTTGAATGGAGAATGTTCCAACTAACCTTTTAAGAGTGGAGAATTAGATGAACAATAGCATACCTATAATGAAGGTTCATTTGAAGCTGAGAGCATTATTTATCTGGTATCTGTTTTCTTGGTGAAAAAACTTCCTAATGCTGATAAGGGCAGACTCAACATTTTGGAATACTTTAGGAGAATGGGAGATGGTGTAATAGAACTAATGTAAAAGAATGAAAAGTGCTTGAGGAATGACCAAAGGAAGTTGGAAAACGTGCACTGGTATTTGCCCCAGTCTGAGGTTGTACGACTTTTTGTCCTACAGCACTTAAGCAGACTTAGGTAGGAAAATGTACTTTTTCTCAACAGGGGTATATAGGCCAAGTGGGCAAGGGAGACAGGGAGTCTTACTTTATATGATCAATCATGGAGTCTCTGGACTAGATAGGGATAGAAGTGAGGTCAGAGGTATATTGAAGAGGGGCAAAGATCAAGGTATTTGTGGTCTGTTCATAGTCAAAAACTAAAGCAGCCCGAATAAAGTGGTGAAACAACTGGACCAGATGAGCAAGCTGGTGGTCAGAGTTTAGAACATAGGTCATCAGGCTTTCACACATTGTAAAGTAAAGGTATTGCTGCGACTACATGAGGAAAAAATACGTTGATAATCTTCCTCAAACATTGCTTTAGAAAATGTTTTAAGAGAAAATGCACAAAAATTGTATTTAAAACTGAAGAGGCTCTAATTAATAGCTATATATTTATAATACATTTATTTAATCAGTCTTAAGTTCTTGAGCTATCAGAAACGTGCTAATAAAATTGGCAAATGGTAATGCCATGAACAAAGAGTTCTTGGCTTTAGAATACTAAAGAATTCAAAGCTTAATTAAATCAATAATAAAGAAAATTAGTCAAAATCAGTCTTCCTAACTTTAAGAAACACTTTCTAGGTTAGCTTCTTAAAAATCTCTGAAGTTGTCTCGTGGGGCACTGTGTGTTGTCACCATATATTTGTAGCACAGAGGAAAGGGAGAAGGAATTGCAGTTTTTGCAACTGCTAATTCAAGTTGAGCATAGAGGTATCTACTGACCTGGCACCATTCTGTCAACTCTTCTCACTTCCTTGGCATGTACCCTAAAAGGAAGGGTGGAAGCTATTAGTAATCTGTCATAAAAAGAAATTGATTTTTTTTGAAATTTTAAAAATGCATTTTGCTCAAGAGCTCTTTGGTACTTTATAGAGATGGAAAGACTCCATAACTTATTTATAGTGAGTTCTGAGCTAGGTAAGATCAATCAAAGAAATTTCTTTCACAGTCCTGGAATGATTTAGAAAAGGAAACTAAGATAATACTAAAAATAGTTATTTCATGCAAATACTCTTGTTCACTTAAGATAAATAAATCTTAACTAACTTCACAGTTGCTAATTATCCAGGTATTTGATTCAGTCACTTTAGTGAAAATGCCAAGCATAACAAGTGTAGTGTTACTGCAGGTATTTGTCACTGTGAACTATATAGGCAATCGATTATTTATGTAAGGTCAAATGCATATTATTAAGTTGTGCACTCTTGGGATTTTATTTGCCATGGCATTTTGACTGTTTAATCTAGTAAGAGTACTTCTTAGCCTTAATATCTAATATTTTAATGGTAGATACAGTCTTGAAATTTTTCTTATTGAACTTGATACCCACATTGAAAGCATAATGATTGTGCCTCCTGCTTGTCTTTCTGTTCTCTTTCTTTCATTCTTTTTACTTTCTAAATAATTTAGTCTAAAAGCCAGAGGATAAGGATAAGATTTCCAGGTGGATCAGTGGGTGGCCCTCTTGTCAGTTTAGAGCCTGAGCAAGGACAGTGGCCAGGAGTTAAAGCTCAAATGAGAAAACTCATGTCTGGGATAGTGTTCTAGTGGAATCAAGAGCTTGGTTACATAAGAGATATTGATTCAAGAGGTGAATGTATTCAGAACAGTGGGAGCTAGATTTTTTACTGCCACAGAAATTTTTAAAAGATGGAAAGATGAAAAGTATAATAAACCTGTTGTGGTACATTGGATCGGAGGTATTGGGGGAATATATAATATTCAGTATTTAAACAAAGAAAAAAATAGGTGTGTGTGTGTGTATGTGTGTTTTCCTAGCTTGTCCAAAGAAAGGGCTCAATTAGAATGAGCACACGTAGTGTCAGATTTTGGCTTCTAAATATCATTCTTCACTAGAAAAAAACTAAAACTTCTTGGAGAAATAGCTTCCTGGAGAAATGGCTGGTAAAAAATGAGCCCATAATCTATTCTGCTGGAATGTAAGATCGTGATCTAAGAATGCTGAGGTTATATTCAAAGGACAGAAAGCCAATTTGAAGGAGTTCCAAATTAAGAAAATTTTGAGCATTAAAATATATAACAGTATCAATTGTTTATAACTCATCGAGTAGTATAGGAATATATGAGTCCATGCTGATGTAAATAAAACAAGTGAACAAAAATATGAGAATAAAAGCAGTTTCAAATGCCAACTGATAGATGTAGAAAGAATGATAGATTTAGAAATGTACTATTTCAATGCCAATCTTTCCATTGTGATAGATATCCATGTATAAGAATGTTCTTGTTTATAGGAAAACTGCACCAAGGTATCCAAGGTTAATTGGGTATGACATTGGCAAATTACTGTCAAAGATTCAGAAAAAAAAAATTCTTTGTACTCTTGTTGTAAGCTACATTCCTGTCAGTTTGAAATTATTTCTAAACAAAACCTTGAAAATACTATGCTGACCACAAGAAAACTGTCTTTTCTTTTCCAAAACTCTTCCAGAAGCTTTGGATTTGGAAAATATAGTTAATGTTTTAAGTATCTGTGGCTATACCTCTTATTGATCACTGAAGTAAATAATCATCTCAAAAATCTTGAATTTGGAAAAATTATTCCAACCAATGAACTTAGTAAGGTTAAGTAATAGCTGTGATTGATATTTGGTTTTTATTTATTTAATATGCACATGTATAACTTTTATTTTGCTCCACATTTGTAGTATTAATTCATTTAACCTACCTAACAAAAGGATGAGTTAGGTATACTTATTTTTCTTATTTCACAGATGAAGAATTGCAATATGGAGAGGTTCAGAAAGGTTTAAGTAACGTACTCCAAGGTCACACAGCTAGTATATGGCCATGCCAGGATTCAAAAGCAGGCAGTCTACTGCCTGAGTCCATGCTCTTAACCACTTCATTATGTTGCCAAGTATACCTTCTCATAGTTATGCATCCTTAATTTAAATTACCAAATAACAGAAACATAACAGAGACCCAATACAACAAATCAACTTCACCTAAGACTTTGCTTCTTCTGATAAGAGCAAGTGACTTTAAGAATAATATATTTAGTCCTTTCATTTTCAACCTTTTGAGTAAATTCAAATGTAGAGCGAGACTTTCTGTGCTGTGAGATGTTTTTTTTTATGTTTCTGAAAATCTTCTTGATCATCCCCTCTCTAAACTTTTATCGTATTTAACCTCCCTCTTCAAAGACAGATTTCTTGCAAGCACATTTAACAGTCATGACCTAACTTTTCATTCACCTATCAATTCACTGCATTATGGATTTAGCATCTGTGATTTCTCTTACACTCATCTCTAAAGAATTACTCCAATTTCTAAAAGGTCAAACCTCTTGGGTTTATCCTATGCAAACCCTCTTCAGCTTTTGACTTAGTTGAAAATATGTTCTTTTAGATGTTCTCTTTTCTCTTAGATTTTTATCATGTAACTTATTCTTGCTTCTCTTTCAAATTGCTTCTTCATGAATTTTTAAAGATGTATATTTCAGATATTTGTCCTTAACCTCAGAACTTCAACTGTCACATATATTTACTAAGGCTTTCAATTTCATAAGTACAATGTCAGCATTTCTTCTGGTGCAGTCCCATAGATCAAACAGCCTTAAAAACACCTTTCCCTGGTGGTCTCCCAAGACCTCATCATTTATGTATGAAAATCTCCCATCTTTGATGATGGAATTTATGCAGTCATGGCCCATACCCAAATCTCCATGATCTATGGCATGTCATACTACAATATTCTCTTCTCCCACTGTCTTCAAGATCATATCTTTCCTATGAAAACATAGAACATGCAAAGTCACTACACTGAAAATGAAGAGTCCATGCTCTTAACCACTTCATTATGTTACCAAGTATACCTTTTCATAGTTATGCATCCTTAATTTAAATTACCAAATAACAGAAACATAACAGAGACCCAATACAACAAATCAACTTCACCTAAGACTTTGCTTCTTCTGATAAGAGCAAGTGACTTTAAGAATAATATATTTAGTCCTTTCATTTTCAAAAGGAGGAAATTGGCAGCAGAATAGGTGAAAGTATAGGTAAAAAACCTGTACTCAGAAAACCATAGGACACTGAAAAAGAAATAGAGGAATATACAAACAAGTAAAAGCATATATTATGTTCATGGATTGAAAGAATTAGCATCATTAAAATGTTCATACTACCCAAAGCAATCTATAGATTCAATGCAATTCCTATTAAAATACCAACAGCGTATTTTATAGAACTAGAACAAATATTCCAAAATATATATAGAACCAAAAAAGACCCAGAATAGCTTCAGCAATCTTGAACAAGAAGAAGAAAGTTGGAGAGAGCATAATATTGGATATCAACCTATACTACAAAGCTTACATAATCCAAACAGCCTGGTACTGGCACAAGAACAGGCATATAGATCAATAGAATAGAAGAGTGACCCTAGAAATTGATCCACACTATTATGGTCAATTAATATTTGACAAAGGAGGCAAGAGCATACAATGGAGGAAAGACATTCTCTTTAATAAATGATGTAATGAAAATTGGACAAGTACGTGCAAAAAAAAAAAGATACTAGATCACCAACTTACACCATACATAAGAATAAACTCAAAATGGACAAAAGACTTAAATGTAAGTCGTGAAACCATAAAAATCCTAGAAGAAAACAAAGGCAGTAAAATCTCAGACAACTCATATAGCAGAGTTTTTGCTGATACATCTCCTAAAGCAAGGGAAACAAAGGAAAACAAACAAACAAACAAAACCCAGGACTCCATCAAACTAAAAAGCTTCTGCACAGCAAAAGAAACCATCCTCAAAATGCAAAGGGAACCCACAGTATGAGAGAACATATTTGCCAATGGTACATCTGATAGGGGGTTAATTTTCAAAATATACAAATAACTCATACAACTCAACAAAAGGAAGACAAACAATCCAATTAAAAAATGGGCAAAGGACCTGAATAGACACTTCTTCAAAGAAGACATTCAGATAGCCAACAGATATATGAAAAAAATGCTCAATGTCACTAATCATCAGAGACATGAAAATTAAAACCACATTTAGGAATGACCTCACACCTGTCAGAATGGCTACCATCAACAAATCAACAAATGACCAGTGCTAGTGAGGATATGGAGAAAAGGGAACCCTAGTATACTGCTGGTGGGAACACCGATTGGTGCGTTCACTATGGAAATGGTATGGAGTTTCCTCAAAAAATTTAAAATGGAAATGCCATTTGACCCTGTAATCTTACTTCTAGGAATATAACCTAAGAATTCATAACACCAATCAGAAAGAATATGTGAACTCCTATGTTCATAGCAGCACTATTTACAATAGCTAAGAACTGGAAACAGCCCAAGTGCCCATCAGTAGACAAGTAGATAAAAAAGCTGGGTATATTTACACAATTAAACACTATGTAGCTATAAAAAAGAAGAATCTCTTACCCTTTGAGACAGCATGGATGAACCTGAAGATTATTATGCTAAGTGAAAGGTAAACATCACATGATCACATTTGTATGTAGAATCTAAGGAACAAAATAAACTGATGAACAAAATAGTTCCACGAACATGGAAATATGGAGCAGGCTGACAGATCTCAGAGGGAAGATGGGATGGAAGAGATTAATCAAAGAACTTATATGCATATATGCATAACCCATAGACACAGAAAATAGACAGGTGAGGACCTGGGGTGGGTGGGAGATGGGTGGAGGGGGTCAAAGCAGGAAAAATGGAGGACATCTGTAATACTCTCAACAATTAATTTTTTTCCTTTTACTGATTTTAGAGAGAGAGAAAGGAAGAAGGAGAGAGAGACAGTGAGAGAGAGAGAGAGAGAGAGAGAGAGAGAGAGAGAGAGAGAAAGAGAAACATCGATTGGCCACCTCCTGCATGCCCCTCACTGGGCATTTGGTCCACAACCTGGGCATGTGCCCTGACTCAGAATTGAACTGGCAACCTCTTGGTTTATGGATCAACACTCAGATACTAAGCCATACTGGCTGGGCTCAACAATACAATTTTTTAAAAATTTAAAAAACGGTATTGTCAAAATGTGGTAGAATTTTTTATTAATTACAAATTGAATAGGAATGTAATAGTAGTCACTCAGTTGTTCACCCATATTTTATCTGCAGAGCAATGAACATTTGGCACGTAAATTGCACTTTGCATTATCCCTTTGCCATTGTCTGGCTCGAATAAAAAGAGGACTGTTCTAAATAGGAAACTTGGCAGCCATCCTTCTGTTGCACGACGGAGGTTTTGTGGGCAGTCAGAAGTCTGTTCATTATTCGTACATCTCTTACTCTTTCCAGAAAACAACTGGGCAGGAAGCATGTGGCAACTGAAGAAGCACATTGCTGCCCAAGAAGAGGCTCTGTGAGTGGTACATACCGAGGAGACGAGATTTTCATGTATTGTGCTTTCCCCAGTATCACAGCCCTGGAATACGTGTATAGGGAATGACCTGAAGTATTATATGAAACACTGTAAACACTGGGAGTTGAAATACAAACTGCTTTTGTGCATCTAAGATAGCAACCCAAAGAGCACTGCTTTGAATCCAGTGGAGGCAAGAAAATAGAAAAAGAAAAAAGGCCAAGTAAAATGCCCCAAAGAAGGAAGTGAAACGTCATTAAACACCAGAGAAGCAATTCCCAGGAAATAATTATCTCAAAATTCAAAATAAAATTTAGAATATTTGTTGATCCTTATCAGTGAAGAAACATCAGGAACAGAAATCCCTGAGGGAAAACTGAAATAAAAGGAAAAAGAGAATGAGATAATGAGATATAAAAGTATGTTAGGGACATAAGAAAAAATTACAAGGTATGTAGAATCACAGCAGTAGAGGTTGAAAGATTCTGATGTATTTTATAAAAAATGTTTAATTCTCAGGTTAAAAAAATTGGAGTCATTCATCAAATGAGAAAACACATACACTATTCTCTTGTCCAAAAATACATGTCTTAAGCCAATGGAGAAGCATTTACATACATCTACAACATTTGTATCTTAAGAATTTTGTACCTACTCATGTTGTCCTTCAGCAGTCAAAGAAACGGATAATCTTTGACATGAAGACGTTTTGAAAGTACATGATTTTTTAAAACGGTATTTGAAGACATGTTTCAGTCATCTAACACCAAAATGAAGATCTTAAAATGTAGATAATGTATCTAGAAAAATATATTTATTGCCTGGCTGATGTGGCTCAGTGGTTGAGTGTCTACCCATGCACCAAGAGGTCGCTGGTTCGATTACAGGTCAGGGTACATGCCCGGGTTGTGGGCCAAATCCCCAGTGGGGGGCATGCAGGAGGCGCCAATTGATGTTCTCTCTCATCGATGTTTCTATCTCTCTCTTCCTTTCCCTTCATTTCTCTCTAAAAGGAATAAAGAAAAAAACTTTTTAAGAAAAAAAGAAAGATATCTATTGAGAATATGGCTGGAAAATATAATAGCAAAACTATCTATCTAGCTAGATGAATAATACGTCGACAACAAGCAATTAACAGGTTGCAATAAGAAATCATAGAAAATTTAAACATCAACAAAATGACAGAAGAGACAGTGGATATCATTTTTATGATCCTTTCACTCTGCCCCTTCCTGCCCTAAAAGGTCAGCATAGGAAACCCAGAGAGGTTGTTGTGCTGCTATCAATAAAGCCCATCTTCTCCCAATACTAGCAGGGCCCCCATTGCAAACTCACCGAAAGACCAACCCCAGAAGTCTCTAATTTGTACTTCCATCCACTTTCTCTCTAGAAACAATCAGGAATAATTATATTGTGTCTCATTTTCCTATTCACTTTAGCCACCACATGAATCCCAAACTTTCCAGATTCTCCATTTTTTGGAAAAGGAATACCTGAGAAGGTGAAACATTGACCTTATAAGCTCCAATTTTATCTAGTAGTACCAGACCTTATTAGATCCAATGTCTCATTACTATAACATATATTTTGTAGTGCTTTCTTAACTCTCCTAAAATGAAATTTATTGGCAATATAACTATGTGCATGCATAATTAAATAATATCATATTGGAGTAATATAAATGGAAAAACATAAGGGCAATTATTTGTAATAAATTAAATATGTGTATTGTTAATGCTCAGGCACGATAACACAACAAAGGGTTAGATGTTTAAAATGATATATGGAGTTGTAAGAATGTGATACCTGTAAAGGCAGACTAATACAAGTATGTTTTATTGCAACTAAAGAACCAGTGTGGATGGCGATGTGATTTTTTAAAATGTTGAATAACTTCTGGTAAATGTCCTAACAAAATCAGTACAATAAAATAAGTTAGATGGTAGTTCCCATTCTTAGAAAATTTAGTGGTGATTGAAATTGTGCAGAAATATTTATATTTATATGTAAAATGGAGATAGGTAATAGGTGGACACAATTACGAGCAGATTTTTTATCTCCATTAATGTTTAGTGGGATATTCCAAGTTTGTGTGTTGATGTGTGATTTAAAAAAAAACACGTTTTTTATTTTGTTGTTGTTTTTTTTTTTACTGTACCAAGCACCTTTCATAAATTGTGTTGTTACCACACCAAACATTGTGACAGCTGAAAACATATCCACAAATTTCCAAAATAACCCCTAGGGGGCGGCACTGCCTTTGTTGAAAATATTTTATCTAATTAGCCTGTTTATTACAACTAAGAACTATGTAAGTTCTAACTTTGGCTTTACTGCAAGTGTATAAAAACATATCAATACTAATAGAAAGCAGTTTGGATGTTCCCGGAAAAAGTTAATCAACTGAAATATTTGTACTCCCACTTATAGTATGTGTAAATTCAATTTTAAGAACCGGTTCTTTCTTGTTTTGAAGTTGGACAAGGAGTTCTGCATTGAAAATGATTATCCTTAAATTCTCTAAAAGCTGACCATCATCAAAATTTTGCAACTATTAAAATAGAATTTATTTTAATATATGGGAAAGAAAATATTTTGCTTTTAAATGCAGTGCTTTTATTTAATAAAATAAAATTGTTATAAGTTTATGTGTTTTAAATTATATAAAACAATAGAACAGTTCTTTGATTATACAAATGATTTCCCAATTTTCAGAGCAAGTAATAAACAATATTAGTACATGTAAAAATAATATGGAATGTTAATGCTAAATATAGTGAGTGATCAGAATGATACAAAATAATCAGAGAAACATTTTTATGTAGGAGATTCTAGTACTAAACTGGTAAGCACAGAATGTCAGAAAACAGGGTCGTATTTGAAGAGATCTCATGGAATGTGGAAGGACGTAAAGGTGGAAAACAGCTAACGAGGTTACACAGTTATAGAATGAAATAATACTTTAATTACTAAAGTCTGAAGAGTAGGTGGAATTCAATTATATCTCCTTTTCAAAAAGTTGACTTTTCCTTCACTTTGATTTTTTTATGTATTTTAGTAAGGCATTAAAAAAACCCAGAAACTTAATTATACTAATTAGACTTCTTGAACAATTTGACTTCTTAATGGAGGGCGTTGATCCCCAATCTTGACGTAACACTCTAGTGTCCTAGTTCACAACAACATTTGGGACATATCTATTCCTCTAGGACATTTTTTATATACAGCAGGTATTATCTGACTGAGAAAGCACAATTCAGTACACAGTTCTAGAACACAGTGAAGCTGTTGTTTGTTCTCAGAAACACCAATGATTCAGCTTCGTAGTCTTGGATGAGTAACAAACAATTAAAGAGCTAAGTGCTAAAATTCTTATTAAGAGCTTTGCATAGCCAAAATTTGTGTTTCTGCTAATGCGTAATTTTCATGTTCAATTATTCACTTTCTACACTTACTCAAGTTTCCCAGTAAAATAAATTTTCGGCTATACTAATACTATAAGTACATATATATGTGTGTATGTAGATATGTATGTACATATGGGTGTGTATGTATGTTCACACACACACATGTATACACACACTCTATATAGAATATGTGCATATATATGTGTGTGTATATATATATATATATATATATATATATATATATATATATAGGGAATGTGAGTTATATTGAGTAAGGAAAATAATTTACACCTATAAAGTTTATAAAACTTCCACTACTGTCATTGTAAACTTTAAAATATTTCAATTGATTGCTAATTTGGAATACTGTAAACCAAATGAATATAAAAGAAGAGGTCATATACCAAAATGCCATTAATGTCCCAATTTCAAATCAGTTATATCAACTCAAGGAAAAGCTTTCTAAAATTGTTAGTAAGATTTTTTAAAAAGGTGACAAATATGTCAAATTTAAAACAACATTGTCAATTCAAAGACAAAATTATCTACATTATCCCAGCAGGTTTGGTTGTCTTTTCTTCAAATGGGACGACCGCTTTCCCTCTCTGGTCACCCTGGCTTCTCACACTCATCCCTGCAACCCTGTCATTGACCATGTTATTGTTTAAGAGCATTGTGATTTCTAAAAGGATGTGTGAGGGTCAGGTTTAAGCCATTGTCGGTTGTTATAATGACAGTGACTGTTATCTAGTGAAAGCTTTTTTGGCAGATTTCCACCTGAAGGCTAACACTTGCATCCAAATTTATTTTCATTAAGCTAAGGCAGTTTTTCATTCTGTTTAAAATGACATTTAAATCCTTTTTTTGTTTTAAATAATGTTAGCATTATTGAATTTCGTAAGTATCAAAGGGGGCATCTAAATTCATTTAAAAATCAATTAACTGATTGTCTTAAAGACAGTCACAAACCAGGACATTGAATTATATATGATATTTGTGATGTTGGCTAATAAAATAGGTGCATAAAATATAATTTTTATGAATGTTTTTTTATGAAAGAGGAAATTTATAAAACTGCAAATTATTAGTTTTTAAAAATAATGTTATACTTTGTGATCAAGAAATAATAGACCTATAGTTATGCCTATGTGTATTAGTAGTTCCAAATGAATAGGAGAATGATAAAGTTTACTTATATGCAAAAGTTAATGAATGTATAAGAAAGATAATTTAGCAACCATAATTTAGAAGAGTATGCTATACAGAAAAATAAAAAATGATCTATTCTCTGAGAAAATTGGTTAACCCATTTTATTCTGTACCTATGTATTCTGAAAGGAGAGAGAAGATAACACCAATATCCTGAAAGTAAAAGCCACTGATGATATAAACACTTTCATCAAAATTATCTTCTAAATAAAAGCTCAGCAAATAACTTTTCAGATATAAATTCACAAAATTAAAACATAAATGAAAACCACAGACCTAAGACTACCTGATGGCAAAACAACAATTAGAAAATTAAAAATGCAAATTTTTCTTTTTGTATGTTCAAGAGTCGTAAATACTTCCAAAATTGGTTGTTTGTGCAACTTCCAACATTTTAAAATGTGATTTCCATATAGTTGAAGCATATTTATGTAGACACAAGCATATATACTATCATATATGTAATGCAAATCAAAACCACAATGAGATACTACCTCACACCTGTTAGAATGACTATTATCAATAAGACAAAAAAAAACCCACAAATGTTGAAGAGGATGTGGAAGAAATGGAACCCTCATTCGCTGCTGCTGGGAATGTAAATTGGTGCAGTCACCAATAGAAAAATTGCTCAAAAAATTAAGAATAGAGCTAGCACATGACCCAGCAATGCCTCTTACGGGTATTCACCAAAAAAAATTTTAAAACATGCTTAGCCAGTGTGACTCAGTGCATTGAGCATCATCCCATGGACTGATAGGTCCCTGTTCGATTCATAGTTAGTGTACATGCCCAGGCTGCGGGCTCCATCCCTGGTGGGGATTGTGCAGGCAGCTGCTAATCGATGTTTCTCACTCACATCGATGTTTCTATCTTTCTCTCCCTTCCTCTCTCTCTCTCTCAAAAAAAAAAAAAAAATCAATAAAAACATATTTAAAAAATTAAAATCACTTATTTGTAAAAATATATACCCCTATGTTCATTGCAGCATTATTCATGGTGGCCAAGACATGAAAACAACCTAAGTGTCCTCTCATGGATGATTGGATAAAGAAAATGTAGTACATAAATGCAATGGAATACTACTCAGCCATAAAATGATAAAATATTGCCATTTGCGGCAACATGGATGGCTCTTAAGAGTGTCATGCTAGCCCAGCCAGTGTGGCTTAGTGGCTGAGTGTTGACCCATGCACCAAGAGGTTGCTGGTTTGATTCCTAGTCAGGGCACATGCCCTGGTTGTGGTCTGAATCCCCAGTAGGGGACATGCAGGAGGCGTCTAATCGATGTTCTTTCTCATTGATATTTCTCTCTTTCTCCCTCTCCCTTCCTCTTTCTCTAAAACCAATGAAGGAAAAAAAAAAAAAAAGAATGTCATGCTAAGTGAAATAAGTCAGATGGAAAAGGTCAAGAACCATATGATTTCACTGATATGTGGGATAGAAGACAAAAGGTAGTGAATGAACAAACAATCTCAAAGACACAAACAACAGTATGGTGGTTATCAGAGGGGAAGGGGAGTTGCAGAAGGCCAAAGAAGGCAAAGGGGGTCATTGTTCATGGAACAGAAGGAGACTAGACTTTGGATGAGCACACAATGGAGTATACAGATAATGTACTATAAAAGTGTACACCTGATCTTTTTTTTTTTAAATCCTCATCTGAGGATATGTTGAGATAGAGATAGAGAGAAACATCCATCTGAGAGAGAAACATTGATCTGTTGCCTCCCATACATGCCCCAACCTGACAGGGGATCAGACCCTAGGTATGTGCCCTAACCAGGAATCAAACCCAAACTTTTGGTGTACAGGATAATGTTCCAACCAACTGAGCCACTCATCCAGGGCCCCAATAAATTTTTTAAAAACTTTCTTTAAGAAATATGCAATAGCCCTGGACTGCAGTCCAGAGAGACCCGGGTTCAGTTCCTGCTAAGGGCATGGATCTCGGTCGCAGTTTGTCCCCGGCCCTTGTTTTCACATCAATGTTTCTCTCTCTTTCTCTTCCTCTCTCTCCTTCCTACTCTATCTGAACAGAAAATGAAAAAATGTCCTTGGGTGAGGATTAAAAAAAAAAGAAAAGAAAAGAAATATGTAATAGTCCAAAAACCGAGGCAAGTTGCTTCACCTCTTAGCCCAAGACTCAGTTTCCTTGTCTGCAAAATGGTACTCATATAAATTAAACTGATAAGATTTTTGTAATTCTTTCACAAGCAAATACAAAGATCCAAGAATTAAGGAGAATGATAGTTATGCATGTCCATGTACCAAAACTATTTAAGCACACATGCTATGGCATTTAATTCATATAACAACATCTATGAAGCTTCTGGCAAAAGCTCCTTTATTCACCACTTCTTAACTCACAATCCAAATTAATAATCTCCCATGTTTCCTTAGTAAAACCTACTGGCCAATGTTCCTGCCACTCTATACACTTCCTGGCACCTCTCCTACCACAAATGGAGTTACATGAATATAAGGGTCAGTTGTTTATCCCTAGTTCTAGGAAGCTAAGTCAAATGCTTTGTAAAGATTTTGTAAAGATGAGTCATTACTGAAACAACTGCTAACATATCAGAAGAGTATAGACTTTCATAAGCAATTGATGATTAAGTTTTATAAAATTAAATGCAATCTATTACATAGTTTATCTTTTATTTGTAAAAGAAACAAAAGTAATCAAATAGTTAATTATTAAACAGTTGTAAGAACCAAATAAAAAGCTTTACATTTAGTGATTGCATCAACTGGCAGACATTTGAGTTATACTGGCAACGTTTAAAGCATGAGCTCATGTGTATATTTAATAAGACACAAGTATTTTATAGAACTGTGGCATAATGTTACTATATTAGGTTAGTTTGTGTTATAAACTACATATATACTTCAAAAATATATTTCCTAAATAGAAACACAAAAATATAAGCCATATATAGCATTATGATGCTGCCCATATGTAATTTTCTTGTCCACATTCTGGAAAAATACTGTTTGGAATAGTCTAAATCACAGATTCCTTACCTTTTCACCTATGTTACAAATGGGGCTGTCCCCCACTCCTCTCTTTTCCCAGTGTCAGACAGTTCGGTCTAATCTACACATTTTTTCAGGGAAGAATCACAAGTTAAGCCTCTGCTAATAATAATGTAAGTACATAAAGGAAAGAAAAAATAGTACCAAGAGTCAGAGAGAGAGAGAGAGAGAGAGAAAGAAAATCTGCTTCTTTTTTAATGTCATTGTTCCTAAAAAAAGAACAATGGAACTCTGCCTACAACTGACATTAACTCATCTCCAGGCACAGCTTTTAGTATTGCCTCAGATTCAAGCTGACATTTGTTGACAATGTAAGGACTTTAACTCTTTGGAATAGATTGTTCAGTCTGGCCTTAAATTTGTTATAGCTATAAACCACAAGACTGCATATTTTCAGAGAATCACTAATTGGAGTCAGAATGGAGCTATATGTTCTAGATCACAACCATTTTTATGTATATGTATTTCTAATATAATGTTCATATAATTTCTTTATATGTAGTAAAGACATTTCTAATTTCAGATAGAGATGATCATACCAAGCATTGGTCTTCAAAAGAAAAACACCAATAGTTCTTAAAGTACAATTTTTGTAATAGATGGTTTTAACATCATGCTACTGAATGTTTTTCTAATACCTAAACTAGAATTTATATCACTTTCTGTTAAAACTTTAGAAGTGATATCTAAGTGCTTGCTGAATGTTAGAATATGAGTCAGTAAAATAAAGCCATTATTGGTGATAAAAAAGAAAAAGAAACTTCAGTTTTTCCAATTAAAAAAAAAAAAAAGAAAAGTAGTTTGAATTAAATTTGGATTTATGTAAAAATTAATGTTGTTTCTACAAAACAACATAAAATGACCATCAGGTTAAATGCTTTGGAAAGATGAACTGAGAACAATGGTCTCTATGTTCTTCACAGAAGAAGCATGAACAACTTCCCATACTGTGTGTAGGTGTATGTGTGTGTGTGTAGAAGGGGTTTCTAAATCACAATGCATATATACATATATATTTCTCTAATATTAAAATGGGATAAAATATGTCAAAATAATTTATCAAACTGTTTCTTAAGTGCCTAACAATTTTTTCTGCTAACTATAAATCATGTCATTGAATACAAGCAATACAAGCTACATCGTGAACAAAGGATACTAAAAGATGTTTCTATTCATACCTAGAAAATGACAGACATATAGAAAAACTGAAAAATGTTTGCTGATGGATGGATATGAAGCTGTTAGAAAACCTTATTACAAATGATCTGATATTTCAAAAAATATCTTTTCACCAGAAATGTTTTAGCAATATACATTTTTAGACATTGAGAGATAACAATAAAATTGTAAATGCAGATTTGTAAGGTGTTCAGGATAAATGTTTTACTTTGCCTAATCACTCTTAAAGATACATACAGAGATAGTAATTCCTAGAGAGCAAGTGGGTAGGAGTTGTGGGGTTAGGGTTGGGGGGCCTAATGGTGCCTATGGCATTCCAGGAGGAATAATTCTAACAAAAAAGTGCTGAAGGCAAAGGAGTAATGCATTTCCAGTGGAAGATGGGGGGTTGACCTGGGAACTGGACACATTAATTCCTGAGAAGAGAATGTGATCAAGACCCAGGTAAAAGAGTTGCACACTACACTCAGGCCCACACATTTTGTTAGTTGAAAAATATTAGAGAGGATTAGTTTTTCCTGTTTCAGCATGAGGTGTAAACAAAAAAAGCATACTGTTGACAAGAAAAAGATGCAGAGGAAGAGCACATATATGACAGCGATTTCTCCCTGGAATCTACAACAGTTATAAGGGAGACATGAGCGTCAGACATCTGGGGTGTGGGCTTTCCGGCAGTGCAGTGAGATTGTCTGGACAACCATGACTTCTTGGGTCAGTGGCATCTTCTCTGATAAGAGGGTGGATGGATCAAGAGATGTCCAAACTGCTCCAATATTGGTCAAATGTTCGTCTGTAATCTTAAGTTGTGTTTACTGAGTAAAAAGAGAAAAGCAGCATGAACATAATTTTTTTCTTAAAGAGGCAACTCTAAGATTTTCTTATAAGCAACAATCAAGCAAAAAACAACAGAAAACAAAACAGAAACAAAATCTCAGAGAAGCTTCCTCTATTGTTTCACTAGTGTTACGGTCTGAATTGTGTCCTCCCAAAATTCATGTTGAAACCTTAACCTCCAGTACCTCAGAATGTCACAGTAATGTAGACAGGGACGTTGAGGTAATTTAGTTAAAAAGTGGACCTTAGAATGAGCCGTAATCCAATCTGACTGGTGTCCTTTATCAGAAGAGGAAAGTTGGATGCACAGAGAGACACCAGGACAAGCATACCCGGAAGAAAGAGGGTGTGAGGGCACAGTGAGAATGTGCCATCTGTAAACCAAGGAGAGACCTTAGACAAAATTAAACCTTAATCTGGAGTTCCAGTCTCCATAAATGTGAGAAAATAAATTTATGTTGCTTAAGCCACCCAGTATGTGGTATTTTGTTATTTCAGTCCTAGCAAAATGATATGGTCAATAACCAAAATGCACAGAAATTTCTGTAAATATAACAAGTTTCTTAAAAAAAAAAAATGACAACTCTTTATTTTCAACCACTAATCTGTTCTTCTTCTCTACAACTATACTATTTTTAAAATGGTATATAAATAGAAACAAACATTACATAAACTTTAGAAATTGGCTCTTTTCACTCAGGATAGTTCTCTTGAAATATATCCAAGTTTCATATGTAACAATAATGTATTATTTTTTTATTGTTGAGTAATGTGCCGTATCATGGATACACCACAATTTGTTTAATCCTTCATTTTTGAAGGATGTTTGAACTGCTTCCAGTTTGGAGTTATCACAAACAAAACTGCCATTAACATTTATGTACAGGTTTTTATGCAGATCTCTAAATTTTCATTTCTCTGGGAAAAATGTCCAAGACTATGATTACTGAGTCATATGGTAAGAGGTGGAAATGAAAAGCAAGAAAGACCTGTAGAGCACAGCATATGTGAGAGAGACAGCTGCACTTTGTAAAAGCTACAGAGGAGTGCATATAGTGACGAGAGTGCTAGATTTCAGTTGAAGAAAGATGAAGGGAACTTCTAGAGAACTGGTAGAAGTTATAGAGAAATTTGCCTATGACTGGTTGTGCGTTCCAGAGATTTCCCCTCCAGAATATATTTCAAAAGCTGAGAAGGATGGGACATGGGTCCAGAATAAATAATATACAGAGCTTTATGGGCATGGATTTCAAGGTAGGAGACAAGCTCAGGAGTCTCAGCCTTCTGTCTTAACCTTGTCAAGGTGAACAAGGTAAACAAGACTAAGTAGCATGATGAGATGATTCTTATGGTCAGGTAGGTACACAGGATTAGAGAGGAAGTGAATGTTGGGGAAGGATGAGGATCTTAAGGTAAGTATCTGGAGCTATCAAAGATGATGAATAAGTCAGAAGTGAGCAAAATTACCAGGAATATTTAGAATTTTGAGGAAATGTATTTATTTAAAGCTAGAAATTTGATGTACATGATCAGTAAAGGGTCAGTCTTACTGTAACCTTTTAAAAATGGATGTATGGTACCAACATCAGCACTATTATAAATACACATAATCATAGTGTGTGTAATAAAACAATAATTTCTAAATTAATGTTTAATAAAAATACTTAACTATAATTTCCTTTGTGAAGAAAATATTTAATGTGAAAATTAACCTAATTGGAAAGTATGTAGAAAAATATGATAAACTTACATTTACTACCATTTGAAATGAATAAATATTAACATTTTACAACATTTACTTCAGATTAGTTTTTAAGTAAGAAAACTCAGTAATACTTCTATGCACATTTTTCCAGACCCATTTCTCTTTCTTCTTTTCTAGAGGCAATTTGTATGATGTCTCTTTATTCTTTACATTAATGCTCTGTATATATTTTAACATACGTATATGTCTATAAGAGCATGTAATATTTTGTGAGTTTTAAATTTTAACATAAATTTTATATTTTATTATCAAACTCATATTGTCTTTACCTGCCAATATACAGCTAGGTTCTAGATCCAAGATAGCAGTGGAATAAGTGGAAGCTACACTCAATTCCTTCCACGACCAAACTGGAATTGCAAGTAAGTTGTAGAATAATTGTAACAAAGGATTTACAAAGGAAGTGGCATTGAGACTGGTAGGAAAGGCGGCGATAAAAAAGGGCTGGCCTCATCCCCTCGGTGGGCGTTGAGGTTATGGAGAGATATCTCAGGTGCAAAGGTTCCCCCTGAGAAGTGTTAAGGTCTCAATACCAAGCCGGCCTTCCCAGTCCAGAACACCAGAGCTGGAAAGAGGCACCCACATAACATCTGGCTGTGAAAAGCAATAGGGGTTCTGTCTTCCAGAAAGTCCTCTAGAAACACAAGCACACTCTTATAGGGCCAATGCATAAAATTTCATTTACAACCACTGAACCTGGGCTCAGGTGAAGGGACGATAAAACAGACTAGAGTTGCATGAAGTGAGTCTAAGTTTTTAGCTTTGGGGAGGGAGCTAAAGCAACAGTTTCCAGGATCCTTGTGCTGAGTAATTCCCCATACTGCATATGCCATCTTTCTTGAGTGGAGCACTCTTCTCTATGCAGCATCAGTCTGGAGGAAAGCAATAGCCTCATCCTCTGGACTCCCTCTTGCCCCACCCTGTGGAGCTTCCACACTGATGAGGAGTGTTGCCAAAGTCTCTCTCAGTGATGGAACCCAAGGGGAAGCTGACAGGTGAAGGTAGGTAGAAGTATTTTAGGGTGCCTTCAGACTTTGTTGACCTTCCCTTGGGCCTGGTGCTGGTAAAATCCAGCCTTGGTGTGCAGCCTGGCCTTTCTTGATGCACCCAGACCCAGCAGAGGTACCACAGACTGTGGATCACTTGAAGCTCCAAACTGGTTGCCCAGGGCCAGTCACAGGCAGTATATGACATTGGCCTGCAGTCAAATCCCTCTGAAGAAGCCCAGAACCAACACACCCAGTGGCTAACTTCAGATAATATTAGAGCAGGATCCAGTAAGCTTCACAGACAGCATATACAAGGGAGGTTCCAGCAGATACCTAACTCTGCTGAAGCAAATTCCACTTCATGTGGTCAGCACCTGCACAGCAGCTCACACTTCATGGTTGGGGTATAGACTCACATTCAACCACCCTGAGGGTCAATCCCCTGCACAAACAGGTCAATAGCAATCAAGATTCAATTAGAACAAGAGGGCCCACATAACCCACACAGAAAACATTCATGGAGCACCTACTGCAGGTGATAAAGGAGATTGCACCACTGGACCCAGCAGGATACCTACTACATAAGTCTACTACATGAAGACTGAGAGCCATAGCAGATATACCTAATACATAGAAACAAACACTAAGAGGTAACCAAAATGTCAAGAAAAAAAATCAAGCCCCAAATGAAAGAACAGGAGAAATCTCCAGAAAAAGAGCTAAATGAAATGGAGGCAAACAATTTATTGAACGTAGAGTTTAAAATAATGAATACAGGAATTTGCAACAGCATTTAGGAGGATATAGAAACCATAAAATGAATCAGTCAGAAATGAAAAATACAATATCTGAAAAGAAGAATACACTGGAAGATATAAACAATAGGTTAGTTGAAGCAGAGGATCATATCACTGATTTAGAAGAAAAGGAAACACACACACACACACACACAACCAGAGCAGTAAAAATAAATGAAGAATTTTTAAAATGAGCATACTTTAAAAAAAATTTAGAACAATATGAAATGTAACAACATTGGCATCATAAGGATACCAAAAGAAGAGAGAGAGCAAGGAATTGAGAACCTATTTGAAGAAACAATAACTAAAATCTTCCCTAAACTGGTGAAGGAAAAAGCCACACAAGTCCAGGAAGTGAAGAAAGTTCTAAATAAGATAAACCCAAAGATGTCCACACCAAGACACATCACAATTAAATGGGCAAAGGTTAAAGACAAAGAGATAATTTTAAATGCCCCAAGAGAAATACAGTTAATTACCCACAAGGAAACAGCCATAAGATTGTCAGCTGATTTATTTATTGTTTTTTAAAATTAATTAATTTATTTTTGTTACAGATGTTTCTCCTTTTCCCCCCACTGATTCCCCCTCCCCTTGCCTCGCTGCCCTGTCCCCAGCTTTGTTGTCCATGTCCACTGTTCATGCACACATGCATATAAGTTCTGTGGTTTATTTCTTCCCCACTACCCCCTCTTTTGGGGATTTTCAGTCTGTACCCCACTTCCACGCCTCTGGGACTACTGCATTCCTCAGACTGTTATGTTCATTATATTCTATAAATAAGTGAGATCATATGATACTTGTTTTTCTCTGTTTGGCTTGTTTCGCTTAGGATAATACTTTCCAGGTCCCTCCATGTTGTCCCAAAGGATAAGAGATCCTTCTTTCTTTCAGCTGCATAGTACTCCATTGTGTATATGTACCACAGCTTTTTTATCCATTCATCTACTGATGGACACTTGGGCTGTTTCCAGATCTTAGCTATTGTAAATAGTGCTGCTACAAACATGGGGGTACATATATTCTTTCTGATTGGTGTTTTAGGCTTCTTAGGGTATTGTAAAGCAAATCTTGATGGACATAAAGGGAGAGAAAGTAAGACAGTCTTAGGAGTGGATTTTAATACTCCAATAACATCAATGGATAGACCCTCCAGACAGAAAATCAACAAGGAAACAGTGGCCTTAAATGACACATTATATCAATTAGATGAATTTAATTGATATCTTTAGAGCATTTCACTCCAAAGCAGCAGAATATACATTCTTTTTAAGTGCACATAGAACATTTTCTAAAATAAACCACATGTTAGGAAACAAAATAAGTCTCAACAAATTTAAGAAGAGTGAAATCATGTCAAACATCTTCTTTGACCATAATAGAATAGAAACAGAAATCAATCACAAGAAGAAAATTGAAAACCACAAAAAGACATGGAGGCTAAGATAATAACATATAACTAAAAATGAATGGATTAAAAATTAGATTAAGGCTCAGCCATTTGCTCAGTGGTTAGAGAGACGGCCCATGGACAAAAGAGTCGCAGGTTTGATTCCGGCCAAAGGCACGTACCTCGCTTGTGGTTTGTCCCCACCCTGGTTGGGGTCATGCGGGAAGCAAGCAATCAATGTGTCTCTCTCACATTAATGTTTCTCTCTTTCTTCCTTCTTCCCACTCTATCTGAAAATAAATGAAAAAATATCCTTGGGTGAGGATTTAAAAAAAAAAAGATACCTTGAAACAAAGGAAAATGAGAACACAGCAACCCCAAATCTTGGGGACAAAGGAAAAGCAACCATAAGAGGAGAATTCACAGCATTACAGCCTATCTCAAGAATCAAGAAAATTCTCAAATAAACAATTTAACTTTATGCTTAAAGAAAATGGAAAAGACACAAAGGCCAAACTGAACAGAAGGAAGGAAATAATAAATATCAGAGCATAAACAAATAAAATAGAGTACAAAAAAATACAAAAGGTCAGTTGAACCAAGAGTTGGTTGTTTAAAAAGATAAACAAGATTGACAATCCTTTGACCAGACTCATCAAGAAAATAAGAGGACCCAAATAAATAAAATAGACATGAAAGAAGAGAAGTAACAACTTACAACAAAGAAATACAAAGGACTATAAGAAAATGTTTTGAACAACCATATGCCAACAAATTGGATAATTGGATGAAATGGATACATTCCTTAAAATATACAATGTTTTAAAACTGAATCAGTAAGAATCAACACATCTGAATAGACAGATTACAACTAGTGAAATTGAAGCAATAGTAAAAACAAAACAAAACAACAACAAAAAAACTTCCAACAAACAAAAGTCCTGGATCAGATGGTTTTACAGTTGAATTTTATCAAACATTCAAAGAACTAACACCTATCCTTCTCAAACTATTTTTAAAAATTTAAGAGGAGGAAAGTCTCTGAAGCTCATTTATAGGGCCAGTATTATCTTAATTCCAAAACCAGATAATAACATTACAAAGAAAAATATTTGTAGGCCAATATCCCTGATGAACATAGATTCTAAAATCCTCAACAAAATATTAACAAACTAGATCCAGCAATACATTCAAAAGATTATACGCCATGATCAAGTGGGATTTATTTCAGTGATTCAAGGTTGGTACAATATCTGTAAATTAACAAACATGGTATACCATATAAACAAAATGAAGAATAAAAGTCACAGTATCATATCAATAGATGCAGAAAAATCATTTGATAAAATGTTCTCTCTCATCGATGGTTCTATCTATCTCTCCCTCTTCCTTCCCCTCTCTCTCTAATATCAACAAAGAAATTATTTTTAAAAAATCCATGTATAGTAAAAACTCTCAGCAAAGTGGAAATCAAGGGAACATACTTCAACATAATAAAGGCTGTATGTGACAAACCTACAGTCAATCTCATACTCAATGGGCAAAAACTGCAAGTGTTTCCATTAGATCAGAAAAAAAGATGATGATGTCTGCTTTCACCACTTTTATTTAACATAGTCCTGGAAGTCCTAACCACAGCAATCAGTCAAGAAGAAATAAAAGACATCAAATTGAAAAGAAAGAAATAAAACTGTCATTATTTGCAGATGACATGGTACTGTACATAGAGAACCTTAAATATTCCATCAAAAAAAAAAACTACTAGAACTGGTAAATGAATTCAGAAAAGTAGCAAGATACAAAATAAATATCCAGAAATCAGTTGCATTTTCATACCCCAATAATAAACTATCAGAAAGGGAAACAAAGAAAGCTAGCCAATTGACCATTACTTTAAAAATAATAAAATAACTAGGAATAAATTTAACTAAAGATGCAAAAAAAAACCTCAGAAAAATATGATATAGAAGAAAGAAATTGAAGAAGATACAAATCAGTGGAAGCATATACCAAGTTAATGAATATGAAGAATTAACACTATTTAAATATTCATGTTACCCAAAGCAATCTATAGATACAATGCAATTACTGTCAAGATACCAATGGTGTGTTTTACAGAACTAGAATAAATATTTCAAAATTTAATGTGGAACCACAAAAGACTCCAAATAGCCCCAGCAATCTTGAGAAAGAAGAACGAAGTTGGAGGTATCTTGCTACAAGTCCACAGTAATAAAAGCATTATGGTACTGGCATAAAAACAGACATATAGATCAATGGAACAGAATAGAGAGCCCAAAAATAAACCTATGCCTTTATAGTCAATTAATATTTGACAAATGAAGCAAAAACATACAATGGGGTAAAAATAGTCCATTCAATAAGTGGTTTTGAAAAAATTGAATAGATGCATACAAAAATAAAATAAAATAAGACCTTCTTCTACCATACACAAGAATATACTCAATAGATTCAATTCTTAAATGTTAGACTTGAAATCGTAAAAATCCTAGAAGAAAACATAGGCAGTAAAATCTCAACATTTCTTGTTGCAATATTTTTTTCTGATATATCTCCTTGAGCAAGGGAAACAAAAGGAAAAATAAACATGTGGTACTACATCAAACAGAAAGCTTTTGCACAGCAAAGGAAACCATCAACAAAATGAAAAGACAACCCAATGAACAGGAGAACATAAAAAAAAAACCTGTGGTACATTTACACAATGGAATATTACTCATCTGGAAAAAAAAAAAAAAAAAAAAGAAGGAACTCACCTAGTGTGACATCATGGATGTACCTGGAATGTATTATGCTAAGTGAAATAAGCCAGTCAGAGAAAGACAAGTACCATATAATTTCACTTATATGTGGAATCTAATGAAGAAAATGAACTAACAGCAAAATAGAGACCAACTTATTGACAGAGAGAAGACTGACAGCTGTCAAGGGGTTTGAGCAATAAAGAAAAACTCACGGACATGGACAGCAGTGTGGTGATTGCCAGGGAGAGCAGTGATGGGGAGAGGTGGCGGATTGTATAGGGAGGATAAATGGTGATGAATGGAGACTTGACATGAGATGGTGAGCACACAATACAGTGTACAGATAATGTGTTGTAGAATTCTGAACCTGAAACTTATATAATTTTGTTAACATGTATCACCCCAATAAATGCAATCAAAAGAAAAAAGAAATCTAGCTTCTTTTCATTATACTTGAAAGATCTATTCTGTCACATGACTATACCATCATTGAGTTATTAATTTATCTGTTGATAACATTTTGATTGCTTTTAGTTTTAAAATTCCAACAATGCCATAAGGAATACTTTTAAATACATCTAGAACACATAAAACATTTCTCCAACCTATAATCTTAGAAAAGAAATTACTGAGCTGTAAGTTATAAGTATTTTAACCCTTATTAACTGCTGCTAATTGTTCTTCAAAGAGGTTGAATCAATTTCCACTCCAACCCACAAAGTTTGAGAATACCCATTTGATTCTACCCTTGCCTACACTTGAGATTGTCAGACTAATTCATTTGCCAATTTGATAAGTAAGCTATTATACCTAACTTTTCAAGTGTGCATTTTCCTGATTATCAGTGTAGTTGAACTTATCATTTATTTCTTGACCTTTTGTACATTTCCAGTTTATAGTATATTTCCATGGATCCTTTTTCTCTTTCTCATTCATATATATATATATATATATATATATATATATATATATATATATATTTATGACAAATACTATATATTATATGTATATATGGTATGTTCTAGATATTTTACTTTGTTATACATGTTTCAAATATTTTTAGGGCTTAATCTCAGTTTTGTTTTTGGTATTATCTGGAAGATTTTCAATGTGATGTAATAGAATTGATCAAAGTTTTCTACTTAAAATCTTCGCTTTTGTCTGATTTGTTTAAAGTCATTAGTAATATATATATATATTATTTATCATTGATAGTGTTACAGATCTCCCTCATTTCCTTCCCTTTGCCCCCCATTACCCAGCCCTACCCCCCTTCTCAGACTTTCACCACACTATTATCTGTGTCCATGCACTATGCATATATGCATATATGTTCTTTTGTTAATCTCATCCCATCTCTCCCACACTCTTTCCCTCTGAGATCTGTCAGTCTATTCCATTCATCCATGCCTCTGAACTTATTTAGTTTGTCAGTTTATTTTGTTAATTAAATTTCTCATATAAGTGAGATCATGTGATATTTGTCTTTCTCTGGCTTATTTGGATAAGCATAATAATCTTCAGGTCCATCCATGCTATTGCAAGGGGTAAGAGATTTTTTTTTTTTCACAGCTTCATAGTATTCTATTGTGTAAATTCACCAGAGATTTTTTTTTCTAAGACTTTATTTTTATTATCTCTATTGTACTACAGCTTCCTTTATCCAATCTTCTACTGATGGGAACTTGAGCTGTTTCCAGATCTTTGCTATTGTAAATAATGCTGCTATCTTTGATAGAATCATGGAAATAGCTCACACTATTATTTCATGAGTAGAACTAGCTCAGCAATGAAGATAGAATGATCAAAATTGTATGACCAGACTCAGAATGATTATTTTCCAGAGAGAGTACTGTCAATAATATGAAAAATATGTTGCTGATTACAAGACTGATAAGTAGGCAGAACT
Organism: Molossus molossus; assembly: GCF_014108415.1. Taxonomy (NCBI): domain Eukaryota; kingdom Metazoa; phylum Chordata; class Mammalia; order Chiroptera; family Molossidae; genus Molossus; species Molossus molossus. The sequence continues at coordinate 87,810,290 of NW_023425401.1, forward strand.
GTAAATGCTGAAAATAATAAATATTTCCTATTCACTTTTCCTGTTTTTAAATTTTTTTAATTAATTAATTTTTGTTACAGATGTTTCTCCATTTTCCCCATTCACACCCTCCTCCCAATCCCGTGCCCTTCGTCCCGTCCCCAGCATTGTTGTCTATGTCCATTGGTTATGCATACATGCATGTAAGTTCTGTGGCTCATCTCTTCCCTCCCCCCATCATCTCTTCTGAGATTTGTCAGTCTATATCCTACTTCTATGCCTCTGTGTCTATTTTGTTCATCAGTTTGCTTTGTTCATTATATTCCACAAATAAATGAGATCATGTGATATTTGTTTTTCTCTGATTGGCTTGTTTCACTTAGGATAATACTCTCCAGGTCCCTCCATGTTATCTCAAAGGATAAGAGATCTATCCTTCTTATAGCTGCATAGTATTCCATTGTGTATATGTACCGTGGCTTTTTTATACACTCATCGATTGATGGATACTTGAGCTGTTTCCAGATCTTAGCTATATTATAAGTAGTGCTGCTATGAACATAGGGGTACATATATTCTTTCTGATTGGTGTTTCAGGCTTCTTGGGGTATATTCCTAGAAGTGGGATCACTGGGTTAAATGGCAGTTCAATTTTTAACTTTTTGAGGTAACACCACAGTGTCTTCCATAGTGTTTGTACCAGTCTGCATTCCCACCAGCAGTATACTAGAGTCCCCTTTTTTCCACACCTTCACCAGCACTTGTTGTTTGATGATTTGTTGATGGCAGCCATTCTGACAGGTGTGAAGTGATACCTCATTGTTGTTTTAATATGCATCTCTCTGATGATTAATGACGTTGAACATTTTGTTTATGCCTCTTGGCCATTTGTAAGTCCTGTTTGTAGAGGTATCTCTTTAGGTCCTCTGTCCATTTTTTAATTGTGTTCTTTGACTTCCATTTGTTGAGTTATATGAGTACTCTATATATTTTGGAAATTAACTCTTTACCTGATGTATAAACAAAATGAAAGATAAAAACCATATGATCTTATCAATAGATGCTAAAAAGCATTCAACAAAATTCAGCACCTATTTCTGATAAAAACACTCAGCAATGTGGGAATAGAGGGATAGTATCTTGACATAATAAAGGCCATATACGAAAAACCTACAGCCAACATCATACTCAATGGGCAAAAACTAAAAGCATTTCCCTTAAGAACAGGAAAAGACAGGGATGCCCACTTTTGCCACCCTTATTTAATATAGTACTGGAATTCTTAGCCACAGCAATTAGACATGAAGAAAAATAAAAGTGATCTAAATTGCAAAGGAAGAAGTGAAACTGTCATTATTTGCAGATGACGTGATATTGTACATAGAAAACCATAAACACTCCATAAAAAAAAAAATGACTAGGTTTAATAAATGAATTTGGCAAAGTAGCAGGATACAAAATTAACGTCAAGAAATTGATGGCATTCTTCTACACCAATGATGAACTCACAGAAAGAGAAACTAAAAAAAATCTCATTTACCATTCCAGCAAAAAAAAAAAAAAAAAAAAAATACGATACCTGGGAATAAACTTAACCAAAGAAGTAAAGGACCTCTTCATAGAAAACGAACTATAGTTCATTGAAAAAAGAAATAGAGGAAGATATAAAAAAGTGGAAGCATATCCATTGTTCATGCATTGGAAGAATTAACATAATTAAAATGTCCATACTACCCAAAGCAATCTATAGATTCAATGCAATCCCCATCAAAATACCTATGACATATTTCACAGAACTAGCACAAATACTCCAAAAGTTTATATGGAACAAAAAAAGACCCTGAGTAGCCATAGAAATCTTGAAAAAGATGAAAAAAGTAAGAGGGATCACAATACCGGATATCAGGTTATATAGTACAAATCCACTGTAATCAAAATAGCCTGATATTGGCACAAGAACAGGCATATAGATCAATAGAACAGAACAGAGAACCCAGAAACTGACCTAAGACAATATCTTTGATCAATATTTGACAAAGGTGGCAAGAGCATACAGTGGAGTAAAGACAGCCTCTTCAATAAATAGTGTTGGGAAAATTGGAAAGCTACATGCAAAACAGTGAAGCTAGATCACCAACTTGCACCATACAAAAGAATAAACTCAAAATGGATAAAAGACTTAAATGTAACTTGTGAATCCATAAAAATTATAGAAGAAAATGTAGGCAACAAAATTTCAGACATCACATGCAGCAGAATTTTCACTGGTACAACACCTAAGGCAAGAGAAACAAAGGTAAAAATGAACACATGGGACTACATAAAACTAAAAAGCTTCTGCACAGCAAAAGAAACAACCATCAAAATGGAAAGGGAATCCACTATATGCGAGAGCGTAATTGCCAACTATTCACTTTTCTTTGTACATGTTTTATGTATAGGATACATTTGATTGATGAGCTTTAAAGTTGTTACAGGAAATGTTTAGAGCAGATACAGAAAACAAAATCTATAGTGTCTATAAAACCAGACTCATATAAAAAGATTTATTATCCTGAACTTTCACTCTAAATATTCTAATTTTTTTAATAATTAAAGTTAAACGTACTTATAAAGCAAAAGGGAAAAGATAACTGTGATGTGGCAACATTATTAAAATCTTGGAGTTTGAAAATAATTTGTGGAACTAGCACTATTTTTGGTTCCTTTTAGAAATGATTTTGTTTCTGTCATTTTATTGTTTTCCTTATTCCATTGCCTTGAGGATTAAATACAACCAAATTCTGCTCAACTTTTACAGTAATAAGCTAAATTATTTTTAGTTCCAAAATAATTTAAGTGAAGGTTAAGTTAATTTGGGTATTTTAAAGTTAGTTGAGTTTATCTGAGGTCTATGCATGGAGGAATTTATTTAAAAGATAGAATGATATTTTAAAGTTCTTTAACTCATATGATTTGTTTTCAATAAACATGGATAACTTTATATATGTAGTTAAAAATTTCTTTTTAAAATGTGTCAGTTTATCTTTACTCCTTTGGTGGTTTTGTCAGTTTCATGAATTAAAAATATCTATTTGGTATGATTGCCTCAAATTTATTATTCCAGTCTTATCAAAATTATTTCTCCAGGTGTAAGCCTTTGTTGAGTAGGCTTCTCAAAGTTAGCATTTCTAAAACTGACTTTCCAGTTTGTCCTACCCCATCCTCAAGCCTGCTGTTGCCTTAGTCTTTCCTGCCTCAGCATTAAGCACTACATTCTCTCAGTTGTCCAGGCCACGTGTGGCATCATTCTCCCCCTCACGCTTTCTTACACCACACATCACCATCTATATGAAAACTATCACCTCTTCCATTACATGTCTAGAAGTAAACACTTTTCGCAGTGATCACTGGTACCATCCTGGCCCAAACACTCTTCAGATTACCAATATATGACTTATAGCTATAATTTCTTAACTACATTTGGAGTTTAGCAATGTTTTGAGGTGAGGACTTAAGGAAATGATGAACAGAGGTACTAAAGTGTTTGTACGACATGTCTGTTTCCCATTCAGAAGAGTACATTGGTCAAGAAAGCAACTTAAGTGTGATGGTTAATTTTATATGTCAATTTACTAGACCATGGGGTACCCAGATTTTTGGTTAAACATTATGAGAGAGCTTTTGTTTGTTTGTTTGTTTGTTTTTATGACTTTAACACTTGAATCAGATTGCCCTCTCTCATGTGGGTGTCCTGAATTAGACAAAAGATGGAGTAAGGGAGAATTCTCTTTCTCTGCTTGACTGTTTTGAGTTAGACCATAGGTTTCTCCTGCCTTCAGACTTGGACTCAGAATAAAACTTATACCATTGACTCTCCTTATTTTCAGGCCTTTGGACTTGGAGTGAAACTATACCATTGGCTCTTCTGAGTGTCCACCTTCCTGATTGCAGATCTTGACACTTAATAGCCTCCATAACCATGTGAGCCAATTTTTTATAAAATCTATTTCTCTGTCTCTTTCTTAAGGAGTCCTATTTCTGTTCAATGTGAGGAAAATATTCCTTAGAATTAGAATGTTTCCATTAAAAAAGGGAGGGCTATTTAATGAGGTTGTGGGCAACTTGTAACAAAACATTTTCAAGTAAAAACAGAGTGTCCCCTCTGTTAGGCAGATATGGTAAATGGGATCCCATATATATCTAATGGGTAGATGAAGAAATGGTGCTATTAAATTTTATCCTTTTTTTCTTCAGCATATATACTGAAAATAAAACATCCAAATTAGCAAACAAAAAGAGACAGCATAGCATTGTGCACATAACAGATGGCCAATAAATGTATGTAGAATCAATAGATTAACAATTCTAACATGTTACAACACTCAAGGGATCATAGTGACATCATTTTCTCCATCATCTATGAAGGATTTAGATGTTCACGATTACATTATTCATATAAACTTTTTAAAAAATGTGTGTTTTTATTGATTTTAGAGAGAAAGGGAGGGAAAGGGAGACAGAGAGAGAGAGAGAGAGAGGTGTGAGAGAGAAACATCCATTGGTTGCCTCCCATATGCACCCCAGCTGGGATTGATCCTATAAATTGAGTATGTGTCCTGATCAGGAATTGAGTGTGTGCCCTTCCGGTGCATAGGACGATGCTCAACCAACTGGGCCACATTGGTCAGGGATAGAGTACATAATTCTTTATTTGGAGATTATAAATTCTGCCCCTATACTTTTGGAGCTAAATTATTTCTTTTTTCTTTTTGCTATATAATTCACATAAAGTATGGCCTGATAAGTCCCAAAGTTTTAGTGTTGAATTCACCAGCTAAGTGTATGTTCTGTACAAAATAGATTAGAATGCTGGAATCTTTTTGTTCAGGAAAATACCCCATGTAATTCAGTACTTGTATTTTTTTTTACATTTTGTATGGAAAGAAATTTCACATAATAGCTGGTGAAATCCAATAAACTAGATATGTTGGGGATTTTCCACAGTCCTTTGAAAATATGTGATGTGTAAATAAACATTTTCTTTTTGTGTATACCTCTGTCTACATAGTGTTTTGAAGTCTTAAAGTAATGAAATTAAATTATTTTCTAAATACTTTTAAGTAAAGTGGCTAAAAATCCCTTATGTGTAGATATTATTACCTGATATTAAGCTTATATCCGTATAATTGCTCTTGAAAATTATGTGTTAGATAATCAGGCTTGGGGTTTTTTTTGTGTGTGTTAGTATTTATGAGTAGTTTGGATGACTGTTTGGAATACAAAAATTTGTACAAACTACCCCTATGACCTCACAATCAAATGTCCTATGTTTCCCAAATCTTACGTAACTGAATGCCATAAAGACAGTCTCTGACACTTTGTTTTACCAAAATTTTTGATGATGGGATTCTGTGAGTATTCTCTTGTAGTGATATTTCTTTTTTTTTTTAGTTGTAAATTTTAATCTTTATTTGATTCATTTTTTTCCAACCATCCTTTAGATTGGCCTCTTTTCATGTGCTTAGTTTCCCCGAACTTCAGAATACCATATAGTCTTTCAATTAAAACAAACTAATACCACTCTTATTTGGACAATTTCACAATTGTTGAAAGAATTATAGTATTATGGGTTGTTGTAAAATGGGGCTAATAGTCATCTGTTTTTCTTATTAGTAGGTAATTTTGTGTAATGGTTAGATAGTACTCCTATCTTTTTCAGGAGTACTCCACTGAACTCAACAAGTCCCTTCAGCAAACTTGTCACTGAGTAACCCCCAAGAGAATGATTGAGAGTGTTAGAAACTTCTGTGGGCGTTAAAAGATTGTAAAGGATCATCTTCACCTCTAGACTTTGACAGTCTTAATAAAGGCTAAAGAAACACATTGAAGAAGCACAATATTTTAGGGCTAGCTCATCTCCCCTGTTATTTTATGGATAAAAAAATTAAGGGTAGTCCTTAGTCATTTCTGCTGTCATTAATCTTTATCAGAGGAGCATCCTAGTCAGTAACTGAGCTCTCAAGAAAACTACAAAAAAAAAAAAATCTGTCTGCCACCTTATTCATTACTATTCTGTACTATTATTCTCGAGAAATAAAAAGGAAAAATTCAGAAATAGGTAAAGTGGAACAGACACACAATAATGCCATGTCAACATTTATTTATTTCCTGCCATAATTTATTTTATTATGGACAAAATAAAAAAATTAAAAACTAGAGAATTTTAAAAACAGTACTTACAAAGAATTCCATGGTGAGATGGTAGATCTCACTTGTCAAACTGGAACTGGAGACAGTACAATCTACATCTGTGATTATTTGCTTGAGTACACCATCCATTATCCTAGATCCTACATTAATCATTTTATTTCTTGCCTGACATGTCATTCCAACTTCAGAACAGAAAACACCCAGTTTTTATTTATCTCGTGATTTCCACAGACCTTATTAGTTTTAATAGATGCTATTTATTTTAAACACAACAAGCCCTACCTTGTAACTGTCATGTGTTGTAAAAATCTGTGAAATTTTTTAGTTATTTAGAATTTAGAATGAGTTTTCCCAAAATGGACAATGCTACAAATACACGTTATATTTTTATGGCTAACAGTGAAATTTCATCTTCTTCATGATGCACTAAACTTGTATTTCTAAAAGTAACACTTATTTTTTATGCTAATCATCATTTATAATCTTGCTCCCATAAGTATAAGACTTTCCCAGCCATCTATCCAACAACGTATTCTCAATATATAAAAAAATATTGTATCCAAGTACAATAAATGCCAGCTATTATGGATTTAATAGTGGTGGCAACACTGTTTCTGTTCCCCAAAAGCATATAGTCTAGCACAGATGACATGAAGCACTAGGCAAAGCAGGGTTAGGACTGTCTAGCCCCCTTCACTGCAGCGTGACGCACACATTGGTCAAGGACAAGGCAGGAAGCAGAGATCAGTGCAGAGGCTGTTATAAGAATTCAAGAGAGAGATGGTGTTGACAAAGGAGACAAACACCAATGAAAATGGTTTTAAGAGACATTAAGGAAGAAAAGGAATCCAAGATGACACCCAAAATGTTGGCTTGGGTAACTGCTGGACAGTTTATATTTTAACTACATTTTAATAAGAGACATTATCTTTTCATAACAGTAAGTAACTGAGCCCAAGACAAGCAGTTATCTGGTTAGGATGATCAATTAAAGCGGTGGTTCTCAACCTTCCTAATGCCTCAACCCTTTAATACACTTCCTCATGTTGTGGTGACACCCAACCATAAAATTATTTTTGGTGCTACTTCATAACTATAATTTTGCTACTGTTATGAATCATAATGTAAATATCTGATATGCAGGATGTATTTTCATTGTTACAAATTGAAAAGAATTAAAGCATAGTGATTAATTACAAAGACATTCTATTATTATATATTATGAAATGTTTATTTCTAATTACAAATAAATAAAATTTTGTCTTGAAGCATGGTGTAGCATGGGTAACAGTCTTAATATAACAACAGTAAATTACATTGCTACATTTTGCGACAGTATGCATAAAAAGCCAACGTCCGTGCAAAGGTTGAGATTGCTTCTTTCTCACCAGAAATTCTCCAGGCAGTCTTTGCAAGAGCACAATGAAGATCACCTGCCACAACAAGTCTACTTCTGTATTTAGACTTGATAATTAACAAGCTAGAAAACCCTGTTTCACAAAGATATGTTGTTGGAAATGGAAGAAGGCGCAATACAGTCTCAAACAGAACAGGACATGACTGCAAACACTTGACCCAGAATTTTGTAACTGGCATTGTAGATAAATCAGTTTTTGCTGCATCACTGTTAATAAGTTTAATAAACTCCTCTTGTGCTGTCTCAGGAACATCTTCAACTTTGTGAATGGGCTTCTGGCAAGTGCAAATGGGGTGTCAGGTAGATTTGGAAAGTACAATGAAATTTTGTCTGCAAGCATGTGCAAGTGTTCTTTCACAAAAATTATCATCCTAATCCTTTTGTCTGGTTCAATGTCATGTTCCTCAAAGAAAGCAGATAAGGTAGGCAATGTGTAAATTTTATTTTCATCCAATTTTTCTTTTTGCCAAAGCTGAAGTTTCATTTGGAAGTTCAGATCTTTTCAGACAAATAGAGGCATATTGCATTTGGTCCTTGCAGTGATAAATTTAACTCATTCAAGATGGCAAAGATGTTAACCAAGTAAGCTATTTTCTGCAGTTCACTTTTATCACTGAAAAGTGCTTTTAACTGCGGTCTTGCTTTCTGATTACAAACATTTTGAGTTTGTCATGAAGCTCAAAAATACATTTTAAAACTTTTCCTATCTCACTTCAGTGTGAAATAGCAGAGCATTGTTCGGCACATCTAACTCGTTGCACAGTTGTGAAAACAGTTGACTGTTTGAAGTCCTCACCTTTACAAAATTGACAGATCTTATGACGCTCTTCATTACTTCTTGTAACTCTTGTGGCAGCATCTTCATTGCTAATATTTGCCGATGAATCACACAGTGAGTTCCGACGAATTTTGGTGACTCGTTCAGTACCAAATATTGAAATCCAATTCGACATCCTAGTATAGCTGGAGCACCACCTGTGCAAACACCACAAACATTTTCCCAAGAGATCTTATGCTCTCTCAGAAATGAACCGTGTCAAATACATCACATGAAGTAGTTGTTGTTTCAAGTGATTTGCAAAAAAAAAAAAAAAAAAACCAAAAAAAACACCTCATCTTTAAAGTCGCCATCATTAATATACCTCACATAAACGAGTAACTGTGAACAGTTTGCACCATCCGTAGATTCATCAAGCTGGATGCTAAATATCAGAAGTGGAGCAGATTTAATTTTCTGGATTACCTGATCAAGAATATCAGCAGATATGTCATTTATTCTTCTGCAGACACTGTCATTAGATAAGAAAATTGCACTCAATTTTGTAACAAATTGGTCTCCGATCATAACTCGAACAATGTCTTTGGCCTCTGGCAATAGTAAATCCTCAGCAGTGGTGTGAGGTTTCATAGCTCTGGTGATTCAGAGTGCCAGCAAATATGAAGCTTCAGTGACTGCTACGTTTTGTTTGTGGTACTTGCCACCAGTGTCAAGTCTGGCTTTCTTGAGTTCATCAGCTTTGCTTCTAAAATAGTTGGTATCCTTGCCGGTAAAGCTTGAATGCTTGCTATTAAAATGGCGTTTTAGTTTGTTAGGCTTCATAGATTTGGCTGATAGAACTTCACAACAAATAACACATTGCAGTTTCTCAATTCCTGCTGTAATTATTGAGGTAAAACCATACTGTAAAAAATCCTCACTATATATTTTTTTCTTAATGTTCTTCTCTATACGATCCATTGTCATAGGATGGTTTGCTAATGAAAATCATATATAACAATAGCTTTAATAATACAAAAGATGATACATGGCATAGTTTAGTCAATACAGTTCATTAATTTCCTATGATTTACCATTCTGTGTTTTTTTTTTTTTGCATACCTGTTACTATTCTCATCAACCAAGCTGAATATTAAAAGACCAATCAGCATTCAGATTAAGTTCCCATGGTATAGATACTTTTTTTTTTTTTTGCAGTAGTTGATGATTTTACAATACATGATTTTACATTTACCCAGTAATTATAATTCATGAAGTGTCGTTTTACCTCCAATACTGCTGCTTCTAACACAGTAGCTGCTTTTAACAGAGTAGCTGGTTTCTATAGAGTAGCTGCTCTTTACACATGTGTGACTGGTCCACATAAGTAATTATGGCACCAACCCCGTCAGATACACCTGTATGTGACGGGTTGGTGTGATGATGTCATCACGCTGGGTACTTGTATGTGGGTGTATTTGTATGTAGGCTTATCTGCAAGTGGGCAGACCTGCTGGAGATGGATAGAGGAGTGGCGTCTCGGTTCCTAAGACCATCGGAAATACGTGTTTTCTGATGGTCTTAGGTGACCCCTATGAAAGGTTGAGAACCGCTGATTTAAAGGGAACGTCTCACTGCTACCAAGTTTTTCCTATAGATTTACTAATCCCTTGATTACTAGTTCTATCATTTATGTATTAAAATTATGAGATTTATTCCTGATGGAACTCAGAATTATTATCAGGTTGAGATCACTGCATTAGTTTCAATGGATTGTCTCTTCTCAAATATAAGACAAACCAAGCATTTATTATGCTTTTCATCTGGCCATGGTGTTTATAATTGTTCATAATCATTAACTACTTAAGCAATGGGGCCACTCAGCTTGACCACTGAAGCAATAAGCAGCTCCCCCACCCAGGAATACCCAATATATCAATACTTTGTGCAATGAAATAACTTGATACTTAAGATATATTTAACTTTCATGTGTTTCTTTGCATTTTTTCCTCCTTATAATTTATGGCAAGTAGCTAAGCTGAACATGTGATATTTCATATTAAATTATAATAACCTACTTTCTTAATAAGTTTTCAAGTAAATGATTCACAACTCTCTTTGGGTACAAACTTCTATATCTCGTCTCAGAATTTTTGGCAGACTAAGGTATCTGGGAAATAATATGTATCTATTTTATTATGCTCATATTTACCTAGGTACAGCAGCAAACTTTTATGTAAGATTGAGCTTTGTATTTTATTTTTACTTTCACTTTATTTTCATATAAGATTGGGCTCATGATTTTTGCTGAACACTATCCAACTTCCTTTCCTGTAAATCTAACTTTTAGTACAAATTCCATACCTTTAGTTTGTTTATTATTTCAGACATCTCAATCATTTCATGTTGAATGTTATTCTTTTGGCAATACATTTCTATCTTAATATTTTAGAGTCTGAATGGCAGTCGGTCCCTTGTGGTTTTGACACATGACTTGTTCAAACATACAATTCCTTCACGTCCTAGTACATCCCATCTCTCCAATTGTCACTCCAATTCTTGCAGCTCATTAGAATATGTTTCTTTTATTCCTTATCACATTTTTCCTTTCGTTCGGTACTTTGTCAGTCAGAAAATGATTCACTGAATTTATTTCTCCAATGTAGTGTAATTTGACACAGTGTTGCATGTTTCTAACACCTTTCCCTCTATTAATGCTGTTCCCTTGTTACCTTATTTATCATTCATATTTATTTGACAGTTCTCTAAAAGAAAACCATTTTTCTGCATTTATTATTGCCTTTTTCAACCACTGTCAATTTAAATTAGTGCCTAAGATTCTGAGAGAGAAACTTATCTTTTGTTAATAGTAATGAAAACCTAATTAACTATTTTATTGGATTCTTCTGAGAAAAAAAATAGTTTAGGAGGAATAACTGTTCATTCACTGTTTTTTTTTTTTTTAAAGAAAGATTTAATTTGAATAATCAAAACTTTTTCAGTAGGGAGTCCATTAAAAGCACATGTAGTTATTTCTTTCAACAGCAATACAAAAACAACAAAAACAAACCTATTTTTAGCTGTCTGAGATTGCTGGGTTTAGAAGGAGAAATGATTTAAACCTAGTTAGGAATTTATGAGATTTGGGAAATGAGCCATCAATGTTAACAGAAGCTTTTTCCTGATCCCCATTGCTGGTTACTTCCCACATTCAAATCAGCAAGCCTGTCTATTTTGAGCTCATATAATATAGGAAAAAATAGTCTAGTTAAGGATTTAATTTATCTTTGCTTATGTCTGTCAGTCCATGTATACTGTATCTCAGACTAAAGACATTGTCTGGCTGTCACTAAAGTTAACTCGAGTAGTGAGTCATTAGGACAGGAAGCACACTTTTTTTACGATCTTCAGAGCTTCCATGAGTAGCCCCAGTTGCCACTACCTAAAAGCAGTGAGAAGCCCATTTTATACTAACGGTTGTTTTCATCTTCCTAAAGGTAAGCAAGTGATAATATATCTATGGAAATCAATCAGTAATCCTGTTTTCTGTATCTAGAGTGGTGTTGAAACTATAGTAACATGAAAACAGTGCTAAACCTAGAATAACAGGTGTTCAGTTTGAGTCTCTGCTTCACCATGTACTAACTATATGACCTGGGACAAGACAACTAACTTTTGGAATCATTGTTTTTCATCAATAACAAAAACTAATTTCCCTTTCTACCAAAAGGAACTCTTAAAATATCATATAAGCTAATGTATATGAAAAGCCTATAAATTGTTACATTAATATAATATTTACTCTAACCACCCACATAATCCCCTTCATAAGTTTTACTAATATGTTTATGTTTACTTAATCCAATTTAAACACCAGACTTGTTTGTCCTAGTCTCTTTGAAACTGAGGAACAATTATCTATTCATATTAATAAGGTAGATACAATCATAGAATTGCTTTGACATCTTTTTTTTTTTTTTTTACTCCTTACCTGAGGTTATTTTTTCATTGGTTTTCAGGTAGAATAGATGGGAGGAATGGAGAGAGGGAGAAGGAGAAAGAGAGGGAGAGGGAGAGAGAAAGGAACATCGATATGAGAGAGAATTGGTTGCCTCTCACATGACTCCAACCAAGATAGGGGATCCTCACAACCGAGGTATGTGCCCATGACTGGAATCGAACCCGCAACTCTTTGGTCCAAGGGCCGATGCTCTAACTGCTGAGCCAAACTGGCCGGGGCTTGGCATTTTCTTTATACTTACAAACTATATGCGTTTACTCAGTATTCATATTTTCTCTTTTAAAATAGGCAGTTGTCATGCCAACAACCCATTTCACCTTGCTCCCCATGTAGACTAAATACTTCAGACTCAGAAATGTAGTGAAATTCTGGAATCGGGCTTAGATCTGAATACTATTCCTTTTTAATTATGTATACATGATGTCCCCAATATTTTTTTTAAAGAGCAGCTATTTCTGATGAGTTCAAAGCTTATAATGAACCAAAGTCTGTCACAGGAATAGTGGGCTTGACTTTGACTAGTTGAGATTTTCCTCAAGGGAAATGGTGAGGAGCTCTAAACTTGTCTATTTTTTAACTTTTCTCTTCGCTCTGTATCCTTTTTTTCTGATGGCCATTTTAGTCATTTTTTAAAAAAAGCTTATAGGCATATCTACAAGTAGAGGAAGACTTATAAAATTTAATTAAGAGCAGATGGTACATAGGCAGCAGTGGTTATATTTAGCAATTGCTTTAGCATGAGCACTGACCGGTCATCGCCACTGGCAACACGTTCATGTACATGAGCATAGTACAGGTGAATGTCAGCCATGCTTACCAGTAACTTTAATAAAAGTTTGTCAGCAGCAGAAATGGCAATAAATACATGCAATTATAAAAACTGCGGTGGCATTCCCCTATTCATTATAGGCATAAGCTACTTAAACTACTCACATAGTTTTAAATAAGATTTTACATGCACAACATATAAAAGTGCAGCTGCCTGGTTAAAGTAGTAGAAGCCTCTGGTACCTTTTCCATCAGCCCCTGAGATACCTTCAGGACAGACCAATATTGTATAACAGTTTGAAAATCCTAAAGAGCAGGGTACACTTCCAATTCCTAAAAGCCCAAATCTGTATTAATTTATTTCAGTAGAAAAAATAAGCAACATATAAAATAAGGTTTTTTTTTAACTTTATTATTTATATACTTATTATTTAAATTAATTTATTTTTGTTACAGATATTTCTCCTTTTCCCCCCATTGACACCCTCCTCCTGATCCCGCCCCACCCCACAGCACTGTTGAGTATTGGTTATGCTTATATGCATATAAGTTCTTTGGTTTATCTCTTCCCTCTCCCTACTGCTCCCCTCCTCTAAGGTTTGTCAGTCTGAATCCTACTTCTATGTCTTTGGGTCTATTTTGAAATATGTTTTTTTGATACTTGGAGCAGAAATTTTGGTATATAAATATGTTGGTTGAAGTGACCTTTTGATACAATTTTTCAAAGCCCAAGAATCATGACATTTTAATATACTTCAATTTGTTAAATATATATTGGACACTTACCCAAATAAACACTCTCTTTGGGCCTTCAGAATATCCAGAGATAGAGAAATACAAGCCATGTATTCAAGGAACTTCATTGGTCTAATAGGGTAACATTCATCAAGGCATAATGTCTTTCCAGATTTCTTATTTAAAATTTTCTAATTGTTGTTGTCCTCTGCCAATATTAATATGCATTTTGTTTTTCTTGAGATAGAATGCCAAGAAAAATTCTACAAAAGTCTCAACAACTTTAGAAAGAAAACACAGTCTTTCTGAAGGTGCTCATCCATTCATAAGACTGCCTCATAGCTGGTACCACTTGAGGTGTCAACCGCTGAGCTTTATGACATATTCAAGACAAAGAGTAAGCCCACACATAAACACAAGGGAAAGAATGAGAGATTCTGGTATGTCATCCACAGATTTTAGCTCTTAATAATGTTGCTGAATTTTTATGCTTTATGTTAAATTTATACTTGTACTAAAAAAATAAAGTTAAGATAGTTTTTAAAAAGCAGCTATTTTTAGGGTTTTTTGTTACATTCTAGCTTTCAGGTGCTTGTCTTTAGAGGAACTAAAGTAATGCTGGTGTATGAAACCTGTTTTTTTCTTTCTTTTGATGTCAGTCTATATTAATATAGTTTTGGCACATAGGCATTCAACGGATCACATTCTTCACACAGTTAAACCACAGGCTTTCATTGTTGTTTTCTTTGCTGTCAGATCATTTAAGAGATAGATTTTTTTTTTTAGCATTTGTCCATAGGTAATGGAGTGAGGTGGGCCTACACGTGCAAATACTGAAATAGGACAGAATAATAAATCTTTCTGCTGCTGAACCATCCTTTACAGCAAAGTGTTACAGTTCATTCTACCCTCTAATTCCCATGTGTTATGGATAATTTGCATGGAGTAAATGGTCCTTATCATTTGCTATAATTAGGGTATTGCCTCATAGTTGAGAAGATTTTTGAAGTAACATATGGCTCATTAGTGTCTATTGGTGACTTCTAACCAGATAATGAAGAATTGAAAGATGGGAGCTGAGTGCTATAGATTGAATTCACCCCATTTTTACTCTGCTTTGTAAGTTTAAGCTCTTGCATGCTTTTTTTCCCCCAGCATGTATGTCTGTACTGCATACAAGTAGGAACTAGATTGAATAAGTGACCAAATTACATCTGAATACTGAGATTCCAGGGGGATGATAATCCTACATTATTCAAAGGAATAGAATAACCTCCCTTACACACCAAACAAGAGCTATAAAATATTAAGAATCAATAGATATTCTTGGCTTAGTGAAAATATCACAAATTTTGGGAAGGTAATTTTATATATTATAAATAAAAATAATTGGTAATATGTCATCGTGAATGCTAAAGGAAACAAATTATATCTTGACTCATACGATGAATGTGTACATTTTTTCCATAAAGACACCATGCATTCTCCTACAAGTCTTCCTGAGTGTTAATGAAGTGGACTTGGACATTGGCTATAGACATTGACCAATCATAGAAAGAGGAAAACAAATGATTCTTGAGTATGCTACCGTACAGGAAACTTTTGGGAGTGCTTTTGTTTGACCTCCTCCTACATATAGATACAGCATTGTTCACCAAAGCCAAGAATTTAATATCGTCAGTAGACCACACTACATTTCATTCGTATGCACGTGTGTGTCTGTATAAATATATATATTCAAATAGTGTGTGTAAATATGTAAATTCAAATAATATATCTAAATCTACATACATTTATGTTGAATATAGTTACAATTATTCAAATTAATGCATATATTTTTAAAATACAACACAAATGATATATGCAAGAATTTTTTAGTTATTCACTAAGGGCCAATTCAACCAACTAAGAAAAATCTCTTTTTTTTTCATTAATTAATTTTTGTTACAGATGTTTCTTCTTGTTCCCCCACTGATTCCCCCCTCCCCCTCCCTCCCTGCCCTTTCCCCAGATTGTTGTCCATGTCCACTGTTCATGCATACATGCACATAGGTTCTGTGGTTTATCTCTCCCCCACCACACCCTGTTCTGGGGATTGTCAGTCTGTACCCCACTTCCATGTCTCTGGGACTACCCTGTTCCTCACACTGTTATGTTCATTATATTCCACAAATAAGTGAGATCATATGAAACTTGTCTTTCTCTGTTTGGCTTGTTTCACTTAGGATGATACTTTCCAGGTCCCTCCATGTGGTCTCAAAGGATAAGAGATCTTTCTTTCTTACAGCTGCGTAGTACTCCATTATGTATATGTACCACAGCTGTTGTGTCCATTTGTCTACTGATGGACACTTGGGCTGTTTCCAGATCTTAGCTATTGTAAAGAGTGCTGCTATGAACATGGGGGTACATATATTCTTTCTGATTGGTGTTTCAGGCTTCCTAGGGTATATTCCTAGAAGTGGAATCACTGGGTCAAATGGAAGGTCAATTTTTAATTTTTTGAGGTAACACCATATTGTTTTCCATAGTGGCTGCACCAGGTTGCATTCCCACCAGCAGTGCACTAAAGTCCTCTTTTCTCCACACCCTCGCCAACACTTGTTTGATGATTTGTTGATGGCGGCCATTCTGACAGGTGTGAGGTGATACCTCGTTGTTTTAATTTGCATCTCTCTGATGATTAGTGATGATGAGAATTTCTTCATATGTTTCTTAGCCATTTGTATGTCCTGTTTGGAGAGGTGTCTATTTAGTTCCTCTGCCCATTTTTTAATTGGGTTCTTTGTCTTCCTTTTGTGGAGTTGTATGAGCACTCTATATGTATCGGAAATTAATCCCTTATCTGATATATCATTGGCAATTATGCTCTCCCATACAGTGGGTAGCCTTTCCGTTTTAATGATTGTATCTTTCGCTGTGCAGAAGCTTTTGAGTTTGATGTACTCCCATGTGTTCATTTTCTCTTTTGTTTCTATTGCCTTAGGTGATGTGTCAGTGAAAATTCTGCTGCGTATGATGTCTGAAATGTTGTTGCCTACAGTTTCTTCTAGGATTTTTATGGATTCATGAGTCACATTTAGTCTTTTATCAATTTTGAGTTTATTTTTGTGTAGAGTATAAGTTGATGGTCTAGTTTCATTTTTCTACAAGTAACTGTCTAATTTTCCCAGCACCATTTATTAAAGAGGCTGTCCTTACTCCATTGTATGCTCTTGTCACCTTTGTCAAATATTAATTGAGCATAATGCCTTGGGTCCATTTCTGGGTTCTCTCTTGTGTTCCACTGGTCTATATGCCTGTTCTTGTGCCAGTACCAAGCTGTTTTGATTCCAATGGCTTTGTAGTATAACCTGAAATCTGGTAATGTGATCCCTCCACTTTGTTCTTCCTTTTCAAGATTGCTGTGGCTATTCAAGGCCTTTTTTGGTTCCATATGAACTTTTGAAGTATTTGTTCTAATTCTTGAAGTACGCCATTGGTATTTTGATGGGAATTGCGTTGAATCTATAGATTGCTTTCGGTAATATGGACATTTTAATGATGTTAATTCTTCCAAGCCATGAACAGGGTATGTGGTTCCACTTTTTTGTATCTTCCTCTATTTCTTTTTTCAATGACCTGTAGTTTTCTGCGAATAGGTCCTTTATTTCTTTGGTTAAATTTATTCCTAGGTATATTAATTTTTTTGCTGCAATGGTAGATGGGATTGTTTTCTTAGTTTCTCTTTTTATGAGTTCATCATTGGTGTATAAGAATGCCAATGATTTCTTGACGTTAATTTTGTATCCTGCTACTTTGCTAAATTCATTTATTAAGTCTAGTAAACTTTTGATAGAGTCTTTGGGGTTTTCTGTGTATAGTATCATGTCATCTGGAAATAATGACAATTTCACTTCCTCCTTTCCAATTTGGATTTCTTTTATTTTTTCTTCCTGTCTGATTGCTGTGGCTCGGGCTTCCAGTACTATATTAAATCAGTGGTGAAAGTGGGCATCCTTGCCTTGTTCCTGTTCTAAGGGAAATGCTTTTAGTTTTTGCCCATTGAGTATGACGTTGGAGGTAGGTCTTTCATATATGGCTTTTATTATGTCGATATATGATCCCTCTACTTTCACATTGCTGAGCATTTTTATCAGAAATGTATGCTGGATTTTGTCGAAGGCTTTTTCGGCATCTATTGATATGATCATGTGGTTTTTATTCTTCATTTTATTTATGTGGTGTATCACGTATATTGATTTGCAAATATTGTACCAGCCTTGCATCCCTGGGAAGAATCCCACTTGGTCATGATGGATAATTTTTTAAGTGTATTCCTGGATCCAATTTGCTAGTATTTTCTTCAGGATTTTGGCATCTATGTTCATCAGAGATATTGGCCTGTAGTTTTCTTTCCTTGTTGTATCTTTTTCTGGTTTTGGAATTAGAATTATGCTGGCTTCATAAAACAAGTTTGGAAGTCTTCATTCTTCTTGGAGTTTTTGAAATAGTTTGAGGAGAATGGGTATTAGTTCTTCTTTGAATGTTCAGTAAAACTCCCCTGTGAAGCCATCCGGTACTGGGATTTTGTTGGCTAGGAGAGTCTTGATTACCTCTTCAATTTCCTTAGTTGTTATTGGTCTGTTCAATTTTTCTATCTTTTCATGATCCAGTTTTGGGAGACTATGTGTTTCTAGAAATTTTTCCATTTCGCTTAGATTGTCGAATTTGTTGCCATATAATTGTTCATAGTAGTTTTTAACAATCTTTGGTATTTCTGTAGTGTCAGTTGTTACCTCTCCTCTTTCATTTCTGATTTTGTGTATTTGGATTCTCTCTCTTTGTTTCTTGGTCAGTCTAGCTAAGGGTCCACTAATCTTGTTTATCTTTTCGAAAAACCAGCTCTTTGTTTCATTGATTCTTTGAATTGTTTTTTCGGTCTTTATGTCATTCATTTCTGCTCTGATCTTTACTATTTACTTCCTTCTACTGGCTCTGGGGTTTTCTTTTTGTTTGCTCTCTAGTTCTTTAAGTTGTAAGGTTAGATAATCTATTAGAGATTATTCTTGTTTTTTGAGGTAGGCCTGTAGTGCTATGAACTTTCCTCTCAGAACTGCTTTCGCTGCATCCCATAGATTTTATGTTGTTGTGTCTTCATTTTCATTGGTTCCCAGGAAGTTTTTGATTTCTTCCTTGATCTCCTCGGTGACCCATTCATTGTTTAATAACATGCTATTTAGCTTCCATGTGTTCAAATGTTTTTGTATGTTCTTCCAATTAATTTCTAGTTTCATGCCATTGTGATCTGAGAAGATGCTTGATATGATTTCAGTCTTGAACTTGTAGAGACTTAGTTTGTGCCCTAACATGTGGTCTATCTTTGAGAATGTCCCATGTGCACTTGAGAAGAATGTGAATTCTGTAGTTTTGGGGTGTAATTCTCTGTAGATATCTATGAAATCCATTTGGTGTAGTGCTTCATTTAGAGTCTCTGTTTCCTTGCTAATTTTTTGTCTAGAGGACCTATCCAGTGATGTCAGCGGGGTGTTGAAGTCCCCTACTATGATTGTATTGCTATCGATTTCTCCTTTGAAGTGTTCCAGAAGATTTTTGATATACTTTGGTGCTCCTATATTGGGTGCATATATGTTTATCAAAGTTATATCTTCCTGTTGGATAGATCATTTCAATATTATGTAGTGGCCTTCTTTGTCTCTAGTTATGGCCTTCATTTTGAAATCTATTTGATCAGATATGAGTATTGCTACCCCAGCTTTTTCTCCTTTTCCGTTTGTGTGGAAGATTTTTTTCCATTCCTTCACTTTCAACCTATGTGAGTCTTTTGTTGTGAGGTGGGTCTCTTGCAAACAACATGTTGAGGAGTCATGGTTTCTTATCCAATCAGCTACTCTGTGTCTTTTTATGGGAGCATTCAATCTATTTACATTTAAGGTGATTATTGATATGTACTTATTTATTGCCATTTTTGTTTAGTGTGGTCCTATTTTTCTTCCCATTTCTCCTGCTAATTACAGCAGTCCTATTAATATTTCTTGCAGTGCTGGCTTGGTGATAATGTATTTCCTTAGCCTTTTTTTGTCTGGGAAGGTCTTAATTTGACCTTCTATTTTGAATGATAGCCTTGCTGGGTAGAGTAGTCGTGGATTCAGATCCTTGTTTTTCATGACCTTGATTACTTCATGCCATTCCCTTCTGGCCTGTAATGTTTCTTGTGAGAAGTCAACTGAGAGCCTTATGGTGTTTCCTTTGTAGGTAACCTGTTGCTTATCTTTTGCTGTTTTTAGGATTCTCCCTTTGTCTTTAATTTTTGGCAGTTTGATTACCATGTGTTTGGTGTGGGCCTTTTTGGGTTCTTCTTACTTGTGCTCTACATGCTTCTTGAACTTGAATGCCTTCTTTCTTCACCAAATTAGGGAAGTTTTCTGTCACTATTTCTTTGAATGTATTCTCTAACCCTTGCTCATTTTCTTCTTCTTCAGAGACTCCTATGATGAAAATATTATTACATTTCCAGTTTTCCCACAGTTCTCTTAAACTGTCTTCCTGTTTTTTCATTGTTTTTCCTTTTAGTTTTCTGATTGATTGATTTTTTCTACCCTGTCTTCTAATTCACTGATCTGGTCCTCAGATTCCCCTACTCTGCTTTTTAGACATTCCAATGTGTTTTTCATTTCTGATATATCATTCTTCATTTCTTCTTGGTTGTTTTTAATTTCCAATTGGTTGGTTTTCAACATTTCTATGTCTTTACTCCTGGTGCTTATGTCCTTACACATGCTGTTGAGCTTCCTCAACATCATGGCTCTGAATTCTAGTTCTGTTAACTTGCTTAACTACTCCTCATTTATCTCATTTTTGGTAGATGTCTCTTGTTCTTTCATTTGGCTTTTGTTTCTGTTTTTCACCATTTTGGCTATCACAATGGGCTTTGGAGTCTGCCAAATTTTCCCTGTGTGTGTTGGTGTTCTGCAGCTTGTGGGTCCCTCTCCTCGGTTTGGATGAGGCAGGGAGGACCCACTTTAAACACCACCGTCATGTCTTAGCTTTTCTGGTTAATGTTGCTAGCCCAGGGAATGGTAGTTATCTTTTAACTTTTTTTGCCTGGAGGCTATTAGTAGAGGTCACCCGAAGAACCTTGGTGTCTGAGTTTCTTGAAAAACTCCCTCAGGTGCTCAGTGTAAGAGAATTTCATGAGGGTGGGGAAGTTGCTGGTTGTTAATGGGCCTCAATTAGCATTTCAATGGCCACCAGGTGGGGTTGAATCTCTGAGGCAGGGGCCGCCGCCTCTCCCCAGGGCCCTGGGAAGGAGTAAGATGACCACAGTTCTGCGTGGCTGCACTCAGCAAAAGCTCTGAGCACCCTCCAAAATGCCAGTGATCCACACAGTTCCAGTCCAGTCTGCCTTCCCTCTGCTGGAGCCCAAGGTTAGTGTCTGCTGCCAATTTAGCCTCTGTCTAGACTCTGGGTTGTGGAGCTGCCTGGGACTTTTAACCCAGGGGCACTTCTTCCAGCCAAGGGCAGCTGCTGCTGTGGCACCAGCCATGGGTGTCGCACTCAGCCGAAGCCACAGGACTCAGCTGCGGTAGCGGGACACAGCCAAGGTGGCAGCAGCTTCCAGCAGAGTCCCCTGGTCCCAGCTGAGTTTGTGCAGCACCAGCCGAGGGCTTATCACGCAGCAGAGTTCGCAGGACTCAGTCGGTGTCGCAGTCGAGGTAGCAGCAGTTTCCCGCCGAGTCCCCTGGTCCCAGCCCAGGCCACTGCGGACCGTGGGCTACAGGCCCCCTCTCGCGTCCTCGCAAGCCTACCAGGATTGAGTCGGTGTCCCTGGTTATGTGGTCCTCCAAGGTGTCTTTCGGTTGCCCTTTCCTGACAATTTGTCTTTATTTTCGTTGTAAATCCAGTTTGGTCCTGGAAGATGGTCTGTGTAGCTTCCATTCACTCTGCCGCCATTTCTGTTGTTTTTTTTTGTCAAACCTCTTTTTAAAAATAATTTATTTTATCACAGCACACAGAATTTATCAAAAAATTTATACTTTTTATTTCTAAAAGTTTTCTTTGAATAGTATAACTTCTATTTCCATAGAGAGGACAGTTTATTCCACTCAAGGACATTACTTACTGTACAAAGAGCATTTTAGATATAGTATATAGTAACATAGTAGCCGTTTTAAAGAACACAATAAGGTTTTATAAGTGATACCTCTTTTGCTTTGATAAATATGGTTTTCATAACAAACAACGTAGCTGTAACGTAAAAAAAAAATTAAGGTAATACTTTTTTATATACAGAGAGACACTTGGCTTGAAGTCTTGCTTGCTTTCATTTTTGCATAAAAAACCTCTAAAAAGGAGTGAAGCATGGGACTCTGGACCCATGCTGACCTACCCATGAAAGCCCTGGTACTGCCGCTCTGACCTCAGCCTTGCTAGGGACCTCCTCCCTTCCCCCTTCCTCACCAGCTGTCTCAGACTCTTTCTGAAACCAGCCACCTGTCCTCTGTCATTCTGCAGCAGCTGATATGTTACACATGTCCAGCAGATATGCTACACAAAGGAAATTAAGGTCAGCAGGAGCAAGGATTCCAAAATTTAAAATTTTCGGTCCCAGGATGAACAACTCTTAGACAACTTCTGAATTGCTTTCTTTAACTTCTCTATCATTGACCTTCAGTTCCTACTTTTTCAGTTAATTTTAATATCTAGAACAATTTAGAATTCCACACATGTCTCCCAATACGAGAATTCTTACACTTCAAGGCTGTGGCCAAGAATTCCTCAAACATACCGTTGGCATGTTGCTGATGCTGATGCCGGTTCCTCTGTGTTCATCCTATCCTACTTTCTGGCAATCATAGCAACCAAAACATCAGAAACTATAAGGAGGGATTCTACTCCTTTTATTCAAGGTACTAAATTACTTATAAACTCCCAGAACAAAACAGCTCTTACCTTTACTTTCTCTCTCTGGAATCTCTCCTTTTTCTTTTCAGCATTCTCATGTATCCCAGGTCTGAGAAGTTGTAACTCTGTGCTCTTGGTTCATTTCACTATTTAGACCCTCTTAGGAATGAACTCCATCTGCTGTTTAAAAAAATTTTTTCTTTATTGATTTTAGAGAGAGAGGAAGGGAAAGGGGGAGAGATAGAAACATCAATGACAGAGAACATCTATTGGCTGCCTCCTGCATGCCTCCCGTGGGGATCAGCCCAAAACCTGGGCATGTACCCCAACTGGGAATTGAACCTGCAATCGAACCAGCAACCTCTTGGTGCATGGGTTGTCGCTCAACCACTGAGCCATACTGGCCAGGCTCCATCTGCTTTTTAGTTAACCCACAGTTTTCATGACCCCATCAGCAGCTTCTCCCTGACCTAGTCACTCTAGGCTGTTGGGCATTACTCATCAAACTTACTATAAAAATTGTTGTATATTTTCATTTATTTTAGTTTCTATTAATCCTTCTTTTTTCTCTGAATACAGAAAATGTGCTTAGGTTACTTTTCTTTATCTTTACTTATCATCCAATTCAGTGATAATCCTTGGAAGCTTTTTATGTAACAGGTACAGGGAAAAAGTAGAGTTCACTTCCTGAGTCATCGGCTGACTGAACTGAATCTCTTCCCACAAATGAACTGCAGCAACCTAAAACATTGCTTAGGCTTTATCCAAAACTATTGTGCCTTTATGGATACTGTGATTTTTGACAGAGTAAATTAAATGCTGTAGCAAACAATATCGACATATAGTAACATAAAACAAAGATATACTCGTTTGTTGACCACATAATAGTCTTCTGCAGGTGTTTGGTAGGCAGCCTTCTTTGTGAGAATTCAAGAACGGGAGTCCTTTCATTTTGTATTCTCCTCCTTGCCTAAGGCTCAGGTCCTCTGTGAACTCTCTGCATCCAGCAGACACAGGGGAGAGAAATTGTACAATAAGTTCTTATGGGTCAAGGCACTTCTTTTTACAATGAATTGGCCAAATCCAGTCACATAGCACTATTTAGTTATAACACATTCTTTCAAATATAGTCTTGCCATGCACTCAGGGAAAATAGGGTATAGGTTTGGTGATCCATTGCTGTCCCAATCACACAAAGGGATCACCAAGAGTCAGAACTGTGAGGTCCTTCCTGTGCTATTGGCGGTTTGTGGGACTCAGGAACCGAAAAGTGAAGATCGTTGATTATTATTGTCACAGGTCATAAGAAGAATTAAGTGCACTCTTTGTTTTGCATATTCTCCCAGTGGAGGAAGGGCACAGTGCATTTCATCTTCATTGTCTGATCTGAAAAAAGAAATGAATGGAAATGGATCACTGTGCCTTTCTATTAATTTTGTAGTGGTTGGATTTGGAATAAGGTCATGATTTCTTGTATGTTTGAAAATATCTTTATCAATCATTACAAATATATTCGAGTTTCCACCAGCATCAGAAGCTACCTCTCGAACCAAGATCCCAGATCCCAGAAAATATTGCCTCGCGTACTATATTAACAATTTTAAATTTTCTATTGTCCATCAATAGAAATTACAAATTTCTCCCTTTGCATTGTTATCTATATAAACTCATTTTTATTTTACTTTTGCAACCTTGTATAATTCTCTTTTTCATCCATTTATAGTAAAAAAAGAAAGATTATTAGTAGCACATTATTAACTTGAACTTTATAAATACTTTTTTTAACCTACAGTATATTATTTGACCCTTTCCTAGAAATGTTCAAGGTATTTGTTGTTATTTTTAGCTTTTAGATGATAAATTTGAGGCTTAAGGAATTAAATAGACTTATCTAAAATCCCATAGTTGCTCAGAATCAGGACTCAAACTTAGATTTTCTAATTAGCCTTTCTGGCTCTAAATCCTATGCTTAGAAGATCTTTTATTAACAGAGTTATTAGATGCCATTAGACCAATCCAAAAGTACTACTAATATATAAAGAACATTGTGAATTCTCAGACAAAACAGACATCAATTTCTTTGTTTAGATGAAATTAAAGAGATTTACTCTTCTGCTCTCGAAAGAAAGAAAGAAAGAAAGAAAGAAAGAAAGAAAGAAAGAAAGAAAGAAAGAAAGAAAGAAAGAAAGAAAGACAACATCTAATTTTAGGAGCACAAATGAAATATCCTGAGAGAAGATAAGTGGAAGTAGTGGGAAAATATGAATTATTTAATAAATGAAATAATTATCTGGTTATGTCAAAATTTCAATGAAATAAGTACACATTAGTCAGTATGTTGTTCAGAATAGTTATCATTGTAAATAGCTAGGAATAAAGATAATAACTACCATTAACTAAACAGGTACTGTACATGCACCAAATAGTCATTGTCCATATTATTATCTTTAATGTATAGCAAAGTAAATTGAGGCTAAAGGGATTCATAAACTTAACCTAGAGTCAAATTGAGATGAAAACCCAGATCTGTTTGATTTCAAAACCAATTCAATTTCCATATTTTATAAACATAAATGTTTTTCCAGTGAGTAGAAATAATATGCACAATATATTAACATATCAGTACTAATAATATCAAAGCCTATACATAATCTGCAAATAAGAGCAGAAAAAAGTAACTTCAATTTCTGCCAGTATTTGATTTTTCAAAATATAAAATACTAAATAAAATAGTTTTTATATTATAAAATGGCCAAGAATAGAATTCTACAGAAGTATATCATAATAGGAGGGGATGAAACCGAGCCACGCCAGTGGAGAGGTGGACAGGAGAGACCCAGAATTGGACTCCTGAGAGAGGGACACAGCTATCCTCACTAGGAATTTCCTCTATTTTTTTTTTTTTTTTGAGAGAGAGAGAGAGAGATGTGAGAGAGAAACGTTAATTGGTTGCTTCCCTTATGCACTCTGACCAGGGATTGAAGCCACAACCTGGACATGTGCCTTGACCAAGAATTGAACCTGCCACTTTTTGGTATACCAGATGACACTCCAACCAACTGAGATACACTGGCCAGGGCACTTCTTATAATTATTTACAGAACGAAGAGAAGCAGGCAAAACATAGAGATAGGGGATTTAGAAACATGAGCTATTTGGGTGTCTTTGATGATGGTAAGCCATGGAGAACTCTACCTGCTGTTTCTGAGATCCCAGGCCCAGGTGTGAAGTTCAGGAATGAGACTCCAGACTCTAGCAGAATCACTGGTAAAACCAAGGTGAATTCTCAGTCATCAAGGAACAGGATTACTAAAACAGGAATTAGATGCTAACACCAAGACAAGAGTCCACTTTTCAGAACTGAGGAAGGACTCAGGACTAAAGTAGCTACCGGAGATGGGTTAGGGCTTGGGGAGTGACTTGGGGCAAGGACGACTTCCTTCTCTATACTCCAGGGATTGAATTAAGGAGCCTGAGTATCTTCTGATTAAGATTAGATTCACCTTCAGATCTGGGAACAGGCTCATCTGCTCATAACATTCAAATGGCCCTACCTGGAGACCTAGGAAAGGGAAAGGGTTAAGAAATGGTGTAATTCATGACTTATGAAATATTAAGTATGTCAGGGGTTATTTTTGAAATTAGGTTGAACAGAAACTTGTAATGGCTAAAAATAATTTATCATACTTAAAAAATTACTTAATGTGAATATACAAAGAAAATCTTGATTGCATGAATAAACAATAAATATTCTTAAAAATACTATCATAAAAGTGTTTCCAAGTGAACTATATACTTCCTCCTCTGCTTTCATATAGAAAAGAGAAAGCTGTGGAGGCCTCATCAGAAGAATGCCCAAGAATCATCCTCCATAGCCATGGGGGGTGCAGAAAAAACAATCTGCTTCAAAAACACTGTTTTAAAATATAGGTTTAATGATTATTCAGATATGGTGAGGCCAACAGCTCAAGACACAATTGCTATTATAAAGATAGTTTGTTGTACTCACAGCTCCCAAGAGAAGGGGACCTGCTACAGCCTGAAGGGGACCATGTGGAGAAGTACAAGTGCTGGTCAGGAGATTGAGGAAGTGAGCAGAAAATGTGGGTAAGAGTCTTTATTGTGGCTTTTGTGGGAAGGAATGGGCCAGGCAGAAAAATCAGATTTAGAATTGGCTTTAAATAATTTTAGTAGGCTTTGGGACATAGGGTTGCCCCTAGTTGTCTGGTACCTGGCCCTAGAGTGAATAGGGAAGGGGGATAGTGGTCCAAATTATAAGAGATTGATTAAAAAGTTGGTTTGGGATGGGCTCTGGATTGTCTGGTTTGCACCTGAAAGTAAACTTGCAGGTAAGTCCTTTACTTTCTCTAAGAATTGGGTAGACCTTGGAGGTGCAGTCTCTCCGGAGCCAGCAAGTCCCTAAAATGGAAAAGCATAAAAAATACAGAAAAAAAAAAAAAAAAAAAGACATAATGAATACAATCACCCAGGGATTCTGCTGGACTGTGTTTTCCTAAAATTCTTTCGAACCCAAGATCTTTCTATTTACATCACCATCGTAAGTAGATTTAGAATCTGCTTTCATTTCTCCTTGCTTTGGTTAAATTTTTTCAATCCAGAGTTTTCTTCTTTGGTATTGAAGAGTGGAACCCAGCATTCTATTCCTTTCTCTAGTCAAGTAAACACACAGATTTTCTAAAACATTTGCTTTCTTCAGATTAGTGGGAATAGAAGCAAACAAAATAATAATTAAGGCCAAGTTCATTATAAGCATTAAAAACAGTTTTCTAATCACTATTGCTGCACTTCAAAGGGTTAAGAATAGAGATGGACTATCTTTCTCAGCACCTTTTCCTGTGCCCTCTCCCATTTCTCTTCAAAATATCAGCTATGCTGAATCCCTTTAACTTCCATTTTATCCCAGGGCAACTACTCCAGATTTTCTTCTCCTCTATTTCCACCCACTGGGCTAATGGAGCTTCTTTTGGGAGTGAGATAAAGGTAAGTTGTCACCATTGAGGGATAAATTGCCTTTATAAATGACTATAAAAATATGTATTTGTAGTCCAGAAGTGTCAGTAAATTCATTTTCTACCTCAATATCTTACATGTGATAGGAAGAGTCTTAGTACTTGGAGACCCATGTCTTGTCTTTCAGTGCAGATAAATGTGACTTATTTTCAAGGTTAACTTGGGGAACTCTTCATGAACTATTTTTGGCAAGAGTTATGGCTCCACTGGAAACTTCAAAAAGACCAACCGGGCTCCTGAAATGATTTCAGGAACTGTAAGGAGAGGCTAAGGATATTTCCAAGGCATACTACAAGAATAGTTTCTCCTGGTGGGGAAATAGGAAAGCATTCTAGGAGCTGTGGATACAGGATTTAGATTTCAGAATGTTTCTGGTATATAATTGGAGTCAACCAGCTGTCCAATAGGCCGGGAGCTCTAAGCCTTGAAGGATGTTCAAAAGGACATTGTCTGAAAGCCTAACTAAAAGAAACAAAAAACAAAATGTTGATTAAGCAGACAATAGTTAAATACCTTCTATTCATCTTTATTTACATCACCAATATTTAGATGGCAACTGATGCATCCTGAAATACCCTGCTTGACTTAAAATGCATTGGGTTGGCAGAGCAGAGTGCTGAGCAAACTGAAGTATTTCAAAAAAACATTAAATTAGACTCCTAGCCAGGTTTATATTTATAAATCTTGCTCACAGTTTTTCTTGCTGTACCTATATGATTCTCCAAAATGTTAGTGACATGAGAAAAACAGAAAGGTCATGCTTGGGGACCTATGACTGACATAGTCATGGAGTGACCTGAAGAAATGATTCAAGACTATTTCTCCCACAGTGGACAAGGGCATTGTCAGAGACAGTACTGCTGTCTCCATTGAGTACCTATTTCTGAAGTTTTCTTGATCAGGCATTCTAAAATACAACACTTGATAATTAACAGATGCCCAAGCATCAAAATTTCAGCCATCAAGAGGATGACTATTTCAGACAAAAGATCATTTTCCTATATTAGAGATCCATGAATACTTGCTTTTGACAAATTTGCTATTTTGATGTCTGAAAAGGCAGAGTGCAAGTGCTGAGATAGAGATTGGAAACAAAAACATGTAACACAGTTCAGTGATCATCCTTCAAGCTTTAGCTCAAACCCTACAGTTTCTAGGAAAACTTTCATTTCTTAGAACACTCTTTATGCTGTGAAATACAAGATAATGTTTTCTACTTAGCACTTATTTTTTTACTTGTAAAAATTGTTTAATTTTTATTATCTAGTTGGGTCAAGGACGGTTCTATTGTTTGGCACAGGGCTCTCTACCATACCCTGTACACACATAAACACACCCACAGTCCCACAAAACATACAGGTGCATTGCCATCATCTCCTTTTCTCCTCCCCTGCCTCCCAGCACACACACACCACATAGAACCCTAAATTATATACAGTCATCCAATGGAGAAGCCAATGCTGATTGATTATTAGGGTTGCCTAGAGTTTCTATGAGACATACAAGTTTACTGCCACATTTTGTTGCAAAATTAATAATTCGGCTAACTTGAATGATTTTTTCTCATGAACAACAATTATGTAGCCAAACTCTATATTATCTTGCTGGAATCAACTCTGTCTCATCCTTATTTTGTATTTTTTGAAGGAAAAAAGAAAAATATTTGCAACCCCTCCCCATGTGAAAATAACTTCTTTTAAGATTATATTGTCAAGTTGGCCTTGGTTTTTATTTTAAGATTGAACACTAATTATGGCAAGACAGAAATAATCCCTTGATTTTCATTGTAGAATAAAAATTCTTAAACAAGGCAACCTAGTCAAGTCTGCAGGACTATAAATTTCAGAGGCAACAAGTAATCCCATGTACATAGCAACAACCAAGGTGGGATTCCTCAGTAAGGTGACACTGGGCAACCAGGGGCCAATGCATGTAAGCGTGTATGTGAAGAAGAGAGAATAAAACTAGTAAGAGTGTGTGTGTGTCCATGTGTGTTGCAGGACGTGGAGACTAGGAGAATAGTTTACCGGTTAGACACGTGGACTCTGGAAGAAACTTGACTGGGTTAAAATTTCAATTTGATCATTTACTATGTGACTTTGGGATAAACAAACAATAATTAGTAACGTCCTCCTATGACTGATGTCAGGATTGAATGAGTTAATATAGTCATATGCTGAATAAGGACTTTGTGGTCAATAATTGTATATACAACACTTGTTCCACTGGTTATAATGAAACTAAAAATGTTCTGTCACCTAGTGACTCTAGCCATGGTAACATTGTAGTTCATACATTACTCACATATTTGTGGTGATACTGGTGTATAAAAACCTACTATGCTTCCAGTTGTATAAAAACATAGCATGTACAATTATGTACAGTACATAATAATTGATAATGATAATAAACAACTATGTGCCTGGCTGGTGTGGCTCAGTGGTTGAGCATCAGCCCATGCACCGAGAGGTTGCCAGTTTGATTCCCCATCAGGGCACATGGTCAGGTTGTGGGCCCGATCCCCAGTCGGGGGCATGCAAGAGGCAACCAGTTGATGTTTTCTCTTGTTGATGTTTTTATCTCTCTCTTCCTCTCCCTTCCTTTCTATCTAAATATCAATAAAGGAAAAAAAAATTAAACAAACAACTATGTTACTGGTTTATGTATTCACTACTATACTACATATTTTATTGTTATTTTATAATATACTTTTTTTAAATAAAAAAGTTAGTTGTTGTTTTCTTTCTTTTTTTTTTTTATCCTCACCTGAGGACATTTTTCCATTTTTTGTTCAGATAGAGTGGGAGGTAGAGAGAGAGAGAGAGAGAGAGAAACATCGATGTGAAAGGGACACATCGAGTGGTTGCCACCTGCACGACCCAACCAGGGCCGGGGACAAACTGCAACCCAGGTACATGCCCTTAGCGGGAACCGAACCTGGGTCTCTCTGGACCACAGGCCAATGCTCTAACTGCTGAGCCAAACCGGCCAGGGCATGTCACTTTATAAATGGTTTCCTTCACTGCGCAAGACTTTTTAGTTTGATGTAGTCTTGTTTGTTTACTTTTTCTTGTATTTCCGTTGCCTAAGAAGACATATATATATATATATATATATATATATATGTCTGAATGATGTCACAGCTTTACTGCTTATGTTTTCTGTAGGAGTTTTATGGTTTTAGGTCTTACATTTAAGTCTTTAATACATTTTGTGTTTATTTTTATATATGATGTAAGAAAGTGTTCTAGTTTCATTTTCTTGCATGTACCTATCCAATTTCTCCAGCCTTATTTATTGAAGAAATTGTCTTTACCCCATTGTATATTTTTGCCTCCTTTGTCATAGGCCATTGGCCATGAAGGTGTGGGTTTTTCTCTGGACTCTATTTTGTTCCTTTGATCTACGTGTCTGTTTTTATGCCAGTGCCATGCTGTCATGATTACTATAGCCTTGTAGTAGTTTGATGTCAGGTAGCATGATCCTCCAACATTATTCTTCTTTCTCAATATTGTTTTTGTTATTCAGGATCTTGTGTGGTTCCATATAAATTTTAGGATTATTTTTTCTAGTTTTGTGGAAAATGCCAGTGGTATTTTGATAGGGATCTGTATATTGCTTTGGGTAGTACTGTATTCACCAATGATATATCAGATAAAGGGTTGATATTCAAAATACATTAAAAAACTCTTTCAACTTAACATAAAAAAAACCCCACAACAATCTAGTTTAAAAATGACCAACAGACATATGAAAAGATGCTTAATATCCCTAATCATTAGAGAATGCAAATTTAAACCACAATGAGACATCACCTCCCGTGTCAGAATGGCTATTATCAATAAATCAACAAACAAGTGTTGGCAAAAATGTGGAGAAAGGGAACCTTCATTCACTGTTGGTGGGATTGTAAATTGTCACAGCCACTATGGAAAACAGTGTGACGTTTCCTCAAAAACTTAAAATAAAAACTATCATGTGACTCAGCAATTCCACTTCTGGGTATTTATCTGAAGAAATCCAAACATTAATTCAGAAAGATACATGCACCCCTATGTTCATTGCAATGTTATTTACAATAGCAAAGATATGGAAGCAACCCAAATGTTTATTAATAGGTGAATACATAAAGATGTGGTATCTGTATACACAATGGAATATTGCTCAGCCATTAAAAAAAAAACCTTACTATTTGTAATACATGGATGTACCTAGAGGGTATTAAACTAAGTGAAATAAGTCAGACAGGGAAGATAAAGACCACAAGATTTATATGAGGAGTCTATAAAAAATAAACAAAACAAAAACAAACTCAAAAAAATGAGAACAAACTGATGGTTGCCAGATGGGAGTGGGTTTGGGAAGATGAGTGATAGAGGTAGAAGGCTAAGCTGGCTAGCACAGGTTGGGAGCACAGAAGACAGATCCGTGTAGCAGCTGGGCAAGGACACTTCCCGCTCAGGAGCTGCCGGGCAGCCCAGTTTTCTGGAACTGTGTAAGGAGTAGTGCTTTGGTAGTTGGGGAGCTGGAGGAGAACCTGATTTGAGATCAATTCTGGGAGAACACCAAGAAGTGTGGTGGTATATTCCAGGCTTTGTTAAGAGTACATAGTAAAGGGAATTGAGAAGATGGCTGTGGCATAACAGGAGAGTGCATCCCCTTCCTTCCAGCCACGGACTGGACTTACAGCTACAGTACTGAATGGTCAGCTTGAAAACACAAGAGAAGTGTTGCTGATTGAACATATTTTGTCTAAGGAGCACTCAAGAAACAATGTAGAAACTGGTAAGAGAGGGAGAGTTGTGAAAAGTGGGAGGCCCCCTGGAGCTGGTGCTGGGCTGAGAGGCCCCAAGGATATTGGCTTCAAAGCTCCCTCTGCTTAGGAGTGTGGGCTCACATCCCCATACAGTGATTGCAAACCCAGAGCAGCAGAGACTGGAAGGAGAGCCCATACAGTATCTGGCAGAGGGATCTAGGGGAACCGTGTCTGTTTGGGAGACTGGGTCTGTACCTTCACAGTGAAAGACCATATGTACTGTTCGCAGTCACAGTGGGAAAGGTTCCCTACAGCCTCTGACTGCTCAAAAGGCTGCACTGTGGTATTCAGCACTTAAAAAAAATGGGGGGGGGGATGGGACAGGGCTACACCCAGCCATGACTTTGAGGGGCCTTCTGCTTTCCTGAAAGGCAAGGTGAGAGCCCCAAACAGTGACTAAACTGTGTGGTGTGGGGAATGGAGAGAGGATTACCCCACCTTGAGTGTGGGGTTAGAACCCCTCCACCCACCTGTGCAGCTGCAGGAATGCTCCATCCTGTGGAGCAGGCAGCATGGCAAATTAGGGATTTTTGACCTGCACTGAGTAGAGTTGGGAGCTCAAACAGAGCTGGGATTCTTGGCCCCAGCATTACTGAGACCAGCCATGTGGAAAAACTGGAGTCCTGAATGGGACTTATTTTGTAACCCCTTTTGTACCTGTGGTACAAGGGAGCTGGGAGCTGGATCCTCATAGTGCAGGGTTTTTGTTTGTGTGTTTGTTTGTTTATTTGGACAGCATCCCATGGCATCCTCTGGGGAGGCTTGGGGTTAGGGAAAAAACAAGTGAGAGCGATTTTGTAATTGCATTGTGGGGAGGCTGATCTGAGCACCTTGTGAGTTCAGCCAGCCAGTCCTTGGAAGGAGGGGTGGAGCACTTTGCCCCTCTTGCAGGATGAGAACACCACTCCCAATAGGAACCAATAGGAATGGGTTTGGGTCATCTTTCTGAAGTCCCAGATAACCTCGCTGGGTGTAGTTCAGTGGGGACCGGGGAGACCAGCTCAGAACAGGACAATCCAAGGGTAGGGCCCTCAGAAGCTATTGTCTGGGACCAGAAGGAAATGCTTAGCCCCCTCCTGTGGGCTGGGCAGGCAACATTCTCAACTGGAATCATTTTTTTCAATCACCCTGAGCCAAGGGCAGCTGCAACTTCTCCTTAAGACATTGTGGCAGGCTGAACCCAACCTGAACATGCACTAGGCCATCTTCCGGGAAACTAGAGTTTGAGGATGTGATCAAGACTGAGGAGTCTAACTTTGAAGCACAGATCAATTTCCCCTCATTGAGTACCTGAGGGTGTAATCTCTAAGCAGGAGGTCCACTAGCCCTTGCTATACTAGCCTGGCTGTACCCTAAAGACTCTCTTTGGAAGACACTAGGGGAAGACCAGGCAAACTTGGGGATAGCTGACAGGTGGAGGTAGTCCTCAGAGAGCCTTAGACTGACCACAGCTACAAAAGGATGCCAAGAGCCAAACTTGAACAGCTCCTGACCTTGACTGACACAAAAGTACCTCTTGGGAGGCCTGAAATCAGCATAAAAAAGGGTGAGCCTCAGAAAACATAATCTGCCTAGACAATCTTCACATGGCTGACTTTGTTGTTATTGTTCTTTTTTAAAAAAATGTTTTCTTCTATATTGCTTTGATATTATTATTAATAATAATATTTTTCCCATTTCTCTCTTGTTTCTTTCATATCTTTTATTG
This sequence comes from Molossus molossus, assembly GCF_014108415.1. Classification (NCBI taxonomy): domain Eukaryota; kingdom Metazoa; phylum Chordata; class Mammalia; order Chiroptera; family Molossidae; genus Molossus; species Molossus molossus. The sequence continues at coordinate 87,844,618 of NW_023425401.1, forward strand.
GCCTATCTCCTTTTCTTTATCTTGTTTTTTCCCCCATCCTTTCACTTTGCCTTTCTCTTCTTTTTACCACTGTATAACGTTTCAAAATATTTTTTCTTTCTCTGTCTTCTTGTCTTTTGTTTTACTGTTTTTCTTATCCTACTTTATGCTCTATTTATTTTGTTTTTTTCAGAATCTATTTTCTACCACTTTTCTCTTCAAGTGTTCCCTTTATTTTTTTAATTTACTATTAGTAATATATTTTTCTCTCTTTTTTTGTTTATTATCCATGTTCTCTTATCTCTTTCCTAATTCTCTTTTCTTTTATGGTTGTTTTTGCTGTTGTTTTCAGCATCTTTTGTATGTTCTTGTTTGTTTCCTGTTTGGTTTGCTTTGGTTTTGCCCTGTCTGCACCTGTATAACAGTTTGCAGAACATGGTAGTGGCTGAGATTTACAGTTAGCTAGCCTGAAAGGAGAGCCCACTCATGAATGAGACAACAATTAAGACCCAACTACAACAAGAGAGCCCAAATAACCAACTAAAGGGTCACTCCTAAAGTATACAGTTTAGCAGTACAAGAAGACCACACCACTAGGTCACACATGTTATTTACTACAAAAGCCCATGCCATGAAGACTGGGAGTAATAGCAAGTATATTTAATACAAATGCAAAGAAACAACTAAAATGGGGAGACAAAGAAACAACCCCCAAATTAAGAAAAGGATGAATCACCAGAAAAAGACAAAAGAAATAAAGGTAAGCAAGTTATCAGACAAAGATCTAAAACCAAGACTATTCTATCCAACAAGCCTATCATTTAAATTTGAAGGTATAATAGATTCTCAGACCAAAATTAATTAATTAATTAATTGCTAAAGAAATTTAACCCCTCCAAACCTGCAATGCAAGTAACGTTAAAGGGCCCAGCCAGTGTGCCTCAGTAGATTAAACGTTGTCCCATGGTCTGAGAGGTCCTGGTTCAATTCCTGGTCAGGGCATATGACTGGGTAGTGGGCTCAATCTTTCTCTCTCACATGAATGTTTCTCTCTCTCTCTCTCTCTCTGTCTCTCTCTCTCTCTCCCTTCCTCTCTCTCTAAAAATCATTAAAAACATATTTTAAAAAAAAGAAATGTTAAAGGGACTGCTGTAAGAAAAATATATAGAGAGGAACATAGCCATAATGAATAAAAATGGCAATACATAAGTACCTATCAATAATAACCTTAAATATAAATGCAATAAATGTTCCAATATAAAGATATGTGGTAACTAAATGGATAAGAAAGCATGACTCATATATATGCTGTCTACAGGAGACCCACTTCAGAACAAAACACTCACACAGGATAAAAAGTGAAGGAATGAAAAAAAAATTTTCAATGCAAATGGAAATGAGAAAAAGCAGGAATAGTAATACTTATTTCTGACAAAATAGACTTCAAAGCACAGGTCATAACAAGAGACAAAGAAGACCACTACATAATACTAAAAGGATTGATCCAACAAGAGGATATAACCTTGCTAAATATATATGCATCCAATATAGGAGCACCAAATATATGAAAAGGGGCTTGAATGACTTTAAGGGAGAGACTGACAGCAATACACTGATAGTAGGGGAATTTAACCCCCCACTGGCACCACGGTATAGACCGTCCAGACCAAAAAAAAAAAAAAAATCCAGAAAGAGAAAGTAACCTTACATGCTGGGTCAGATGGATTTAATTGACATTTATAAAGCATTTCACCCCAAAGCTGCATAATATACATTCTTCTCAAGTACACACAGGACATTCTCAAAGATAGACAACATGCTAGGACACAATATAAGTCACTACTAGTTCAAGAAGATTGAAATCATATCAAGCATCTTCTTGAATTACAATGATGTAAAACTAGAAATCAACTACAATAAAACACTAAAATACTTTCAAACTAAATAGCATGCTATTAAACAAAGAATGGATTACCAATAAAAGCAAGAAAGAAATTTAAAACTCCCATATACAAATGAAACACATAACAACCCATAATCTATGGAACACAATGAAAGCAGTCCTGAGAGGAAAGTTTATAACATTACAAGTCTACCTCAAGAAACAAGAAAAGTCTTTAATAAACTAGCCTACAACTAAAAGAATTAGAGAACAAGAAGAAAAGCTTAGAGTGAGTAGAAGGAAGGATATAATTAAGATCAGAGTAGAAAAATGACATAAAAACTAAAAAATAAAAATAAAAAATTTTAATGAAACCAAGAGCTGGTACTTTAAAAAGATAAACAAGACTGATGAACCTTTAGTCCATCTAATTAGGAAACAAAGAGAGAGCACCCAAGTAAATAAAATCAGTAATGAAAAAGGTAAAGTAACCACTGACACCACAAAAAGACAAAGAAATATAAGAAAATACTGTGGACAACTATAAGCTAACAAATTGGACAATCTGGCAGAAATGAACAAATTTGTAGAAATGCACAATCTTCCAAACTGAATCAAGAAGAATCAGAAAACTTGAATATATGAATAACAACTAATGAAACTGAGCAGTAATAAAAAACAAACTTTCAGCAAACAAAAGTCCTGGGTCAGATGGCTTTACAGGAAAGTTTTACCAAACTTTCAGAAAGAACTGTCACCTATTATCCTCAAACAATTCCAAAAAAGTTAAGAAGAAGGAAAACTCCCAAGCCCTTTATACAAGCCAGCATTATCCTAATTCCAAAACCAGATAAAGACACTACAAAGAAATAAAATTACAGGCCAATATTCCTGATGAACATAGATGCTAAAATCCTTAAGAAAATATTAGCAAATCATATCTAGCAATACATTAAAAAGATAGTACACCATGACCATGTGGAATTTATTCTGGAATGCAAGGCTGGTACAATATATGCCAATCAAAGAATGCGATACATCACATTAACAAAATGAAGGATAAAATCCACATGATCATATTAATAAATTTAGAAAAAGCATTAGAAAAAAATAGCTCCCATTTTTAATAAAATACAAAACAAAACAAACTCTCAGCAAAGTGGAAATAGATGGACCATACCTCAAAATAATAAAGGCCATGTACAACAAAGCTAAAATCAACATAATTTTCAATGGGCAAATCTAAAAGCATTTCCCTGAAAAACAGGAACAATAGAGGAATGTCTGCTTTCACCATTCTTATTCAACATAGTACTGGAAGTCCTAGCCAGAGTGATCAGACAAGATTAAAAAATAAACGCATCAAAATTGAAAAGGAAGTAAAACTCATTATTCACAGATGACATGATATTGTACATAGAAAGCCCTCCAGAATCAACCAAAAAACTACTAGATTTAGAAAATGAATTCAGCAATATAGCAGAATACAAAATTAACATCCAAAAATCGATGGCATTTTAGTATGCCAATAATGATCTCTCAGAATGAGAAACTAAAAAATAACATCCCTCTTAACATTGCAACAAAAAAATAAGATATGTAGGAGTAAACTTAACCTAGGAAATAAAAGACCTGTATTTAGAAAAGTAAAGGACATTAAAAAATAAATAGAGGAAGATACAAACAAATGGAAGAATGTACTGTGCTAATGAGTTGGAAGAATTAACATCATTAAAATGCCCAAACTACCCAAAACAATTTATAGATGTGATACACTCTTTCTTGAAATAACAATGGCATATTTCACAGATCTAGGATAAATAATCCAAAAATTTATATAGAACCAAAAAACACCCTGCATATCAGCAATCTTGAGAAAGAATAACAAAGTTGGAGGGATTGCAATACCAGATATCAAATTATACTACAAAGCTATTGTAATCAAAACAGCCTGGAACTGGCTCAAGAACAGGAATATAGGTCAATGGAACAGAATAGAGACCCTGGAAATTGACCCAAGCCATTACGCTCAATTAATATTTGACAAATGAGACAAGAGCTTACCATGAAGTAAAGACAGTCTCTTCAATAAATGCTATTCAATAAATTGGACAGGTACATGCAAAAACATGAAACTAGATCACCAAAGTACACCATACATTAGGATAAACTCAAAATGGATGAAAGACTTAATTGTAAGTCATTAGACCATACACATCTTAGAAGAAAACATAATCTTAGAAATCTCATGTAGCAGAATTTTCACAAAAACATTATCTAGGGCAAGAGAAACAAAGAAAAAAATTAAGAAATGAGACTGCATCAAAGGAAAAACGTCTGCACAACAAAGGATACCATCTTCTAAATGCAAAGGGAACACACTGAATGGGAGAACATATCTGCCAGTGATACATTAAATAAAGAATTAATTTTCAAAATATATAAAGAATTTATCAAAGGGAAGAAAATAATCCAATTAAATGGGTAGAGAACCTGAATATGTACTTCTGCAAAGAGGACATTTGGATGGCCAATAAACATATGAAAAAATGCCCAAAGTCACTAATCATCAGAGAGATGCAATTTAAAACTACAATGAGGTATCACCTCCTAACTACCAAAATGGCTACCATCAATAAATCAACAAACAGCAAGTTCTGGTAAAGATGTATAGAAAAAGGAAACTTAGTACAGATTGGTATAGTCACTATGGAAAACAGTATAAAATTTTCTCAAAAAATTAAAAATTAAACTGCCACTTGATCCAGTGATCCCACTTCTAGGAATATATCCTAAAAAGCCTGAAACACCACTCAGAAAGAATATATGCACTCCTATGTTCATAGCAGTGCTATTTACAATAGCTAAGATCTGGAAACAGCCAAAGTGTCCATCAGTAGACAAATGGATAAAAAAGTTACCATATACACAATGGAGTACTATGCAGTATAAGAAAGAAAGATCTCTTATCCTTTGAGATGACATGGAGGGACCTGGAAAGTATTATCCTAAGCAAAACAAGCCAAGCAGAAAAAGACAAATACCACATGATCTCACTTATTTGTGGAATATAATGAACATAACACTCTGAGGAATAGGGTAGATCTAGAGATGTGGAAGTAAGGCACAGACTGACAACCCTCAGAAGAGGGGATGGTGGGGGGAGGGAAGAGATAAACCATAGAACTTATATGCACATATGCATAACCAATAGACATGAACAACAAAGCCGGGGACAGGGTGGGGGACATGGGGAGGAGGATGTCAATGGAGTAAAAAAGGAAAAACATCTGTAACAACAACAAAAAAAGCTGTGGTACATTTACACAGTGGAATACTATGCAGCTGTAAAAAAAAAAAAAGACTATGTTACCATTTGAGACAGCATGGAGGAACCTGGAAATTATTATGTTAAGTGAAATAGGCCAGTCAGAGTATGATAAGTACCACATGATCTCACTTATATTTGGAATCTAATGAATAAAATAAACAAAAGAACAAAATAGGTCCAAAGACATGGAAACATGGCATAGATTGATGTATCTCAGATGGAAGTGAGAAGGACGGGTAGGCAGAGAATAAACCAGTAACTTATATGCATATATGCATAATCCATGGACACAAATAATAGTGTAGTGAAGGCTTGGAGTGGGGCAGGAACTGAGTGATGGGGCACAATGAAGGGAAAATGGGGGACATGTGCAATACTATTACAATAAAGATTAAAAATAAAGAGAAAAGAAAAATGTAAAATAAATTAAGTACAAATTTCCAGTTATAAAATAATCTCAGCAATGTAAAAAGTACAGCATATGAAATACACAGTCAATTATACTGTAGTAACTATGTGTGGTGTCAGATTTATTGGTGTGATTAAATCGTAAGTTATATAAATGTCTAATCACTATGTTGGACACTTGAAACTAATATAATATTGTATGCCAACTGCAACTAAAAAATAAATAAATTAAAATAATTTTTATGTTTGCTACAAAAGAGTATGTCATGTTCTCCATGAAGAGCCTCGTACATCTCATGTTTGTCATCATCATTTTCTCCCGGGTTTGATTTAATATTGTGTTTTACACATTCAGTGTAGCCTGACTACTAAAGTGTTTACAAAGTCTACAGTAGTGTACAGTATAGTCTGAGGCCTTCACTTTCACACAACAGTCACTCACTGACTCGCCCGGTGCAACTTCCAGTCCTTCAAGCCCCATTCATCGTAAGTGACATATAGAGGTGTACTATTTTTAATCTTTTATACTGTATTTTCTCTGTATCTTTTTTATGTTTAGATATCTTTAAATACACAAATATTTACCACTGTGTCACAATTGCCTAAAGTATTCAATACAGTAACATTTGATACCTAGGAGCACTAGGCTGTACCATATATATATATATATATATATATATAGAGAGAGAGAGAGAGAGAGAGAGAGAGAGAGAGAGAGAGAGAGAGAGAGAGTCTCAGTGCGTAGTAGGCTATACCATCTGAGTTTGTGAAAGCGCACTCTGTAACGCTCTGACAACGGTGCATTTCTCAGAGTATACATGTCATTAAGCAGGGTATGGCTGTACATAAAAAGCAGTCAGAAGAGTGCCTGGCAAATGGTGAAGTATTCAATAAATGTTAGTCACTGTCACAGGTGCACCAAACAGAGGAGTGCTGTGTTGAACATAAATTTCATCTTTTTCAAAGATAAGCTTATATTTACCTACAATTTAGAGTATGAATTGTAAAGGATGAAGAAAGTGAGGTACTAACAGAGGTACTAAAATGAGAGGTTCTGTAAACTGTTAGAAAGGGCTGACAACATGTAGGCAGATTTTTTAAAAGATGGGCTTGGCAAATCACCTAGCCTCACCCTAACTTCCAATTATTTTAGTTTGCACATCACTAGATGGCAGTGTAAAATTCCCCCAAATTTCTAAATGAATTAGTTCTTTTGGGCCTCCAAAAACTGTTTTTAAAAGTCAAAGAAAGAGAAATACCATGAGTTTCACTTGCATTTGGAATCTGAAGAACAAAATAATGAACAAACAAAATTGAAATAGACTCATAGATACAGAGAACAGACTGATGGTTGCCAGAGGGGAGGGTGGTTGGGGGACTGGGTGAAAAAGGTAAAGGAATTAAGAAGTACAAATTGGTAGTTACAAAATAGTCATGAAGATGTAAAGTGTAGCATAGGGAATAATATTGTAATAATTTTGTACGGTGCCAGCTGGGTACTGGAAATATCAGGGAGAACATTTGCCAAGTACATGATTTTCTAACCACTATGATAGACACATGAAACCAATCTAAAATAATATGGAATGTGAACTGTAATTAAAAAATAAAATAAATTGCAAAGAATCATATGAAAAATGCTTTAAAATATCATTAATGACTCTAAGTGTTTAATTATAAATCCATTTCAAGAAGAAGTAGTGCAATTAAAAATATGTAATGTGTAGAGAAAATATATTTACAAATTTTAAATATATAAGAATATAAATTAGAATATGTAAATGTAATTTTGAAATATGATTTTATTTTAATTTACTTTTTAAATTCAGTCTGTGTTTTACTATATTTAGATAATAAATTTCCACCAGCACTATACATGGCATGAATTCAAAATAACTTTTTTAGTAGTAGCTCTTGAAATGTGTGGGTGGAGCAACTTTGATGAATGAATACTATAAGAAGAATAATGACTGGCCTCAGACTTTTTTCATAAGGAATATTTCAGATTTATCATATAAAGTAGGTTCTTGCAAACATAAAAACAATCTAGGAAGAAGAATGAAGGATTTATTCCAAACAATGAATAGAATTAAAATAGAGTCAAAAAACATTCAGGGTTTGGAGAGTACTATGTAATCAAATTTGTATTGATCAAACAATTTGCTGGGAGTTTTGTGATTACTGCTTCAATTTCATTATTTGTTATCAGCCTATTCAGTTTTTCTGATTTTTTTTCTGATTGAAATTTGGAAGATTGCATGATTCTAGAAATTTCTTCATTTTGTCCAGGTTGTTCAGTGTGTTGGTATATAGTTGCTCATAGTTTTTTTTTTTTTTTTGTATTTCAGTGGTATCAGTTGTTATATTGCTTCTTTCATTTCCAATTTTATTTATTTGGGTCTTCTATTTTTGTTTCTTTGTGAGTCTGGGTACAGGTTCATCAATCTTGTTTATCTTCCCAAAGAACCAGCTCTTGGTTTCATTAAACTTTTGTATTGTTATTTTAGTCTCTGTGTCATTTATTTTCACTGTGATCTTTATTATTTCCTTTCTTCTTCCTCTGGGCTTTTCTTGCTGTTCTCTTTCTAATTCTTTTAGTTGTAGTGTTGGGTAGTTTATTGGAGCTTTCTGTTGTATCTTGAGGTATGCCTGTAATGCTATGAACTTTCTTCTCATGGCTGTTTTTGCTGTGTTCCATACATTGTGGTTGTTATGTGTCATTTTTATTAGTTTCCAGGAAGCTTTTTATATCTTCCTTGATCTCCTTGGTAACCTATTTATTGTTTAATAGCATGTTATTTAGCCTCCATGTGTTTGAATGTTTTAGAGTTGTTGTTTTTTCATAGTGGTTTCAATGTAGTTTCATGCCATTGTGGTCTGAGAAGCTGCTTGATTTGATTTCAGCCTTCTTAAACGTGTGGAAACTTGTTTTGTGTCCTAACATATGGCCTATCTTTGAGAATATTCCATGTGCAACTGAGAAGAATGTATATTCTGCTCCTTTGGTATAATATCTTCTGTAAATGTCAATTAAATCTATCTGATCTAGCATGCCATTTAAACGTTTCTGTTTCCTTGTTGAATCTTTATCTGGATGATCTATCCAATGATGACAGTGGGGTATTAAAGTCTCATACTATAACTGTATTGCTGTCCATCTCAATCTTACATTCCATCAAGAAATTTTTGTACATTTAGGTGCTCCTATACTTGGTGCATATATGTTTATAGGGGTTGTATCCTCTTGTTGGATTGATCCTTTTAGTATTATATAGTGACTTTCTTTGCCTCTTGTGGTGAGCTTTGTTTTGAAGTCTGTTTTGTCGGAAATAAGTATTATTACCCATGCTTTATTTTGTATCCATTTGCTTGGAATGTTTCCCCGCCCCCGCATTCCTTCACTTTCAGCCTGTGTGAATCTTTTGTTCTGGGGTGGGTCTCCTGTAGACAGCATTTATATAAGTCATGCTTTATTATCCACTCAGCTATCCTGTCATTTGATCAGAGCATTTAATCAATTTATAATTAAGGTTATCATTTATATGTACTTATCTAATGCCATTTTTTCTTTATACCTCTATTTCTTCTTCTACTTAAAGTAGTCCCTTTAGCAATTCTTGCATTTCTGGTTTGGTGGTATCAAACTCTTTTAGCCTTCCTTTGTCTGGGAAGCTCTTTATTTCACCTTCAATTTTAAATAATAGCCTTGCTGGATAGAGCAGTGTTGGTTGCAGTTTTTTGCTTTTCATTAGTTTGAATACTTTATGCTGATCCCTTCTGGCCTAAAGTGTTTCTGTTGAGAAATCCACTCTCAGCCTTATGGGTGCCCCCTTGTAAATAACTATCTCTCTTTTACTATCTCTAAGAATCTCTCTTTGTCTTTAGCCTTGGCCATTTTAATTATGATGTGTCTTGGCCTGGGTTTTTTGGGAGTTCATCTTGATTGGGTTGCTCCATGCTTCCTGAACTTGTATAACTTTCTTTCCCCAGGTTAGGGAAGTTTTCTGTCGTTATTCCTTCAAACAGTTTCTCTATCCCTTGCTCTCTTTCTTCTCCTTCTGATATCCCTATGATACAGATGTTATTATTTTTCACATTGTTCCAGTTTTCTTAAGCTAGCCTCATTCTTTTCAATTATTTTTTTTAGTAGCTCTGTTTGTGTGCTTTACTTTAACTTTGTCATCCAAATAGCTGATTCTGTCTCCACTTCATCCACCTTACTTTTAAAAAAATATGTTGTCTTTATTGATTTTTGGAGAGAAAAGGGGAGAGAGAGAGAGATAGAAATATCAATGATAGAGAACATCAATTGGCTGCCTCCTGCATGTCCCCCACTGGGGACTGCCCCACAACCTGGGCATGTGCCCTGACCAGGAATCAAACTGGCAACCTTTTGGTGCATGGGTCAATTCTCAACCACTGAGCCATACAGCCAGGCTGTATCCAGCCTGCTTTTAATTTTTCCCAGTGTATTCTTGATGTCAGATATGCTATTCTTTATTTCCAACTGGTTCTTGTTCAGACTTTCTATCTCTTTTTCATGTTGATGTAGTATCATTAACTTTCTTGTAGTTTTCACTAAGTTGTTTGAGCATCCTTAGAGCCATTATTTTGAATGGTGTGTCTGATAAATTGCTTTCTTCCATTTCACTTAATGCATTTTCTGGAGATTTTTTCTTTTCCTTAATTTTGGGTTTGTTTCATTTTACTTGTCTCTTTGTGTTTGTTTCTATGTGTTAGACAGAATTACTATGATTCCCAGTTTTCATGGGTTTGCCTAATGTAGTAGTTGTCCTGTGGAGCACAGTAGTGAAATCTCCTTGATCTCTTGAGCTGAATGCTCTAGGAATGTCCCTTGTGTGGGTAATGTGAACCCTCCTGTTGTATTTAGAAGCTGATTGTTGTTGTTCATAGCTGTGATTGACTTTCATCCCATGGAAATGAACTTATCAGAATGAGAACAGCCAGATTTGGGGATGTAAATCCAAAAGGCTCTTTGATTGGAGTGACACAGACCCTCAGCCTCCTCAAGAGAGAAGCTATCTGCTTTTCTTTTAGCCCAATATTGCCTTGCCAGAGACCCTGAGGGGAGGTTCCTAGGGGGGGCATACCATGTGACTCAGTTCTGAGTTGTGTCCCATTTTCCCTGTGAAGCTATACCTGCAAGGATGTGACAATGGGCCTCGTAGGAGAGTCTGCCCCCTCTGCTTGTGGTTGTGCTGGCCCCTGGGGAGGAAGAGCTGCTTGCTTCCTTCTATCTCTATAGCTCACTGCCAGAGGCTCTGATGGAGACCCCTGAAGGGGTCACTCCAAATGTCCCAGTTCTGATTTGCATTTCCTTCAAGCTACAGGACTTAACTTGGCAGGTGGTGTCAGCAGATTTTGGGAATGCTAACCCAGACAGCCCTTTGTTGGGGGGTGGCACAGGCCCTGTGTTCTCAGGACAGGAGCTAGACTCTTGCCTCCTAACTCAGCAGTGCCTCACCAGCACTCCAGAAGGGAGGCTCCAAGGGGGTCAAACCAGGTTTCCTAGTTCTGGGTTGTGACCCCTTTACCCTGCAAGGGGGCACCTGCAGGATGGTGCAGGTAGGGTTGGGAGGAATAGAAGAAGGTTTCCCCCTCTGCTTGGTGTAGTTGGTACCAACTCTTGGGAGAAGAGAGAGCTTTTCACCCCCTCTATCTCTACAGTCCAATTCTAGAGACCCTGATGGAGGCCTCTGAAGAGGGTGGCTCCAAATATCCCTGTTCTGAATTGCGTTTCCTTTCCCCTGTGGCACTGCAATTTGGAGGTGGTGCCAGGAGATTTTGGAAATGTGGATCCAGGCAGCCCTTTGTTAGGGGTGGTGCTGGCTCTTGGTCCTCAGGAAGGGAGCTAAATGCTTGCCTTCTAGCTCAGTGGTACCCTGCCAGAGCTCCTGAAGGGCAGTTCTAAGGGGTTCATACAAGATTTTACAGTTTGCAGTTGTGTCCCCTTTACCTTTTGTAATTGCACCTACAGGGTAGTGTAGGTTTGGCCTGGAGGAACAAATCAAGGCTGCCCCCTCCACTTGAAGTGGTGTTGGCTCTTGGGATGGGAGAGCTTGCCGCCCCCTTCTATCTCTGCACCTCACTGCCAGATGCCCTGATGGCAGCCTCCGAGTGATCACTCCAAATGTCACAGTTCTATTTGCACTTTCTATTCCCTGCAGGACTATATTTGGCAGGCAGTGCAGCAGATTTTGGGAATGCTAATCCTGTCTGTCCGTTGTTTGGGGTAACACAGTCCCTGTATCCTTACGAAGGGAGGTAGGCATTCAACTTCTAGCTCAGCAGAGCCCCCCCAGAGCTCCAGAAGAGGCTTCGAGGGGGTCATGACAGATTTCTCAGTTTTGGTTGTGTCCCTTTTACCTTGCAAGGCTGTACCTGCAAGGCAGTGCAGATGGGGCCTGGAGGAGTAAATCAAGGCTGCCTCCTCTGCTTGGGTGGCAAGAGCTCTTGAAAGGGGACAAAGCTTTTTGCCCCCTTCTATTTCTGAAATTCACTTCTAGAGGCCTTGGTGGAGTCCTCCTATAGGGTGGCTCCAAATGACCCAGCTCTGGTTTGCACTCTCTTCCCTATGTGGGTCTGGGCTTGGCTGAAAGTGCCAACAGATTTTAGAAATGTAAATACAGGCAGTCTTTTGTTGGGGGTGATGTAGGTCCTAGGCTGGGTATTTAGCCACTCACTTCCTAGCATGGCGGCACCCCACCAGAGATCCTGAAGGGTGGCTTGCAAGTGCATGCCTCTCCCTAGCTCTGCAGCTGCCTGCTGCCTGAGGCCCTAACCAGGGCACCTTCTTTTGGGGATGGTGCCAGCCTGACCTAGGGAGGGGGTAAAGATTGACCCTTGTTCCCAAGACACAAGTTCAATGTTCGTCTGAGACAGTCTATAGTTTCTCTATTAAAAAGCATGCCTCAGGTTCCTTTTGGGTACAACCAACAGTCCTTTATGCCAAACTCAAGCTTGGCAGGGTGGTATCACCAGTATTTGGAGGACAAGGTTATTGAACTTTCTCCAGTGGGTGCTGTAAAAATAGAAGTGCTGGACCCTGGGAAATGGCATCTGTGGGTGGTGTGAGATGTTGACTCAGACCTGGGACCTCAGAAGCCTACCTTCCCAATCTCCACGGCTATGCCACCCAGATCTTCTCCATATGGCATGACTCTCCTCCCTCTACCAGAACCCCCACTGAGTGCCTGAGAGTGAGACCCTGTGCATTAGCCTTAAAAAAGATCATCAAGGATTCAAGCAGATCCCCTCCTCTTCCCGGTGGACAAAGTCCCTGCTTATTTTTGCTGCCAATTGCCATGCAGGCTGTTCTTCCAGACACTGATGTTCTGGGTTGGAAGTCCTGGCATGGAATTGAGACCCCATTTTCCTTCAGGAGGGCTTTTGCAGCCACAATATTTCTCTGGCTTTATAGCCGCTGCCCCTGTGTTCCAGGACCAGCCCTTTCCACGTCTCTGTCCTTACCAGTCTCTGTGTAGCTTCTTTTTCTTTTCAGTCATTGGATATAGAACTCCAGTTCAGGTGTCCTTCTGTTCTTAATTCAGCTTAACTACAAAACACTTCAGCTGTAACTCTGGTTCAGTGCTGGGAGGAGGTGTGTGTTGCTTTCACCGGTTCTGCCGCTATCTTCTTGTCCTCAACCTAAGTGTTTTGAGATGGATGAATGGAGCAAGAAAATGTGGTGTACATATTCAGTGGAATATCATCCAACCTTAAAAAGGAAGAAAATGCTGTCATTTTGGACAACATGGGTAAACCTACAGAGTATTATAATAAGGGAATTAAACTGGAAAGAGAAAGACAAATATCTCATGATATCACTTATAAGTGGAATCAATTTTTTAAAAAGTTGAGCTCATAGAAAGTGTATAAAAGTGGTTGCCTGAGGATGGGTGTGGGAGGAAATAGAGAGAGGTTAGTAAAAGTGCAAAATGTTCAATTACAAAATAAATAAGTTCTGAGTAATGTACAATATGTTGACTTGAGTTGGTAACAGTTTTATATAATTGAAATTGTTTTAAATATTCTCACCAAAAAAATAAAAGAAGAGTAAATATGTGAGGTGATAGATATGTTAATTAACTCAATGAGGGCAGCCCTTTTACAATATATTCTTATATCAAATCATTGCATTTTATAATTGTATACTTTAAATGTCTTACAGTTTTATTTTTCAATTATGCCTAAATAAAGCTATAGGAAAAAAGATAAACAAACATAACAAGCATTTCTACTTAGAATATTTGAGTTTTGCAGGAAATGATAGCTAAAACTGAATTTTCTGCCTTTCTTTTTTTCCCCCCTTTTCTCAACACATATATAATATACTATTGTTTTTTTCCTAGTCTCTCTCCCTTTTAACTCTCCCTCCTGTTTAAAGTTTTACTTATTTTATTTCCTGATTTTTAAACCACCTCTGTTCTCTTTCTTCCTCTCTAATTCATGTAAAGCTTAGGGAAGTTCTAAATTACTTTCCTCTTTTGGCATTGATTATTTCAGAAAATGGTCATTTTATTCTATGACTACTACTCTGTACTTAGGAAACCTAATTTTAATTCAGGTAACATAACTGGAAAAATCAGTGAGTTTCTAGCTCATTCTCTATTGCTTTGTTCAATTTATTTTACATTATAAAAGCAGTAATATCAAATATCACTATAAACTTTTTTACGAGAATAAAAACAACAATCCAGACCTTCTATTTTCTAACAGTAGTTGTTATTTCAGCTTCCAGGCATAGTAAGCATTGTTCAGTATGACTTCCATTAACTTGTTAAATAATTAGATTGAAATGCTATGTGTTTTTTTATTTTTTTTTATTTATTGACTAAAAATGTAACTAACCTTTGTATTTGTACTATTTGAAACTAAACCTCCTTTTTTTAATTTTTATTTTTTTGGTTAATCCGTACCCGAGGATATTTTTCCATTGATTTTTTTTTTTTAGATAGAATAGAAGGAAGGAAGGGAGAGAGAAAGAAATAGAGAGGAGGAAGAGAGAAAGAGAGATCGATGTGAGAGAGACACATCGAATAATTGCCTCCTACCAAACCCTGACCAGGGCCGGGGACTGAACCTGCAATCCAAGTACATGCCCTTAACCAGGAATCAAACCCACGGCCCTTTGGTTCGAAGACTGACGCTCTAACCACTGAGCAAAACTGGCCAGGGTTAAATCTCCATTTTTTATTTTTCTTCCAAATGTCAAAATATATGATCTCCCTGTCTCTCTCTAAAAAGAATGAAATATAAACATTATTTTAAGTAAATTTTTTTCTAAAATCAAGCAAAAATAAAAAAATACTGGCTAAGTTAAAGGAATAACAAATATTACAGAAACCAGGTTTCAATTTTAGTTTTTGCAGCAAGTTTTCTCAGGATTGTACAGCAATTCTTATGGTTATGAAGAACTAGGCTATGGTAAGGTCTATGTGGTTGTAATTCTTACTGGTTGCTGAACATAATTATAGTATTTTATGTATACTGAGAAATTTACATATTAATAAAGTGTCTTGTAATTTTCACTCCAAATAATAGAAATACTGGGTGTAGGGTATATGGGGTATTTTGGAACCAACTTTGCAACTTTTTTTGTAAATCTAAATCTGTACTAAATTAAGAGATTATGAAGACACTGTAATGCTTTGGCTACCACTCAGCAGAATTTGAAAGGAGTCAAGAATTTGGTTTGAGCAGCTCTCCTGCCTTCCATAAAGACATAAAGAGTAGCTTAGTTTTCACCATAAAGTAAAACATTCAAGATCTCCTCTTCTAAATTGATTTTCAAGCCTCTCAAAGGGACTCTTTGTGCTTATTACATAGTTAAGTCAGCAGTAGTGATCTAAAACTTCTCATCTGCAGACAGGCAATGGACAAGTTAAAATAGAGCCATTGTGTATGACCACTCTCAGAAGACCTAATGCCACGTGACTAGGGACAGGGCTGCTCTGACTATGAAAACCTAGGATAGTATCACCTTGCATATCTCTAATTGTCTGTGCTCAAGTGGAAGGTGGCTTAGTGTTTATTCTCAAATTCACTTGCATAGTGATAGTCGCTTGCATATTTTCTGGGTAAAGCCCAGTCAATAGGCAGACAACATTATCTCCATACTATAGGAAGTAATGACTCAGCACAGCCAGGCCCAAATTGCACTGACCTTTTTTCTGTTGTTGTTTATCCTCACCCAAGGATATTTTTTCAATTGATTTTTAGATAAGAGTGGAAGGGAGGGAAGGAGAGAGAGAAGGAGAAATATCAATGTGAGAGTTACATCAATTGGTTTCTTCCTTTGTGAGCTCAATCAGGGCCAGGGATCGAACCTGCAACCCAGGTACATGCCCATGACCCGGAATCAAACCTACAACCCTTCAGTTCCTAGGCTGACGCTCTAACTGCTGAGCCAAACCGGCCAGGTCTGCACTGACCATTTTACGTGTATGTGTGTGTGGTATGTGCCCCTAGCGGAAACCAAACCCAGGATTCTCTGGTCCGCAGGCCGATGCTCAACCGCTGAGCCAAACTGGCCAGGGCTGCCCTGACCTTTTTGATAGCCATGTCACATCCTATAGTGATGGTCAGTTAGGCTGCCCAGTTCACACTTAGCTTTTTTCTTAAGCACTGGAGATTAACAAGATTTATTTCCCTGTCTCACTATATTTCTGATTTGTATCTTCATGCATTGATCTCTATTTCTTAGCTCCTTTATTTTTGGATTTGAGTATTTCCCTTCTGCATGCACTTTTCTCTTTGAAACCCTTAATACGTGCTAAGAAGAAATAAATAATTAATTGATTTTAAGATCTTAAAGACCCCAGATAGCTCTGATTTTCTGTTTTACAAGTAATTGGAAATCAAAGTCATATTGAAAGTGTGACTGCAATAGTGCCCCTAAAATATGCATTTGAGGTTTAGGGGCAGCTATGGTGTAATTATTATTATTATGATAAAATAATTGGCTCTTTTTTTCCAGTATTTTTTGTGGGGGCAGGATTTTGTACTTTATTTTGAAAGTCAGGGTAGATTCTCCAGAAGTAAAACCTCTGAAGAGGGAAGTACTTGTTTCTACAGTGGAGAGGTCTTTTTGGAACGAGATTTTATAAAAAGGATATTGAAGCAGCAATAAACTTGAGGCATCTACTTCTAAATTCACATGATCTACCAGGAAGCTGAGAGTCTCCTCTTTAAAAATGCAGGGCTCACACCCCTTGACTAGCACAGATATGCTAATTTTCTTTCCTGTTTAATTTGTCATTATTAAAATCATCACCACTATGAAAAACTATGCATTTTCTACCAGTGGCTCAGAATCCTCTTCTGAGCAGCTTACAAATACAAGTCCATATGCCTTCCTGAGCAGATACTTTTGCAGTCAATGCTGCCCAACATGTAAAATGAGACGGATGCATCAAGTTCTTGGATAGTACAAATAGTCTTACTTATCTGTTTCCCAGTGTACTCAGCACAATGTCCTGTTTCTAGGTGCTTAAGAAATATTTGTTGCATTGTGTTGAATTATAGTGAGAAGAGGCAGAAACAGGCAAAGTGAGTATCATGCCAAATCCCTTAATTCCTCAAATCTACATATGGCCAACAACAAACTGTAAATTAGAAGTGCCGTAGATATATTTAACTTCTATTTAAAATTCTCACCAAGTTAGTGCTTGTAAATTAAACACTCTAGTCACATTCCTGGAAGGAAGCTAAGCACCAAGATGGAAAATTAGAGTGGTCTAGTCTAGTGCTCATCTTGGCATTGCTGTTTGGAAGCAGAAGCCCCAAGAAAGATGCACCATGGTTCTCAGCCTTACTTCCCTTACTTATGTGGTAAAGGGGGAAAGAGAAGCAAACACCAACATTAAAAAAAAAAAAATGTAATCACTTAAAAGAAAATAGAAATTCTACAAATACCCATATTTAACTCTGATAAACCACTGTCGTTACCACCATGCTAATAAATGGCAAAAAAACAACAACCAGTTTTCAAAAGCAATATAGAGTTATTCATCTTAAAGCATCTGAGTCTTATCCTTGGAGCAGAGAGGACATAAGTAATTACCCATATTTTAGATAACATGTCTGTGCCAGGATCATATGAAAACAATACTAGGAGCTCACTCTGGATTGCCTCGGCTTAACTCTAGCTGGATACTGTGTGACTCCCTTTTTCCTAGAAAGAGGGGCAGCACCAAATGTTGAAATGTTATGGAATTGAAGATTTCCTCCCCAAGCAAGGCTCCAAGCATGAACACCAAAATTTTCCAGCTTCCCAAGGTCTTTGATATCAGGTAGTTTGTATCACACTTATAAATATCTGACACTCAAAATCCAGACAGCCTAGGGCCAAACAGCTTCTGTATCCCATCATTAAGAAAGTTATTTTCTCATATGTATAAAATGAGATTCCCACATATCCCTCCACTGTAATAAAACTCACAATCTGTGGTGCAAACTTCTTTTTTTTTTTTGAATATTTTGTTTGGACAGAGTGGGAGAGAGAGAGAGACAGACAGACAGACATTAATGTGAAAGGGACACATCAAGTGGTTGCCACCCACACAACCCAACCAGGGCCGGGGACAAACTGCAACCAAGGCACGTGCCCTTAGCGGGAACCGAACCCGGGTCTCTCCGGACCACAGGCCAATGCTCTAACCGCTGAGCCAAACCAGCCAGGGCAGTGGTGCAAACTTCTTGACCCAGTGTTCTTCTCCACAGAGAGAACGGAGACTAGGGGACTAGCCATATCTCTGACTTGCTGACCCTAGAGTTGTGAATATTTTCTTTCCCTTATAATTCTTGTTCTTTAATCCATGTGATGTGATAGTTTGAAAATCACTGGCTCTTTACTCCACCAGTAGAGTACTTTAAGGAATCATTGGACACAACAATATCATAGGAAGAAGAGTATAAACTTTGCACTCAAAAGTTATAGATTCATTGAATGAAGTTCCATGAGTCTCCATTTCCTCCACTCCAAAATGAGATTGATAACCACTTTAGTATGAGTTGGATATTGAACAAAATGGTAAATGTAAAGCACTTAGCATAGGCTATGACACAAAGTATGGAGTAGATATTTTATTTCTTTTTTATGACTTTTCCAAGATCTTCTATTGTTTCTCACCATACTTACCTTTTAGTTCAAAATTGAGAAAGAAATTTTGGAAATTATTGAGAGACTATTGAAAAAGTTCCTTCAGATCAAGGCTAGGAGTAGAGAGGAGCAAGGCAAGGAGGCATACCAGGAAGAAAGATGACTTTAGAACAAGGGTGCACAATTTTTAGGAAATTTTATTTATTTATGAATTTAGGTGTGCTGGAATATCACCATTCCTCTAGGCCTAAGCAAAGGACATTTCAGATACATTTTCTATTATTCTTTATTTATCCTTAAATAAAGATGGATGTTGAGTTCTTTACTTCTGGTGTCTGTGAGGTCTCCCTGGTATCCAAGACATACACCAACCGGTACCAAATAACACAATAGCAAGGTCTTTGCTTTTAGAAAGTATCATTATTATGTCTTATAAACTTCCCTGAAAACTATCTTAAGTGGTAACAGTTCCTGAACAGGCTATGCTGTCCAGAGGCTGTCACACTATGTTTTTTTTTTTTCTTTTTTTATGACAATAGTATTTATGTTGGGCAATGACAACAGCAGCACCATAATCACTCTGGAATTCAACTTGGAAAGACTCATAACTCTTTAAATAAGTATAATAGCTTTCAAGCTGTCAGAACAAAGGAGGGATTGTTTATAACAGCAACATCTTACCAGGATAAAGAAACAAATGGAATCTTGTATATACCAGATGAGACAGTGAACCTACCATTAATATGAACTACAGTGTTTTCTATGTATGAAAAAAAGGCATTTACAATCTTTCTGTTCTCATTTTCTAAGTCAGTCAGACTTCTTGACTTAAAATATACACTTGTAAAGGACATATTGAGAATTAAAAGTGTAGAGCAGTCAGACAAAATACTAGTTCAAAAGGCAAGGAACTTTATTATGATTGGTATTTATCCTCAAAGCTGCTCTATTTTTAAATTATATTAACTCTGATGTACACTCAGTTCATAAAGAATAAATACTTTTAAGTTTTTCTATCCCAGGGGACATTAATGATGAGTGCAGATGAATGCTAAAATCGTGTTCAAAAAGGAAAGAAACCAAATAATTTCTTATCAAAGTTGGAGAAAAATAAATAGTGTATTCCGTCTGGAGCCAGTTGCATATGTAGAAAGGTGATATTGAAAACTATGTCTTGAAGTTATATGAAATTTGTAATTTGTTAACCATGTTCAGATATTGCAACTGGGAGTTGCAGGTACAACAGGTATATATGTATGTATACTTGTTTTAAGAGCCTCTTCAGTCCCAGAGTTCTCATTCATCGACTTTGTCAAGATACATGAAATTCCCATCTAATTCTCTATAGCAAAGTTGGAAAGACACTGGATTTGGATTCAGAAATTTATCTTTATCATTTACCAGCTGTAACTCACCGTGAGGACAATCACTTCATCTCTTTGAAGCTACTGTCTCATTTCTAAAATGTAATTATTTGAACATGATGCTTGCTAGGATCCCTTTCAGTTCTAACATTCTATGATTATGTATTATTCTCTCCTTTTTAGCTCACTTCCAAATCTTCTATATTTAAACCAAGAACAAGGAAGACAAACAGCAAAAGTATTCCAGGATGCAGGTTCAAGAGCAGAGTCAGATGCTATGAGAGTCTCTCCACACCAAGAGAAACACATCAAGGATTCAGAGATGGGGACTGAGCCAAGGTGCAGCTCACAAGCACCAGAGACTTGAGGAGAGTAGATCTGGCTAGGAGCACAGGTACTGCTTGTACTATACTGTCTATCTAAAGCTGCTGCATGATATGGCATGTAGGGCATGCCTAGACGTGCCCTATAACAAGAAACAGGGAACCACTATGTAACAATTGCCACAGCAACCAAAAGAAGCCGTTTTTGTTTTTTTTGTTTTTATCCTTACCTGAGGACATTTTTCCATTTTTTTGTTCAGATAGAGGGGGAGGGAGAGAGAGAGAGAGAGAGAGAAACATCAACGTGAAAGGGACACATCGAGTGGCTGCCACCCGCACAACCAACCAGGGCCAGGAACAAACTGCAATTGAGGTGCACGCCTTTAGCGGGAACCGAACCCAGGTCTCTCTGGACCACAGGCCGACACTCTAACCACTGAGCCAAACCTGCCAGGGCAAAAAAAGAAGCCCTTTTATAAGTTGATGGAAGCACCAATAAAGACTATATTTGCCTACTTATCAAACTTTATCCAGATCAGAAGACTGCCTAGATTTGAACAGCTGAGATGGAAGGAGATGCATCTGGGGCAGAACATGACCCTAGTTAGGCTTTAGTTCTTTAGTTTGCTCTTATAAACATTTCCTTACAACACTTTTAGTGTTCCCCTTCATTTCTCCTTTCTATTTTCTTTTTCTTCCTCTTTTTCCTCTCCTATTAAACTTCTGATTATGATTGTGTATAGTTTTAAAAGTTCTAGCTAATTCTAATTACAACAATTAATGTATTTCATTAAAGACAGCACTTTCTTTTTTATTTATTTTTTAATGTTCGCCTGAGGACATTTTTTCATTTTTTGTTCAGATAGAGTGGGGGGGGGAGAGAGAGAGAGAGAGAGAGAGAGAGAGAGAGAGAGAGAAAGAGAAACATTGACGTGAAAGGGACACATCAAGTGGCTGCCACGCACACAACCCAACCAGGGCTGGGGACAAACTGCAACTGAGGTACATGCCCTTAGCGGGAACTGAACCGTGTCTCTCTGGACCACAGGCCGACACTCCAACCGCTGAGCCAAACCGGCCAAGGCGGCACTTTCTTTTTAAGTCAATTCTATTGTTTCATATTTTATGACATATCAATCAATGGCAGATTTTAAAATATTTTTCTGAGAAATTGGTGTGATTAAGAAAAAGATAGAATGGTACCTGTCATGGGGATTTAGAACATTCCAGTTAAAAAGTCAATGATGTGGTGATCAAAAATAGAACAAAGTAGGTCCAGAGGCATGGATGCATGGGACAGAAGGACAGATCTCGCAGGGGAGGGGGCATGGAGGCAACAGGAAGTTATTAACCAGAGAACATCTATGCATATGGACACAGACAATAGTGTGGGGAGGGTCAGGGTGGGGTGGAGGCTGGGTGAATGAGGGCAAGGGGGGAGAAAATGGGGGACATCTGTTATACTGTCAATAATAAAATACAGGTAAATCTTATGGTATGTAAATTATACCTCAATAAAACTTTAATAAAGTAGATATGAAAAGATTTCAGCAACAGCAACTCTTGGAACAGTGTGAAATTAATCATCTGAGAAATAAAGTAAAGCAAGAAGTGTCTAGGGAGAATCTCTGCAGTGGGGCCACTAAAGCTTGAGATGTTGATTCCTGGATATCACAGCTCTCATGTGCTACTAGGAATAATCCCTGAAATAATATTAGCCCAAATCCCACTAATGCATGAAGAGTCCTGAGTACATGCTCTGAACGCTGAACTACAGTTTGTATGATCAACATGAAATACTGTATTATTGAAGCCTAATGTCATCTATAATTTTTAGTTGCCTTAATTATAGTCTGCATCTGTTATGCAAAGCTAAAAGTAATATAACTGTTACCATCAAAATGTATTTTCTAAAGGAATGTCTATACAAATGGCACTGTAGTGGATGCTTTACAGGTTGAGGAGATTTAAAGGGTCCCGATTTAAAGTGAATGATGGGTTCTATTATATATCTGGTGAAATTTGATAAGATCTTAATTCTTTCTTTAATTTTTTTGAGATAAGGATCTATGTCCTCAAGGACAACTAAGTTCTCCGTTTCAGCATTCCTGGAACTCTGTGTTAGGTGTACCTTCTCATATAATTTATAGCATGTTTGCTATGAATTTTCCAGCTTCAGTTAAAGGCTTTTCTTCTCTGGGGGCCTCAAAACATAATACATTTTTTCATATTTTTCTTTCAAAATAATAGGGTTATTTAGAAATAAATAAGAGGTAAAGAAAAAACGTATAAATTACCATGATAATAGTTTTTATTTTATCAGGTACTTACATGTAGCTGTGTATAATTGTCACAGAAAGATAGAATACTTTCCTTTGATGAGAAAAACACCACAAATATTTTTTATTATATATAGAAGACTTTATTTACTCTTTTGCTAAAAACTGCCATTTTAATTGGTAGTTTCAAAATTTTAAATGATTATAATTTATTTAGATTATCATATGCCATTTCTTCCTCCAAAAGCATAGGAGCAGATGTATATCTATGATATCAAAATAATTACTAGGTAATGAAAAATTTCACAAGCATGGGAGTTTTTTTTTAATAACATTTATTGATAATTTTTTTTATTTTTTACTTATTAATTTGTTTTTGTTACAGATGTTTCTCATTTTTTCCCCATTGAAACCCTCCTACCCTTCCCCCCACTCCATCCCCAGCTTTGTTGTCTATGTTCATTGGTCTTGCATACATACATGTAAGTTCTGTGGTTTATTTCTTCCCCCACAAACTCTCCCTCCTCTGAGGCTTGTTAGTCTGTACCCCACCTCTATGTGTCTGGGTTAATTTTGTTCAGCAGTTTGTTTAGTTCATTATATTTCACAAATAAGTGAGATCATGTGATATTTGTCTTTCTCTGATTTGACTTGTTTCGCTTAGCATCATACTCTCCAGGTCCTTCCATGCCATCTCAAAGGATAAGAGATCTTTCTTTCTTACGGCTGCATAGTATTCCATTGTGTATATGTACCACAGCTTTTTAATTCACTCATCTACTGATAGACACTTGGGTGGTTTCCAGATCTTAGCTATATTGTCAATAGTGCTACTATGAACATGGGGGTACATATATTCTTTCTGATTGATGTTTCAGGCTTGTTAGGGTATATTCCTAGAAGTGGAATCACTGGGTCAAATGGAAGTTCAATTTTTAACTTTTTGAGGTAACACCATAGTGTTTTCCACAGTGGTTGCACCAGTCTGCATTCCCACCAGCAGTGTACTAAAGTCCTCTTTTCTCCACACCCTCGCCAACACTTGTTGCTTGATGATTTGTTGATGGCAGCCATTCTGACAGGTGTGAGGTGGTACCTCATTGTTGTTTCAATTTGCATCTCTCTGATGATTAGTGATGTTGAGCATTTCTTCATTTGTCTCTTGGCCATTCGTATGTCCTGTTTGGAGAGGTGTCTAAGTCCTCTGCCCATTTTATAATTGGGTTCTTTGTCTTCCTTTTGTTGAGCTGTATGAGCACTCTGTATATTTTGGAAATTAATTCCTTATCTGATGCATCATTGGTGATTATGGTCTCCCATATAATGGGATCCCTTTCTGTTTCGATGGTTGTTTCTTTTGCTGTGCAGAAGCTTTTGAGTTTGATGTTGTGTTCATTTTCTCCTTTGTTTCTATTGCCTTAGGTGTTGTATCAGTGAAAATTCTGTTGCGTATGATGTCTGAGATTTTGTTGCCTACATTTTCTTCTACAATTTTAATGGATTCATGAGTTACATTTTAGTCTTTTATCCATTTTGAGTTTATTCTTGTGTATGGTGTAAGTTGGTGTTCTGGCTTCGTTTTTTGGCAAGTAGCTGTCCAATTTTCCCAACATCATTTATTGAAGAGGCTGTCTTTACTCCACTGTATGCTCTTGCCACCTTTGTCAAATATTAATTGAGCATATTGTCTTTGGTCAATTTCTGGGTTCTCTGTTCTGTTCCATTGATCTATCTGCCTGTTCTTGTGCCAGTACCAGGCTGTTTTGATTACAGTGGTTTTGTAATATAACCTGAAATCTGGTACTATGACCCATCCTACCTTGTTTTTCTTTTTCAAGATAGCTGTGGCTGGATAATTTATTTTTTTGAAGCTGAAAATTTTGCATCTGTCAGTTTTTGTTCTATTGGAGACAATGCTAAAATAGTAATATGTGTTTGGTACTTATCAATATCATATCAAGACAGGCAGAAGTCAGAAAAATTGAGCTATTGAGTGTAATAGCTGAAGAAATAATTCTGCTTTTTGTTGTTTTGGAACATAAATTTTGGAAAAATGTTTTTAGGACTTAAAAACATTAGCAAAATTTTTTTTAAAAGTTTAAAATGTTATTTTGGGGGGATCAATAAGTGAAATGCAGAGAAGTAAGCAGAATAAAATATTTATTTGTATCCAATAATCCTGACCTATTGGTCTACAGCATAGGCATTAGGTATGTCTTCCAGAGAAACATCTTCCTCTATATCTTGCCAGTATCAGTGGTTAAGGAACTGTCATGGAAAGACAGACCAATTTTAAGCTAATAAAAATAAATGTCTTTATAAAACATCATAACGAAGAAAGACTCACATTTCTCTTTGGCTTGCATTGGAGTAGAGAGCTATTTTTGTTCACAGATTTACTTTGGAGTCTATTAACCAGCTAAAACCAGTGGCTACATAGGAAAAATCCTGAATACAGATATTTACAAAATATAAGTGAGAACTGGATCATTGAAAAAAGTGTTCTAAAGGAGTGGGGCTTTACAGACAGGCATAACAGGGTGGCCATCAGGGGTGGAAAAAGAATTGTCTTGGGATTTATTAGAAACCACTGGCCTTCAAAGAGCAGTTTCAGTCACCCCAGGAAGGTCAAGCAATCAAGGGCCCAGGATCAGAAGCTTTCAGATGTGTTGATCATCACAGATTTAGTCTGCTATAATAAGATTTGACAAATTTCTGTTTCTAGAGCTTAGTTACTCTGTTTCATTTATGTCCTCCTCAGTCATCAGCAAAATCTCTTGTTCAGAATCTGCACAAGGGATTGTTTTCTGGCACCAGCTAGAAATCACATTTGTGGTGTCCTGCCCTTCTGGTCAAGACACTCAAGACTCCACAGGCGCAGGCAGCCTAAGATCCTCTGTCTGCTTTGCATGAAAAGAAAGCCTCCCATCCCATCCCATAATCAACCAAGTTCAAGCTCAATCACACAAGCTTCGACTCTGCAAACTTCACAGGCTACAAAATTTAAAATTACACCAATCCCTAATAAGTAAGGGGTATCTAATCATCTATGGTTTTTCCTGTATTTAATTCTTGAAGTTGAATTCATAATAAATGAAAACCAGTTTTTGGAGGGAGCCAGAGATTCTCACAAGGAACATAAGGTTTCCTATTTCTTTATTTTTTTTAAATTCACTTCTCTGATTTTTTTTCTTTGTTTGTTTTTAGTCACAGAATATACTGTCATTCTAGGTAATAATAAAAACCTAAACAAATTACTATTTATTGAGTTCCTTCTTGTGCTCCAAGCACTATGCTAGACATTTTACATTTAGATTCAAAACATTAAATTTTTACATAAATCTTATATAACAGAAATTGGTAGTAACAGAAGAAACTGAAAGTCAAGCCTGACTAGTGTGGCTCAGTGGACTGAATGTCGTCACATAGACTGAGAGGTCCTGGTTTGATTCCCAGTCAGGGCACATGTCCAGGTTGTGGGCTCGATCCCCAGTAGGGAGCATGCAGGAGGCAGCCAACAGAGGTTTCTCTCTCACATAGATATTTCTATCTCTCTCTCTCTCTCTCTCTCTCTCTTCCTTTCTCTCTAAAAAAAAATAAAATAAAATAAAAAATTTTTTAAAAGAAAAAGAAAATCAAAATTGGAAAAGACTTTGGGAATACTTCTGTATCAATTTGCTTCATCTCATTTTCAATCTTTGATTATATGAGCTATGGTGCAAAGAGCATCCTGTGTCCCCTTATAAATATACACCAGGGTTTATAATACAGAGTCATAGAATCATTAGTTACAGAGTTAAAAACAACTTCAGTTGATCAAGATATGGATTACACATTTAGCCAGTGGTAATTATGTGGTATTCTCCATAGCAATACATGGATCTAGTACCAAAAATGCTCATTTGGGGGGATCTTTTGCTCCCTATCCACTCCCCATAAGTATAGTCTCTAGTAGGGGGATCTTTGTCCCTGGAGGAGAAAAGTTTCCACCAGAAGACATAGTCAAGTTTTTACTAAATCTAAAGTTACACCTCCTGCTTCTCATTTTGGACTGTTTATTACACCAGACAAACAGGAAAAGGAAAGAGTTGCCATCCTGACAGAAGTAATCAACCCAGATAATCATGAAGAGGTAGGGGTACTGTTCATAATAGGAACAGGAAGGCATATGTAGGTCTGGAGCCCATCAGATTCTCTCTGGTGACTCCCTTTCCAGTTATAATTATAAATGGGCAATTGCAGCCACTGTGGCCTGCCAGAACAAGGCCCCTGGGTCTTCAGTCACTCAAGCATGAAGCGGCCGTTCCACTGGACCAGCAATCTTCCTCAGCACCAGTGCTGGCCAGGAGTTAGGGGAATTTTGAATGCATGGAAGAAAAGGCAGATAATGTTTATCAGTTATGGCTTTAGAAACAACTAAGTTTTCCCACTAAACTTGTTAATTTATTTTGAGAAATCATAGCTGGATGGCATGTTGAAGAAGCAATGACAGAGGAAACTTAATGTTGGGTCAAGGAAATCAGAGTTGGACAAGGAGATCGTATCAGCACTCTGTGCGGCTCTGATCTTGTACTCTAGTCAACTTTAGTATCTGTTTCTGCATCTGCATACCTATCACATAGCCAGCCTTGAACTGAAGAGGAATCAACACTTCTAGGAGCAGCTGTCAATCAGTGATTTTCTAGAATTTGTCTGTACATTTTCCAGTTACCCTGCCCTTTGGGTGAGATTATTGTAATGCAGATATTTCCTGCAGATTTAATCTCCAGTTGTTTTCTATAATAGTGAGTTCAATAATAACACCTGCCTTCTACTTCTGTATCATTCTTCTTTTCTCCTATTGGTATTACTTACATTACTTGTACTTAAATTTTTGTCCCACATACTGCTTCTGCAATCATGCAAATTAGGACTCCAGGTCTCATCTATATGCAGGCATCTTCATTCCAGCTCACGGAATTCAAGGTCATATCTCCACATTGGAATGGGACTGTATACGCATCTAATTTATGACGGGACAACAGGGTGCCATCACTGACTTTGGGTTTCCCTTCTGGTCTTTGAACCACTAAATTTCCTGTCACTGCTTTTTAAGTTTGGATATGTTTAATTCAATTTTCGGAATAAAACTAAAACAATGAGGTATCATGTCACTTCTGTTAGACTGACAAAAACGAGAATGTTGGTTAATGCCATGTGTTGGCAGAAATCTGAGGCCTTAGGAGTATTCATGTATTATCTGCTGAAGGTGAATACTGGTGCAGCCATTCTGCAGAACAGCCTGGCTGTGATCAATTACAATAAGTTTTCACCTACTCTGAGACCCAGCAATTCTGCTCCTGTATACAATGCGGAGTGGATCCACAAGAAGATGTGTAAGAAAGTTCAGCACAGTGTTGTTGGCAGGAAATTGAAACCAATGCAGGCATCAACCACAAGAAAGTCAATGGTAAGATGTGTGGCTGCTCATCTTGTAGTACACGTATAGAAGCAATGGACTAATTATCTACACAGTAACTTGGATAGATCTTAACAATTGTTGCTAGATAGAGAAGAAATCACAAAAAGATATATAGCATAGCTATTTTGTGTATATTAAATATACATACAAACAACAATTCATCGGTAAGAGTACACCAACTGTGGTCTAAACCCATAGAGAAGAGGAATAAGGAAAAACAAAACAAACAAAACAAGAACGTGCCCCATTAGGACCAATGATAACAATGTGCTAAGTACTGACAAATTAACCCAAACCTTGGCATGTAAAACAAAACAAAACAAAACAAAAAAAGATTTTGAGTATTTCTATAGGTTTGCTATACATGGAAGTTTGAAGTTTGACACAAGCTTAGTTTGTTTTGGAAGTACCCATTAACTCATTTAATAATTTTCTTGTTGGTACCTATTAATTTGCTTTTAATTTATTTCTATTACAAATAGTGTTGCAATAAGTAGCCTTCTGTGCCCACGTACAATACATGTAGCTCTACAGAGAGAAGCAGTGAGATATAATGGTTAAAAATGCTGGGTCCCTCCCTGGCTGGTTTGGCTCAGCGATTAGAGCGTCAACCTGCAGTCCAGAGAGACCCGGGTTTGGTTCCTGCTAAAGGCACGTACCCTGGTTGCAGTTTGTCCCTGGCCCTGGTTGGGTTGTGCGGGTGACAACCACTCGATGTGTCCTTTTCACGTCGATGTTTCTTTCTCTCTCTCTCTCTCTCTCTCCCCCTCCCACTCGATCTGAACAACAACAACAAAAAAATGGAAAAATGTTCTTGGGTGAGGATGAAAAAAAAAAAGAATGCTGAGTCCCATTTTGGAATCCTGGCTCTGCTACTATGCGTCCTTCAGCAATCTAGTTAACTGTTCTGGGCCTCAGTTTCTTTTCTTTTTTTTTTTTTTTATCCTCACCTGAGGACATTTTTCTTTTTTCTTTTTCTTTTTGTTCAGATTGAGTGGGAGGGAGAGAGAGGGGAAGAGAGAGAGAGAGAGAAACATAGATGTGAAAGGGACACATCAAGTGGCTGCCATGACCCAAGCAGGGCCGGGGACAAACTGCAACGGAGGTACGTGCCCTTAGCGGGAACCGAACCCGGGTCTCTCCGATCCGCAGGCCAACGCTCTAACCAGTGAGCCAAACCGGCCAGGGCTGGACCTCAGTTTCTTAATAATAATTATACATACTTAAGAGTTACAGTGATAATAAAATGAGCTGATATTTCTAAAGCACTTAGAATAATGCTGGTATACACTGAGCACTCAATCAATGATGGACATTACTAATCCTATTGTTTAAGCACATATTTCCAAAGGATGAAATTACAGATATGAAATTTCTTGCTTATAGGGTACACATTTTACATGTTTAACCAACCCCCCCCCCCCCCCAGTGGGCCATATCAACTTAGTCTACCATCAAAGGTGTCCACAAATGTAATGTTTCCACTTTGGCCAAAATTAGATATCTTTTTCCTTTTTACTCTTTTCCATCAAACTGGTTAATAAAACATTACACTCTACCTTACATTCCTCGGTTAAAAGTGCCTATGTGAACCTTTTAAACTTTTAAGGCATATTCTTTCAAAAACTGGCATATTAACAGATTAATCCTAACCCGTTTTAGACAAAAGAGGCTTCAATCAACTTTCGTATTTATTCAACTTATGACCTGTAACGGAATTAAGCTTAGCATGGAGCAGCCTAAACACTGGCTTACTGATTCTGCCATTATTTTCTTTCTGGCCAGATGGGCTATTGTGAGATATAAATAATCATGATTATATCAGAGTGGTGTTGTTGTATTTCTTGTCCTAAAATTCACAAACCTCATCCTGATTAAAATCAAGTCTCCAAGCAGCCAGAATTGAAAATAAATTGACGTAGAATTACTAAACATTGGATTATTTTATAACATTGCTTTTGCTTTTTAATTTTTTCATGTCATGTAAGATTTCAACAGCATAATTTTAATCCCAGTGCCTAATTTGATTCTCTGACCTTAAAGAAATATAAATGTTTATCATACCTTTGTTAGACTCAAATGCCAGTTCATGAGGATTTAGAAAATGTCAGCCAATATTGCCAAAGGGGCTCTTTGTTAAGTTCATTTAAAAAAAAAATTAAAGGACATGTAATCCTAGGATCATTTATATGGGTGAACAAACTAAAAATCTAAAAGAGAAGTGACTGCCTGTCAGAATTATCTGTAATCTATAATGACTTCTATTGAGTTCCTACAAAAGTTCCCCAAGGAAAACATTTTTTTTTTAATTTGGTGTGCTATATATTTGGACCATTCTCCCTCTTCTATCCCAAACATATCGTGGATGCACAGAACCTCTGTTGATCTCATAGCGACCATCAATATAGAAAGCCTGCAGATATGAAGAAAGAGGAGGAAGAGTCAGAACATGTGTTATGTCATCCATCTTTGTAAGAAACAAGTACAGTAAATGTTATTTGAACACTAAGTTTGCTGCCCTGTATTCTCAGTTTACTACTTTGGGAAATTGAATAAAATCTACAACTTAAATTATTTGTATTTTCAGTATTAAATAAGGTTATTAATGATTTCTTGCATAATTCTTGTATTAAATGTTTCTATACTCCAAAGTTTAGGTTATGTTTCAGGGAGCTTGTCTGTCTATTGACTCAGAACCTCACCGAGGAAATAGGGTAAAGCATATATTAATAGCACAGAATCTTCAAGTTTGAAAACATGATGGTCACAAAAATCCTTCCTAATGGTTTTAGTATAATACCCTTCTACTATATCTCAGGTTATGCTTTGTGGAGAATGCTACTTTATCAAAGTGACTCATTTCTGCTTGCATAATTGGTGAACACTGATTCTCATCAATACATTTTTAGCATAATTCCTCACTGACATCCCAGTGAAATAAAGCAGAGAATTCTTTTCAAATGACTCTTGGCATTAATAGTCTTTTATCTTTTATGTATTTCCTTATTGGATCTACACAATAGACCAGGCAAGGCCAACATTCAAAAGTGCACTCTCTTTTATTATTACAAAGTATTTTGAGATTAAGACATTCTGATTATGAAAATCATAAAACAGTCCAACTATTAACTCCACTTTGGCTCATCAGAGATCATATATTCATTCAGCAAGTGTTTAATAAATCTGGACCATGCACAGGTTACTGTACATTGTAGAGGATTCACATATAAACAGACTTTCCTTTGTTCAGTGTGCCCAGATAGACCCTTAACTGTTTTATGATGTAACATAAAAAGATACAAGTTCTATAGGTTAGCAACAACACACCATGAAAATACAAATACTTTTTATTTTTTTTTATTTTTTCTTAATTATTAATTTATTTTTGTTACAGATGTTTCTCGTTTCCCCCCACTGATTCCCCGCGCCCCTTCCCTTTCCGCCCTCTACCCAGCTTTGTTGTCCATGTCCATTGTTTATGCACACATGCATAGAAGTTCTGTGGTTTATCTCCCCCCACCCCATCTTCTAGGGCTAGTCAGTCTGTACCCCACTTCCACGTCTCTGGGACTACCCCATTCCTCAGACTGTTATGTTCATTATATTCCACAAATAAGTGAGATCATATGATACTTGTCTTTCTCTGTTTGGCTTGTTTCGCTTAGGATGACACTTTCCAGGTCCCACCATGTCTTCTCAAAGGATAAGAGATCTTTCTTTCTTACAGCTGCATAGTACTCCATTGTGGATATGTACCAAAGCTGTTTTATCCATTAGTCTACTGATGGGCATTTGGGCTGTTTCCAGATCTTAGCTATTGTAAATAGTGCTGCTACAAACATGGGGGTACATATATTCTTTCGGATTGGTGTTTCAGGCTTCTTAGGGTATATTCCTAGAAGTGGGATCACTGGGTAAATTGGAAGTTCAATTTTTAATTGTTTGAGGTAACACCATATTGTTTTCCATAGTGGCTGCACCAGTCTGCATTCCCACCAGCAGTGGACTAGAGTCTCCTTTTCTTCACAGCCTCCCTAACACCTGTTGTTTGATGATTTGTTAATGGCGGCCATTCAGACAGGTGTGACGTAATACCTCATTTTAGTTTTAATTTGCATCTCTCTGATGATTAGTGATGTTGAGCGTTTCTTCATATGTCTCTCATCCATTTGTATGTCCTGTTTGGAGAGGTGTCTATTTAGTTCCTCTGCCCATTTTTTAATTGGGTTCTTTGTTTTCCTTTTGTGGAGTTGTATGAGCACTCTATGTATATTGGAAATTAACCCCTTATCTTATATATCATTGGAAATTATACTCTCCCATACAGTGGGTAGTCTTTCCATTTTCATGATTGTATCTTTTACTGTACAGAAGCTTTTGAGTTTGATGTAGTCCCATGTGTTCATTTTCTTCTCTGTTTCTATTGCCTTAAGTGATGTGTCAGTGAAAATTCTCTTGCATATGATGTCTGAAATTTTGTTGCCTACAGTTTCTTTTAGGATTTTTATGGATTCATGAGTCACATTTAAGTCTTTTATCCATTTTGAGTTTATTCTTGTGTAGGGTATAATTTGACGGTCTAGTTTCATTTTTTTTTTTTTGCATGTAGCTGTCCAAGTTTCCCAATACCATTTATTAAAGAAGCTGTCTTTACTCCACTGTATGCTCATGCCACCTTTGTCAAATATTAATTGAACATATTGCCTTGGGTCCATTTCTGGGCTCTCTGTTCTGTTCCACTGGTCTATAAGCCTGTTCTTGTGCTAGTACCAGGCTGTTTTGATTAGAGTGGCTTTGTAGTATAACCTGAAATCTGGTAATGTGATCCCTCCAACTTTGTTCTTCTTTTTCAAGATTGCTGTGGCTATTCCAGGTCTTTTTTGGTTCCATATGAACTTTTGAAGTATTTGTCCTAGTTCTGTGAAGTATGTCGTGGGTATATTTATAAGGATTGTATTGTATTTATAGATTGATTTGGGTAGTATGGACATTTTAATGATGTTAATTCTTCCAATCCATGAACAAGGTATGTGCTTCCACTTTTTTATATCTTCCTCTATTTCTTTTTTCAATGACCTGTAGTCTTCTGCAAATAGGTCCTTTATTTCTTTGGTTAAGTTTATTCCTAGGTATCTTAAATTTTTTGCCACAATGGTAAATGGGATTGTTTTCTTAGTTTCTCTTTCTGTGAGTTCATCATTGGTGTGTAAGAATGCCATTGATTTCTTGACGTTAATTTTGTATCCTGCTACTTTGCCAAATTAATTTCCTAGGTCTAGTAAGGTTTTGATGGAGTCTTTCGTGTTTTCTGTGTATAGTATCATGTCATCTGCGAATAATGACAGTTTCACTTCCTCCTTTTCAATGTGGATCCCTTTCATTTTTTCTTCCGGTCTGGTTGCTGTGGCTAAGACTTCCAGTACTATGTTAAATAAGAGTGGCGAAAGTGGGCATCCTTCTATTGTTCCTGTTCTTAAGAGAAATGCTGTTAGTTTCTGCCCATTGAGTATGATGTTGGTTGTTGGCCTTTCATATATGTCCCTTATTATGTCTAGATATGATCCCTCTATTCCCACACTGCTGAGCATTTTTATCAGAAATGGATCTGGATTTTGTCAAAGGCTTTTTTGGCACCTATTGATGTGATCATGTGGTTTTATTCTTCATTTTATTTATGTGGTGTATCACATTTATTGATTTGCAAATATTGTACCAGCCTTGCATCCCTGGGATGAATCCCACTTGGTCATGGTGAATAATTTTTTTTTTGGTGTTGCTGGATCTGATTTGCTAGTATTTTGTTCAGAATTTTGGTGTCTATGTTCATCAGGGATATTGGCCTGTAGTTTTTTTTCTTTGTAATGTCTTTTCGTGGTTTTGGAATTAGAATTATGCTGGTCTCATAAAACAAGTTTGGAAGTCCTCCTTCTTCTTGAATTTTTTAAAATAGTTTGAGGAAAATGGGTGTTAGTTCTTTTTTGAATGTTTGGTAAAACTCCCCCGTGAAGCTATCGGGGTCTGGGTTTTTGTTTGCTGGAGGAGTCTTGATTACATCTTCAATTTCTTCTGTTATTGGTCTGTTCAAGTTTTCTATCCCTTCCTGGCTTAGTTTTTGGAGACTATGTGTTTCTAGGAAGTTTTCCATTTTGCATAGATTGTCAAATGTGTTGCCATATAATTGTTCATAGTAGTTGTTGACGATCTTCTGTATTCCTGTGGTGTCAGCTGTTACTTCTCCTCTTTCATTTCTGATTTTCTGTATTTGAATTCTCTCTCTTTGTTCCTTGGTGAGTCTAGCTAATGGTCCATCAATCTTGTTTATCTTTTAAAAAACCAGCTCTTTGTTTTATTGATCCTTTGAATTGTTTTTTTTTTTTTGGACTCTATGTCATTTATTTCTGCTCTGATCTTTACTATTTCCTTCCTTCTACTTGCTCTAGGGTTTTCGATTTTTTTTTGCTTTCTTGTTCTTTAAGTTGTGAGGTTAGGTAGTCTATTAGAGATTTTTCTTGCTTCTTGAGGTAGGCCTGTAGTGCTATGAACGTCCCTCTCAGACTGCTTTTGCTGTGTCCCATAGGTTTTGTGTTGTTGTGTGTTCTTTATCATTGGATTCCAGAGAGTTTTTAATTATTTTCTTGATCGTCTCATCCCATTTGTTATTTAATAAAATGCTATTTAGCTTCCATGTGTTCAAATGTCTTTGCATGTTCTTGTTGCAATTGATTTCTAGTTTCATGCCATTGTGATCTGAGATGATGCTTGATATGATTTCAATCTTGTTGAAATTGTAGAGACTTAGTTTGTGTCCTAACATGTGGTCTATCTTTGAGAATGTCTCATGTGCACTTGAGAAGAATGTGCATTCTGTAGTTTTGGGGTGTAATTCTCTGCAGATATCTATTAAATCCATTTGGTCTAGTGCTTCATTTAGAGTCTCTGTTTCCTTGCTAATTTTTTGTCTAGAGGATCTATCCATTGATGTCAGCGGGGTGTTGAAGTCCCCTGCTATGATTGTATTGCTATCGATTTCTGCTTTGAAGTGTTCCAGAAGATTTTTGATATATTTTGGTGTTCCTATATTGCGTGCATATATGTTTATCAAGATTATATCTTCCTGTTGGATAGATTCTTTCAATATTATGTAGTGGCCTTCTTTGCCTCTAGTTATGGTCTTCATTTTGAAATCTAATTTATAAGATATGAGTATTGCTACCCTAGCTTTTTTTTTCCTTTTTGTTTGTTTGGAAGGTATTTTTTCCATTCCTTCACTTTCAACCTATGCGAGTGTTTTGCTGTGAGGTGGGTCCCTTGTAAACAACATATAGATGAGTCATGCTTTCTTATCCAATCAGCTACTCTGTGTCTTTTTATTGGAGCATTCAATCCATTTACATTTAAGGTGATTATTGATATGTACTTATTTATTGCCGTTTTTGTTTAGTGTGGTTCTATTTTTCTTTCTATTTCTCCTGCTAATTACAGCAGTCCTTTTAATATTTTTTGTAGTGCTGATTTGATGCTAATATATTCCCTTAGCCTTTTTTTTTTTTTTTTTTTCTTGTCTGGGAAGCTCTTTATTTGACCTTCTATTTTGAATGATAGTCTTTCTGAATAGAGTAGTCATGCATTCAGATCCTTGTTTTTCATGACCTTGATTACCTCATGCCATTTCCTTCTGGCCTGTAGAGTTTCTTGTGAGAAGTCAGCCGAGAGCCTTATGGGGTTTCCTTTGTAGGTAATCTGTTGCTTATCTCTTGTTGCTTTTAGGATTCTCTCTTTGTCTTTAATTTTTGGCATTTTAATTACTATGTGTCTTGGTGTGGGCCTGTTTGGGTTCTTCTTACTTGGGGCTCTCTGTGCCTCTTGAACTTGAATGCTTTCTTCCTTCACCAAATTAGGGAAGTTTTCTGTCACTCTTTCTTCAAATATATTCTCTAACCCTTGTTCATTTTCTTCTTCTTTAGGGACTCCTATGATGCGAATGTTATTACGTTTCCAGTTGTCCCACAGTTCTCTTAAGCTGTCTTCCTGTTTTGTAACTGTGTTTTCCTTTTGCTTTTCTGATTGGTTGATATTTTCTACCCTACATTCTAATTCACTGATCTGGTCCTCAGCTTCCTCTACTCTGCTATTTAGACTTTCCAATGTGTTCTTTATTTCTGATATGACATTGTTGATTTCTTCTTGTTGATTTTTAATGTCCAATGGTTGATTTTCAACATTTCTGTGTCTTTACTCATGGTGCTCATGTCCTTACCCATGCTATTGAGCTTCCTCAAGATCATCGCTCTGAATTCTAGTTCTATTAACTTGCTTAACTACACCTCATTTATCTCATCTTTGGTAGAGGTCTCTTGTTCTTCCATTTGGCTTTTGTTTCTGTGTTTCACCATTTTGGCTATCACAGTGGGCTTTGAAGCCTGCCAAATTTTCCCAGTGGGTGTTGGTATACTGCTGTTTGTGGCTCCCTCTCCTGGGTTTGGATGAGGCAGGGAGGACCCACGTTAAACACCACTGTCAAGGTTTACTTTCCTGGTTAGAATTGCTAGCCCAGAAAATGGTCCCATTATTCTCTAGCTTTTTTGCCTGGTGGCTATTAATAGCGGTCACCTGAAGAACCTTGGCTTCTCAGTTGAATGAAAAACTCCCTCAGATGTTCAGTGTAAGAGGATTTCCCAAGGGTGGGGCAGATGCTGGTTGTTAATGGTCCTCAATTAGCATTTCAATATCCACCAGATGGGGTTAAATCTCTGAGGGAGGGGCTGCCACCTCTCCCCAGGGCCCTTGGAAGGAGTAAGATGATCACAGTCATGCGTGGCTGCAACTCAGCAAAAGCTCTGAGCACCCTACAAATCCCGAGTGTCCCCACACAGTTCCAGACCAGTCTGCCCTCCCTTGCCAGAGCCCAAGTTGAGTGGCTGTTGCTATTTTAGCCTCTGTCCCGGCTCTGCGCTGTGGATCCGCTTGGGAGTTTAACCTGAGGGCGCTGCTCCCAGCAAAGGTCTTCACTCCCAGATGAGGCTGCCACCGCTCCCAGCCAAGGCCGCATTTTTCAGCCGAGGCTGCAGTTTCCAGCCCAGGCCGCTGCTGACCGTGGGCTCCCAGCACCCCTTCGCATCTCTGCAAGCCTACCAGGATTGAGTCAGTGTCCCTGGTTATGTGGTCCTCCATTCTGCTTTTCGGTTGCCTTTTCCTGAAGATTTGTCTTTATTTTCATTGTAATTCCAGTTTGGTCTTGGGAGATGGTCTGTGTAGCTTCCATTCACTCTGCCGCCATTTTTCCACCGAAGACAGTACTTTTTAAATGGGAGCATCATGGAGTCCTTCAAAGAGATGTAACAATCTGAGCTGTAAAAGGTGGGTCGTTTTTCAATATGTGGACATGGGATAAACCAATATTTGAATGAAAAATATAAATGTGAGAAGAAACCTGGAACAGGACCATGTGGAGAGCATGTAGTGAATATCTAAAAGTCTGGTCTTCCTGGGGAA
This sequence comes from Molossus molossus, assembly GCF_014108415.1. Classification (NCBI taxonomy): domain Eukaryota; kingdom Metazoa; phylum Chordata; class Mammalia; order Chiroptera; family Molossidae; genus Molossus; species Molossus molossus. The sequence goes on from NW_023425401.1 coordinate 87,882,260, forward strand.
TAAAGGAAAGTAAGTGAAGGGAACTGGTGGAAAGGAACAAAGAAAAATCAGTGAGATGAGATAGTAAGGGCCTAGGTATGCCCATGCCAAGGATTTAAGGCTTTTCTTGGTCATTGTAGTTTTTAAACAGAGTAAGTAATCAAAATTGTGTTTTACTGGGTGAATCTGGTTGAGGTACTCAGGCTGAATTGGAATAAGGGCTGCCTGGAAATAGTAAAAGGAGTATCTTCTTACAAAGGTCATGGGATTTTGCAACAAGGACCTTGACTGAGGTAATGACACTGAAATGGAGCAGATAGCAGGGTTGGGGAGAGATGTGAGAACTTGGTAACTGGATATAGACAGTGGAAAAGATAAAAGGCCAAGGTGCGATGCTATTAACTGAAGAAAAGGACACAGGAGTTGGGGGAAACTTTTGAAACAGAAGCTGAATATTTCATTTTGAGACATATTGATTCTAAGTTTGGGGAAGCAGATACGTTTACTATTAGGTGTTAAATCAAAGGAAAAGCAAGCATCAAGGATGAGGAGACAGTTAATGTACAATGTTTTAGAGAGGTAGATAAAACAAGAAAAGGTCCTTGAATTTAGTGACTAAGAAGTGAATCTCATTTTGAAATATATGAGCAAGAGAGAGAGAAAATATTAATTTTATATACAAGTGGAGAGAATAAGAGATTTGCTGTACTTTTTTTCTACAATAGCCATGCATTTCTTGTATAACAAAGAATATGGCAATGAAATGTCAACAGTCCTGGTGGTACTTACATAGTGAGAACAGAAGCATTTGCAAAGAGATGGCAAAAGCCAATTGTAAAAGCTCTGATTGCTTAGAGTTGTAATTATTTCTTTCAGAAAAACTCTTTGAGCTCTAATTCTGCATTTACAGGGAATTGTCCAGACAGGAGTTTTCTTCCATTACAGCCCTTGGGTCAGACTGCGATTCCATCACTTGTTGATCTATTGATTACATCTAGTGTCCTTAACGTTCTCTCTCTCTCTCTCTCTCTCTCTCTCTCTCTCTCTCTCTCTCTCTCTCTCTCTCTCTCCCTTTCTCTCCTTCCCATTCTATCCTCATTTTTTACAGCTTAGTCTCATGCCCATTGCTTTACAGAGGTTACTATAACTAACTCCTTCCCAGGCAATTATAATTAAAACACCTAACTTTAATTGAGCAGTGACAGTGCAATGTGTATTTTAATAGTTAATTTACATATATTATGTACATGAATTCTCACAGCGACTCAACTGCATCTCTGTATTCTTTTTCCTGTTTTATTTAGGAGGAAGCTTACTTGTCCAAGGCAACCTAGCCAGTTAATAATGAGGACTACATCACTCTAATATTCATAGTTTTTCTTTTTATTGATTGTATTGCAGATACATTGGTTACTAAAATTATATAGGTTTCCCCCTGGCCGGTTTGGCTCAGCAGTAGAGCATTGGCAGACCAATGAGTCGCAGGTTTGATTCCTGCCAAGGGCACGTACCTCAGTTGCAGTTGTCCCCAGCCCTGGTTGGGGTTGTGTGGGAGGCAACTAGTTGATGTGTATCCCTCATGTCAATGTTTCTCTCTCTCTCCCTTTCTCTCCTTCCCATTCTATCTGAAGATAAATAGAAAAATACCCTTGGGTGAGGATTAAAAATAATTATATAGCTTTCAAGTATACAATTGCATAATACATCATCTGTATATTGTATTGTGGGTTCACCATCCAAAATCAAGTCTCCTTTCATCACTCTTTGTCCCCTTTTTACCCTCATCTACCTACCCCCACCCTCCTTTCCCTCTGGCAATCACCATACTGTTTTGTCCCTGAGTTTTTTTTAAATCCTCACCCAAGATATTTATTGATTTTAGAGAGAGAGAGAAATTGGTGTGAGAGAGAAATATCTGTCAGTTGCCTCTCCTATGTGTCCTGATCAAACCTACAACCTAGATATGTGCCCTGAACGGGAATTGAACCCACAGCCTTTTTGGTGTACAGGACTATGCTCCAACCAACTGAGGCAATCCCCTGGGATTTAGTTTTTTATTTTTGCTTAATCCCTTCACCTTTTTCATCCATTCCTCTTACAATCCTCCCCTATGATAGCTATCAGTCTGTTTTCTGGATATATGAGTCTGTTTCTATGTTCATGTATTTTGTTCATTAGATTCCACATGTAAGTGAAATCTTACGGTATTTGTCTTCCTCTGACTGACTTATTTCAAGTACCATAATAATCTCCTGGTCAATTCATGTTATCACAAAAGGCAAAAGTTTTTCTTCCTTTTTTTTTTTACAATCAGGTAGTATTCCACTGTGTAAATGTACCATAGCTTTTTTTATCTACTGTTGAGCTGCTTCCAAATCTTGGCTATTGTAAATAACACTGCAGTGAATATAGAGGTGAATACATTCTTTTGAATCAGTATTTTGGGTTTCTTTGCATATATATTCCCCAGAGTGGAATCACTGAGTCATAGGCAGTTCCATTTTTAATTTTTTGAGGAAACTCCACACTGTTTTCTACAGTGGTTGTACCAATCTGCATTCCACAAACAGTGCACAGGTTTCCTTTTTCTCCACCAAATCTTAGGCAACACTTGTTGCTAGTTGATTTATTGTTGATAGCCATTCTGACAGGTGTGAGGTGATATTTCATTGTGGTTTTAATTTGCATTTCTCTGATGATTAATGACATTGTACATTATTTCATATGTCTATTGGCCTTCTATATGTCCTCTTTGGAGAAGTGTCTATTCAGGCCCGTTATCTATTTTTTAATTGGATTGTCTGATTTTTTGGTATTAAATGTATAAGGTTTTTATAAATTTTGGATAGTAACCCCTTATCAGATGTATCATTGGTTAAATATGTTCTCCTAGTCAGTGGGTTTTCTTTGAATTTTGTTGATGGTTTCCTTTACTGTGCTGTTTATTTTTCCTTGCCCGAGGAGTTTATTCTGGTGTATGGTGTAAGAAGGTGGTCTAGTTTTATTTATTTATTTTTTGCACATATTTGCCTAATTTTCCCAACACCATTTATTGAATAGACTGTCTTTACCCCATTGTATGTCTTGCCTCCTTTGTCAAATATTAATTAACCATGAAAGCATGGGTTTATTTCTGGGCTCTTTATTCTGTTCCATTGACCTTTATGTCTGTTTTTATATCTGCTTTGAATACTATGGCCTTATAGTATAGTTTGATATCAGGTAGCATGATCACTCCAACTTTGTTCTTATTTCTCAAAATTACTTTGGCTATTCGAGGTTTTTTGTACCTCCACATACATTTTTGAAATATTTGTTTTAGTTCTGTGAAATACACATTGGTATCTTGATAGGAATTGCATTTAGTCTATAGAGTGCTTTGGGTAATATGGGCACTTTAATGATGTTAATTCTTCCTATCCATGAACATGGTATATGCTTCCACTTACTTGTATCTTTTTTCAATTTTTCTTCAGTGTCATGTTTCTTTGTCTCCGCATTTTGGCAGCCTCTTTGTGTTTGTTTCTATGTATTAGATAAATATGCTATATTTTCTAGTCTTGGTAGAGTGGCCTTATGTAGTATGTTTCCTGTGAAACCCAATGGCACAGTCTCTTTGATTACCTGAGCTGAGTGCTCCAGGAATGTTACTCTTGTGGGTTATGTGGGACATCCTAATGTAATTGTCTCTTATTTGTTACTGTCCCATTGTATGTGAAGTCAACCCTCAGGCTGGCTTACTATGAGGATCAACCCAACCACATTGTATTACCTGCTGTGCAGTTGCTGACCACACAAAGCATACTTCACCTCAGCAGTGTCTGGTGCCTGCAGAGATCTCTTTTTAGATATGCTGCTTATGAAACTAATGTCTGAAGAGGCCATTGTGTGTTTTGATTCTAGGGCCTCTTGGGAGGGACTCTGGTTCAGGTCAATGTCTGATGCTGCCTATGGCCAGCCCTGGAAAACCTGTTTGGAGCAACAAAATGATCCACAATTTTTGGCTGCCTCTGTTGGGTCAAAGTGTGCACATGGTGAGCCAAGCTGTGCACCAAGGCTGGCTTCCACCACCACCATGTCCTGGGGTAGGTCAGCAAAAGTTCCAAGGCACCCCAAGTTCCACCTCCACCTACCTCTGCCTGCTGGCCGTCTGGTAGACTCAGTTGCTGAAAGAAAGAGCCTCTGGTAGTACTCAAGTTGTATAATGAAGGTTCTTAGTGAGTCACCAGGTAGGGGTAGGGGTGTTCACCAGATGGATACAGGTTCAATCTTGGTGCTAGTCCTGGGTCTGAGGCCACTCAGCAAAAGTCCCAGTGTATACCAAATCTAGCTGCCACCTGTTGGGTGCCCACAGACCTTGATGGTAAGGCAGAGACTCAGGAAATCAACAGGGGACAGCACAGTTTATCAAGCCTAAACAGACTAAGATTTGCTGTATGAAGAAAAGCTCTGCATTGGTTGGGCATGTGAGGGAAAAATGGCCCTCGTTTTAAATCCACAGAACTCAGTCTGTCCCAGACTCTTCCAGGAGCCCAGTCTTAGCAGGGTGGTGCCACTGGGACTCAACACATTGGGCTTAGTGGATCTCCCATGAAGGGCAACACAGGTCAGTCTTGGGGGAAGAAGGGAGGAGTGGCTCCCACCTTAGAGACACACAACTCAGTCACTGATACCCCTTGAGACTACCCAGATTTCTATACACCTGCCCAGGAAACTGCCTCTTCAACAACTTGTGAGCTTCACAGGGTGGGGCCACAGAAAGTTTGCAGGGTGGGGTCACAGGGAGTCCAGAGAGTTGGGTTATCGTATTCCCCCAACTTGATACCCGAAGGACAGAGTGCTTCACTGAAGAAATATGGTGTCTGTGGTGTGGAATTGGGCCTCCGTACAGGGATCTTGGTGGCTATCCCTTCAGCTCTCTCCCAGGAGCCACAAACCCAGTCTTTCCTCACATGACTCTAGTTTGTTCCACCCTTCCTCCACTGGAGCCCTGGTTAAGTGGCTGCAAACAAGATTTTGTGTGTTGACCTTTTAAGAGGGCACCTTTGTCTCTAGTAGACTCCTCTTTCTCTTCGGTGGACAGAATCCCTGCTGATTTTTACAGCCAGATGTTATGTGGGTATTTCTTCTCTGGTCCTCTGGGCTGAGAAGCCTAGCATGGGTTTGAGACACCACACTCTTCAGGGGGAATTTTTGCAGCTGAGATATTCTTTCAGGATCTCAGCTGCCTCTTGTGGGAGTGGGAAAAGACTTTTTTATATCTCCACCCTTCTTATTAGTCTAAATTTGGCTTCTCCTGTAAATCCTCAGCTATAAGAATTGTGTTTTGCTAGTCTTAGGTTGGTTATTCAGGTTGATTGTTCTAGATTTTAGTTGTATATATTTAACCTTTTCCATGTGTTTCATGACTTGATAGCTCATTTCATGTTAACACTGAATAATATTCCAGTGTCAGATGCACCACAGTTTATTTATCCATTCACTTACTGATAGATATCTTACTTGCTAACAAATGTTGGCAATTAAAACTGCTATAAATATCCTCATGCAGATTTTCATATGGACAAAAGTTTTCAACTCTTTTGCATAAATACCAAGACATACAGTTGCCAAGTTGTATGGCAAAATTATGTTTAGTTTTAAAAGAAGCCACCAGCTGGGATGGGGTGAGGGGCGTGGGGAGGAGGGTGTCAATGGGGAAAAAAGGAGAAACATTTGTAACAAAAATAAATTAATAATAAATAAATAAATAAAGCCACCAAATTATCTTCCAAAATGGCTGTACCATTTTGCATTCATATCAGAAATAAATAAGAGTTTGTGTTGCTTTACATTCTTCAAAATATCAGGTGCTATCATTGTTCTGAATTCTGGACATTCTAATAGGTGTGTAGCAACCTGCTCATAATCATTTGTTACTGCTAAGATTTTTTTGTTTTTATTGATTCTTTCAGATTTTCTACAAAGACAATAATATTATTAGCATATAAATAGTTTTATTTTCTCTTTTCTAATCTTCACACCTTTTATTTTATTTTCTTGTCTGATTGCATTAGCTAGAATTTTCTGTACTATATTGAAAGGAAGTATTGAGAGAGGACATCTTTGCCTTTTTCTTTTCTTAGTAGAAAATATTCTAGTTTCTCACCATTAAGTATAATATTAGGATATGGATGGCCTCATAGAATGAGTTAGGATGTATACCCTCAGTTTCGATCCTCTAAAAGAGATTGTAGAGAATCAGTAAAAGGTAGAATTAACCAGTGAACACATCTGGGCTTGTGTTTTCTGTTTTGAAAAGTTATTAATTACAGATTCAATTTTTTAATTAATATAGGTTTATTCAGATTGCCTATTGCTCTTTTGTGCGTTTTTAAAGATTGTGTATTCCAAAAAATTTGTATCTTTTTATCTTTCTTAATTCTGTGGTCATAGAGTTGCTCATAGTATGTTTTTTTATTATTTATAATGACCCTGGGATATGTAAAGATATACTTCTTTTTATTTTTGGTATTAGTAATTTGTCATCACTCTTTTTTCTTTTTTGTTAATCTGAGTAGAGGCTTTTTTATTTTATTGATATTTTTTAAGAGTCAACTTTTGGTTTTGTTGATTTTTTTCTATCACTTTCCTATTTTCAACTTTACTAATTTTTGCTTTTTTTTTTTTTTCTGCTTACCTTGGATTGAAATTTACCTTTTTCTAGTTTCCTAAAATAGAAGCTTGAACAACTGATTTTAGATCATTCTTCTTTTTTAATGCATTCATTTAATGCCATACATTTCCTTCTAGCACTGCTTTTACTGTACCCCACGAGGTTTGATGTTCTCATTTTTACTTAGTTCAAAATATTTTAAAATTTCTTTTGAGGCCCTGGCCAGTTTGGCTCAGTAGTTAGAGCATCAGCCTATGGTCCAGAAAGACTCGGGTTTGGTTCCCGCTAAGGGCATGTACCTCAGTTGCAGTTTGTCCCTGGCCCTGGTTGGGTTGTGTGGGTGGCAGCCACTCGATGTGTCCCTTTCACATCGATGTTTCTCCTCTCTCTCTCTCTTCCTTTCTCTCCCTCCCACTCTACCTGAACAAAAAATGGAAAAATGTCCTCGAGTGAGGATAAAAAAATTCTCTTGAGACTTTTTCTTTGATGTATGCACTATTTAGAGGTACACTGTTTAATCTCCAAAGTATCTGGGAATTTTCTGGCTTTCTGTTACTGATTCCTAGTTTAGTTCTTGTGGTCTGAGAAAAGACATATAATTTCTGTTGTTTTACATGTGTTAAATTGTGGTTTATAGTCCAGAATGTGGTCTATCTTGGTGTTTATTCCATCTGGGCTTGAGATAATGTCTACTTTCTGCTGTTGGATGAAACACTCCATGGATGTTTATTGTATCCATTCAGTTGATATTGTTAAATTTATCTATGTTTTTAATGATTTTCTGCTTGTTGAATTTACCTGTTTATGGTAGAGGATTGTAGAACTCTCTAACCATGATATTAAATTTCTCTTTTTCTCTTTCAAGTTTTATCAATTGTTCTCTCATGTATTTTGGTGCTTTGCTGTTAGGCACCTACACATTAAGAATTGTTATATTGCCCGGCCAGTGTGGCTCAGTGGTTGAGCATGGACCCATGAACCAAGATATCAACAGTTTAATTGGTGGTCAGGGCACATGTTCAGGTTGTGGGCCTGATCCCCAGCAAGGGGCATGTAGGAGGTGGCCAGTTGATGTTCTCTCTCATCGATGTTTCTATCTCTCCTTCTCCCTTCCTCTCTCTTTAAAAAAAAGTTAAAAAAAATTCTTGGAGAATTTACCCTTTTACCATTATGTAAAGCTCCTAATTTTCCTTGCTCTGAAGTCTGCTCTGTCCGAAATTAATATAGCTCCTCAAACTTTCTTTTAATTAGTATTAGCATGGTATATCACTTTTCACCCCTTTAATCTAAATGTGTTTTTATATTTAATGTAGATTTCTTATAGTTCAGTCCTATTTTTTAATTATCTTTGAATATCTTTAAATTGGTGTATTTAGATCATTAACGTTTAAAATGCATGCTATAAACAGATTAATATCCATCATATTTGTTACTGGTTTATAGCTGTTGTTATTGTTCTTTGTTTTTATATTCTGTTCTTTTTCTGCCATTCATAGCTTTAATCAAGTGCTTTATATTATTTCATTTTTTCTCGGTTGAAAGTTCAGACATGATGTACTAGGTGGAAGGAACTGCAGTAAACAGGCCGTTAGTGTTGAGCTGTTGTGGTGGGGAGAGTGGAGCATTCTATAGTCCTATCTATGATTAGGTCTCAGGCTCACGTGAGCGTCACAAGTGCCTCTGAGGTGTTTTTCATACCTTAGGTGGACAGAATGGCTGGAAGATGCTGGAGTCGGGTTATTTCCTTCTCCCAGGTCAGTTAGGCATTTCCCTTCCCCCAGGTCAGTTAGGTTTTGATAAAACCCCAATAGGTTAGGCCTGTAGTAAAACATTTCTTTTTTCTTGAGGGCAGGCCTTGTCAGAAATAACAGATGTTCAGGTATATTTCAAAATCATTACCGGCTCCCTGAGCTCCAAGGGGATTTTTCTCTGATCTTCACAAAAAGATGTGGTAGAGCTCCAAGTAATAAACTCATAAAAGTGTGAGGGTCTCACTGAGTTTTTAACACAGAGAATTTTCCACCGGGAGCCTCCAGTAACTAGTTTCTGCAGATATTTCTACTCCAGTAACTTGTTCTCTGTATTTGCCTGTTAGCCTCTCCAATGTTGGAAAAAGTGTTTTGCCCCGTGATTTCACTTTTCTGATGAACATAAGAGTTGTTGATTTTTCAGTATGTTTGGTTTTTACTTGTTAAGACAGTGGCAACGTCCAAGCTTCTCATGTGCTGCACTAGGAAGTAAAAGTCTAATAAGTATTTTTATAATGGAATAAAATAAGTTGATTCTCAATATCTTTAATGTTTTAGTAACTATGTGGTGTTGAATTTTAAAATTTTATCTATACCTTTATAGCTAATAGGAAGAGTGTTTCTAATCTTGTTTTGTTTGTTTGTTTGTTTGTTTGTTTGTTTGTTTGTTTTTGTCAGCAAACATTTAAGGTCATGGAACAATTGTGTTTTTCCCATTAATCATTCAGGTCTTTGCAAAGTTCAGTTTGCCTGATCATTTTTGCAGTTCCACAAGTAAGGACAGTCTGTACTTTTTTATCCTGCATTTTTTTTCCCATATATACATGAGTTCCTCTTCTGGTTCAGTGATATACTGATGTACTGCTCTAGGCTATTAGAGTTTTAAAAATACTGAAACTCTGGAGCATATTTCGATATTGAATATGGATACTTCTCTCTTCATTCCAACTATTATTCTACTTTTACAAATCTTCTTTAAGATGAAAAATCACACTTGATCATAATAACTTGTTAAATATGTTGCTGGAATCCATTTGTTTATATTAATTAGAACTTAATTATAGTAATCAGAACTTAAGCCTCTACTTGCTTTTTGCATATTTTTTATATCTGATTTTTGTATTAGACATCTTCTAGTTTTTTTGTTTGTTTGTTTTTGTTTTTAATTTATCATTCCTTTATTGAGATTTAGAGAGAGAGGCATGGAAGGGGAAAGAGAGATAGAAACATCAATGAGAGAGATCAATGATGGGTCGCCTACTACATGCCCCCACTGAGGATTTGGCCCACAACCTGGGCATGTGCCCTGACCGGGAATCGAACCAGCGACTTCTTGGTGCAGGGGTTGATGTTCAACCACTGAGCCACACCAGCCAGGCTCTTCTAGCCTTTTTAATAAACTGGAAACCAACTGATGTTTGTCCAAGATGTAGATCCTTGACTGTATTTTCTAATTTTATACGTCTAGTTTTATTTTTTATTCAAAATATGAGCCAATTTTGGCTCAAGAATTTATTCAATAATCATCCATTTTGTCTACATTTTCAAATGTGTTGCAATAAAGTACACATATTATTCTCTTGAATTTTTAAAATAATCTCAATGCTTTAAAGATAATCATGAATGAATCATATTTGCCAAATATTGCTTATTTTAATGGTGTTTTTAAACAACACATTTTTGGTTATATTTGTCAGTTTATTGCTTTCCTTCTCCATTTGGCTTTTCTCTTTATTCATTTTATTCTTCTATTCTTTCAGATTAACCTTGGCCACTGTCCAACTCCTGTGGCTTTTAGAGCCATTTTCCACAAGCTCCACACACTGTCATGCACACTTCATCTTATACATTGAGTGAAAACTCAGAGGCCTTAGTTTGCTTTCAAAATTGTTCTAACGTCAAAGGAAAAATTCTAGTTGGCCATCATACTGCTAAATCTTAACATTCTCCAGTTTCACAATGAAAATAGTTTTTTTACACCTTTTTTGGTGTTGATAAAAAACTTAGCAAGACTTTTTTGCACTTTATTTAAATCCAAAATATAAGCAAAATAAGCAAGTCTTCATTCACACAGGTTCATTGAAATGTCATAATTTTAAGCTATGTATAAACTTTAACAGTGTCCCTTTAAACACTGTATGGTCTTTCTTTATTCCTAGGTGTTTATAGGTGTTTTTCATTTCTATATTTTTTACACATGGTCTATTTGTGTCATAAGCTCTTCCTTCCTCCCATTTCTGGGTATGTATATATAAAAAAATGGTCATTATTTGAAGAGATATCTGTACTCTCATGTTCATTGCCACATTATTCACAATAGCCAAGGTCTGGAAAAAGCCCAACTGTCTGCTGACAGACAAATAGATAAAAAAATATGTTATATATACAATTAAATAATGTTGAAACTTGAAAAGAAAGGAAATTCTATCATTTGCAATAACAGATGAAACTGGAGGGTATTATGCTAAAAGAAACATGCCAAAAAGAAAAAGACAAACAATGCATGGTATATCTTATGTGTGGATTCAAAAATAAACAAATAAACAAGCTCTTCCTCCCCAGATACTTTTTCTCAGCAATATTTAGCAGTTTCTACCATGAGTTACATCATTTTCTTACTTTTTTTAATATTAGATCGAACCCATGGTGCCTGTGTACTTAGTGGTATACCTAGATTATAGTTTACCATTGTTTTTATTTCCCCTTTGTTATTGATTCCTTCCACTTATGGCACCAGAACCTTCTTTTAACTTTGAAGAAGTTCCTGTGATTCAGGTAAGATGCCTGTCTCCTTCTTACCCCCATGACTTGGCCTAGCTAATTACAGTATTTTATATATACTACATTTGTTTTCAGTATTTATTTCTCTATTTAACATTGATTTTTTTCTTCAAATTTTAGTCTAGTTTTTTTTTTATTAACTTTAGCAATCCTTTCTTATATTTGTCTAATGTAATACACTACTGAAGTAGCCTAAAGAGGGATTACTAGAGTCTGCAGATCCTCTGTTTTGTTTGTTCATTCATTCATTCACTCCCACATGTGTATGTGTGTGAGTGTGTGTGTGTGTGTGTGTGTGTGTGTGTGTATGAGCTTTATGTTTCTCCCAGATAGACTATTCAAGGGGCAGGGAGTAAAGGTGTAAGACATTTTTCTGATCCATCAGTACCTCTCTGGTGAAAGTTAATAATGACCAAACACTTCCAAAGACCCAGAAAGGTGCCTGACCATTAGGGAAGTATAGTTGACTCTTGAACAATGTGGGTTTAAACTGTGAGGGTCCACTGATAAGCAGATAATTTGCAGTTGACTCACTCAGTTCAATTGACCAGCACTGTTTAAATGAACTGTGAAGCTGAAACCCACATTGTTCAACTGTCAACTGTACCCACAAGAAACTTGCATAATTGAATTGTATCTTAAATATAATAAGCACTTGGTGTCCATGCCCGCCCCTCCTCTTCACCTGGCATCCTGGGGTCCCATAGGCCAAGACTCTTTAGACAAAATGCTCCCAAGGAGCCAGATTTGAAAGCACAATCTGTCCAGACAGAAGTGCCAAACAGAGAGAGAGAGAGAAAAGTGAGAGAGGGTGAGGGTGTGGGTAGGGAGGGGTAAAGGATACACTTGGGGGTGCAGCAGTAGATTGCGACTTACTTCTGCTGCAACAGGTTCTGCTCATCTTGGCTCCAAGTCCATGACTCCTGTCTCTGGAACCATCAACAGAAGTTTCTCCACAGGCAAAAAATGAGCCCCTTCATCTTGGGCAGCAACAACTCCATGTCACGTAGGGTGAGTGCCTTGTGGGGCTGAGGCTGAGACCAGACTCTGACTGGACTCAACCCTGCGGCCACAGGGGCCCCCTCAATGGCTGGCCTGCCTTGTCCCTGTAGAGGTCCCATCTCCTCCCTGACCCACCAGGTGTCCCGGGGAGACGCCTCAGCCAGACCGCAGACAGGCCTCAGGATTTGTTACCCTTGGCGGAGCTGGCACTCCCTCACTGGACCCTCGGGCAGAAGCTCCTCAGGAGCTGTGCAGACAAACTTCCTCTCTCCTCCCAACTTACCTGAAATTTAAAGAGGTCAGGAGACCTGCATGTACTCTGGGACCTTGTGGAAACTCCTCCACCTTGGCCCTAACCCAGCCCCCAGGACAATCCAGAACGGGGAGTTTTTCAAAGAGACTGGAGAGACCTCCCTTGGACTTTAGGACACCTGGTGACCTTTTATAGAAAGACCTGATGGGTCAGACTAGACTGAGAGACTCGGGCAGTGAGGGAGGAGGGAGGAGTCAGGCAGGCTTTTGGGTTTGAGAGCCCCTCAGTGAGCAAGTGAGTGAGCCCACCTTTCTCACAGGGCCTTTCCTGTCGGCCTCCCCCAACCCTTTTCTGTGTCTGCCCCTGCTGGGGACTCAGCTTTTTCCAAATCATCCTTTAATCTCTCACCTGGCCCAGAATGAGTATACAAGTATTGAAAACTCTTATTTTCCTCACCAACTATAGGTCAGCAAACTTTTTTTGGTAAAGGGCCAGGACAGTAAAAGTAAATATTTGAGGCTTTTCAAGCTCTAACACACCTTTTTTTTTTACAACCTTTAAAGATGTAAAATACATTGTTAGCTCATGAGCTAAGACACAAAATGGAACTGTGGGCAGGATTTGACCCCTGGACAGAGTTTGCAGCCCCTACTCTGGACCTCTAGAGACCCTCCCCAACATGGCATACATGTAGTGAGGTGCCAAATAAAATGCAGAGCACCCAGTTCAATTTGTATTTCAGAGAAACAACAAAGAAGACTTTGGGTGTAAGTACGCCCCGAGTACTGCAGATGCTGTCTCTGGCAACGTCCAGGGGAGGCAGTGTCTACCCCGGCTGTGTCTTTAACAAAGTGTTCCCAGGTAGGCTTGTGTCATAAGGTGGGTATTTTCTGCATTTTACCAATGAAGAGAAAGAACAAAACTCAAAGTGGCAAAGTAAACCACCCAGGGCAGACTGTTCGGATCATCCTGTCCATTTCCGTACCTGATCCTCTTCCTTCTTTGCCATCTCTTTTGGAAGCTCTTCTTGGATCTTCACCTCCACCTCCTCTGGGAAAGGAAGTGAGATGATGCTGGATGGTGCCAGCTTCACCGCCTTGCCTACCTGCCCAGGTGGTGAACACGGGAGAGAAAATCCATGCCCTGGAGGAGGGATATTGATGGCTTTTGAGGGTCCGAACATCATGGTATTAGGAGCAGACAGCACGTGCTTGTGTGGATGGTCCTTTCAGTTCACCAAGGGGAGGCGCCCCAGAGGAGAGTACGAAGTGTTTGGGAGAGGACACCGCCTTCTCTGCTCGATGTAAAAGCCAGATGGTAAAGGTGCAGATCTTGGTGAAACAGCCTGTGACCAGGGCCCATAGCAGATGCAGGATCAGCAGAGAGGTCTCGGCCAGGTGGGGCATCATCGCAGTCAACAGGGAAAACCACTGGGTGATGGCCACCGGACAAGAGACGGCTTAGGCAAAATGACAGATGAAATTTACAAAGCCAATTGTCCACCTAGAGCCAGTTGTGTGCCAAATGAACCTGAGAATAGAGTAGAAACTGGGAGAGCTTCTCCTTAGCTTCCCACTCCTCGCAGCACTGAACTAATTCCAGCCTAACTGAACTTAACTGCTGCTCGGGGGCGGGGCTGTTGGGGTGGGGCTGTCGGGGCGGGGCATGTGGAAAGGGCAGGGAATCACCAGAAAGTGGGAGAGGGGGTGGGCTCCTGCAAGTCCTATGCATGAAGAGAGGATGGTAAAGGGAGTAGGGCAACGCTCTTTTGACCAACCCTTACCGAACTTTTTAGAACCTGGGACTTCCCCCTGTGGTTTTAGGTGTTTGGCATCAGATGGGCCACCATGTGTGGGACTGTCCAGGATCATGGAAGCCTCACATGCCAGATCTCACCGGCTTGGTACCAGTTCTGTAGATCCCTTCGCACCTTTCCAGGGATCCCAGAGGCCAAAGATCTTAAAAATAAAAGACATGAAAAGTAACAGTAATGTCCAGAAAAAACAACTTAAAAACAGCCTTGGAAGTATTTTGGGTTATATCTCATATTTAAATCTCTATACAATTATTGTCTCAACCCTTGAAGCCACAGTGCCCCCTGTTACTTTTATTAGACTGAATGACACATTAAAAAAAGTAAAAATAAAATTAAACCATGAACAAAATAATATTGTTTGAAAAAATTAATGTTGTATCTTGTGTGCCCAGGAAAAGACCTAGATTATGAGATTTAAAAGAGCAAAGTATAGTACATATAGCAGGTTGCTTCCCTTATTTAGTTTTGCATAATGAGCATTAATTTATTTAATCAGTTATTTTAACCATGTAGAAATAATACTCTTTGACATAAACAGTGTTAGAACATTAAAACACTCAGTTTTGTGGACCTCCATAGATAAATTTTTCTTTTTCTTTTAAATTAATTTATTTTTGTTGCAAATGTTTCTCCTTCCCCCCCCCCCCACTGAATCCCCCATCCCTTTCCCTCCCAGCACTGTCCCCAGCTTTGTTGTCCATGTCCATTGCTCATGCACACATGCATATAAGTTCTGTGGTTTATCTCTCCCCCACCACCCCCTCTTCTGAGGATTGTCAGTCTGTACCCCACTTCCATGTCTCTGGGACTACCCCATTCCCCAGACTGCAATGTTAATTATATTCCACAAATAAGAGAGATTATGTGATACTTGTCTTTCTCTGTTTGGCTTGTTTCACTTAGAATAATACTTTCCAGGTCCCTCCATGTAGTCTCAAAGGATAACAGATCTTTCTTTCTTACAGCTGCATAGTATTCCATTGTGTCTATGTACCACTGCTTTTTTATCCATTCGTCTACTGATGGACATTTGGGCTGTTTCCAGATCTTAACTATTGTAAATAGTGCTGCTATGAGCATGAGGGTACATATATTATTTCTGGTTGGTGTTTCGGGCTTCCTAGGGTATATTCCTAGAAGTGGGATCACTGGGTCAAATGGAAGTTCAATTTTTAATTTTTTGAGGTAACACCATATTGTTTTCCATAGTGGCTACATCAGTCTGCTTTACCACCAGCAGTGTACTAGAGTCCCCTTTTCTTCACAGCCTCACCAACACTTGTTTGATGATTTGTTGATGGCGGCCATTCTGACAGGTGTGAGGTGATACCTCATTGTTGTTTTAATTTACATCTCTCTGATGATTAGTGGTGTTGAGCATTTCTTCATATGTCTCTTAGCCAGCCATTTGTATGTCCTGTTTGGAGAGGTGTCTATTTAGTTCCTTGGCACATTTTTTAATTGGGTTCTTTGTCTTCCTTTTGTTGAGTTGTATGAGCACTCTATATATATTGGAAATTAACCCCTTCTCTGATATATCATTGTCAATGATGCTCTCCCTTACAGTGGGTTGCCTTTCCACTTTGATGATTGTATTTTTTGCTGTGCAGAAGCTTTTGAGTTTGATGTAGTCCCATGTGTTCATTTTCTCCTTTTTTTCTATTGCCTTAGGTGATGTGTCAGTAAAAATTCTGCTGCGTATGATGTCTGAGATTTTGTTGACTACAGTCTCTTCTAGGATTTTTATGGATACATGAGTCACATTTAAATCTTTTATCCATTTTGAGTTTATTCTTGTGTAGGGTATAAGTTGATGGTCTAGTGTCATTTTTTTTCCACATCTAGCTGTCCAATTTTCCCAACACCATTTATTTAAGAGGCTGTCCTTGCTACACTGTATGCTCTTGCCACCTTTGTCAAATATTGATTGAGCATATTGCCAGGGGGTCTATTTCTGGGTTCTCTCTTCTGTTCTGGTTCATATGCCTGTTCTTGTGCTGGTACCAGGCTATTTTAATTACAGTGGCTTTGTAGTATAACTTGAAAACTGGTAATGTGATCCCTCCAACTTTGTTCTTCTTTTTCAAGATTGCTGTGGCTATTCGAGGCCTTTTTTGGTTCCATATGAACTTTTGAAGTATTTGTTCTAGTTCTGTGAAGTATGTCATTGGTATTTTGATAGGGATTGCATTGAATCTATAGATTGCTTTGGGTAGTATGGACATTTTAATGATGTTAATTCTTCCAATCCATGAACAAGGTATGTGCTTCCACTTTTTTTATATCTTCTTCTATTTCTTTTTTCAATGACGTGTAGTTTTCTGTAAATAGGTCCTTTATTTCTTTGGTTAAGTATATTCCTAGGTATCTTAATTTTTTTGCTACTATGATAAATGGGGTTATTTTTTTAGTTTCTCTTTCTGTGAGTTCATCATTGGTGTATAAGAATGCCATCGATTTCTTGACATTAATTTTGTATCCTGCTACTTTGCCAAATTCATTTCTTAAGTCTAGTAAGTTTTTGATGGAGTCTTTGGGGTTTTCTACGTATAGTATCATGTCATCCACGAGTAACAAAAGTTTCACTTCCTCCTTTCCAATTTGGATCCCTTTTATTTTTCTTCCTGTCTGATTGCTGTGGCTAAGACTTCCAATACTATGTTAAATAAGAGTGGCAACAGTGGGTATCTCTGTATTGTTCCTGTTTTTAAGTGAAATGCTTTTAATTTTTGCCCATTGAGTATGATGTTGGCTGTAGGTCTTTCTTATATGGCCTTTATTATGTCACGATATGATCCCTATATTCCCAGAATGCTGAGCGTTTTTATCAGAAATGGATGCTGGATTTTGTCAAATGCTTTTTCAGCTTCTATTGATATAATCATATGATTTTTATCCTTCATTTTGTTAATGTGGTGTATCACATTTATTGATTTGTGAGTATTGTACCAGTCTTGCATTTCTGGGATGAATCCCACTTGGTCATGGTGAATAATTTTTTTGATGTATTGTTCGATTCGATTTGCTAGTATTTTGTTCAGGATTTTTGCATCTATGTTCATCAGGGTTATTGGCCTGTAGTTTTTTTTTCTTTGTTGTGTCTTTTTCTGGTTTTGGAATTAGAATTATGCTGGCCTCATAAAATGAGTTAGAAACTCTTCCTTCCTCTTGAATTTTTTGAAATAGTTTGAAGAGAATGGGTATTAGTTCTTCTTTGAATGTTCGGTAAAATTCCCCCGTGAAGCCATCTGGGCCTGGGCTTTTGTTTGCTGGAAGAGTCTTAATTACATCTTCAATTTCTTCCATTGTTATTGATCTGTTCAAGTTTTTTATCTCTTCCCGGTTCAGTTTTGGGAGAATACGTGTCTCTAGAAATTTGTCCATTTCACTTAGATTATCGAATTAGTTGCTATATAATTGTTCACATTATTTGTTTACAATCCTTTGTATTTCTGTGGTGTCACTTATTATTTCTCCTCTTTCATTTCTGATTTTGTGTATTTGGGTTCTCTCTCTTTGTTTATGGGTAAGTCTAGCTAAGGGGTCATCAATCTTGTTTATCTTTTCAAAGAACGAGCTCTTTGTTTCATTGATTCTCTGAATTGTTTTTTGTTTTGTTTTGTTTTTTGTCTCCATGTCATTCATTTCTGCTCTGATCTGTCCTATTTCCTTCCTTCTACTTGCTCTGAGGTTTTCTTTTTGTTTGCTTTCTAGTTCTTTAAGTTGTGAGGTTAGACAGTTTGTTAGAATTTTTTCTTCCTTCTTGAGGTAGGCCTGTAGTGCTGTGAACGTCCCTCTCAAAACTGCTTTCACTGCATCCCATAGATTTTGTGTTTTTGTGTGTTTATTTTCATTGGTTTCCAGGAAGTTTTTAATTTCTTCCTTGACCTCCATTGTGACCCATTTATTGTTCAATAACATGCTATTATCCTCCATGTTTTCAAATGTCTTTGCATGTTCTTGTTGCAATTGATTTCTCATTGCATGCCATTGTGCTCTGAGAAGATCCTTGATATGATTTCAATCTTCTTGAACTTGTAGAGACTTAGTTTGTGTCCTAACATGTGGTCTATCTTTGATAATGTCCCATGTGCACTTGAGAAGAATGTGAATTCTGCGGTTTGGGGTGTAATTCTCTGTAGATATCTATTAAATCCATTTGATCTAGTGCTTTATTTACAGTCTGTGTTTTCTTGGTAATTTTTTTGTCCAGATGATATATCCAGTGATATCATTGGGGTTTTGACGTCTCCTGCTATGATTGTATTGCTGTCAATTTCTCCTTTGAAGTCCTCCAAAAGATTTTTCATATATGTTGGTGCTCCTATATTGGGTTTATATATGTTTACCAAGGTCATATCTTCCTGTTGATTAGATCTTTTCAATATTATCTAGTGGCCTTCTTTGTATCTAGTTATGGTCTTCATGTTTTTTTTTTTTTTTTTTTTTTTTTTTTTCCACATCTTTATTGTTGGATGTAAAATGCATTACAGATGTTCCACATTTTTCCCCCATTGACCCCCTCCTCCCCACTCCCGCCCCCCTCCCACCTTTTCCCAAACTATTGTCCGTGTCCATTGGTTATGCATATAAGTTCTTTGGTTTATTTCTTCCCACCCCCCCAACCCCTTTCCCTTTGAGGTTTGTCAGTCTAGGAATGAATTTGTGCTTCTTACTCCCTTCACCTTTTTCATCCATTCCCCCAACCCCTTTCCCAACTGGCAACCAACAAAATGTTCTGTGTATCTATGAGAATGTTCCTGTTCTTCCTGTTCATTTTGTTTGTAGATTCCATTGTTGATAGATATGTATTCATTGCCATTTTGTTTGTTCATACATTTTATCTTTTTCTTTAAAAAGACCCTTCATCATTTCATATAATAACGGTTTGGTAGTGATGAACTCCTTTAACTTTTTCTTGTCTGGGAAAGTTTTTATATGTCCATCGATTCTAAATGACAGCTTTGCAGGATAGAGTAATTTTGGTTGTAGGTTCTTGGTTTTCATCACTCTGAATATTTCTTGCCACTCCCTTCTGGCCTGCAAAGTTTCTTTTGAGAAATCAGCTGACAGCCTAATGGGAACTCCCTTGTAGGTAACTAGCTGCCTTTCTCTTGCTGCTTTTAGGATTCTCTCTTTGTCTTGAACCTTTTGCATTTTGATGATGATGTGTCTTGGTGTAGGCCTCTTGGGGTTCATCTTGTTTGGGACTCTCTGTGCTTCCTGGACTTGTATGTCTGTTTCCTTCACCAAGTTAGGAAAGTTTTCTGCCATTATTGTTTCAAACAGGTTTTCGATTTCTTGTTCTCTCTCTTCTCCTTCGGGCACCCCCAAGATGCGAATGTTGGCACGCTTGAAGTTGTCCCAGAGGCTCCTTACACTATCCTCATTTTTTTGGATTCTTTTTTCTTTTTGCTGTTCTGGTTGGGCGTTTTTTGCTTCCTTATATTCCAAATCGATGGTTTGCTCCTTGGATTTACGTACTCTATTATTGAAGCTATGTAAATTATTCTTTATTTCAGTTAAAGCCTCCTTCGTTTCTAACTGTGCAGCGATCGTTTCTGACTGGTACTTTTTTATGCTCTTGAGGCCCTCACTGAGTTCATTGAGCATCCTTATAAGCAGTATTTTGAACTCAGCATCTGTTAGGGTGCTTATCTCCATTTCACTTAGTTCTTTTCTTGGGGTTTTGTTCTGTTCTTTCATTTGGGACCTGTTTCTTTGTATCCTCATTTTGGCTGCCTCTCTGTGTTTGTTTCTGTGTATTACTTAATGAGAGGTATGGGGCTCGCTGAGACCCGATGCTGCTTGTTTGAAAGAATTTAGGAAAAACCTGAAGCGGGATCCAAGACAGGCCAATCCTATGGTTAAGCAAGTAGCAACAGCTTAGGTGGGCTTGAAAGTTGTGTGGGGCGGGGCGGGGCGGGGCCTCAGGGAGTCAGCAGGGTGGGGCTACTAGTGTGAGCCAGGT
Source organism: Molossus molossus (assembly GCF_014108415.1). NCBI lineage: Eukaryota > Metazoa > Chordata > Mammalia > Chiroptera > Molossidae > Molossus > Molossus molossus. Next base: position 87,902,465 of record NW_023425401.1, read on the forward strand.
TGCTGGAGTCCCAGATATGGCTTCTGTCTGCTGCTCCAGGGAAGGGCTCACCAAAGGAACAAAGGCCTCTTACAGCACGTTTGTCCCCGAGAAAGCTCCCTCTCCAGCCCTCGCTCCAGTGCCAAACAGCTCAGTTCTTTTCTGTATGTCTCTGGTGCCCCTCGAGCTGCCTCCCCTCCGAGCTTAGAGGGAGAGAGTCCGATAAGTCCGTGCGTGGGCCCTTTAGGGAGCTGCCTGTGGCTCCAGCCAGGTCAGCTTCCCTGAGCCTCAGTTTCTGCTGGTTTTTCCAGCCAGAAGTTATGGGGATTCTCTTCCTGGCACTGGAAACCTGAGCGGGGCACCTGGTGTGGGATGGGGACCCCTCAGTCCTCAGGAAGGACCTTCCCAGCCACGGGAGCCTCCTGATTTTTATCCGCCACACTTGGGTGTGGGACCAGCCCGTCCGCCGCCGCTGCCGCCACCCCTCACGCCGCCGCCCCTCCTACCGGTCTGGATGTAGCTGCTTTTTTTTTTTTTAATTACGTAGTTGTAGGACTTTCATTCAGCTTGATTTCAGGCGATTTTGGATGATGGTTGTTCTGTAGTTTTGTTGTAACTTGGATGTGGTTGTGGCAGAACGCGATACTGCGTTTCCCTACGCCGCCATCTTGACCGGAAGTCCCCTGGTCTTCATTTTTAAATCTACTTTAGCAGATATGAGTATTGCTACGGCTGTTTTTTTTGTTTTTTTTTTTCTTTTTCGTTTGCTTGGAAGATTTTTTTCCATCCCTTCACTTTCAACCTATGTGAGTCTTTTGTTGTGAGGTGGGTCTCTTGTAAACAACATATAGATGAGTCATGCTTTCTTATCCAATCAGCTACACTGTGTCTTTTTATGGGAACATTCAACCCATGTACATTTAAGGTGATTATTGATATGTACTTATTTATTTGCCATTTTTGTTTAGTGTGGTTCTATTTTTCATCCCATTTCTCCTGCTAATTACAGCAGTCCTTTTAGCATATCTTGCAGTGCTGGTTTGATGTTAAGATATTCCCTTAGCCTTTTTTTTTTTTTTGGAAAGCAATTTATTTGGCCTTCTATTTTGAATGATGACCTTGCTGGGTAGAGTAGTCTTGGATTCAGACCATTGTTTTTCATGACCTTGATTACTTCAAGCCACTCCTTTCTGTCCTATAGTGTTTCTGTTGAGAAGCCAGCTGAGAGACTTATGGGATTTCCTTTGTAGGTAACCTGTTGCTTATCTCTTGCTGCTTTTAGGATTCTTTCTTTATCTTTAATTTGTGGCATTTTAATTACTATGTGTCTTCGTGTGGGCCTGTTTGGGTTCTTCTTATTTGGGGCTCTCTGTGCTTCTTGAACTTGAATGCCTTCTTCCTTCACCAAGTTAAGAATTTTTTCTGTCACTATTTCTTCAAATATATTCTCTAACCTTGTCCATTTTCTTCTTCTTTGGCGACTCCTATGATGAAAATGTTATTATGTTTCCAGTTGTCCCACAGTTCTCTTAAGCTGTCTTCCTCTTTTTTAAGTGTTTTTTCCTGTTGGTTTTCTGATTTGTTTATTTTTTCTACCCTGTCTTCTAATTCACTGATCCAGTTCTCTGCTTCCTTTACTCTGCTGGCTAATCCTTCCAATGTGTTCTTAATTTCTGCTATGTCATTCTTCATTTCCACTTGGGTGGTTTTCAATGTTTCTATATCTTTACTCATGGTGCTGATGTCCTTACTCATGCTGTTGAGCTTCTTCATGATCATGGCTCTGAACTCTACCTCTGATAATTTGCTTAGCATTATTTCATTGATCTCATCTTCCATAGAGTTCTGTTTTTCTTTCATTTGGGATTTGTTTCTTTGTTTCACCATTTTGGCTATCTCAGTGGGTTTTGGAGCCTGCCAAATTTTCCCTTTGGGTGTTGGTGTTCTGTTGTTTGTGGCTACCTCTACTGGGTTTGGATGAGCCTGGGTGGGCCCACATTAAACACCACTGTCTAATCTTAATTTCTGAGGTAGATTTTCATGCCCAGGAAAGGTTCAGATATCCTCTAGCTTTTCCCTGGTAGCTAGTAGTCTCAGTTACTCAGTGCCTTGGAATGTAGCCCTGGTGTTTTGCATAAGAGGATTTCCAGAGGGTGGGACAGATGCTGGTTATTAATGAGCCTCAATTTGCATTTCTTTGCCTCACCTGGGAAAGGGTGAATCTCCAAGGAAGGTGGGGTGGGGGGGCTGCTGCTTTTCCCCACAACTTGGGGAAGGAGCACACTGGCCACTGTCCTTTGTGGCCACAACTCAGCAAAAACTCTGAGAGCCCTCCAAATCCCAGGTGTCTCCAAATCCCAGTCCAGTCTGCCCTCCCTCTGCCATAGCCCCCAGGTGAGTGGCTGTGGCTATTTTAGAGCTCTGTCGAGGCTCTCTGCGCTGTGGAGTGGGCTTGGTCTTTAGATATGTTTTTCTTGACCACAAACTATATATTTCAGAGGTTTCCTAACCTTTTTGTTTACTGCTGAGATGTGTGTGTGTGTGTGTGTGTGTGCGCGCACGCATGCACATTCACCTTACCACCAAGTTACTATTCACCTTATTTTATTGAATCCCAAATCAATAATGCTTAAGACGCTGAATAACTTAATAACAGGATTTGGACAAGACAACTTGTAATGTCTAAATAAACACAGAAATACTGGGTATATTTATCCCATTCATTTTCTAAGGACAACTATATGCAAGCTGGATACCAATATTAAAGATTATTTAGAATCACTGAAAGAGTAGAAATGTAAAATAGCAAAACCAATGAAAAAATTTTTCAAAATTAAGTTGTGTGCAGGAAATCAGTAAGTCAGTAAACATAACATGTAGTCAGGCTGCCACCAAATTAATGAGCCAAACAGCTATGACACACAGATTGATGAGTTACTCTAAGTACTCTTTAGATTGTTGACCTTCTTTTTGACAGCTAGTATCTAAGATTGCTAAGACGTCTTAATTAAGAGGATGACCCTGGAACTGTGAAATCTCTATCCTCTATTATTGTTTTATATTCCGAAGCCTATCTCTCTTTAACATGGTTCTGAATTTTGTTTTAGAATGATGGTAATCTTTTTTTTTTTTTTTTTTTATCCTCTCCTGAGGACAGTTTTGCATTCATCTTCAGATAGAGTGGGAGGGAGAGAGGGAGGAAGAGAAAAAGAGAAACATCGATGTGAGAGAGACTAATCGACTGGCTCCCACCCACAAAACCCCAACTTGGGGCCGGGGATAAACTGCAACCAAGGTACGTGCCCTTAGCGGCAACCGAAACCAGGACTCTCTGGTCCGTGGGCTGACACTCTAACCGCTGAGCCAAACCAGCCAGGGCAGAATGATAGTAATTTTTATGGTGGAAATTACAAATTTCTAGAGTACTTAAAAAATTCATGTTCAAATTACCATCTGAAAGTAGATAATCTTCTTAGTATAGAATCATAGTGGCACCAAGCCTAATTTAGTGTTATAAAATTAGAAATTTAAAAAAATGGTTATTGAATTTAATCAAAAATAGAATCTATTGTTTACTTCAGCAAGAGAGCTTTAATTTTTTTTCACATGCTTGTGCAGGATCAAACTTGTGAATTTTGTTGTTGTTAATCCTCACTCAAGGATATGTTTCCATTGATCTTTTCAGACAGGGAGGGAGAGAAACAGTGATGAGAGAGACACACATGTATAGATCGCCTCCCTCATGACCTCAACCTGGGCCGGGGATAGAACCTGCAACCCAGGTATGTGCCCTTGACCAGAATCAAACACGCCATCCTTTGGTCCATTAGGGCTGATGCTCTAACTGTTGAGTCAAATTGGCCAGGGTTAACCTGTGAATTTTTAATCAAGTGATTTAACAGTAGCAATTGAACATATGAGGTAAATAGAAGAGCTGTGCTGTTTGATGGGGGAGCCATGAGACACGGCTCTGAGCTCTGGTAGAGTGAGTCTGACATTTCAGATGTCCTGTGGTGTAAAACACACACTGCATGTCATTACACACTAAGAAAAAATTTAAAATATCTCAATAATTATATATCAAAAACACATGGCAAAAATGTACATTTTATCATATTGTTTGAATAAAGTATATTATTAAAATTAATATTTTTTCATTTTTCCTGTTTCAATGTTGCTACTAGAAAATTTAAACGTACATGTGTGGTTTCCTTCTGTGTCCTGCAGTGTGTTTCCACTGGGCAGTGCTGACCTACAATCTGGGGAGACAGGATTTTAGGAGACTCACTCTCAGGTTGACTGTTTGCAGTGGTGCCTGGGATGCATGTTGTCTTTGCCAGGAGCAGGTCAGACAAGTGGAAAACATTTCCCGTGTCAAGCATATGCAAGTTATTTCATTTAAAATGTTCATTTTAAATAAAATATTTATTAGGTATTTTCATGAACTTTCTTAGCTAATTCGTCAAGGTGTGATATATATACACAAACTAGGTGGTTGTAACAGTAGAAAAGTCAAGTCACTGAAAATATGCGGGCTTTAAAAACATGTATTTTATACATAGAAAACTAAGAGTTTTATTTTTCTTTCTTGTTAGTAATGTCTCTAAATACTCTTCAAGCCATATGAGTGTTTTCATCTTAACAATTTTTAAAAAATGAAATTTAAAGAAAAACAAAATGAATCTGTCTTTGGAGCATCTGTCTTTCTCTCACAGGGAACACAAGGAAAGTTGCTTATGGAGACCTGCACACTCACCACCACGAGTATATTTTATACAGAGCATTTTCCACAAAAAGTTCAAAGGAGAAATGTTTTAATCATTTAAGAATAAAATTTGCCCAGTTGGTGTGGCTCAGTGGTTGAGCTTCCACACATGGACCAAGAGGTTACTGGCTCAATTCCCAATCAGGGCACATGTTTGGGGTTGCAGGTTCGATCCCCAGCAAGATGCAGCCAATCAATAGTTTTCTCTCATCCATGTTTCTATCTCTCTCTCCCTCTCCCCTCCTCTTTCTCTAAAAATCTATTAAAAAAAAAAAAAGATAGAAAAAATAAACCTGATTTTATTTTAATTTTAACTTTGTCTTTGAAATTTGGACAAAGAGCGGAATTTTTATAATTTTCTCTTTAAAGATGAGAATGGTGTTACCTATACTGGCATTCCTAAGATTATGTCTAAACAAACATGTGTACTTGAAAGGGATTCTTAAAACATCAAATTGAAATAGACACCCCGTGGTAAAAACTGGGAGAAGAGAAGTTTGTAGCAGGTGTATGGATTTGAATAAAAATGGTAAGGAGGTGGGGGTGGGAAGGAGTCCACTGTTGACCTCCAGAAAGAGGCTTTAGAAACAGAGTCACAGATGGTCCCTAAAATGCTTTCTGCTTTGTTTTACAGATGCGTTAGTTGCAGAGCCTCTGTCGGGTTTTGAGGCAGGTGTGGTCACAATGCATAACTAGTCCAGGGAGAAGTCAGGGAAGTGAGGGAAAGGGAAGGGCTGTCAGGGACGTAAGCAGCAAGGCAGTGGAGGGGTCTTTGGAGAAGAGACATGCTGTGGGGGAGTTCAAGGGGTGTGTCAGGGGCCCGTGGGACACTAAATTTGTTTGGGACTAGGAAAAAGCTCATCCTCAACTGTTGTTTTTCAGAGTGTTAAATTTTCAGATATATTGTTAAAATGAAACATTAGCCAAAGCAAATCACAAGTGAAAGCAAACTCTGCATACACTGAAAGAGCATAAATTTAAACCAAACTAACACAATAACATATAATTCTTTGAAGCTTTTGAAAACATCTGTCTCCTATTTTTTCCAATTCAGCTGTATAAGTTTTATTCTTCTTTAACATATAAATCTCTTTGAGGCCCACCTTTAGCTTGTCCAATTTGCAAACACATCTATTTATCTTGGCCTTATGTATTAACTACCTATATAAATATAAGCACATATTTAATAGATATGACTTTGCAACCAAGCAACATGAAATGTGCTACTGGAACTATGAATTCAGAGTGCCAAAGTGAGGACCAGAGAAAATTTGTAGCACCTCAGATGAGCTTTCAAAATTCCAGTGAAAATGTTAAAGTTCTTACTGAGTTTCAGTGGAAACTAAGTATATAAATTAAAAAGACCACTTTTGGTGTTATTTATCCTTAATTACCTAAACCTTAATACCAATGATGATGAATCAACTATAAATTTTTCCATTGGTAATTAACTAGTATAAGTCAGTGTCATAATTTCTAAATATATATATATGAAAATAAATAACTTAAAATAGAAGTTAGAAAGCTATTATAATAAGGTATGCATTTTATTTTCTGATGGCATATATATCAGCTATTCCCAACAGCAAGTAAAGATGATCATATATAAAGGCATACATTTATTATGCTTTAAAAGCAGCATGCTATTACGTATAGCTACATGCCAACAAACATGCAATCTGGAAAAAATGGATAAATTCCTAGAAACATATAATCTTCTAAGACTGAATCAAGAACAGACCAATTACAACCAACAAAATTGAAGCAGTACTAATTTAAAAAACTCCCAACAAACTGAAGTGCTGGACCAGATGGCTTCACAAGAGAATTTTATCAAACATTGAAAGAAGAACTAACACATATTCTTCTCAAACTATTCCAAAAAATTCAAGAGAAGGAAAGACTCCCTAGCTAATTTTAGGAAGCTAGCATTATCTTAATTGCAAAACCAAATAGACAGTACAAAGAAAAAAAATTATAAACCAATATCTCTGATGAAAATATATGCAAAAATATCAACAAAATATTAGCTAACCGAATTCAGCAATACATTAAAAAGATCATATATTGAAAAGATTATTTCTGGGATGCAAGTTTGGTTCAACATCCATAAATCAAATAACATGACATGCCACATTAACAAAATAAAGGGGAAACAATCATATGACCCTATTAATTGATGCAGAAAAAGTATTCGACAAAATCTAGCACCACTTATGATAAAAACTCTCAGCAAAGCGGGAATAGAAGGAATATACTGTATGTGACAAACCCACAGCTAATATCATACTCAATATGAAAAGATAAAAAAATGTTTCCCTTAATATCAGGAACCAGACAGGGATGTCCGTTTTCACCACTCTTATTCAACATAGTACTGACAGTCTGAGCCCCAGCAATCATGCAAGAAGTGTAAAATTGGCATCTAAATTGGAAAGGAAGAGTAAAAACTGTCATTATTTGCAGATGACATGATACTACACACAGAGAAACTGAAACACTCCAGCAAAAAACTACTAGAACTGATAAATGAATTCAGTCAACTAACAAAATCAATTTTCAGAAATCAATTGCATTTTTATATACCAATAATAAACTATCAGAAACGGAAACTAAGAAAACAATCTCAGTTATCGTTTCATCAAAAAAGTAAAATATTTAGGAATAAATTTAACTAAAGATGTAAAAAACTTATACTCAGAAAAATATAAGATATTGAGGAAAGAAACTGAAGAAGATACAAATAAGTGGAATCATACACTGAGTTAATGAATATGAAGAATTAACATCATTTAAATATCCATACTACCTAGAGAAATGTATAGATACAGTGAAATTCCTATCAAGATATCAATGGTATATTTCACAGACCTAGAACAAATATTCCAAAAATTTATATGGAACCACAAAAGACTCTGAATAGTCACAGCAATCTTGAGAAAAGAAGAACAAAGTTGGAGGTATCACATTACCTGATATCAAACTATACTACAAGGCTCTAGTAAAAAAAGAAAGCATGGTGCTGGCATAAAAACAGACATATAGATCAGTGGAACAGAACAGGAGCCCAGAAATAAACCCACATCTTATTGTCAATTAGTATATAACAAAGGAGGCAGGAACATACTGTGGGGTAAAGTCTATTCAAGAAACCGTGTTGGGAACATTAGACACATGCAAGCAAAAGATAAAACTAGATCACCTTCTTACACCGTATACAAGAATAAACTAAACATCGATTAAAGACATAAATGTAGCCTGGCCGATGTGGCTCAGTGGTTGAGTATTGACCCAAGCACCAAGAGGTAGCCAGTTCGATTCCCAGTCAGGGCACAAGCCCAGGTTGTGGGCCAAATCCCCAGTGGGGGGCATGCAGGAGGCAGCCAATTGATGTTCTCTCTCATTGATGTTTTTATCTCTCTCTCCCTCTCCCTTCCTCTCTCTCTAAAATCAATAAAGAAAAAAAAAGACATAAATGTAAAACTCGAAACTATAAAGCTCCTAGAAGAAAACATAGACAGTAAAATTTTTGACATTTCTCTTAACAATATTTTTTCTGACATATCTCCTCAGGCAAGGGAAACAAAAGGAAAAATAAACAAATGGGACCACATCAAACTAAAAGGTTTTTGCAGAGCAAAAGAAACCATCAACAAAATGAGAAGACAACCCACTGAATGGGAGAACATATTTGCAAATGATACATCTGATAAAAGGTTAATATCCAAAAATTTATAATGAAGTTATACAGCCTTGGCCAGTTTGGCTCAGCTGTTAGTGTGTCAGCCCATGGACCCATGAATCACAAGTTTGATTCCATTTAAGGGCACTACCTCAGTTTCGGTTCATCCCCAGCCCTAGTCAGGGTCATGTGGGAGGCAACCTGTCAATGTGTCCCTCTCACCTCGATGTTTCTCTCTCTTTCTCTCTCTCTCTTTCCCCCCTTACACTCTATCTGAAAATAAATAGAAAAATATCCTCCAATGAGGATTTAAAAAAAAAGAAGAAGTTATACAACTTAAAGCCAAAACAATAGTCCAATAAAAACATGGGCAAATGACCTAAGAGACACTTCTCCAAAGAGGACATACAGATGGCTAATAGACATATGAAAAGATGCTCAACATCATTAATTATTAGAGAAATATAAATTAAAACTACAATGAGATATCACCTCACACTTGTCAGAATGGCTTTCATCAATAAATCAACAAACAACAAATGTTGAAGAGGATGTGGAGAGAAGGGAACCAATCCTCGTGCACTGTTGGTGGGAAGGGAGATTGGTACAGCCACTGCAGAAACAGTATTGAGTTTCCGCAAAAAATTTAAAATAAATTTGCCTTATGAGACTGCTTTATACACTCCACTTCTGGGTACATATCTGAAGGTACTCAAAGCACTAATTCAAAAGAATATTTGCACCCTATGTTCATTACAACATCATTTACAATAACCAATATTTGGAAACAGCCCAAGTACCATTCAGTAGGTGAGTAAATAAAATAAGCTATAATACATTACACAATGGAATACTACTTATTTGGAAAAATAGAAGGAAATCTTACCTTTTGCAACAATGTGGATAGATCTGGAGAGTATTATGCTATGTGAAGTAAGCCAGTCAGAGAAGGACAAATGCCATTTGATTTCACTTATGTGTGGACCCTAATGAAAAAAATAATAATAAACAAAATAAAAACAGATCGATAGATACAGGAAATAGAATGACAGTTGTCAGAGGAGAGATGTTGGGGGGCTAGGTGGAAAGATGAAGGGATTAAGAGAAAAACTCATAGACACAGACAAAAATATGGTGATTTTCAGAGGAAAGGGGTGAGAGCAGGTAGAAGAGGATACATGGGGAATGAATGGTGAGGGAAGGAGACTCGACTTTGGGTGGTGAAAATACAATACAATATACAGACGATGTACTATAGTATTGTACACTTTACACCGAAATAGTTTTTATTTATCAATGTCACCCCAATAAATTATATACAATTTAAAATAAAATATAAAATAAACTTCATTTTCATGTGATTTACATAAAATAAAACCTATCCATTTCTAGTTACAGTTAAATGCATTTAACATTATGTTTATACCTGTGCATACTACCACCTCAATGAAGATACAGACTATTGTCATCACCTGACTCTTCCTTGTTCCCTAGTTTCCATACCCACTTCTAGCCTGGGAACCACTTACGTGACGTGTCTTTTGTCACACTGATTAAATTTGGTTTTTCTAGAAAGTCATAAGAATGACATCTTGGTTTAAATATTTTTTGGAATCAGGTTTCTGATCAGCATAACATTTTTTGAGGTTCATTCACACCATTGTGTATATAAGCCCTGTATTCACTTTTATTATGTATAATATTCCATTTCATAGATATGTCACAATTTGTATTTCTCAATCATGTGGCTATGGAAATTTGAGTTGTTTCCAGTTCTCAGCTATTATAAATAACGCTGTTATGAACATTCATGTACAAGTATTTGTGTAGATTTTATTTATCTTATATAAATACCTAAGAGTGGAATGACTGGGTCATATTGTAGTCAAATACATATTTAACTACATAAATAACTGCAAAACTATTTTCCAAAGTGGTTGTCATATTTTACATTCCCATCAGCAATGTGAGAATTCCAATTGTTCCACATCTTTACTAACACTGGGTATTGTCAATCTTTCTAATTTTAGATATTCTAGTAGGTATATAGTGGTTTTACCATCTCATTATGGTTTTAATTTTTATTTTCATAACTAATGATGTTGAGCAACATTTTGAGTAATTTTTTGCTACTCATATATGTTCTTTGTTAAGTGTATGTTAAAACTGTTTGCCTTTTTCTGATTGGTTTGTTCGTCTTATCATTGAGTCGTAAGAGTTCTTTACATATTCTCAAAATAATGTATTTGTGAGCTATCTGCAAATATATCGAAAATATTTTCTCCCAGTCTGTGGCTTGTCTTCTGATTTTTTAATGGTATCTTTCAAACAATAGAAAGTTTTAAATTTTGGCAAAGTTGGTAGCACTGTTCTAAACACTTTAGTTAAAAAGCAGAGATTGACACTATGTTGTGTACCTGAAATTAATATATTATATGTCAACTGTAATTGAAAAATAAAATTTAAAAAGGTAAAGATTGATAGATGGATAAAAACAAGACCCTATATATTCATCAGAAAGACACATTTTAAATATAAAATCATAGAAGCAATGAGATGGAAAAAGATATACCGTGTAAACAAGAAGCATAAGAAGACTGAAGTAGATATTTTAATATGTGAAAAAAAAGATTTTCATAATCATAAAAGGAACAATGTATCAGGAAGACAACAATTACAAGTGTACATGTGTTTACAGAGGTTTCAAACACATGAAGCAGAATTTACAGAATTAAAAGAAGAAAAGGAATTACAAGGTTATATAGTAAGAAATTTTAATAGTTTTCCATCGGCAATTGGTAGAATAACCAGACACAAATTAGTGCATTGCTTAAATCTAATTAATTTACATAGAGCACTAGACCCAGTTATAGAAGAATACACATTTTTTTTCAGGTTCACCTTGTACATTTATCCAATTAGATCATAACATTTAAATAAATTTAAAAGAATCAAAATCACATGATGTATATTCTTTGATGATAATAGAATCAAATTAGGAATTAAAGTAAGATATCTAAGAAAACCTCCTATATGTCTCAAAATGAAACAAAACACTTATAAATAATACTTGAGTCAATTAACATTTAACATTTTTTTTGCTTTAGAAAATGTTGCAACAAAGGACAAATGAGAAAACCTTCCTCAACTATTTTACAGACTTATTGTGCAGAATAAAAGAATAGAGATAAAATTGCTTTGACTATTTGGAAGTGATGTACAAATACAATATTCTCTAGAAATGAGACTTTGAAGCCTTTTCTGAACAATAGCAAAATCCTTCTAGTGCTATATTATGTAGTCAAAGAGGACAATCATGTGTGAAAGGAAAAAAGCATGCCCCCTTTGCCACCCACTCTTCTGGTTTTGTGAAATCAAACAAGCTATCCCATCATTTATGGCTGCCTTCTTAATCCCACAATCACCACCACTGCATTTTTCTTTGTTCACATACCCTGTTTGTTATAAGGGAAGAAAGTGTTCTTGAGAAAACTGAAGAATGTTATGTTCTTAAGTGGAAGTTGGTAAACTAAAGCAATTGACAGTGGCCTTCAAGGACTTCTAGTGCCATTTTCTCTCCTTCATCTTGTTATTTTTTTCTATTTCTTTCTTTTTCTTCTCCTATATTAATTCTTTCCTCCCCTTTTTCTCTCTAATCACTTCCTCCCTCCACCTCCTTCCTGTCTCATTTGTCAAAACTAGTGATGGAATTCAGAACTAACGATGATCCAATTTACTGGAATTCAATATTTTTACTTTAAAGAGACGGTTGGTCTTGATGCTGTGGCCCAGAGTAGTTGAGTGACTTTAACCTGCCATAAATCCAATCCTTTGGCCACTATTTACATCTTTGAATTTTAAGTTCCAAAAATCCCATGAAAATTGTTTTGTGAAATGTCCTTTTCCTTCTCTGTGAACTGCCTAGTAGGCTGACTTGGTCTTCTCTATCATGCCCCCACTTTTTCTTTTTCTAATACTTGGGGTTTGGCTTTAAATCTTTACAGTGTTGTCTGATCAGTTTATACAATTTATGTCACCTTCTGGATCTTTCTCCCCTTAAGTAGTCTATCTCTCAGCTTCCTCCCCTGTGGTTTCTTTCACAGTGCTTCTCAGTCTTTTTTGGATGATCCGTTGCTGCTGCTGCTGCTGCTTCTTCTTCTTCTTCTTCTTCTTCTTCTTCTTCTTCTTCTTCTTCTTCTTCTTCTTCTTCTTCTTTCATTTCCTACCTCTGAACATCGCATAAGAACAACTTTGGTATTATTTCCTTCTTGCCTGGTTTTCTATCTGGACTGTTAATTTCTAAAGAACAGGATACTGTTCTTCATCCTTCTCAGGCTACTTCTGATGAAAAAGCTACCTATGAAACCACATTACGATCCTGCCCAATACAGCATCGGCTTCAAATACAATTCACTTTTATTTAGAAAAGCACAGGAGAATTGTGATAACTCTTGCTTTTAAGTGAATTCAGTTACTTGAGGCACTCTACGTGTACAGATAAGACCAACATTAGCACATGTTGGAATCAGAGGGGGAAAACAAAGGAATAAAAAGAAACATATATTTCGTGAGCAAGAACCAGTTTTGTCTGGAGTGACTCTTTCTTTGCCTACATAATGGAGTTAACAACCCCTGATTAGCATGAAATATGCCTTTTTTCAGTCCTATATTGTTGTCCTATTTCAGTTTCAGTCATTGTACATGACCAGTAGACTTACTCATAGCTGGAGTCTATTTTAGTCAACTTACAATTTGCAAGATATATTCAGAGCTTGACCTGTATGAATAGAATCCTTATGGTCATATTCTGAATCAAGTACTATTATTACCTTCATCATATAAATAATGAGCCAGGGCTAAGTCTATGGAATAAGTTGGGCAAGTTAGTTAGCTAGTCTCAGTATCAATGTTCCATCAGAAAAATTACTGTTTGATTGGCAAAAGTGGCTATTTTAAAAAGTTAATGAAAGTCTGGAAAGATTATCTGGGTAAATTCCAGTCATCAGAAACATTTGTCTAGACTATAAATAGTTTTGAGGACAGGAGAAAAGCTGTTCTCAGCCCACATATACATTTTCAAAGATGCATAAGAAAAGGCTGTGATGACATGGAACTAGTTCTTCCAAAGAAAACCAAGTGGACATATGTTACATGTTTGCAAATGAAAGAGTATGCAACAATGGCTATGACACATATGCCCATCTAGTGAAGGTTTAGTGGTCATTAAATACAGATGTCAATACACCATAAATGAAGAAAAGTACCAGCTTTGCTGTAATTCCTGGGAAAAGTAAATCAAATATATGTGTTTTCATTATTTGAGATTGGTTTATATTTGTTGGCAGGGTGATCAGCTGGTTTTGTTAAGCAAATATCCAAATAACCAGACTTCCAAGATTAATGAAAGACTTGGGGTTTAATAATTTCAAATACATTTTATATATACAAAACTCTGCTATGTATTGAATTTTTTATTTTCTCTAAGATAGATAATACCTGAACTCATTGTATTTCCAGTGGAGAAGACAAATATTGATTAGATATACAAATAATAAAGTAAAGGCATGAAGAAGTGTCAAAGTGTGCTATGAAACATAAGAGGAGGGGTGACTTAATTAATAGTTTCAGTGGCATTAAGAAACATTTTTTGGTAATTAAATTTAAATTAGACTAAAAATGAGGTTGATCTAAATTAGTATTATTATTATTACTCTAAGAGCTTAAGAGCTTTTGGTATATTGCAAATGAGTTGGCAATAAATTTTATCATTAGAAGTAATGAAATTCAAACTTTGATTGCCAGATAGATCTATGGTGAGTTAAAGTTAGAAAACTAAGCATTTTCCTAAATGGAAAAATTGAGTCAGCTCTTTGGATACCACATACTAAGCATGGCTTGACACATCTAGACACCATACTAAGACTATCTTGATCACAAAATATTATATGGCCTTGGATAGGATACCTAGAACCCTATTTCTTCTTGAAATAATAAAAGAATAATAACACCAATTCAATTTATATTAAAGGGACATAATGTTGCTGAAAAAAAAAGTATCCAAATTATTTGAGTACTTCAAGGTTGTATATTAGAGGTCATATATAATTATTATCCTGCTGGATAACAATGTTAATCTTTTAAAAATTAAATGAGAAATGTTTACATTGTTCTCATAGCAAAATCTTTAGCATGGAAAGTCAATAGTCATTTCTCTCCCTCTGTCCACTCTCTTTTCTGAAAAGTGAAATATGTGTTCAGATAAAAACTATGCATCTCAGAAAATGTAGAGTGGTCAAAAGTAACATAGAAGCTTTACTCATGAATATTTAAAATAGCCAATATAAAAGCACACTTCCATTTGCGCTAATTTCTGTTATTTTAAAAGTCATTTGTGGTTTTGGTTCAGGTAGTACAAATGTTAAAAAATTTAGTTTTCTGCAAAGCATAATCAGGTTGCAAAGAAATAACCAATTAGTGACTACAAAGCATTTCGTTACTATCAGTGCTAATAAGAGAAAAACTAACTTTGAATTCATAGTAGTTTAATCTGATTTTTAAATTAGGGTTTCCTAATCTCAGAAAATAAGCAAGCTACCCCCTTTCTATATCGTTAGATAGGTAGGTAGGTAGGTAGGTAGGTAGGGGGATAGATGAAAGATAGATACATAGATAGATAGATTAGATAGATGATGATGATAGATGATAGATAGATAGATGATAGATGATAGATAGATAGATAGATAGATAGATAGATAGATAGATAGATAGATGATAGATAGCTAGATAGATGATAGATAGATATAGATAGATGGATAGATGATAGATAGATAGATAGATAGATAGATAGATAGATAGATAGATAGAATTATTTTTCTTGTCCTACCCATCATAATAGCCAATGTTGATCAATTGGCCAAGTTTCCAATGACTGAACAGTAAGAGAACGAGATTACTGATGCCTGAAAGAATCCTGTTGTGGTGTTTCTCTTGGGCCCTAATATATCTCTACTGCATTAGAATGAAATATTAGTTCTGAGTGTAGTATTTCCATTTGGGAGTAGGGCGCCAGCTGTCTCCTTAAATTTCCATGCCACTTAATCTAGCCCTAAGCTTGGTTAGCTTTCAATTCACAAAGACGGCAACAACAGCTATGCAGGGTCACATTTTCAGCAAGGTCTCTGAAGTAATGAAGTGTACAAAGTATGCTAATAAGGAAAGCAGCTAAATTAATTCCTTGAGGCAGGTGCAAATATATGGCTCTTAGAGCCACTCTTTCCTGCAGTGCAATAAGTGACCTGTGAATAGGAGGAGTTAACATCAGGAAGGCAAGAATTTGAGAGTTTCTCAGCATTGTTGAGGGATTACCACTCAATTAGCCTTGCTGATGCTAATGTTGGATTTACTACCTCAAAGGTCCACTCAATCTGCATAATTATCAAAAGATGCTTCGGATTAAAACCCCCAAGATGCCCATGTAGAGACCTACTCACATTGAAATCATCTGCTGTTATCAGTCACCCAAATGCATGAAATAAACTAGCAAAAGATACAGTATCAGCATGTCCATTCTAATCACAACTAAGATTTTGTATAGACTTCCTGGTATATTTGTCAAAATGTCTAAGTTTTTTATGCCTATACTAGGTCGGGGGGGGGGGGGGGATATTTAACTAGCCTTTGTGCTTTAAAGAAGTCAAGTAATTTTGTCAGAAGATGGTGTTCTGGAGTCTCAGAGTTCAGAACATTCCCCTGAAAATAATTTCTTATCTGACTCCTTAATAAGTGTTTTTCAGAGAAATCATTTATTAATATTAAATCACTGAATTAAAGCTGTACTACAGAACCACTCTCAAAAAAATACATGGAAAACAAAAACTAAAAGTTACCAAAAAATCATATTATTATTTGTACGCATATCTTTTATCTTTTTAAAATGAGTAAGTAGTTGACAGGTATAATCCGGAAAAAATCATATAATTAGAATCACATACAGAATATCAGTGCTACTAGCTATTCTTCTATCTCTCTTCCTTTCTGTCATTGTAAATGCTGTGTAACAAGACACCCTAAAACTCAGTGGCATAAAATGACAATCATTTATTCTCTTGTTGACAGGTCACCTGGCAAGGTTTTGCTGTAGTTTGCTGACTCTGGGACCACTGATTGTTTACATCAGGCTATGGATGAATCCAAGTCTGCTTTCTGAGTTTCATTCTTGGCCTGCAGCTATCTCATGATGTTCTTCTAATGACAGAGTTTGGAATACCCTAGATATGTGAATAAAAATATGTGATGTTTCTTAACACTTAGGTGCAGAACTCTCCCATTTGAACCATCGCATTGTGTGTGTGTGTGTGTGTGTGTGTGTGTGTGACATGTCCCGGGTTAATGTCAAAACTAGAACAATAATAACAGTGTGTTCCATGTTTTAAAATGGAAAAGCCCACTATATTTTAATATAGTGATCTATGTTATATACTGTAGCATTTTGGAAACTGACATATTTTTACCAGGCGATATAACGAACTATTGCTTCTCAAATGCTCATTGGAGGCAGAATAAAGGGCATGCTGTGAGGTTTTTAAAATTGTAGACCCCATCCAGTAGATACATGCTTACAAATAAACACATGACCACGCATAGCCTTTGTCAGTTTGGCTCAGCGGTTAGGGCATCGGCCCACAGACCAAAGTGTCGTGGGTTCGATTCTGGTCAAGAGCACATAAGCTCAGTTGCAGTTCATCCCCGGACCTGGTTGGGCCATGCAGGAGGCAATCAATTGATGTGTCTCTCTCACATCCATGCTTCTCTTTCTCTCTCCCCCTCCTACTCTATTTGAAGATCAATGGAAAAATATACCTGGGTGGGGATTAAAATAAAAACACACATGTCCACACATATATGGTAAAGGGAGGAAAGGGAAGAGAAAATACTAAGGTAGAAATGTTATTATTTAGATAATTTAAAGCTAAACCAGCCACAACTGAACTTGGAGCTGCAGTGTTTTTTCCTAGGAGTTTAGGACTTTCGAGAATAAAGTAGAAGCTGCTGGAAATCCCTTACAAATCAGTAATTTGTTTTTTTTACCGAGAAAGTGAAATGTGAATTGATAATCAGAGAAACAATCCTAGCAGAGACAAGAACATGTATTCCTTTTCTTTCAGTAGACATGGAAAACAAATATTACTACTTCTCAAAATTTGCAAGACTTTTTTTTAATCTCAGGAAAGCAGGATGTGCTGACAAGATAGGTTAATCAGAAGCGATAAGAACATTCTTTCTTGACATAAATCCTAGGAATAAAAAAGGGGAATTGCTATAAGGGAAAAAATGCTATTACAGCTCTGACTGGTTTTATGGACTGAACAGCCTGCAAATCTCACCCCAGAATCACTCTAAAATCCACTCAGCACACATTTACTGAGCTGCAGATGGGCCTCTTGCTTTTCTGATGGCAGTTAGCTCTAAACTATTGAATTTACCCAGCACTTTATTTCTTGAACAAGTTTTCTAAAACTTCCCCCAGACTTCTTGAATCCAATGAATGTGGAAAGAGCAGGTAGTTAACTCGACACCACTTTGCAATCCACTTTGCGCACCGTGTTGGTTTGCTAAAGGAGATATCTACCAACTATGCAATTAATTCCACAAGACAAAAGGCAAAATTCATGTTTTCTAGACAATAACGATTTTACTCCTCTTAGGATTTCTCTTGTGCTTGTATCCAATTTATGCTTTGGGTTTTCACAGATTTATAATGATTACCATAGAATTTATCTTTCGGATGTTTTCCTTACTTTGAGTTTCCATTCATGGGAGGATTGAAATATTCTAATAAAAACCCTACATTTTCCCTGTTAGCATAACTATTACTTTTTTCTCTGCAGGAATTCAAATCGATATTTTCAGCACATGAAGGGAGGGGTTTGGTGGCTTAAAGTCTTTAAGACAAAATTGGCCTGTCTGTAGTTAAATAACAACAAAAAAGTATCTTATTTTTCTCTTCCATCACAGTTTGCCTTCATCCTCTAACATAAATAGGAGAGTTGATTGGAGAGAACAAGAGTGTCTTTTTTATATGATCATAAAAGGAATGCAAAAGGAAAGAAGAGAAAGACTAGTATTTTTCTTTTTCATGAACTTTGTTATTTATGAAACTTTTTTTAAAATCTTCACCTGAGGATATGTTTATTTATTTTTTTGAGAGGGGGTAAGGGGGGAAAGAGAGAGAGAGAGAGAGAGAGAGAGAGAGAGAGAGAGAGAGAGAGAGATGCATCTATATGAAAGACAAACATCGATCTGTTGTCTCTCATAATCAAATGCACAACATAGGCATGTGCCCTGATTAGGAATTGAACCAGCAACCACTTAGTGTATGGGATGATTCACCAACTGATTCACACTGGCCAGGGCATGAAACTGCTTTGATGAAACATGCTTTTCAAATCAAGCAATCCAAACACCCTCACTGCCTCCTGCACACCTAGGCCATTTAGGAGACAAGAAAATGAATCAGCTAGACATGTATTAAAATTCCATCTCTGCAAATAACAACGTATATCACCTTAAGAGAGTTAATTAAAAATTTCATGCATTTGTGTTCCCTCTCCTGGAAAAATAGGAGTAATACCTATTTCATAGAGTTGTAATGAGGATAAAAATAACATCTTCAAAGTGCTTGGCAGTTGGCGGGTACTCAGTAAATGGTGACACTGTAGGATTATATTTGGAAAATAGTAGTATATGGCAAGCAAAGTCAAGATGAATTTGGGTCCCAAATCAGACGCCTCTACAGGCTATATGAAAAATCACTGAAAAATTTACCCTGCATAATACTTAATTTTTAATTCCCTAATATTTATAGGGTCATGGTGTTTGAGGGGGACTTCTTGGCCCCTAGCCCCTTGCTTAGTAGACGGCTGTCACTTAGTAAGTGGTAGCCAGTAGTAGTAGTGGTAAAAGTGAGCCAGTGAAAATCCTCATTTGATAAAATTCTCATAATTTAATTTTCCTCATATAATATTTTAGTCCCCATTTCATATAAAAATACAGTGAGATCTTCTTTAGAAGCCTTACCAAGACCACACTTCTCTTCGGACACTTCACCACCTAAGTACATACATTCCTTCAAGAGAAAACTGGCAGTTGCCATTGTGACTTTCCCAGGGATCCTTTCCATCCCGGTTCCAGGGTGACCGCTCATAGGCGGGGAGGACTCACATGCACTCGTAGCCCTTAGTATATCAGCTTTGCCTCCTTAACTTTCCTTCCATGTTTCCCTGACTGCTGGGCAGTATCATTCGGTGAAATATTTCCTTGGAGAAAACCTGGATATTTTAAATCTGAAAGGACAGGTTGAAATGCAGGCGTTCTCCTGAGGCAGTTGGCTGCCTCAGTCCCCTGCTCACACCCTGACAACCAGAGCCACCGCTCCCAGAGCACGGAGAGCTGTGACATTGCTCTTTCAACATCCGGCAGGTTTAGTGGGGAGGTCCGCTGGCTGTTCTGCTGCCTATCCACAAAGGCCATTGTTATGCTCCAGCAAGGCAAACATAAAGTAAATCTTGTTTTTATTTAGAGGTAATGGGTAGAAAGAAGAAACAGCAAGAACCTTTTTTTTTTTTTTTAGATGACACAATCCTTAGTGTTTCTTTAAATGTTGTTGACATTTGTAATTCAATTGACCACTTTTGCCTTTTCTCTTGCTTTTATTTAAGAAGAAAAAAAAAAGTATTTTTGTTGTTGATATGGTGCCAACAAAACTAATGATAAAAAAGGAAAATTCCTTCAAACAATGTATTTCCTTACATTTGTAACCTTAATTACATAACTACTTTGATTGATTTTCCCTTTGCTTCTCTGAAGTAATAATATTAATTCCAGATAGTCTCATTCCTAAACGTCAATCCAAGGACATTTGTAGATCTGGATGCATAGGAATCACTTTGTGAACTTTACTTTTTATTTTACTTAAATAAATTTTTTTTTCTTTATTGATTTTATAGAGAGGGAGGAAGGAGATAGAGATAGAAACATCTATGAGAGAGAACATCAACTGGCCATCTCTTGCATGTCCCCCATTGGGGACTGGGCCCATAACCTGGGCATGTGCCCTGACCAGGAATTGAACCGGCGACCTCTTGGTGCATGGGTCAACGCTCATCCACTGAGACACATTGGCCAAACACTTTGTGAGCTTTATAATAAATACCGATGCTGGGCCTTATTCTTGATACTTGAAATTCAGAAGTTCCTGATGCAGAAATCTATATTTCAACAAAGATCAGCTCTCAGTGGCAATCTTAAATTTGCCATATATAATCCCAAGCTCATAATTCAGATGAAAAATAGAAAGTTTATAGTTTGCTTAGGATCTTTTGCTCTGATTATCTTCTGTATTATCAGCCAGATTACTTGATAAATTCTTATAAGTAGGCATATGTAACCAGGGTGTCATTTCAGAGCACGAGCTTCTAAGCCCGTGGGACAAATGGGGGGTTTGGGGAGAATATACCTTAGGGGTTATTCTCTCTCCCTCTTTCCTCATCTGTTATGATTAATGTCTTAATTTTTGCTTTCCCCAATATGATAAATAAATAAATGAATGTACAATGACACTGCATTCTGAATAGGAGCAGGGATGCTGAGATAGGACTAGATTTGAGCTTTTCTAAGCCTTGGAAACTGGCTTCAGATGAGAGGATTGCTGTAGTGTTGACTAATCTATCTTCAAGAACTGAAGAGACCCTTCTAATAACCATCGAACATCACTGACCAAAGAAGTTGCATCTCTAATTTATGCTGATGTCAGTCATTTTACTGGCTCCATAGCAAGGGTCTCAGCCCCCAGCTTCAGCCAGCTTTTTAGTCAAACCTTGTTAGTCAGAAAGTACAGGTGACGGATGTGGACAAGTGAGAAACTTTTCCATCATTGGAATGAAGAGGCAAAATCTAAAGGACATGTCCTTCTCAAAAGAGTTAATTTATTACATACAGACAGCATATATTTTGTAGGAATTGGAAATCAAGCATGCTTAATGTCTAAAAAAATTAGAAATGATCATTTTTATGTAATAATGTCAGCAATCTGGCAAAAGACTTTTATAAAAAGTAGTCTTGTCTAAAAGGCAGTCTAAAATGTCTCAATATGAGACAAATGTAGTACTTTTCTAATGTTGTCATTTGGAAAAGAAGCAGTTATAACCATTTAAATGAATCTGATGCAGTCCTTAGCCATCCTAACAGGGCACTTTGGAAATCTTCAACTAGGATTCCTTTGAGCAGCGGAAAGGTTCACATAGCAATTAGTAAGATGCAGAAGGGTATGAGGAGTCTAAAATGTGTAACATTTCCTCATGAAAAACTAACTTCTTTGTTCTTTAAATAGTCACAAATCAGAAATGCCTCTTTAGAAATCATATTAAAGATATAAACATAAATCTACTTTTGACATGATCCATCATGCTTGCTATGACTCACAACATGAATTTATATTTTTTCTCCACTTACTTGGAATGGTTGTTGATGCCAAATTCATAGGATGATCTACATTGTTAGATGGATGGCATATGGCACCCACTGAATATCTTCTCAGTCCTCTTTGTTTGGAACTTTCCACCCTGACCACAGCAGTTGACCCCTCTCATCTTTATTTAGACTGCATATCCCCTACCTTCAGACCATAACTGATTAGATCAAAACTAGACACCTGACCCAAGCTGAATTCATCTCATTCTCTCTGTTCAGAATTTGGTATTATTTAAGACGCTTGGAATTTACACGTGGTAAAGTTTACACATGTCTACTTGAATAGAGGTGCTGGAGGAGGCATGTACTGGATTGCCTTATTTTCTTAAATGGCAAAGGAATTGCAAATTTAAAATAATGAAATAAAAAGAGAGAATTAGGAACAATTAAACATGATTCTGAGACAGCCCAGCCTATGTGGCTCAATGATTGAGCATGGACCCATGCACCAAGAGATCGCCGGTTCGATTCCCAGTCAGGGCACATGCCCAGGTTGTGGGCCAAATCCCCAGTTGGGGGGGGGGCATGCAGGCAGCAGCCAAGTGATGTTCTCTCTCATTGATGTTTCCATCTCTCCCTACCGCTCCTTTCTCTGTCTAAAATCAATAAAGAAATAAAAAATGAAAATCTTTATAAAAAAACATGATTCTATGACAAACTCTCTTCTCTTCCCACCCACCAATACTATATGAAGGGCAATGAAACACCCTGTGTCAATGATCTCAACTTTATTGAGGACAAGAGCAACAATGCTTTTTGACATTAAAAAAACAGCAAAATTGTTTATTGTTAAATATATTCTCGATATAACCTAACAGCAATAAAACAGGCAAATGCAGGCAGAGTCCCATTTTTACTATTTGTTCTGCCTCCGATGGCTGGACTGCAAATCACTGAATCATCCGCCCCTGACACCTCCTCACCAGGACTCCCAGAGAGCTCTCCAGAAGGCAAGGTGTGGCCCACTGTGCATCACCGAGTGCCCAACTCTGAACGTCTGTCCTACGAGTCCAGGGATGAATAACACGTTTCAAAGGTCTCCTAACTTTCAGTCTTTTTCTATACTTTGTTTTGATGCCAAATCAATCATCAATCAATTAAACAAATCTTAGAAAATGAACTCTATGAAAAGAGTAAAAGGAATAGAATAAGTAGGTACTGTTTATAAAATAAAATAGTTACTATTATTTTCTTCATTATAAATGAGTCACAAAATTAGCAAGTGGTAAAGCCCGGATTTAAACAAGGTTTTTCAGATATCTATTCTCAATCTCTGTGATATGCTGTTAGTTTTTAAATAATTTTAAACAAATAAATCTATGGTTGGAGACATTGAAAATTGTCTTTCATTAAAAAAAAATGTTTGATTTATAGTTTGCCGTCTTAATCAGAAGGAAAATTTGATTAACACCCTTTGTCCTGGCATTGTATCTGCATCCTCTGTTCTCATGGAAAGGCCAGATTGAGAGCTGAGTAGCAGAAGGGGATGAAACCAGAATAAAATAAATAGAAACCATTTCTCTGGTAACAGTGTTCTTGTATTTCCTTTAGGAAGAAATTTTAAAAGGCTTATTTTATGACCATCTGTGAGAAATTCAGTTTCAGTTACAAAAAAAAAAAATTGAAAATAATTTATGGAGGAAATTTTGAACTAAATTGTGAAAATGTTTGTTTTGTTTTTTTATTTTTATTTTTTATTTTTTTATTTTTTTTATTTTTTTATCCTCACCCGAGGATATTTTTCCATTTTTTGTACAGATAGAGTGGGAGGGAGAGAGAGGAAGGGAGAGAGAGAGAGAAACATCGACGTGAAAGGAACACATCGAGTGGCTGCCACCCGCACGACCAACCAGGGCCGGGGACAAACTGCAACCGAAGTACGTGCCCTTAGCAGGAACCGAACCCGGGTCTCTCCGGACCCCAGGCCGACGCTCTAACCGCTGAGCCAAACCGGCCAGGTTTTGTTTTTTTAAACAGAAGATGTGGAAACTGGTAGAACAAGTCACCTTTTTCCTATAAATTAATCTTGATGTCATTGAAAAAAGCTCAGTCTTTTGTGGACTTGGGCAAGGACAGAAAAATACTCACATTTAACTCACAACCCCAGAGACTTTACCTCTTAAATTTATTTAAGAAGTTATAAAGTTTCTTAGTAGTTAAATGTGCCATTCCTCTTAGCTTGACAACTGTCTCGTTTCCTTCTCTGTGGAGCCAATGTTTATTTCTATCAGAATTCTAAATCACAACTGGTTGGAAACTTCTGGTTTACCTTCTTAGCTATGCTTTCTCTATTGCGTATTAGAAACAGTTCTGAAAGCAACAGCTTTGTATAAGGAAACGGGTTAAGAATGTGACACGCTTCCCACTGGGATTCCTAGACCATCACGAAGTGTGTCCGCATAAGCCAATTCTAAACTGTTGCTTCGTGTTGAAACAAGTTGTCTCATCATCTGTGTAGGGCATCCATCTGTGGACCAGATCCTTTTCCAGACTCAAGACTTTCATCACCTAGCTGCAGGACATGTTGGAGACTGAGTGCTCATACCTGAGCCTTCTCTGGAAGTAGCCTTGAGCTGCCTCATTCAATGTTTCACCTAATCCATGGAGTAGTAAATATGGGGATACAGAGGCCCAGCCCCCTTGCCTTTACTTGGGCAACTGGAAGGTTCATCCCATGTCTTGAGTGCCCTGCATGACCAGCTGAGGCTACTGCTAAATGTATCACAGTGAAACTTCTCTGCCCAGCCCTGTTCCTGTTTCCTCACAACTGTCGTTTCCAAGAGCATTCCCCGATGAAGCTCCTGCCTGGAGATGAGATGCAAAGCTTGGGTTCTGACTGCACACTTGGAACACTTGGCTTCATGGCACAGACGTTTATAAGCTCCTTCATCCATTCATCAAACATTTTCCAAGTTGCCACTAGGTCAGGCATAGTACTAATTGCTACAATGTTCAGTAGGACAGATGTGATACCCGACCATATGGAGATTGCATTCTGGTGGGATTTATAAGAAAAGAAATAGGTATTTACAATAAATTGTAATATGTGCTACAATAAGAAATAGTTCATCCAAGGAGAGAGGACCAAATCCGTTGCTGTGGGATTAGAGAAGAGTCTCTGAAGACGATGAACTCTTGCTGAGAACTGAACAGTAAATAGAATGGCCTAGGTGAAGGCAGCAGGGTGTACTGAAGGTAGAGATTCTGAGGGCAGAGACCGTGGAATAGTTACAGGTTGAATGGCTGTGCTCTATGGAATGTGCATACAGTTGTCCCTTGGTGTCTGCGGGGACTGTTTCCAGGACCCTGGTGGATACCAAAATCCACGAATGCTCAAGTCCCTTATATAAAATGGCATATAACCTGAGCATATTCTTCTGTATTTTTTTTTCATCCTTACCCGAGGACATTTTTCCACTTTTTGTTCAGATAGAGTGGGAGGGAGAGAGAGAAAGGGAGAGAGAGAGAGAAACATCGACTTGAAAAGGACACATCGAGTGGCTGCCACCCGCACGACCAACCAGGGCCGGGGACAAACTGAAACTGGGATACGTGCCCTTAGCAGGAACCGAACCCGGGCCTCTCTGGACCGCAGGCCAACGCTCTAACTGCTGAGCCAAACCGGCCAGGGCTTCTTCTGTATTCTTTAAATCACCTCTAGATTACTAATAATACCTAATGCAATGTAAATGCTATATCAATATTGGTAAACTGTATTGTTTAAGGAACAATGACAAAAAAATAGTCTATATATGTTTAGTATAGATGCAACCCTCGTAGGCCTAACTACATGGAACACATCAGCAACAACATACCTTTTTAAAAAATATTTTCAATCCAAATTTGGTTGAATCTGCTAATGTGGAACCCAAGGAAACAGAGGACTGACTGTATTTAACTTTGTACAAAACTGCGAAAAGGTTTTTCAAAGATTGTGTCATTATACAACCACACAACCAATGTACAAGAGCTCCAACACTTTCAAATCCTCACCAACACTTGGTATGGCCAGTCTTTTTCATTTTAGCCCTTCTAACAGATGTATAGTCATATCTTACCATGGTTCCAATATCCATTTCTTTAAATATTTCATGTGCTTTAAGATTTTGTATTTTCCCGTGGTTATAAGCAATTTGGTCATGATGTGTCTTGGTGTAGTATTCTTAATGTATCATGTGCTTGGTTTGGCATTTATTGAGATTTTTAGATCTATAGGTTTACAGTTTAAATCAAATTTGAAAAATTTTTTGTGATTATTTCTTCAAGTATTTTTTTCTGTCTCATTCTCTGGTCTCTACTTTTGTTCAGAATTCAACTGCACATATCGTTAGTAACAGGAGGTGATCCCACAGGTCTGTGATGGTCTATCCATTCTTTTTAATTGTCTTTTTTCTCTGTTTCATTGTGAAGCTTTCTCTATGTCTTTAGGTTCACTAATCTGTTCTTCTGCAACATGTATTTTGTAATTAATCCTATTCAGTATATTTTCATTTCAGACACTGTAGTTTTCATCTCGAGAAGTTTTATTTGGGTCGTTTTTAAGACTTTCATGTCTCTAACACATTCCACTTTCCCTCTAGCTTCTTGAAAATATGGAATGTAGTTACAATTACCTTTGTAATGTCCTTCGTTAATTTTACTGTTGGTGTCAGTTCTGGTTCAGTTTCAAGTCACTAAACTTTCTTCTCATCACGGATCACATTTTCCTGCTTCTTTGCACGGTTGGTAATGTGTTACTGTGTGCCAGAAGTTATGAATTTGATTTTGTTGAGTGCTGGATATTTTTACATCCTTATAAATATCCTTGAGATTTGATCTAGGATGTTGTTAAATTACAGTTTTGACCTTGTTTTTATCATTTGTCAGGCCAGTGTTCAGTCTTCCTCTATTTATTCCATCTAGCTCTAATTGTTCCCCACTACAAAGGAAGACCTTCTGATTATTCTACATAGTGCTCCATGAATTATGAATTTGTTCCAGTCTGGCTGGTAGAAATAGGCACTGTTCTGGCTCCATGTGAGTTCCAAGTACTGTTCCCTCAGATCCTTTCAAGCACCTTCTTCACTTGGCCTCAAACAGGTTCTTCACATGCATGTGGTGGTCAGTACTCAGCTGAACTCTCCAGAGGGATACGTTACATGTCTCTGAAGTTCTCTTATCTCTTGTACTATGTCCTGTGTACTCTGCCACTGGAGTCTCCCCAGCCTCTCAATTTTCTCCTTGACTCAGGGAGTCAGCTGGGCTGCACGTAGGTTCTCTCTTCTAGTGCTGAGGCCTGGAAGCGCTTTCAAGGCAGTCAAGGGGGAGCACTGCAGGACTCGCCTCTTTGTTTCCATCTCTTTCAGATGACTGCCCCTTGTTGCCTGATTTCCTGCGTCTTAATAATTACAGGGTGGGGCAAAAGCAGGTTTACAGTTGTTTGTATGGAAAATAATACAATACTTAATAAGTAATCATACAAGAATAAACTCTGTGTTTCATGTGTTCACAACTGTAAATGTACTTTTGCCACATCATGTGTTGATATATATATATATATATGTTTGTTTTGTTTTTAATTTTATGTAGTTTTTTTTTTAAGGCAGGAGAATAAATCTATTTCCTATTCCTCCTATTTCTAGGAACATTGCAGGATTTTATCTTTATTTTTATTTTTTTAATATTTTTTTCTTGCCCAGACAATGTGGCTCAGTGGTTGAGCATCGACCAATGCACCAAGAGGTCACCGGTTCAATCCTGGACAGGGTACATGTCCAAGTTGTGGGCCAGATCCCCAGTGGGGGCATGCAGGAAGCAACTAGTCGGTGTTCTTTCTCATTGATGTTTCTATCTCTCTCCCTCTCCCTTTCTCTCTAAAATCAATAAAGACAACCCAGGCATATGACCTGACTGGAATCGAACCGGAGATCTCTTGGTGCATGGGTTAATGGTCAACCACTGAGCCACACTGGCCAGGCACATTGCAGGATTTTAAACAGAGAATAACTTGATTGATTTTGAGAAACATCCAGTTTATAGAATGGAGAACGATAGACTAAAGCAAGCCTGGATGTAGGCAGAGAGATCAATGAGTAAGTTTTGTCATAAGTCAGGTGAGAAATCCCATCATGCAGTAGATTGTATTATTTCATCTTCTCTGCCAATTATCATCAAAGAGGAATCATGATAGTCACCATTGCGTAGAAAAGAGAGAGAAGGGTGTGTGTGTGTGTGTGTGTGTGTGTGTGTGTTTATATATGTGCACATGCACAAGTGTAAGAACTGATAGGTAATATACAGAAATAAAAAGAAAGGCATCAACTTCCCAGTTCATCTATACTGCAACACAGTGTGAGGAATCTCACACTTTACATTGCAAAATTATATCCAATATTATTCTATATGTTTTTAATTTATTTCACCCTTCCTCTGCTTGCTCACATATATCTCAGAGTCACCCTTCTCCATATCAAGCAACTGAAAAAAGAACACTCAAGGACTTAGATATCTGTATAAAGAATGCATTTTCCATTTCCCAAAGATTAGATAAGACAGAGTGGGAAAGAGGGTGCATAGAACGTGTGTGGATCTGGGAGGAGTGTTTTGCTATGTCTCACTCAGCCTGAAGAAGAAACAGCAAACCACCAAGTTCCTGGAAGGGGGCTTGAAAATCAGAATCTTCTCTTGCAAAAACCAAGAAGTGTAAGGTACTTCATACCTAAGCTGTCCTAGAGCATGAAGTTCCCCTAAACCATCACCTGTGGACAATATGCCAACCAACTGCCACTTCTGAGGGTAAGATATGTGAGCAACTTAATGTGAAAATGGACTTGTGAAGAAAACACCTTGTCCCATATCAGAGCTGGAATTAACTAGAAGCAGCTGGGCCTTCCCCCATAGGCCACCTTACCATTACAGCTGTGTTACTACCCATTTGTTTCTCCTTTCTTTGTGAGAATCTCTTTCTTCTTCGCCCATCACCTCATAGCTCCTGACCATTCCATCTTCTTTTCTATCACAAATTGCTCACAGGAAGAAATAGAAATGGCCAACATGCAGTTATCCTGAGTAGATAGCTGCAGGCATGCAGAAGAAGAAGAGTTAATGAAAAGAAAAGAAAAAAAAATGAAGATCGTCATTATTGAAATATAGAACTAGAAAAAATAATCAGGTAATTTTTTTTTTAAGTGATCGTATCTACATTTGAGATTTTCTGGAAACAGACTGTGAGTTTTACATTCCTTGCTGTATGTCATCTTTCCACCGTAGGACAATATCTCACACATGAGAGTTAAACGTTGACTGGCTGATAGACGCTTAATGGAGTGACTGAAGAGAAGCAATTAAAATCTCTAAACCCTGCTTTCCCTTCTTTAAAATTGCTTTTTAGCCCTGGTCAGTTTGGCTCAGTAGTTGGAGCATCGGCTTGCGGACCAGAGAGTCCCAGGTTCAGTTCCCACTAGGAGCACGTACCAAAATAAATAAATAAATAATAAAATAAAATTGCTTTTTAACTAATTCACTCCACTGTGCTTTGAGAAACATAATACATACACAGTACCTTAAAATATGAAACCTTGGTCCAAGGATCTGAACCAAAACAATAAAGCAGTTCTACAGCATCTGCCTCCACCCCAATACCCCATAGAGATTTTAATATTATTAAAGATAATCTGGCTAGAGCAGGGAAAGCTCTTAAAACTCTGACATTAGATTGGCAGGAGTTTGCAAAGTCAATTGGCAGATTCTGCACCGATGAAAAATATACATATGCATCATGTTATGTACAAGGACAAAACCAAAGTTAGACAAAATGTTTGCCATTTTCACAGCTTGTAGTTACCTCTGAAAAAGTCTCTTTGACTTGGCAATGCCCACCTTGGCCCAGCAGCCTCATAGTCCCTGTCAAGTCAAGACTCTCTATATGCCCTGGGTCGGACTTGTGGTATATCCATTCGGTAAGCTGATGAACAGTAGTACAAAGGATGACAACTTCTCATAGCCTTAGGTTACATTTTGCAAGCTGAATCCCCAGTACATTGGCATCTCAAGTTAGCTTCTGAATCCTCCCCAGAAATAACAAAGAATAGTATTACTCTATTTTGGGTATCACATTAAGCACTTTACAGACTTTACTTAATTCATGTCTGTAAAAACTCTGAATTAGATAGCTCAGAGAAACTATAACTTAGTTTAAATAACACGACCTTTGATCTCCATGCTTCTTCACAGTGGCAGAAATTCCCATGTGGGAAAAGGCCTCTGCTCGCGATTCTAGTTTCTTCCAGTCCCTGTCCAGGCAAATCTCCTCACCCCCTGGTCAAACTGTTGCCAGAGAAATGAATTTCTCCATCTCTAGTGGGAGTGGGGGTCATGCAATATCTTGAGAAAATTAGTTTTCTAAGACTCATATAGGAGAATGAGATGTGTAAAAGGCTTTGTTTTTGTGGAGTTATAGTCCTAGGGTTGTAAAGTCCTCATTCCCTTAAGCCAGTCCTGGAAAAGGGGCAGCTGTGCCTTCAGCAAAGCTAGAAGTAGGGCCAGTGTCCAAAGTTTCCATTCCACAGTGAAGCTGAGCCTGATGTGGTATCAGTTATCCGTCTAGATTCAGTCCATCAGTCCATTGTGTGGGTCCCACATGGCCATGGGCCACGTGGGTGAATGCAGGGCATGGGAGGCCCGCAAGCCAGGAATCAGACATGAGCAGCGGGAGAGAGGTTTTTTTGTTTAGGAGTTTAAATATCTCAGATTTTGAACCCTTGCAGTGGCCACACCTCTTCTGGCCAATTACCTGATTCTAGGTGTGACTGACAGGTGAGCATTTTTCCATATCACCCACACCTTACTGGGCATGCATCTAAACTGTTTCTTCCCCCATTAATCATCAGGGAACAGACCTGGAGAGTGTTAATGCAGCTTCCTGGCAAAGCTCTATAAATGGTATGCCTTATTATCTACTGTTGCTTTTTGCTCCTTTCTTGTTAAATAATAACTGGGTTTATTATAACTGTATCAAAACTACTCTTTAATTCAATAGTAACTCTCCTCACTAAATATTTGACCTTTTTATTTTTATTTTTTGGTTGATGCTCTTTATGCTCTTCAACTTAGTATTCTCTAACAAACAATTTGAAAACTCAAAGAGGTCTAATCAATTTAGTTCAAGAATACAGTTGTATTCTTTGTCAGGCATTGTGCTGTGCATGAATTGCAAAATGCCTTTGCCTTTGGAAATTAACTCTTGTCTAGGAGTTCTTTTACATCACAAAGCACAGGGCAGGTATCACAGTTTTTCTACTTATTTTGTTGCAGATTCATAACTGATCATCTCAATTGACTGACTTCATGCAATAAATTAGACCATTTTCAACAGTTTCTTTACAGAAAGTAATTATGAAAATGAGCAGTTTTTTACAATATCAGAGATTTAAGCTAGGAAGCATCTATTACCTTAATAGAATTTATATAGCTCAATTTTACTGCCATTAAAAGGTCAAATCTGAAAGGTTTTATTAATGTTATTTCCTTTCAAAGAAGTAACTTCTGTAAAAAATAATAAGTTACAGAACTAAAAAATAATCATTAAATCCTCTCTTCATCTGTGTTTTCAATATTATTAATCTCTCTAGACCTTTGTCCCACAAATAATTATATCTATATGTATATATATATCTTCCAATTTGGAACAGTTGTAGGTGAGGTTTTGTTATTTTTGATTCATATAAAAACCTTTTAATTGTAAAGACTGCCTACCAAGTGAGGTAATTAAGGACATAGACTCCCTTTGAAGAAGAAATATTTTTCTATTTTCCACTGAAGTATATTTCAATCAATGATCAGGGGTAAGTGTCTCTTCTTTGAATATCAGAAGACAACCTATAGAAGCTTTTCATGGAATTTCTCATGGGTAGATGGTCTCCAATGGTGTTTTGTCAAGCAAACTGGAGCATAATGAGAGAAACAGAATAAGAGATTAACTTTGAACAGAGACCAACATGCTAGTTCTCTGTTAGGGAGGCGTCCGTTAGCAACCTTTTATTATCCCAACCCTCTGTATCCATCCCATTGACTCCTGATGTTTGAAGCTCTAGTGTGGCTTCTTTGGTTAATTTACATTCATGGTGGGTATCTCTGTTGTTTTCTTGAAACTACTTATAAATAGGCCAGGATAATGGATAAGGATAAAACAGCCAACCAGAACCTTCAGTTACAATTTAATACTCATACCCCAAGCACACAGTCATAGCCTTACTCTTAAAAAGAACAGGCTGATTGTTATTGTGCCTCACTTAGGAAAATGACCACTGGACACTAGTTGAAGAGGTAATAAATATTCAAAATTTTACAAATAACAAAGCAAGATTTCTTTTAAGCCTAGATTTTACTACTATTGGGGGCTCACTGAAAAACAGTACCATGGTGTATAAAGTTATTAACCACACCTAACTGTTTGCAGCCAGCAGGATCTCTCCTGGCCTCCCGTGGCTGCTGTCGCTCAGACAGCATGGAGTGCACAGCCGGCTTTCTCCAGATGGGGGAAGAAACGGGCTTTGCAGTCTAAGTGCAGAATGTAAGTGCTTTCGAAAATGAGCTCTAGCTCCAGCTCTTCTTTGTGTAAACATCTAACTTACACGTAAAATCAAACAACTAGAAACGAATTAGATGCTCACAGAACAAATACATTGGAGACAAATGCATAATGTTAATAATTAATAATTCTGAAGTAATATGAGGGGCAGCTTATAGATTTGTCATTTTTGGGAGGAAATTTGTATGATGTGTGATAACTAAAGAAGAGTTTAAATGCAATAGGCATATATTGTGTTACTCACAATTCCAAAATATAGCTAGTATGTCTTTCTCTCTCACCTATCTATAGATAGATTGAGGTATCTACTTCTGACTGTAGTCTGTGGGTGGGTTCAGATTGGAGGGAGGGGTACAGTTATCTGAAGCATCTTCTCCTGGCAGAGGTCAGAAGCTGCTAGATGTATAAGTGCAAATGAAAGATGCCTCTTGAAGCCTTGGCTTGGCACAGGCACACAATCACTTTTTTCCACATCTTCTGGCCAAAGCATATTTGCTGGCCATGCCCAACTCCAACAGGATAGGGATATTTGTTTCTCTATAGAGATGGGGCAAAGAAAATGACTATTTTCTGAACAATGAGATACTCTGACCCATGTTTTTATTTTCCCTTTATAATTTAGAAAATGTTCAGTAATTAAGAAAGAAAAACTATCACTGGTTAACCCAGCATCCACAGATCATCAGTGTTAATCTTCAGTGTCTAGCCTTCTTGTGTTTATTTATAAGCACAGATCAGAGTGAGTGGTGGGAATGCATTAATAAAGGGGTCGTGGGAGCCTGGCTGGTGTGGCTTGGTGGTAGAGCATCCACCCATGCACCAGGAGGTTGCCAGTTCGATTCCTGGTCAGGGCACATGCCCATGTTGTGGGCCTGATCCCCAGTGGGGGTCATGCAGGAGGCAGCTAATCAATGTTCTCTCTCATCTATGTTTCTATCTCTCTCTCCCTTCCTCTCTCTCAACTAACTAACTAACTAACTAACTAACTAACTAACTAGGTCATGGGAAAGGCAGATGGATTTCCGGAAAAGGGGAAAGGGGAACAACTGGGGCGTTCTATCTCATAGTGGGATATTAAATCACACTGCCTGTGTTTTTATGCCTGTCTCACTCTAAGTAGCTATATATCTGTGAGTGCTTTAATTAGCCTTCTTGAGCCCTAGTTTTGTTTTTGTTTTTTTTGTTTTTTCAGTAAAATGTGGCTAACAATAGTGTCTACCTCATGTGGTAGGTGTGAAGACTAAATGAGTATTGAATGTAGATAAAATAGTTTGCAACACGATAAATGCTCAGGAAAAATTAACCACTATCTACAAATATAATGTGGTAGGGTTTTATTTTTAAGTTTTGGCCTGTTTATCTTCTATGCATTATCCATACTCTATTCTCTTGCTGGAGATTCAGGGGTCTCTTCTGCCTAAAGCATAAATAAAAGACAAACAAAACACTGGAATAATACAAGAGATAAAGATTTGGACAAAAGTTTTCAGAATGGCAGAGCCTGCAGAGTCTCTCAGTCTAAAGCAGTGGTCATCTAGACTTCCTAAAATAATTTTTGGAAACCTATGTATTTTCTTGTACATTTTTAACTTGAGATGTAAAATTTTTATAATGAGTTTAAATAGATTGATTTCTAGCACTCGATAAAAATGGAGTTACACTACTCTTAAACATCCAGTGAAATTCAAGGAACAATGCCTCAATTTCTTCCTTGACATTCAGGAATTTTGTATATTTTGTCTTTATTTCTCCTTAAATTTATATTTCCATTTCATTTTTTAACCATAAAATTTTATCTTAATATAATCAATTGTTATTCTTGAAAGATTTTTATTGATAATCCTACTATTATCCTTTGCAAAGGAAAAATACATATAAAAAATGGAAAACATTATTTGACTGAAGGTTATAAACATTAAAAAATATTGGCTTGCATCATATAATTGGTAGTATTATTACCATGTATCATAAATATAGTATTACTATTGATATATAAGTATTGAACATTAAAAGTAAAATTTTATCAGAAATGCATTTCTCATTGAGATTAGTGGTATTTTTTTCAATTAATTCTTGTTTTTGTGATTGCTTAAAAATTGCTAAAGTGGGATAGAGTTCTGCATGAGAGTACTACAGTTTGTCTTATTTTTATAGATGTGAACACAGAGAAATTATTTTCACAGAAACACATAGAAGGGAATGGAAGGAAGTTGTATTTGTTTTTCATAGATGGATCATTCAGTTCCTTTAATGTCAAATATCACAGTGCTCTCTCATCAAAGATGATATAGACTGACACATCTTTAAGACCAAAATCACAGTGATAAATCATCAAAAATTATTTTTAGGCATTTTTAATTAAGTCCCATTTTAAATTGTCAAAAGTAAAGACTTAGAAACCACCTGACTTGAAAATAATTTGTTGCCTAGTCATTACAGACCACACTTCCTCAATATCTGGTATTAAACCAAAAATTTTATAAACACATACTAAATGACTACAAATTAAATCCATTACTCTTTGAGTTAAAGGTATCGTGTATAACCCATTATGCCCAAAAGGGTTAGAAAAAATTAAAATGTTATTTTATTACATTCTTTCTAATTTAATATTTTTGTATTAAATTATTTTCTATCTTATACTTTAAATATAGTATATCAGTGCTTTGGTATTGCAGAATTAACTTATTAAATATGTGGAGAATTTCTGACCTATAACCTAATCAGCAAAGGATCCTCAAGTTAATCATGCTTACATCTTGTCAGAAAAATTGTCTTCATGTTTCAATTCAAACAAATATATTAATACATGTTTCAACTGTTATTATAAAAAACCTTGAGGAAATAAATTATATATATCAAGAGAGAGTTTCATAAGCAGTCATTAATATTAAAATAATGTCAATCACAAATAGTTATGTTATTAAAAATATAATAAATCAGTAAGCTGTTTCTTATTACTTAATTGTAATAATTTAGTGAAATGGTTAGCTAAAACTCTAAGTTCTTTATAAAGCAAGAGGAATAATATAAGACTTGGCGATCTTTCAATACATATGAGGGTTTATCAGTTATCTATTGATACAATATTTTTGCAAACCAACCAACCATATAATATCAGTATCCTATGACAGTAAACATTTGTTTCTCACATTTATTTCTAGTGTCAGCTGCTCTAGGCTAGCTTGGACTGGGTGACACTTCTATTCTTAGCTAGGGTCTTTAATTTGCCTGGGAGGAAGCTGAACTAGGCTGGGCTCCGAGGGCTCAGCTTCCTTGCATGTGTCTCTCATTGTTTTTCTAAGATGAGCAGCGTAGCCTGGGCATGTCCTTTTCAAGGTGATGGCAGAATCAAAAAAAAAAAAAAGACTACATGTTTCCAAACACTTAAGCTTCTTGTGGCTTAGGCTAGAAAGGGGCATATTGTTCATCATTTTATTGGTCAAAGCAGGTCACAAGACAAAAACTTGGAGTGAGAAATCAGACTGGGACACAGGGAGAGAACAGGGCACAGTTGCATGGCTAACAACATGGATACAGGAAGGAATGGAGCCTAATAAGTCAGTCTACCACTGTGTGGTTAAAGAACTTTGATCTTCAGTTTTGGGAAATAATTAAATGTGAATCATATATAAATATCAGACATAATTCAATTGAGTTCATGATCAAATATTTTCTGTATGTTAAAAAAAAAAAAAGAGAAAGTCCGGCCAGTGTGGCTCAGTGGTTGAGCGTCTACCCATGTACCAAGTGGTCACCAGTTTGATCCCCAGTCAGGACACATGCCCAGGTTGTGGGCCCCATCCTCAGTGGGGGGCATGCAGGAGGCGGCCAGTTGATGTTCTCTCTCATAGACATTTCTATCTCTCTCTCTCTCCCTCTCTCTAAAATCAATAAAGAAAAAAAAATTTTAAAAGAGAGAGAGAAAGAGAAAAGCATATACTGCTAAAATCTAGACAATCTGGCAAGTTGCATATAGCTTTATTTTTTGTTAGTACAAGATAGTAAATAAACATTTTATAATACAAAATAAAATTAGCATCACCTGTAATTGTTATAAGTAGTTCCTTTTACTTTACAAAATGATTCTAAACATCTTATGGCTGACGCTCCAACGGCTGAGCCAAACCGGCCAGTGCACCAATGAGTTTTTAACCAGTATACATTGAAAAGTATTGGGTGGCCTGGAAGAGCATTCCAGTTACAGTTCAAATAATCAACATCACTCACCTATACTACTTAGGCTATTTGTTAAGTTCTTTTCTTTCCAACTAAATAACATGTTTTAAGTATGAAATTTGAAAGAGTCACTTATTTCTTACTTATGGCCACTTTACTTTGCTAATAGTACTTTCTGTCAACAGTGATACATCTTTTGATACTGATGGGGGAACAGGAAACAAGTTCTTAAAATAATTGTCTTTACTGGATACATCTCAGTAGATCATATTTCTAAATTTTGAGCATCTTAACATGAGTCAAAATACCTATTTGTTACAGATAGTGATAGACTGATTTGTGATCTTAAAATGCAGTTTAAAAATGATTAGGCATGTCTTTCCTCTTTGTATGTATTTTATGTTTTTTAACTCAAATTAATTCTGTGTAAATTTTTTTCTCCTAGATGAATTTTGAATTCATTTTATCACGTTGAAGCAGTATCTTTTAAGATATGGCTTGGGATATATTTAAATATGCAGACTGACTGGAAGTAGCTATCACAACTTTACCATATTGTTTTCTTATACAGAATTATGACATATACATATTTATTTATAAAACAGTTATAATATTCATAAGCCAAATCTTGCCTCCTTCCTGTAAGACCTTCACATTTCTTTCTTAGGGTATTATATGATATTCTTATTTTTACATTGAGGAATAAAAATTGTTTCTAATTATAATAACATTTTTTTTTAATAAAAAAGAATTTTAGAACACCTATTTTCTGGGTTGTAAGTATGTAAATGAATGGCCTCAGGATTTTTAGGGAATTTTAATTAATGTTTAAAAAAGTAAATATTAACATAATTATACTTTTGAAATTCATGTATAACTTTTAATTTTATTGAATAATTTAGGTATTTTTAAATGACATTCAAACTTTAAAAATTATCCACTGCTGAATTTGCACTATGTTCTGTTTATAGGGTCTCTGCTTTCTATTTATTTTTGGTTATAAAGAGCCAATTGGAACTTCAAAGATTTAAGCCTATTTTCTAAATAAAATATGTAGATAGAATTAGATGTGTTCGGCTGGTTGTAGTCTCACTGAAGTCTCAATCTTCTCTTTGTCCATCCTTGTAAAGATATTTTTAGTAATTGATAATAGAAAAGCTTTCTGAATATGTCATTGTTGTAATTAGCTAGTTAATTAATATTAATAATAGAAAGAGAGCAAAGGGAAGGCCAGATATTATGGTCATCTGGGCAGCTTCACCAGGAAGCTACAGCTTCATGCTCACCAGGGAACCACCAGTCAGGTCCCTGCAAATCACTGGGGGAAGGGATAGAACAAAGGGGGAGATGGGTGCATGTGCAGTGGAGATGGGTGATGTAGGGAAGGTGTTTGCCTGTCAGTCTAGCCTAGGAAAAAGATCACTGGCTACATTAGAAGCGTGTGAAATCTTAAAAAGTTAATTGGTTAGTTTGAAGAAGCCCCTGGTTAAAATCCCCAAAGAATTCTCTCTCTCTTGTGGGCTGTTCACTCTTGTTTGCTCTTGTGCTCTCCTGCTCCCTGACCTGCCCTTGCCCATGCACTCTCCTGTTCTCGCCATAGCCAGGTGGCCTTGAGCAGCCACATGGCCCAGAGCCATGCAGACCCCACATGCAATGGACTACAGCTGGAAACATACACAAGCTAAGCTAGCCAGATGTTGGACTGGACTGGACTTTATTTAATATTGAGCAGAAATTCTGGGCAGTGGACTTCATTCTGGCTCCATTGAAGACAAGGTGAGATGGACAAAGATGGGACCTTGGACAGGAGCCCCTTTAACTTTACACCATCAATAAAGCTTGCCACAAAATCCCATCCTCTCGTGGGAGACTCAGGAAATTATTTTCCTCATAGCACCCTAAGAACTCCACTTCCACTGATAACAAATAGAGTTTATAATTCTGTTCTTTTCCTTTCAAGATTTCTCTTCTACAACCACAATAAAAGGTGTGTCACAGGTGTGCATTTTGATGTACCAGAAAAAATAAAATTAGATTTATAACCTCTGGATAGGATAGGGAAAATTTATATATTTAATGTGGCTCTAACTATAAAAGTATATAGGCCATTTAAGTGACTGTCATACAGAGATACAAAAGAAAAAATATTGCTTTAATTTTTTTGCAGAAAAATATACATTGTTTTAAATTATTTTAGTTCAAAGATTGATGAAATAAGTAGTTGTTCATAAAAGTATTGCAATCCCTCTCTGAAGTCAATGACAATAATACAACAGAAAGAAGTATCACCCTTTGCCAGTGTCATTAGTAGTCAACTTATTTGGTACCTGCTGAAAATTGATGGTTAAAATAGAGAATGACTCCTTTTAATTTGCTCCCATTCATCTTAAAAGTCAAAAGAACGAATGAATATTTTCAAACATGAGAATAGGCAATTTATCTTTGTTCATACTGGACAACTGTCTCTGCCCATCAGCCCCTATACAGAGTAATAAAAATACAGTCAAACCTCAGTTCTCGAACTAAAGTCTCCCATCTCAAATAATTAGGACCAAGTTGTTCACTGGAGGGGGTGGATGTCTCCATTAACTTTAGTTCTCCACCTGACAACCCTTTCAAGCTGATACATCAGCATGACAAAAAGCATCTTTCAGGCTACAAACAAAGAAGAGAATGCACTAGTATGAGTCAGTGTACAGCTAAACCTTGCTTTGTTAACATCTCAGGTAATTGCTCTGTAAATATTTTTGTGGGTTATTTTGTTGTTCTTGGCAAATGAGTGATTAACACAATTTGAAAACATAAAGAGGCCATCAACAGTGCTAATGCTGCTAAAGGTATAAAATAAACAATAAACACAAGCAAATGAAGAGGTAGAAAATCTGTTGTTAATTTGGATAAATGAAAAGCAGTTAGCCAGTGAAAGCATTTTGGAGGCAAGAATGCTCATTGCTGACCCCCTAAAAGGCACCTCTGGAATGAATGCTGGAAGTGATTTGTTTAAGGCCAGGAGGGGGTGGTCTGATCAATTTCAGAAAAGAAATGTTTGTTTATATATTAAACTACATTAGACATATACTGTATATAAGAAAGGTTAAAATGTAATCATTGGGGGTCTAGAACAAATTAATTCAATTTACATTATTTATAATGGGAAAAAAATGATTCAGTTTTTGAACAAATCACTTCTCAAACAGCCTTCCAGAACAAATGAAGTTTGAGAATCAAAGTTCCACTGTAAAGGGGGTCGCTAGTGTGCCTCATTTGGTGGAGTGTCATCCCATGCACTAAAGGATTGTCAGTCTGATTACCCATCAGGGCACATACCCAGCTTGTGGGTTCAATCTCTGGCTCTCTCTCTCTCTATTGCTCTCTCTCTTTCTAAAAAAATCAATTAAAAATATTTAAAGAAAAAGAAATAAAGGGATGAATGGGAAATGGAAGAAAATACTATAATACTACACTGGGGGAAGAAAGGGGAGAAAAGATAGTAAGTTTTTAATAAAGAATGACAGAATATTAGAGACAAATTTTAAAAGGAGGAATCATGATAAGACTGAGAAGAAAAATTAAAAGAAACAATAAAGGAATGGAATAAGCAGACATGTTTCAATGAACCAGAGACAAATATAGTCATGATAGAAAAGGGAACATGTGGAACTCACAAAAAAGAAATAGGGTATTATTACAGCTAAAAATTCTAAATCCTTGATGTTATTAGACTATAACCCATAGCATAACATAAATATCTTTGAGTCCATTATGATGCAAACTGAAGAAACAAATCAATGAGAAGAGACAGTTTTCTCTTAATGAAGAATTCTAATTCATAAATGTAGAAGGACAAGGGGTGGAAATTACCATTGGCAAAATACCATCATAATAATAATTGTTGCAGATGACCACCAAGGGAGACTAAGACTAGGGGGCAAAATTAGGTAGTATTTGCATAGCCTCAGATTTTTCCCCCCAAATACTTATTAATTACAAATGGGCAAAGAGTAACTTGCAGTGGAGAGATTCAAGACCCACAGACAGAACCTTTGCCAAGTGATCACTAGCTATGTCACTAATAGTCAGACTTACTGACATTATATACCCTGGCATGCGCTGAGAAAGCACAAGATCACCCCTGTGGTCTTTCTAAACATGTATAATCCCATTAAAATAACAGCAAACAAAACAAAATGATAGCTATTCAATAAAATAAGTTACTAAAACTCTTCAATAGTACCAAGATTCTAAATGATAAAAAAAAAAAAAAAAAACAAAAAAAAAAAAACGACTAAAAGAATGATCACAGGTTGCAGAGGCCTAAGGAAACAAGACAACTAAATGCAATGTGAAATCTTAGACAAAATCTGGAAAAGACAAAGGTCATTAGAGGAAAACCTGGTAAAATTTGAATAAAATCTGTACTTAATTTATTTTAAAATATGCTTTTACTTATTTTTTAGAGAGAGAGGAATGGAGAGGGAGAGGAAGATAGAAACATTGATGAGAGAGGAACATCCATCAGCTGCCTCCTGCAGGCCCCCTCTTGGGGATTGAGCCAGCAACCCCAGGTATGTGTTCTGATCAGGAATTGAACTGGTCATCTCTTGGTGAATGGGATAATCCTCAATCCACTAAACCACACTGGCTGAGTAAATAAGTTCTGTATTTTAATTGATAGTACTATACTAATGTTAACTTCCTGCTTTTAATCATTTTACTGGAGTTATATAAGATATTAACTTTAGGAGGGGTCTGGGTGAAGGTAACTGGAAACTAGTAACTATTTTGTAAATCTAAAATTATTTCAAAATAAAAATTAAAAAAAAAATTTTAAAATCTGGGCCTCAAGAAAAATTTTAGACAAGGCTTCTATTGTAGGACTAGTTCTGGGACATTTATTTGTGTTTTATTTTTGCTGGTTTATGATATATCGAGTGATGATTTTCCTTAAGTACCTGCATCCTTTACATGAAGTGACTATACCACTTTCTTCAAGGGTGACTATAGGACACTGAATTCTCAGCTCCAACCACAATTCTGGATTCCAGCCTTGGCAATGTGACAAAGATATAGAAGAGTGTCAACCTCCTGGTGATTCTTTGGACTTGGGCAATAATCAAGCCAGTAGCAAACATAACAGACTCACTTGAAGGACATTTGCCTATTCTCCTGGTACAAGGTAGTTTTGGATCACTGTAACTCCCAAATTTACTTAAAAGCCTATCAAATGGCTGGACAGAGGTTTGGATCAGATTTAATTTGGTTTAAAGAAAATAATAGGGCATTTCTTTCATCTTCAAGATTGTGGATTAAAATTTATACTCACTAGCCCTCCTAAATCTTGTTAGTTCTTAAATACATATTACTATGATGCAGAAACACCCTCTTCTTTTTTGCAATAACATATAAAGTGGAAGTTCTCTGACCTGATCTGATAATATTTCTAAATCCCCCTGCTCCAGACTTTGGAAAAAAATCCCTACTGTTGATTATTTGGCTCAAGTATCTATAAAATATAGCCTCTCTATCCATTTTTATTCTTCTTTTGAAATATGGGAGAATTGGCAATTTTCATGATGAGTTGCCATTTCTGTAAGTTTGAGGTTGAGTAGTGTGCTTTATGGCAATGGATTCAGAGAAGCCCCTGACAGGCTCATGGAACAGGGCATGAAACAGTTCAGTAACTACTTTGTTTGCTTAGCAACCAGATGAATATCTCCCTCTTGTTTGTTTTAGACAAGGAAGCAAACTGTTAATTTACAGATGACTTTAATTTTTAACTTGATGCTACTCAAGTTCAGAAAAGAAGTTTCCAGGGTTACACTCCATCACTACCAATGATTTTTTTCTCCATGGTGTGTGAGTGCATTTCGGTGAGGAAAGTAGAGTTTGATAGATGGTTTATCCAGAGTGTAAATAGCATGGTGTTTGCCAACTGCTGCTGTCTTTTATGCCTGGGTAACCTGGATTTGCATTAGAATCCAGTCACAATTTAACAGCATAATTTATAGTGTTTCCAAAAGACCTGCCTTTTTTTTTTTTTATAATTCCCTGGACGGATCATGCAAGTTCATTCTTATTGTCACATTAGCAATTTAGAGGTTTTGTTTTCCCCTTGAAATTGTCAGTTTAAAAATTTATAGCTGTACCCAAAGTAAATATTCTTTAATTCAGCACAAATAGTTGACAATGGCATTATTCATGACACATATGTTTCAGTGAGCATTGGAGTCAGACAAACTTTTATCTCTAATCAGTACTTAGAAGCTGCACTACTTAGAAAATTAGGGTCATACGTTTGTCCTCTGAGCTTTAAAATGTAATAACAACTCTATGGGTTAGAACATAAGTTGTTAACAATGCAAAAGGAAATGATTGGAGACTTGGCCACCAATTTTCTAGCAAGTATATTAAGTATATTAATACCTACAAGATTGTTTCCAATCAGAATGAAAGCTCAGCTATCTTAGAGTAACACCATTAACAGTTCGACTTGTCTAAATCTTCTTCCTCCTAAGATTTCATGATCTCCAAGCATCTCCTATATTTCCACAATTCATGAAAATGATTTCCCTTGGGCAGGGCAGGGGGATGGCTACCAGCTATTTTTTCCAAACTGCTTCAGAGCAGGGAGTATTATTGTAAGAGCAGGTAGTAGTATTGTGAATATTTCTGGAATGTTTATACAGTTATATAAGTGATTGTTTATTAATAATTTGGCTTTCTGGAATCTGCTTTAGTAAAACATGAATCTTATCCAGCCACCTCTGGGCACTGAAAGAGGAAGTCTTTGAGTTCTTAAAAGTGATGATTAAACCCTAACCACACCTTACCGTAAATTATAATACACTATCACTTCTGAATTTATTCTTATAATTATTTGTATGGAATAGCATCTCTATTACTTACTAGCTATGTGATTTTAGGCAAGTTACCTA
Source organism: Molossus molossus (assembly GCF_014108415.1). Classification (NCBI taxonomy): domain Eukaryota; kingdom Metazoa; phylum Chordata; class Mammalia; order Chiroptera; family Molossidae; genus Molossus; species Molossus molossus. The sequence continues at coordinate 87,946,099 of NW_023425401.1, forward strand.
GACTTCTTTAAGCCAATTTTCTCTAATCGTAAATGAAGCTAATAATTTATATCTTATAGAGTTGTTGTTTGGATTAGTTATAATAAGAAATGTATGACATATTGGAGTTCATAATACATATTTAATAAGTGGTAGTAGAATTAAAATGTAATGCATTCAATATAACTAATTTTTTTAAATGGTAAATCTATCACTTTATACTGCCTTAGAGGTGAAGACAAATTTAGGGGCATAACCTTAGAAAATTGCAGAAGATCAGAAATACATCTTATTTTCTCTATGGAAGCTCTATTCACCAAACCTGAACCGTGAAGGCAATATTATTGGCTATCTGGCCCAATCTCATCACAAATTATTCCTTACTAGAATTTCACCTAGACTCTTGAAGACCTTTAGTGATTAAGAACTGACCTCTTTATAAGACCCATTCACCCATTCCTTACTCTAATTTTGGATAAAACTACCCATGAAGTTCAAATGTGTATTTTTGTAAATTCCATCCTTTGATTCTATTTGCTTCTAAGTAACCAATGATACAAATAATTCCTCTGTAAAAACTTCTGTTATATTTTTTGTGTGAACTTTTTCCAGGTTGAACATCCCAAATCCCTCAAACATTTATCACAGTTCATCATTTCTTAGTTCTTTACCATCTCTCAAATGCAAATAAGGTTTCTCCACCTGCATATAATCTTCCACAAGTGGTCTGGCAATGGCAGTAAACAAGGGGGATATGAACTATTGTCTTCTCCAAATACTACCTTTCTACTATTACAGCTGAATAATAAATTAAGGTTTATTACCTGTCTTAGCATCTAATCACATTTTTTTGTTCACATTCAGCTTATGTACAACTAAAGTCTTTTTCATAATTGTTGTCAGATTAGATTTTTCCTAAGTGCAATATCTAATTGTGATCATTTTAACCCTGATTAGAGAACTCAACATTTATTTTAAATACCATCTTCTTCAGGACTCAAAGCTCCTTTCCACCCTGCACTGCTATTTCCAGGAGCCCTGTATCCCTTATGGCCAGAGACCACCCTCAAAGGTCGAAGGGGCTGGGCAGTCACCCTGCTTGTCCTCCTTCAGCCAAGCCCTACTCCTCCTCCTCAGCTCCTGGCCTCCCTGGTGGGGGGGGGGGGATAGATATATATATGTGTATATATATAGATATACACACACACATATATACACACACACATATATATGTATATATGTATATATATACACACACATATATATGTATATATACACACACACATATATATAATCTTCTTTATTTTCATCTAATATAATTTTTATTCCTTTTAGACTTATTTTTTATTTTTTATCCTCACCCGAGGATATCCTTCCATTTTTTGTACAGATAGAGTGGGAGGGAGAGAGAGGAAGGGAGAGAGAGAGAGAAACATCGACGTGAAGGGACACATCGAGTGGCTGCCACCCGCACGACCAACCAGGGTCGGGGACAAACTGCAACCGAAGTACGTGCCCTTAGCGGGAACCGAACCCGGGTCTCTCCGGACCGCAGGCCGACGCTCTAACCGCTGAGCCAAACTGGCCAGGGCTCCTTTTAGACTTATTTAGAATACATGTGATACTCATTACATTATCAAATAATTCATATTATAAACAAAATAGGAAAGTTGATCTGAAACCACTGAGCTAATATAATGGATTTGAATTTAAAGAATTTATTGATAATGCTCTAGGTAGAAATTTGAAAATAAGTAGAACATAAAATATTCTTATTAAAAAAGTTTCAGCCCTGGCCGGTTTGGCTCAGCGGTTAGAGCGTCGACCTGCGGTCCGGAGAGACCCAGGTTCGGTTCCCGCTAAGGGCATGTACATTGGTTGCAGTTTGTCCCCGGCCCTGGTCGGTCGTGCGGGTGGCAGCCACTCGATGTGTTCCTTTCACATCGATGTCTCTCTCTCTCTCTCTGTTCCTCTCTCTCCCTCCCACTCTACCTGAACAAAAAAATGGGAAAATGTCCTCGGGTGAGGATAAAAAAAAAAAAAAGTTTCAATAAGACATGGAATAATGAATAAAAAATTATACTTGATTTATTAGCAATTTATCCGTGGTCTAGACTCAGCATCTTATCAGGCAATAATGTCATTTACAAAATTTGAGTTTCATAAGTCAGATAATAACTAATATTTTTACTTTAAGGTTTTACTTACTGCAGCTTATACAGTCTTACAATCCTATGAGAATTTCAGTCCATGTACTTATTTGGCACTTTGTGAATTTTACAGTTTTTGTCACTGTAACATTTTGGTTTTGAGGCAGAATTTTCTATACAAAGAGACAATACAGAGTTTATTAAAAAACTAGCAATGGCCATTTGCAGTGAACTTGGGCTTATAAGGACAGTTCAATGTTATTGAATTTTTAGAAATTAGTGTGTATGCTTTCTTATATTGGTATCATCAGGATCTTGGTGACATATGTTCCTAACCATCAGGCAAGTGCAATAAGAAAATAATTATAATAAGACAAATCAACAGGGTATCTGAGAGTGTGTCCCATAATTTTACTACTTGGAAAACATCTAATGCATTTAAACACTTACCAGCTGTTTAATTAAATGAGATAAATGGGTGATTTTACCTTTTAATTAGCTCCATCCCAATAGCCACACCCCTGCAAAATATTGATTAGTTCATTCAGTTAAACAATATGTGTAAATACAGCGTAGTAAAAGAAACAGTTTATTACTAAATTATTAATAACTGCTCCCTAAGCTTTATTCCATGTAAAATTCAATGTATAGTATGTTATACTATAAAATGAATGCAAGTCCTGCTTCAAACCTTAAGTGTTCTTCATTTAAAATATATATACATTTTAACTAATGATATACCACATTGGACTCCTTCTCTACCTTAAGTCTTGTTATCATTCTGATTGAGCAGATTTCACCATTCTTAGACAAAAATCCAAATATCCCTCCTCTACACATTAAATACTTACTCTAGGAAACATCTCTGCTGTGATCATTCAGAACTTCTCTCTGATCTCCTTTTTTAGTATGATTTTTTTCTGTCCTTTACCTTTTAACTAGATGAATCCTCCAAAAAGAAGTGTTAGTGATAAAAAAAAAAAAAAAAAGCTAAAGAAGGAAGACAGTGTTTCAGTGATGTTATAAGATAGACAAGGTTCCATCTACTCTTGGGGACGAAAGAAGTCATACCTGGCCTGGGATTAGACGGAACAGGTGCCCACCCCTGGCAAAAAGCCCAGACTACACTTAAGCACAGAGAGTACAGTATAATGTAGTCCAAAGCCCCAGGAGCAGGAACTAGACCTTTCTCGCCCTTTTATTCTGTGCCAAGGTCTCAGTCATGGCTCAAAAAAATTAAAATTTAAGTAAGAAACTACATGTGTCAGAGAGGCTATATTGTATGTGCTTTGAGGTCAAATTCTAGAAAACAAAGAAACTATTCAGATATAAAAAGTAAAATAGAGTTAAAAGCTGTAAAAAATGAAAAGACAGAAAGAAGATCAAAAATGAATTCTGTGCTCAAAAGGAAAATGTGTCAATTGTTCAATGATGTAAAAAGAAAATGGCACAATGAAATACTTACACAGAGGCAATAGAATTCTAACTATGCAGTTAAGGGTCTTTAATTGAGGTCAAGTCAAAAACATGTATTACTTTGTGTAATGCGCTGTGTTAGGTACAGTGAATGGACAAAAAATAAAATAAAATAAAATAACACCCTCTTCCAGGAAGAGCCAGGCTGGAAATGGGGCCATGTGCAAACAAACACGATATATAATTATGTGTGGCCCAGGCCTTCAGAAACTCCATTCCATGTCTCACAATCTCTATAAAGTACCTCTTGCTTAGGGCCAATGTCCACTTAAAGTTTTGGGGTCCAGATCTCGGAGTCCCTCTTCACCATAAATCTAACCAATCTTCTGAGTGTCTTTAATTCCCTGTTGACACTTGGTCCATCACCCTGACCATAGTCCCTTGAACTATTTCAGTGACCTTTAGAGAAAATATAGGTTTTTTGGATAAGAAACATGTTGCAGGCCTGTTTTTTTTTGTTTTGTTTTGTTTTTTTAAACAACACAATTTAGAGGATTCCCAAATAGCGGCAGTGATTGGAAACTACACAGACCATCTCCCAGGACCAAACTGGAATTACAACTAAAATAAAGACAAAACATTGGGAAAAGGCAACAGAAAAGCACTTTGTGAGGACCATATAACCAAGGACAATCAATCAATCCTGGTAGAATTGCAGAGGCATGAGAGGAAGGCTAGGAGCCCACGGACAGCACGGTCTTAGCTGTGAGCAGTGCCCTCGAAGTTAAACTCCGAAGTGGCTCCACAGTGCAGACAGCCAGGTCAGAGCACTAAAATAGCCACAGCCACTCACCTTGGGCTCCGGTAGAGAAAGGACGGACTAGACTGAAACTGTGTGGGGACACCCTGGATTTGGAGGGTACTCAGAGCTTTTGCTGAGTTGCAGCCACACAGGATAGTGGTCACCTTACTCCTTCCAGGGCTCTGGGGAGAGGTGGTGGCCCCTCCCTCAGAGATTATTTCCCACCTGGTGAGCAATTGAAATGAAAATTAAGGCTCATTAACAACCAGCATCTGCCCCACCCTTGAGAAATCCCCTTACACTGAACACCTGAGGAAGTTTTTCATTCAACTGAGAACCAAGGCTCTTCAAGTAACCATGACTAATAGCCTCCAGGCAAAAAGCTAGAGGATAACTGAACTATTCCTGGGCTTGCAACTCTACCCAAAAAAGTAAGACTTGACAGTAGTGTTTAATGTGGGTCCTACCACACTCATCCAAACCCAGTAGAGGGAGCCACAAATGGCAGAACACCAACACCCACAGGGAAAATTTGGCAGTCTCCAAAACCCACTGAGTTAGCCAAAATGGTGAAACAAAGAAACAAATTCCAAATTAAACAACAAGAGACCTCTACCAAAGGTGAGATAAATGAAATACAGTTAAGCAAGTTAACAGAGCTAGAATTCAGAGCCATGATCTTGAGGGAGCTCAACAGCATAAGTAAGGACATCAACACCATGAGTAAAGACATAGAAACATTGAAAATCAATTAATTGGAAATGAAAAACCACCAAGAAAAAATGACATAGAAGAAATAAAGAACACATTGGAAGGACTAAACAGCAGAGTAGAGGAAGCTGAGGACCAGATCAGTGAATTAGAAGACAGGGTAGAAAAAATCAACCAGTCGGAAAAACAATTAAAAAACAGGACGACAGCTTAAGAGAACTGTGGGACAACTGGAAACATAATAATATTTGCATCATAGGAGTCCTCCCCCAAAAAATGAGCAAGGGTTAGAAAATATAATTGAAGAAATAGTGACAGAAAACTTCCCTAATTTGGTGAAGGAAGAAGGCATTCAAGTTCAAGAAGCACAGAGAGCCCCAAGTAAGAAGAACCCAAACAGGCCCACACCAAGACACGTAGTAATTAAAATGCCAAAAATTAAAGACAAAAAGAATCCTAAAGGCAGCAAGAGAAAAGCAACAGGTTACCTAAAAAGGAACCCCCATAAGGCTCTCAGCTAACTTCTCAACAGAAACACTACAGGCCAGAAGGGAATGGCATGAAGTAATCAAGGTCGTGAGAAACAAGGATCTGAATCCAAGACTACTCTACCTAGCAAGATTATCATTCAAAATAGAAGGTCAAGTAAAGACCTTCCCAAACAAACAAACAAAAAAGGCTAAGAAAATACATTAGCACCAAACCAGTACTGCAAGAAATGTTAAAAGGACTGCTGTAATTAGTAGAAGAAATAAGAAAAATATAACCACACTAAACAAAAATGGCAATAAATAAGTACATATAAATAATCATTTTAAATGTAAATGGATTGAATGCTTCAATAAAAAGACACAGAGTAGCTGATTAGATAAGAAAGCATGACACACATATATGTTCTTTAGAGAACTACTTCACAACAAAAACTCACATTGGATGAAAGTGAAGGGATGAAAAAAAATCTTCCAAGCAAACGGAAAGGAAAAAATAGCTGGGGTAGCAATACTCATATCTGATAAAGTAGATTTCAAAATGAAGGCCATAACTAGAGACAAAGAAGGCCACTACATAAATGATATTGAAAGATATAGATATTCAATAAGAAGATATAACCTTGGTAAATATATATGCACCCAATATAGAAGCACCAAAATATATTAAAAATCTTCTGGAGGACTTCAAAGGAGAAATCGACAGCAATACAATCATAGCAGGAGACTTCAAGACCCCACTGACATCACTGGATAGATCCTCTAGACCAAAAATTAAAAAGGAAACAGATACTCTAAACGAAGCACTTGACCAAATGTATTTAATAAATATCTACAGAGAATTACACCCCAAAACTGCAGAATTCACATTCTTCTCAAGTGCACATGGGACATTCTCAAAGATAGACCACATGTTAGGACACAAACTAAGTCTCTACAAGTTCAAGAAGACTGAAGTTATGTCAAGCATCTTCTCAGATCACAATTGCATGAAACTAGAAATTAATTGCCAAAGAACATGCAAAGATATTGGAACACATGGAGGCTAAATAGCATGTTATTAAATAATAAATGGGTCAATGAGGAGATCAAGGAAGAAATTGAAAACTTCCTTGAAACCAATGAAAACGAACACACAACAACACAAAATCTATGGGATGCAGCAAAAGCAGCCCTGAGAGGGAAGTTCATAGCACTACAGGCCTCCCTCAAGAAACAAAAAAAATTTATAATAGATTATCTAATCTCACAACTTAAAGAAGTAGAAAGCAAACAAACAAATGAACAAACAAACAAACAAAAAAACCCGGAGCAAGTAGAAGAAAGGAAATAGTAAAGATCAGAGAAAAAATAAATGACATAGAGACCAAAAACAAGTCAAAGGATCAATGAAACAAAGAACTGGTTTTTTGAAAAGATAAACAAGATTGATGGACCCTTAACTAGACTTACCAAGAAACAAAGAGAGAGAACCCAAATACACAAAATCAGAAATGAAAGAGGAGAAGTAACAACTGACGCCACAGACATACAAAAATCATTAACAACTACTATGAACAATTATATGGCAACAAATTAAACAATCTAAGTGAAATGGACAAATTTCTAGATACACATAGTCTCCAAACTGGACAGGGAAGAGACAGAATACTTGAGACCAATAACAACTAAGGAAATTGAAGAGGTAATCAAGACTCTCCCAGCAAACAAAAGCCCAGGCCCGGAGGACATCATGGGTGAGTTTTACTGAAAATTCAGAGAAGAACTAACACCCATTCTCCTCAAACTATTTCAAAAAATTCAGGAAGGAAAACTTCTAAACTACTTTTATGAGGCCAGCATAATTCTAATTCCGAAACCAGAAAAAGACTTTACAAAGAAAGAAAACTATGTTCATCCCTGATATACATAGATGCCAAAATCCTGAACAAAATACGAGCAAATCAGATCCAGCAATACATCAAAAAAATTATTCACCATGACCAAGTGGCATTCCTCCCAGGGATCCAAGGTTGGTACAATATTCACAAATCAATAAATGTGATACACCGTATAAACAAAATGAAGAATAAAAACCCCATAATCATATCAATAGACACTGAAAAAGCATTCGACAAAATCCAGCACCCATTTCTGATAAAAAAAAGCTCAGCAATCTGGGAATAGAGGGGTCATATCAAGACATAATAAAGGCCATATATGAAAGACCTACAGCCAACATCATACTCAATTGGCAAAAACTAAAAGCATTTCCCCTAAGAATAGGAACAAGACAGAGATGCCCACTTTTGCCACTTTTATTTAACATAGTACTGGAAGTCATAGCCACAGCAATCAAAATAGAAGAAAAAATAAAAGGGATCCTAATTGGAAAGGAGGAAGTGAAACTGTCACTGTCATTATTCGCAGATGACATGATACTATACGTAGAAAGCCCCAAAGAATCCATCAAAAATTTACTAGACTTAAGAAATGAATTTGGCAAACTAGCAGGATACAAAATTAATGTCAAGAAATTCACGGCATTCTTATACACTAATGATAAAGTCAAAGAAAGAGAAACTAAAGAAAAAATCCCATTTACCATCGTGGCAAAAAAATTAAGATACATAGGAAGAAACTTAATCAAAGAAGTAAAGGACCTATTTGTAGAAAACTAAAGGACATTGAAAAAAGAAATAGAGGAAGATATAAAAAAGTGGAAGCACATACCTTGTTCATAGAATGGAAGAATTAACATCATTAAAATGTCCATATTACCCAAATCAATCTATAAATTCAATGCAATACCCATCAAAATGCCAACAACATATTTCACAGAACTAGAACAAATACTTCAAAAGTTCATATGGACCCAAAAAAGACCCCGAATGACCACAGCAATCTTTAAAAAGAAGGAGAAAGTAGATGGGACAATACCGGATGTCAGTTTATACTACAAACCTACTGTAATCAAAACAGCCTGGTACTGGCACAAGAACAGGCATATAGACCAGTGGAACAGAACAGAGAACTCAGAAATGGACCCAAGGCCTTATGCTTAATTAATATTTGACAAAGGTGGCAAGAGCATACAGTGGAGTAAAGACAGCCTCTTTAATAAATTGATTTGTGAAAATTGGACAGCTACATGCAAAAAAATGAAACCAGACCATCAACTTACACCATACACAAGAATAAACTTAAAATGGATAAAAGACTTAAATGTGACCCATGAATCCATAATAATCCTAGAAGAAAATGTAGGCAACAAAATTTCGGATATCATATGCAGCAGAATTTTCATTGATACATCACCTAAGGCAACAAAAACAAAGGTAAAAATGAACACATGGTCTACATCAAACTCAAAAGCTTCTACAAAGCAAAAGACACAATCATCAAAATGGAAAGGCAACCCACTGAATGGGAGGGCATCAATGCCAATGATACATCAGATAAGGGCTTAATTTCCAAAATATATAGAGTACTCATACAATTCAACAAAATGAAAACAAAGAACCCAATTATAAAATGGGCAGAGGAGCTAAATAGACACCTCTCCAAATAGGACATACAAATGGCTAAGAGACATATGAAGAAATGCTCAACATCACTAATCATCAGAGAGATGCAAATTAAAACAACAATGAGGTATCACCTCACACCTGTCAGAATGGCCGCCATCAACAAATCATCAAACAAGTGTTGGCGAGGGTGTGGAGAAAAGAGGACTCTAGTACACTGCTGGTGGGAATGCAGACAGGTGTTAGCTCAAAAAATTAAAAATTGAATTGCCATTTGAACCAGTGATTGCACTTCTAGCAATATACCCTAAGAAGACTGAAACACCAATCAGAAATAATATATGTACCCCCATGTTTGTAGCAGCACTATTTACAATAGCTAAGATCTGGAAACAGCATAAGTGTCCATCAGTAGACGAATGGATAAAAAAGCAGTGGTACATAGACACAATGGAGTACTATGCAGCTGTAAGAAAGATAGATTTCTTATCCTTTGAGATGACATGGAGGGACCTGGAAAGTATTATCCTAAGCAAAACAAGGCAAGCAGAAAAAGACAAATACCACATGATCTCACTTATTTGTGGAATAAAATGAACAAAACAAACTGATGAACAAAATAGACGCAGAGACATAGAAGTAGGGCACAGACTGACAAACCTCAGAAGAGGGGGGTGTGAGGGGAGGGAAGAGATAAACCACAGAACTTATATGCATGTATGCACAACCGATGGACATGGACAACAAAGCCAGGGACGGGGTAGGGGGGATGGAAAGGAAGGTGTCAATGGGGAAAAAAAGGAGAAACTTCTGTAACAAAAATGAATTAATAAAAACAAACGAACAAAATAAGGAAGAAAGGAAGAAGGAAAGAAGGAAGGAAGGGAGGAAGGAAGGACACAATTTACTTTTTTTTTTTTTATTAATTGATTTATTTATTTTTGTTACAGATGTTTTTCCTTCTTCTCCCATGAGAGTGTTCCTGGAACCCAACCCTGCCCCAGGAAGCTTGTCACTCAATTATACATGCAAATAACTAAAGTCATGCAAAATATATTTCAGTAAACTCAAATTAAATATATCCCCAAATAGTCTTCACATTTCTGTGCCTACTACTGTAACACCACTCAATAAAAGCAAAAGTATAATAAAATGAAACTGAAAATTTGAAAGCAATAATTTTAATCTCTCATGATCATCCTGTGTGAAATAGATCTGCATTTCCCTCTCCTCCTCCCCCATCTTCCGTGTTTGCCTTGCAAACTGAAGACCCCTTATAAATCTCAAAACCTGGGAGTCATCTTTGAATTTCTTTCCCTCCTTACCCTCCAGTACAGTACATCAACAAGTCCTTCAGATTCCAAATCCTATGTATCTCTCAACTCATTCCCTCATTATTCCTACTAGTGCCATAACTTGAGCAATATCCCTCTATCACCAGGACTACGGCAGCAGCCTCCTAATTAGTTTTCATGTCTATAGTACTATATTCGCAACGTCATTGTTTGTACAATTTCAAGAATTATTTATTTAAAATTTAATTCTGATCATATCATTTCTCTATTAAAAACAATTCAATAACCCTTACTACTCACAGCTCCTGCCCAAGCCCATGGTGGACATACAAACCCTCTAAACCCAGTCTTGTACTATACAGAATAATAGTTTGCTTATTTTGTCTTATTTCATTCCATTCTCACCTTACACTCTGCAATCCAAAAAAAAAAAAAAAAAAATCTCTGAAGTATATATAATTCTCTGCACACCAGGCTCTATCAGGCTAAAACTAATCATTTCCCATTATCTAAACTACTTCTATCCCCTTTCTCCAACTCCACACTCATTTTTTAAGATTTGGTTTAGATGTAAGCTTACAATGATACTTTTCTGGGACCCCAATACTAAAATAGTTTTCCTCTTCTGTCTTCCTTTACTATGTTGTGCTTAGTTCCATTGCAAAATCCACCACACAAATTTTGTTTCCCTCACTAGTTTGTACCATCTCTGAGGGCAGGGACCCTAACTATTCATTTTTGTGTCTCTATAGCATAACACAAGACAGTGCCCAACCAATGAAATGTGCTCAATGAATCTGAATGGATGAAAAGGAAAATGTGCTGTTCAACGGCACAGGTGGAATCAGAGTGCTGAATAAATTCAAGAGGGAGAGAAATGAATTGTAAATGGTGTCTTGAAATAAGTAGCATCTTAAGTGGAGCTTGAAAGATACATAAGATTTGGCATAGTACCTGGATATAAGATGAAGGGGTGATGCATGTCAGGAGAGAGCTTTAATAAACTGTGACTAAAGATCAAAGAGCTTTACTGCATGAATACACTCAAAATTAAACTAATGAAGAAGAGCCTGGTAGAATAAATGAGAACAAAATATTCTTTAACTCCTGACAGGGGAGACAGGTCACAAAGGATAATCAAGAGGACATAATTGGCTGAGAAAAAAAATGTCTTTGTGGTTAAAAAAGAATTGTTTGTTGCTCATGGAGGGCACATGATTAAAAATGTCAAAATGCAAATAAAGCTTTCTAGAAGAATTTTTTAAAAACTGCAAATAAAAGTATTGTGAATATGAGTAATGTTGGTTATATTTTTGTGTTGGTAAATTGTCGTTAAAATACAAATAAAATAGCCCTGGCTGGTTTGGCTCAGCAGTTAGAGTGTGAGGCCATGGACCAGAGAGACCCGGGTTCAGTTCCCATTAAAGGCATATACCTTGACTGCAGTTTGTCCCCGGCCCTGCGTCGATGTTTCTCTCTCTCTCTTTTCCTCCCTGTCTCCCTCCTGCTCCATCTGAAGATAGATGCAAAAATGTCCTGGGGTGAGAATAAAAAATAAATTAAATAAAAACAAATAAAATATTGTAAGTATGAGTAGTATTAGTTATGTTTTTGTGATGGTCAATTTTTGTATAAATAGAAACAATTATGTGTGACTAAAAAAGAATTGTTCTAAAGATGGAGACATTAGGAATCAGGAAATGTTGGTCAATCAACAATCTATTGAGCCACTTCTTTTCATTACTGTGGAAGATATAACTGAAGCAGAAAATAAGATCATTTACCTGAAGAAGCCTAAAATGCAATTAAAGGAAGTAAATAAGTAGAAAACATAAATAACAGATTCTAAAAAGTAAAATGTACTATTATAATTAAAAAAAAAAAAAAGGATATCCCAGAGAAGACATTAGTTGTCTTAGATATGAATATCAGGTGGAAGAAATGAATTCTATGCAGAAGCACTACTCTTAGAAAAGGCTAAAAGGTCTGTAAAGCACAATTGATTCACAGACAGAATAGCAAGAACACAAGCAAAGCTAAGTGAGGGTCTGTGGCAGGGACAAGTTAGTCAGATGTAATGATGACAGTAGCAGGGATTAGTCTAAAAGACTAAGACAGTTTTATTTATTGTATTTTTATTTATTTATTTTTAAATCCTCACCCGAGGATACTTTCCCATTTATCTTCAGATAGAGTGGGAGGGAGAGAGAAACATCAATATGATAGACACATTGATTGGTTGCCTCCTACATGACCCCAACCAGGGCCAGGTACCGAATTGCAACCGAGGTGTGCATATGCCTTTGACTGGAATCAAACCCGTGACTCTTTGGTCCTCTGGCCAATGCTCTAATCGCTTAGCAAAACCGGCCAGGGTAAGACAGTTTTAGATATAAACTTATAGATAATATGAAGGTGAAATAAAATTTTTAAAAGAGAAATCACATGAAAAAAATTTCATCAGGGTATGGGTTATCTGGGCTGTACATATGAATGAAGAAATAGTTCATAGATAATTATTAAATAGCCATTATTTCATATATTTATTTATTTTCCTCTCTTCTATAACTTTCCCACAAACATGTGTGCACACATTCTTACATTATCATATATATATTTAAGGCAGGACTTTATTTATTTTTTAATTTTTTTGGTACATGGCCCTAGCGGGAACCGAACCTGGGACTCTCTGGTCCGCAGGCCAATGCTCCAACCGCTGAGCCAAACTGGCCAGGGCCATATTTATATTTTTAATGTGCTTTTTCTTGTAATATTTCTTATAAAACCTGTGTGGATGTTACTCCCAGGTCTCTATGCATCTATTCTTGTGAGACTTAACGGCTTCTAAACTTTCTTTAGAGTTTAGAACACAACTCTTCTCTATTTTTATCTATACTATTTAAGTGTCATCAAAGAGAACCACCAAGCTTTAAATTTTTCAACAGGCTTTACAGTTTATTTATTCCTACCATCTCCGTTCCAATATATAGGAACACAGGAACTGTCTTACTTTATTTTATTGTTGTTGGTAACTAAAAGAGAGAGAGAGAGACAGAGAGACAGAGAAAGAGATGGGAAAAAGGAAAAAGAGAATTGATAGATAACATAACTACAAAAAATAACTCCAATTTATTAACACTTCCTACATGCTAGATACCCTGCCAGAAATTTACCCACATTATTTAACCATCATAATAAATATATCAAGTAGAAAATATTCTTATTCTAACTTTACAGATGAGGGACTTTGAGATTAGAGAAGTTAACTCAGGCTGTCTGTGAGGAAACAGAGACCCACACCTTGGGTTTCCTGACTTCAAAACCCGGCTTTCAACAAATAGACTGCACTGTCTCAGCCCTGATGTATGTCTTATTAAGCTCCAACAGAGCAGTGTTTTTTGCATAATTATTTATTTATTTTTAAATTGATCATAGAGAAAGGAAAGAAAAAAGAGGGAGAGAAAGAGAGAAGCATCAATCGGCTGCCTCCCAAACGTGCCCTGACTGGGATGGAACCGGCAACCTGAGCACATGCCCCGACCGGGAATCAAACGACCACCTTCTGGGGTACTCTACCTGAGCCCCACTGGCCAGGGCCAAGCTGTGTTTTTAAGGAGTACACAACACTAAAAAGAATCAGAGGTTCTTTTCAAGATTGTTCTTTAGATAAGATGATGAAATGATGATTCCCACAGTTTATATACTCAAAGTTTCCGAAAAGCATCTATACAGATAAGAATATTTAGTTTAATATACTTCTTCAAAGGGGCATTTGGCTCAAAAAAGGAAGAAGGAAAGGAGGATGAGGAAAGAAGAGAAGGAGGAGGAGAAAAAGAGGGCGAGTCGGAGGGAGAGAGGAAGGAAGGAAAGAAGAAAGGAACGATGGGAGGAGGAAGAGGAGGGGAGAAAATGGTTTACTGAAAAAGAATAAACTTGATGACTAATGAATTGGTTAAATGACTTCATGTAAATAGCAACATAATATAAAATGAAAATAATTTAACAGGTTCAGGAAAAAAGTAAACTTAGAATCTTAGCACATTAAAAATAAATAACCCTGCATGGGACTTTGTAGTGTATGATGGGTTTGGTTAAAATACATTGCTAGTAAAAAGAGAAAAAATCTAGGAATAAGAAATACAAAATAAATAACATCACTACAAGGCTGGCCTTTTGCTATTTCTTTCTTATTTTTTTCTTTATTGATTTTAGAGAGAGAGAGGAAGGGAGAGGGAGAGAGAGAGAGAAACATCGATGAGAGAAAACATCGATTGGCCGCCTCCTACATGCCCCCCTCGGAGGATTTTGCCCCCAACCTGGGCATGTGCCCTGACTGGGAATTGAACTGGCAACCTCTTGTTGGTCGACACTCAAGCACAGAGCCACACTTGGCTAGGCTGGCCTTTTGCTATTTCTAACTTTATCAAAGTTTGAATGTTCTGAATAAATCTCTCTCTCCCCCACCCTCCTACTTCTCAGTGTTCCTACAGTCAAGAATTTCAGTCTTGAATAATCTGATCTTGATTTTCTCTCCCTTCACCAGAGGAGATGTGTTCTACTTGCATTGACTTGGCTTTCAGGAAGCGCTTCTTCTTTCATTCAGGCCTGGGATATAATATGTAGCAAGAGTTTTACTCTGGGACTTTAGGAAGATGGATGGAAAGTTACATTACGGCTTTCTTAAAAGTCCTCAGCAGCACATCAGGAATAGGCCAGGGATTAGAAATAGACCATATACTTGGAAGGAAATCACATGTTTCTGTTAAAAGGCTCTGCTGCATTAACAGGGTATAAATGACCTGGAGAAGTAAGACAGAGCCCAGAGAGACCACCAGGAATAACAGCCCCAAAAGGTTAATTCATGAAGAAGAGCTAGAAAACATCATATCTGTAATGTCAGTTTCTATTATGTCATAAACTGAATAATGTCAAAATATAGCATAATCAAATAAAAACTCAAAACTTAAAGTTATTTAACTGGTTCTCCAACTCTAAGTCATTCTGAAATCTTCCAGCAGTCATGTTACTCTCAAGGATTTTTTATCTTCTTTTTTTCAAAAGTCCCCAAATTTATTCGTGTCAAAACACATTTTGTAAGAAAGTACAAAATAATCCCTTTGACCCATGTGACATATGGAGAATCTGAATTGCAAGGAAGTTAAATGCTTTTATCTGAACACAACGAAAGGTCACCAGATGAAGCAAAGACAATTTCAGAGTCTGACTCCATCCACTGGATTATAAAGTTCATGCAGTAGAAAAGAGAACAGGAAATTCCCCCACAAACATACTGGGAAGACAAATCTGGAGTGAATCTTCATTATAGTCAAAATCTCATTTTTTAAAAAATCTTTATTGTTGCCCTGGCCGGTTTGGCTCAGCGGTTAGAGCGTCGGCCTGTGGTCCTGAGAGACCCGGGTTCGGTTCCCGCTAAGGAACCTCGGTTCCTCGGTTGCAGTTTGTCCCCGGCCCTGGTCGGTCGTGCGGGTGGCAGCCACTCGATGTGTTCCTTTCACATCGATGTTTCTCTCTCTCTCTCCCTTCCTCTCTCTCCCTCCCACTCTATCTGTACAAAAAATGGAAAAATGACCTCGGGTGAGGATAAAAAAAAAAAAATCTTTATTGTTGAAAGTATTACAGATGTCTCTGCTTTTTTGCCCCATTGACACCCTTTTCCCTCTTCCCTTTCCTCACCCCACTCCCCACTTCCCCACACTGCTGTCTGTGTCCACTGGTTATGCTTATACGCATATAAGTTCTTTGATTTATCTCTTCCCACCCCCCTACCCCCTTCATTCTTTCCCCAAACATCTTTCCTCATCTACTTTAAAATATATTAACTTTTAAAGAAATATTGAGAAAATATGTATTTCCCAAAAGTAAATAACTTAAATTTTTGGAGCTATAATACCCTACCTCTTTTGTGTGTGCAATATTCTATATTGTCTTAAACTCTTGCATAGATAATTTTTTAAGTTATGTGCCATCTTTTTACTAGGATTCTTGAGTTAAGTAAAATTATTCTGCAGCTTAAATTACTTTCCTCAGGGTGTGATAATATATTTATTAATTCATTATTTTTCTTTTTCTCTCTTCTTTTCCTCCTCCTAACTACTCTTGTTGAACTATTATTCTTGTCTCCAGTTCCCTGAAACCACAAGTGTAAGCACCATATTCTTCCACCTGACGCAGACTGTCAGCTGGACTTTGCATGACAGGCATCTTTGCACAGTAGTTAATTACACACCCTCCAGAGTCAGGCAGCCTAAGGTTCCTGCTTCCCTACTTATGAGCAGGGAAACATAAGTAATACTTGTATAAGTGAGACCTCAGTCTCCTCATCTACAAAGAAGATATAATAATAGCCGCATAGGATTGTGTTTAGGATGAAATTTGTTAAGATGTAAAAAGAACTTAGAGCAGGGCCTGGCATATAGTATTCATTGTCTGTTACCTATTACAGTTTTTGTTCCCCTAGTCTGTCACCTTGCTAAATATTAAGGAGCTGATGAGAAGTTCACAGGAGCTTATGGTCACCATACATTTTCATGTCATTCATAGAATGATGTCCTATCAGCTCTAAACCAGAAAAGTTTGAAACCCTGATACACAGAGTCTCTGACAACCAACAACATGTGCACGGACTTGGCTCATCTGAAGACCCCTTGCTGATTTTGCATCTGGACATAGTGGGCAACATTGTATGATATACAAGGTGTCACTAAAACCTGCAGGGGGTCCTTCGGATCATAAGAAAATGACAGGTCTCATTGTTTCTGTGGGGAGCAGACAGAGACCAAATGACTGAACACTTTCAAATAAGTAACGTCCTAATTTGGATTCTGCCTTGGGAGGTGAGCTTCCCTGAGCTACATATAATCAAGTGAAATTGTATTGTCAATAAATGTGTACTGACTCTCCCCAGGACCCTTCTTTCTGATATTAGCCCAATTTTCCCCTTAAAGTACTTACATCAGGGTTGAGTCTTTGTTATTACCACACAGTCTATCTGCATTAGCTGCTTTGAACTTTGCTCTGAATCATTGCTTTAAAACATTTATGTTCTTAAAAAAAGGAAGGAAGGAAGGAAGGAAGGAAGGAAGGAAGGAAGGAAGGAAGGAAGGAAGGAAGGAAGGGAGGGAGGGAGAAAGAAAGAAGAAAGAAAGGCAGGAAAGAAGGCAGGAAGGCAGGAAGGCAGGAAAGAAGGCAGGAAGGCAGGGAGGCAGGGAGGGAGGGAAAGAGGGAGGGAGGGAGGAAGGAAGAAAGAAGAAAGGCAGGAAAGAAGGCAGGCAAGAAGGAAGGAAGGAAGGAAGGAAGGAAGGAAGGAAGGAAGGAAGGAAGGAAGGAAGGAAGGAAGGAAGGAAGGAAGGAAGGAAGGAAGGAAAGAAACTCATCATATACAGAGAAAAGACTGATGGTTGCCAGAGGGGAGAGGGGTTGGAGGCTGGGTGAAAAAGGTGAATGGATTAAGAAGTACAACTTGTTAGCTATAAAATAGTAATGAGGATATAAAGTATGTCATAGGGAATATAGTCAATAATACTGTAATAACTATGTATGGTGTCAGGTGGGTACTAAAATTTTGTGGGGATCACTTTGTAAAGTATATGATTGTCAAACTACTATGCTATATACCTGAAACTAATTGAAAAATAAAATTTTAAGAAATTTTATGTTCTCAGATCACCTTAGAAAGCAATATTCTCTTAAATTTTTACCTTATGCTCACTGATGAGCCATATATGTGTGTGTGTGTGTGTGTGTGTGTGTGTGTGTGTGTGTATCTTGTATTGAAACAATATTGTTGCCGTTGATGAAACTTCAGAGAGGGAGTATACGAAAATTCTACCTCCAGAGCCAGGCAAAGACATAGGTTTTTTTATAGTTTTATACAAAAGGTAATATCTTTATCTTATTAAAAAACAATTTGATAATAATTTCCTATAGATATAAAACAAATGATATATATAATTACACTATAATTTTTAAACATTTTTATATGCATAAAGACAAAATAACAAAAATGGTTGCATATAGACAATCTTGGAAGAGAACCCTGTGCCCATACCAATTTGGTAAACCCTCACCTGGATGCAGTATCCTATACTGTTTGTAAACTTAAGGCTGGAACTCTGTCATATTCAAACTTGTATTTCCAGGAGAAAGTGCCAGAAATAATGTAGATGCTTAATAAACAGTTATGAAATAAATAAATGAATGAATATCTAGGTATATTATACAGCTGCATTTAGCACCAATGCTCTGAAAAGTTAATGTCCTCTTAGAAATTATACGCAATGCCCCTATTAGAAGAATGTTCATAAGTATATTTATCCTGAGGTTAAAACTAATGCTATTCTTAGTTATATTTTGGGGTGATTATATATTAGGTTATGCAAAACCTTCTCCCTCATCTAGATTGTAGCAAAGCAAAATCATCCTTTCTTAAATCTATAATCAATTCTCATTAAAGAGGTAAAAAGAAAAATAATACGCAAGATAAACTGGGCAGAGAGGGGTGGCTTAGAAATGTGCTACAAATCAACTCATCATTTTTTAAAAAGTGCTTAGCCTTGATTTGGAAGCATTTTAGCCTCTTTTAAAATAAATAATTTGAAACATTTTGACAAATGTTTCCAGTAAAGAGAAATCTCATAAATGTGCTAATTTGAAAGATAAAAATAGCAAGAAGAACCACAGGAAGAATAATTTGTATCTATAATATATGTATACTAGTAATTGCTTGTTTTGCATGTGGTCAGTAAAGCATGGGAACTCATAGAGGAGATACTTCTATCATTTCTAGTCACTCTCTGTATCCTGTTTGAAAGGACTATTTCATATAACATTGTTAAAACTTAATAAACATTTAACTGCTGTATTCATGTTACAGAAAACACTCAGACAGGACACTGGAGGGAGTGAAGAGGTTCCTTTATCACACATGTGGACCCAGAGGAGGCAGTCTCCAAATTCCGGGCCCTGAGTTGTAGGGCGCGCCTAACTTTATAGTGGCTGGGCAGGGCATTCTATGGGGGCAAAAGCAGTTAGCAACTTACAGAAGCAGGAAGCAAAAGGGGTCATGTCATTTCTACGATGGTGGCTCAATTAAAATGGTGGTTTACTTCCTCTATCATTCCCCCCTTTTGATGGTATTTGTTGCTATTGCTGCCAATTGCATCATGATACAGATCTCTATAATCTGGGCCTTCAGACCTTTGTAGGCGTTGATATCTGTACTGATACTGTTGGAGGACCAGTATTTTGGCCGTGGCCTTCCTGGTTACAGTGGACTATGGTCTGTACTATGAGGTACTCCAACAAACCTGTCTACCCAGGGGCCCGTATGCCTGACACTTCTGACTCTGGTATCCAACAGTCCCTCCCAATTTCCCCATCATGTATAATTTATTGTCCCAGACACATGTGGGGGCCCAGCCTGGTCACTACCTAGGAGATAGCATTGCAGGCATTCCGCGGGCATAGCAGTGGCATATGTGAGGGTGATGCAGGGAATTTATAGCTTGCTACGCCTCCTGCAAGTCATATCCTTTTTGCAAGCTCACTACATTTACATACAGGGGTTTGAATTGGGGCAGAGTCTGTTAAGCAAAGCAGACTAAGTATCCAAAAGCACAGACAAGCTCAAGATATATTCACCCGAGAGGCAGTCACTCCCAGGTGTTCCATTCTGTTGGGGCTACAGTCATCAGTCCAATTCCTAAGATTATAGCAAAACTTCCCACTGCCGTCAGGTACCATCCTGGGCAATTGTCCATTCCTCTGAGCCTCCGTCAATGCCTGGTTTCCTTTTCAGCTTCAGGGTTGGCAACCATGGCGACTGGTCCTCTGCGTCCCTGTCCATCCTCGCTGGGTCCATTGCCCTCTTGGCTTGGCTGTGATGGATCCAGGGGTCATTCCTACAACCTTAAGTGCAGTAGGGGTTGTTAGTATGAAAAGGTGGGGCCTGGTCCATGTGAGTTGGAGGGGTTCCTTTTTCCAGTCTTTAATCCATATGTAGTCCCTTGGTTTATGTGAGTGGGCTGGCCCACCTCGTGGTAAGAGTCCTTGACCTAATCTGGCCTGATGTCTCTGGCTAAGTGTTTCCCCTAGCTTCTGGAGGTACTTAGTCTGCCCTGATTCCCCTATAGTCCAAAGCTCTCCTCTAGGTAGGGGTAGTATGGCTGACGGCCTCTCATAAACTCAAATGGTGTATACCCTGTGGCATTAGGGGAATTTTGTACCCTGAATACTGTCAAGGGTAACAGGTCTGGCCAGGGCAGTTCGGTCTGCTGACGGAACTTTGCAAGGGTTTCTTTTAGAGTCCGGTTCATGCATTCTACCTTTCCTGAGCTCTGAGGGTGATAGGCAGTGTGTAGTTTCCAAGTAATTTTTAATTGTGTTGCTAGTTCCTGAAGCACTTTTGCAACAAATGCTGGCCCGTTGTCGCTGCCAATGGTCATAGGCAACCCAAAGTGGGGGATAATTTCCCTGAGGAGGGTCTTGACTACCTCTCTGCTTTTTTCCTGTCCTGGTGGGGAATGCTTTTCTACCCATCCAGAGAAAGTACAGACTAATATGAGTAAGTATCTGTATCCCCGGCTTGGCCTGATCTCAGTAAAATCAATCTGTAGGTCCCCAAAAGGCTGTTGCCCCCTGTGTTGCATTCTGGGAAGCCTTTTTGGGTGACCTGCTGCATTGTCCTTGGCACAGGCCAGGCATTGAGCTGCTGCACATAGTCCAGACATGTTAGGAAAGTAGTAATACCTCCCGAGTAAGGCCTCTAGGGATGTTGTCCCTAGGTGTGGAGGGCCTGGCATTGCCTGTCGAGACTGCTGGCCTGGCCTTGGGGTATGTAGAGTCATTCATCCCGCAGTTTCCATATGCCGGTGGGCGTTCGGTGGCAGTTTTCTTGTATGGCCCATTTCTGTTCCTCCGGGGTGTAGTCTGGCTGATTGAGGTTCAGTTCTAATAGGGTACCTTCTATGGCTGGGGTATTTGTCAGGGCCTCCCTTTGTGTAGCTGCTGCCTTTGCTGCCTGATCTGCCCTTCTGTTCCCTTGGGCTACTTCTGTCTCTTCCTTCTGGTGCCCCCTGCAATGCATTACAGCTCCTCCCCGAGGGGCCCAGACTGCTTCTAGCAATTGAAATATTTCTGCCTTGTTTTTAATTTGTCTCCCCTCAGCTGTTAAGAGTCCTCCCTCTTGGCAGATTGCTCCATGGATATGTATGGTGGCAAAGGCATACCAAGAGTCGGGTAAATATTGACCCTTTTTCCTTCTGCTATTTCAAGAGCCCTAATTAATGCCCAGAGTTCTGCCCTTTGGGCGGACCAGCCGGCCGGCAGGGGCTTTGCTTCAATTATTTTCTCATTGTCCACGACAGCGTACCCCGTCATTAGTTTCCCCTCAGTCATGTAACTGCTCCCATCGGTGTAGAGCATTAAGTCTGGCTCATCCAGAGGCTGGTCCCGCAGGTCTGGTCGGCTGGCAGGCACCTCTTCAGTTGTCTGGAGGCAGTCGTGGTCTGGTTCTCCCAGCTCAGCAGGGAGGATCGGAGCCGGGTTTATTCACCAGGCAGTGCTGTCTTTCACTCGGGGATTCTCATGGAGAAGTCCTCGGTACTGTGTCAGTCTCAGGTTGGAGAGCCATTTGTGTCCCTGTCCAGCCACAAGGCTAGATACTGCATGGGGAACAAATATGTTGATCTCTTGCCCAAGTGTTAGTTTGTCTGCCTCCTGTAAGAGAGCGACAGCTGCAGCTATGGCCCTCAGGCAGGGCGGCCAGCCTGCTGCCACATTGTCCAGTTGCTTAGACAGGTATGTAACTGGCCTTTGCCACGGTTCCATTGGTTGTGTAAGGACCCCTAATGCTATTTTCTCATTTTCATGTGTGTAGAGGTTGAAAGGCCAATGGGTCTGGCAGCCCTAGGGCTGGCCCATGCCCAAGATGATCTTTTATAGCCTGGAAGGCTTTCTCTTGGTCAGCTTCCCATAAGAGGGACTTTTAACACTTGGTAAAGTGGTTTAGCTAATGCTGCATACCCGGTATCCAGATTTGGCAGAATTTGGCCACCCCTAGGAACTCTCGAATTTCCCTCCGTCTGGATGGAGTTGGTAGAGCCATTATGACCTGCTTCCTTTCCTGGCCCAGGACCCGTTTCCCTTGGGAAGTGAGGAATCCCAGATATCTTACCTGGGCCTGGCATAGCTGTGCTTTCTTCATGAGGCCCGGTACCCTGCCTTTGTTAGCAGTTCAAGGAGCTGGCAGGTACCCTCCCAGCACTGGTCCAATGTGGGGGTGGCTAGTAGGAGATCATCTACCTATTGAAGCAGAACTAGGTCTGTTTCTGTATCAGTAAATGGTTTTAAGTCTCTGGCCAAGGCCTCTCCGAAGAGAGTGGGTGACTTTTTAATCCAGTGGCAATCTGGTCCAGGTCAGTTGGGTCTTTGCTGCAGTGTGGGGGGTCTTCCCATTTGAAAGCAAAGAGTGGTTGACTCGACTTCGCAAGTCAGAGACAGTAAAAGGTGTTCTTCAAGTCCAAACAGGTGAACCGAGTCGCCTCCAGCGGGAGCTGGCTAAGGAGCGTGTATGGGTTCGGTTCCAAAGGGTGCAGTGCAATTGTTGCCTCGTTCACTGCTCACAGGTCCTGTACCGGCCTGTATCCGCTCCCATCTGGCTTCTTCACGGGCAGCAGGGGAGTGTTCCAGGGGGACTGGCATGGGACAAGTATACCTTCCCTCAGATGCTTCTGGATGACCTCTGTGATGCCTCGCCTGGCCTTCCTGGGGATGGGGTACTGGCAGATCTGTTTCAGTCTGGCTCCCAGTTTCAGTTCTGTAATTATAGGCAAATGGGTCCCTGCCAATCCTGACACATTGTCTTCTGCCCAGACCTTTGGGTATCTCTTTCGAAGGTCAATCTCCCTTCCCTCTGTGGGCTCCCATTGGCCTTTCTCTGCTTCCTTATATAGTCGATATTCTTCTTCCCAGGGAACTAAGACTGCTATGGAGTGTGGGGTGCCAACTTGTAAGTGAGCCTCTCCCGATGGGCGAAAGGAGATCTGGGCTCCTCGCTCAGAAAGCAGGTCGCGTCCCAGGAGTGGAACCGGGTACTCCGGCATGTACAGGAATTTGTTCTTTACCTAGTGGTCCCCGAGTTCTACAGTTTGGGCTTGACAAAACTGTTTGGGGCCACTAGGCTTTCCGGTGGTGCCAATGATAGAGATCTCGCGCCCTGAGGGAGGTGCAACCATGGCCATTACTACTGAATGTTCTGCCCCAGTATCTACCAAAATGAGGAGGGTTTGGCCCCCTACTGTCATTTGGACCATGGGCTCATGAGGGCCGAGGTGTAGTGAGCCCAGTCTCCCCTACTCCGGGTCTAGGCCTGACAGATTGAGGATGGTAGGCACCTGGGTCTCAGGTCCTGATTGCCTATCGGCCTGCCTTTTCTTCTTTCGGTTGGGACACTCTCTTTTCCATTGTCCCCTTCCTTTGCAGCATGCACATTGGTCTGATTCCCCACTCCAGGGTGCAGGCTTGTTCTTTCTTCCTGGCCGCTGGCCTTTCCTGGCTGGCAGGGGCTTTCCTAGCGCAGCTACTAGGAGGGCTGCCTTTTCTCCATTCTTTTTCGAGCCTCCCGTTCGGCCGCCTCCTCTCTGTTATTGTATACCTTGTTGGCAATCTCTATTAGTTGGCTTATGTTTATTCTGGCAAAGCCCTCAAGTTTCTGAAGCTTCTTCCTGATGGCTGAGGCTGATTGGGGGATGAATGGCATGTTGACCATTCTCTGGTTGTCTGGCCCTTCAGGATCGAACAAGGTATATCGCCAATAGACCTCACACAGACATTTGTAAAAATCCTCAGGGCATTCCTCAGGCCGCTGAGTCACATTAGCTACCTTTGACATGTTAGTAAGCCGATGGGCCCCCACCCAGATTCCACGGAGAAGGGCATCCCTGCATCTCTGAAGTGCGGCCCTTCCTTCTCCTCAGTGGTGGTCCCAGTCAGGTTGGGCCTTACGTGCTGCTGCTCTTGCCCATTGGACTGGGTCTAAAGTGCCCATGGGCTCCGCGGTCTCTAGACCATGGTGGGCTTCCTGGAGAATGCGCCTTCGCTCCTTCGTGTTGAACAGCGTGAGAAGTAGCTGTCGGCAGTCATACCAGGTGAGACAATGCGTCTGCATGATGGACTCCATAAGGTCAATAAGGGCCCGGGGTTTCTCTGAGTAGGACTGAGTATGATGCTTCCAGTTTAAGAAATCAGTGGTGGTGAATGGTTGGTAATAAACGATGATCCATCATGGCTGCTCCGTACCATCTGGCCCAATTTGTGGCGGGGCCTGGGTCTCCCTGAGAGGTATCTGGAGTGGCTGCTGTTGCCGGCACCTTGTAGAGACTGGGGAGGCTGGGGGCACTTCTGGGGCTGGTGAGACAGATGGCGGTGGAGTGTCAATTTTGGGGGCCCAGGAGACCGTCTCAGGAGCATAAGTGGATGGGCGGTTTTTCCTCTGGGTCTCCTTTGAGAATGGAGGGTCGGCGTGCCTCCTTAGGTTGAGCCACAAGGATGTGGGCAGAGACTGCTCATGTTTGGCAAGGTGAGGTCTTTTCCTTTGTTTCAGTTACCCCTGACAATTTTGGCTTCTTCCTAGTAGAGCGTTGGAGCCACCTTAGCATGTCCTGAGCTAGTTCCTGACATTTATCTATGTAGATGTACCAGTCTGAGTGTCCTGGCCTCCCTGTTACTATCAGATGTCTTGCCCATATAATTCCTAGGTTGAGGGTTCCCTCAGGGGGCCAGCCTACCCCAAAACTAGGCCATCAGGCTGAACAGAATGTTTCTAATTGGTTCAGGGTCATGCTCGGATCCTGGCCCTGGGACCAATCAAAATTCTGCAACATGCAGTTCGAGTACTGTTGATGGGCCTCCTCCCATGGTGTCTCCTCTTGTAATGGCGCAGACAGATGAGGGGTGGGGATTTTTGGTTCACTCGCCTGGCTGCTCCCTTCACAGGTATTTAGGTGTCTCTTAGCTTTGGCAGCTTAGTACAAACCCCTGACTCGGATCAGGTTTGCAGGGAGGAACTGTGTCCCCCAGAACCTGATATTGCCCTGGGCCATATGAGGTCACCACGGTATCACAGGTTGGGGCCCACTCAGACTCCGTAGGCTTGCACCGGTGGAGCCACACAGTCATTCACACTCTTTCAAGCACTGACATTCAACTGAGTTTAGACATGCCCTCCCATTAGGGCTGGTCCTACCTGGCAGCTGGAAGGCCTGAGAGGTGACCAGTCTCTCCTTCCACCTCAAGGGGGGGCCTGTGCTCGGGCTCCTGGTCCCCGGGGCACTCACCGGTCCTGAAGCTGCACAGTCCCTGAAGCTGGTCTTGTTCGTTTCCCCCGGCAGCCCGGGTGGGGTGTGAACCTCGCCGACAGCTGGCCGTGGAGCAGGCAGGGACCCGAAATGGCCAGGGTGCACTTCCCTCCGTCACAGGGCTCCACAGAGCGCCTGCGGGGCCACCTCGCCAGTGGCAATCGCCTGCTCCTGTGAGTCATTTTCTGGTCAGGGAACCAAAGTGTTACGGAAAGGACTCAGACAGAACACCGGAGGAAGCGAAGAGGTTCCTTTGTTTACACATGCGGACCCAGAGGAGGCCGTCTCCAAATCCTGGGCCCCAAGTTGTAGGGTGTGCCTAGCTTTATAGTGGCTGGGCGGGGCATTCTTTGGGTGCAAAAGTGGTAAGCAACCTACAGAAGCAGGAAGCAAGAGGTCATGTCATTTCTACGATGGTGGCTCGATTAAAATGGTGGTTTACTTCCTCTATCATTCAAAACCCCAAATAATGACAATTTAAAGATAACTTATGAAGAACCATTATAAATTAATATTTCTCACCTTAAGAATATGTGTGAACAAAATACGTAAGAAAATGAGATGGAAGGAAAAAGATTCTGTTCATTGTAACATCTATACGCTGATGAAGTTTTATTTATTTTTATTTTTTTATCCTCACCCAAGGACACTTTTGCATTTATCTTCAAATAGAGTGGGAGGGAGAGAGAGAAAGAGAAACATCGACGTGAGAGAGACACATCTAGCAGTTGTCACCCACATGATCCCATCCGGGGCTGGGGACAAAAGGCAACCAAAGCATGTGCCCTCAGTGGGACTGAACCTGGGACTCTCCGGTCTGCCAGCAAGCACTCTAACCATTGAGCCAAACCAGCCAGGGCATATGCTGATGAAGTTGTTTTTTTTTTTTTTATTAATTTGTTTTTGTTACAGATGTTTCTCCTTTTTCCCTCATTGACACCCTCCTCCCCATTCCCCGGCCCCATCCCCAACTTTGTTGTTTATGTTCATTGGTCATGAATACATGCATGTAAGTTCTGTGGTTTATCTCTTTCTCTCCCAACCTCCCCTCCTCTGAGGTTTGTCAGTCTGTACCCCACCTCTATGTCTCTGGGTCAATTTTGTTCATCAGTTTTAGTTCATTATATTCCACAAATAAGTGAGATCATGTGATGTTTGTGTTTCTCTGCTTTATGCTGATAAAGTTTTAATTAATTTGCAACACAACCTGCTGGGATTTTTTTTTTTTTTTTTTTTTTGGTAAGCTTTCTTTTTAAAGTTTTAATACCACGTGTTCTTCAGTGTTCTATTACCAATGCCCTAGATCACATTTTAGCTTTTGGAAAGTTTGTGATTTAAGTTCAGTATAAATAGATATAAAGAAGAAAAGTGGGGAAAGAATAATTGACAAATCTTCACCTTCATCTAAAGCAGTGTTCTGAACATTGACCGAACATTGGAATCACTTAAAGAATTTCAATGTTACTGATGATTGAGTATCAGCCCCCAAATTCTTATTTAATTGATTTGGGTGTGACTAGGCATCAAAATCTTTAAAAATTCCCCCAAAAAATTCTAATGTGCAACCGATTTTGAAAACCACTGATCAGTCCAGAAAAAGTAGGAAGAAAGATGTAAGAAATAGATAATAGTTTTAAAAAATCATTAAAAAACAGCCCTGGCCAGTTTGGCTCAGCGGTTAGAGCATCGGCCTGTGGTCCAGAGAGACTCGGGTTTGGTTCCCACTAGGGGCGCATACCTCAGTTGCAGTTTGTCCCTGGCCCTGGTTGGGTCGTGCGGGTGGCAGCCACTCAATGTGTCCCTTTCACATCGATGTTTCTCTCTCTCTCTTCCTCTTTCTCCCTCCCACTTTACCTGAACAAAAAAATAGAAAATGTCCTCAGGTGAGGATTAAAAAAAATAATTAAAAAACAAACAAAAGGAAAAAACTTAATTCATTAGATTATTTAGTTTCTCTGACATTAACAGAGACAGGAATTTTTGTTTATTATGTTCATTTTAGGCTTGAGGCAATAGATAAAATGGCACTAAAAGCAAGATCTCCATGCCTTATTATTCAATTTTTTAATTCAACTTAAGAAATAGTCACTAAATAACCTGTTATCTGCAAAGAACTGATTTAGTACTATAGAACATTCAAAGATGAGTAAGATCTGGTTCCCTTTCTCAAGTAGTATATAAACAAGTGAAAAGTTAGTTAAGTCAAATAGAGTCATAAGTTGCAAATAAATCACACCTGGTCAAGAAGCTAAGGGCTTCATAAACAGCAAAAACATGTCCCAAAGTTGTCACACAAAAGTTATAACATCAATTTTAACAATAGCATTAGCCCATAGACACAAATCACCAAGTCTGATTAAGCCTAAGAACGTGGAGAAATGAGGCATTAGCTGATGAATTAGATTTGTATGGTTTGCCAGACTGGGAGCTAAGAGATGTCTTTTGTCGAAGCATAGGATCTAAGATCTAAAATAGTCAGTTAAAAGTCTTATTCTCCTGAACCTACCTGTGATAGAGTTTCGTAGGTGTCAATGAGCTTTTTTCAATTCAAACTGAGATCAGAGTTATTAATAATCAGTTAAATGAGTTTTTAGATTTGCCTTGAGCTTGTCAGATGAATTTTACCCAGTAAAATCTGGCTCATTGTGTCTGTGTGTGCGTGTGTTTACATATATGTTTATGTGTTACACTACATATGGGAGAATTACAACAGAAAGACTCCATAGCTTTTCTCCACTCAAGCCTACTTCACTTAGCATCAGCCTGCTTTCTGGGCACTGTCAGAGGACCTGGGAATCAGAATACCCCTATATTCCCATCAAGCTTTGCAAATATATAGTCAAAGCTTCCTGTGCTCTAGAGTGAAATCTGTTTTTTGTTTTGGTTTTTTTTCATTCTGTCTTAAAAAGCAAATTCATAAAAGCTATTCAACAAATGTTGGAATGCTTACTCCTTTAGACGTGACAACTTTTAAATTACTTGTAAGAATGCTGATTATGTCACTCAGTACTTCTTGGTTGGGGGAGGAGAGTGCACATTTGCATGTGGTGTTCTCAGAGCCATAAATATTTAAATTACTTCATGGAGTGAGCAGTTGACAAAACAAAGCTGTGGGTCTCAGAGCAGCTTCTCTTGGCTCCTGGACCAGCAGGTGGGGTGGTTTTCCAGACACAAATGATTGTATTGTCTTACCCTTCAGATTCACTGGGCAGTTCTCTTGTGAGACAGGGATAAATGGTGTGGAGCCAGAGCTGATGTCTCCTTTATAAGATTTTCATAAAATTTGGAAGAGTGATGGGTGTCAGGGGCCAAAGATTGCAAAACTAAAAACACTGCTCATTGGCAAGATGACCTTAAGCAGCAAAATCATCTCATCTCTGATGGTACAAAAGCACACCTTTGGGATGTGCACATGGACTATAATTCTCTGTTGTTTTCTCACCCATGACAAAGCTCAGAAGATTTTTTTATTTTTTTATTGTTGCTTTACTTTTATGGTGCCCAGCCCCTCTGGTTTTCAATTCATAGGAAAATCAACGATCTGCTGTTGCATGTGGTGCACTGTCAGGGATATAGTATGTAGTGCACAGAATGGACAAGGTTTTCAGAATTTCAAAACCAAGCAATTATTACAAGTATTGAGAAGGATAGGTCTCTCATGTTTGGTAATCATTTTCAGCAGTATAGCCAGCACAATTTTCCTAAAAGTCATAGTGTGAAAAGTGAGTTTGTTTATATAGGCTCTAAAATCCATGTAGATGAGCAAAATCCAAGAATAACAAAGACAATATTCAAATAGAACAAGAAGAGAAATTTGTCCTAAAAGACACAGAAGCTCAATGTATATCTCTAATAATCCAGAGAGTATGGTACTGGTGCAAGGAGAGAAAAATAGAACCATTGAACAGAATTAAGAGCCCAGAAACAGACTCAAGCATATATGGAATTTAAATATATAATAGAGAAGGCACAGCAAATCACTACTCATTAGACATCTCAGCTCCTGAAGGCCTCTCTAGAGTTCTTGCCACTCCGCAGCCCCCATAGTCCTTCTCACATCAGAGCAACTTACTTTTTCTATGACAGACACAGAATTTCTCTCATGCTTTGAATCTATTTCTTGAAGAAAAGCTTATTTCCTTTTAAAGACTCACCTGATTAGGTCAGACTCACTCAAGATAAATTCATTTCTTTCTTTTCTACAATGGGGTATAATTGACAAAATTGCAATATATTTAAAGTGTGCAATGTAATAATTTGATAAGTATATACAATTTGAAAAAATTCCCACTGTGTAGTTTGTAAACACATCCACCATATTTACTTATCCACGATAGTTATCATGCTATACATTAGATCCTCCGATCTCATTCTTCTTATAATAAAAAGTGTATACCACTTTACCAATTTATCCCTATTTGCCCTCTTCCCTGTGCTGGTGACCAGCATTCTACTTTCTGTTTCTATGTATTCGACTTTTGTTTTTCATTTGTCCATTTTTCTTTTAGAGTCATCATGTAAGTGATGCCATGCAGTATTTGTCTTTCTCTATGTGGCTTATTTCACTTAGCATAATGTTCTCCAGGTTCATCCATGTTTTCACAAGTGACAGTATTTCCTTCTTTTTAAGGCTGGATAGTATTTCACTGAATCCATGTACCACATTTTTAATCCATTTATTTATTGATGGACAATTAGGTTGTTTCCGCACCTTGGCTGTTCTGAATAATGCTGCAATGAACTTGAGAGTGCAGATATTTTTTTCTAGACAGTGATTTCATTTTCTTTGGATATATACCCAGAAGTAGGATTGCTGGGTCATATAGTAGTTCTGTTTTCTTTAGGAACCTCCATACTGTTTTCCATAGTAACTGTACCAATTAACATTCCTACCAACAATATACAAGGATTCCCTTTTCTCCACATCCTTTGCAGCATTTATCTCTTGTCATTTTGATAACACATTCTAATAGATGTCAGGTGATATGTCATTGTGGTTTTGATTTGCATTTTTCTGATAATTAGTGGTGTTGAGCACCTTTCACATCCCTGTTGGCCATTAATATGTCTTCTTTGGAAAAATGTATATTCAAGTCCTTTGTCTATTTTTTTTTATTGACTTATTTTAATTAATTTATTTTTTGTTATTGATTTGTATGGATTCCTTGTATATGTTGGATATTAACCCCTTATAGGATATGTGACTTGCAAATAGTTTCTCCCATACATAAGTTACCTTTCAATTTTTGTTGTTGTTGTTGTACTTTTCCTTTGCTAAGCATAAGCTTTTCAGTTTTATGTAGACTCACTTGTTTATTTTTGCTACTATTATCAAATCCAAAAAAAAAAAAAAATCATTGCTAAGACCAATGTCAAGGAGTTTACTCCCTATGTTTTCTTCCAGGAGTTGTACACTTTTAGATCTTACATTCAAGTCTTTAATTTACGTTGAGTTGATTTTTGTGTATGGGATAAGATAGGGACCAGTTTTATTCTTTTGCATGTGGCTATCCAGTTTTTCCACTACCACTTATTTAAAAAACTATTCTTTTCTTATTGTATATTCTTCACTTCTTTGTCAAAAATTGACCAAATATACATGGTTTATTTCATGGGTCTTTGTTTTGTTCTATTGATCTATGCGCCTGGTTTTAGGTCAATACCATACTGTTTTGGTTACTATAGCCTTGTAAGATACTTTAAAATCAGAAAATGTGATGTCTTGAGATTTGTTCTTTTTTATCAAGATTGATTTAGCTATTTGGGGTCTTTTGTAATTCCCCAGGCATTCCAAGAATGTTGAATAAAAGAACAGAGTGTGCATCCTTGTCTTGTTCCTGATCTTAAAGTAAAAGCCTTCAACTTTACACCATTAAGTATGATATTAGCTGTGGGCTTGTCATAGATGGCCTTTGTTATATAGAGTATTGTTCCTTCTATACCCAATTTGTTGAAGTTTTTATCATGAAAGGATGCTGAATTTTGTCAAATGCATTTTCTGCATGTATTGAGATGATTATATGATTTTAATATTTATTTTGTTAATGTAGCATATTATACATTAATTTACATGTGCTGAACCATGTTTGCATCCTAGGAATAATCATAGTGTATGATTTTTTAAATGTATTGTTAAATTTTGTTTGCTAATATTTTTTGAGAATTTTTGTAACTATGTATTTTCATCAGGAATATTGGCCTGTAATTTTCTTCTATTGTAATGTCCTTGTCTGACTATGGTATCAAGGAATGCTGGCCTTATAAAATAAGTTTTAAAGTGCTCCCTCTTCTTTAATTTTTTTGGAAGAGTTTGAGAAGCATTGGTATTAATTCTTCTTTTTTTTTTTCCTTTTAATGAAAAGTAAGATTTATTTTAGAATCAAAAGTCAGGAAGAAAATAAAAGATATAAGTGCTCCACTACTGAGTTTACCCAAACATTCAAATTAGAGATATTAACAATTTTATAAATAATGAATAAAAATGTGAAGAACATGTAACACTCTTTCTTCATCTTTGCAACTACATTAACTTGATGCCAAGAGCAATAAAAGATATTACAAGAAAAAATACTGTGGAACAATGTCTCTCAATAATTTAGGTGCAAAAAACTTTATCAATATTTTAGTAAATTCAATCCAGATATGCACGTAATAATACATTATGACCTAGAGAGTTTATTCCAGCAATTCAGGCTTCATGTAATAGTTTTATATTAATTAATGTTATTCACTATAGTTGCAAAAAGAAAATTATGGCATTAGTTGTAGAAAAACGTGTAACAAAATTCAACAATTTTTACTGATAAACACTCTAGGCAAACAAAGAACAGAGGCAAATTTCTCAACTTGATCAAGGTAGAAAAATCGTTGCCTAACATCACACTCAGTGGAGAAAAAAATGAATACTTTCTTCATAACATTAGGAACATGTTTGGTAGAATTCACCAGAGAAGCCATCAGGTCCTGGATTTTTGTTGGTTGGGAGGTTTTTAATCATTAATTTGATCTTCTTTCTAGTAATTAGCTTGTTCAGAGTTTCTGTTTCTTTCTTTTATCCTCATCCGAGGACATTTTTCCATTTTTTGTACAGACAGAGTGGGAGGGAGAGAGAGGGAAACATCGATGTGAAAGGGACACATTGAGTTGCTGCCACCCGCACAACCAACCAGGGCCGGGGACAAACTGCAACCAAGGTACATGCCCTTAGCGGGAACTGAACTGGGGTCTCTCCGGACCGCAGGCGGATGCTCTAACCGCTGAGCCAAACCGGCCAGGGCGAGTTTCTGTTTCTTTATGATTCAGTCTTGGTAGGTTGTAGGTTTTTAGGAATTTATCCATTTTTTCTAGATTATCTAATATGTTAGCATATAATTACTCATTATATTTTCTTATGATACTTAGTATTTTTTTCTCATCAATTATAATGTCTTTCATTTCACTTAGCTTAGCTAGTGGTTTGTCAACTTTGCTTATCTTTAAAAAAATGGCTTTTAGTTTCATAATTTTTTTGTATTATCTTTTAGTCTCTATTTTATTTATTTCCACTCAACTCTGCTAATTCCTTCCTTCTAAGATAGAGTAATATTTTTTCATTATCTCAAAGTAATCTGATTTGAAACCTTAATTATATATTAATTTTTTTTTTTACCTTTACCATGTAACTTAACCTACCACTGCATTCACGGATTCTGCCCACATCTGAGGGGGGTGGAGTACACATGGTGTATATGTATCAGGGGTGGGAAATGTGGGGACCATCTTAGATTTTGCCTAGTTTCTGCTTTTGTGGGTGAGTGGGCTAATTTTGACTTCAGTCACCTGTTTAAGTCTAAAATAATCCTTTTTATTTTCCTCAAAACTTTTCCAATGACCTGTTTAAGTCTAAAATAATCCTTTTTATTTTCCTCAAAACTGTTCCAAATAATTCCATCATGTCATATGAAATATGTGTTATACTGACTTGACCCTGCAGTAAGTTTAACTTTATGCTTTAAAGACTAGCTGTGTAACCCCAGTCATCCATTATCAAAGAAATTTTCTAGTCATATCAGGTATGGATTAATATGTATGTTTGAAATAATTTGCTGACTTAAAGCAAACTTAAAAGAAAATGCAAACATACCCCACAAAAATTAAATTTCAAGATTCCTGACATGCTTGATGGATCAAATAGCTTTTAATTTCACCATTTGGCACATTGGTCATTTGTGCATGAAATATAATCATATAGATGAATTTTTCCAGGTAGTAGGATGAAAACTCAGTAAAATGGGTTCAAAAGTTTATAAACTGAAACTGTTTGAAAAGTAATTTGAATTTTTGACAGCATCTATTTTGGGCCAGGTATAGGCTGGGGCACACAATATAGTCCAGGGTGAAGCTCTATTGTCCTGACATCAATGAGAATCTTATGGAGATTGTCTTCCCTAAAGGCAATGGAGCAAGATGAAAATAATCAACTTCCTTAGTACCTCTCTGTCTTTCTTGTTGCTATTGAAGGGATCCATGATGTAGGAGAACTTAAGTGTTCCCAAAGAATACAAAGGAATAGAAAAAGCATGGGTTATGGGAGAGTACTTTAGTGAACAAGGCAGACAAATACACTGTTGGGCCATTGCGCAGTTTTTAATAGCAGAGTTTCTAATAGCTAACCCCTAGAAAACTTAAATGAAAGAAGAGATCATCATTTGCACATTACTTCCATGGAGAGAGAGCAAGTTTGGGGTTACAAATGTATTCTATGCTTTATCCATTGGAGGTGGGGTTGTTCTTCTCAAGCAGTGATTTCTGATTGTTACTATGTCTTTTCCTTTTTCCTTAAGTGAATGGGTTAGATAGACATTTTTTCCCTGGTTGTGGTAGCTTAAATTTTATATCAGTGAATCTGGCTTGAAAGCATACAGGGTGACAGTTTGTAAATAATATACCTAGGTATACTTTTTTTAGCATTTATCCTTTTTGGAGTTCTCTGCACTTCCGGAATCTGTGGTTTGCTGCCTGACATTAATTTGGGGAAATTCTCAGTTGTTATTGCTTCAAATATCATTTCTGTTCCTTTCTCTCCTTGTGGTATTCCCAGTACACATGTGTTACAACTTTTGCTGTCATCCCATAATTCTTGGATGTTCTGTTTGAGGTTTCAGTCTTTTTCTTTTCTTTTCAGTTTTGGAGATTTCTATCGAGATACCTTCAAGCTTCAGGATTAATTCCTCTGCCGTGTTTAGTTTATGAACAAGCCCACCAAATACATTCTTCATTTCTCTTTCAGTGTTTTTGATCTGTAGCATTCAGATCATTTAAATCTATAGCATTTAAAAAAATTCTTAGAATCTTCATCTCTGTTTACATCTGTTCTTGCATGCTGTCTTTTTCATTAGTGCCCTTAGCATATTAATCATAATTTTTAAAAAATTTCTGGTCTGATAATTACAGTATCTCTCGTTCTGTCTCTTCAAACTGTGATTTTCACATTTCAGTATGTCTTACAATTTTGTTGTTGTTTTTGTTGTTAAAAGGTGGACATTATGGATAGGGTAAAAAGAGCCATAGTAAGTAGGCCTTTTGTAATGTAATGGTAAGGTTTGATGGGAGAGGGTGTATGCTGTAGTCGTATGCTCTGGTCTTAATCCTTTTGTAAGTTTGTGCCCCTGGCCTGTGAATTTCATCAGTGCTTCTCAGATTTTTTTCTCTGTTACTTGGAACAACTTGGTTAGAGTAGGATATTTCCCTTCTCCAATGTGGTTAGGCTCTGATAAAACCACAGAATGTTAACCTCTGGTAAAGTAGTTTTTCCTGAGAGCAGGAGTTTTTCTATGATACTGTGAGGCTCCTGGAGATAAAAGTCACAGAAGTGTGAGTCTCCCCAGTAACTGGATCCTCGTGGAGTTTTTAACTCTCAGACTTGTCCACACTGAGCCTCTGGCAGTTCACCAATTACAGTTCAGGTGTTTGTACCCATACTGGTTCATGCAGAAGAAAGTGGGTTTCTGCTCCAGTAAGTTCTAATTCTCTGTATCTATTTGACTGTCTCCCCAGTTTTGGGGTCAGCGGTTTGCCCTCTGACCTCACTTCTCTAACAGATCTAAGAAGAGTTAATTTTTCAGCTTTTCACTTGTTAGGATAGGATGGCAACTTCTAAACTCTTAACGTGCTAGACCAGACACTGGAAGTTCCCAGCATACTTTTAAAACTAATATAGTAATTCTTGATCTCGTTTTGCCTTGATGTCCAAAGTTATTTATTAATGTTATGAGAGCTGAAAAAAATTTAGCAATAATTTATTTCATGTTCATAGACCAATTTATATAAACTTTTATATTTATTATACTATGGCCAAAATATTACATGGAATGTTAAATTTTCTTTTTAAGAGTACAACTATTAGATGACTTTTTATTAATGAGACTGCTGATGTATATGCACAATAAAAATACTTCTTAGTTTTTAATCTTCATTTTCAGAGAGCAATTCATGTTCTTTCTCCTTCTCTCTTAGGAGACACACTTGGGCCAACTGATCAATGATATTGCTCTTCAAGTGGAGCCACTGTTCTGTCTTAAATACATTTTCTGCTGTGTGTCATTTATGGTTAAAATGTTCCTGAATTATCATTTTATTTTATTATAGAAGCTACCTGCTTATTGCTTCTGGACTCTATGCAAAATTCATAGAGTAACAAATGTTTTTCAATTAAAAATTTTTATTAAAGAGAAATTTTAAATAAGACCAGTAATGAAATTCTTTTTTCCCCATTAACAGTACAATGCAGTTTGTGAATAGGTAACTTTTAAAGATGTTCAAATCTAGAAACTTAAAATTGAACATGGAAGACATCTAGTGTAAACTCTCATACAACTTAATCTTCTCAGCTACATCTCTGGCCAAAAATCATATCATAGTTCCCTAGTACAACCCTAAAAACTCTCATATACACAATGAAATTTAACCCACAACATTCAAACGTGTTGTTAACAGATTGTTCTGGTTGAGCATGTCCTGAGCGATAGGGGTGGGTGAAAGAAGAGAGGGCTAAATAGAACTGAGACTACAACTCCTGTCTCCAGACTTCTCCCTGGGCCTTCTTACCATGAATCCAGAATAATACCATCTACACTGCCTCAAAAAGGCAGAATCTTGGCTCAGGTATAGTAATAGGGCATACTTTTGGCATTAGTTTATTATAAAAACAATGCATTTCCACTAAAAATAAATTTCTTAAAATATACATCTAGACTGACAGATAAGTCTAATATTTTGTCTAGAAAATGGCCTCAATCAAGGCAAATCAACATGGCAAATAAAATCATTCTCTGCATATCATTTTAGTAACATGTAGAGTGTTTAAGATGTCTCCAAACAAAGCTTTTCAACAATTTTATCGCCTAAGGGAGAGGATCTTACGCATTTTGTTATCCACTGTATAAGCTATAAATTCAACTCAGTTATCTTGGCATTATTTATGCGATGCATTTTTAAATCATAGCCTGATTGATAATCTTACTTTGTTTATGTCTCCCAGCTATCTCTTCACTTCCATTTACACGCACATGAACTTATTTTAAATCCAAGAAAACTTTATAAAGTGTTCATTTTGTGTAAGGCAGTGGAAGTACAATGTAATAAACCTAACTTTTATATCAGCATATGCAAAATATTTTAGAAAAATAAGTCTACTATCCAAAAAAACGTAATTCACTTCCAAGATTGAAAGTGTGCTACATTTGACACAATTTTGCTCCATTCATTAGTGCATTGTACAAATATTTATTATCTATATTTAGAAATTTTTAAATATGTTTTTATACATGTTAGAGGGAGGGGAAGGGGGAGGTAAAGAAAGAAACATCAATCAATTGCCTCCCACATGCACCCTGACCTGGGATTGAACCCACAACCTGGGTATGTGCCCAGGCCACGCATCGAACCAGCAACCTTTTGGTGCACAAGGCAATGTTCAACCAACTGAGCCACACTGACCAGGGCTATTGTTGACATTTTTTAAGATTGACAGATGGCATTGGACTTATCAATTTACAGGTTATTGGTGATTTTGACAAAAGTAGTTTTAGTGGAGTAATAGAGATAAAAGGTAGTTGGAGTGATTCAAGAGAGAATGAAAGGAGAAAATCAGAGACGACAAGCAGAAAAATTTTCTGAAGAATTTTGATGTACATGTAAAAAACATGGAGAAATAAAGACTAGCAAAAACTTTCTTAAATTATTTATTGTATTTTTTAATTAATTAATTAATTTTTGTCACAGATGTTTCTCCGTTTTCCCCCACTGATTCCCCCCTCTTCATCCCTCTTCCTCCCTCCACGCCCTGTCCCCAGCTTTGTTGTCCATGTCCATTGTTTATGCATACATGCATATAAGTTCTGTGGATTATCTCTCCCCCCCACTCCCTCTTCTGGGGATTGTCTGTCTGTACCCGACTTCCACATCTCTGGGAATACCCCATTCCTCAGACTGTTATGTTCATTATATTCCACAAATAAGTGAGATCATATGATACTTGTCTTTATCTGTTTGGCTTGATTTCTTAGGATGATACTTTCCAGGTTCCTAGATGTCATCTCAAAGGATAAGAGATCTTTCTTTCTTACAGCTGCATAGTACTCCATTGTATATATATGTACCACTGCTTTTTTATCCATCCGTCTACTGATGGACATTTGGGCTGTTTCCAGATCTTAGCTATTGTAATAGTGCTGCTACAAACATGGGGGTACATATATTCTTTCTGATTGGTGTTTCAGGCTTCTTAGGGTATATTCCTAGAAGTGGGATCACTGGGTCCAATAAAAGTTCAATTTTTAATTTTTTGAGATAACACCATATTGTTTTTCATAGAGGCTGCACCAGTCTGCATTCCCACCAGCAGTGTACTAGAGTCCACTTTTCTCCACACCCTCGCCAGCACTTGTTTGATGATTTGTTGATGGTGGCCATTCTGACAGGTGTGAGGTGATACCTCATTGTTGTTTTAATTTGCATCTCTCTGATGATTAGTGATGCTGAGCATTTCTTCATATGTCTCTTAGCCATTTGTATGTCCTGTTCGGAGAAGTGTCTGTTTAGTTCCTCTGCCCATTTTCTAATTGGGCTCTCTGTCTTCCTTTTGTTGACTTGTATGAGCACTCTATATATATGGAAAATTAACCCCTTATCTGACATATCATTGGCAATGATGGTCTCCCAAACAGTAGGTTGCCTTTCCGTTTTGATGATTATATCATTTGCTGTGCAGGAGCTTTTGAATTGGATGTAGTCCCATGTGTTCATTTTCTCCTTTGTTTCTGTTGCCTTAGGTGGTGTATCGGTAAAAATTCTGCTACGTATGATGTCTGAAATTTTGTTGCCTACAGTTTCTTCTAGGATTTTTATGGATTCATGAGTCACATTTTAAGTTTATTATCCATTTTGAGTTTATTCTTGTGTAGGGTGTAAGTTGATGGTCTAGTTTCATTTTTTTTTTTTTTTTTTTTGCATGTAGCTGTCCAATTTTCCCAACACCATTTAGTAAAGAGGCTGTCTTTACTCCACTATATGCTCTTGCCTCCTTTGTTAAATATTAATTGAGCATTTTGCCTTGGGTCCATTTCTGGGTTCTCTGTTCTGTTCCACTGGTTCATATGCCTGTTCTTGTGCCAGTACCAGGCTGTTTTGAATACAGTGGCTTTGTAGTATAACCTGAAATCTGGTAATGTGATCTCTCCAACTTTGTTCTTCTTTTTCAAGATTGCTGTGGCTCTTCGAGGTCTTTTTGGTTCCATATGAACTTTTGAAGTATTTGTTCTAATTCTGTGAAGTATGTCGTTGGTATTTTGATGGGGATTGCATTAAATCTATAAATTGCTTTTGGTAGTATGGACATTTTAATGATGTTAATTCTTCCATCCATGAACAGGGTATGTGCTTCCACTTTTTTATATCTTCCTCTATTTCTTTTTTAAATGACCTGTAGTTTTCTGCAAATAGTTCCTTTATTTCTTTGGTTAAGTTTACTTCTAGGTATCTTAATTTTTTTTTGCCACACTGGAAAATTGGATTGTTTTCCTAGTTTCTCTTTTTGTGAGTTCATCATTGGTATATAAGAATGCCATCGATTTCTTGACGTTAATTTTGTATCCTGCTACTTTGCCAAATTCATTTATTAAGTCTAGTAAATTTTGATGGAGTCTTTTGGGTTTTGTACGTATAGTATCATGTCATCTGTGAATAATGACAGTTTCACATCCTCCTTTCCAATTTGGATCCCTTTTCTTTTTTCTTCCTGTCTGCTATGGCTAAGACTTCCAGTACTATGTTAAATAAGAGTAGCGAAAGTGGGCATCCTTGCCTTGTTCCTGTTCTTAAAAGAAATGCTTTTAGTTTTTACCCATTGAGTATGACATTGGAGGTAGGTCTTTTCTATATGGCCTTTATTATGTCGAGATATGATCCCTCTACTTCCACATTGCTGAGTGTTTTTATCAGAAATGTATGCTGGATTTTGTCGAAGGCTTTTTCAGCATCTATTGATATGATCATGTGGTTTTTATTCTTGATTTTATTTATGTGGTGTATCATGTTTATTGACTTGCAAATATTGTACCAGCCTTGCATCCCTGGAATGAATTCCACTTGGTCATGGTGAATAATTTTTTTGATGTATAGGTGGATCTAATTTGCTAATATTTGTTCACAATTTTGGCATCTATGTTCATCAGGAATATTGGCCTATAGTTGTCTTTCTTTGTAATGTCCTTTTCTGGTTTTGGAATTAGAATTATACTGGTTTCATAAAACAAGTTTGGAAGTTTCCTTCTTGAATTTTTTAAAATAGTTTGAGGAGAATGGGTGTTAATTCTTTGAATGTTAGGTAAAACTCCCCCGTGAAGCCATTCGAGCCTGGGCTTTTGTTTGCTGGGAGAGTCTTCATGACATCTTTAATTTCCTTACTTGTTATTGGTCTGTTCAAGTTTTGTATTTCTTCCCGGTCCAGTTTTGGGAGACTATGTGTTTCTAGAAATTTGTCCATTTTGCTTAGATTATTGAATTTGTTGCCATATAATTGTTCATAGTAGTTGTTCACGATCTTTTGTATTTCTGTGTTGTCAGTTGTTACTTCTCCTCTTTCATTTCTGCTTTTGTGTATTTGTGTT
Source organism: Molossus molossus (assembly GCF_014108415.1). Taxonomy (NCBI): domain Eukaryota; kingdom Metazoa; phylum Chordata; class Mammalia; order Chiroptera; family Molossidae; genus Molossus; species Molossus molossus. The sequence goes on from NW_023425401.1 coordinate 87,986,966, forward strand.
CTCTCTCTTTGTTTCTTTGTGAGTGTAGCTAAGAGTCCATCTTTCTTTATCTTTTCAAAAAACCAGCTCTTTGTTTCATTGATCCTTTGAATTGTTTCTTTGGACTCTGTCATTTATTTCTGCTCTCATCTTTACTATTCCCTTCCTTCTACTTGCTCTGGGGTTTTCTTTTTGTTGGCTCTCTAGTTCTTTAAGTTGTGAGGTTAGATAGTCTATTAGAGATTTTTCTTGTTTTTTTGAGGTAGGCCTGTAGTGCTATAAACTTCCCTCTCAGAACTGCTTTCGCTGCATCACATAGACTTTGTGTTATTGTGTCTTCGTTTTCACTGGTTTCCAGGAAGTGTTTAATTTCTTCCTTGATCTCCTCAGTAACCCATTCAGTGTTTAATAACATGCTATTTAGCTTCCATGTGTTCAAATGTCTTTGCATATTCTTGTTGCAATTAATTTCTAGTTTCATGCCATTGTGATCTGAGAAGATGCTTGATATGATTTCAGTCTTTTTGAACTTGTAGAGACTTAGTTTTTGTCCTAACATGTGGTCTATCTTTGAGAATGTCCCATGTGCACTTGAGAAGAATGTGAATTCTGTAATTTTGGGGTGTAATTCTCTGTAGATATCTTTAAATCCATTTGGTCTAGTGCTTCATTTAGAGTCTCTGTTTTCTTGCTAATTTTTTGGCTAGCGGATCTATCCAGTAATGTCAGCAGGATGTTGAATTCTTTTGCTATAATTGTATTGCTATCCATTTCTCCTTTGAAGTCCTCCAGAAGATTTTTAATGTATTTTGGTGCTCCTATATTGGGTGCATATATGTTTATCAAGGTTATATCTTTCTGTTGGATAGATTTTTCAATATTATGTAGTGGCCTTCTTTGTCTCTAGTTATGGCCTTCATTTTGAAATCCTATTTTATCAGATATGATTATTGTTACCCAGGTTTTTTTTTTTCTTTCCCTTAGCTTGGAAGACTTTTTTCCATTCCTTCACTTTCAACCTATGTGAGTGTTTTGTTGTGAGGTGGGTCTCTTGTAAACAACACGTAGAGGAGTCATGCTTTCTTATCCAATCAGCTACTCTGCGTCTTTTTATCAGAGCATTCAATCCATTTACATTTAAAGTGATTATTGATATGTACTTATTTATTGCCATTTTTGTTTAGTGTGGTTCTATTTTTCTTCCCATTTCTACTGCTAATTATAGCAGTCCTTTTAACATTTCTTGCAGTGCTGGTTTGGTGCTAATGTATTCCCTTAGCCTCTTTTTGTCTGGGAAGCTCTTTATTTGACCTTCTATTTTGAATGATAGCCTTGCTGGGTAAATTAGTCTTGGATTCAGATCCTTGTTTTTCATGATTACTTCATGCCATTCCCTGCTAGCCTGTAGTGTTTCTTGTGAGAAGTCAGCTGAGAGCCTTATGGGGTTTCCTTTGTAGGTAACCTGTTGCTTATCTCTTGCTGCTTTTAGGATTCTCTCTTTGTCTTTAATTTTTGACAGTTTGATTACCAGGTGTCTTGGTGTGGGCCTGTTTGGGTTCTTCTTACTTGGGGCTCTCTGTGCTTCTTGTACTTGAGTGCCTTCTACTTTCGCCAAATTAGGCAAATTTTCTGTTACCGTTTCTTCAAATATACTCTCTAACCCTTGTTCATTTTCTTCTTCTTCGGGGACTCCTCTAAATCAAATGTTATTACGTTTCCAGTTGTCCCACAGTTCTCTTAAGCTGTATTCCTGTTTTTTAACTGTTTTTTCCTTTTGGTTTTCTGATTGGTTGATTTTTTTTCTACCCTGTCTTCTAATTCACTGATCCAGTCTTCAGCTTCCCCTACTCTGCTATTTAGACCTTCCAATGTGTTCTTTATTTCTGATATATCATTGTTCATTTCTTCTTGGTGGTTTTTAATTTCCAATTGGTTGATTTTCAACATTTCTATGTCTTTCCTCCTGGTGCTTATGTCCTTACACATGCTGTTGAACTTCCTCAAGTTCATGGCTCTGAGTTCTAGTTCTGTTAACTTGCTTAACTGCACCTCATTTATTTCATCTTCCATAGAGGTCTATTGTTCTTTCATTTAGGTTTTGTTTCTATATTTCACCATTTTGGCTATCACAGTGGGCTTTGGAGCCTGCCAAATTTTCCCTGTGGGTGTTGGTGTCCTGCTGTTTGTGGCTCCCTCTTTGGGTTTGGATGAGGCAAGGAGGACCCACGTTAAACACCACTGTCAAGTCTTACTTTCCTGGTTAGTGTTGCTAGCGCATGAATGGTACATTTATCCTCTAGCTTTTTGCCTGGAGGCTATCAGTAGTGGTTACTTGAAGAACCTTGATTCTCTGTCGAGTGAAAAACTCCCTCAAGTGCTCAGTGTAAGGGGATTTCCTGAGGATGGGGCAGATACTGGTTGGTAAAGGGCCTCAATTTGCATTTCAATGGACACTGGTTGGGTTGAATCTCTGATGTAGGGGCCGCTGCCTCTCCCCAGAGCCCTGGGAAGGAGTAAGTTGACCACAGTCTTGTGTGGCCACAACTCAGCAAAAGCTCTGAGTACCCTTCAAATCCTTAGTTTCCCCACACAGTCCCAGTCCAGTCTGCCCTCACTCTGCCAGAACCCACGGTGAGTGGTTGTGGCTATTTTAGCCTTGGTCCAGGCTCTGAGCTGTGGAGCCGCTTGGGAGTTTAACCCGAGGGCGTTGCTCACAGATAAAGCCGCTGCCAACCGTGGGCTCCCAGGCCCCTCTCGCATCTCCACAAGCCTACCAGAATTGAGTCAGTGTTCCTGGTTATCTGGTCCTCCTAGCTGCTTTACTGTTGCTTTTTCCTGTCAATTTGTCTTTATTTTCATTGTAATTCCAGTTTGGTCCTGGGAGATGGTCTGTGTATCTTCCATTCACTCTGCCACCATTTTGGAATTTCCAAGAACTTTCTTATTTTTATAATGGAGAAAATAAGATGGATTTTTGTCTATCTGTGGGTATTTCAGAGTTTTTTGTTTTGTTTTTTAAAGAAAATATGTGTAGGAATCAGTATGCCAAAGAGAAACAGAAGATAATATTATCTCTGAACGTCTATTTTTAGGCCAGGGAAGCATTAATATTTATGGGTAATGGTTGATGTAATTACAAGAGAAGTGGTTTATAGTCCATAAACACAATATGACCTTATTTCAAACACACTCAGCTTCTCCTTTCTGTGTTTACAAAATATTTAGAGTAAATCCCAAATCCTTGAATTAATCTTAAGATACAAGAACATTGAGACTAGAGAAGTGTTTTAAGGAGAACATCCAAGGATATCGAAGTTCTTTTACTTCTATTTAGATTTTTGTGTAAGTCATTCTAGGAAAATGCAAACCAAGTCTCAGTTAAACAAATGTTTTTATTTTCAGAAGCTTAGAAAACTTAAAAGGATGACCCATTTTGGGCCTATTTTTAATGAAAAAAAAAAAAGATCTTTGGGCAAAGAATCTGAACAATCTTATGGTACCATTATACAAATTAAAGGATACTTTTGATAACACGCAAAGGGGAGAAAACTAATAAATAACTTATATTCTGTAGTTGTTATTAAGTCCTAGTGTCAAAAATTGTTAACTAGAAGAAGAATTCTCGTTGTTTTCATGCCTAGAAGTTCAAAGACACTTACACTGTCACTGAATGTAGAACAATTTAATGTTATATATTAAAGAACAAAATGTTTTAAATTATTATGCATGAAGAAAACAGCCCTATTCTTGCACTACCAGATTTTCCACACTACCTCTTCCAGAATATAAAAGCCACTGAAGTGGTGTTAAATTATAAAATTTAATAGTGTGGAAAAGTTCAATTCTTTTTGCATTGGCATGATGGAAAATAAGTCTTGTTTACAAAAGAGAAAGAGTATATGTCATTGAAATATCTGTTAACTTACAAGTTATAGAAAATTGGTGCAATCATATGATTATCTTGAGTACCTACATAGATGACTTTGACACTTTAGATTTTCCCTTTTATAATAAAAAAAATTATCCCAATAATTATGATAAAAGGAGAAACATCTTTGGATAATTTCAAAGAAAAAAGACAATTTCTTCAAGAGTTAATGTGTTAGTGTCCTTAGTAAACTTAACAAGGTAAGGATGGGAGTAAAAATTAAGTCAACAGTCTTAGATGAACAAAATAATACCAGTGTCTCCACAAACTACATAATAAGATTATGGCACTAAAATGAAAATTAAAAGGTGACTTAAAATAATGTATGTATCTATTAATAAAACTAATAGATATTGACTACAGAATGCATGAAAAGTATAGACACAAAACAAAATACAAATCACTGTAATCAAAACATTTATGAGCAATATTTAACATTGGATGCATTCATTTGAAAATATTTTCTATTCATGTAAATCTACTGAATTTAGATCATATTACCACTATGCTGTATACCTGAAACCAATGCAAAATAATATTGAATATAAACTGTAATTTTAAAAAATAATATTTTAAAAGTTTTACATCCCATTCCTATTTTAATAATGTTATGTCATAAACATTTGCCCTTATCATTTAATATTATTTAAAATAATTCATATACATAGACATAATACAATATATTCAACAATTCTTTTTTTTTTTTATCATCACCCGAGGACATTTCTGCATTTATCTTCAGATAGAGCAGGAAGGAGAGAGAGAGGAAGAGAGAGAGAGAGCATCGATGTGAAAGAGACACATCAACTGGTTGCCACCGACACGACCCAACCAGGGCCGGGGACAAACTGCAACCAAGGTAGGTGCCCTTAGCGGGAACTGAACCCGGGGCTCTCTGGTCTGCGGGCCAATACTCTAACTGCTGAGCCACACTGGCCAGGGCAAACAATTCTTTTATTGTTAAATATTTAGATGTTTCCTTTTTTAAGTATCCTAAATGGCATTAATATACATATATTTAAGTTTTACTTTGAGTAAACTGACTTTATAATTCTATTCACCCAGTTAATAAAATTTTAAATATAGTTCATCAGTGATTAAATGAATGGTTAAATATTTAATTTATTTATTATGCCTAGCATAAGTCAAATGTTTTACGAGTATCAGAGCCTTCAAATAAAGATAAATAGATTTTTTTAAAAGCAGGAAAATAAGAATTGGGAATGGAAATATCAGAGGAAGATAAATACCTGAAATACATGGCATAAGATTCCAGACAGTTAATAGAAGTAAGTCTCAACGTTGTTTAGGATTTTTGAATAGCCAACGCAGGAAGGAAAATATATTATGAGTCTCAATATCTGTGAGTCCCAATTATTAAGATGAAAGCAATGTGAGTCTCAGGGGTAGCTTCACCTTTTCAAGATACCATGACTTCAGCCAAATTTCTTCCTTGGATTTTTATTGCACTAATGGAATGGATTTCACCTCCAAAGGTATCTTCTACTTGACTTTGACAGAGCTGTTTCTTGTACCATCTCTCCTTGTAGACCAAAGGCATAAGGGCAAGATCAAATAACCTTAGACTACACATTATGGGCCTACTAGTGAGCAAATTTCTTTTTGAAAATTTTTACAAAACAATGACTACTTGGCTAAATAAAATTTATATAAATGCATGTTTTAATTTTTTAAATTTAAGCACATTTAGCTTTAAAAAGCCACAAAATCAAAACATTTTGAGCTCTTTATAATGGTGATTGGGGGGAATATTTTGACAGTTGGCATAGAAGCTGTTGTTCTAATAAAAACAGTATATTTCTTAATTCCAAGAAAGTAGATGTATCTTTAAATTACATATTTCACTTAATTTTAAGCAGAATTGAATTGGCTTACAGTCAAATGCATAAGTGCATAGAACCACTGACACTGAAATAAAATAACGAGACATCGAGTCATGATAAACAAGTTGGGAACAGATACACCAAAACATTAAGCTAAGGGTAGCTATTGCATTCAACTCCTTAGCAATAAAAGCAATGTAAATCTAATTAAATAACAATGGGAAATATTTGAGTTTATCAACAAAAATAGACTTTTTGTGACCACAGAATCCAACATGAACACTCAGTTAAAAATCAGCACCAGATTTGCATGTAAGAAATAGAATTTTTCCTCTTTGAATACCTAATAAAATGTGAATATGAAATAAAGAAAAAATAAGCAGAAGAAAAAAAATGTATCAATCCACAAGCAAGTAAGAAAAGGGCACAATGCAGTGTGAACCTTGCTCAAAACCCACCTTCTATGAATGGCACTGGGAGTTGATTGAATACTGACAATGCTCATAAATACCATCAATTTTATTTTGTTTTAAATCCTCACCTGAAGATATGATTTTTACTGATTTTTTTTTGAGACAAAGGAAGAGAGAGGGTGAGGAAAAGGGAGAGAGAGAGATATTGATCAGTTGCCTCCTGTACCCAATAGGAGATCAAATCTGCAACCTAGGTATGTGATGTGACCAGGAATCAAACCCACAACATTTTTGGTGCATGGGATGAAGCATCAACCAATTGAGTCACAACTGGTCAGTGCTAATTTTTTTTTTTTGAATTTTTGAATTATGGAACATGGTGAAGTGGAGATGAAGTGAGTAATTGGAGATGGCTCTTATTGAATACCACATAGACTCCAGGCATTTTTCCATAAATCAAAGAAACTGATACAAAAAATATATATATCCTCCTTCTGCAAGTTCCTATCACTGCCTCTGTGAAAGTAAGAGTCTTGGTCTTCTTCAGGTAAAGGTAACATTTGCATAGAAGAAACAAAATTCTCAGAAGAGCCCTTTCTCTCCAACAAAGACTGAACTAAGCTTCAGCTCATGTTTTCCTTAACAGGCAACAGAAAAGTAAACAAAATACCTGAGCCCTAAAATATAGCTCAGTTAGCAACCATGCCTAAGTCAGAGATGGATAGGAAGTCAAGGAGAAATCAACCACAATGTATTAGGAGAAATAAACTCTCTACATACCGTAAGATTAAAGAAATGGTCTCACAAGTATGGAAAAATACCAAACAACCCTTCCAAAAACAATGGTAGCCAAAATGCAGAGGAAATGTTTCTACTAGAGTTTTGCCATACTGGAGAAATTAATGAGAATAAGGATTTAATACATAAAAACTAAAAAAAAAAAAAAATTATGATAAAACAACAGAATGAGATAAAGAGATTACAGAGCCAAAAAAATGAATTAAAAGTCAAAATAATACTACTACAGAAGTAAAAAAAAAAAAAAGAATTTACAAAGTACAGAATAGATGTGCTTTAAAATTGAGATAATATCATAGAATGACTTGGAAAAATTACAGTAAATGCAGGCAAACAGACTAAGCAATTAAAGCAATTTGAGAGAAAATAATAGATATTCAAACAAGACAGAAATGAACCAACATAAAGATTCCTAGAGCTCCTAACAGAGAGAATTCAACCAACTGACCAGTAAAAGGATGTGTGTGTATATGTGTATAAACAAAATTTCCTGAAATTGAGAAAATATCTAAATTGACATATTAATAGGACTTCCCCACGTCATAGAAAGATTACTACGAGCTGGTGTGTAGTTTGATAACCTGAAATTGAAAACTGAAAAGAGAAGAGAGAGAAAAATTCTAAATTGCTGTACCACAAAGGCATTTTAGTAGGTAGATCAAGAATGTCTACCCCCAAATCACCCTATGTATAAAATCTTGCCAGAAATTCCAGAAGCACGAATTGATGGTGAGACTGCCCCCAAAGGCTATGGAGCATTAAGTAATGGAGATCTAAAGGACAGTTTTCAAAGACAAAACCAGAATGACTAGGGATGGTAGATGCTATGATTTTTCCCTTTTCAATTTCTTTACAAGTTATTTCTATTTGGAAAAGTTGGACAGCTGGAAACAAGATTCTAGAGGAATTCTGCTTCTAGCATGCCTGAGTAACTGGAGCTAGGTTTATTTTTTTGTGATAAATAAACACAAAACTGGAAAGACCACATAAAACAACTGTTTGCAGACAGTGGACAAGAGATGGTGTAAGACTGTGATGTCTGACAAAAGGGTAACAAAGGAAATGAGTTCTACAATCTTCCTAGATTTCTACCTGGAGGCAATTTTCAGACTACAGTGCTGGAAGAAGTTCCCAAAGTAAGTACAATCATTTCTGTTCCTTCACCTATAAGAAGTGATCTCTTAGAAACCTGTTTGCTCTGAGTATCAATTTGCTGACAGTTATAATACGCTTGTTTAGAATTGCTAAAAGAATTAAGTTATACATAGACTATAGATAGATGATATACAGGCAGATAGATATATACCCATTATCATAAGTGCCCAATAAATTTACCTATTATTAATTAGATATATCACAATGTCTTCATTTATAGTAAGGTTACCAGATTTAATTGAAGAAATTTAGAGTTCATGAAACAGAGCTATCACACTAGATTATGAAATTGGGAGAAGCATGACAAAATCCAAATAATTGCAAATCATACTAAATGGAATGTTTTTAACAACTGTACTTTTGTGAGATGGAATAAAATAGAAATAATAAAAAATGTTTGCAATTGTGTTGTGTAATTTATGAGCGGAATAGTGAGAGTGTTTGCTTGGAAATGGAACCTAACAAGAAAAAATTATACCACATCTTGAAAATAAAGTATATGATCTTGAACAAAACCCAGCAGCTGTGAGACACAACTTGTAACTAGAAATACCAAAGTGAGAAATTTGTGGAAGATCTGTGCATAAAGACTCCTTAGAGACACTATTTCTCTTAATTAGCCCAAGGAAGTGAAGGAAGGTCTTTACATATTACTCTCCAGTGTTTGATAATGCTTCATGGTCTGAAGAACTTAATCACATGAAAACTTTTATCTTCTATGTGAGATCATTATCCTTCACAAATGGGTTGCTTGAGAGCAATAATTCAACATGTAATTGTGTTTTCTTTATTTCCCCTAAGGGATAAATCTACGAAAATCTGAATTGCATTGTTGTTAAAGTTTCACTAGACCTTAGTATCAGAATAATGTTCTCAAATGACACTTTTCCTATTCTTAGTCAACAATATGAGCTTTGAGTATTTGAATACAATGTTTATGGGACACGGTGCCATAAGGTAGTACAGCTTTAACTGAACTTCCCTATAAAATTTGACAGCTTTGAAGTAGCTCTGTTCTCTGGAAGCAGTAGAGCATACATATAGTATATATTCTACTGTAGTGGCTAAGATCCTAGGACAATCACAGTGGTTGGCTGCAAAATGCCTCTAGTTTTTCAGCCCTCCCTTATCCATACCCTTTGCTATGTGGCTTTAAAGGGCCCTCCCATTCTGACTCTGGGGTCAGCCATGTGACTTCCTCAGATAAACACAGGCTTGCAAATCACTTGCATATTTGGGCTTGCTTTCTTGCTGTCTGTCATCCATGAGAAGGACATGCGAAGACTAGTTTGCTAGAAGAAGAGACAGATGGAAAAGAGATGAGGCCATTCAGGATCACCCAAATTTCAGCCCAAACTAGACAGGTGGGGAAGCCTAATAAAGACCAGAACAGCTTACCAGCTAACCTACAGATCTGTGACCTAAATAAATACTTCTTGCTTTAAGCACCTGGATTTTGGAATCTTATGATGTCGAACATACACAGTGACTAATCTCCCTTCAAATCCAATTTCTGTAAACTGATTTAAATGAGAAATACAAGTCAGTTTCTTGAGGTCATTTCTTTTTAAAAATATATTTTTTAATCTTCATTCAAGGATATGTTTTTATTGATTTTTTAGAGAGAGAGAAACATCAATGTGAAAGAGAAACATTGATTGGTTGCCTCCCATATACATCCCAACCACGGATTGAACCCACAACAAAGATATGTGCCCCAACTGGGAATTAAATCTGCAACCGTTTTGGTGTACAAGATGACGTTCCAACCAACATAGCTACTGTGCCATTGTTTAGGGTCTTTTTTATCTTCAGAAACTAAGTTCTTGCATGGTAGCCTAGCTTACTCAGGTGCTGGTTATAACTCAGGTACTCTGCAATGAATGATTTGGCAGAACCAATACATTTTGTCTGTGTGTATCTTCAGCTTGATTTAAAAATGTTTCTACTGGCATAAGAAACCCTTTTCAAATAGGGAGAAAAATAAGCTGGATTATTTTTGGAGAGAACCAGGCAAACTAAAGCTGAGATTTCAACAAATAATCACTAAAAGACTGTAAAGAGTAAGCCAAATGTCAAAACAATTATGTGGAGTTTGGCACTGGTTGAAAGACTTTTGTATCTAAGAAAGAAGCCTTTCTCATTCATATCATGAAATTTACTCTCCATTTCTAAAAATCCGGGGTAATTAATGAATGTGCCTAAACAACCCAAAGAAATTTGTGAATTCAAAAAATAATATATTAAAATTAAATGCTGTAGTTGAAGTATGTTGAGTGTGCACTGGCCCACAATTTATATTACTTTAATACTTTATCTTATAGTGCTTATGGTTCATTATTTTATATCTTTAGTGTATCTTTAGTGTTTATCTTTTATTAAAGTTAAAACACATCTTTAGCAAGTACAAAAGATAAAAATGTTCTTAGAATTTGCATTAATGTCTTGTATATAAAAGATTATAAGCAATTATGTTTCTCAAATTATTAGGTCTTATTAATTTTTTTCCCCTAATAACTGCTGCCTTTTATTTCTATTAAAAAAAAAAAAAGATTGAAAAGTAAAACAACAGGAACCTAAGAAAAATCCCTGTAGAAACAGAGAAAGTAAACATTACCCTGTAGACTCAGAGGAAATAAAACTTGGCATTCAAGAAATTTAAAACAATTCCTGTTGTGTTTAATGAATAAAGAAAGACTTCAGAAAATATACTGCTTACATGTTACTATTAGAAAAAAATAAAACAGTAAAACTGTATCTCAAATGATTGAGAAAGGAAGACATCAAAACTGTAGTAAATTTTGAATCTAGTATAAGAATAGTGTAAAAAAATGTATGAAAATAATGGCAAGCCTTAATTCAAAGATTTCCCTTAAAATAAAATGTGATAAAAATATAATTCCCTGTTAAAAAGTATAAAAGCCAAATCATATAAAGACTTACTGTACATAATACACACATATATGTGTTTATATGAATATAAATAAAAATTTACAAATTAAAAATGGAAAATAGTAAATCTGGTAGATAATGAAATAAAACAGTCTTTGCATATACCTGAATTAATTACATTTAGCTTGAATTACTTCAAAACATTGGGAAAATGAATCACAATTTTTTAAATAGTACTGGGAGGACTAATTTAAAATTTTGAGGATAAAAAAAAGTAAGTCAGATTCTTACTTCACAACTTACACAGAAAAAAATTCCAGAAGAATATATTGAAGCGCTAAGAAAAAAATAAGGGTAATAATAATGTAGTTGAATATTACAATATTGGAGAATGGCAAACATTTCTAAAGATAAGTTGCAAAAATGGCTGTTAGCTATTCAATGATAAATGTAATTTTGTTACTAGCAAATACATTTTATAAATCAATAAAAAAGATAAAACTATAGAAAATAATCAATATTGAAGAGAAAATTCACATTCAAATTCTCTCTCCACCCCCCACTCCCAACCCCACCCCCCACATACAGGCCCCAAAACGAAACTTCGCTAGCAATCAAAGAAAGAAATGCCCAATGTGAAGAACAATACACAGTTTTCACTTAAAAAAAGGTGAACAATGTACAAGTGATGTTGGTAAGAATCTGAGAAAATGTGATTTTTATACTGCTGTGAGGGAAAGTTTGTGGTAATTTTCTAAGAATCATTGAATAATCTCCATAAAAGATGCTTTATAATTGGGCTTACTTTTTGACAAGCAGTTTCACCTTTAAGGTTTTATTCTAAGAAAATCACTGTAAATATATACAAAGACTTACATAACCAATAATAAAAAATTGCTTTTTAAAAATTAAAACCACATTAAAAAATACTTTGTAGATACCGAAATCATATGGTATAAAACAAATAAATGATATGGAATAATGATCATGACCTATTTTTTTAAATACTTACTTGAGGGTATGTATATTGATTTTAGAGAGAGGAATGGAGAGAGAGAGATGTAAGAGAGAAACATGAATCGGTTGCCTCCAGAACATGCCCTGACTGAGGATAGAACACACAACCTAGGTATGTGCCCTGAACAGAAATTGAAATCGCCATCTTTTGTTGTATATGCTCCAACAAACTGAGCCACCAGGCCAGGGCTGAACTATTTTTAATTTTTTAAATTTCTAAAACAGCATATGCAATATAACCTTGTGATTATATATTTAAATAGTAAATGTATTAAAAATACAGGAAATAGATGCACACATTAAATTAATAATCACCCTGGTCGGTTTGGCTCAGCAGTTAGAGCGTTGGCCTGTGGTCCTAAGAGACCTGGGTTTGGTTCCCACTAAGGACATGTACCTCGGTTGCAGTTTGTCCCCGGCCCTGGTTGGGTCATGCGGGTGGCAGCCACTCCATGTGTCCCTTTCACATCAATGTTTCTCTCTCTCTCTCTCTCTCACTGTCTCTCTCTCTTCTCTCTTCCTCTCTCTCCCTCCCACTCTATCTGAACAAAAAAATAAAAAAATATCCTCGGGTGAGGATTAAAAACAAAATAAAATAAATTAATAACCGGTTTTTCTAGGTTGTGGGTAATTATTTCTTCGACTTTTCAATCTTTGAATGTCAAAAGTAAAAATATAATTTTGTTAAAAATTATAAATATGGATATATCTATACATGTGTGTCACTTTATGACTGTTTTGATTCCTTCTAGACATTTATCCAGAAGAAAATACCAGTGGTCCACCCAGCTGGTATGGCTAAGTGGTTGAGCATCAACCCATGCACCAAGAGGTCGTCAGTTCAATTCTAGGTCAGGGTACATGCCCAGGTTGTGGGCCTGATCCCCAGGGGAGGGCATGCATGAGGCAGCCAATCGATGTTATCTCTCATTAATGTTTCTCTCTCTCTCTCTCTCTCTCTCTCTCCTTTCCTCTCTCTAGAATCAATAAAGAAAAAAAAATACCAGAGGTGCTGAGAAGTATTTGAAGATAATATTTTTGTCATGAGAATATACATAATAGCCAAAACTTAAATATATACTCAATCTAGGAATTTGTTACATAATTATTCTAAGTGAATTTTATGCAATACTATGCAGCCATTAAAGTCCGTTTCTCCTGTATTATTTTATTGCAAAATGCTAAAAAAAATTAGAATAAGATAAATTATTATACCTTGTATGATTTCAATCTTATATAAACAAGAGGGGTTCAAGTCTGTGTGTTTAAAGAGAGAAGAAACATTCAGTTATTAGTTGAACGAGAACCAGGATAAACAGTCATACAACTATGTCTGATCTTTGAATAATAGAATATGTGTGCATTTTCTAAATGAAAAGTAGTTTCTAAATTTTCTGTAAGAAATGTGTATTTGTGTGTGTGTGTATATGTGTGTTTTAAAAGAGAAACTTTGAAGCTGAGAAAAGATGTGAAAATAGTAAGAGAATACTCACATGTTTAAATGAGTCTAACGTTCCAGTCCTAATGATTTACATCATGGAATGATGACTCACTAGATTCATTCAATAAATCACCCAGTTAGAATAGTTATCAATGATGGGAGACGAAAAATAACACTAGAGACTAAAGGATATTTATTATTGTTAAATTCCTACCTGAACAAAGATTTCAGCATGTCAGACACTTGTATATTAAACTTTGTCTTGATCTACTTCTTTATCAATAAGATTTCCAGTATTATATATTATATATTACAACATACTTACCAAATTATTAGATGCACCAATGCTGAGATCAGATACTAATACATTACATAAAAATAATTTATAATTCCCAATGTAATGAAGCAATGAAATGAAACTAATAAGCTAAAATTTACAAGTAAATACATGAAATCTTAGAATTAGATTCAAAATGTATCAGCACAACTACATGATGAGAAAACCTTTTTAACAGCTAGATGCTCCAAAAAAAAAAAACCCTCAAATATTGTCATTGAGTCCAATGGCCAACAAGATTGTAAGGCTTTTCCAAATGAATGCAATGTTATGCTGCATTAATGGAAACATAGTGTCCACACAAAAAAGAAATTTCATATTTCAATATCTAGAATAGCATGTTCTGTTCGAAGAACGCTTTAGGATACTATGAACAAAGAAGAATGACCAGAATGATAAATGTTGGGGGAAAATAGTTACCAGATAAGTTTGCAGAAACCAAGAGTCTTGAAATAAAAAAGAGAAGCTTTATGTGAAACAATGTCTATTTAAAATATTAGATGTTTTGTCCAATGACCACAATGATTACACACTCCATGCAGTCCAGGGAGCAAGAGTAGGAATATTGAAAGAAAGATAAAGAAAAGTTGACTTCAATATGAGAAAGAACTTTCAGATGGAGACACTAGGACACTTTGAATCCTCCCTCCACCTCCACAATACTTTGTTTTGCCCTTAGCTGCTGAATGCTGCATGCTCAATGATATTGGTGACAAGCCCAGATGAAAGGGATTAGGCTTCTTTCATTTGGGGGAGGGGGGAATATATATATATGTGTGTGTGTATATATATATATATATATATATATATATATATATGCACACATATATATGATACTACCCACTTCAAGTTTACAAAAATGTATTTACTAAATCTCAAAATAATAGAAACTCACCTATGAACTAATGTTAAAGACACAAAGTGATGTGGTACATATACACAATGGAATACTATGCAGCTGGAAGAAAGAGAGATCTCTTATCCTTTGAGACGACATGGAGGGACCTGGAGAGTTTTATCCTAAGTGAAACCAGCCAAGCAGACATAGACAAATATCACATGATCTCACTTATTTGTGGAATATAATGAACGAAACAAAATGATGAACAAAATAGACCCAGAGACATAGAAGTAGGGCACAGACTGACAAACCTCAGAAGGGGGGGTGTGAGGGGAGGAAAGAGATAAACCACAGAACTTATATGCATGTATGCCTAACCAATGGACATGGACAACAAAGCTAGGGAAGGTGTGGGGGTAGAGGGAGATTGGGAGGAGGGTGTCAATGGGGGAAAAAGGGGAAACACCTGTAACAAAAATAAATTAATAAAAATAATTTAACAACAAAAACAAAAAACAACGTGATGGTTTAAAAGAAAGCATTTTCTGAGTATAGCGTATATACCAGGAGCAACTAATTCTAAATGCTTTACCTATATTGTCTCATTTACTTCTCATAAGAACTCACTATGCTAAAAGTTATCTCGGTTTTACAGATTTGAAAAATAAAACTGGAAAATGTTTTCAAAATGTACCCTTTAACTTAAAATTTTCAAAAAAGATTTAAAGTTATCCTTTAATTAAAAAATTTTAAGCTAGTAAGAGTATTACATTCCCAGGTGTGTGACTTCCCTTCCCATGTTTTTTCCACTTCATGTTGTATCTTGTTGGCACATAGGAGGTGGAATCAGAAAACACATTACTGGCGTAAACAACAACATGAATATCATTTTTAAAGAAGATAATAAAATCTAGAAAATAGATTCTCTGCAAGAAGTTTCTGGAGTTCAAGAAAGTGATCTTGAGACTTTAACTTCTATTATATTCTCAAGAACAGCATATATAATTCTACTTCTAAGGCATTTTATATTGACACACTTTCTTTACATTTAAACATAAATCATAGTTCTCAGCGAATCTGAAAACTCTGTTTATTGACACTACTGTATATTTATCATAATAAACCATCTTGTCCCTGAGGTTCTTCAATGATCTCCAATTGCCTTCAGAGTCATCCAAAGAAAATATAAATTAAGGTTAAAAACAGATTGATTCTTATTAGGTATATTCTATTATGTCCTTACTTTTTGAGTATGTGCAGCTTAATATTTTTGTTCTGATAACCAGAATATTTCATTACTCAATGATGCAAAAATAACACAAAATTTACTATAATATTTTCCTCAGCAGGAAGCAAATATACCAAACTCTTTACTTCAAGAAATAGGAAGAAAAAATAGATAATAAAGAAAAAAGTTACAATTAAATTTAAAAATATAGAAAGAATCACAGAATAAAGAAAGAAACTATGTTGTAGGAGACCAGGCTATGTAAGCAATATTTTTTAAAAATTGAAATGATTATAAGGCCACCTAGACACATCCTTGTTCAGAATAAGAAAACTTGATTGATAGAATAATTTGGACCAGGCCAAGTGGCTTATGCTGTGCTCAGACTTTTGCAGATACTGTGATACTTGAGGATCCAGCCAAGTGTCAGATTCTAACTCCTAATGGACTTCAAGATCATGGAAATACATCTGGGGAACATTCATGGCCTCTAAAAGCAACACCAAAACAAACCACCACTTTTGGGAATTCTTATTGATGAGCCAGGAATACAGACAAACTCTTGTGACTACCTCCTTCCTGATAGTGCATTTTTTCAGTTACACAGGAGAACAGTTGACATAAAAAAGGTTTGGTTTCAATGAAAGCCAGGGGTTAAAGGAAACATTAAGATGGCTTGTTGCTCCGGCCGGTTTGGCTCAGTGGTTGAAGCATTGGCCTGCAGACCAGAGAGTCTTGGGTTTGGTTCCCGCTAGGGGCACATACAAAAAAAGGAAAGAAGAAAGAGAGAGAGAGAGAGAGAGAGAGAGAGAGAGAGAGAGAAGGAGAGAGAGGGGGGAAGGAAGGGAGGAAGGAAGAAAGCTTGTTAACTCTGATTAAGGAGTTTCAAAGAGTAGAATATAGACATCAGGACTGGGAGGCAGTTCCAAGAGGAGTAACATAAGGACAGATCAGGGGTTGGAAGCTTAAAGATTTCTAAAGATGAGACTGCAGCAAAGAACAGATGACTTGAGAGATGTATATAACAGAGTGGTGACCAGAAGCAATAATAATAATATGGATCCTAATAGATTAAATTTACCTCAGGGTTGCCAAGTAATTTAATTCCTGCAGTCTGTTGTTGGATGGAGCATATCCATGTTTCTAGTAGACAGAAAGACTTGATTTTCTTGGGAGGATTCAGCAATGATCTGGATTGACACAACTATTCATATATTTATCTCTCTGTTTTGAAAACGCCATTGATATTTCTCCCAATCAATGGTGAGGTCAGAGAACATTTTCCATTTATCTTGTGCTTCTGATACATGGTAGATGCTCAAAAGTATCTGTTGAATATATCAATGAAGGTAAAAGACAAGTAAGATGTGAAGAATTCAGAGAACCACAAGTCCTCACACCAAGACTGCAGAAAATAGTGATGCTCAAAAAGAGTACAAATTTTGAAAGATTTAAAAACCATGGCGGAAGGCATAGGATGAAAAGTTAGCAATAAGGGTGTTTTAAGGCATTAGTAATTAAGGATATGACATGATTTTGAAGTGAAGGTGGTTTGTTCTGGGGGACCCTTCTCAGATTGGAACTGACACCAGGGCATGTAAAACAGATTTTAGTTCAAGTTCAGAAGTCTAACGAATCCGCTAATGCGGTGGTTATAGCAGGTAAATTAAAATGGTGGTCTAAGCAAGAGAAAGTTTTTATTGTAATTACTTTTTTTCCACCTAGCTTTCTTGCCCTTCCCCCACTTCTCCAAATACCATCTGTTTAAATGAAACCCATCTACCAACAGTATATACTTCTCTAAATGTATTGTCTTAAATTTGCCTACAGTGAAAGGGCATCTGCCACATTTCTGTCCTCCCAACGGTGGTAAATACTTCTTGCCTTTTCAGTATATAAATCCACTATAAAATCAGCCTCTCAAACGATTTGGAGGTGAGCAAGGAAGGATATGTGACTCCCTATAAATGACCTTTATTACAATGCCACTTACTAATAAGAGAATTTGAGCAATTAACTAATACTCTATTATCTTGAGTTTTCCTAAGTATAAAAGAAGGTTAAATACCTGCCCTCTTCATATGAGATAATATGTTGGAAAACTGCCTAAATTAAATGCTTGATGTTATTATCTTGCTGTTCACACTTTGCCACCTCCAGCAGCAATTTTTCAGCCGGTGTGCCCCACACTAGTGGACCACAGGAATGTTAAAGCATGCAATACCTGACTGTTTAGTCAGGGGCACTGACCTCTTTTCCCTTAGATTGTCAAATAAAAACATGACAGCCAACATAATAACAGCCACACTACGTGAATAAATCAAAATTATGCCTATTTTTTGGTCAGATTGGCAAAAAATGTATTTTTTGGTGTATTGAAGAATTTTAGAAATTAGCTTATATGTGCCATGAGATGAGAAAGGTTGAAAAATCACTGACCTACAGAAATGCCTGTTGCCCTGGCTAGTTTGGCTCGGCGCTTAGAGTGTGGGCCCGTGGACCAATGGGTCGCGGGTTTGATTCCGGTCACAGGCACACAACTTGGTTGCAGTTTATCCCCAGCCCTAGTCGGGGTTGTGCGGGAGGCAACCAGTTGATGTGTCTCTCTCACGTCGATGTTTCTTTCTCTCTCCCTCTCCCTCTCTCCCCTTCTCACCCTATCTGAAGATAAATGGCAAAACATCCTTGGGTGAGCATTAAAAAAAAAAAAAAGAAATGCCTGTTAATCCCTGTCATTCCATCCACACAAAACTCCAGTTACTAACCATGGACACTGACTCTTGTCCAAGGGTTTTAACTGCAAAGCCATTCAGAAAAAAAGAATAACATATTAAACACCCATTTTTATAGAACTCCAAGAGACAATAAAAATTACTTGACGTCTGCCATCTTTGCCATTAGCAAGCATGCAAACATTTAAAAAGTATCTGAAGAGAGCGAGTGATTGCAGGGACTCTGCACACTGCTCCATTGTTCTCTGAGGTGCCCTCCTTGCGCTGACACCAGCTTTCCTTCACCCGTGTCCCTCCAGGCCAGGAACCTCAGATGGTGCTATCAACAGAAAGTGCATTGTGCTTATTCTAATTCAGTAAAGATACACAAAGACTCTAATCTTGAAGTACTGGAAAGTATCTCTCAAGTGGCAAGAAGAACATGGCAGTGGAAATATAAAATAAAAGCCTGACCAAAAAAAGCTTTTAATTTTTTTCTTTTGTATTAAAATGATATCAACTATGAAACAAATGTTAAGGCACAATATTGAGAAATCTAAAATGTGCTTTATTTACTTGATCTCATCCTGATCCTCTCCATCATTGACCTGGAACATTTATCTTTCTTTTTTTTTAATCCTCACTTGAGGATATTTTTCTATTTATCTTCATATAGAGTGGGAGGGAGGGAGAGAGAAAGAGAGAGGAACATCAACATGAGAGGGACACATCAACTGGTTGCCTCCCGCACAACCCCGACCAGGGCTAGAACAAACGCAACCGAGGTACCTGCCCTTGGCTGAAATTGAACCCGAGACTCATTGGTCCACTAGCCGACGCTCCACCGCTGAGCCAAACTGGCCAGGGCAGAGCATTTGTCTTTCCTTTGTAGATTTAACTCTGTGCTATCTGTTCATTTTTTCATTCATTCATTTTATTAATTTGATTCTATGAATTGCATTAGTTGTAGTAGTAACACTCGTTGAGCAATTATTGTGTTCCAGTCATCACTGTAATAATTTTATAATAATTATCTTATTTAGTCCTCCTAAGAACTCTGCGAGATAGACTATTGTTCCCATTTTACAGATGAGGAAACCAAGACTCGGGGAGGTCACATTGCTTGTCCAAGTTCACCCAAATAAGCTAGCCACAGCAATTTAAACCAGGTCTGTGGAGCTTCAAAGTCTGAGTTATTAAGTGTTACAGAAACTGCCTAGGTGCTCGGGCCCTAAACATTGAAGAGACATGATCCTACCGGGACTACTGTATTACACCTGTCCTCAAAAATAATATTTTCTTCATAAGAAACAGTGCAGAATAATGACTATGAATTCGGGATTGTTCTATTTTGTTTTCTTTAGACAATAAATTTGAAGACCAGAGATTTTCAGTGACATTACCGAGGGACACCCAATCAAGACAGATTAGCTCTGTTCCCTAATCCCTGGTATGATTAATTTTTCACTACAAGATGCTAGATAATCCTTTTGAAAAAAAAAGTATCAGTTGAATAAAAATCTTTTTCTAAATGACTTTATTGGTTTTTTAGAGTAGAGGAAGGGAGAGAGAGAAATATAGATGTGAGAGAGATACATCAATTGGCTGCCTCCTGTGTGCCCCCTACTGGGCATGTGCCCTGACAGGGATGTGAACCAGGACCTTTCAGTCCCTGGGACCACACTCAATGTACTGAGCCACACCAGCTGGGTGAATAAAAATCTTTATAACATTTGTGTGTCAGTTTTTATCATGTAGCTATCAAAAATAGCTTGTGTCAAGTTGTTGGAATGTGAACTCTCTGAAACAGAGATTTTTACCTTTCCAGAATTAACTTTTCCTGATACCAAACAATGTGCTCTGGGGCAGGCTATTTAAAATATAATAACTCACTATTTGTCTATCTTATTGAAAGAGAATGAAGGGATATTTGTCTTTTGGTGATAATCACACACTGGTAGATTTCTATCTCTTTGTTGCCTGTCTAAAAAGTTTATATTTCCTATGAGGTACTTTTAAAAATTATGTTTGTAGATTGGTTAGAAAAATAGAAACAAAGATGGTGGACTGAGAATGAAAAGGACAACTGAAAGAGTTGGGGAAACCAATTTTCTCATATAATTTTCACTCTTCCCTTTTTCCACTGAGAAATTTCTCTAATTTGTGATTAAATTAGGTTAAAATGTCGACTAAATACAGGATATAAATTTCACCCTAGTGAAGTTTAGAATCCAGACACTGATATTTCTTATTCAAAGATTTAACTATGTCTAAAATCCTGCCATGGGCTTTGAAGATAACTTCACTTTCCTTGGGATACAAGGCAAGGTTTCAATGCACTCATAGAAAAGAAAAATGGCACCTTGCAAAATGTTGTCCCAGGACTCAGAATTTAAACTTTTTAGTCTTACTTATTTACTTATTCTTTTTATTTTTCATATTTTATATGCATCAGTAGGACTTGCTATTTGTTTATTTTTATATATTATATTTCTATAGTTTTTGTAGGTTAAAAAATTCAAAAACGTGGGTACACAAGTATTAATTGGGAGTTTAAGGATATAATATCATGTAGCCCTTCCTTGCTCAACAAAGAATTTTGAGTATAACAATAGGAAAAGAAAAATGTAACCTGGAAACCTAGGACAGCCATTTTCAAGAAATTCTAACAGTCTTAAGGAATTCCTCTTAAGGAATGACCTCTTAACACTTAGTACTTTTTAGATGTTTCAAGCAAGTATTAAACAAAAATAGAAATAATCTAATTATAAAGTAATTCAGAATAAATGGTAATGAATAAATAGAACCCATGAAAAAACTTGTTAAATGCATGCTTAATTAATGAAGCATTTACATTTATGGGAAATGTTGGATGACTTGCCTTCAATAAAACTCAACACTTAACACTTATTTGGTAATATACATTTTTAATGTACTACTGTTACTGAGTTAAGAAAAAGAATTTCCAACACTTCATATGAATTACTCTCATCCACAGATTATCCATGACTAGAAATTTCATGACAAAGTTGCAAAAACGCTATCAGTATGTTTCATTTCTTTGCTAAGAAAAAGAAAGATTGTGAATTTAAAAAACCAAGTATGGAATTTAGAGAATTATGGAATGGGTGCCAGGGGAAGCAAAAACACATATTTTCAATCGGATTACAAATAATGACACAAGAACCCATCTGCCTGTGTTTTATGGTGAAGAATGCTGTGATTATTTGATGAGTAGGAGGGAAAGTTCGGTGGGATGAAGAGATGGAATAAAGCCAGGGACGCTGGCTGCCTCAGTTCAACAAGAAAATGTCAAATTAAATGTATGTTCTCTTCCTGAAAAACACCCGCCCTCATTATACATTCATATGTTCATGACTGATGCAAATGAATTTTGCAAGTACTATACAAATGAGTTGCCCACGGACGTTAACCTAGCAAGAGCCAAGCCTTAGTTACACACAGAATTATTTTTTTAGCCTGGAAAAAAATATATAGACATTAAATGTTTACAGGTTCAATCTTTCTTTCCTCTTTACTATATTACAATTTCATCACTGAACTACTAGAATTGGGACAGCAGTGGCTTTGGTTTGGAAATAATTTGAATTCTGGCTATCATCTTTATGGGAAACTAGGCTACTGCTGCTTGCCTAAGGCAAATACATCTGTGATTTAAGCTAATCAGTCCTTGAATGTCACTGTCGCTTCGTGTAAACAGGGTGAAAATTGCATGTCTTTGCAATGAGAAACTGTAAGGGTAAGGGGAAATGATATCATTTTGATTAAAGCTCACCTTGTCTGGTAAAATATTTGCTCACCAATTAATACTTTTTCAACTGAATGAGTGTTTCAACTGAACATATGCAGATACTTTAATATATTGTCCATCAGATCTAAACTCCGATGTACCATGTATTAATTCTACTGTCTTACTTTATAAAACTGAGGAAAATTTGCCCTGGACAATGTGGTTCAGTGGTTAGAGCATCACCCTGCACACAACCAAAGGGTCTCAGGTGCCATTCCCCATCAAGGGGACTCACCTGGGTTGCAGGTTTGGTCCCAGGCCCAGGTCAGTCAGGCAGTATGTGGGTGGCGACCAATCAATGTGTCTCTCTCACATCTCTCTCTCTTTCTCTCCCTCCTTCTGTTCCACTCTTTCTAAAATCAATGGAAAAAAAATAATCCTTGGGTGAAGATTAACAACAACAAAAACCGAGAAAAAATTTTTGAAGCACAACTGAGGAAAGCTTAAATTCTTTTGTTTTAGTAGCTCCAATCAGAATTAAAGTTTTACCAAAAAGTAATTATTTTAGTGAATACTTATAACACCAGCATCATAAAAGATTTAACATTTAACACACAACAAACATTTAAAGTAGATAGTTCAGTAAGTTAATTGACTTTTAATCAAAATAACAAATGATTCATAATTAGAGAAAGTAATGATAACAAATGAGAATGCAAAACATCAAATAAAAAGCTTTAGAACCTTTAATCCAAATATTTTTTAAATTGGAGTTTGAAATATTTAAAAAAATTATTTCTATGTTTACTCACAATTATCCTCATATTCTTATTTTAATAATTTAACTAGTCTTTCTTAGCTATATATTTATTCCAATTATTATAAAAATACACAATAATAAAAATATTTGGTAGCAACTGTAACATCATACAACTTATTATTTAATCTTTAAGGAAAAAAAAAAAAAAAACCCTGAGGTTAACTTGATCTGGGTGATTTTGTCATTTTCTTCACAAGCACGCAACAAAGTATTGTCCTGTAAATGTAAATGCCAAAATAAAATAGTATCTTTTTGTTCTTTATTGAAATTAGTAATGCATAATAATGCATGCCATTATTGGTAGTAAAAACCATTGGAGAAAACATTATTGCATTTTAATGAATGAGTTAAATGCCTGGGATTGTCAAGTATGCTAGAGGAATAATAATAGAAAAATTAATTCTGGTATTTGGTAATTAAGAGTAGAAAAATTATAAATTTCACTAAAAGAACGTTTTGTCTAAAATATTTTATGTTATGGCTATCCCTTTCCGGCGTCCAAGATGTCGAAGCGAGGACGTGGTGGGTCCTCCGGGGCGAAATTCCGGATTTCCCTTGGTCTTCCGGTAGGAGCTGTGATCAACTGTGCTGACAACACAGGAGCCAAAAATCTGTATATCATCTCTGTGAAGGGGATCAAGGGACGACTGAACAGACTTCCTGCTGCTGGTGTGGGTGACATGGTGATGGCCACAGTCAAAAAAGGCAAACCAGAGCTCAGAAAGAAGGTACATCCAGCGGTGGTAATTCGACAACGAAAGTCATACCGGAGAAAAGATGGTGTGTTTCTTTATTTTGAAGATAATGCAGGGGTCATAGTAAACAATAAAGGCGAGATGAAAGGTTCTGCCATCACAGGACCAGTTGCAAAGGAGTGTGCAGATTTGTGGCCCAGGATTGCATCAAATGCTGGCAGTATTGCATGATTCACCAGTGCATTTGTAAAGAAAAAAGCCCATTAAAAAATATTTCCTCCCAAAAAAAATAAAAATAAAATATTTTATGTTATGTCAAATGCCAGCACCACGAATTACATTATATATAGAAAATATTTTATTTCACAATCAGACTACTCTGGGTAAAGAAAATATTTTATAAGGCTGAAAAAGCAACCTTATCGAAGTAATAATAACACTAGTGATAACTATATTTTATATCAGAAGTAAATATTCATAACCATGACATGATTACTTGAGGGATTATTTTTACTGTATATAGTTTAGTAAATATCTGTAGTAAGAAGTAATTACAACTTTGATGTTTTTACTGAGCTTACAAGGCCAATAAAATGGCATTTTGAAAATTTGCTCATCACAGATTTTTTTTTAACCTGATTGGATATTGCCAAATATATGCAGGAAAATTTAGACTTTTTTACTGTATTAACATTTACATTAATGGTGCAAAATCAGTAGTTGACAAACTGCTGGTATCTTAGCAGGAATCAAGGCTGTGGGACCAAAACATACTAGTAGTCATTGTGTTCTTTGACACATTCACATACAAAAAAAAAAAAAAAAGGCAGTTTCCTAAAGAAAGCTATAATAAAGCAATAAAAAGTATTAATTTTATTAAACCTTGATCCCTTCTTTGAACATACTGCAACCACTGAATTTTAACATTTCAATTGATGAATTTTATGGTATATAAATTATATTTCAATAAACTGTCTTTTTTTTTTAAAGTATTTGGCAGACACTTTCTTAAAAATGAATAAAGTGAGCCTGTCACTTCAAGGAAAAAATCTGACAGAATTTGTTGCCAATGAGATAATAAAAACTTTCACACAAAAATTAATATTAAAATTTTTCAATTTGCCATCATGTGCTTAACAGCTTCCCAGTGTTCAATTTCTCTAAGGAAAATAATGGGGAAATTAACAAATGTGTTTTTTAATATTTATAAAATATATCAATACTGTATAACTCATGAGCCAATATATTTTTTAATTAATAATTTTATTTATTTTTGTTACTGATGTTTCTCCTTCTTCCCCTGTTGATGCCCTCCTCCCCACTCTTATTTCACCCCCACCTTCACAGCGTTGTCCGTGTTGACTGGTCGTGCATATATGCATATAAGTTCTTTGTTTTATCTCTTCCTGCACTCCCACTCTCTCTTCCTCTGAATTTTGTCAGTGTATTCCCTACTTCCATGTTTCCGGATCTATTTTGTTCATCAGTTCATATTTTTTATTATATTCCACAAATAAGTAAGATCATGGGGTATTTATCCCTGTTTGATTGGCTTATTTTGCTCAACATAATACTGTCCAGGTTTCTCCATGTCATCTCAAAGGGTAAGAAATCTTTTTTTCTTATAGCTGCATAGTATTCCAGTGTGTATATATACCACAGTTTTTTTTTTACCCACTTATCTACTGATAGATACCTGTACTTGGATGTTTCCAGATCTTAGCTATTGTAAATAGTGCTGCTATGAACATGGGGGTACATATATTCTTTCTGATTGGTGTTTCAGGCTTCTTAGGGTATATTCCTAGAAGTGGAACCACTGAGTCAAATGGCAGTGCAATTTTTAATTTTTTGAGTATATTCCATATTGTTTTCCATAGTGGCTGCACCAGTCTGCATTCCCACTAGCAGTGTACTAGAGTCCCCTTTTATACATGTCAGCACTTGTTCGATGATTTGTTGATGGCAGCCATTCTGGCCGGTATGAGGGATACCTCATAGTCATTTTAATTTGCATCTCTCTGATGATTAGTGACACTGAGCATTTTTCATACGTCATTTGTATATCCTGTTTGGTGAGGTGTCTACTCAAGTCCTATGCCTATTTTTCAATTTGATTCTTTATCTTCCTTTTGTTGAGTTATATGAATATTCTATATATTTTGGAAATTAACCCCTTATCGAATATATCATTGGAAATTGTGTTCTCCCATACAGGGGGTTTTCAGTGTATTTTGATGCTGGTTTCTTTTGCTGTATAGAAGTTTTTAAGTTTGATTTAGTCTCATTTATTAATTTTTCCCTTTGTTTCTATTGTCCTAAGTGATGTATTGGTGAAAATTCTGCTATGTGTGATATCTGATATTTTGATGCCTAAATTTTCTTCTAGGATTTTTATAGTCTCAAGATTTACATTTAAGTCTTTTATTCATTTTGAATTTATTCTTGTGTATGGTATAAGTGGTGATCTAGTTTCATTTTTTTTGCATGTATCTGTCCAATTTTCCCAACACCATTTATTGAGGAGACTGTCTGTACTCCATTGTATGCTCTTGCCTCCTTTGTCAAATATTAGTTGAACATAATGTCTTGGGTCAATTTCTGGGTTTTCTATTCTGTTCCGTTAATTCATATGTCTGTTCTTGTGCTAGCACTAGACTGTTTTTATTATAATGGCTTTGTAATATAACCTGATATCTGGAATTGTGATTTTCTCCAACTTTGTTCTTTTTTTCAAGATTGCTGTGGATATTCGGGGTCTTTTGGGTTCCATATAAACTTTCAGAGTATTTGTTCTACATCTGTGAAATATGTCATTGGTATTTTAATGGGGATTGCATTGACACTATAGATTGCTTTGGGTAATATGGACATTTTAATGATGTTAATTCTTCTAATCCATGAACATGGTGTATGCTTCCACTTTTTAATATCTTCCTCTATTTCTTTTTTCAATGTCCTGTAATTTTCTGAGAACAGATCTTTTACCTCCTTGGTTAAGTTTATTCCCCAGGTATCTTAATTTTTTTTGTTGCAATGGTAAATGGGATTGTTTTTTAGTTTCTCTTTCTGCGTGTTCATTATTGGTGTATAAAAATGCCAATGATTTCTGGATGTTGATTTTATAGTCTGCTACTTTGCTGAATTCATTTATTAAATCTAGCAGATTTTTTGATGGAGTCCTTAGGGTTTTCTACGTATACTAACTATCATGTCATTTGCAAATAATGACAGTTTCATTTTCTCCTTTCCAATTTGGATGCTTTTGAGCCAATATTTTTCAAATGACCAATGAATGATGTTACAAAAGCATGCATGCATTGGTCAAAGATCCATTTCAGAGTAATAGAGTAAGAAAAGCTTTCTGATAGAGTGCTAAATGTTTATTACAAGATATGGTTTCTTTGCTTTATCTCTCAACCTCCCTCACAACTTCCCCACTCATGAGCTCTCTGCCTACCCTCTACCTATGGGTCTGTCTCTATTTTGATTGTCAGGATTAAACAAATAAAAAAGAGGAAGTGAGAGAGAGAGAGAACTCATGGACACAACAGTGTGGTGATTACAGGGGCTAGTGTGGTGGAGGTAGAAGAGGGTATGGGGGATAAATAGGGATAAAAAAAATAAAATGCATGGCTTGAAATCCACATTGCAATTAATCTTGAGAAACTACCACTTATTGAGTTTTAGAATAGTTTTAAAGAGGAATTATTTGAAAAGGCAATTAATATACTCCTTTTTAAGTTCAATGACTGTATGAGCTAAATTTATTTCCATACTTCAACCAAAAGAACATATTATGATAGGTTGCCTATATACCAGATATGAGAATCTAACTGGCATCTACTAAGCCATATATTAAAGAGATTAGAAAGTAAAACAACACAATTCTTCTCACCAACAATTTTATTATTGGAAAATATATTTTTCATTATAAATATGTTATTTATGTGAATAGGTTTAATATTACTATATTAAAATGAATCAACAAATATTTCAAAATTTTCTCAGTTTAATTTCTAATATGGTAACTATTCATAGGTATAACAAACCTAAACAAAACTCTTTGAAATACTGAGAAATTTGTAAGAGGGAAAAGGGGAAGTAAAATGTTTGAAAATGGCTGCTCTAATCCCTACCTTCACTTTCAATAGAGGGAAATGTCACTCCAGGTATTGTTCTCAAGGGGTTAATATACAGGCAGTTTACTGGGTTAACAGCTAATATGGTGGAATACCTCAAAGCTTGAAGTTTTCTTTTAAGTTTGTAGTATAATTTTTATGTAAGAAAGCCATATGTCTTTACTGCTAATAAATAATAAGAACAGAAAAAACTGTCCCTACTCTTTGTTGGTAGACAGCTGGACATGTTCTTATGATAGCCTAACCTAGGAATCCAGCAAAAGGGCAGAGAAAAGAATCATTACAGAGACAGTTCAAAAACAATTTTGGTAATATGTCAGTGAAAATTGTGAATTGACTAGATGTAAGAAAAAGATGAATTTGGTATCTGGAAAAACCTTTTGTACTATTTTGACAAATGCCTTTTAAAGAGCAAAGACTTTTTCGTAACTGTGAATTTTAATTTTGACGAAATTCTAATTCAAAATGAAACCATCATTCAAAAAGGTAGAGTTATTTGGTCTGATAATAAAGACTGTGCTGACTTAGGCTTTACATATACACATGTATAAACTTTCAAACTTTTGTTATAAAATAACAGATTTATTTAAAATTTAATAGACAGGATGTGACGAGACTGAGCCACATACAATGGTAAAAGCTAAAGAGTCCTAGTATAATTCTGAAAATAAGATCAGATGAGTTGATATAAACCTTTCCGAAAATTTCAGAAAATAGTCTACTGACATTTGAGCCTTTTGTATTATAGGAGGAAGAGACTAAATCTCATTTATTTATATTGAGATTTGACCTATGATGAAAACAACTGGGTGTTCACAAATGTGTGAGGTGGGCACCTTAATATTTTTGTAATCTAATCTTGGAATTGACATCTCATCACTTTAGTTATATTCTGTTTGACTGCAGCAAATCATAAAGTCCAGCCCACATATTTGTGCTACACAAAGGCAGAGATAGTAGGAGACTGGGATCATTTGGAACATCATAGAATCTGCCTCCCACAGAGTTCAATTCTAGGTTCAGATAATTATAAGCAAGTTTGTGTGTGTGTGTGTGTGTGTGTGTGTGTGTGTGTGTGTGTGTTTTACATTAATGTTATGAAAAATGATAAAATGCTGAGGAAGTTTTTCAGATTAATGGAGACTAATGAGACATGACAAGTAAATGAAACATATGAGCTTGGATTAAATTATGTACCAATGGAAAAAAGTAAAAATGGCAAAAATGATATAATTGGGTCACTTGACCAAAATGAAGTGTGGACTGAACATTAGGTAAATGTCAAATTTTCTGAGATTAATAACTGTTCTGTGGTTATGTCAGATAATTTCCTTGTGTTTTTTTGTTTTTTGTTTTTTGTAAATATACACTGAAATATCTAGGGATAAAGTGGCATGATGTATGCAACTTTCACTCTATTGGTTCAACAATACTATGTGCACAATACTACATGCACATGCATATTATAGGGAGAGTATATATGATTAAGTAAATGAAGCAAAATATTTTTAAATTATTATTCTGGGTAAATGGTATATGGGAATTCTTTGTACTAATATTGCAGCTTTTTGCTAATCTAGAAATAATTTCCAAATTAAAAAATAGTATAGTCAAAATTATGTGGAAGAGTTATAAATAGCCAAGTCAGAGAAGTAATTGTTCTTTTATAATTTACAGTATTTTAGTACAAACCACATAAGAAAAGTCATTAAATATATTGAGCATCTTTTACATGCCAGATACTGTGCAAAGTGCTTTATTATGTCATTCAATTAAAGTGCAATTACTTTCATGTGAAATGAGAATTATCATTATTTTATAGCTTATTTCATAAATAAGAAAACATGGACTCAGAAAGGTTAAGTAATTTATGGGAGATTACAAAGTTTACGTGTAGCCCAGCTTAGATTCAAACCTAGAAGGAGCTGACTTACACAGATAAGAAAATTATTTATATAGTAAGGAAACAGCAAACTGGATTCAAACCCAAATAATTTATATATCATTAGTTCATTAAATATTAGCTACTATCACTAGTTAAAAGTAAGTCAGATGTTAGTTCATGTGATTTTGGCATATAAAGATGACATTTCCTTTGAAATATTTTTGAATCAGGAATTTGGTAATTTAAATATAATCAATTGTTTAGTAGAATTTTATATCTTTGAGCAAAACATTTAAAACTCTCTGCTGTATAGTTATGAAAGCAGTTGATTTTAGCCATTGTGAAAAGGCATAAATAATCAACCCAAAGATTAGAGTCCAAAGCAGAGAACAAAGAATTTATTCAAATGCTGAGAAGGGCAGCTTCCTTTTAAATCTGTGCTCTTCCATTTTTACCTATGTACCTTTAAATTTTCTTTTCAGCCCAGGACCAAAGAAAATAAGTCATTTAATCCTGGTGCTGCACACAGTGGGTTTTGGCATGGGAACACAGTGGATGGCAGGAGGCAGGAAACCACATGCTTTTCCTGGATGTGGGGCTGCCTTCACCAAGGAATAGCTTTCAGGATGACCTGCTGTTGGTCCTGCCATGGGCTAAATGTCAAGTTTTCTCTTGAAATTCTTTTTCAAACTCCAATTTTTAGTGAAGTAGAGAGAGGTGAATGTTGATCAAGAATCACTGCTGTGAAGAAAAACAAGCTTCTTTCTCTAACACTGAGTCTTGGAGAATACTATTCTTGCTAAGCTCATTCTTCTTTCAGTAAAAGAATACGGTCCTTTGCTTATGCATCAAAAGTAATTATGACAGTTGCCTCTGAAAATCCTGAACTCATACTTTCAGGACTTACAAATGATCTCACATTTGTGGAGCACTTGCTATGTGCCTGGCATCTGCTAATCAATTACATAGGCAATAATTCAAGTAACTGGGATTTAAACCCAACGTTACTGATGTTTGCTTAATGATTAATTCATATTTCTTCTTTGTAAAAAGAGCCAGGAAGGATGTAAAGTTAAATCAGCTGTGGACAACAGTCTCAGGAAGATTATAATCAAATAGCAGATGTAACATATATACATAGTTAAAACATCCAGTAAAATGTACTAGATATCATAAGGAAAGTTTATGGGATTTCATGAGTATGAGAGATATCAATTGATATGAACAAAATAAGACCCTCTCTAGAGGTGGGGAAGATTGAGTTATTTCAATATCAGATATAATTAAATAAAAATGAACAAAATGTCATTCTCATTTTAAAAAATCATAAGAAAAACGTGGTTGCTGAAAAACGGGAGATAGGCTTCAGAAGAGCAAATAATTCACTTTGGATGAACTACTTATTACATGAAAAGTAAAGTTTGAGAACAGTTCATGGAATTTCTTGAATGTCAGCATAAGATACTTTAATGATTTGTTTTAGACAGAGCAAAGCTACATGAAGTTCTGCATAGAGGAGGAAAACGGTCTAGGCTATAGTTGAGAACTGTAATGTTCAATGTAGAAGCAACCAGCACAGGCAATTGCTTAAGTTTACATTGAAATTAATCAAAAGTAAATAAAATAAGAAACCCAGCTCAACTGCCTCAGATACGTTTTAAATGCTCAATAGTGCTCAATACGATGTGGCTTCCATATTGAGCAGGAGAGATGTAGAACATTTCTATCATCGCAGAGTGTTCCATTGGACAGAGTTGCTTCAAAAGATTGCTTTGTTCGTGTGTTACAAATGGATCAGACAGGAAGGAAGCTAGAAATGGGAAATTGAATTTTTTAATTAATTAATTTATTTTTGTTACAGATGTTTCTCCTTTTCCCCTCACCGATTCCCCCCTGGGAAGTTGATTTTAACAATCAGGGCTAAAAGTCCTGAGGAGCTGTATTACAGAAGATAATTTAATTTGTAAAATGCACACTATAGATTGCTTTCTACTTTTCTGATTTCCTATACATATTCATGATAAAGACCATTTGTATACTTCAGGGCCACCAGGTAGAATTTAGATTCCTTCTATTCCTCAGGCGAAATTTTTTTTGGTATGCTTGAGGCCTGAGAAAAGAAAGAAGATGAAATGACTCACATATTATGAATATCTAGAGATCCTAACTTCCACGTGGAAACTAGGGGAACTCAAGCAGATGGACTTCCTGAGATTCATCTCATGTGGGATTATGGGTAACAACCATCTGGCTTCCAGTTTGTTTTGAATTTCAAGGGAGGTCCAAAATCATTCAGTTGCTCTGTAACGTCTGTTCATGCACAAAAACACTATTAAGAATGTAGATTTTTGGTTTTCTTTTCTACTTTTAGTTTTGTCTTTGAGTTTTTCTATTAACATTACTATCTAGAATGAGGGAGATTATCATTTTTCATGTAAGAAAACTAAGGACAAAATTAAGTGACTTGGCCAAATCACACAGCTAGTCAGTTGCAAAGCTAAGACCATAACTGATGTTCTAGGTTCTTTCCCCTGTACCCTGGTATTTTCAAGAGTAACTTAGAATTTTGAATATACAGTAATTTCCTTTTCCTGTACTCACAAATCAGCAGTAAACATGGTTCTGAAATTTAACTATGGTCTACATATTGTTACATTTAATTTACATTTTATTGAGCATTTGCTTGAAATTGGAAGCATGGGGACTTAAATCTTGCCAACTGCCAAACAGTTCCATAGGACAAAAAGATCTAAATACCCATATTCTAGGTAGACATGACTACTGTCTCCCTCCACCATTGACTTGCTCAGAGTCCCCACAACACTTGAGACCCCTTACTTGTTTTCCTGCCTGTCATCCTCCACTAGACAGGTGCTCCTTCAGAACAGGGTTCATGTTGTCCTTGTCTTTGTTACCAATTCTTATCCAAGTTCTCAGCACATAGTAGAGGAGTTGATAATAATGCACAAAGGATATATGGGTATAGAGGTAAGCTGGAAACTCTGTTTATGCCTACCCTTGTTCATCTCACTTCTGACCATTTCAAGTACACAGACTTGCCAGGGGCACAGAGGAAAATCAAGCTTGTGTTTCTTCTAGCACACCTTGGCAAGCAACTAAAAACTGCATGGTGCAGCATCAGTAGGACCTCGGCAAAGCCAGTTCTTTCATCCCACAGAAGTTACCAGTATTTCAGTATTCTGGAGCTTCTTTAATGCAAAGTTAAGTTTGTTTTTAGGTCCGTTTAATTGAATACTCCCCTCCTCCCCCCGGGAATAAAAGGCAGGTTCACAAAGGTGAGTCTGAGAGCCTGCGCAGGATCCTTGGGAGTCCTAGAACCTGTCTGCCACCTTCAGGGGGAGGGGGGCTGACTGTGCTCTCCACAAATGGATGGCTCTGTCCTTCTAGTATTGGCCAGAAGATGAGTCAGAAGACATCACTTAGCCCTACCATTGCTTTTTGTATCTCATCAATGTCAATCAAATGGTTGGAAATTTAAAATGTTTCCTATGAACAGTGAATCAAAACAAAACAAGATAAAAGTCATTTGCTATATTCATATCAAACATCAAGTGACAATGACTAATTTAGTGGCACCACTTGGCCTCTTGCATCAACCTGGCAAAGGTTGATTCTCTCATTGTAGATTCTCTCATGATCCAAAGCAAGTGATCCAAATACAAAGAGACAATGTGACTCTTTGTTTTAGGCACTGCCATGTCATCCCCGCCTCTTACCTCCCTCCCTTCAACACAATCAGCTTTCTGGTGACATCTCAATAATTAGATGCATGAGCTGTCAGACACTAGGGCTCCCCAAGAGCCTTTTCAACATTGTGCCTATTTATTATTGTTGTTCATGTTATGATAAAGAAGTTGGGATGCAGGCATTATGTGTTTTACAAAACAAGCTTTTTGTGGCAACCGATGCTATCTATACAAAGCTTGTCCTAAAAAAAAAAAAAAAATATGCTCTTCTTCATATTCCCAACAGATGACATAAAATAGCTCATATCACAGAGAAATTATCCTTCACAAATGAATAGTTTTTTTAAAAAGTCTTATGAAAAACATATCTATCCATTCCAAAGCAGTCAAGTTTGGCACCACAACCTTAAAACTACCATTTTTCTCTTATAAGGGTACATTCTTTCTTTGTATTACCATGTTCTAGACAGTTCTAAGTCCCACGTTACAACATCCATGCTAACTCCCCTCAGGGTGGGCTGAGACACATGTCATCACAAAGGGAAAGGGGGAGATATTGTTAGAAGTTGTGTGACTTTAATAGTTAAGGTTCAATGGAATTAACACAATTCTATGTCTATTGGATAAACATGTAGAGAGTCAATAACTGTTTTAATCTTTATAATATGTTTTATGCAAAGAGCAGTTTTACATGTTGGCTAAAGTGTACTTGAAAGTAATAAAATCCCTAAACACATGTGAATATGGGTGCAGAGCCAGACACCTAATAACTCTAGTTTCTTATTTTATTTCTAATAAGTCCAAAGCCACACTTTGTGTAAAATGCCTTAGGATAAATTTTGCATACAAAAGCCCTGACTGACTTTCAGTGAATTATATGTGCAGTATGCTTTGCTATAATACAACATATGTATTTCTAAAAATCACCACACTATGCAAAAATCTCACAATAAAAACCACAGGGCTTATGGGGAAAATGAGTTAGGGACACAAAGCTCACAAATCTCACCAGTGACACATATCTAAAATATAGGAATAATAAAAATGATAACAGTTTTATCTATGTTAAATGGTTAAGAAATTCATAAGTAGCATAATAAATATGACATGACTTTGAAAGTGATCTGAATTTTGCTTGTGGGCCTTGGAGGGGCGGTCCTAGCTTGTGAGATTTTGTGAAGTGTTTAATGAGTGTTACCTGAATTTGAAGAGGAAGTTGTAGTACCAGATGTGGAGGGGTGGGTCTCAGCACAAAGAGCACTGAGCAAACCGGTAGACATCAGATATGAGTGCGAGTGTTTTATATTTCCACACAGCTTGCCTCAGCTGCACGTAGTTTTCTGCACTTATCTAAGTGAGTCTTCCAGATGAAGCTGCACATAAACCAACATAAAATTTAGAATTTGCATTATACTCAAATATATCATTGCATTTGGAATGAACTTGTGTTTTCAAAACAAGTATCACAGCAGAATTGATTGTACTAAAGTTTCTGAGTTCATCAGCACTCCCTGGAAATTCTCTTAGAGCATCACTCCCGGGTCCCCGTGGACACACGATAAAGCCTGTCTGGGAGGCAGGAAGGAAAATCACATTCTGGGCCAGCGGGTTATAGACTCTTGCCTTGTAGAACCAGACTCAGAGTGTTTCTTCCCCATTTGTCATCCAGACAAATTCGCTCAGCACTTGAACTGATCAGATACTAGAGTTCATTTTGGTTCTCTTGGGCACAACATTTCACAGATTTCAAAGGTAGACCTTAGAAGATATGCCTGGCTAAATGGAAAGAGAAACATTAAAAATCTTTTGAAAAAGCCTCAACTCCCATTAGGTGTTCATGGCAGATAGGATCAATACCTTTCAGTGATTAAGACATATACTTTTTGGCCAGGAGACTTGAGAGAGACCTCAGCTTGTTTGAGGCAGGTCTGAAGCCAGTGCAATGCCTACCCAGTCAGTTCCTCAAGTCTGTAAACCCCCTTGCTCCTGTTGGAGCTGGATTTTCTGTCACTTGCCACATGTACACAGTGCTCTAGTCTGGTAAGATATGCAAAGAGAGGCTTCAAATGAAGACAAAACTTCCCAGTGCCTCAGCTCAGTGTTTCTGATGGATTCACATACAATTCTTATACAGTGAGCAAAGGACCCTCTCTCCTGATGGCTCAAATAAACAAACCTCAAAACAGGCAACTTCAACCAATGTTTAGGATCTAATAGCCACATTTTCTGGGCAATTTGAGCAGGGTTTTAGGGGAATAGGATGTCTTTTAGGATCTCTGCTTCTCCCCCAAGCTCACTCCTCATGATGGCTCTCAAGGCTGACCCTAATGTGGCATACCACTAGATCTCTAGCCCAGCACATCCCCCACCCTGGTGACTTCTGCCACACTCTCTAATCCTCAGGAAACAGACTCTGCTTCCCGGCCTCCACATTTCTCTTCCTATTCCTCTGCTGACATGCCTTTCTGCTCTTATCATCCCCCATCTTTTACTGGTTCAGTATCTACAAGAACAAAGTACATCGCTTCCCCTTCAGAGACATGTTTCTGATTCATGTTGCCTTAATTGGCACTTATCCTCCTCCACAGGCTCCCAAAGTCCTGGTCTGAACCTGGAGTAGAGTGTTCTATGATGTCGTGGATATTGGGGCTCCAGCCTGAGCCTACACTGAGGTTGCTTGGGTTCAGAGTGGTCCAGGCACATCTGATGAGCCAATAAGGCTGGGGAGGGTCACATAGCCATTTGAAAGACCTGAGGTTACAAGTCTTGAAGCTTCAGTTTCCACATCTAAAAACTGTGGCTAGGAAATAATAATGCCTACTGCATATAGATATTGTGAGATTAAATGACAATATATTTATGACATAATTTTCTAATGCCATTATTATACAGAACAATACACAAATAGTGATTCCCATATTTTCTTACACCAGCTTCTTTCTCAATTTTTAAATATTTTATTAAAATAAACTATATATACAGAAAAGTACAAATCATAATTATATCACTTAATAAATTTTACAAACTGGTCGTATCTGCAAAATCAGCACCGAGATCAGAGGCAATACATTGGCAAAACCTTATAACCCAAATACCTCATTCATAGTTCCTTCCATTACTCTCCCCAGCAAGGATAACATCATTGCTGTCTTTAATTCTAACAGTATAGTTTAGTTTTAATTTTTTCAACTTTATTTAAATGGGGTCATTCAATATATACTTGTTCATGTCTAGCTTTTTGGGGGGCTGCACCTCATACTTTTAAGTTTCACCTGTCATTGCATGTGGCAGTGATCTTTATTCCCACTGCTGTGAAGCATTCATTGTGTTGATATATCACAACATATAGATTGAGAAAATATCAACACTATTTGAACTTTTTGACTTATAAAACCCAAAATTTTTTATAGTTTATATTAATATTAATTCACACCACTGTTGATAAGCATTTTAGTTTCCTATTCTTTGCTAATATAAATAGTACTGCTGTGAACATTTTAACACGTCTTTAAATGAAGTAGAATTGCCAGGTCAAAGGGCACACAAATATTCAGGACGTAAGTTAGAAAGTACTGCTACACATTTTCCCAAAGAGATTATACCAATTTATTCTCCCAACCACATCATATCAGGATTCCACTTAATCCACATCATTACCAACACTAAGCATTTTCCCTCATTTAAATTTTCGCATTTCTGAGAAACTGAAGAATATACAAATAAATGGAAACATATAGTGTGTTCGTGGATAGAAACACTTAACATTGCCCTGGCCAGTTTGGCTCAGCAGTTAGAGCATCGGCTTGTGGACCAGAGAGTCCCGGGTTCGGTTCCCAATTGGGGCATGTACAAAAAAAAAAAAAGAAAAGAAAGAAAGACTTAACATTATTAAAATGGCCATACTACCCAAAGCAATCTATACATTTAACACAATATCTATCAAGTTACCAATGGCATTTTTTCACAAGACTAGAACAAATAAGCCAACATCAGAAATGAAAGAGGAGAAGAAGCAACTGACACCACAGAAATAGAGGATTGTTAGAAAATACTACAAACAATTAGATGCCTACAAATTGGACAGCCTAGGTGAAATGGACCAATTCCTAGAATCACACAGTCTCGGAAAACTGAGCTGGGAAGAGTCAGAAAACTTGAACAGACCAATAACAACTAAGGAAATTGAAGGTGTAATCAATAAAGTCCCAGCAAGCAAAAGCTCAGGTCCAGACATCATCACAGGGAAGTTTTACTGAACATTCAAAGCAAACCTAACACCTATTCTCCTCAAACTATTCCAAAAAACTCCAGAGGAAGGAAGATTTCCAAGTTCTTTTTATGAGGTCAGCATAATCCTAATTCCAAAACCAAAAAAAGACACTACAAAAAACAAACAAACAAACAAACAAAAAGAAAGAAACTATAGGTCAATATCCTTAATGAACATAGATGCCAAAATCCTCAATAAAATATTAGCAAATTGAATCCAGAAATATATTTTAAAAACTATTCACCGTGACTAAATAGGATTCATCCCAGGGATGCAAGGCTGGTACAATATTCACAAATCAATAAATGTGATACACCACATAAACAAAATGAAAGACAAAAATTATATGATCTCACTTACTTATTAAACAGCATGAACAAAAAAAAGCTGTTAATGAAAATAGAACCAGAGTCATGGAAGTAGGGAGCAGATTGACAAACCTCAGAGGGATGGGGGACTGGGAGAGGTGGGAAGAGATAAACAAAAGAACTTGATGCATATATGCACAACCAATGAACACAGACACTAGGCTGGGGAAAGCAGGAGGGGGTGGGAGTGAGGAGGAGGGCGTCAATGAGGGAAATAAGAGGGAACACTGCTGGTGGGAATGCAGAATGATGCAGCCACTATGGAAAGCAATATGGTGTTTCCTCAAAAAATTAAAAATTGAGCTGCCATTTGACCGAGTGATCCTACTTCTAGAAATATATCCTAAGAAGCCTGAAACACTATTCAGAAAGAATATACGTACTCCTATGTTCATAGCAGCACTATTTATAATTGCTAAGACCTGGAAACAGCCCAAGTGTCCATCAGTAGATGAGTGGATAAAAAAGCAGTGGTACATTCACACAATGGAACACTATGCAGCTGTAAGAAAGAAAGATCTCTTATTCTTTGAGAGGACACGGAGAGACCTGGAGAGTATTATGCTAAGTGAAATAAGCCAATCAGAGAGGGACAAATACCACATGATCTCACTTATTTGTGGAATATAATGAACGGGGTAGGCTGATGAACAAAACACACCTAGAGATATTGAAAGGAGTACAGTTCAGACTGATAAACCTCAGAGGAGGGGGGTGGTGGGGAAATGGATGAGATAAGCCGAAGAACTTATGTGTATGTATGCATAACCAATGGACACGACAACAGTGCTGGGGGGATAGGGAGGAGGGAGTCTAGGGGGGAAAAGAAGAAACATCTGTAACAAAAATAAATTAATAACAATTGGAAAAAAAAGAGGGAACATCTGTAATATTTTCAACAATAAAAAAATAATAATAATCAAAACCATAAGGCTCCTCAAAGGAAACATAGGCAGTAAAATGTCTGACATTTCTATAGCAGTGTTTTGGGTTTTTTTTAATATAGCTCCTTGGGCAAAGGAAAGAAAAGAAAAAAATACATCAAAGGAAAAAGGTTTTTGCAGAGCAAAAGAAACCATCAAAAATGAAAAGACAACTTACTGTGTGAGTGAGAGAAGATACTTACCAATGATACATTCTACATAGAATTCAGGAGACAGTTCCCATATAAATAAAGTCACACTTGATCCCAAAGCCTGAGCAGACTTTTCCAGGTGTAAAAGGAGGAATGGCAGTTTAGGCAAAGGGACAGCATTGTTTCATGAAAGGGTATGGAACACTGATTGAAGAATGAGACATGAATATTCTAGAATGGAGTCACACGAGTGGCTCTGTCAGGTGCATGTGAGAAAATCAGGTCAGAGAGGTAATTTATGTTTTCACAAATTTTGTTGAATATTCTGCTAGAGCTTTATTTACTTTAAAGCTTTTATTTACTTTTAAAGCTTTTAGTTTAGTGGATTTTCTCATTCTGTTTCATCAGTTCCTGCTCTTATCTTACTTTTTCTTTTTCCCTCCTTTCAATAGTATTTATATGTAGTTCTTTTTCTAGCTTCTTGAGATGAAATTTTGAATGATTAATTTTAACCTTTCTTTCCGTTCTAGTGTATATATTTATACATGTCTCTGTAGACACTGATTTCACAATGCTTTAGTTGCATCCCACAAGTTTAAATACGTTGTATCTTCATTATGATTCAGTGTAAAAACTAATTCTCATTTTGATTTCTTTTTTTCAGATATGTTTTTATTGATTTTTTTTTAGAGAGAGAAATAGAAACATCTATGTGAGACACATCCAGCTGCTGCCTCCTGCACGCCCCCTACTGGGGATGGAGCCTGAAACCCTAGGCATGTGCCCTGACCAGGAATCAAACTGGGACCTCTCAGTTCATGGGACCATGCTCAATCCACAGAGCCACACTGGCCAGGCTCATTTTGATTTCTTAATTATCCATGTATGACTCAGAGATGTGTTATTTAATTTCCAGACAATGAGGCTTTTCTTGTTATTTTATTACTGACTTCTAAGTTAATTGCATTGTGATCAGAGAATATACTCTAAGCTATTCCAATCTTTTGAAATTTCTAGAGATTCTTTATAGACCATCAGGTAATTGATTTTGTTAACTATTCCATGTGAGCTTAAATTCTGTTACTGCTGATTGCATGTTTGTGGTCCATCAAGAGTCTGACTTGCTGCTCCAGAGCCACAAACGGCAAAGGCCTTCCAGGTTCTTTCTCCCCTGCAGAGTCTGCACACAGGCCAACTCTGACCCTCAGCTCAAGCCTGAATGAGCAATTCCTCTGCAGGAAAAATACTTGGTGATACAAAGTGCAATTGTATACCATTTTCCTCTTTGTAATTCAATTTCACCTCGTCTTTGTTAATTGCATAGATTTCTGAAACTTTAAACACT
Organism: Molossus molossus; assembly: GCF_014108415.1. Classification (NCBI taxonomy): domain Eukaryota; kingdom Metazoa; phylum Chordata; class Mammalia; order Chiroptera; family Molossidae; genus Molossus; species Molossus molossus. The sequence goes on from NW_023425401.1 coordinate 88,027,608, forward strand.
ATAATTTTTGTAACATATCCACCTTTTTTACATTACTACAATGGGAACATTGGCCTACTGTGACCTGCTACATTCTGGAACACAAAATCAAGAATCTTTATTTATTTGTGAAAATAAGTAGAGATTATTTTTTTTTTTTAAAGGGAATCAATCCAATAAACTTTTGCAATCGAAAGAATAGAGCCATGATTTACTTTGGCAAATATTTATCAATTATCTGTTGCTCTAAGTACCATATAAAGTGCTGTGGAATTAACAATGAGTTAGACAGTCCTGAGACTGATACTGTTGTCATTAACCCAGTTATTCATTAATAACAGGAAAGGAAGAAAGGGAAAGCCAGGTAATACAGGCATGCCATTTGTACAGCTTTGCCAAGAATGTTTCTCCAATTATGTTCCCCACAGATCGATGAGGGAAACATACTGCACAGGGGCAGTTTAGACACTTGCCCAATAAAGTCTGGATGATGAGAGAAGATACTTGTCTGTCAATCACACCTGGGAATGGGCCATTGGCCAGAATGGGCGTGGCCACTGCAAGCATGAGAAGATTTGGTATTTTAACTCCTGAACAAAGAGATTCTTCTCTCTTGGCTGTCTTGCTTTCTCGTGGCTGATGCCTGACACCAGGTGTGCGGGACTCTCGCACTCTGCACTGCCCCACATGGTCCACAACCATGTGAATGCCCCACAGAATGAACTAATGGACTGATGCTATGCTGGACTCAACTCCACTATGGAATGGAAACTCTGGACACTGGCTTTACTTTTAGCTCTGCTGAATTCCCAGCTACCCCTCTTCCAGGAATGATTTAAGGGAACAGGGACTTTGACTACACAAAAATTAAAACCACTCATTCTTCTATTCAAGTCTTAGAAAATTCTTTTTCTCAAGACATTGTAAGAACCCAATTCCTACTAACAACAGAGAAAGGCAATTCATGCAATTCTCCGACAACAGGACCAGATGAATTTATAGTGCACAGAGGAGTCAGATATGAAAACCGATAAACTGCAATGCAATTTAGCACATGTTGCAATAAGGAGATGAAACTATCTCGTGAACTCAGAGGGAGCAAAGGCTTCCTGCCCGTAGGATTCAGGAGAGAGTTCCCATATAAATAAAGTCACACTTGATCCCAAAGCCTGAGCAGACTTTTCCAGGCGTACAAGGAGGAATGACAGTTTAGGCAAAGGGACAGCATTGTTTTATGAAAGGGTATGGAACACTGATTGAAGAATGAGACATGAATATTCTAGAATGGAGGCACACGAGTGGCTCTGTCAGGTGCATGTGTGAAAATCAGGTCAGAGAGGTAGGCCTGGCCCGCATTAGGAGTAGTACTGAATGCCAAGCCAGAGGCTTTAGTGTTTATCCTGAAGGCTACACCTAACAGAGATGTTCAAACAAAAGAAAATAACACAATTAGATAAATTATTTAAGAAACAAGAGTTCTGGCAGCAGAGGGAAGGCAGAATCAAGTTAAGGACCTAAGAAGAAAAAAGGAAATGTGTTCAGGGCACTCAATGAGGAATTTTTCTAGGATATTATTTATAGATTAATAATGGAATTTGATATACTTAAACCATGAAAATGACAGCTAAAAATCACCCTCTGAAATCTATTACTAGAGACTGCAATTGGCCAAAAGAAAGCTAACCTCACTCTTTGTTCACTGATCCGTGTTTTGATGTCAATGGGTCTTCCTCCAAATGGGGTTGTTTGTTTTGTAGTATGACTGCAGTTTTCTTGAAGATCCTGACAGAAATTTGAAAAGCATCCTTTTAGGCCTCTGTTTTGTATGCACTTCTTCTTGGTATAATATAAATAAGATAAGATTAAAAGTATTTTTTTAATCTTATTTAGCCAAAACACATTATTTCATTTAATTTTTATATGTAAATTTTAAAATGGGAGAGAGGGAGACAAAAATATCAGTATGGCAGGGGGGAAGAGGAGGGTGGGGAGGGTGAGAAGCGGTGATGCCACTTAGTCTGACCTTTCGTCTTGTGCATTTGAAATATCCTGCTCACAGAGCTTCTGGGAGATAGCTCCTTCCTCAGTATAATGGGATAACATCTACCCTGCCTAGCTTTAAAACACTGGCGATGCAAAACATTAGTACACAAAAATGATAACTAGAAATCCTTGTTCAGACTTTAGCCTTCTTGCCATTTTATTTTATATTTTTCTTCACATCGAATAAAGATTGTAAACTGATTACGTGATTTCCCGCAGATAGTTACCTCCTGTGACTGAAAGAGTTTGGCTGAAGTGAGAATAGATGCAAACGAAGAATCTCGTGGAGCTTCAGAGGCCCCGGATTGCATTTGATAAATATTCTTTTCCTTTATTTATTTTTGCTACGAAGCTATTACTACATCCCATACTGTGATTTAGCTGTTTATTACCACACCCCATACTGTTGGAACCATTTCAACCTGTCTCTTTCCTATGAAGTAAATGCTTGGATGGTAGCTAGCTTGGAACCATTGGAAAATAATAACTAAATTGTTATGGTAATTTATAATTTGCAAATCCCTTGAACATTTATTATTTACCCTGTGAGGCTGTCCTCATTTCGCTGAAGAGAAAACCAAGAGCCTAGAATATTAAAAAAAATAATAACAACAACAAAAATAATTCATTCAGTGCCACCCAAGTCATACCCACAGTGTTGGAAGAAAGAAACTTTGTTGCCAGATTCAGCATTCTTTCCCTATACTGCTTCTTCTCGGGTTTTTTTGGTCAGTTCCCTGGTACCCAATCAACCTGAAAACCAAGCTAGACACCCAAGATGTTCCTAGTTTTGATAGATTGAACTATTATTGTATGATTTCAATCCTCTCACAACGAGAGGGAATCTTATGCTAACTTGGTGTACATTTATATTCAGCAGTTGCTGAATGCTGTAAATAGCAGTAACAGTTCACGTTCTCTAATCTCTGGGTCAAACTCATATATACACGTCATTTCTTTTGTACTCAAGCTCTGAGGTTATTTCATCACCAAAAAAAAGTACAGTTTAGAAATGGAATAAACTGTCAGGTGTCTGAAGAGCCACGCTCGCTGACATGAGTAGCACCTGCAGCTGTGTGGCCAGGCCGGGGAGGTCGTGTGACCACAACCACATGAAAGTATTCCAAGTTCTTTCCAAATGCTTTCATGTTCACTTGTTTCGTGACCCTAAAGTTTACGCTCTTGCTTTCGTTTCAAAATGAACCATATTCTCTTGGCCCATCTTAATGCAGTGTTGCCATGTATTCTAAGAATGTCTATTTTTCTCTCAGACAGAAACATGAAACCCATAAATTAACTTTTTCAATGTTCCTAAAACTTCCAGTTGGATAAAAATCACCTTGTTCTCTAATGTCTAAGGAAAAAGGGACTCGAATCCTGATCTCATAAATGGTAGAAAACTCACAGTATACATAAAACATACCCAAAAAGTCATAATTATCAATAGCTCCAAGTTTTTATTTCCATTCAGTTCTCAGTCTCTATATGTAACAAACTTTTCTGAGGTTTTGGGGCCCCGTGGGAGTTTATATTCCAAACACTATAGCCAATATTTTTGAGGTATAATTATATTACATTAATTTCAGGTATATAACATATTGATTTGATATTTGTATACAGTGCATGGTAATCTCCACAATAAGTCAAGTTAATATGCATCACCATTTATAGTCACAGGATTTTTTCTTGTGATGAGAACTTTTAAGATCTACACTCTTAGCAACTTTCAAATATGCAGTACAGCATTATTAACTATAGTCATGCTGTGCTTTATATACCCTAACTTATTGATTTCATAGCTGGAAGTTTGTACCTTTGAACTCCCTTTACCCATTCTGCCCACCCCCACCCTCTGTCTCCCATCCATTATCTGTATCTATGAGCTTGGATGTTTTGTTTGTTTTTTAAGATTCGACACATAGATAAACAAATAATTCTACACAGAAGTGAGCAAATAATCTCACATATAAGCAAATAATTTTACATTGAATATTAGATTGTACTTACATAAAATTTATTAAACACTTGCCTCTTTATTTTTCCTGATAATTTTTTAAATTGGAATCATACTGTTGGAACTCCCTTCTCTATTTCTTTTGACCTCCTTAATTCTTTCGCTCACTAGTTCCCCAAATACATATTTAAATTTCATAGAGGAAAGTTTAATTATCTTTTTATTTTACTTCTTTCCTATATGGGCTGAGATCTGAGTGCTGATTTTATAAGCTAAATAGTTGGTAGATTTTTTTCAGATGCCTCCCATTGACCCAAGCCCTTGTGTAATCCTCTCCCATGAGCATAGTAAAGACTTGACTCTAACCACTAGAATGCGTCCATGGGACATCACTCCCCGTGATAATGTTACCTTATTACGGCAAGGCCAAGATATTTTGCAGATGTAAATGAGGTCCCCATTAAGTTCATAAAAAGGGAAATCATCTTAGGTGAGCCTGACTTAATTAGGCAAAACCTTTATAAGAGGGTTTAGAAGTCAGAGACTTTCTGTTTTCTGAACTTAGAGAAGTAAGCCACCTCAAATTTTACAGATCCAGTAAAATGAACTCTGCCAACAAACATGTGAGTTTTAATGAGGATCTCAGATGAGACCCCTGCCCCAGCTATCACCTGGACTTCAACCTGTGAGCCCCAAAACAGAGGACTTGGTTAAGTTGTGTCTGTGCTCATGACCCACAAAGAATGAGGTAATAAATGAATGTTGTTTTAAGCTGCTAAATTTGTGATGATCTGTTGCACAGCAAATGACATAATACAATGTCATTTTATAACTCTATAGGGATCTTAAACTATTTCTTTTTCTTAGCACAATAGTTACAATTTTTTTAAAATTGTTTTGTTTGGAATTCCTGGCGGTGGAGCAGAATTAATGAAAATCAATCAGATTGGTCATAAAATGAAACACAGTTGAACATACTGGAGGGATAAAAATAATCAGCCAGTTTGCAGAAACTTTTATGATCATTTCAATATGAGAATTGCTAAGAAATAAAGAATGGTTGGAGAACTGATCTCCATCCAAATAAATTAATAGTTGGCATTTTCCATTGAAATACAAATACACACAAACCAAAATAATTAGACTGTCCTTTCCTTTATCATGACATAATCCTCATGTATAAAAAAAAAGCTGCAATAATGTCAAGATATTTGATCTAAGAAGTTTCTTAATAATGGTAATGGATTGTGTTTAGCATTTAGTCCCACTGACCTACAGGTCCCACTACATGACTAATGACAGTCACCTCTAAGGTAAGAAAACTGTTATTTCTAGCCTCAGAATAGAAGGTAATAAACCTACATCTGGGCCAAATAAGAGAATTTAGTCTGTTTAGAAGTATTAAAAATCCAGAATTAACTTACAGACCCTTGTTACCTAGGAAAATGCTCATCCTATAGCTATGAAATCTGTCCTTAGACATATGAAATACCCATTCTTAATTTTAATCATGTCTTAGGGTTGTCAGATCTAAATTTGAATTTCATAAACACCTATTTTGTTAGTATAAGTTAGTATAAATATATTCCATACAATGGATCTCAGATTATATATTTTAAATAAGTATCCTGAGTGATTCTTTATAACTTTAAAATCTGAGAAAAAAATGCACTTTATATGAAGTCTTGTGCTCAGCTCTGGGTATATAGAGATAAGCTAAGATAGTCTATCCCCTAGAGCTTCTCACTGATAAGTGTGGGGTGTGGGGACATAGAAAAACAACTACCTGATCCAATTTCCTTATTTTCATTATCAGAGTTTTATGGGATGGTCTTGCTGTCTGTGACCTTACTCAGATTTTAGAAATTTGATGTTTTTTAAATACTTCAAGTTTACCTAGTGCCAAGCAATTATCAATGGAGCATCTATTTCTTTGTTGTTTTCAAAATATCCTAGTTACTCTGTCCTACTTTCTCTAACTTGGTTCTTATTAAAGATGAAAATCTCCCCTAGAAAGGAACATGCTCAAAATGTTCTTAACAAGAGATTTTGAGTTATTTGACCTGTCAGAAACAAGGATTTCAAAGGGTGACAGTTAAGTTCATCCAATTCCCACACAACTGCAGTGTCATCAGAATTCAGTACTACTGTCTTCAGACTAAGAGCAGAAATCATTATACATAAAACATAATAAAATTATTTCTGTTTGTTTGGAACTCATTCTTTGCTTTGAGACTTCATGTCTTTATTAGGAATGATAGCATCAGAGAAGATTTATAATACAATTCCCCTCACTTTCATTTCCCCTTACCCTAATGTGTTTTTTCTCTCTAGCAATTATTAGCTTGTAACATACTATATCATTTACTTGTCAATGATTTTTAAATTAATTTATTTTTGTTACAGATATTTCTCCTTTTCCCCCCACTGATTCCCCCTCCTCTCCCTCCCCTTGTCAATGATTTTTATTGCTTATTTTCTATCTGTCCCCACAAGACTATCACCTCCACAGAAGCAGAGATTTTTTAACAGTTCTGTGCCCTGACACTTCTTCAGTGGAAGAGAGCTAAGAGACATATAGGAGGTGCTTGTTACATTTGTTGAATGGGTTGGTTAACTGATTAAATAATAATTTATTTATTCAACCGCTCTTCGTCCTAACCCATCTCCAAGAGATGAGGTCACTCAAGCATTGCTGTGCTGGTTTTTGTCCAGTATGCTAGAAAGCATTTTTATAAGGATAAGATAATGCTTACCTTTGTATAAGGAAAGGAACAAGCAACAAGGGTTCCTCCTTTTGACCTCTTTAACAGGTGTAGGGCTCAGTCTGTGCTGATTCCCTCCTATCCTCTCACTGGAGATCCTCTGACCAGTGACCAAACTCTGAAAGTGTTGTTGGCCCAGGTTAAAATGAATAGTAAAGAAGGAACACAGCAAAGCTCCGTGGCCCACACTGGGAGTAAGTAAGGTCCTAACATTGCCCTTATTAAAATCTGTCTGAGAGAATATGGTGTTTTGTGTAATTTCTTTTAATTCTACAGGACTTCAGAAGCTTCATACATAGTCAAAATAGAATCCATTTAAAGTATTTTTTCATATTACAGACCACATTACATTCATTGATAAAGCTTAAAATATCACTGTAGGGGGGGGGAAACTATAATTTGGATCTCTTTCCACAGTAAATCTTTTTTTTTGAAGCATATTTCTTATCCGGCTTCTCTTAGATCATTCTCCTCGCTATGTAGGGAAAATGTGTTTTGGAGGCCAAGGGGTAAAGAGGATAAATAAGAAAAATATAGGTCCAAAATGGCAGCGAAGTGAATGGAGCAACACAGACCGTCTCCCAGGACAAAACTGGATTTACAACGAAAATAAAGGCAAATCGTCAGGAAAGGGGCAACCGAAAGACACCTTGGAGGATCACATAACCAGAAACACCCATCATCCTGGTAGGCTTATGAGGACGCGAGAGGGGGCCGGGAGCACACGGTTCACAGCGGCCTGGGCGGAGACCAGGGAACTCGGCGGGAAGTTACTGCTACCGGCTCCCTTGCCACCCTGCATGGGCCCTGGGAACTCTGTAGCCTGCTAAGCCCTCGGCTGGTGCCGCACAGACTCGCGGGGACCAGGGGACTGTGCTGGACGCTACTGCCACCTCTGCAGTGTCCCGCTACCGCGGCTCAGTCCTGGGGCTTCTGCTGAGTGCAATGCCCTTGGCTGGAGCCCCAGCCGGGCCTCCCGTGGCTGGAAGCGGCGCCCTCGGGTTAAAAGTCCCAGGCGGCTCCACGACGCAGAGTCCGGACAGAGGCTAAATTGGCAGCAGCCACTCACCTTGGGCTCTGGCAGAGGGAAGGCAGACTGGACTGGAACTGTGTGGGGACACTCGGGTTTTGGAGGGCGCTAAGAGCTTTCGCTGAGTGTAGCCACACAGGACTGTGGTCATTTTACTCCTTCCAAGGGCCCTGGGGAGAGGCGGCGGCCCCTCCCTCAGAGATTCAACCCCACCTGGTGGCAATTGAAATGCTAATTGAGGCCCATTAACAACCAACAGCTGCCTCACTCTCAGGAAATCCTCTTACACTGAGCACCTGAGGAAGTTTTTCAGGCAACTCAGAAACCAAGGGTCTGCAGGTGACCTCTACTAATAGCCTGCAGGCAAAAAAAAAAAGCTAGAGGATAACTACCATTCCCTGGGCTAGCAACACTAACCAGAAAATCTAAGACTTGACAGTGGTGTTTAAAGTGCGTCCTCTCTTGCGCATCCAAACCCAGGAGAGGGAGCCACAAACAGCAGAACACCAACACCCACTGGGAAAATTTGGCAGACTCCAAAGCCCACTGTGATAGCCAAAATGGTGAAAAACAGAAACAAAAGCCAAATGAAAGAACAAGAGACCTCTACGGAAGATGAGATAAATGAGGTGCAGTTAAGCAAGTTAACAGAAATAGAATTTAGAGCCATGATGTTGCGGAAGCTCAACAGCATGTGTAAGGACATGAGCACCATGAGTAAAGACATAGAAATGTTGAAAATCAACCAGTTGGAAATTAAAAACCAACAGGAAGAAATGAAGAATGACATATCAGAAATGAAAAACACACTGGAAGGTCTAAAAAGCAGAGTAGGGGAAGCTGAGGACCGGATCAGTGAATTAGAAGACAGGCTAGAAGAAATCAACCAATCAGAAAACCAAAAGGAAAAAACGATTAAAAAACAGGAAGACAGCTTAAGAGAACTGTGGGACAACTGGAAACGGAATAATATTCACATCATAGGAGTCCCTGAAGAAGAAGAAAATAAGCAAGGGTTAGAGAATATATTCAAAGAAATAGGGACAGAAAACTTCCCTAATTTGGTGAAGGAAGAAGGCATTCAAGTTCAAGAAGCACAGAGAGCCCCAAGTAAGAAGAACCCAAACAGGCCCACACCAAGACACCTGATATACAAACTGTAAAAAATTAAAGACAAAGAGAGAATCCTAAAAGCAGCAAGAGATAAGCAACAGGTTACCTACAAAGGAAACCCCATAAGGCTCTCAGCTGACTTCTCACAAGAAACACTACAGGCCAGAAGGGAATGGCATGAAGTAATCAAGGTCATGAAAAACAAGGATCTGAATCCAAGACTACTCTACCCAGCAAGGCTATCATTCAAAATAGAAGGTTAAATAAAGAGCTTCCCAGACAAAAAAAAAGGCTAAGGGAATACATTAGCACCAAACCAGCACTGCAAGAAATGTTAAAAAGGACTGCTGTAATTACCAGGAGAAATGGGAAGGAAAATAGAACCACACTAAACAAAAATGGCAATAAATAAGTACATATCAATAATCACCTTAAATGTAAATGGACTGAATGCTCCCATAAAAAGACACAGAGTAGCTGATTGGATAAGAAAGCATGACTCATCTATATGTTGTTCACAAGAGACCCACCTCACAACAAAAGACTCACATAGATTGAAAATGAAGGGATGGAAAAAAATCTTTCAAGCAAATGGAAAAGAAAAAAAAGCTGGGGTAGCAATACTTATATCTGATAAAATAGATTTCAGAATGAAGGCCATAATTAGAGACAAAGAAGGCCACTACGTAATATTGAAAGGTTCTATCCAACAGGAAGATATATGCACCCAATATAGGAGCACCAAAATATATTAAAATCTTCTGGAGGACTTCAAAGGAGAAATTGATAGCAATACAATCATAACAGGGGACTTCAACACCCCGCTGACATCACTGGATATATCCTCTAGACAAAAAATTAGCAAGGAAACAAAGACTCTAAATGAAGCACTAGACCAAATGGATTTAATAGATATCTACAGAGAATTACACCCCAAAACTACAGAATTCACATTCTTCTCAAGTGCACATGGAACATTCTCAAACATAGACCACATGTTAGGGCACAAACTAAGTCTCTACAAGTTCAAGAAGATTGAAATTATATCAAGCATCTTCTCAGATCACAATGGCATGAAACTAGAAAGCAATTGCAAGAAGAACATACAAAGAAATTTGAACACATGGAAGCTAAAGCATGTTATTAAACAATGAATGGGTCACCGAGGAGATCAAGGAAGAAATCAAAAACTTCCTGGAAACCAATGAAAATGAACACACAACAACACAAAATCTATGGGATGCAGTGAAAGCAGTTCTGAGAGGGAAGTTCATAGCACTACAGGCCTACCTCAAAAAAGAAGAAAAATCTCTAATAGACTATCTAACCTCACGACTTAAAGAACTAGAGAGCAAACAAAAAGAAAACCCCAGAGCAAGTAGAAGGAAGGAAATAGTAAGGATCAGAGCAGAAATAAATGACATAGAGACCAAAAAAACAATTCAAAGTATCAATAAAACAAAGAGCTGATTTTTCAAAAGGATAAACAAGATTGATGAACACTTAGCTAGACTCACCAAGAAACAAAGAGAGAACCCAAATACACAAAATCAGAAATGAAAGAGAAGAGGTAACAACTGACACCACAGAAATATAAAAGATCGTTAACAACTACCATGAACAATTATATGGCAACAAATTCGACAATCTAAGCAAAATGGACAAATTTCTAGAAACACATAGTCTCCCAAAACTGGATCAGGAAGAGATAGAAAACTTGAACAGACCAATAACAACAGAAGAAATTGAAGATGTAATCAAGACTCTCCCAGCAAACAAAAGCCCAGGCCCGGATGGCTTCACGGGGGAGTTTTACCGAACATTCAAAGAAGAACTAATCCCCATTCTCTTGAAACTGTTTCAAAAAATTCAAGAAGAAGGAAGACTTCCAAACTTGTTTTATGAAGCCAGCATAATTCTAATTCCAAAACCAGAAAAAGACACAACAAAGAAAGAAAACTACAGACCAATATCCCTGATGAATATAGATGCCAAAACCCTGAACAAAATACTAGCAAATCGGATCCAGCAATACACCAAAAAAATTATCCACCATGACCAAGTGGGATTCATCCCAGGGATGCAAGACTGGTACAATATTCACAAATCCATAAATGTGATATACCACATAAATAAAATGAAGAATAAAAACCACATGATAATATCAATAGATGCTGAAAAAGCCTTCGACAAAATCCAGCATCCATTTCTGATAAAAACGCTCAGCAGTGTGGGAATAGAGGGATCACATCTAGACATAATAAAGGCCATATATGAAAGACCTACAGCCAACATCATACTCAATGGGCAAAAACTAAAAGCATTTCCCTTAAGAACAGGAACAAGGCAAGGATGCCCACTTTCGCAACTCCTATTTAACAAAGTGCTGGAAGTCTTAGCCACAGCAATCAGACAGGAAGAAAAAATAAAAGGGATCCAAATTGGAAAGGAGGAAGTGAAATTGTCATTGTTTGCAGATGACATGATACTGTACATAGAAAACCCCAAAGACTCCATCAAAAGTTTACTAGACTTAATAATGAATTTGGCAAAGTAGCAGGATACAAAATTAACGTCAAGAAATCAATGGCATTCTTATACACCAATGATGAACCCACAGAAAGAGAAACTAAGAAAACAATCACATTTACCATTGCAGCAAAAAAATTAAGATACCTAGGAATAAACTTAACCAAAGAAATAAAGGACCTATTTGCAGAAAACTACAGGTCATTGAAAAAAGAAATAGAGGAAGATATAAAAAAGTGGAAGCACATACCCTGTTCATGGATTGGGAGAATTAACATCATTAAAATGTCCATATTACCCAAAGCAATCTATAGATTCAACGCAATCCCCATCAAAATACCTACGGCATACTTCACAGAATTAGAACAGTTACTTCAAAAGTTCATATGGAACCAAAAAAGGCCTCAAATAGCCACAGCAATCTTGAAAAGGAAGAACAAAGTTGGAGGGATCACACTACCAGATTTCAGGTTATACTACAAAGCCACTATAATCAAAACAGCCTGGTACTGACACAAGAACAGGTATATAGACCAGTGGAACAGAACAGAGAACCCAGAAATGGACCCAAGGCAATATGCTCAATTAATATTTGACAAAGGTGGCAAAAGTATACAGTGGAGTAAGGACAGCCTCTTTAATAAATGGTGCTGGGAAAATTGGACAGCTACTTGCAGAAAAATGAAACTAGACCATCAACTTACACCCTACACGAGAATAAAGTCTAAATGGATAAAAGACTTAAATGTATCTCATGAATCCATAAAAATCCTAGAAGAGACTGTAGGCAACAAAATTTCAGACATCATATGCAGCAGAATTTTTACTGACACATCACCTAAGGCAATAGAAACAAAGGAGAAAATGAACACATGGGACTACATCCAACTCAAAAGCTTCTGCACAGCAAAAGATACAATCATCAAAACGGAAAGGCTACCCACTGTACTGGAGAGCATAATTGCCAATGATATATGAGATAAGGGGTTAATTTTTGATACATATAGAGTGCTCATACAACTCCACAGAAGGAAGACAAAGAATCCAACTAAAAAATTGGCAGAGGAACTAAATAGATACCTCTCCAAACAGGACATACAAATGGCTAAGAAACATATAAAGAAATGCACAACATCACTAATCATCAGAGAGATGCAAATTAAAACAACAATGAGGTATCACCTCACACCTGTCAGAATGGCCGCCATCAACAAATCATCAAACAACAAGTGTTGGCAAGGGTGTGGAGAAAAGAGGACTCTAGTGCACTGCTGGTGGGAATGCAGACTGGTGCAGCCACTATGGAAAACAATATGGTGTTACTTCAAAAAATTAAAAATTGAACTTCCATTTGACCCAGTGATCCCACTTCTAGGAATATACCCTAAGAAGCCTAAAACACCAATCAGAAAGAATATATGTACCCCCATGTTTGTAGCAGCACTATTTACAATTGCTAAGATCTGGAAACAGCCCAAGTGTCCATCAGTAGACGAATGGATCAAAAAGCTGTGGTACATATACACAATGGAGTACTATGCAGCTGTAAGAAAGAAAGATCTCTTATCCTTTGAGACTACATGGAGGGACTTTGAAAGTATCATCCTAAGTGAAACAAGCCAAACAGAGAAAGACAAGTTTCATATGATCTCACTTATTTGTGGAATATAATGAACATAACAGTCTGAGGAATAGGGAAGTCCCAGAGACGCGGAAGCAGGGTACAGACTGACAATCCCCTAAAGAGGGGGGTCGTGGGGGAGAGATAAACCACAGAACTTATATGCATGTATGCATGAACAGTGGACATGGACAACAATCTGGGGAAAGGGCAGGGAGTGAGGGGGAGGGGAAATCAGTGGGGGGAAAAGGAGAAACATCTGTAACAAAAATTAATTAATAAAAGAAAATAAAGAAAAATAAAAAATAAAATAAAATAAAAAATGAGTGTCAATTGCAATGGAGTACTATGCAGCTGTAAGAAAGAAAGATCTCTTATCCTTTGAGACGACATGGGGGGGACCTAGAAAGTAGTATCCTAAGTGAAACAAACCAAACAGAAAAAGACAAGTATCATATAATCTCACTTATTTGTGGAATATAATGAACATAACAGTCTGAGGAATGGGGTAGTCCCAGAGACGTGGAAGTGGGGTACAGACTGACATCCCCAGAAGTGGGGGTGGTGGGGGAGATATAAATCACAGAACTTATGTGCATGTGTGCATGAACAATGAACATGGACAACAAATCTGGGGACAGGGCGGGGAGGGAGGGGGGGAATCAGTGGGGGGAAAAGGAGAAACATCTGTAACAAAAATAAATTAATTAAAAAGAAAAGAAAGGAAAAATATAAAGAAACTGGACAATATGCAAAGTGAGCCCTAGATAATTAGTCAGCAGTACATAACCTAACTTAGCACATTTTCTTTACTTTTTCTTCAGTCATATGTACAAAATTAAACACCACACCGAAATCACCGCCCTAATGGCTCTCCAGCTGTGAGAAAGTGAATGAGCACTGGATTTAGAGGGGAAGGCAACTTGAATTCCAGCTCTTCTCTTGACTAGCTATGTTACATCTGCAAATTATTTAAATTCTATGAGTCTCAGTTTTCTCCTTTGTAAAACTGTTAGGGCAATGTCTACTAGACGTAGTTTCTGGCAAAGCTCCCAGCATGATATGTGGGATGTACTGGCTTCCTCCACCTGCACCCTGGATCCCAACCCCAGTTGTCTCTCAAGGACTTGGCTCCAGCAAATCTTTCTCTCCACAAGCATTCTTTTGTATCATTCCATCAGTATACAAACATACTTTCCAATTTACTTTCTTAAAACACATATTTGATTCCGGGTTCCTCTAACTACCACTCAATTTCTCTCATTTCTTTCAGAGTAATACTACTCCAAATTTATAGTCTCTTTCCATTCTTCCTTATGCTTTACATACAAGCAGGCTGTCTCTCCACCACTTCTCCGACCCCATTTCTGTTGATGTCACTCCTCCTCATCCATTCCAGGACTATAAACACATCCACACACTAATGACTCCCAAATTCACATCTCTGATCAAGGCTGCCCTGTTGACCTGGCCACTGTGGCTTAGTTGGTGAGTGTTGCCCCATGCACTGAAAGGTGACTGGTCCGATTCCCAGTCAGGGAACATATGCAGGTTGTGGATTTGATCCCTAGTCAGGGTACATGCTGGAGGCAACCAATAGATGTTTCTCTTTCACATTAATGTTTCTCTCTCTCTCTCTCTCTCTCTCTCTCTCTCTCTCTCTCTCTCTCTCTCTCCCCCCTCCCTGTTAACCTCATGATTCATAGACTCAACTTCCTACTTGATTTCCCTTCTTAGACATCTAACTAGCTTCTCTAAACTTAATCTTTCTAAAATGAGATTCTAATCTTCACAAACCTGCTCTCTCATTAGTTTTCCCTCTCAATGGCAATTCAATCTTTTCATTTTCTCAGTTCAAAAACCTTATTATCCTTGATTCCTCTCTTTGGCCCACTCTCCATCAGCAAGCCACATATTGGTTTTAATTCAAAGTATATCCATATACTGACCAATTCTTATTACTATCACTGCTTTTGCCCTAGTCTAAGTCACCATCATCTCTTGCCTAACTAGTCTCCCTGATTCTACCTTGTCCTGCTACAGTCTGTTTTCAAGATTATAGCACAGTGATCCTGCCTAAGATGTAGGTCTGATTATGTCATTTCCAGGCTCAAAACCTCTAGTGCTTCCCATCTCACTCAGAGTGAAAGTCTAAATTCTTACAACAAGGCCTTATATAATCTAGCTTTATCTCTCTGACTTCATCTGCTATTCTCTCACCCTTGCAAAGTCACTCCAGTCACAACTGCCCCTTTGCTGTTCTGGGAGTATTCCAGGCATATGCCTGCCTCAGGGCCTTTGCACTTCCTATTCACTTAGACTGAATGCTCCCCACTCAGATAGTCTTGCTTCACACTTGCACTCTCTTATAGACTTTGTTCACATGTGTTCTTTTCATGAGCTCTTTCCTGGCTCAACTCTTTGACATTGTAAACCCCAATGCCCAACATGCCTTGCTTTTCTATCTTTCTCTATAATACTTATTAATTCCTAAATACTATCAATTTATTTATTTATTTATTTATTTATTTATTTTTTTATTATCTTTTTTTTTTGTCTACAAGAGTGGAGGCTCCATGCAGATACTGATATATCTCTGTGTCTAGAATAGTGCATGACACATAGTAGATGTTTAATAAGTGTATGTGTAATTGTATGATTGAGCAAATCTTTTGATTTCAAAAATCTACTTATTTATAAGCTCATAAAACTCATAAAAAAATAAAATAGCGGTTGAAAAAAATGAGTCAAAACTGGTTAGCAACTGACTTACACTTTTTATTTCAAGTAGAAAACCTTTGTGTTTAGAGTCTTTGTGTGTCATTATATCCTATAAAAAAATGAGGAACAATAAAGGAAAACAAATGCTTCTCTAGCAGACTCGATCACTAAGACCTTTGGTTAGATCACTAAGATCTTGGTTAGATCATGAAGCCCTGAATATTTTTCCTCTTTGATCTCTACATTTTGCATAACTCAATTTCTGGTTCGCTTTTTTTTTTTTGGAGTAGGTTAAAATCCAATGTAATATTGATAATGTTATAATAACCTGGTTATTATTTAATGGGAAAGGAGCAAAGGGGAGACTAACATGGTATAGACATGCCATTTGTACAGCTTTGCCAAGAAGCTACAGTTCAGACAAGGCCCAATAAGGTCTGGTGACATGGGAAGGTGCTTACCTGTCAATTACACCTGGAACAGGTAATTGACCAGAATGAGTATGGCCACTAAAAGGACGTGAAATCAGATACATAAACTCTTAAACAAATAAAGTGCCCCCTGTTGGCCCTTGTTCTCTTGGGTCTCTCCCTTGCTTACCCAAGCTCCTGGGACTCCTGTTTGCAGGGACAGTGCTCCCCTGCATTCACCCACTTGGCTCACTGCCATGTGGGACCCACACAATGGACTGATGGACTGATTCTAGCCTGATGCTATGCCAGACTCAATTCTATAATGGAATGAAAACTTTGGACACTGGCTTTGCTTCTAGTTCTACTAAAGCCCCAGCTACACCTTTTTCAGAATTGGCTTATGGAAAATGGGACATTGGCAACCAAGAAATGTAACTCTATGAAAATAAAGCCTTTACCACATCTCATCCTTCCATGGGGGACTCGGGAAATGCTTATTCCAGTGGCGCCCCAATAACCTCACTTCTGCCCAGCTAGTGTGGCTCAGTGGTTGAGCATCGACCCATGCACCAAGATGTCACCAGTTTGATTCTTGGTCAGGGCACATGCCCAGTTTGTGGGCCTGATCCCCGGTGGGAGGGCATGCAGGTGGCGGCCAATCAATATTCTCTCTCATGGATGTTTCTCTCTCTCTCTTCTTTCCTCTCTTTCTCTAACATCAATAAGGAAAAAAAAAATTTAAAAAAAAAGAACCTCTCTCCTACCAATGACAAAGAAATTCAATCATCCAGTAACAATATGAAGCAACCAGTAAGTATTGAAGTAACTAAAAGTACATGACAACTTGCATTGCAGGGTATTTCATAAGAAAGTTTAATATTTTCTAGTTGGAAAGAGTATAAACTATTTTTATAATTTGTATGCACATAGATTCAAAATCCAAAAAAAGTCAGGTGTCAATATTAAAGATCACAAATTGGAAATATTCAATAACTTTTCTTTTAATAAAGAGGCTTGAACTTACCTCATAAATTTCAACTTGAAAATGTATGAAATACATATGTGCATATAATCCATGTCTTAGAAAACTTCTGTATTAATCTCACTTATAATTACAAAATGGTGGGCTTTTTAAATAGACATTTTTTTAGTAGTTTTCAGATCACGGCAGAATTAAGTGAAAGGTACAAAGATTTTCCACATATCCCCTGCCCCCACACATGAATAGCCTCTCCCATTATTTAAAAAGTGTTGCTTTTTTTTATTTCTTCAGCTTTTTACTTGTTGTTAGGACAGAGTGGTAACCTCCAAACTTCTCACATGCCGTATCAGTGGTTGTAGTGGGCGTGGGTACTTCAGAAAAAGAATGTACTGTCAGAAAACAAAGTTCAACCAAGTAAATTTGAAGATCCAATTGGCTTTTGCAAGCAATGCATGCATCCTATCTAGCAACTAAAAGGCTGCTCTGAGGGGTTGTGCAAAAGAGAGAATGTTTATAGGAAGAAAGGTGTAGCAGAGGAGTCATTAGCAAAAGACAGGATTATTTTTTGACTAGGACATCTTTGTGGGGGGTGGAAAAGAGAAAGGCAAGGTTCTTATCATGCAGTTTGCCTCTTCTTCCTATGGGGATGTAGAAGGCCCACCTGGCAATTACCTCATGTATATGGACCAGAAGATTTTAGACTGCTTGGTTGGGATGACACTTCTGTGAAGGGAAAACTGCGGTTCACTCAGGAACTGCATCTAGGTGTGGAAGCATGGGCTTTGCACAAGTGATGTCACTCTGGCGTGTGGCTTTCTCTTGAATGGTACTGCTGACCCCTGAAAGTCTTGATTTTTTGAAAAGGCAAATGTCTCAGAAATGAATGGAAAGGAAATTTACAGAGGATTTCAAATTGGCTAAATAAAATTGATGCTGAGATTAATAAGAAAGACAAAACTGTGTTATTAACTAAATATGGCTGCAAAATGAAAATGATTCTGATTTTTTCAAATACATGTTCTACTTGTAAAGAGATCATTGAGCAAATTCCATGCACCCTGGAAGTTTTATGCTCCTTCCTTTGTCTCAAATACAGACTTTGTATCCCTGAGTTAGTAGGCAATTTGATAATAGCTAAGACTTTTATTTATTTATTTATTTATTTATTTATTTATTTATTTATTCATTCATTCATTTATTTATTTTAAGAAAATTTAGGCATTGCCCCTTTGTAATTTGGGAAGTACAGATTTCATTTAGGAAAAAAAAACAAACAAACATTGACAGATGAGTTTAATAAATCTTATTTAGGCACTTCAATAGAGTCACTAGCCTATTTATTAGTTCTTTATCAGTCCTTTCTTCTGGTAAAATTGCACAAAAAATGCAGAGGGAATAACAATTCTGGTATAAACTTACAAGGTACTTATTTGTTGGCTGATATTACTGAGATCAGGAAACTCAAGTTGAATCCATTAAAAATATTTACACTCTCTACATCTTACCTCATTAAGAAAAGGTTCTGAATTCTCCCAAGCATGCCCAGGGCTGACTGCTTGGAATTTTAATGCTTCTTAGTGGATCTGTTGGACTCAAAGCACCATTGGTTTTAAACGTTGCTAATGCCAAGAGCAGTAAGCAATTTCCCTGCTGTTTCTCCTGCTGTGCTTGAACAAATTTGTTTTTCTTTAACTGCTATTCACACTTAAATAGCACTCAATGTCCAGCTTGTTATCCTCATCCAAATGTGAATGGCTCTTTCCAGAGATGAGTTGGCATAGTTTTGATTAAAGATTGTTTTTACACATCCAAGAAAATAGCACAGTTAACTGGAGAAATAGAAGGTGGCCCACATGATTAATAAAGACCAATGAGTACTGACAAATGAGGCTTATTTGTTCTCTTCCTATTATTTACTGTTATTCTTCCAGCTCAGGGGCCCTGGCATCAGCAGAAACTGAAGTCTGGTGGGATTTAAGCAGCAATCAGACATTGCAGCAAAGAAATAAGATGTAAAAAATAAAGCAGAAATAAGAAAATTACCATAGAGTCCAAATACAACTTTTACAAAGAATTAAAAATGGGTACTTTACCTATGTAGATTACATATACATCTGCTTAAGAATTCAGCATGATTAAATTTCTAATGCAAATGTATTGTATTTCTTGACTAAACAAAAATGTCACATATGTCCTTAAGCAATGACAATCACATTAAATCTTATAACTATCTAAAGCCTCTTGTAATGTGTGTTTCTATCAGTGATGAATGATTGTCAGCAATTTGTGCTAATTTTTAAAACTATTTCCTGTGAAAGTCATCCATGATTTCTTTTAAAATTGTTAAATGCTTGAGATATTATTTAAATCTCTCCTTTACCACAAGCCTCTAGATCTCAAATGTTTAGGCTGGAATATAAAAACAGGCTTTGGGGGATTTCCTAACACAACATTTTGGGGAAATGAGCATTTTTCTCAGGAGTGTCCATACCATTTTCTAGGTCTTCAAAGGTGTCTCAAGGAAAAACAAAACAAAACTGTCAAGAATGTGTTTAAAATATTACATATTGCAGTACATTTATTTAAACACCTGGTCTGATCTCAAGGCAGTGAACTAGAGTGACCCTGCCTGTCTTATCAAAGAAGTTCATTATAGCAAAAATACTCAGTTCTTGTCAGTTTAAATCATTGTTGCTTTCAAAGTAAAACAGACCATATTTTACTCACTCACAATTTCTTTAAAATATTTGAAAATGTCTTAGAAGCCTAGCCAGTGTGGCTCAGTGGAGTGAGCGTCATCCCATGGACTGAGTCAGGGCATATGCTGTGGTTGAGGGCTCTATCCCCAGCAGGAGGCGTGCAGGAGGCAGCCAATCAGTGTTTCCTGCCCACATCAATGTTTCTATCTCTCTCTTCCTTCCTCTCTTTCTAAAAAAATCAATTAAAAATAATTTTAAAATTATAAAAATAAAATGTCTTAGAAGAACAGAGGCAATGGGGGTGTGGGCAAAGCTAACGCTTTAGGCTTCACCAGGGCCATCCTCAAACCCTGCCAAACTGAGTTGCATCCGCAAACCAGTTGCTCCACCAGACAAACTTTCAGCTTCCTAACCCAAAACCCTGACCTAGGGTAAGACAGCTGTGGTGTCTCACATGATAAATGTCCACTATGTATTAGCTTCAACTTCTTGTTGTTTTTTTCAATTGCCATAAAAGTGTGCAAACAATATCCTATTCTCATTTTTATTTATGCTCTCGGAAGTGATTTCTCAGGAAAGTGTGAAAGAGTCCGGGGCTGCCTCGGTTTTTCTCATACTCTTTAGAAAAGCACACGTGATAGGATTAAGGTCGATGCTTCACTAAACGTTTTTGTATCTTGGCCAAATTAGTTTTTTCAGAATACTGAAAGCAAATCAATTGGGCTTGCCTAAATTTCATTTCTACTTAATTGGGCCAGAGTTTTGCATACATTTAGTGGACTGTTATTTAACAAAACAATTTGAAAGATACTGGGTGAGTTGTCTCCCTAAATTGTTTTCCCAAACCATTTAAATAAGTAGTTTGAATTTTCCTGAAATTTCTATTTAATAAGTGAGATTCCAGGATCTGCCTGTTAATTCTAACTATAATTTACCAAGTCGTTTCCAGTTGTATACCTAAGGAAGAATAAGTTTATGTAATTGCATTCTAGAAACAACTGCACATGGAAAGAGTAGCTGTTTAATTTGGAGCTGGCTCTAAAAGCGTGGCTCAAGAATCCCTGGTAAAGGAATTATGGTAATTCTGCCCCAGGAGACCCTTCCCGGGGCACCGGCTCAGGGACACGAGGTCATTGGGGGTCCTGAGAAAAAGAGAAAGTTAGGTGGCAAAGACAAACCTCCAGTTTGTCACTATTGCTCAGGACAGTTTCACTCAGGTCCAGTCCTGTGGAAGGCTATTAAGAAGGACAATTCTCATTTTCATGATGTTTTATAACTATTGCTTATGCCTAAATTTTAATACTACATGATTCTCTAACCCATAGAGATATTTCCATAATTCTTACAAAGATTTAAAAACATGATAGAAGTCCCTGGAAATATCAAATAATAATTAAAAAAATAAAATGTTTAGCACTGGCCAGTTTGGCTCAGCGGCTAGAGCGTCAGCAGGTTTGATTCTGGTCAAGGGCATGTACCCTGGTTGCAGTTCGTCCCTGGCCCTGGTCAGGTTCATGCAGGAGGCAACCAGTCGATGTGTCTCTCTCACATCGATGTCTCTCTCTCTCCCCCTCCCTCCCACTCTATCTGAAGGTAAATGAAAAAAATATATCCTCGGGTGAAGATTTAAAAAAATGTTTTTTTAAACAGTTTTTTCAAAAATAGAAATAAGGCCCTGGCCAGTTTGGCTCAGCGGTTAGAGCATTGGCCCATGGACCCGAGAGTCCCAGGTTCGGTTCCCGCTAAGGTCACATACCTCTGTTACGTTTGTCCTCGGCCCCAGTAGGGGTTGTGTGGGTGGCAACCACTCAATGTGTCTCTCTCACATCGATGTTTCTCTCTCTCTTTTCCTCCCTCTCTCCTTCCCCCTCTACCTGAAAATAAATGCAAAAATGTCCTCGAGTGAGGATAAGAAAAAAAAAAATAGAAATAAGTATTAATGATGAGTTATTGAAAGGAATTATTTCACCTGTTGTGACAATAATCTAAGGTTGCGGTCCAATATACTTCTCCCAACTAATGCTCTATAGCTCACAAAATATGCATTTTCTTATTTATAGTTCGAATGCAATCCAATGACAAATTTTAATCTCAAGTGTTTCATATTTCCTCTGAATTTACCATAATATTTTGAATAGTGATTATTCTGAAAATTTTTTACTTACTTTTTTATTAACTGCATTTATTGACATGAAAATTGTAATGTTCCAACAATATAAATACTTAATTTTAGGGACATTTTCACAGTTATAACTGTTTCTTCAAAACATTGCCTTCTATAAATCAAGTATTTAATGTCATTTTAAAATTACATTTTAAGTTTTATAATATGAAATGCTTTATAAAGACACAACTTTTGTTCCATTACTAAAGAACACAGACTGCACAATAAATCAATTATACATAAAGTTAAATATAATGTCTGGTACTCAGCACAGGAATAAAAGTGAAATTAACCTCAGTTTTCAATATTTCCAACAGAAGATCTACTACAATTATTATACTGAACTTGATCAACAACAGTTCAATGTATTAAGTTATAGACCAGAAACAAATTAACCCAGAATTGGAGACTTTCAGAACTGCAATAACCTACCGTAAGCAGGATATAAGATCTCATAATATATGTTTAAAAGTTGACTACAACTTATGAATCACTTTAGTATTATTTTCTAATTCTCATTAAACAACTAGCCTCAGAACAGAGTGTATAAGAAAAAACAGAGGCGGGGGGTGATGAGATGACAGAATGCTTTTCTTTTCTATCTTCCTTTCTTTTTCTTTCTGTTACTGAAAAAAAAGAGAAATAAATGAGAAGGAAGGATAAAGCCCTGGTAGATTTCCAGAAGCCAAAAAACCTTGTCGAATGACACTGTCCATGGACAGAAGTCCTGAAAATGGAGTGAACAGAACAAGCAAACAAACAAACAAAAAACTTTTAAGACTACGAATGTTCAATTTTTATTTGGTATTGGCTATGTAATTGCCACCACTATGTCATCTTCTCTTCAATTTTCTCAAATCCTCAGTTACGTCTCCTGGACCCATAAGCTTTGTGAGGCTGACATTTTCGTTTAACGTAACCCACCAGCCTTTCCTGCACTCTCTCTCCCAAGCCCAGAAGGCACGTCTCCTGCGCTGCTTGGCATGGTGCAGAACAGAAACAGAAAGAGTGGCATTGAGGTATTTTAGTGAAATCTGACTCAGCCCTGGGGATAACCATAAAAAATCTAGAAGTTCTACAAAAATCTGCAGGTGTCTTGGAGAGTACGTTAGAACGTCCACATGTTGCAGAATATTTTTCTTTAATCTCAAAATATATTCAAGTAGCAGACTGATCTCAGCTAGTAGTCATGTTATGATGGTGTGCTAGGCAAAATAGTGGTCCCCAATGACACCCCTGGCCTAAGCACTGACACCTGTTAATATGTCACTTATATTGCAAAGGGTATTGAGGTTGAAGGTGCAATTGCATTTGCTTATCAGCTCACCTTGAGATGTAAAGTTTATTCTGAATTACCTAGCCCCTGAATGCATTTCCCCTGGGCTGGAACTCTTTCTCTGAACAATTGGTGCAGGCCAGGAAAGGCCCAAGTTATATCCAACAAGCATGACTATAGTAGAGAGGAACTTATTACTGGCTCAGAAATGAATGTTAAAGTCTGGTCAGAACCTCAGAACAGTACCTATAATATCATGGAATTTAGATTAATAACAGGAAACATATTAACTCTATTCTGCTCTACATACCCATCTGCCTTTATTATCCTTCAAATCTTTATCCACAGGAAAATCTCTCCCACCAAGTTATCCTTTCTTATTCTTAGCCTGTAAATCCTGCTGAAAACAGTCACACAACCATACAGACCAGTATCCTTAGAAACTTACAGTCTCTGATATCTACAGTACTTGGCTAATTTCTTCTACCACTTCCCGAAAAAACTATATAAGCACCTAACAGCATCCTTCTCTTCAGGTTGTCTTTGTCCCATCATGTCTGGTCCGTGATAAATGAAGAGAGGAAACTATAAGTCAGGAGCTACCTTAAGGCTCTTACTTTTCCCCCACTAAACATATGTGTATCTATTTCTCCTAAATTCTTTACAACTTCAGGAGGAAGTAGCTTCCCTCCTGCTAGTCAAACATTATCTGCCCATCTGGTTCTCAAACTGAGCTTTTAAGACTGTCTGTTCTCTACTCCTTTATCCACTCTTCCCTATTTTGAACCTTGTTCTCTCAGCTGATTCATGCTTCTAAATACAGTATGCATAAGAAACCCCCATATTAAAATGCATACACTGTATCCCCCATATGCCCATCTTTATCTTTTATAATTAATGACCCAGAAATCATTATCTTTTGCCATTTTAAGTTATTGAATTATAATTTATTTGATGATCAATATCAATAGGAGATTTCTCTCTCATCTGCTACTTCAAAATAAATTCTAAAGCCTTTCCATTCTGCTTTCTAAATATTTCCTAAATCTTTATACTTCTTTCTATCTCCATGCAAAAATTTGATCTAGACTATCATTATTTCTAACTTGGACTATTCCAGTGGTCCAACTATACCAACTTATTTGTACTCATATACAGTTTTCCTTGGTACAATGGAAAAATTTGTCTTTGCTTCTTTCTAACACTAAATTCCATTTTATAAAAGATCCCATACCTTCTAAATTATTAAGGTCATGTATCATTTTTATCTCCTGCATTATCTTTTGTCCTCTTGACAAGATCATTTCTACCAGAATACAAGCAGGTTTATATTCTTCCTCTTAAATGCTAAAAACCCTCCATTGATCTCACATAATTCTCCATCCACTGTTCCTTTTCCCTGTTATTTTTAGAGCAAAATTCCCCTATCTGCCACTTTATTTCCCATTTTCTCTTCCTCCAATTCTCTGCTGAACCTACTTTAATCAGGCATTTGTTGCTACCTAATTATCAAACTGCTATGGTCAAGATCACAAATAGCCTACAAGTTTAAAATCAAATGGTTTCTTCTCAGTCTTTCTCTTCCTCCATTTATCAATAGCATTTAATAAAATAGTTTACTTTCCTTTTTAAAACTTTTATTTTTTCATTTGATTTGTGGAATGTGTGGTTCTCTTCCTGCCAATAACACCTGCTACTCCTCAACCTCCTTTGCTAAATCCTCCTTTTATTTCCAACCACCAAAGTTTGGAGTGCCATGGCACTTAGGTCTCAACGCAAAGCGACCCCTCTCCATCTTTTAAAATAACATTACTAAGCTGACAATTTCCAAGTCTACATTTACAACCAGATCTCTCATCTAGATACAGTTTCATAAATATAATTGCCTATTCACAATCTCTTCTTGGATGCGTACAGGCATCTCAAACTCAAGGTAGCCATAGCAGAACATGTCATATCATCACTCCCTTCCCAAAGGGCCACTTTTGCATCTCAGGGAATAAAAATTCCATCCTTCCAATTATTTGAGCCGAAAGCCTTGGAGTTGTTCATTACACATCTCTTTCAGTCATGTCACAGTCTGCAGCAAAACCACTGAGATCTGCATTCTAACTTTATCCTGAAATGAATACTCCCTACACCTCCATAATCACCACAACCTTTGTCTTAGACTTCAACACTCCTGCCCTGGAAAAGTGCATTAGTTCTCTAACTGGCCTTTCTGCTTTCCTCACCCACATAATGTATTCTCTATAAGGAGATAGAATTATCCTTTGAAAATGATATAGATTATGTCATTTCTCTGCTCAAACTTTTTACCTCAGTCAAAATAAAAGGCAAAGCACTCATAATGGCTGAGGGACCCCATGCAATCCAGCTCCTAACCTCTTCTCTTGTCACTGAGTATCTATTTGATCCATCTTTCTGAATGGAAATCTGTGGGTGTCATTCCACTGCTTTGAATCCTCCAATGAGCAGAATAAGCCCAGATTCTTTGGAAAAGCATTTAATATTTATCATTATCAAGCCCCTCCTTACCTTTCTGGTCTCCGCTCCTGCCATTTCCTTTTCCAATTGCACCCAACACCCCAACCAAACTGAAGTTGTTTCTGCCTCGGTAGAGCAGAGACACACGCCTCCACTCTGTTGTGCAAACTGTTCTTCAGCATCAGATAAAGAGAACTGCCACCTCAAAACCCTTTGAGTCACGAAAGGAGGGCCCTTTGGTGACTAAATAACCATTTTCTTTGACTCCTGTTAAATTTCTAAAGAATAACCACTTTTTTTCTGTCTCTGGACTGTGCTCCAGTAGAATTTTGTGTACAGAGTTTACCTTTGTTACATCACTTCCTAAAACATTGTGTTAAAATTATTTGATTTGTCTATCTCCCTCTCTGAACAATGAGCATTTCAGGGATGGGAGACATCTGATTTACCCTTAAGTCCTTAGCCTTTAGCACAATGCTTGGCATGTGGAAAGTTTTCAGAAATATTGGATGATATTATCAATCAATACCAAATATAGGTATGAGTATGTATGACAAGTCACAACCTTTAAAGTTTTAATCATTTACCTATTTAGTCATTCAACTATTTGACCATTTAATTTTAACCATTTAACCTAATTTAATAAAATTCAAATGAAAAGATGGTAATCTAGAGAAAATAAAGAGTAAGAGAGTAATTTATACTTTGTTTTAATTTTTAATTCAGAACCACAAGATAATATATTTATAAATTGGATTATTCTAATCTTTATAAAAGCATTTTATGTAATAATAAACGGGCTAAAATGTCTACATTAAATATTCTACATATACAACTTGTTTTGCTCTCTTTGAAAGTTTGTGTGCTACCAAACTAGTACACAAATCTCCAATTTTCTTTTTTTTTACTTTTATACAATTCTAAAGCTATACTAGATGGCACATGAAATAAAAATTTTATGAAAAGACACCAGCAGCCAGTGGTAAGTTACCAGCCTGTTGCATAATTCTTCTCACAAGAAGGATCTGACTGGCTTCAAGCATCATAAAAGCATTTGAGAATCTCTTTCTATGGTGCTTCTCTTATTACTATGATAGACTTTAGGATAATCATGGATGAGAAGAAGGGGCAAAATTCAGAGAAAGGTCATCAGCTGATAACATGGCTTGTGCGGCCTTGACATGGGTGTCATATGCTTTGAACAACTGCGCCTGTACTTTGGATACCACTGGAGCTGTACTGTTTGCTAAAACTGTGTGGATTGGGGAACTGTTATCACAGCTGGTGTCAGAACGGCCTTTGTCATCCCTCCATTCTGACTGGATGTTAGTGCCATCCACTCTGCTTGCGTCATTTTATCTTTCGCCTGCTCCCATCCGATGCACTACATCCATTACAATGTTTCTTTCATTTGTGTAAATGACACTGTCCTGTAAATAAAATACTTGCACCTAAATTATTTCACAGGAGCTTCATGATATCCTTGGGTGGTAAGCAGAAATTGTGTAAATTTAATAAAACACTAAAGTACCATTTATGGCTACCATTTATTGAAAACCTCCTTGATACCAAACACTTTAACAGGCAGTTTATATTTTATTTAGTCTGATAAACACACATTTTGTAGTTGAAGACATAGAAGTTAGACAACATGTTCAAGGTCAAACAGTAAATTGTAGCAAAATTGGGCTTTTTGAGGCAATATATTATATATATACATGTGCATGTGAATATGTATTTACTCTGGGGCCCATATAAAGCATGGACTAATTTTTAGGCCTTTACTAAAAAAAAAAAAAATTACTAGCCTTTATCTTTTCTCTCTTTTATAGCTAGAAAACAGTTAGCTTTGACTTCAAACAAAATACATTACATTATATGAGATTCAGGGCAAGGCAAGGCATTTCCCCCCAGGAGGTCACAAGCCAGGAAAAGCTTTTATGGTGGAAGAGATTTAAGAAGCCTTTGTCGTGCCTTTTTCATCTGAGATAGAACCATTTCTGTTAATGCAAGGAAGTGATTCAGCTCTCAGGTGGGGAAACCTTGTCCTTCACACAGCTGGAGCTCCGAATAGAAGTACTAAATTTACTAAATTGTCTAGAAAGCTTCCAGGGTCTACTAAGACAGGTCTGTCCACTGTGCCCGGTCCTCTCCTCCTGCAATGCTAGCAGCAGGGTCGCTGAGGAGAATGAACCGGGATGACAGACAACAGAAGGGAAGGAAGAAGGAGAGCATCTCTTTTCACTGGGACACAAGAAGTTAGCAAGTGACGTAAAAATTTTCCATTCCTTTGCAACTCAGAGAATGTCCACAATGTCTAATGAAGGTAAGAGTAGTTAGTGCTGAGGGGCTTTTGATATTTGTGGAAATAGGTGGATTATTCTGATATCTTATTTTATGGTAATTATGGTGAAACTTATATGTCCACCCAGAGTAACTTGAGGTGATTGGATTATTCCTTAAAGAACCAGCATCTCCCAAAGCTCTTCTCCCAACGGGACAAGATGAGTTTACTAAGAATCCCGGATTAACTGATCCCCTGGAAAACCTATCTAGCGCAGGCATTTTCAACAACTACCTCTACACAAAAATATTTGGAAAGTTAAGAATATTTGCTCACATTGTTGTACTGTGTTAAATATCCATTTTTATACTTATTAGCATTATTTACCAATGGTTATTATAATCCACCTTCATCATTTACATTGTGTAGCATTAGACATTCTATGAAAACAATCATAACTTTTTTGGTACTTGAGACTATTATTTTAAATATTTTAGGTAGCACTTTAACAGTCATTTCATCTCATTGTTACAATTTCCCATTCTAATTTTCCCCTAAGGTTTTTTTGTAACCTGAAACACTAGATTTCTACAATTGCAAGCATAAATGAATTTCAAGTCCAATAACAGTGATATAGGCAATTTTCTAAACTTTTGATAAATTGGTATATCTTGTGATTGAATCTGATCTAACATCAAACTTGTATTGCCTAAAGAAAATGTTATAATGCTGTTGTATTCCATTGTTTTTATAAAGAATTTTAAGTCTTTATTGTTTGGAAACATTCAACATTTTCTCTCAATTCTGCAAATACCCTAAACCAGAGGGTTCTATATGAAACCCACTAGAGTTAAAGACAAACGGTGTTGTAAGTAGTTCAAATAGGGATGCTAAATTTATTCCACAAGTGGCTTTAATGTGTTCTGAAAATAACTTTACTGCAGTTAGTTATAATTTTTGTCTTTTAAAGTGAGAGACTAAGATAAAAACAAAAATGTTCGGCTACTTAATTCCCAACAGAAAGAGTTGCCCACATTCTTAGTCACTATCATTATCACCCTTACACCTTGCCCCCAACCAAATATCCAAATGAATTAACAGAAAAATAATACTGAAAATTCATTGTAAAGAAGTTTTTAAAAATCTATGCCTTGGCCCTGGCTGGTTTTGCTCAGTGGTTAGAGCTTCGGCCTGCAGTCCAGAGAGACCTGGGTTCGGGTCCCACTAAGTGCGTGTAGCTCGGTTGCAGTTTGTCCCTGGCCCTGGTTGGTCATGTGGGTGGCAGCCTCTCGATGTCTGCCACATCTCTCTCTCTCTCTCTCTCTCTCTCTCTCTCTCTCTCTCTCTCTCTCTTCCTATCTTCCTCCCACTCTATCTGAACAAAAAAATGAAAAAAATGTCCTTGGGTGAGGATTGAAAACAAAAATCCATGCCCTGGACAATGTTTTCGCTCATAGCCAGGCTTACAGATAGATAAGTAATAAGGCTTCTTTGTTCTCCATCCAAGACATTGGCTCTACTGACCAGTTAAGATGCTGGAGGTTAGTCCCATTATCTCTTTAATGAACTGTTCTCCATCAAATATCATTTAAAATATAAGTATATTACTTCAGTGAGGAACTAAGTAACAATTAACACTAAATATATTATATGCTTTTTCAACTATGGTTTTAAAGGCATGTATTAGAGTCCTATATTAACTGGCTGTGAAGTTACTCACCATCTAGAAGAAAAGAGGACCAATGGGTGACTGGTGAAGAAGGACAGATAGGAAAATGAGGGCAAATCTACATTTAACAACATTTAACAGCTCTGGAAAGCTAAGAGCTAAGAATTTAAGCCAAAAATTGATTCTGGAACACGAAGAAAACAGAGCACAGGTAGGGGTGAAGGTAAAGGAGGTGAATTAGTCAATAAAATATTTAAAACTCTATCAATACAGCATACTTGGTCTTGGATATCTATAAAATTTGAACAAATATGAGACTATATTCACCAAGAGTTTACAACATAGCCTCAGGTTAGCTACACACATGAGACAAAGTTGTGATGAGTTTCTTGTGAAGCATTCAATAAAAAATTCCTGTAGATAGAATTCAAGGGAGACTTGTCTTTGCTGAATCACAGTCGTCTCGTTTGTTAGAGAAATGCTCCAGGGTATCGGAAATGCACTGCTTAGTCACTCAAAAATTAAACACGAAAGTAGCAAAAAAGTCATGAGCCACTGAACTTAAACACTGATTTTAATATTAGCATTTTTCTTATATTATGTAAAAAATGTTTGCATATTGTAGAATTGTTTTACCAAAATGCTATTTTACATTTTGCATCAGCTCTCACAATGCAAACAAGAAAAGAATGCTTAAAATTGACTAATGTATTTATTTTAGAGCCTTTCCTTAAAACATTCTTTGCTACAGCTACTGTATGTTTCATTTATGAGGAATCCTAAGAAAAATATTTTTAGTCTTATCCAGAATAACCTGTTTGCTTCTATTTTATTAACATTATAAAATACATTACTGGTTTTGTTCACTTCTTTGCCCTTACGTCAGGAGGTAACTCAGACACAAGTCTTCTCTGCACCTTTGTTGTACAGGACTGTACAGCAAGCATTTCTGAGCGCTCTCCTTGTCCTTACTGCTGTTTCTTCTGCCTAAGTGCTTTTATTGCAGTTATTTTGTCTTCCATTTTATTATCTCGATATATATTTTTGTCATAATATAAGCATATTATCCTGATAAGTAAGCATACATATACTATGCACCTATAATATATATAATTGTTGATATTAATGTAATAAGAACATAAATAATAAAATTCATATTCTAGATCAGTGGCTTGTGAATTTGCTAGTAACTCTCAGTTTAGCTTTTGAGTGACTAAACATTGTATGCATGTACATGTATGAATATGCACATATACATAGGTATGGATATATACTCACACAAATACACATACATATGATAGGAAATATATATGTTATGACTACATATATATGTTTGTAATCACCTCATATTTTTTTGAGAACAAGACAAATAGTTCTTAATTTCTTTTTAAATTTCCTCACAAGTAATACCGCAATCAGCAAATGATTACAAGGTAAAATGCAAGGATATAAAGGAGCTTCTCATTAGTTCACTTATATTAATTTGTGTTAAGAAAGTTGTACGGCCCTGGCCAGTTTGGCTCAGCAGTTGGAGTGTTGGCCTGCAGACTAGAGAGTCCCGGGTTCGGTTCCCGGTAGGGGCACGAACCACCACAAAAAAAAAAGTTGTACATTTACCAAACAAGAATTCTAATTCTTGTTCCCTTTTCACATCAGAGGGTGAAGACGGGACTTTCTTGCCAGTGTTTCTTATGAAAGACAGAAGTACTTTTACCCACAGATTTCACTCAATGTCTTAACATATTTCATATTAATGTTTCATCAAATGTAATAGCAACTGCCATCATACAGCAAAATTTATTTTAAGGAAATTAACTTCCAAACACTAAAGTCATTGTATTTATTATACTTTTTATCCCACCGTAATTTAAAGACAATATCTGAAAAAATAAACAATCCCCTGGAATGTAACATTTGGTATTTAAATTCTTTGACTTTTTCTTTACCTATTGATATATTTATGGTAGAACACTTGAAAAATATAAAAATACATAAAATATCTCATTGTTTTGAAAGTACATTTTAGACATTTATAAATTATATTCATTAGGACAAACAAGACTTTGCCAGGCTAACAAAGAACCCTTAATCTCCATAGTTTCAACCAACCAAAGTTTATATCTCACACATATCATGTCCAATACAGGTCATCTGGGGTCTCTGTTCATTATAATTATTAAGGACTCAGGTTGGCAGAGGTTCTATCTAGCTCTGCATTATGCTATACAGAAGCCATGAGCCACACAGTTATTAAACACCTGAAACATGGCTAGTTTGAGTTAAGATGTGCTATAAACGTGAAATGCATATCAGATACTGACGACCTAACATCAAAACATATAAATAAAATTATCTCATTAATAACTATTATATTGATTACATGTTAAAATAACATTTGAGACCCTGGCCAGTTTGGCTCAGCAGTTGAGCGTCAACCTGCGGACCAGAGAGTCCTGGGTTCGGTTCCCACTAGGGCACATAACACCAAAAAATAAAATAAAATAACATTTGAGATACATTAGTTAAATACAATATATTATTAAAATTAACATCACCTTTTCCTTTTATAATGTGCCTACTAGAAAATTTTAAATTGCATATGTGACTCCCATTATATGTCATTTGAGTTGTGCTTGTTGAGACAGTGCTTCTGCAATTGCCACAGCAAGAAAAAGAAAATGCAGTATATCGTGCACAAGCTGTTAAAGTTCCCATCTGGAAACAACACTCATCTTTTCCACTAACATTGCCTTGGCCAAAAGTCTCACGGGCCAGGCATCATTTCAAGGAGCTGGGGGATAGAGAAATACAGACCCATCATATTCTTAGTAGGAGAATCACTTTGAGCATGGCTATATTTTATACCCAGATAACTAAATATAAATCCTAATCAGTGCATACAGCTTTGTAAGCATTTTCACACACACAAAAAATATTTTTAATTTTATTTTCATTGCTTCAGTGCTCACACAACATTCCTACCCTTGATTGCCTAGCTTTATCTATCACTAGTAAACTAAAGTATTTCCTCAATTAATTGTATGAGAACAGTATATACATGGTACTTACAAGGAAAAGAGGAAACCAACAAAAGAAGTTTGTTAATATTCCTGAAAAATTAGAGGCAGAAAATGAAGGGGAAAACGAGAGAGAGAGAGAGAGAGAGAGAGAGAGAGAGAGAGAGAGAGAGAGAGAGAGAGAATGTAATGTTAGGACCAATTAAGGACAGTAGAAAGGAATTTTGGGGGAGAGGTTACTAATCAAAAGTATTCTTCAAAAGAGAAGAAAACACCATAAGAATTCTGAAGAGCAAAAGATTCCTACCATACTACATTAGTAACCTGATTTTCTCCTCTGATACTTGTAGCAATTTTAAGTTGTTCTTTTAATTCATAAGTTTTACTAAGTGTGTCATAGGGTAAATCTATTTTCTTTTATTTTGCCTTATATGTGGTAAAACCTCTCAATCTCTTCCTTCAGCTCCTGAAAGTTATCTTCCAATTTATCTGTATTTCTTCTCTTCTAATTGTTAATATTCTTCCTTAGGGACACCTAAAATTCTGAAATTTGTCTCTTTGATTTTTTATATTTATGTGTGTATCTACGTGTCTGTATATGTATATTCACACACACATATATACATATGCAGGCACACAAAAGCATATATTATTTTCATGCCTCTTTTCTTTCCATTTAAATGGAAATTTTGTAATTTATTTGCTATATCCTGAATTTAGTCTTCTACAATTCCAATTTTACTCTCTGTTGTTTGAAATACTGATTTAAAATTTTTTTCTTTATTGATTTTAGAGAAAGAGGAAGGAGAGGGAGAGAGAGAGAGAGAGATAAAAACATTGATGAGAGAGAACATCGATTGACTGCCTCCTGCATGCCCGGCACCGGGGATGTGGCCCACAACCTGGGCATGTGCCCTGACTAAGAATGGAACTAGCAACCTCTTGATGCATGGGTCGATGTTCAACCACTGAGCCGCATCGGCCGGACTAAATATTGATTTTATTTATTGAATTGTTTTTTTGGTTTCCTTGCAACACTTATAAAATTTTTTATCCACTTGACTATTTTATTTATTTATTTTATTTTTTTCATCCCCATTTATCCCCTCAATGCCCTCTTCCACCTCACCCACCTCCCCACACCATAATCAGTGTGGTGATTTTGTAGATACTTTTAGTAAAATAAACTAGTAGTAGAATTACTAGATAAAATATATGCCTAATTTTTCTCTTGTAATACCTATTACAAAATTTATATCAATTACCTCCTCAATACTAGTCAACTATTATTTTATGATTTGACTCTTTATTTCAAACTCTTAATTCCAAATTACTGTGTTTTTGTGCACAGCAACGCTGTCCAGTAGGTCTTTCTGCAATAATGGAAATGATTTATATCTGTTCCATCCAGTACAGTAACCACTAACTACATGTAGCCATATGCAACTAGGGAAACTGAAGGGTAACTAGTGAGACTGAGGAAATTAATTTAAAATTTTTTAAATAACAATATATAGATAGCATATATATAGAATACATGCTTCCTCAAACACTAGTAGTAATGTTGAAAAATACTTTTCTTTGAGCTTCTTTAGTAAATTATTCTTAGTTATTTTCTTACATTGCTTGTTCTGAATGATGTTCTCATCATCTGCTATATTTTGTTGTAGCCTCTATTTTGAATTTCTATTTAATCATGTTGGGATAAGAAAGAGGTTTTCATATTTGTTATTTGCTAAGAGACAAATATATGATTCTTTTTACTTTGTTTACTCTCCTGTTATAAGAGTTTTGAATCCTTTCAGACTTACAGTGATATGTAAAATTGGGTATAATGGGATGAACCTAACCCAGTTTCCAAGATCTGAAACATGTGCTTATTTAATATGCTCTAATGAAGTACATTAGTGTTCAAACTCAATGAAGTGGATAAAAAATCTACAATTTCTAATATATGTAGACTCTTTATTTTTTTTAATTTTTTAAATTTTTTTTATCCTCACCCGAGGATATTTTTCCATTTTTTTTGTTGTTGTTGTTCAGGTAGAGTAGGGGGGAGAGAGAGGAACAGAGAGAGAGAGAGAGAGAAACATCGACGTGAAAGGGACACATTGAGTGGCTGCCACCCGCACAACCGACCAGGGCCGGGGACAAACTGCAACCGAGGTACACGCCCTTAGAGGGAACCGAACCCGGGTCTCTCAGGACCACAGGCCGACGCTCTAATCGCTGAGCCAAACCGGCCAGGGCTATATGTAGACTCTTTAGATTTATGCTCCTCTCCAGAGTAATTAATAAGTTGGAACTGAACTTCCCAGAGCACAATGTGTCATTCTGGTTTACCTCCCCATCTTCATATCCATACCACCTGCTTTGTTATTTTCTGGGTGTTGATATACTAATGGCTGCTGAGTCCCTTTGACATGACCCTGACAATTATTTCTGGCTTCTGATATGACAAGTTGTTCAAAGTTCACATTGGACATTTCCTCAGAATCTCTCGTTCTAGAACAAGCCCTGATTTATTGTAAGTGTAAATGGTATTTGCAGTGCTCGTTTCTATTGCGCTGGCATTGTGTCCTTGGCCTTGCCCATGGACAGGGCAGGAAATAATTACGTATTTGCTTTATTTCACATCACTTACATTGTAGCCATCACAACAGCAATACTACCTCCAACAATACAACTATTAAAATTTTTGATTTTTTTAATGTTCTTTTTTACCTTAAGATATTCCACTAGGACTGAATAGTCACATTATTCCATTTAGGGTCACTTGGAACAACTCCCATCTGTGAGGCTGCATTATCAATGGGTACAAATGTAGGTCCATGTGCTTCCTTTTATTTTCTAGTTTTAGTTATTTTTAAAAAAACTATTTCATTGTTTTTTGTTTTTTTTTTAGAGAGGAAGAGAGATAGAAACATCGATGTGGGAGAAACATCAATCGGCTGCCTCCTGCACGACCCCACTGGTGATCGAGCTCGTAACCAGGCAGGTGCCCTGACCGGGAATCGAACCAGGACCTCTCAGTCCATGGAATGACGTTCAATCTACTGAGCCACACCAGCTGGGCTATTTTTAGTTATCTTTTATTTTTATTTTATTCTATAATTACATAAAACATAATACCTTGAGAAAAATAGACATCTGTAAGTACCCACTGACATAACTCAATAAATGAATAAATAAGAAAAAAAAAATCCCTCTCTTACAGTAGAATGCCAACTACATGTAGAAATAATGATGAAACTGGAACATTGCTATTTGGCATCATCACAGTAATAATTACTCTGTACATAAAATATTAATGGTGCTAAAAGCAATGGGTGAAAGTGGGGTCAGAAATAGGATTTTTGCATAATTTCAAAACTTCTTTCCCCCTAAAAACAACTTACTGACGGAGGGAAAAAGAAGTAGCTTCACAGTGGTAAAACCTGGCAGATGCACCACCTTAATCAAGTCTCAAACTACAGCCACCAGAAATGACAGTCAGCATTGTGACCTGGCTGGTGGAGATGAGCGGAAAGAACACAGCATTGCTCCTGTGACTTTCCAGCCAAAAACCCGTAATCTGTGTGTAATCAGGAGAAAACATTAGACAAACCCAAACTGAACGATAACAAGGAGAACAACTGACCTGTAATCTTAAAAAATATGTCAAGGTCATAAAAATAAGGGAAAGACTGAGCAATGGTTCTTTAAGAAAAAGACTGAGAAGACCTAACAACCAGGTGTCACACAAGATCTTAGATTGGATTCTTTTGTTATGATCGATCTGATTGAAACAACTGAAGAAAGTTGAATTGGGTCTCTGGACAAAGGATGTGTGTGTTCTTTGTATACCTTTACAACACTCTTGAAACTGTTGGATGTTTTTTTTTTCTTTTAACTACATGCCTCCCAAGTCAATTCTACAAAGCTTTACTTTCTTTTAACTTTTTCTTTGATATCACAAGCATTTTGGTGGAATTTGAGAGAATCCTAGCCAAGAAGCCATTTGAAGTCAGAAACTGAGTTTACATGTTTCCTTTGTAAACTGGTCTCTCACACTAAGAAAAGTATGTCTTTATTTTGCAAACCACATTTCAAATATTTCTTAGAGAGATATCTCACATAAAAAAATAGAAATCTGTGGCAAAAAATTATTAGCATATATCAAAATCATCCTTTAGCTATTGCTCATAAGACAATAAAAATTTAAAACAATAATGTAAAAATCCCTACAACTTAAGTTAAGGTGAAGTATATATAGCTTGAGAATTTAAAAAGAATCGGAATTGAGATTTTTTTCATCCATTGACTGACTTGATGAGTTTCTGGAAACATGTTTTATGTTGAATGATTTGAAAAAGTAAAAATTAATATATTTTCAGCTACCCAGAATCCTCTAAAGTATTCTTTCCAAGCAGACAAACATAATTTGAATCAGTAATGTTCCCCTGCGAGTCGGTTAAGCGACTCTCCAGAATTATAGGATTGATGTCATCAATATTAATTCATCCATTAACCTGACTTCAAGAATTTTACATTATAGGATTTCTTCTTTTCTCTACGAGCTTATTCTGTTGCTTAACCCTTCTTAAAATGATACGTTTTTCAGTTTAAAACAAGAAGAAATTATTTTTCTGCCTAGAATTTTAAGTTGACTAATACCTTATTTTAAGGTAAATAATCATAAAATTGACCCATGGTTTCCCTAGAATCTACCTTTACTTATTCATTGACACTTGTATCACTTCTTTCAAGTTAATGCAGTTTTCTCATTTATTCATCATAAAAATTTCCATTAATTTATATTTCTTTTTTTCTAATTGCATCTCCAGATCTTACTGTAATTTATTTATAGTTTAATATACTATTCAAAATATCAAAGACACATCCAGGAAAATAACATAATAATTTAACCATTCATGTTTACTAAATCTCCAAAATCCTGGAAGGATTTCTTGTATGAGCTTATGCTATGCTTCTTTAGGTAGAGACCTTTAGGTAAAGTGATTGGGCTGATGTTATTTCATTTTAACAAATTTAAAATACAGAGTTTCCAGCTTATAGATTTTTTTAATTATTGAACTAACTCCAATTATAAAATAAGAAATTAAAAATTTATAGATGTTTAAAATTGGAAGTAATTCTTTTAACACTTAGGCACTAATTCCAAAATTTTATTGTTGCAATAAAATTGTACAGTTGGAATAAATGTAGACAGGAGTGTTATTCAGATCTTCTGAGTTGGGTCTTAGGTCTATAGTGTCAGCTAAATAACCTTAGAAGAATCATTTATTCTCTCATAGAAGTTTCTTGTCTATAAAATAAAGATAATAAAAAATTTTCATACATAGATTTTTTTCCTCAGGAGTCATAATGGAAAGAGCATTTGACTGAATCCAATCTCTATTCCCAAGATTTTGACTTGTAAAGACTATTCCATTCCTCGAATAGCAGGATACTCCCCTAAGGTCAGGGATAAATCAATGGTCAAATACCCTACTCTGCATCAATGCCAAAGAATGATACAGAATTATCTCTTCCTTTGGGAATAATGCTTAAAGTACTTGAAAAGAGTATAGGAGTTTACCGAACACCCACTATGTGTAGGTCCCATCTAAGACATTTAGATATTCATTATTTGTTAAGAAAATGCTTTCTTGTTTGTGACCCTGAGGTATCTTAGCCCAACTCCTGAAATTAATAAATGGAAGAGAGAAAAAAAGAAAGCTAGAATTATTTGTTACTTGCTCATACTTTCATTGCAAAATGCAGCACATATTTATCCTAGCACTGTCTTTCATTACCCTGAGCTGCAAATTTTGGATGAGGAAAATGCTAAGCCTCATGAAACCGAGCTTTGCGATGCATTAGTAGAATCATCTATCAACACACTGAATGCTATCAGAACTGTGTAGCCCTCTTTTAATTCTGCCATATGTAACTCTTTTATTCAGACTGTGGGCACCAAATATCTAGAAACTATTTGACACTATAATCATTGTTCCTAAGATTCTGTTGAAGCACATATTATATACCTGGTACTCTTCTTGTAACTTTGTAAACTATATTATTTTTAATTCTCAAACTAATACATTTGTATATATTTGTTTTAAAAATTGTATTTGTTTAATTTAATAACTACAACCATTACTTTGTGGTTTTATAAGAACTTTACAAATATTAACATATTTAATGCTTTTAACAATGGTATAAGATACTGTTATTATCCCCACTTTCCCAACAGAGGAAGATTAACTTGCCCAGAGTTACCTGCTAGTAAGTGGCAAAGTCTGTCGGTATTGGAGTCCCTGCTCTTAATCTATGCTGTAAAAAAATATTATCCCCATATTATCTATAATGAAAAGGAGGGCCAAAATAGTTAAATTGTCCAAAAAGGTCAATAAACATTACTGCAGAACCAGGATTCAATTGTTCTTTGAAAGAATAGGAACTGCCCTGGCTGGTTTGGCTCAGCGGTTAGAGTGTCAGCCTGCAGTCCAGAGAGACCCGGGTTTGGTTCCTGCTAAGGGCACGTACGTTGGTTGTGCGGGTGGCAGCCACTAGATGTGTCCCTTTCACATCAATGTCTCTCTCTCTCTCTTCCTCTCTCTCCCTCCCACTCTGTCTGAACAAAAAATGGAAAAATGTCCTCAGGTGAGAAT
This sequence comes from Molossus molossus, assembly GCF_014108415.1. Taxonomy (NCBI): domain Eukaryota; kingdom Metazoa; phylum Chordata; class Mammalia; order Chiroptera; family Molossidae; genus Molossus; species Molossus molossus. The sequence goes on from NW_023425401.1 coordinate 88,067,010, forward strand.
AAAAAAAAAAAAAAGAATAGGAACTTCCAGAATATTTGCAGATCTTGAAGACTTCTCCTGGAAAATCTGAGAAACCTCAGGTTCTTTCAGGGAGTTAGATCAACGTCATTTTCCTTTGAAGATGAAGACGTTATTTGCCTTTCTTCCTCTGCTCTCACAGGATACAGTTGAATTTTTCAGAGGCTACATGGCATTGCAACAGATGATGCAGGAAATACGTGAACCCAGACATCGTCTATTAAACCAAGCATTAAGGTATTTGCAAAAACATACGATACAGTGTCATTCCTCTCACTAATTTTGTACTTGTTTTGGAAAAATATATACTTTTCCATAACAATATATGTGTTAACATATAGTAGTTTTATTATTTTTAAATGAACTTAACATACATGTTTTAAAAATGTCTTAGTTTTAATTTTTTATATAGTAAATATCAAGAGACATAACCCATATGAGCAAAAGTTCATTCAGGTCCTCAATAATGTTCAGGAGTATAAAGGGTTTCTAAAGCATCAAATTCAAGAAACACTGCTCTTTAAAAGCAATTTATTATATGTCACCTGGCCAAATAATGCCATGAGAAATTAGATGAACCTGAATTTGAAGCATTCAAGTTATTGTCTATCTGTTTTACCTGGATAAACCATGGCTTTTGTATCCTTAGCTTCCTTATTTGTTCAAGAGGCCCAAAATATTCAGCTTTGGAAATCAACCAGGGTCATGTCCATAAGCCCCACAAAGCTTACATTAGAAAATATTAAAAATGGCTAACTTAGCCCTGGTTGGTTTGGCTCAGCGGTTGGAGTGTCGGCCCATGGACCAGAGAGTCCCAGGTTCAGTTGCCGCTAAGGGCACGTACCTGGGTTGCACTTTGTCCCAGGCCCCAGTTGGGGTTGTGTGGGTGGCAGCCACTCAATGTGTCTCTCTCATATTGATCTTTCTCTCTCTCTCTTCCCCCTCTCTCCCTCCCATTCCATCTGAAGATAAATGCATAAATGTCCTCGGGTGAGTATTATTTTATTTTTTTATCCTCACCCAAGGACATTTTTTTCCATTTTTTGTTCAGATAGAGTGGGAGGGAGAGAGAGAAAGAGAGAGAGAAACATCAATGTGAAAGGGACACATCTAGTGGCTGCCACCTGCACAACCCAACCAGGGCCGGGGACAAACTGCAACCGAGGTACGTGCCCCCAGCGAGAACCGAACCTGTGTCTCTCTGGACCTCAGGTCGACACTCTAACTACTGAGCCTAACTGGCCAGGGCCTCAGATGAGGATTAAAAAAATAAATAAAAAATTTTAAATATGGCTAACTTCTAGGAGTATCATTCTTGTCATGACATTTGATTACCCACTTCATAATAAAGTACTTTTGCCTTATTTTAATGTAATATTGTGTAGAGATCAATAGACTGACTTATGTTCTTTTTATTTTCAGTTCCCAGTATTTTTAATTTTGAGTTTGTTTTCCCTCTCTCTCTCTTAATTGATCTAAAAGAGAGGAAGAGAGTGAGAGAAAGCAAGAGAGAGAAAAACATCAATTTGAGAGAGAAACATCAACCAATTGCCTCCTGCACATGCCCCACAGGGGAGGAAACCCACAAGCTGGGTATATGTCCTGACCAGGAATGAAATCCCCCACGTTTTGGTGTAAGGGGCAACATTCCAACCAACTGCCCCATACCAGCCAGGGCTGTTTTCTCTTTTGAACTGAGTTAAAGGATATGGAAATAGCAAGGTTTGGAAAAAATATGATGAATTGAGTGTGAGGCATGCAGTGAGGCAGGTGCCTGGGGTCAGTTACACAGAGATATCCTAAAGGCAGCTAGAGACACCTATAGACCACTTAGAAGTGATCAAAATATAGATGGAAATCGAAGCCATGAGCCTAATGACTGATGAAGGAAGCGCACAAAGACTGAGGGAGAAGCACAACAGGAACAGAGCTGTAAGAATGCATTAGATGGAATAGAGAAAAAAAGAGAAATCCTCATGGGAAACAAGAGCTGATCATAGAGAACTAGGTGAAGGTGAGATCAGGACACATAGGCAGTAGAGTATTTCAAGGATAAAATTAACTCAAAGTCAAATGCAAAAGAGAAGTCCAATATGTGACTGAATGTCACAGTGACTTGTGGAGACAATTTCAGGGTATCTTAGGGTAATGGGCACAAGGCCAGATTGCAGTGGGTTGACTGGACAATGGAAAGTGAGGAAGTGTAAGAAGTATAAATTCGATTAGGGAACAACAGGGACAAGAGAACTTTGAGTCCTAAAAAAAAAGCTCTCATATTTTTCATGAAAACATTGATTGTAGAATTCAAATGTTCTATTTAACACTTAACCATGCACAGCCTTTTAATAAATGCCTTCCATATTAGTTCCACTTACTAATTAGCTTTCACATTCTAATTACAGAAATGCTCACTATAAACTACATTAACTGCATTACTGAACAACCAAGTGATCAAGTGATTCCCACATGTCTCTGCACACTGAGTCACCGTGTGGAGGCCCCGTGCCACTTGAACAGCTTGCTGCCTTTTATGAGAAAGGTCTCACATCCCCTAGAACGTGGATTTCACACTAAATGATAACATGAGAAGTGATAAATTTCAACTTTCAAATTCTAATCCCAATGAATGTTTTATTTTCCTATCTACTTTTAAGCCTAAAGAAGTCTTCCTTTCAAGATCTAAGTGATAACAGTCTGGGGTATGAATAGCTCTTGAATAAAGAACATCTTACATATAATAAAGGGCCACACTCTAATAGTAACCATTTCTTATTTATATCAATTAAAGATTCATTTATAGCCTGTGGTAGGTTTTATCTGACTGTAAGTTTCCATTAAACTTTTCAAAATTACCAGCCTTGTCAGTATTTCCCTATGTCAATGAGTTTCGATTCAAGGCAACTACATAGGAGACTGTATTCAAATCCTGTCCTGGACACACCCAATCTGCAGCTAAATATAAACTAACTTCCTCTGAAAACTGTCTGAGAGTCTCCTAAGTCTTGAGCAAGTAAGAGAAGACCCATATCAAAGCAGGTAGGAGAGGCTGGCCACAATCTCACTTTTAATGCCACCCTGGCCTATGGCAACTCACAACACAAAGCTTCTCCCTCAGGAGCGAAGGGATTGAGTCACCCCTATCACTGACCCTGGCTTTTAAGACTGCCTGGCACCTGAGAGATAAAACCCCAAAACACTTGGCTTTGGAAACCAACTGAGAAACGAGTCTTGGGCACAGGTGCACTGACTCACCTGCTCTAGGGCTGGGAGGGAGGCCGAAGGACAGGTGTCCAGCCTTCAAGTGAATGAAGCTCATTTGCTAATGTTAAGGCCTCGGCCTGAGAGGCAGGCATCTGCTGTGGCACACATCCAGGGGTCTGCTGGCTGGGGCGCCGTCCCTGTGCTCGCCCTCTGCCTTGCTCTAGTCAAGGGCACAATCTGTTTTTTAAAATTTGGACCTTGTTTTTCCTGTTTGTTTTTGTCCCTGTGTCGGCTCCAGAGTCAGTATCTCCTGGAGGGAGCTTCTACATGCGTCTGGTGTTCTGGTATTTGCAACTGTCATCCAGGGTCAACTCCAGAGCACCTTGGTGGCCAGGGATGCTGAGGTTTATGGTCCCGTGGGCTGTATATTCAGGGTGGAGCAAAAGTCAGTTTATAGTAGTTCCTATGAAAAATAATAAACTGTTTCCCATACAACTGTAAATTGACTTTTGCGTCACCCTATATATTTGCATAATGTTTTTTTTATTAAAAACAATTTTTTTTAATCCTCACCAGAGGATATTTTTCCATTGATTTTTTTTTTTTTTTTTTTTTTTTTTTTTTTTTTTTTTTTTTTTTAGATAGAGTGGAAAAGACGGAGGGAGAGAGAGAGAGGAACATCAATGTGAGAGAGACACACATTGATTGGTTGCCTCCCACACAACCCTAAGCAAGGCTGGGTTCTCCACAACCCAGGTATGTGTCCTTGACCAGGAACAGGGCCTCAGAGCCTTTGTCTATGGGCCAGCACTCTAACTGCTGAGCCAAATGGGCCAGGGCTATATTTGCATACTTCAAAAGCTGCTGCCTGAGGGTCTGGCTTCCAATCAGCCTGAATCTGAAATCCCCCCACCTTTGGGACACTACAGCTTTCGCACACCTTCAACTACTGGAAGTCACTAAAAACAAAATAGGCTGCCCTGACAATCACAGAGGTTTGGAAACAACCAAGAGCTAGGGCAGGGCTGAATGATAAGTTTCATCTTGTACAGCAGAGCCACTCCTTCAAGAGCAGAAGAGGAGGCTATTTCATCTGAAGGGTAGAAACCAAGACCAAGTCAAGTAAAGAAATATGTTCAAATAAATGAATATGTTCTGAACAAAAGAATTAAATAAGATCTCAGGAAAAACCTTGTGACATGGAAATAATTAATTTATCTTTATATCAATTTTCATACCTTTACTCCCTTGGTCTGTGGATCTTTAATGACCTAAATACTTAAACACCAAAGTTTTATTTAATTCTCTCAGAATACAACGTTTCACATCTTCTCCACATCCCTTGTCATCCCCCAAAGAAGAAATGGTCAAACAAATCTTCCTATGTGGATTTCAACAGGCTATGTAGGTAGAAAAATATAAGGTAATAATCCACAAAGGATTAAAATGTCCAGACCTTCTTTTGTTTGGGTCTTAGCTAGAGTGACCATAAACGTTATCATTCAAACTAGGACACTCAGGAGAGTGAAAAGAAGTGCTATTCATAACCATACAAAAAGGTAGGCACTGACTAGGACAGTGTCAGGGAAACCGGTGTATATGGCCCAACTTTTTTAGCTATCCAATACCAAGAAAAAATAAATACTTAAAGAGCTACAGCTATTATGGGTAAGAAGTGAGGACCATCAAGGTTTGTGTCTTGCTTTTACAAATACTGTGATTGTAAATCTGTGATTTTATAATCCCCATCCCCTCTTTGATGTGCCACCGTCACATCAGAGTAACACTGGAAGTGTCTGAAAATGGTTGACCTTAGAGGTAAAACATGTAATGCATTACAACTTCCTCTCGTTCTCTGACTTGCTGACACTATTATACTTTTTTCCCATTCTTGGCCTTGTCTCATTCTTTGAACTTGATGTACATAATACTGTTTTTTGTTTGTTTTGTTTGTTTGTTTTTTACTCCAAACTTGGATTCCTTTCAACTATGATTTGGGTTTCTCCCTAGGCTAAACTGTGATCATTACCAACAAGAGACAATAGAAAATGCTGAAATTACTTACCTAACTTTTCCAATACTCTTTTTTTCATAGGAAGATATATGGGAGCCATGAATTAATTTATTCTCAATAACTTAAAATGCCATTATTCTAGATAAAAAAAAAATAGTCTTCTCTCTATGAGCAAATATGACCAAAACAAGTGTCATGTTAATGTTAATATATTCTTACACTTCCAATTTCAATTATTTCACTGGAAAACAGATGCAAACAGAGTAGTTCCAAAGCATCATCAAACCTATAGAGTTGGTTGCTAGTTTAGAAAACAAGTCATTAAATCTTCTTCCATTATTATCTAAAGAGCTCTATAAATAAATGTGTCATTTGCAATCTAAAAGATTTGTCTGGCAATGCTGAATGACATCCAAGTTTATTTTAAATCAGTTTTGGAGTTTTCATGCAAGGAATTCTTTTATAACTACTCTTAATGTTTTACTTGAGCCAATGGAAATAAAAAGAAGTTTAGTGTGTATCTTTGCTTTCATGTGTCTGGGAAACATACTACAAATTAAGGTAACAGATGGGAAGAACCATTATTGACTTTGGGAAATTCAGAGAGGGTTTCCAAGAGCCCATTAATTTTGTGTTTCAAAAGTTTAGGCACCAGTTTGAAAATAATAAATTAACTGTACTAAAGTAATGAAAAATTCTTTGCTTTTCTATAATGAGGAAAAGTACAAATAACATGCATCTTTTTATTAATATCCAACCTAATGACTGTTTAGCTTCTTTTTATTCTCTACCAGTTTGTAAGTTATAATATCTCCATTCCAAAATGGGAATAAGCCCTGGCCGGTTTGGCTCAACAGTTAGAGCGTCAGCCTGCGGACCAGAAAGACCCAGGTTTGGTTCCCGCTAAGGGCATGTACCTCGGTTGCAGTTTGTCCCTGGCCCCGGTTGGGGTTGTGTGGGAGGCAGTCATTCAATATTTCCCTCTCATTCTTCCTCCCTCTGTCCCTTCTTCTCTATCTAAAAATAAATGCAATAATGTCCTCCAGTGAGGATAAAAAAACAAAATGGGAATACATTGTAATTAAGGACATTTGGGAATTCTAATTTTTTTTTAATTTATTGATTTTAGAGAGAGAGGAAATTAGAGGGAGAGAGAGATAGAAACATCAATGAGAGAGAACATCGATTGGCTACCTCCTTCTTGCCTCCCACTGGGGATCGGGCCCATAACCTGGGCATGTGTCCTGACCGGGAATCAAACCAGTGACCTCTTGGTGCATGGGTCGATGCTCAACCACTGAGCCACACAAGCCGGACTGGGAATTCTAAATGACACTTTGAGGCTGGAATTTTTCTTATTCCCATCATGATATAATGTTTCTCAAATTGAATAGCGGAAAATAACATACATTTTTCTGCATGAAATGCCTATTCTGTAGATAGATTCCAACCAACTGCTTGCAGGATGACCATTCATTTGGGGTGGATTAAATGTAGTGAATGATCCAGGACTAGTGAACAGGGTGAGAGATCTTAGTTGGTAATGACTTCTCTAAATTATCAGTAACTTCTCAAATATCACTTATTTTATTCCTCCCCAATATATTTATTTTTTAAATTCATGGTTTACATGAACATATTATTGATCTTGGACCTTTAAGATGTCTTACTTAAAATCTGAATCATACCCTATTAAAAAAAAACAAATGTTTCATACCATTTATACTGAATATGTTAAATACAAATATGTTTAAACATTATTTCTAAAATCTGAAAAAGGGAGTTACATTTATCAAAAGGGAAATATATTTTAGTGTTGCTTATTGAAATTTTACCATATAATTTCTTTCTTTAATGTAGAAAAGACTCAAACTCACCAGATGAGCTTTTGCATTTTTTCCTCCCAAAATAAATTTTATGAATAATAAGTATACAAAGAGTTCTCTTGGAATGTGTTCAGCTCTGGGCTCCCTGGTGGGACAGATCTAAAGAATTAAAACCTATGGAAAGAAGAAGGGAGGTGAATGCTGATGTAGCAGTAATACAACATTTCAAAATAAAAGTGCCAGTGTTTAACAACCTGGGGATCTCAATCAACATCCAAACGTATACAATCTCTGCATAGTATTAAAACTATGTGTTTTCACACTCGACAAAGTCAAGAATTAGCTGTGCCATCTTTCAATGTATGTGATTGTGCATGTGTGCACAATCATTCTTAGAAAAAGAGCAATAGTAAAATTCTAAGAGAGTTCTCTGGTATCTCCCAAAAATGCTAGGCTGAGGATAATGAGAGGAGAACAAAGCTTAACTTTAATCCAGACTGCTTAGAGCAAAAGCAAATGAAAATTCTAAATCAATCTGAAGAAGACTGGCCCTTATCAACACTTAGGTCATCTGACTGAAATCCAAAGAGAACACTCAACCTATATTATGCCTTTGGTATACCTTGACTCCAAATCTCTAATGTGTAAGTGCCTTGAATTAAAACTGATCATTTAATTTGGTTACAGTTACAATTTCAAACTGTTCAGTTCTAGTGATCAAAACTCAAATCTCACTCTTATTGCAATTAAACCTGTGCTCCTAAACTGCATGCTCTTGGACAAAATGCCAGTGAAAGTAACCAGGGCCCTAGCAGGTTTGGCTCAGTGTTAGAGAGTCTACCCACAGAGTGAAGGGGCATGGGTTTGATTACTGGTTCAGCGCATATACCTGGGTTGCAGGTTCAATCCCTGGCCCCGGTTGTGGTTGCATGGGAGACAACCAGCGATGTGTCTCTCTCACATTGATGTGTGTGTGTGTGTATGTGTGTGTGTGTGTGTCTCTCTCTCTCTCTCTCCCCTCCCTTCTACTCTATTTAAAAATCAATGGAAAAATATCCTCAGGTGAGGATTAAGAACAACAACAAAACAAGTAACCAGAAATAAAAACTAGTACAATTTTCAAGCACATTATATGCTCCCATATACTCTGACTTCTTCCTGTTAACATGATTGGATTACGCTGCTTCCTATCTCAGCCCACCCATTCTACTTGTGCACCAGACCCTAGTCTCTTTTTTTTCAAAGATTCGATTGCTATGTCCGGTCCATGTGGCTCAGTGGTTGAGCATCAACCCATGCAGCAAGAGGTCACAGGTTCGATTCCCGGTCAGGACACATGCCCAGGTTGTGGGCCTGATCCCCAGTGCGGGGCATGCAGGAGGAGGCCAATTGATGTTCTCTCTCATAAATGTTTCTATCTCTCCTTCCCACTTCCTCTCTCTCTAAAATTAATAAAGGGAAAAAAATAAAAAAGCTAAAAAGATATTTGTTGCAATTTTTCTCTTTTTCCTAAATCAAAATTGTCTTCCTTTTTATTGTTTATTTCCATTATGCAAACATGTTATAGCCTTTCCTAACAAAAGAAATTTTTCCCTAGATCCCCACATTCCTCTCTAACTATTGCCCATTTCTTCGCTTGTTCTTCTAAAGAAACTTTGCCACAAATAACTGGCCTTTTTACTTTCCCATGCTTCTCATCTTCCATTGTCTCTCTGACTTTGTTCAATCAGCTTCCTTTCCCTCTACACCCGAAATCCACTCGGGTGGATGTCTCCTCACCTTGCCAGTGATATATGACACAGATAATCATCCCACCTTTCTTACAGCACTTTACTTATATGATTGTCCTAACACCATATTTTCCTGGTTTTCCTCTTCTGTTCAACTGACCGCTACTTCCTGGTCTTTGCTGGAAGTTCCTCATTTACCTAATTCTAAACAGCAGAATAACCCAGGGCTTAGTTTTCTTATATCATCTCTATCTGCACTCACTTTCAAGTTGACCTCATCCAGATTCATGGCTTAATACCATCTATATATCGATGATTTCCAAATGTGTATCCTATTCCAGTGTCTCTTTTTAAGCTATAAATTCATATTTTCAATGACCTCTTTGACACTCTGTGCAATATGTCTAAATTAAGACTCTGTATTTCCCACCTACCCTCCAAATTTTCCCCTCAACTAATACCTTCCACTTCATTAAATAAAATGAAAATTTACAAAATTGTTCAGAAAAACCAAAGAACAATCTTTGACCTTTGTCTTTCCAGTACGGCTACTTCCCAATCCACCAGCAATTATTGTTGGTTCTTCCTCTAGTTATATCCAAATCCACCATTTACTACTATGCCCTCCTACCTATGCAGTCCAGTCCATCATCACCACTCACCCAGACAAGTTACCAGTTTCAAGAAGTCCCTGCTGGGTCTTTACTTTTCCTATTGTTTTTCATTTTGTAAAAATTTTTTAAAGTTTTATCAGATCACATCATTTCTCTGCTTAAACTATCCTAATGTTCTCCCACTAGAATTAGAACACAGTCCAAAGTTCTCGCCATGGCTAGGAAGCACTGTGTCATCTGGCCTCTGCTTATCTCTTGGACCTCGTCTCCTACATCTCTCTAGTTAGTTTTTCTCTATGCACATCAGTCTTATTGCTTTCCCAGTGTTCTCAGGACCACACATTTGCACTTGCCTACCTTCTCTCTCTGCCTGAACATTTATTCCCCGGACATCCACACGCTCACCTCGTGCAGGTATCTGCTCTTTCAGAGACCCTGCTCTGACCAGGTGTTGAGAAAACCCCGAGTTTTCCATTCTTTTCCTCATATGACCTCTTTTGGATTCATTGTCTTCATTGTATTAGGTATCTATTGCTACATAATAAATACTATAAACTAATTGTTTGCATCTCCCCTAACTTCATATATTGATGTCTTAACCTCCAAGGCGTTGGTATTAGGAGGTCTCTGGGACATGAGGTCTTTGGAATTAATCAGCGCCTGGAGATACCCCTTGCTGTCTAAGAACCAAGAGTGAGCTCTCACCAGACACAGAATCTCTGGCACCTAAAGCTTAGACTTCCCTGACTCTGAAAGTGTGAGAAATATATTTTTATTTTTTTATAAGCTACCCAGTTTATGGTATTATGTTATAACAGCCCAAATGATCCAAAACAACAAATTCACATGTAGCAGTTTTCAAAATGAATATTTATTATCTATTTTTTGTAACTGAAGAATTCAAGTGCAGCTTAGCTGAGGTCCTCTGGCTTAGGGTGTCTCACAAGGCTATAATCAAAGTGTAAACCAGGGTAAAGTCATATCGAGACAGGCCAGTAATCTAGGACAAGTGGAACAGGAAAACTGAGACAGACAGCTGAACAATCTGGTAGAGCAAGTTACAGCTGATACAGAAGGTCACCTCCTTAGAAATAATATCTGGGCCTCGGTTGGATTTGAGCTCCAGACACAGAAGAGCAGCAAAACCAGGTGGGCAACACCAGGACCCGCTGCAGTGACTAACCACCCCCTGCTCTGACACTGACCAATCAGTGAGGACCACAACCCTGAAGGAGCACATCTAGAAAACTGACGAATAGTTGTTGAAGCCCTCCTCTGAGACCTCCCCTAAGATTCCCGCCTGCAAGCGAGAGATAAAAGCCGCAAGACAAAGGACCAGCACTAGCTCTCCTTCTCAGGAGCAGCCTATGCCCCCCTTTTCTTCCTCCCCACAGCCGTGCATCTTCTAGACTCTAAGGGACCCCACAAGGCTTGCAACCAGGGCAGCAATGGGCAGTGGCAGTTCATCCCAGACAAACCCCCTGGACCTGTCCCCAGGGTGCCCTTTGCTTTCGCTTCTTAGTGAGCCAAAGCAGAACAGCCCAGGCTGATTTCCCCAGCCCTTTCTTGTTTCACTGTCCCCAGATTTAATAAACATTCTGTCCTCTAAAATTCATCTGGACTCGTGTTGTGAAACTTTTCCTGCACGAAGTCAAGAACCCACACACCACCTGCCTGCCCGAGGCAGACCCGCTCAGGGCCAGGTCCCTTTCGAGTAGTAATACCAAGGCTCCACTGGGTGTTCTTCTAAACCACCTACATGGCTATTGGCAGGCCTCAGGTCCTCACTGGCTACTGATGGGCAATATTAGTTCCTCGTCACGTGGATCTCTCCACGGGCAGCTCACAACCTGGTGGCTTCCATCAGAGAGAGCCCATGAGAAGGAAGAAAGAATATGCAAAATGGCAGGAGCAGTCTCTCTCCCTCTCTCTCTTTTTTGTTAATCCTCACCCAAGAATATTTTTCCATTGATTTTTAGATAGAGTGGAAGGAAGGAAGGATGGAGGGGTAGAGAAAGAGAGAGAAAAGCATCGATTGTTTGGCTCCCACATGATCCTGACAGGGGCCCGGATCAAACCTGCAACCCAGCTACAAGCACTTGACCGGGAATTGAACCCACGACCTTTTGGTCCACTGGCCAATGCTCTAACCTTGAGCCAAACCAACCAGGGCAGGAACAGTCCCTTCGTAAGCTAATCTCGAAAATGACATGTCATCACTTTTGCCATATTTTGTTCTTTAGAAATGAGTGAATAGGCTCAGTCCACACTGAAGTACTCAAGTACGTCAGGAGGGAGCGTGGAAGCCAGCTTCACACCTGCCCACAACACTCAGGCGTGAAGTGGAAATAATACTGCCTGCCATACAAGACAGTTGTTTATAAAAGTAAAACACAAATACATTCTCACAGATTTATTTGCATATAACTTATTTCAAGTGTTTGTTGTAAACCTTGGAACTAATATATAGAAAATCAAGAGAATAGCTCTCTTGAAAATGAAAAAGGTTTAAGAGGAATTTCTCAGGGCACAGGAATTATTGTCAGAATTATGAGCAGAATTCCAAAGATAAAATGACATTCTGTGCCTTACCCACTTATTTATGCTTTTATTTCTTTATTCATAAATGACAAGCAGTGTTTTTTAATGTATTTTCTAACAAAATTCTAGATGCCAAGTATAATTACTCTAAAATTTAGAATCTTCATAGAAAAATAAATGTATTTTCAGCATTAAAAATATAATTAGCTTAGCCCAGGCACTGTGACTTAGCTGATTAAGCATTTTCCCATGCACCAAGAGGTCACTGGTTCTATTCCCTGTTAGGGTACATGCCTGGGTTCCCGGCTTGATCCCCTGGGAAGAGGGGGGCATGCAGGAGGCAGGAGGCCACCCATCTCTCTCATCGATATTTCTATCTCCCTCTCCCTTCTTCTCTTTCTAAAAATCCATAAGAAGATATATTCTATAAATTATTATTTTAAAATATAGAGAGAGCTTAGCTTCAGACTTTAACTCAGAAAGTTAAAATAATCATAAGCTTTAGAACACCTATGAGGTCTGAAATAATTGTTAAAAAATTAAACTAACTTTAGAAAATTAAACTATCATAAATTTTCATATAGAAAAGTAGTTTATAAACATTATTTTAAAATAATGAGCATTTCATTCCTTAGAAATATTAAATAACCCAGACATTCTATAAATAGTCAGAGGCATAGACAGTTATTTTCTAAACGTGTCTCTAAGGCTAGTCACAATGATAAGACATAATTGCATAAAACAGTAAGTAAACAAAAGGCCAATGCCCTGTTGGGTCATCCTACCCCTCAAGATCTCTCTAAAATTAGCTTGAACCCCGATTTCTCCTTCAGTGGAAAAATTAATGCCTTCCTCTGAGTTTCTGAAAATTCCCAGCTATTTCTCCCAGCTCTCTGGCTCTGATTTCTCCCTAATTCTTAATCCTCCATCCTATGGTCCCCTATCCAATCTGCTCCACTGTAACCTCAGCACAGACCCCCACTGATATAACCTGATTTTCCTGAAAACTACTTACATCAGGCCTCTGTGTGTGTGTCGCCAGGCTCAATGAATATTTACAAAGAAGAAAGTCTGTGTCACGAACGGCAGGCAGTTCAGTCTTAAACGTTCCATCAGTGGCCAGCACCCACCAAGTTGCGGGGCTCTCTGCTCCCCTCCTCAGTGACCTCCCAACACCTCCAATTTTGTTTCATTTTCTTCCTTAGTAACATATATCCTTGTAATTTTATGTTCTCTCCTCAAGTAGACAGAAAGTATTTCCTTAACAAGAAACCATCTTTTCCCTGAGAGAAATAGCTTTTTTGCCCTTTCATACCATTTTATGTATTGAGAATCCATGTCTGCTTCCCGAGAACACAGGACCATGGGTTAGTGAGTAACAGGGCGACAAAGAGAAGCTTCCCACAGGTGGCAGCACTTCAAGTATCAAATTATGAGACAGGTTAAGAAAACGGTGGGAGGAGGGTGCCTTGGAACATTCTAAATAAAAACAAGGTCATCAATTTTTTTTTTTTTATCCTCACCCGAGGACATTTTTCCATTGTTTGTTCAGGTAGAGTGGGAGGGAGAGAGAGGAGCAGAGAGAGAGAGAAAGATCGATGTGAAAGGAACACATCGAGTGGCTGCCACCCACACAACCGACCAGGGCCGGGGACAAACTGCAACCGAGGTACGTGCCCTTAGCGGGAACCGAACCCGGGTCTCTCAGGACCACAGGCCGACGCTCTAACCGCTGAGCCAAACCGGCCAGGGTAAGGTCATCGATTTTTATATAGATCCTTTATACCTTGTCCCCAAATAATGCTAATGATATTTAAATGTATTGTTTTCTGTCCATTCTAAACTCCAGGCCAATCTTTTTGGCCCAATTGCTTTTGGTCATTTTCAAATTTAAGATCACTTTCTTCAGCTCTTTGTCTACATTAGAAATCAATTCTTTTTTTTTTTTTTATCCTCACCTGAGGACATTTTTCCATTTTTTTTTGTACAGATAGAGTGGGAAGGAGAGAGAGGAAGAGAGAGAGAGAGAAACATCGACATGAAAGGGACACATCGAGTGGCTACCACCTGCACGATCAACCAGGGCCGGGGACAAACTGCAACCGAAGCACGTGCCCTTAGCGGGAACCGAACCCGGGTCTCTCAGGACCGCAGGCGGACGCTCTAACCGCTGAGCCAAACCGGCCAGGGCAGAAATCAATTCTTAAACTTGTAAGGATCACTGAAATTTCAGGTTAAAAAAATGCAGATTCCTGATTCTCACCTTGACATGTGAATCAGGAGCTGGGTAGTGGATCTCAGACCGAAACGACTACCTTGGGAAATTCTGACATAGGTGGTGTATAAGATACACATCAAGAAACACTAATCTTGTCCATTGATGAGAACATTAAATAGCATTGACTTACTTTTCACCTCCAAGAAGTACCAAGAACACTGTCTCCTCAGATTTAAAATAATTCATAGTGATTACTTCCCAAAATTATGCAACATTGAAAATGGTAAAAATTGGGGGGACATGGTAAATCTTAATACATATAGGAATGTTAGATACTATAACAATCAATTATGGAAGCAAAAAAGAAAATTTCTGAAGTTTTTTTTTTTAGTGTAGATACTCAAGACCTAAAACAAATAAAAGCTAAATGTAGAATGTGAAAAAACAAATGTGAAAAACCAAATAGCAAAGTGTTTAAAATTAAACTACTCTCCTAATTGTTAGGGGAGGAAAACATTAAAGGTTAAGTTAAAATAAGAGAAAAGCACCCACTGATTTGTCTGTAAAATATCATCACATACACATGAAATAATCTCCTTATTACTAGCAGAAACAAATGTATCTGAGAAAATTTAATTCCAAACTAGACCAGACTTTTCTGGGAAAACTGAGTTTTAAATTAGTTTGTACTCTCAATGTGTTCCTTGTAAAAATCTGATGTCACCCTTCAAAGGCAACTTTCCAGGGGCCAACATCATTGCATTCCCTCTTCATGTCATTTAATTTTTAAAATGTGTGTTAGAGCAGAGGTCCTATGAAAAATGTCTCTCTCCTAAGAAAGTTTAAACCTATGGGGATAGAGATTTCATCTAATGGCCCAAAACATAAATAAATAAATCTAACTCTGATATCATCCTCTGTTCAGAAATTAGTTTATGAACAAAACAATTGGCAATCTAAAATATTTCTCTACTGGTAGCAACACCGGAGACACTTGGTAAGATAAATGTAACCATTTAGGGACATCAGCTACCCACGAAAAGGGGACTCTGCATGAGACAAACATCCTGGTCGAAACCCATGACCATGTAGCTCATTTCTACATTGTGATTGTGCTGTGTGTGCTGTAAATGAATGTATTTTGCTTCAGTCCTTGCTCCTTTGACCTTTTAGTCTTAATGAGACTCCAAACACAGCCATCAAAAGTGCAGTGTTCTATTTTGGAAGCATTCAGAAACCAATGCACTTTGACTAAATTTAGTTGTAGCATTCAGAATTTAAAAACACATCCGGCTGTCTTTCTAGGAGAAACATAGTTACTCGCTATTGATTTAAATAAATTGGTTAAATAATAGTTGCTTCTTCTTAGTTTACCCATGTGGAAAAAATAAGGAGGGGATGCTGGGGAGGGCAATAACAAAAAAGGACCCATGTAAGGCTTTTTAATGCAACTCAGGCAGACTCACTTTGTAGGCCACCAAACAATGGGAACCTTTGTGTTATTTAAAATGATTCTGGCTCAGAAAACACAAATTACAGTGAAAATTGAGGCAACAAAATTAGGAGCTGAAAACATTCAGAATTACTCATGTTGAAGAAATATTGTCTGCTTTATCAAGAATTATATTTGACACGCACTTCAGAAAATAATGGAAAGTTAGTATGAAAAAAAGGAGAATTAATCTTAAAAGCAGTATTTCATATCCTAAATGATATGGGAAATATCATGTGTCTTTAAAAATTTAAACCTTTTCACTTTAGCAAAAGCTCTGGTTTTAAAGCATATATTATTTAGAATACTTAGTCAGAAATCTTTTTTCCAGGTAACATATTTAAGAGAGAACACCAAGTCATAGAAATTCAGTTCTTCAGCTCCACAAAGTTAAATTAAGTTTTGACTATGAAAAATTGCCAGATAAGGGACTTGATGTGATTTAGAAGTTTGAGCATAACCCAAGAATAATCTAGCTTTCTCCATTGGAAAATTAGATTTTGAAAAGCAACTGTTACTTTCATTTTATTTTTATTGTATTGTGGCAAGAACACTTAACATCTAGTGTTCTTAAAGAGATCTAGTTTCTTAAATTCTTAAGTGTACAATACAGTATTGTTGACTGTAGGTACAATCTTGTACAGCCTACCTCTAGAATTTAGTCACTGTGCCTAACTGAAACCTTATGCCCATTAGGTAGCAATCCCCATTCCTTCTCCCTCCAGCCCTTGGCAACCTCCACTCCACTCTTTGAATCTGATTGTTTTAGATACCTCATTTAAGTGGAATCATGGAGTATGTCTTTCTGTGATTGACTTATTTCACTTAGCATAATGTCCTCAAATTTCATCCATGTTGCAGCATATTGCAAAATTTCCTCCCTTTTTTAAGGTATTGCATTGTATGTGTATGCCACATTTTCTAAAATTAAAAAGAAGTTTTCTTAGCATTCATAAAATTAGATATAAAGAAAAAAGCCATGCTGGAGTCCTGAATGATAGCATTGTTTGTGGTCCTCGGTAGATTCCTCAGTCAGCAGCATCAGAATTCAGTGTATAAGGAGGGGAGTAAAGGAAAAAGTGTTAGAAAAATCATTCCTTACTTCTCCCCTTCTCCCAACCTGCCCTCATGGATCTAAACTTACCCATGGGGATCTAACGTTACCATGGGGTAGTGACTATGGTTGGTCAAATCTGTTGGACTTGGAGAAACTCCAGGAAGAGAAGGGAAGGAGTGTGGGAGAAGGGAAGGGAAGGGAAGGAGGAAGACAGCATGAGAGGAACATGAAATGCACCCAGACCAGCTTCTTTGTTACCTGTGTTGATTGGTGAGACTAAGATTAAAGTGTTTCCCAGTGTCCTCTGCCACTCCCCACAACAAATGTGAAATATATTTCCACACCACTGCACATATCTCTACTTCGGCATGTCTACATGTACCATTCTTTTTGTAAGCATAGCAATTTTTTTAAATTGACTATAATTGTGCATTTTGTACAATAGGTGAAGGAGCCCAAATCAAGCCAAGTTAGTCGTTTTCCAAAACCATGCTCTTTCCACCTAACTGCAGAGAGTTGCTAATAAACAACTGCAGTTGGCATGCTGTGTGAGGAAAGCCCACCAAACAAAGTCTACATACGACCAGCAGAAACCTACCTCACAATGGCTCCCAAATATTTAAGGGCTTCCTGAACTGGATTGTGTGTTAATATCAAAGCTTCATTAGGGTAAATTCTGAAAATAGTTACATCTCTTTATTCATGACAGGTGTGAAGATCTGAATGTAGATGCAGGAATGTTTGTAGATAAGAGCCGAGAATGTAGTCTAAATGGTGTTTGCTGGCACAGCAGTTGTATTTCAAGAAATGTTTTAATTTCAAAGGCATCATTTTGGAAGTCAGCAAATTTTGAGCAGGAGTACAGAGAAACTGCACCAAAGAACACTGATGAGCTCTTTCCTCAGTCCCCCAAACTACAAATCTTGAGGGCACCTACAGAGAAAATGTTTGCTTGTAAAACACTTAAAAATAATTGGGAGAGTCCAACTCAAAACCTTAATGAGGTAAGCATCATTGTTTGGAATATGTGCTTTTGCAGAAACAAAAACAATATATTAATAATAACAGGATGAGTTGGGAGCAGACTGTCTAAAGCTATACATTTAAAAAATTGGGGGCAGATGTGGTTTATTTCAAAATAAACACAACAGGACACAGAGGTTAAGAACAAGGACTGTGGAGTCAGGCCAACCTCGGTACGTCTTCCATCAGTTTATTGGATATGAGACCATGAGCAGTTCATTATACCTTTCTGAGACTCAGTTTTATTATCTTTAAAATGAGAACACGAGAATTACCTCATTGCATTCTTGTTGGATTAAGCAAGACAATGCATGTACAGTATTCAGCATAGTACCTGGCACATAGTAAGAAAATTAATCTGGGTTTGAGGTTTTTTTTCAGTTGTTTCATTTTTCCACCAGATAAATTAGGAAAATAGAGCTATGCTCATTTTGGATCTTATAATGCATCCCTATGTTCCACCTCTGACCATAGAATAGAAGGATATTTTATGGGAAAACATCATAGTCACCCCCTATCCATATTCTGATATGGAGGATTATGGAATTGCCCTAAGCCTTTATTTGGTAATAATAATAATAATAATCATCATCATAATAATCAAATGGTTCTTGCTTACGTTTTAGGGTCACTGTTTCTGTATTTTTAAATTCTTTATGTACATAAATATTTTCTTTAAAATGTGTATTAGTGTTCACTTTGGCAGCACATATACTACCATTAGAACAATACTTAATATCTTGAGTACCTGCTCAAGATGACATGGAAACTCATAAAGTAGCCCATATTTTTATGAAAAGAGTGCTAGATATGGATGGTGGGGATGGCTGTACAATATGAATATATTTAATACCACTGACATACTCATCTAAAATGGTTAACATGGTAAATTTTATGTTATATGTGTTTTACTACTGTACAAAAATTAGGGGTGAAATGTATATTAATACTGCGTTATTAAGAGGACCCCGAGTTTTTAAAATGCTGGTCCTTTGTCAACAATTTTATATATTCAAATGGTCATAGAATAGCTAAATCGCTATTCCATTGTTATTCAACAAAGCAGAGGCGAACACAACATTAAAATACTGAGTCTTGTAATCTGAAGACTTGACGAGAGCAACCTGGTTTTTGTTTATGCATTTATGCATACTACATAGCAGCTCAAAAGAATAACTATTTCTATAATCACCTGTTATCACTGAATTTTCCACTATTGTATTTTTTTTTATTTTTACTTATAAAGAGACAAGCTGGCCTGGAGATAGTAATCAAAGCATAATCACGGATCAAGTTGATGCCCAAACAGCAATTTAAAACATTTTAAATGTTCTTGTATTATTCACTTTTCTTCTGCACAGAATTCACTAGAAAGATTTTCTAGGGGCTAGAATGACCAGTTTAAACAACTTGCGCATGAACATGAAAATAATGAACTCCAACTGAATATTCCTGAGCCCTACTGCAGTTCTCATTCCATGACTTAACATTTCAGCAAGCAGCAAATATAAAAATGGATAATTCTAAAAAAAAGTGCAATCCTTTTCCTTTTTATTTCCTTGCAATCTGAAGATAATTGCCTCTTGTTTACAACATCAAATGGATCTCTACCTATGCCTATATCCTTACATTCCACTTCTCCTCCTTAAAATGGACGTATTGCTCTTGTTTCTACCCACAGCCTATACTTCTTCTGATGTATAGATAAAACTAGTTGGGTTGCCAGAGGGGAGGGGTGTTGGGGGACTGGATGACAAAGGTAAAGGGATTAAGAAGTACAAACTATAGTTACAATATAGTCACGAGGATGTGAGTACATCGTGGGAAATGTAGTAAATAACATTGTAATAACTCTATATGTCAGATGGGTACCAGAAATACGGAGAGCACTTTGTAAAGTATATGATTGTTTAACCCCTACACTGTACCTCTGAAACTAATACCAAAAAAAATTAAATGTAAACTGTAATTCAAAATTTTAAAAATAAGAAACTAGCTGAAATAGTTATTTCAACTTCCTTGCCGCCTATTATGTACTCACCCCACTTCAGTCTGCAGAGCAGCACCCCCACCTTGCCTTGCCCAGGGGTCACCTCTCAAACTTCATCTTTCTCAGCCTGACAGAAGTGTTTGACACAGTTAACACTACCTTATTGACATGATTTTCCTGTTGATATCTACCATCTTAAGTGTCCTGCTTCTTCAGCAGCCTATCCGTTTTGGTCTCCTTTGCTGGCTCCTTTTCCTCTCCCTAATTTCTAAATGCTAAGGTGCCCCAGGAGTCAGGCCAGGGCTCCATTTTCTCCTCTATCAGTACTCCCCTATGGCCTCATCTAGTCCTGCATGCAAAGACCACTTCTCTGCTAATGACTGCCCAGTGCATCTATCCAGCCCTGACCTCCCTCTGAATCCTAGGCTCAGATACACAACATACTCATCATCTCCACTGGGTATCTACTAGGTGTCCGCCCAAAGCATCAGCCTTAATCACCCCTCTGGAATCTTCTCCTTCCAGTCTTCACTATCTGACTCCAATAGAGGAGTTATCTCTGTTTCCTGTCTCCATCTCTCTTAAATAAATCTATCAGCAAGTCTTATCAAGTTATATACCTCAAAACATTTCTTAAATCTAGTCATTTTTGCTATTTCCCCTGCTACCATCCTTGTATATTATCATCACTTCATAAGTAACTCAACTAGTGCACTAGCCT
Organism: Molossus molossus; assembly: GCF_014108415.1. NCBI lineage: Eukaryota > Metazoa > Chordata > Mammalia > Chiroptera > Molossidae > Molossus > Molossus molossus. The sequence continues at coordinate 88,087,455 of NW_023425401.1, forward strand.
CCCCACAAGTCAGCTTCCTTCCTTCCTGCCTTCTCACTTCATTCTCAGTGAGCAGACAGTTTTAAAAACTAGATCAGGGAATGTCAACCCTCTACTCAAAAGCTTCCAGGGTCTAGGTAGGTGTCATGTGCAGAATCTGGCCTGACCCCCTTTCAGAACAGATCCTGTACCATCTTGTTCTCCCACTTCTCATTGCTCTAAGCAAAAATGTCCTTTTTATTCCCCAAAATGCCCAATGTGTTTCCCACCAAAGGGATAATTACTGACATGGAGCTGGTTTTCGATAAATATCTACTGAACACATTATTGTAAACTGGGCTGTTCTTCTCCACTCTCACTCCTATTTTCTGCTAATTTGTACAGCTTCCCACACCCACTCTGTATTACATCCAGAGAAAAAGAACACTATCAGTATTATTTGGGGGTTGCTCTCTGTGAATTATTGAGTGTTTCTTTTTCAAATGAGAGACTTAACAGAAGGAATGAGAGCCTTTTATTCTTTTTTCTTAATTAAATTTTTTTCTTTATTGATTTGAGAGAGAGAGGAAGGGAGAGGGAGAAATGGAAACATTGATGAGAGAGGTAAACATTGATGAGAGACATCGGTTGGTAGACTCCTGCATGCCCCCCCCCCCATTGGGGATTGGGCCCACAACCTGGGCAAGAGTCCTGACCAGGAATTGAACCACTGACCTCTTGGTGCATGGGTCTGCACTCAACCACTGAGCCACACCAGTCAGGCCTGGGAGCATGTCTTAAAAAGAAGTTATGCAAGATAATTAAGTTCTATAGATCTGCTGTACAACATTCTGATATAGTTATCAACATCTGTCAAAATAGATCTCATGTTCAGTGTTCTTACCACAATAAAAAAATTTCTACTTTCAGATTTGTTAGATAAGCTTGTTAAGATACAGCATATTTGAATCTCAAGCTCTGCTGGCAGGGCTGCTGCTAGGGGCAGATTACAGGTGGAGGCTAATAATTTGCATTTGTATTAATATCATATTCCTCTTTTTACCAGGAAGTTTCATGACCTGATCAGTTCTCACACTGTTTCCCATTCTTCTCCCAGCCTCAGTTTTCTCTACCATCCTTCTGCAACTGAGTGTTCTTCAATCAACTTTTCATCCAAAATATTAAATACTTCACATAGTCCACAATAGTAACTGAAATCTTACTTGATTCCAGGCATTATCATATCTTTGGTAATATAAAGTTTCAAACAATACATTAACCTGTGTCTATATTACATAATTCTCTTAAGTTCCTTGAAAGAAAATTGCTATATTAATCTAAATATTTTACAACCTTTAACTTATTATAAGTGTTCTCCAAGGTTCCATCTCAACTTCCTCCCCTATTCTCTACTTTCACATCTTTTAACTTCTCATTGCATTTTCACTGAATACTGTAAGATCTCTGTAAATTGTATTGACTGGCATCTCCCATGATGTTACTTTGCCTACATTCTTCAGTTTTGCATCTACCAAACTACTTTCTACCTAAAATCCAAAAGCCAGCCCAAATTCCAATTAATCTAGGAAGACTAAGTGGTAGAGCCAGGTATTAAAAAGCCTCGTGGGGGGAAAAAGTCCAATCACCCTGCTGTGAGCACCGTGTAAAATACGGAGGGAGACCACACAATGAGCAAAGCCAGGCATTGTCCTCAGGACCTTACAGTCTAGTGGGTAGACTTAACATAAGTGCTCTATGAGGTATTCTATGACCTAAAAAAATCATAAAATGTGGAAATTCTATATGGTTGAGAGAGCCACAAAGGCATGTGCAGTTGGTGGTAACAAATAAACAAGATGTTGACAAGCAGAAATAATTGAGCATTCCAGACAGAGAAAGAAGAGTAGCATCAGAGGAAGGATCCTAAAAGGAGATCCTTCCATCCTGTGGTGCCAAACTGGCTTTCTGAAGTCTCATTCACTTGCAGACAAGGTAATCTGCCAGACCATGTTTAATGTTTGTTTGACGATAATAATGACAGATGAACAATATAGACTTGCTCTTATGGGTCAATATGAGTGGCATTGACAATAGCAAGAAAAGGTATCTCTTCTTTAAAATGCATGACAGAGAAAAATCACACAAATGCAGGTGGAAGGCATTCTTTAGGGATCACATAAAGCTATAGCAAAGGCAGTTGTTACCTGTAGCTAGAGAAAGGCAACAGAAGACAGAATTTTAACCACAGTAACAGAGATATAGAATATTTGAGCAGGAGGAGAGAGCCATCTCCTAGACGGGAAGGCATAGCTACAAACCCAACATAGAGAAGCATGTAGGTAGGTGTCCTATGTCTCTCTTCATGGTGCCTGTCAGCCCCATGCATATAGAATATACTATGTGAGATGGACATGTGTGTAGACACTCTCAGGGCTGAGCAGAATATGAAGGAAGCACAGGGAGTTTTTAGCTTCCTCCCATTTCCTCTACAAGATCTTTCCTTTGGGAAACCACTTCCTGAGACCTTTTGCTTTCCTTTTTACCCCGCACCCCCTAAAATTATACTTAAGCGTTTTAAATATAAATGAAAGTAGTCACTTTGAGTTCAAGTTCTTTCCCAAAGGCACACCCAAACAGCAACAGCTTACTCTACCTATTTTTATATTCAGCCCTAAAAATGATATGTAGTAATTACAAGAAAAAGATAGTTTTGATTTTTTAAAAACAGTAAAAGGGCCCTGGCTGGTTTTGCTCAGCGGTTAGAGTGACGGCCCGCGGACCGGAGAGTCCCGGGTTTGGATCCCCACTAAGGACACGTACCTCGGTTGCAGTTTGTCTCTGGCCCCAGTTAGAGTCATGTGGGTGGCAACCACTCGATGTGTCTCTCTCACATCAATGTTTCTCTCTCTCTCTCTCCCTCCTGCTCTATCTGAAGATAAATGTAAAAATTTCCTTGAGTACGGAGAAAAAAAAAAACAGAGAAACAGGAAAAAAAAATTTTAAGTAACTATGTTTTAGCAAGGGACTGTCACTGGGCCCACAGTATTCCTGAGGCAGCTGAACACTGTCCTGTGAGTCATGGGGCCAACTCTTCAGAGCAGTTGTGTCATTCCTTCTGTTGCTGTAAGATGCTGCCACACAGCAAAGGGTGGTTCTTTTAACAGGAAACATTCAGTGTAGGGCAATGTGTTCAGGAAGCATCACCTAAGAAAGGGGTTGGGTGAGATTGATTGACTCTAGGACAGAAATTCTCAGTCTGGCTTAGGGACAGGGTTGGTTCCATGAATGGCCTTAAGAGCATCTGTGAACTCTTGCAATTGTGTGTAAAATTATTTGCTATTTGTATTTCTAGAGAGGGCCTCTACTGTTCTATTTATATTTTCAAAAGAATACACAACTTCTCAAATTACAAAGGTCAGTGTTCCAGGGAAAGCATCAATTTGCTAAGGCTGCCATAACCAAGTGCCACAAACTGACGGCTGTAAAAATAGAAATATATTGTCTCACAGTTCTGGAGACCAGAACTCTGAAATCAACGTGTTGACAGAGCTCATTCCTTCTGAGAGCTACACAGGGAGAATCTGTTCAGTGCCTCTCTCCTAGGCTTGCAGATGGCAGTCTTCATGTTCACATGGCCATCTTCATTTTACATGGAGTGCCCTCTATGTGTGCTCTGTGTCCAAAGCTCTCCTCTCCTTTTTATAATGACATCATTCATATTGATTAGGTCCCACCAGCTCCAGTGTGATCTCATCTTAACTAATTACATCTACAATGACCTGATTTCCAAATAAGGTATTGGGGGTTAGGACTTCAACATTGAAATTTGGAGCAGACACAGTTCTACCCATAACAGGGAGCACAGCAGTGGGGTATTATTTCTTCTCCCATCTCAAACATACATCTCCCCATTTCCAACCTGCTAAGATAGATAGTATCAATGTACCAACGAAAATGTTGTAATTTCTACACCTACTATGAATATCATGATGAACACCAGTCATAAAAGGTTAAGTCATTTAGCACATGTAAAATTCATAGAGAAGTGCCCAGCACACAGGATATGTTAGATAAACACTGACCATTGTTTTAAACACATTACTGGTGATCTCCTGTCTCATCATTTTTACTTTTTTCACACACATTTGAACCAGAAAACTTGTGGATTTTCCAGTGATTTTTCTCTTCCTTTCTCACAACCACAAATTATGTCTTTCTCAGAAAATAGAAGTATCTGATCTCATGCTGCACTGCAAGAGACCTCTACCAAATATGAGATAAATGAGGTGCAGTTAAACAAGTTAACAGAACTAGAATTCAGAGCCATGATTTTGAGGAAGCTCAACAGCTTGTGTAAGGACATGAACACCATGAGTAAAGACATAGAAATGTTGAAAATCAACCAGTTGGAAATTAAAAACCACCAAGAAGAAATGAAGAATGACATAGCAGAAATTAAGAACATATTGGAAGGTCTAAACAGCAGAGTAGAGGAAGCTGAGGACCGGATCAGTGAATTAGAAGACATGGTATAAAAAAATCAACCAATCAGAAAAACGAAAGAAAAAAACAATTAAAAAAACAGGAAGACAGCTTAAGAGAACTGTGGGACAACTGGAAACATAATAACATTCGCATCATAGGAGTCCCCAAAGAAGAAGAAAATGAGCAAGGGTTAGAGAATACATTTGAAGAAATAGTGACAGAAAACTTCCCTAATTTGGTGAAGGAAGAAGGCATTCAAGCTCAAGAAGCACAGAAAGCCTTAAGTAAGAAGAACCCAAACAGGCCCACACCAAGACACATAGTAATCAAAATACCAAAAATTAAAGACAAAGAGAATCCTAAAAGCAGCAAGAGATAAGCAACAGGTTACCTACAAAGGAAACCCCATTAGGCTCTCAGCTGACTTCTCAACAGAAACATTGAAGGCCAAAAGGGAATGACATGAGGTAATCAAGTCATGAAAAACAAGGATCTGAATCCAAGACTACTCTACCCAGCAAGGCTATCATTCAAATAACTAGAGACAAAGAAGGCCACTACTGAATATTGAAAGGATCTATCCAACAGGAAGATATAACCTTCATAAACATATATGCACCCAATATAGGAACACCAAAATATATTCAAAATCTTCTGGAGGACTTCAAAGGAGAAATTGATAGCAATACAATCATAGCAGGGGACTCCAACACCCCACTGACAGCACTGGATAGATCCTCTAGGCAAAAAATTAGCAAGGAAACAGAGACTCTAAATGAAGCACTAGACCAAATGGATTTAATAGATATCTACAGAGAATTACACCCCAAAACTACAGAATTCACATTCTCCTCAAGTGTACATGGGACATTCTCAAAGATAGACCACATGTTACGACACAAACTAAGTCCCTACAAGTTCAAGAAGATTGAAACCATATCAAGCATCTTCTCAGATCACAATGGCATGAAACTAGAAATCAACTGCAACAAGAACATGCAAAGATATTTGAACACATGGAAGCTAAATAGCATGTTATTAAATAATGAAAAGGGGACTCTAGTACACTGCTGGTGGGAATGCAGACTGGTGCAGCCACTATGGAAAACAATATGGTGTTACCTCAAAAAATTAAAAATTGAACTTCCATATGACCCAGCGATCCCACTTATAGGAATATACCCTACAAAGCCTGAAACACCAATCAGAAAGAATATATGTACCCCCATGTTTGTAGCAGCACTATTTACAATAGCTAAGATCTGGAAACAGCCCAAATGCCCATCAGTTGACTAATGGGTAAAAAAGCTGTGGTACATAGACACAATGGAGTACTATGCAGTTGTAAGAAAGAAAGATATCTTATCCTTTGAGAGGACATGGTGGAACCTGGAAAGTGTCATCCTAAGTGAAAGAGGCCAAACAGAGAAAGACAAGTATCATATTATCTCACTTATTTGTAGAATATAATGAACATAACAATCTGAGGAATGGGGTAGTCCCAGAGACATGGAAGTGGGGTACAGACTGACTATCCCCAGAAGTGGGGGTGGGGGAGAGAGATAAACCACAGAACTTATATGCATGTGTGCATGAACAGTGGACATTGACAACAAAGTTGGGGACAGGGCAGGGAGGGATGGAGGGGGGGATCTGTGGGAGAAAAAGGAGAAACATTTGTAACAATAATTAATTAATTAATTTAAAAAAACTTTACACATTTGACAAGAAGTACAATCTCCAGATGCAAGAACGTGAGTGAACCCCAAACAAGAAAAACCCAAAGAAACCCATGCCAAGAATCATCATAATTGAAATTCTGGAAACTAAAGAAAAAGACAAACTCATATGCAGCCAGAGAAAAATAACAGCACACCTAGAGAGGGAAAGCAATTCAAATAACAGCAGATTTCTCACCAGGTACCACAGAAACCAAAAGAAGTAGCAGAACATTTCTCAGGTACTGAAAAAAAAAGATGTATCAACCCTAAATTCTGTACCCAGTGAAAATAATCTCTAGAAATGAGAAGAAATCATCACATTATCATGTGAGAGAAAACTAAGAGAATTTATTGCTAGGAGACCACACCTAAAAGAATATGGGATGGCAACTGTATTTCTACATGCTAGCAATCAAATATGTGGACAGCAAAATTAAACATACAACACTATTTACAATTGTTCAAAACATGAAATACTTAGATGTAAATGTAACCGCATACACAGACTGGTATGCCTAAAAACACACACTGATGAAAGAGATAAAAAATCTAAGTAAATCAGACATATCATGCTCATAGATTGGATGCCTAAACATAGTAATGATGCCAGTGCTCCCCCAATTGATATACAAGCACAATGCAATTCTTATCAAAATTCCAGTATGATTTTTTGTTTATCTAGACAAGGTTATTCTAAAATGTGTATGAAAAGGAACTAGAATAGCTAGACCAATTTTGTAAAAGAAAAATAAAGTGGGAGGAATTTACCTACTCAATTTCAAGACTTGCTCTATGGCTACAGTAATAAAGACCTGTGGTATTGTAGACAAATAGACACATAGATCAATGGAAAATAACAGAGAACACAAAATGAATTCACATACATATGCCCAACAGATTTTTTGACAAACGTTCAAATGCAATTTAATGGAGGATAGATGGTTTTTCAATTTATAGCTGGAGCAATAAGACATCAACAGGCAATAAAAGAAACCTTGACCTCAGTCACACAGCTAACACAAATGAACTCAGAATAGATCAAAGACTTAGAAGTAAAATGTGAAACTATAAGACATTTAGAAAAAATACACGAAAATCTTCAGAATCTAGGACTACACAGAGTTATTAGATTTGATGCCAAAAGCATGATTCATAAGAGGAAAAATTAATTAATTGGACTTAATTAAAAATAAAAATTTTTACTGTGTACAAGATCCTGTTAAAATGAAAAGAAAAGCTACATACAGAGTGGGAAAAATAAAACCATGTATCCAACAAAGAATCTAAATTATATAAAGAACTCTCAAAACACCAGTACAAAATCAAGCAATCCAATTAAAACATCGGCAAAACACATGAAGAAGCATTTCACAGAAGACATACAGATGGCAACAAGCACATGAAAGATTATTGAACATCATTAGCTGTTATGAAAACGCAAATTAAATCTACAGTGAGATATTACTACATGCCTATCAGAATGACTAAAACAAAAACTAGTGGCAAGACCGAATGCTGGTGAGGGTGCAGAGAAACTGGATCACTGATACATTGCTGGCTGGAATGAAGAATAATAGTACAGCCACTCTGGAAACAATTTGGCAGGTTTTTCTGAAAACACCATGTAACTACCATGCAACCCAGCAATTACACTTCTGGGCAATTATCCCAGAGAAATGAAGAGTTATATTCACACAAAAACATGTACCCACATGCTTATACCAGCTCTATTTATAATACTGTAAAACTCTGGAAACATCCAGATGTCCTTCAGCTGATGAATAATTAAACAAACTGTGGTACAATAAAAAATATCAAACTACTGGCAGAGGTCAGAGGGGTGAGGAATGGGGGATACTGGATAAAAGAAGGTGAAGAGATTAAGCTAAAGAACATATATGCATAACCAGTGGACCAGACAACAGTGTGGTGATGGCCAGAGCTGGGAGTGGGGAGCTCAGGAGCTGGGTGGAGGTGGGTAAAGGGGGAGAAAAGTGGGGACTCTTGTAATAGTGTCACAATAAAAAATGAATAACCCTGGCCAGTGTGGCTCGGTTGGTTGGAGCATCATGCCATACACCAAAGGGTGGCAGGTTCCGTTCCCGGTCAGGGCACAAACCTGAGTTGTGTTGCAGGTTTGATCCCCAGTGGGAGGAGGTATGCGAGGCAACTGATGAATGTTCTTCTCTTACATCAATGTTTTTCTCTTTCCCTCTTGCCCCCTTCTTTGCTCTAAAATCAATAAAAAAGGATATCCTTGAGTGAGAATAAAAACTTTTAAATAAATAAATAAATAAAATTGTAATTTTAAAAGTTTAAAAACATATCAAACTATTAATACAGACGACAACCTGGATGAATCTCCAGAGAATGTTGCTGAGTGAAAAAAGACAATCACGATAGTTTATGTTTTTGATGATTCCATATATTTAACATCCTTGTAATGAGAAATTATAGAAATGCAGAACAGATTCGTGGTTGCCAGAGGTTAGTAGTGGGTGGGAGCACTGGAGGGAAGAGAGTGTAGTTATAATAAGGCAACTTCTGGGATCTCTGAGGTGATGGAAATGATCCTCTATCAATGTCAATATCCTGATTGTGATATTCAACTACAGTTTTGCAAGACATTATCATTGGGGAACTGGATAAAGGATATGCAGATATGCCTGTCCTATTTCTTACAACTTTATGTGAAACTAAAATTATCTCAAAATTAAAAGCTTAATTTAATAAAAGACAAAGGGTGATGGATACAGATTATTCCAAACATAGAAACAGTTCATGAAAAGGCTCTGGCAGGAGAAACTAATACATAACTGATGAACCACAGAAAGCCAGTGAGGCTGAAATGCTGATAGCAAGGAGTGTGTATGTAGGCTCAGGGGCAGGAAGAGAGGGGCAGATTTGGAAGGGACAAGTGTGAGATGAAGATGGAAAGGTAGGTGTATTTTGCGGAGCCATGTGGGCCACCTTAGAGCCTGTGGTCTTGATTTAAAAGCATGAGGAGTCATTGCAGTATATTAAACAGAGAGACAAGGCTTAATTTGAATTGTGTTTTGAAAAAATCATGCTTGCCATGTGGAAAAATGACTAAAGGGGCAAAAGTGGATATCTCTTTAATATGCTTCTCACTGTTCAATTATGCTGCTCCAGCTACAGAGGTTCAGTCTGTGGTAGAGAAACTGCCTATAGAATCATAGGATTGATTAATCAGTTGCCTTGAGCTAAATTCTCCTCAGATGTGTCCATAGCAAAATTCCCATAGAGTTAAAAAGAACATTTCTGACAACTAGTTTGATGGGTTGACTATTTTTAATCATCAGTGAGGTGGGCATGATCAAGGGCAACCTGAGCGTTCTTTGTGGCCTCTACCAAAAGAAAGGAAAGCCGTTCTTGAGCTTCTAAAATAAACTGTTTCACAGAGACATTTTCAAATATTGGTGATAACAGGTTTCACGTTAGTGTTTGCTAGAGATTTGATGCATTCAGACACATTAAAAGAGTTGTTCATGAAAACTTATAGAATATGAAAAATGATGCTATGACAGTTTTTTGTGCCACAATCACCTTTTCTGAAACAAAAATATTAGTGCATTTAATTATAGTTTTAGGATTTGCCACCCTACTTGTTTATTTCCCACCTTTTACCTAAGGGTACAATCTATGCCAATGATTCTAAATTATGATTTATTTAAACAACCAATTGTCTTTGTTTTTCATTTTTATTTTTAAAAATTCAGTTCGTATAAATATTTTCCCCTCACTGAAATGAATAAATTGTTCCTTATTTTAGCAGCATAAAAAGGATGGCTCAATGGACAACTACTAGTTTTTCATATTAAACAATATTTTATTTAACATCATTCATATTCATGCACATGACTTTGTTTAATTATTACAATGATGCAATGAGGTCTTCAAAGCAGGCTGTCTGTTAATGGAAGATTATAAAGCTACACACATGCACTGAGTCAGGATGTGAACCACGGTTCCTCCAGATGCTTAGCCACTAGCCACAGGTGGCTGTAGAGCTCCTGAAATGTGAATTACATTATTGATTTGGAATATTGTAAAACATCTCATGAATATTTTAAAATATGCATTGCGTGTTAAAATTATAGTTTAGATATATTCAGTTAAATTAAATATGTTAGTAACATATTTAACATTAACATATTAACATTCATTTCACTTTTTCCCCTTTAAACTTAACATTAAACATGGTTAGCATTATATTGCTACTGACAACACTGCGCCACATCCTGTCAACTAAATCTACATTTGTCTGAAATCTATGCTCCTCTCTCCACCCCCAATGCCAACACCACAGTGCAGGCCACTCATCTTGTCTTTCTCCTAGAGAATGATCATATTCTCATATCAGCTCTGTCTACCACCACCCAACCACACTCTGCGCTCCAATGCAGCCAGAATGATTTATAAAACTAATCTGATACTACCATTGTCAAACTTCAACATTTCCAGGAAACTCCTGTTGCCTTTCCAGTTAAATGCAGCATTCTTACCATGGTGTATAAGACTTTATTAGTCATTTTTGCTTGTATCCAGCCTTATTTCTCCCACTTCCAATATGCTGAAATGTTTTCAGGCAGACATTTCTGGTTTTCTTCTGCTTTAGGCCCTTTGTATGTTTGGTTCACGTTGACTCTCTTCTTCCTTCTTGGCCTATTGACTTCTCATTCTTCAGACCCCAGTTTGAATATCACTTCCTCATGATTCCCTGCAGCAGGAGGCACCTCCCATTATAGAACCTCATCGTGCTGATACTGACTTGTTTAATACTCATCTTCCCAATAGACTGTGAACTCCCTTAAGGCCAGGAATTGTGGCCTCATCCATCTCCAGCGTGTGGCTGGAACTAATCTTGTCAAAGAGAGAACTTTAGTAAGTATCTGGTGACTGAGTGATGTTCCAAGACACTGTAGCTACATTAAAAGTGAGAAAGCCAACATTCTCATAAGATGGTTTATCAGTCAAGTGTATGGAATCTCCATTTTGGTTATATGCAAGAACTGGATAATCTCAAAACTTATTAGGATACATTAAAAAGTTGTAGATCTAATTTATTTACTTTTTCATTCTCACCTCTGTCAAAGAAAACAGAAATGAAGAACTAAAGATAAAACAATCTATACCTAAAATTTTGGAGCAAAAAGTCAAATTTGCAAATATAAAGCTTTTTTTAAAAAGGATATGTTCCTGCCCTGGCCAGTTTGGCTCAGCGGTTAGAGCGTCGGCCTGCGGTCTGGAGAGACCCGGGTTTGGTTCCCGCTAAGGGCACGTACTTCGGTTGCAGTTTGTCCCCGGCCCTGGTAGGTCGTGCGGGTGGCAGCCACTCGATGTGTCCCTTCACGTCGATGTTTCTCTCTCTCCCTTCCTCTCTCTCCCTCCCACTCTATCTGTACAAAAAAAAAAAAAGGATATGTTCCTAATTCATAAATGCATGCATTATTTTCTGCTCTACTAAATCACTGACTGAATTTAGTAAATACAATAACTATAAATAATATCTGAAAACACATAAGAGGCCTTTATATTTATCACCTATTGTCTTAATGTTTTTTCTTCTAGAACTATGCACCAGCATCATGTAACATATATTCCTAAATGTTTTTTATTTACAAAAAAACACAGTCTTTGTTGAATCCTGCTGTCTCCTCCATGTCCCATTCTATCTGCAATCCTTTTTTTTTTTTTTTGCCATCAGCTTTAATTCTTAATGTGTACATTGTTAATACCTAAATACTTGTGGCATGCCGAGCCCCTCCAAGTCTGTACTAACTCCTTCCAACACTTTTTTTCCCCGTATGTCCTTGAGTTCTCTCTCAATTTTTCTTTTTCTTTTTGCTCAATCCCTCTACCCTCTCCCAAGACCCCCTTCAACAGAGCTGTCTGGATGCTCTCTATCTATGAGTCTGATTCCATTTTGCTTGGTAGTTCAGTTTATTCATTAAATTCCACATATGAGTGAAATTGTATGATACTTGTCTTTCTCTGACTGGCTTATTTCACATGGCATAATGTTCTTCAGGTCAATCCATGCTGTCGCATAGGGTAAAATTTTCTTCCTTTTTACAGCAGAGTAGTATTCCATTGCGCAAAAGTACCACAGCTTTTTTATCTACTCATCTATGGGTGGATTCTTGGGCTGCTTCTAAATCTTGGCTATTGTAAATAATACTGCAGGGAACAGAGGGTGCATATATTCTTTCAAAGTAGTGTTTCGGGTTTCTTTGGATAAATTATCAAAAGTGGTATCACTGGGTCATAAGGCAGTTTTACTTTTAAATTTTTTGAGGTAGCTCCATACTGCTTGCCACAGTGGCTACACCAGTCTGCGTTCCCACCAACAGCACACGAGGGTTTTTTTTCCTCCACATCCTGGCCAACACTTGTTCTTTGCTGATTTATTGATGATAGCCTTTCTGAGAAGTGTCAGGTGATATCTCATTGTGGTTTTAATTTCCATTTCTCTGATCATTAGAGATGTTGAGCATCTTTTCACAAGTCTATTGGCCATCTGTATGTCCTCTTTAGAGAAGTGGCTATTTAGGTCTTTTGCCCATTTTTAAATTGGATTATTTGTTCTTTGGATGTTGTATTTTATAAATTCTTTATCAATTTTGGACATTAGCCCTTTATCAGATGTATCATTGGTGAATATGTTCTCCTAATCAATGGGTTTTCTTTGAATTTTGTTGATGGTTTTCTTTACTGTGCTGTTTATTTTTCCCTTTGTTTTCCTTGCCTGAGAAGATATATCATAAAAAATATTGCTACAAGAAATGTTCAAAATTTTACTGCCTGTGTTATCCCTAGGATTTTTATGGTCTTTAATCCACTTTCAGATTATTCTTGTGTATAGTATAAGAAGGTCGGTCTAGTTCAAAGTTTTTTTGGTACATATCTAATTTTCCCAATACTATTTATTGAGTAGACTATCTTAACCCCATTGTTTGTTCTTGCTTCCTTTGTCAAATAGTAACCATAAAGGCATGGGTTTATTTCTGGGCTCTCTATTCTGTTCCATTGATCTATATGTCTGTTTTTATGCCAGTACCATCCTGTTTTGATTACTATACTCTTATAGTATAGTTTAATATCATAGGGTGATTCCACCAACTTGTTCTTCTTTCTCAAGATCACTATTGTTATTTGGGGTCTTTGGTGGTTCCATACAAATTTTAGAAACATTTGTTCTAGCTCTGTGAAATACTTCATTGGTATCTTAACAGAAATTGCATTGAATCTGTAGATTGCTTTGGGTGGTATGGACATTTAATTATGTTCATTCTTCCTGTCCATAAACTTGGTATATGCTTCTACTTTGTGCTACTTTACTAAATGCATTGATCAGTTCTAGTAGTTTTTTGGTGGAATCTCTAGGGTTCTCTATATACAATATTATGTCATCTGCAAATAATGACAGTTTTAGTTCTTCCTTTCCAATTTGGGTGCCTTTTATTTCTTCTTCTTGTCTGATTGCTGTGGCTAGGACTTCCAGCACTATGTTGATTAAGTGTGATAATTGCAGACATCCCTGTCTTATTCCTGATCTTAAGGGAAATGCTTATAGTTCTGGCCCATTGACTATGTTGTTAGCTCTGGGTTTGTCATGCATGGCCTTACATTGAGGTATATTCCCTCTATTCCCATTTTACTGAGAGTTTTTATTATAAATAGGTGCTGGATTTTATCAAATGCTTTTTCTGCTCATGTGTTTTTTATCCTTCAATTTCTTTATGTGGTGTATAATGTTTATTGTTTTGCTGATATTGCATCCCCAGAATAAATCTCACTTGATCATGGTGTATAATTTTTTTAATGTATTACTGGATTTAGCTTGTTAATATTTTGTTGAGGATTTTAGAATCTATGTTCATTGGGGGTATGCACTTATAATTTTCTTTCTTTGACATGTCTTTATCTGGCATTAGAATTAGGATAATGCTGGCCTTGTAAAATGAGCTTGAGGGTCTTCCCTCCTCTTGAATTTTTTGGAATAGTTTGAGAAGGATAGATGTTAGTTCTTCTTTGAATGTTTGGTCAAATTCACCTGCAAAGTCATCTGGTCTAGGACTTTTGTTTGTTGGGAGTTGTTGTTTTTTATTTTATTACTGCTTCAATTTCACTAGTTGTAATCTGTCTATTCAGATTCTCTGATTTTTCCTGATTTTGTTTTGGAATGTTGTATGTTTCTAGGAATTTAACCATTTCTTCCAGATTGTCCAATTTGTTGACATATTGTTGTTCATAATATTTTCTTACAATCCTTTGTATGTGTTTGTGTGTTTTGCAGTTTTCTTTTTGTGATTGATTTCAAGATTTATAGCATTATGGTCAGAGAAGATGCTTGATATGATTTCAAACTTCTTAAATTATTGAAACTTGTTTTGTGTCCTAACATGTGGTCTATCCTAGAAACTTTTTCATATGCACTTGAAAAGAATGTGCATTCTTCTGCCTTGTGGTGGAGTGCTCTGAAGATATCAATTAAATACATTTGATCTAGTATGTCATTTGAGGCTGCCATCTCTTTATTTTCTGTCTGGAAGATCTGTCCATTGATGTCAATGGGGTGTTAAAATCCCCTTCTATAACTATATTACTGTAAATCTCTCCCTTTATATATATCAAGATTTGCTTAATATATTTAGGTGCTCCTATGTTGGGTGCATAAATGTTTACAAGGGTTATAGCCTCTGGTTGGATTGATCCTTTTATCATTATGTAGTGTCCTTCTTTACCTCTTACTGTACCCTTGGTTTTAAAGTCTATTTTGTCAGGTATAACTATTGCTACTCCAGTTTATTTTTCTTTCCAGTTGCATGAACTATCTTCTTCCATCCCTTTGCTTTTAGTCTGTGTGGGCCCATTTCTCTACACATTTATCATCATTAAACAGTATTTTTTTTCTTTTTTTTTTTTTAATTGTTGAAAATATTTTAGATGCTCACTTTTTCCCCCATTGATCCCCTCCTTCCCTCTCCCACCCCTCTCTTGCTCTCCCCAACCTAACGTCTGTGTCCATTGGTTGTGCATGTATGCATACAAGTTATTTGGTTTATCTCTTTTCACCCCTCCCACCCACCATTCCTCTGAGGTTTGTTAGTCTTTTCCCTACTTCCATGACTTTGGATCTATTTTGTTCAACAGCTTATTTTGTTCATAATATTCCCTAAATAAGTGAGATCATGTGGCACTTGTAATTAAAAGGAATATTCTACCTTAATTAACATACATAACACTAATATGGTTAAAATGTCAATATTAGACATTACTTTCCTCTTTTTATATTGGCACTTCATATCCTTTGTGCAATTATTTACGGGAACTTCAAGATTTTTCTTTTTGATTTTTAGAAGTTATTTATAGTTTAGACTAAATATGTTCCCCAAGGCTTTATATTTTTAGAGCATTTTAGGTTTACAATAAAATTGAGGAGGAGGTACAGAAATTTCCCATATACCCCTTCCCCAGACATACATAACTTCCCCCATTATCAACATCATTTACCAGAATGCATATTTTTTACTGAAGATAAACCTACATTGAGATATCATAATTACTCAAATTTCATAGTTTATTTCAGTTCACTGTTGGTGTCGTACATTCCATGTGTTTGGACAAATGTATAACATGTATGCATTATTATAACATCATACAGGGTATTTTCACTGCCTTTAAAATCCTCTCTGGCATCCACTGATGTTTTTATTGCCTCTACATTTTTGTCTTTTCCAGAATATTCTGTAGGTGAAATCAGATAGTATGTAGCCTTTTCAAATTGGCTTCTTTCACTTAGTAATATGCATTTAAATTTTCTTTATGTCTTGTCATGACTCAGCTCATTTCTTTTTAACACTAAATAATAATTCACTATCTAAATGTTTTATAGTTCATTTATCCATTTACTTACTGAAGGACATCTTGCTTGCTTTCAAGATTTAGCAATTATAAAGTTGCTATAAGCACCTATGTGCAGGTTTTTGTGTAGACAGTTTTCTCTTTCCTTGTGTAAATTGTATGGTAAAAGTATGTTTAGCCTTGTGAGAAACTGGCAAGTTGTCTTCCACAATGGTTGTACCATTTTGCATTCCCAGGAGCAATGGAGGAGAGTTCCTGTTGCTCCACATCCTAGCCAGCACTTGGTGTTACTGCTCTGAATTTTGTCCATTCTAATAGGTGTGTAGTCGCATTTCATTGTTTTAGTTTATATTTTCTTAATCACTTATATTGTGGAGAATGTTTTTATATACTTATGTGCTTTCTGCATATCTTCTTTGTTCAGGTGTCTGTTAAGGTCTTTGGTTCATTTTTAATTGGGTTGTTTGTTTTTGTGTGTGGTAATTTCTTTATATATTATAAATAGTAGTCCTTTATTAAATGGGTTTTTTGAAAATATTTTCTCCCTATCTGTGGCTTGTTTTCTAATTCTTTTGATAATGCCTTTACAAAGAAGAAATTTTTTATTTTAATAAAGTCTTGCTTTTCAATTATTTATTTCATGTATCAGGTATCTAAAATGCCATCATCCTAGCCAAGGTCATCTACGTTTCCTATTATGTTATTTTCTAAAAGTTTTACAACTTTGTATTGTTACATTTCAGACCATAATGTATTTTGAGTTAATTTTTGTGATGGATATAAGATCTTTGTCTAGATTAATTTTTTAACATGTGGATGTCCAGTGGTTCCAGCACCATTTGTTGATAGGATTATGTTTTCTCCATTGTATTGCCTTTTGTTTCTTTGTCAAAGATAAGTTGGTGACTAATTAATTATTTGTTGTATGCACTGCAGTTATCCTGTCTCCCTTTCCATTACCCCTGCAATTCCATCAGTCACCAATCCTCTGCTGTGGTCACTTCTGAAATATTTTAAGTGTTCTTCCATCCCTTTCTCTTTTCATTGACTTAATTTCAAGTTCTCATTACCCCTTCTCTGAATTATTATTCTCTGAACTGATCTTCCTATCTCAAATTACTCAACTCTTTCAATCCATTCCTCACATCATTTATACTTTTCTTAAAATTCAATTTCAAACATGCTTAAATCTTATTATTCAAATTCCCCATTTAAGCATTTAAACTTCTTTACAATTTGACCACTAAATATACTACTATTTCATCTATCAACTGTATGCACCTGAAACTCCAGTTCCTTTAGTCTATTTGCCATTTACTACATAGGTGTATACCTTTTTCATAAATTCTACATGATCTTCTACATCCAGTTTATAACCCATGTCATCCACTAAGCTTTCAAAGATCCCCCATGTATATAACTCCATAGTACTTTGTATATATCTCATAATTCTTGGTACAATATTTTTATGTAAGAGTAACTTTAATATATGATTAAATATATTCATATAATTATATATAATTTTATACAAATTATATTTAATATATAGAGAGATCTATATCTATCTATCTATATAGCTTTTATATATACTGCTCTTTATCCTTAGGCTTCTATATTCTGTGCTTGTGAAAAGGATTTTTAAAATTTATTTCAGTATAAAGAGTTGTCACTAATGAAATGAACTAGAAAAATAGTTGAGGTTATTAATTTTGAAGAAGAAATTCTGATAAATTATTTAATAGTTCTCAAATATGTGAAAGAATTTTAAGCAGATGGCAATGAACAGCTATTTTCCATTTTTGCTAAGGACCAAACCACAAGTAATTAAACAGAGTTAGAGGAAAAGTTAAGTTAAACACATTAAAAATTGTTATCTAGCATGCTGGTGTAACCACAGTGGAAAACAGTATGGACATTCCTCAAAAAATTAAAAATGGAACTGCTGTTTGACACAGCAATTCTACTTCTGGAAATATATCTTAAGAATCATTAAACACCACTTAGAAAGAATAAATGCACCCCTATGTTCATAGTAGTATTATTTACAATAGCTAAGATCTAGAAACAGCCCAGGTGCCCATTAGTAAACGCCTAAATAAGAAAGCTGTGGTACATGTGCACATTAATACTATGTGGCTCTAAAAGAGAAGGATCTCTTACCCTTTGCAACAGCATGGATGAACCTGGATGTCATTATGCTAAGTAAAATCAGCCAGTCAGAGAAAGACAAATATCATATGATCTCACTTATATGTGGAATTTAATGAACAAAATCAACTGATGAACAATATAGGTCCAGAGACATGGAAACATGGAACAGACTGACAGATCTGAGAGGGAAAGAGTCGGTATGGGTGGGAAGAGATAAACCAAAGAATTTATATTCATTTATGCATAGCCCATGGACACAGACAATAGTGCAGTGAAGGCCTGGAGTGGGGCAGGAGCCAGGTGGAGGGGGGAAAGGGAAGAAAATAGGGGACATCTTTAATACTCTCAACAATAAATAAATTTCAAAATAAGCAAATAAAAGCTTTGATATCTAAACCTTTGCCAACTAGGAAAATATAGAAGACAGTATTTCTGTTATCTCACAATAGAAATATTCAGCTTAAATAAAGGCAAGCTGGAATGCTGTAATAGAAATGAAATGGAAGTGCTCCAACATAGAGCTGTTTGTTTACCAACACTAATTTGGAATAACAAATTCATTTTGATCTCTGTTGCAGATAAGTTTCACTTTCTGACTTATATATGATAATTGGTATATTTTAATTTCTTATCTGCTTTACATAAGAAATAATAAAATAACTAAGAAAACTTGAAGCCAACTCAACAAAAAAAAATCAAACTTATTTATAAAGTCTCAATTTATAAGTGAGTAATAAAAATTTTTTTTACTGTATAAAAATATCTATTTGCCCTGGCTGGTTTGGCTCAGTGGTTTGAGCTTGACCCACGGACCAGAGTCGAGGGTTCCATTCTGGTCAAGGACACATACCTCAGTTGAAGTTTGGTCCCTAGCCCTGGTTGCGGTTATGCAGCCGGCAATCAATCGATGTGTCTCTCTCTCATCAATGTCTCTCTCTCTCTCTCTGAAGATAAATTAAAAAATAACCTCGGGTAAAGATTTTAATATATATGTGTATATATATATTTTCATAAACATAAAAAATAGGTATAAGGTTAAGTGGTAACTACATATTAACTTAAGAACATTAATAAAATAGAGTATCTTTAATTTTTATTTTTTCATTTATTTAACAAATATTTGTTGAGAACTAACTATGTGCATGTACTAGCGGCCAGAGGCACTATCCTGTGCCTCATGGCATAATGTTGTCAATAATTGTATTTCTGGCCTGGCTGGTTTGGCTCAGCGATTGGAGCATCGGCCTGCGGACCAGAGAGTCCTGGATTCGGTTCCCGCTAGGGGCACAAACAAAAATAAATAAATAAATAAATAATTGTACTTCCTTACATAAAGATCTTAATACAATCAGAAAGTATGTTAATAATGACTAAAAATACTCAAAGGAAATTGTTATTTGATCAGTATTTTTCAAAAGGGTTTTCTGTAGAAAATTGTATCTCTGAAATGTGGATAGATATTACTTGGAGGAAGAAATGTGTCCTATTGTCAGACAGGAAGATAGGTGTTTTTTGTTTTTTTGTTTTTCTTTTCCTCTATTTTACAGATGAGGACACTGGAACAGAGAGATTAGATGACTTACTAATGTTCACACAGCTACAGAATCTGTTCTCTTCCCAACTGTTCTAAACTACCTTACCTCCTAAAGTGCATTATGAATCTCTATGATGAAGATATAGTGGGATCACCAAAAATTATTTGATTATAAAAGACAGCTTTTACACATACAGGAAATTTTTACTTGATAGAATATTTTGTAGTAATAGCGGCATAAAGAAATGCTCTATGTCTCTGAGCTAATTGCTCCAGCTCTCCCTCAAACTGGCTCTCACTTTTCTTCTCCATGATTTTGTAGGTATAAACTCCTTTAGAGAAAGCGTCAGGATCAACGATGAGCCATGTGTCCAATGAACTAACAATAGAATTTTAGTAAGATCACCACTGTTGAGAAGTCTCCTTGGGGACTTATGTCTAAACCATTATAAGGAAAGGAAAGGGGAGAAGAGAAAATGGCTGCAGAGTGAATAGAAGCTACATAGACAACCTCCCAGGACCAAACTAGAATTACAACTAAAATAAAAACAAATTGTTGGGAAAAAGCAACAGAAAATCAGCTCAAGAGGACCATATAACCAGGAACACTGAACAAGCCTGGTAGGATCTGTGGTGGTGCCAGAGGGTGGCAGGATGGGAGTCCACAAACAGCAGCAGTTTTAGCTATGAGCAGCACTCTTAGGGTTAAAATCCCAATCCATCTCTACAGCACAGAGGGCTGGAACAGAGCACTAAATTAGCCACAGCCACAGCCACTCAGTCTGCAGAGGAAGGGCAGACTGGACAGGAACTCTGTGGAGACACCCAGGACTTGGAGGGCACTCAGGGTTTGTGCTGATTTGTGGCCACAGAGGACAGTGGCCACCTTGTTCCTTCCCAGAGCCCTGGGAAGAAATATCAGCCCCTCCCTCCAAGAGTCAACCCTTCGCATCAGGGCAGAAGAAATGCAAATTGAGGGTCATTAACAACTAGCATCTGCCCCACCCTCTGGAAATCCTGTTACACTGAACAATTTAGGGAGTTTTGCATGTAGCTGAGAGCTAAAACCCAAGGCCCTGAGTAATTGAGACTAATAGCCTCCAGGCAAAAAGCTGGAAGATAACTAAACCGTTCCTGGACTTGCATATCTACCCAGGAAAGTAAGACTTAACAGGGGTCCTCCCACACTCACCCAAACCCAGTAGAAGGAGCCACAAACAGCAGAACACCAACACCCACAGGGAAAATTTGACAGGCCCTAAAACTCACTGAAATAGCCAAAATGGTGAAATAAAGGAACAAATCCCAAATAAAAGAACAAGAGCACTCTACCAAAGATGAGATCAATGAAATGCATTTAAGCAAGTTATCAGAGGTAGAGTTCAGAGCCATAATCCTGAGGAAACTCAACAGTATGAGTAAGGACATCAGCACCATGAGTGAAGATGTTAAAACACTGAAAACCAATCTAGTGGAAATGAAGAATGATATAACAGAAATAAAGAACACATTGGAAGGACAAACCAGTAGAGTAGAGGAAGCTGAAGACTGGATCAGTGAATTAGAAGACATGGTAGAAAAACTCAACCAGTCAGAAAGCCAAAAGGAAAAAACAATTAAAAAACAGGAGGACAGCTTAAGAGAACTGTGGGACAACTGGAAACGTAATAACATTTACATCATAGGAGTCCCCGAAGAAGAAGAAAATGAGCAAGGGTTAGAGAATATATTTGAAGAAATAGTGACAGAAAACTTCCTTAACTTGATGAAGAAAGAAGGCATTCAAGTTCAAGAAGCACAGAGAGCCCCAACTAAGAAGAACCCAAACAGACATACACCAAGACACATAGTAATTAAAATGCCAAAAATTAGCCCTGGTCGGTTTGGTTCAGCGGTTAGAGCGTTGACATGCGGTCTGGAGAGACCCGGGTTTGGTTCCCGCTAAGGGCACATACCTTGGTTGCAGTTTGTCCCTGGCCCTGGTTGGGTTGTGCGGGTGGCAACAACTCGAAGTGTCCCTTTCACGTCAATGTTTCTCTCCCTATCTCTCCCTTCCACTCTATCTGAACAAAATATCAAAAAATGTCCTCGGGTGAGGATAAAAAAAAAAAAAAAAAATGCCAAAAATTAAAGACAAAAAGAGAATCCTAAAGACAGCAAGAGATAAGCAACAGGTTATCTACAAAGGAACCCCCATAAGGCTCTCAGCTGACTTCTCAACAGAAACACTACAGGCCAGAAGGGAATGGCATGAAGTAATCAAGGTCATAAAAAACAAGGATCTAAATCCAAGACTACTCTATCCAGCAAGGCTATTATTCAAATTAGAAGGTAAAATAAAGAGCTTCCAGACAAAAAAAAGGCTGAGGGAATATATTAGCACCAAACCAGCACTGCAAGAAATGGTAAAAAGACAGCTGTAATTAGTAAAATAAATAAAATATAAACCACACTAAACAAAAATGGCAATAAATAAGTACATATCAATAATCACCTTAAATGTAAATGGATTGAATGCTCCAATAAAGACGCAGAGTAGATGATTGGATAAGAAAGCATGACTTACATATATGTTGTTTACAAGAGACCCACCTCACAACAAAACATTCACACAGATTGAAAGGGAAGGGATAGAAAAAAAATCTTTCAAGACGACAAAAAGAAAAAAAAAGCTGAGGTAGAAATACTCATATCTGATAAAATAGATTTTAAAATGAAGGCCATAACTAGTGACAAATAAGGCCACTACATAATATTAAAAGGTTCTATCCAACAGGAAGATATAACCTTGGTAAACATATATGTACCCAATAGAGGAGCACCAAAATATATTTAAAATCTTCTGGAGGACTTCAAAGGAGAAATCGACAGCAATACAATCATAGCAGGGAACTTCAGTACTGCGCTGACATCACTGAATAGATCATCTAGACAAAAAATTAACAAGGAAACAGAGACTCTAAATGAAGCACTAAACCAAATGGATTTAATAGATATCTACAGAGAATTATACCTCAAAAGTGCAGAATTCACATTCTTCTCAAGTACACATGGGACATTCTCAAAGATAGACCACATGTTACGGCACAAACTAAGTCTCTACAAATTTAAGAAGATTGAAATCATATCAAGCATCTTCTCAGATCACAATGGCATAAAACTAGAAATTAATTGCAACAAGTACAGGCAAAGACTTTTGAAAACATGGAGGCTAAATAGCATGTTATTAAATAAGGAATGGGTTACCATGGAGATCAAGGAAGAAATTAAAAACTTCCTGGAAACCAATGAAAATGAAGACACAACAACACAAAATCTATGGGATGCAGCGAAAGCAGTTCTGAGAGGGAAGTTCATAGCACGACAGGCCTACCTCAAGAAACAAGAAAAATTTCTAATAGACTATCCAACCTCACAACTTACAGAACTAGAAAGCAAACAAAAAGAAAATTCCAGAGCAAGTAGAAGGAAGGAAATAGTAAAGATCAGAGCAGAAATAAACGACATGGAGGCCAAAAAAATCAATTCAAAGGATCAATGAAACAAAGACCTGGTTTTTTGAAAAGATAAGATTGATGAACCCCTAGCTAGACTCACAAAGAAACAAAAAGAGAGGACCCAAATATACAAAATCAGAAATGGAAGAGAAGTAATAACTGACACTACAGAAATATAAAGGATCATTAACAAATACTATGAACAAAATATACGGCAACAAATTGGACAATTTAAGAGAAATGGGCAAATTTCTAGAATCACATAGTCTCCCAGCTCTGAACTGGGAAGAGATAGAGAACTTAAACAGACAAATAATAACAAAGAAAATTAAAGATGTAATCAAGACTCTCCCAGCAAACAAAAGCTCAGCCCAGAAAGCTTCACTGTAGAGTTTTACTAAACATTCAAAGAACTAACATCAGTTCTTCTCAAACTATTCCAAAAAATTCAAGAAGGAAAACTTCCAAACTCGTTTTACAAGGCCAGCATGATTCTAATTCCAAAACCAGATAAAGATACTACAAAGAAAGAAAATTACAGGCTAATATCCTTGATGAACATAGATGCCAAAATCCTTAACAAAATACTAGCAAACCGGATCCAGGAATACATCAAAAAATTATTCACCATGACCAAGTGGGATTCAACCCAGGGATGCAAGGCTGGTACAATCTTTGCAAATCAATAAATTTGATACACTTCATAAACAAAATGAAAAATAAAAACCATATGATCATATCAATAGATGCTGAAAAAGCATTCAACAAAATCCAGCACCCATTTCTGATAAAAACATTCAGCAAAGTGGGAATAGAGGGATCATATCTTGACATAATAAAGGCCATATATGGAAGATGTACAGCCAAGATCATACTCAATGGACAAAAACTAAAAGCATTTCCTTAAGAACAGAAACAAGACAAGGATGTCCACTTTTGCCATTCTTATTTAACATGATACTGAAAGTCTTATCCACAGCAATCCGACATGAAGACAAAATAAAAGGGATCCAAATTGGAAAGGAGGCAGTGAAACTGTCATTATTCACAGATGACATAATATTATACATAAAAAACCCTAAAGACTCCATCAAAAATCTACTAGACTTGGGACTTCCGGTCAAGATGGTGCCGTAGGTAACGCAGTATCGCCTCCTCCCACAACCACATCAAAACTACAACAAACCTACAACACAACCATCATTCAGAACCGCCTGAAATCGAGTTGAATGGAAATCCTACAACTACAAAATTAAAGAAGCTGGTAGGAGGGGCGGAGGCATGGACCAACTGGTCCCACACTCAGGGGTGGCAGATAAAAATCAGGAGAGACTTCGGCTGAGAAGGTTCTCACTGAGGAGTGAGGGTTCCCCATCCCACACCAGGTGCCCAACTCAAGGTCCCAGTGCTAGGAAAAAAAGTCCCCATAACTTCTGGCTGTAAAAACCAGTGGGAACTGAGGCAGAGGGAGGCTGTGGCTGCGGAAGCCCCAGGCAGTTCCAATTAAAGGGCCCGTGCACAGACTTACTCAGACTCACTCCCTCTGAGCTCTGAGGAGAGGCAGCTTGAAGGACACCAGAGAACAGGGAAGAACTGAGCTGTCTGGTCTCTGGACAAAGGCTGGAGGGGCAGCTTTCTCCTGGACAGGCATGCTGGTGGAGGCCGGTGTTCCTTTGGTGAGCCTTTCCCCCACAGGGCAGGCACACTGCGGCCATTTCTAGGACTCCAGCAACCTAGCTCACACTGTTGGCCCCACCCTGGTGATTGCCTGAGGCCCCGCCCCACCCAACTTTCAGCCCCACCCAAGCAATTTCCAAAGGCTTTACCATAGAATTAGCCTGTCTTTGATTCTGCTTCAGAGTTTTTAAAAATCTCTCAAACAAGCAGCATCTGGTGTCTGTGAGCCCCATACCTCTTGTTAAGTGGCCCCAGGCCTGACACTAGAAGCAGCCAGCCTTGGTTCACAACTTGGCGTTTCCTGGACACCTCCAAGCCCAGCCCAAGAAGCAGCCATCTGCAGATCATTTTGTAGCTTATGCTGGGTGGCCCTGGATAGAACACAGGCAGTGGGTGACCTTGCCCCAGAGCCAGCACACCTGGTGGACAGCTTCAGACCACATCAAAACACCTCCACAAGTGACACACTCAATGAGTGGACTCAGTGGTTACCAGAGCCCTGCTGAAGTAAGTCTTGCTCTGTGTGGTGGGTCCCTGCACAACTGATCCTCCCACGTAGTCAGAGGCCAGTGGCTAGTGGTACAGCCAGTCCTTGCAGCTGATCAGCCTGAGTAAATCCCTCCCATTGATGTGCCAACAGCAATCAAGACTCAATTACAACAGAAAGGTGTACAGTCCACACTAGGGGTGCACCTCAAGGCCCAGCTGGGTTGATCAGGGAGACTGTGCCACTGGATCCTACAGGACACCTACAAGAGTAGGCCACTCTATAAAGCCTAGGAGGCATAGCAACTCTGCCTAATACATAGAAACAATCACAGGGAAGCAGCAAAAATAAGGAGATGAAGAAACATGTCCCAAATAAAAGAAAACAAAAAAAACTCCAGGAAAAGAACTAAATAAAACAAAGATAAGCAATCTAACAGATGCACAGTTTAAAACACTGGTTATAAAGTTTCTCAGGGAACTTGGTGAGACATCCAAGGGATTTAGTGAGACCTTCAAAGAACTTAGTGAGACCTTCAAGGAACTTAAGGAGTTCTTCGAGGAACTTAGTGAGAACATCAACAACATATAAAAAGGCCAGTCAGAAATTAAGGATGCATTAACTGAAATAAAGAATAATTTACAGGGAATCAATAGTAGAGTAGGTAAAGCTGAAAAGAAAACAATCAATTTGGGATATAAGGAAGCAGAAAACACCCAACCAGAACAGCAAAAAGAAAACAGAATCCAAAAAAGTGAGGATAGTGTAAGGAGCCTCTGAGACAACTTTAAATGTGCCCATATTCACATCATAGGGGTGCCTGAAGGAAAAGAGAGAGAGCAGGAATTTGAAAAACTATTTGAAACAATAATGACAGAAAACTTCTCTCACTTGGTGAAGGAAACAGACATACAAGTCCAGGAAGCACAGAGTCCCAAACATGTTGAACCCAAAGAAATCCACACCAAGAAACATCATCATCAAAATGCCAAAGGGTAAATACAAAGAGAGAATCTTAAAAGTGGCAAGAGAAAAGCAGTCAGTTACCTATGAAGGAGCTCCCATAAGACTGTAAGCTGATTTCTCAACAGAAACTTTGCAGGACAGAAATAGTGGCAAAAGATATTCAAGGTGATGAAAAACAATGACCTATAGCCAATATTACTCTATCCTGCAAAGCTATCATTTAGAATCAATGGAAATATCAACAGTTTCCCAGACAAAAAAATGCTAAAGGAATTCATCTCCACCAAACCAGTATTATATGAAATGTTGAAGGGTCTTCTTGAAGGCAAAGAACAAAATATGAACAATAAAATGGCAATCAATACATATCTATCAACAATTGAGTCTACAAACAAAATGAACAAGCAGAACAGAAACAGACTCATAGGTACAGAGAACTTTTTATTGCCTGCCAGATGGGTGGGGGCTGAAGGGATGGATGAAAAAGATGAAGGAATTAAGAAGTACAAATTGGTTGTTAGACAAATGAACCTCAAAGGGAAGGGAGGATAGAGGGTGAGATGAGATAAACCAAAGAACTTCTATGCATACATGCATAACCAATAAACACCGACAATAGTGTGGGGAAGACAGGAAGAGGATGGGATTGGGGAGGATGGGGGTCAATGGGGAAAAAAGGGAAAAACATCTATAATACATTCAACAATAAAGACGAGTTTTAAAAAAATCTAGTAGACTTAAATGCATTTGGCAAAGTAGCAGGATACAAAATTAACGTCAAGAAATTGACAGCATTCTTATACACTAATGATGAACCCACAGAAAGAGAAACTAAAAAAAAATCCCATTTATCACAGTGGCAAAAAAATTAAGATACCTAGGAATAAACTTAACCAAAGAAGTAAAGGACCTATTTGCAGAAAACTACGGGACATTGAAAAAAGAAATAGAAGAAGATATAAAAAAGTGGAAGCACATACCTTGTTCATGGATTGAAAAAATTAACATCATTAAAATGTCCATATTACCCAAAGCAATCTATAGATTCAATGCAATCCCCATCAAAATACCAATGACATATTTCACAGAACTAGAACAAATACTTCAAAAGTTCATATGGAACAAAAAAGACCCCAAATAACCACAGAAATCTTGAAAAAGAAGAATAAAGTAGGTGGGATCACAATACCAAATATCAGGTTATATTACAAAGCATCTGTATTCAAAGCAGCCTGATACTGGCACAAGAACAGGCATATAGATCAATGGAATAGAACAGAGAACCCAGAAATTGACCCAAGACATATGCTCAATTAATATTTGACAAAGGTGGCAAGAGCATACAATGGAGTAAAAACAGCCTCTTTAAAAATAGTGCTAAAAAAATTGGACAAGTATGTGCAAAAAATTAAATTAGACCATCAACTTACACCATAAACAAGAATAAACTCAAAATGAATAAAAGACTTAAATGTAACTTGGGAATCTATAAAAATCCTAGAAAAAAAATGTAGGCAACAAAATTTCAGACAGAATTTTCACTGATACATCACCTAAGGCAACAGAAACAAAAGAAAAAAATGAACACATGGGACTACATCAAACTCAAAAGCTTCTGCACAGCAAAAGAAACAACCACCAAAATGGAAACGCAGCCCACTGCATGGGAGAGCATAATTGCCAATGATATATCAGATAAGGGGTTAATTTCCAATATATGGAGAGTGTTCATACAACTCAACAAAAGGAAGACAAAGAACCCATTTAAAAATGGGCAGAGGAATTAAATAGACACCTCTCCAAACAGGACACACAAATGGCCAAAAGACATATGAAGAAATGCTCAACATCACTAATCATCAGAGAGATGCAAATTAAAACAACAATGAGGTATCACCTCACACCTGCCAGAATGGCTGCCATCAACAAATCATCAAACAAGTGCTGGCGAGGGTGTGGAGAAAAGGGGACTCTAGTACAATGCTGGTGGGAATGCAGACTGATACAGCCACTATGAAAAACAATATGGTGTTACCTCAAAAAATTAAAAATTGAATTGCCATTTGACCCAGTGTTCCCACTTCTAGGAATATACCCTAAGAAGCCTGAAACACCAATCAGAAAAAAATATATGTACTCCCATGTTCGTAGCAGCACTATTTACAATAGCTAAGATCTGGAAACAGCCCCAGTGTCCATCAGTAGACAAATGGATAAAAAGCTTTGGTACATATACACAATGGAGTACTATACAGCTGTTAAGAAAGAAAGATCTCTTATCCTTTGAGATGACATGGAGGGACCTGGAGAGTATTACCCTAAGTGAAACAAGCCAAGCAGAGAAAGACAAATATCACATGATCTCACTTATTTGTGGAATATAATGAACATAACAGTCTGAGGAACAGGGTAGACCCAGAGATGTGGAAGAAGGGTACAGCCTGACAACCCTCAGAAGAGAGGAGTGGAGGGAAGAGATAAATCACAGAACTTATATGCATGTATGCATAACCGATGGACATGGACCACAAAGCTTGGGATAGGGTGGGGGGGATGGGGAGGAGGGTGTTAATGGGGAAAAAAGGTGAAATATCTGTAACAAAAATAAATTAAGAAAACAAAACAAAAACAAAAATCAAAAGAAAGAAAAGGATGCAAAACAAGAATTAAACCAACAAAAAGAATGAGAAAAAGTAATACTATTTATTTCAGCAAAGCAGCTTCAGCTCGGTACGGCCTGGTTCATTGTAATTTTAAGGGACCCTAAACAAGAAGAAACACCAGAGATGGGGATTAGTACCGGTAGAGGTACAGTGGTGAAACATCGTCAAATGATATTGTGGGTAACATCTCTGTGGAAGGCAGAATAATGGCCCCCTAAAAATGTTCTAAAACCTGGAACCTGTGACTGTTACCTTACATGGAAAGTTTTTTTGCAGGTGTGATTAAGAACATTGAGATGGGGACTGTCCTGGATCATCTCAGTAGGCCCAACTGATCACATGTGTAAGAGGAAAGCAGAAGAAGAAAGTCAGAGGATGTTGTGACCATGCAAGATGGTCAGGGAGATGCAGTATTGCTGTCTTTGGAGAAAGGGGGCATGAATCAAGGAACACAGTGTGCCCTGTACAGGCAGAAAAAGCCAAGGAAACAGATTCTCCTCTTGAGCCTCCAGAAGGAAGACAAACCTGCCAACACATGATTTTAGCTCAGTGATACTTGTGCCAGACTTCTCATCTAAGGAACTATAAGACAATTGTTTATAATAATAAAGATTTTTAAGAAAAAAAGTTTAGCCCTGGTTGGTTTGATTCAGCAGTTAGAGCTTCAGCCTGCGGTCCAGAGAGACCAGAGTTCAGTTCCCGCTAAGAGCGCGTGCCTTGGTTGCAGTTTGTCCCCGGCCCTGGATGGGTCATGCAGGTGGCAACCACTCGATGTGTCCCTTTCATGTTGATGTTTCTCTCTTTCTCTCTTCCACTCTCTCCCTCCCACTCTATCTGAACAAAAAATTAAAAAATGTCCTCGGGTGAGGATAAAAAAAAAATTTTTTTTTAAAGACACTAAGTTTGTGGTAACTTGTAAAAGCAGCAATAAAATACTAATACATTTTCCTAAAGGAGCTCAGGCCATAAGGGAAAAGTACTAGTTCATATTGTTTAGTGACATGTTATACATGACATATAAGAGAAGTCAAGAGCAGGAATTCTACTTGATATCAAGTAGGGGAGAACAGGGTAAAAAATGAGTTACAATCCCTTGAAATACATTGCTCTATCCCTATGATAACGATATTCCAAAGGTTTATCCGGTGGCCAAATTATTTTTGGTAAAATCTTATTAAAAGAAAATGTAATAAAACCAAGGACTTTGAGATAATACTAAGCCATGCTAACGTAGAGAACATGGGTTTGAAGACCCCCAGAAAACTTTTCTGTATCCTCACCTAAAACACTATTACGGGATTTGATAAAACCATACTCTTGCATATAGTGTTAGAAGTTAAATATTTAGTCAACTCAGGAATACCCAACACTCTCTTCCCTCATAACAATTCCATATTCTTCTTAAAATACTTTCAGAATCTCCTTAACACTTTTCTCAATGTCTCCTGGAAAGTATTTACCTCAAAAGGGTGCTTTCAAAGGATGTGTAGAAAAACTGTTTAGGGCACACAAAATTAGCCTCAATGTGTAGTGGGTTTACTTAAAATGTGTCTCTTAAATACCCAGCCAAATGGGTTTTTTGCTCATCATGAAACACTGCACAGTCCCAAGCTCCTGAGTAAGGTGTACCTTTCTTCTTCACCTCATTAGGAAGCAGGACAGTTCTAAAACATTGATTAGGAAGCCAGAGGACTCTTTCCAGAATAATCACTGATGATATAACCTCAGTAACTTCTTTAGTCTTTGAAGATCTTAATTTCCATTTCAGTATAATTCTTTTCATTTTCTACTACAAGGCCCCAAAAAAGGGTTTTCACAGCTGAAGCAACAGGCACTGTGAGGAGAAATGCGTGATTTCAATACAGATTGTTCGATTATTTCTCCTTAACAAACTAACCCACCAGCCTGCAAATTAAAACACAGCTTCAGCACAATTGTCCTTATGAAACCGGAACGCAGAATAGATTTTGAAATGAGTGGTAAAGCTTTGTTTATCCTGAAAATAAGCGTGCACCTGTTGCCAAAATTCATGTTCTAATAACCATCATTTTAAGCAAAGAGATTAAAGACTAAATCCTTTTAGCCAATAGAATGTATTGACCACAATAATAAACACTGAGTAAGATAATGCTATATTAAATTATAAATTGCAGTAGTGCTGAGAGGAAGCAAGATTAACAAAAGGTTGCTTCAGCATGACTTCCCCTCAGGTAAAACGTACAGAAAAAGTTTCTTCTCTTTTTTGATCCCCAAGGAGATCTTTCTATGTCTTATTACAAAACAATCTTTTACAAGTAGACACCTAATTTCAGAATAAAGATAGAAATATGTTGGTTTTTTACCTCAAAGAAACCTACATTTTATTTTCTATGATTTTTTTATTACAAGATTCTCTGTAATATAATATCATTGTCCACCATAAGATTCCTGAAAAATGTATGCTAGGTGTTGATTTAAAAAATCCATTAAAGAAAAAATTCAGACAACTTTGATTTTTTTTTCATGTAGTTTTTTTCTTATATGGGCCAAAAAATCAGAGACAGAATTGTCTTTTGATCATACATAAATGCAATTAACTATTGGGCCAGTGCCAGTTATGCCTGTTTTGTAGTTCATGTAAAAGCTGTAAAAAAGAAACAATTTTCTACATCACTTAATTGAAAAATACTTTAAACTGACTATGAAAATAAGCCTGTAGCTAACCATTGGGATTCACTTGGAGTAAATCATCAATTAGTGAGACATGGAAAAAATTAGAGGCAGTAAGTTAAAATAGGAAAACAGGATAATAGGGGTTATCTATTTTAGGAGAAAATAAAAATTTTAGTTTTTAATCAGTAATATAAATTCATATTTCTTATTATTTTGTGGCATATGCTTGCTTTCGGAAATTGGGAATTTTAATGGCTTAGTTTGTACGATTTGGGTTTTAGAATCTTTGGCAAAATGTAAACACATTTCAACCTGACAGATGCTCTAATGTCCTTAAACACTGATAACAAAACACTTCTACATTGAGACTCATTACTCTCAGGATAATTAGAAAGCAGTTTATTGTTCTGAGAATTCCAAATGCCAAACATGTTTGATGTAATGAGATATTTTCATGAAAACATTTTCAAGAAAACAAAAGAATTTTGAAAGGTAGCAATCATTCATCACTTAAAAGAAAATCTTTTAGGTGATAATTGGAAAACAAGTTATCTCAAATGGACTTTAACCCATCTAAAAAAATTCTTAAGTTCAGAGTGTCAGAATTAAAAGAGTTCTTATGTTTAAGAGATATTCAATTGTAATGGCTCAATTTTTTAATTAAAAAAAAAAAACACTTCAGGATTTTTCTTCAAACAAAATTTTACTCTGAACTTTTACATGCTATTATATAGAAGGCAGACTGTAACACATGGACCCTCTTTTAAGAATACTGCTCATGCCCAGCCTGTGTGGCTCAGTGGTTGAGCGTCAACCCATGCACCAAGAGGTCACAGTTTCTATTCTCAGTCAGGACACATGTCCAACTTGTGGTCCCAATCTCCAGTGGGAAGCATGCAGGAGGTGGCCAATTGATGTTATCTCTCATCAATGTTTCTGTCTCTCTTTCCCTCTCCCTTCTTCTCTCTCTAAAAAAATCAATAAAATATATTTTTAAAAAGATTATATAAGAGAATATCCTTGCTCTTAGGAAATATACACTGAAGTACTAAAGGATAAAAGGTCATGATGTTAAGGAGTTGGCAAAAGTAGGTTTACAGTTGTGAGTGACATTCTTTTGAGCTAATAAAGCTATTGTAATAATCAGAATCTGAATGTCTTCTTCCATATGAACAACTGTAAACCTAGTTCTGCCCACTTGTATATAATCTAATCAGAAATGGTTTAGAAAAAAGTTTATATGCATATGTATGAGTGTATATAACAGGAAAGAGAATAATAAAAACAAATAGCAAAAAGGTAAAACACACAAAGAGACCATGTTCTAATGTATTTTGTAACTAAAGAAACTCATTTCCTTTTTTTTTTATTAAAACATTTTTAATCTTGACATTACTGCAGGATCCCCACACCACCCTTTGCCCACTTCCACCCTCCCTTGTCTCCTCCTTCCTTGGCTTTTACCAAATTATTGTTCATGTTCATGGGGTATGTATATATGTTATTTAGCTATTTCCTTCACCTTCTTTATCCAGTTACCACCCCAACCCCTCCCCTTGGACACTGGCCAGTCTTTTCCATGTATACATGCTTCTGGTTCCATTTTGTTCATCAGTTTATTTTGTTCAGTAGTTTCCATTAGTAAGATCATATGGTAATTGTCTTTCTAAGACTGGCTTATTCCCCTTAGCATAATACTCTCTAGGTCCATTCGTACTGTTGCAAACAGAAAGACTTCTTCTTTTTTACAGCTGTGTATTATTCCACTGTGTAAATGTACCACAGCTTTTTTATCCACTCATCTACTGATGGGTACTTGAGCTGCTTCCAAATCTTGGCTATTGTAAATAAGGCTGCAATGAACATATAAATGAATATATTCTTTCAAATCAATGTTTTGGTTTCTTTGGATATATTTGCAGAAGTGGAATTACTAAGTCAAAAGGCAGTTTCAGTTTTAATAATCTGAGGAAACTCCATACTGTTTCACACAGCAGCTGCACCAGTCTGCATTCCACCAGCAGTGCGTAAGGGTTTCCTTTTCTCTACATCCTTGCCGCACTTCTTGCTTATTGATTTTTTGATGGTAGCCATTCTGGCAGGTGTGAGGTGATACCTCATTGTAGTTTTTATTTGCATCTCTCTAATAATTAATGATCTTGACCATTTTCAATATGTCTGTTGGCCATCTGTATGTCCTCTTTGAAGAAGTGTCTATTAGGTCCTTTCCCCATTTTAACTGGATTTATCTTCCTTCTTATTTTTTTGTTATATTAGTAAGTGGAGTTGTTTTCTTAGTTTCTCTTTTTTACAATTTATTATTGGTATGTAAAAATGCCATAAATTTTTGGGTGTTGATTTTGTACCCTGCAAATTTGCTAAATTTATTTATTAGATCTAATAGGTTTTTGGTAGTCTTTAGGATTTTCTATATACAATACCATGCCTTCTGCAAATAATGGCAGTTCTACTTCCTGCTTTATGATTTGGATGCCTTTTATTTCTTTGTCTTATATGATAACTATGTCTAGAATTTCCAGTATTATGTTGAATAAAAGTGGTGAAAGTAGACATCACTCCCTTGTTCCTGATCTTAAGGGAAATACTAGAAGACAAAATAAAGAGCTTCTCAGACAAAAAAGACTAAAGGAGTTCATTACCACCAAACCAGCATTGCAAAAAATGCTAAGGGAACTGCTTTAAGAAGTAAAAGAAATAGACAGAGAGAAACATAGGCATAGAAAAAATGGTAATAAATAACTACCTTTCAATAATAATCTTAAATGTAAATGAATTAAAATCTAATCAAAAGACATGGGGTAGCTGAATAGATAAGAAAACATGACCCATATATGTGCAGTCAACAAGAGACCCACCTCAGAACAAAAGATATACACAGGCTGAAAGTGAAGGGAATGGAAAAAATATCCCATGCAAATGAAAATTTAAAAAAATAGCTGGGGTAGCAATACTTACATCTGACAAAATAAACTTCAAAACAAAGGCCATAACAAGAGACAAAAAAGGACAATAATAAAGAAATCGATTCAACAAGACAATACAACCCTTATAAATATATATGCATCCAATACAGGAGCACTTAAATATATTTTAAAACTTTTGGTGGACTTCAAGGGGCAGATCAACAGCAAAATATTTATAGTAGCAGACTTTAACACCCCATAGTCATCAATGGATAGCTCTTCCAGACAAAAAAAAAATCACCAAGGAAAACGTGACCTTAAATGACACACTAGATCAGATGGATATCATTGATATTTACAGAATATTTCACCACAAAGCAACAGAATGCACATTTTTCTCAAGTGCAAAGGGAACATTCTCAAAGACAGACTATATGTTAAGACACAAAAGAAGTCTCAAAAAGTTTAAGAAGATCGAAATCATATCTATCAACCTTTCTGACCACAACAGCATAAAACTAAAAATCAACCACAATAAAAAACCCAAAAATACTCAAACATGTGAAGGCTAAATAGCATGTTATTAAACAACAAATTGGTTATCAATGAGATAAAGGAAGAAATAAAAACAAAATACCTGGAAACAAATGAAAATGAACACACTACAACCCAAAGTCTATGGGACATAATGAAAGCAGTATTGAGAGGGAAATTCACAGCATTACAGGCCTACTTTAAGAAGCAACAAAAAAAAAAAATCTCTAGCAAACAATCTAACCATACCTAAAAGAACTGGAAAGAGAGCAGCAGGAAAAGTCCAAAGTGTGTAGAAGGAAAAAAATAATAAAGATCAGAGCAGAAATAAATGACATAGAAACAACAACAACAAAAAAGACCAATGAAACCAAAAACTGGTTCTTTGAAAGGACAAACAAGATTGATGAACCTTTAACCAGACTCATCAAGAAACAAGGAGAGCAAACACAAATAAATATAATCAGAAATGAAAGAGGAGAAGAAACAACTGACATTACAGAAATACAAAGGATTATAAGATAATATTACTAACAATTATATGCCAACACAATAGACAAACTTGGCGAAAAGGAAAATTTCCTAGAAGTATGTAATCTCCCAAAACTTAATCAGGAAGAAGCAGAACACCTAAATAGACCAATAACAACTAATGAAATCAAAACAGTAATAAAAAATTTCCAAATTTTTTTCCAAACAAAAGTCCTGGACCAGATGGCTTCAAAGGCAAGTTTCACCAAACATTCAAAGAAGAACTAACACTCATGTTCCTCAAACCAATCCGAAAAATTCAAGAGGAGGGAAGACGGGAAGACTCCCAAACTTTTTTTTTTTTTTTTTTATCCTCACCCGAGGATATTTTTCCATTTTTTGTACAGATAGAATGGGAGGGAGAGAGAGGAAGAGAGAGAGAGAGAGAAACATTGACGTGAAGGGACACATTGAGTGGCTGCCATCCTCGTGACCAACCAGGGCCGGGGACAAACTGCAACCGAAGTACGTGCCCTTAGTGGGAACCGAACCCAGGTCTCTCCGGACCGCAGGCCGACGCTCTAACCGCTGAGCCAAACTGGCCAGGGCCCAAACTCTTTTTATGAGGCCAACATTTTCCTAATACCAAAATCAGATAAAGACACAACAAAGAAAGAAAAGTAGATTTTGATTTAGTTTTTGTCATTCAACTCACCGAAGTTGAGTATTCAAGGCTGAGTACTAAATACTACATGACGGTGAATTTACCCGTGTACTGACCCCTGACGACTCTAGACAACTGGCCAAACAGCCTTCTCTACATACATCTCTACTTGCTGCTGTATCTTTTGGTCAAATCTCCCACTATTACCATGAAATTGTACAATGTTTTATAATTTAAAGAATATATTCAGAGACCGAAAAATGGCGGCGGAGTGAACGGAGCTACACAGACCTTCTCCCAGAACCAAACTGGAATTACAACTATAACACAGACAAATCGACAGGAAAAAGTAACAGAAAAGCAGCTTGCGAGGACCATACAACGAGGGACACTGACTCCATCCCGGTAGGCTTGCGAAGGCGCGAGACGGGGCTGGGAGCCCACGGTCGGCAGCTCGGCAGCGGCCTTAGCTGTAAGCGGCGCCCTCCGGTCACACTCCCAGGCGGCTCCACAGCGCAGCCGGGACAGAGGCTGAAACAGCCACAGCCACTCACCTTGGGTTCCGGCAGAGGGAGGGCAGACTGGACTGGAACTGTGTGGGGATACTCGGGGTTTGGAGGGCGCTCAGAGCTTTGGCTGAGTGCAGCCACTCAGGACGGTGGCCACATTGCTCCTTCCCAGGGCTCTGGGGAGAGGCAGCAGCCCCTCCCTCGGAGATCCAACCCCACCCTGTGGGCCATTGAAGTGCTAATTGAGGCTCACTAACAACCAGCATCTGCCCCACCCTCCTGAAAGCCCCTTGGCTGAGCACCAGAGGGAGTTTTTCAATCAACTGACAACCCAAAACTCATCAATTAACCTAGACTGCTAGCCTCCAGGCAAAAAGCTAGAGGATAACAGTACGTTTCCTGGGCTGGCAACTTTAACCAGGAAAGTAAAACTTTACAGTGGTGTTCAACGCGGGTCCTCCCTCGCTCATCTAAACACAGGAGAGGGAGCCACAAACAGCAGAACACCAACACCCACAGGGAGAACTTGACAGGCTCCAAAGCCCACAGTGATAGCTAAAATGGTGAAACACAGAAACAGAAGCCAAATGAAAGAGCAAGACACCTCCACCGAAGATGAGATCAATGTGGAGCAATTAGGCATGTTAACAGAGCTAGAATTCAGAGCCATGATCTTGAGGAAGCTGAACAGCATGAGTAAGGACATAGAGACACTGAAAATAAGCCAAATGGAAATTAAAAACCAACAAGAAGAGATAAAAAATGACATATCCGAAATGAAAAACACATTGGAAGGTTTAAAAAGCAGAGTAGGGGAAGCTGAGGACCGGATCAGTGAATTAGAAGACAGGGTAGAAAAAATCAACCAATCAGAAAAACAAAAGGAAAAAACTATTAAAAAACAGGAAGACAGCTTAAGAGAACTATGGGACAACTGGAAACGTAATAATATTCGCATCATAGGAGTCCCCGAAGAAGAAGAAAAGGAGCAAGGGATAGAGAATATATTCAAAAAAATAGTGAGAGAAAACTTCCCTAATTTGGTGAAGGAAGAAGGCATTCAAGTTCAAGAAGCACAGAGAGTCCCAAGTAAGAAGAACCCAAACAGGCCCACACCAAGACATATAGCAATTAAAATGCCACAAATTAAAGACAAAGAGAGAATCCTAAAAGCAGCAAGAGATAAGCAACAGGTTACCTACAAAGGGAACCCCATAAGGCTCTCAGCTGACTTCTCACAAGAAACACTACAGGCCAGAAGAGAATGGCATGAAGTAATCAAAGTCATGAAAAACAAGAATCTGAATCCAAGACTACTCTACCCAGCAAGGCTATCATTCAAAATAGAAGGTCAAATAAAGAGCTTCCCAGACAAAAAAAGGCTAAGGGAATACATTAGCACCAAACCAGCACTGCAAGAAATGTTAAAAGGACTGCTGTAATTAGCAGTAGAAATGGGAAGAAAAATAGAACCACACTAAACAAAAATGGCAATAAATAAGTACATATCAATAATCACCTTAAACGTAAATGGATTGAATGCTCCCATAAAGAGACACAGAGTAGCTGATTGGATAAGAAAGCATGACTCATCTATATGTTGTTTACAAGAGACCCACCTCTCAACAAAAGACTCACATCGGTTGAAAGTGAAGGGATGGAAAAAAATTTTCCAAGCAAATGGAAAGCAAAAAAAAGCTGGGGTAGCAATTCTCATATCTGATCAAATAGATTTCAAAATGAAGACCATAACTAGAGACAAAGACGGCCACTACATAATATTGAAAGGATCTATCCAACAGGAAGATATAACCCTGATAAACATATATGCACCCAATATAGGAGCACCAAAATATATTAAAAATCTTCTGGAGGACTTCCAAGGAGAAATCGACAACAATACAATCATTGCAGGGGACTTCAACACCCCGTTGACAGCACTGGATAGATCCTCTAGGCAAAAAATTAGCAAGGAAACAGAGACTCTAAATGAAGCACTAGACCAAATGGATTTAATAGATATCTACAGAGAATTACACCCCAAAACCACAGAATACACATTCTTCTCAAGTGCACATGGGACATTCTCAAAGATAGACCACATGATAGGACACAAACTAAATCTCTACAAGTTCAAGAAGATTGAAATCATATCAAGCATCTTCTCAGATCACAATGGCATGAAACTAGAAATCAATTGCAACAAGAACATGCAAAGACATTTCAACACATGGAGGCTAAATAGCATTTTATTAAACAATGAATGGGTCACCGAGGAGATCAAGGAAGAAATTAAAAACTTCCTGGAAACCAATGAAAATGAACACACAACAACACAAAATCTATGGGATGCAGCGAAAGCAGTTCTGAGAGGGAAATTCATAGCACTACAGGCCTACCTCAAAAAACAAGAAAAATTTCTAATTGACTGTCTAACCTCACAGCTTAAAGAATTAGAAAGCAAACAAAAAGAAAACCCCAGAGCAAGTAGAAGGAAGGAAATAGTAAAGATCAGAGCAGAAATAAATGACATAGAGACCAAAAAAACAATTCAAAGGATCAATGAAACAAAGAGCTGGTTTTTCGAAAAGATAAACAAGATAGATGGACCCTTAGCTAGACTCACCAAGAAACAAAGAGAGAGAACCCAAATACACAAAATCAGAAATGAAAGAGGAGAAGTAACAACCAACACCACGGAAATACAAAAGATCGTTAACAACTACTATGAACAACTATATGGCAACAAATTCGACAATCTCAGCGAAATGCACAAATTTCTAGAAACACACAGTCTCCCAAAACTATTCCCGGAAGACATAGAAAACTTGAACAGACCAATAACAACAAAAGAAATTGAAGAGGTAATCAAGACTCTCCCAGCAAACAAAAGCCCAGGCCCAGATGGTTTCACAGGGGAGTTTTACCGAACATTCAAAAAAGAACTAACACCCATTCTCCTCAAACTATTTCAAAAAATTCAAGAAGAAGGAAGACTTCCAACCACATTCTATGAGGCCAGCATAATTCTAATTCCAAAACCAGAAAAAGACACTACGAAGAAAGAAAACTACAGGCCAATATCCCTGATGAACATAGACGCCAAAATCCTGAACAAAATACTAGCAAATCGGATCCAGAAATACATCAAAAAATTATTCACCACGACCAAGTGGGATTCATTCCAGGGATGCAAGGCTGGTACAATATTCGCAAATCAATAAACGTGATACACCACATAAACAAAATGAAGAATAAAAACCACATGATCATATCAATAGATGCTGAAAAAGCATTCGACAAAATCCAGCATCCATTTCTGATAAAAACGCTCAGCAATGTAGGAATAGAGGGATCATATCTCAACATAATAAAGGCCATATATGAAAGACCTACAGCCAACATCATACTCAATGGACAGAAACTAAAAACATTTCCATTAAGAACAGGAACAAGACAGGGATGTCCACTTTCGCCACTCTTATTTAACATTGTACTGGAAGTCTTAGCCACAGCAATCAGACATGAAGAAAAAATAAAAGGGATCCAAATTGGAAAGGAGGAAGTGAAACTGTCATTATTTGCAGATGACATGATATTGTACATAGAAAACCCTAAAGACTCCATCAAAAATCTATTAGACTTAATAAATGAATTTGGCAAAGTAGCAGGATACAAAATTAACGTCAAGAAATCGACGGCATTCTTGTACATCAATGATGAACTCACAGAAAGAGAAACTGAAAAAACAATCCCATTTACCATCGCTCCAAAAAAATTACGATACCTAGGAATAAACTTAACCAAAGAAGTAAAGGACCTATTTGCAGAAAACTACAGGTCATTGAAAAAGGAAATAGAGGAAGATATAAAGAAGTGGAAGCACATACCCTGTTCATGGATTGGAAGAATTAACAGAACAATAATTTGGTAAAAGCCAAGGAAGGAGGAGACAAGGGTGGGTGGAAGTGGGCAAAGGTGGGGATCCTGCAGTAATGTCAAGATTAAAAATGTTTTAATAAAAAAAAAGAAAATGAGTTTCTTTAGTTACAAAATACATTAGAACATGGTCTCTTTGTGTGTTTTACCTTTTTGCTATTTGTTTTTATTATTCTCTTTCCTGTTATGTACACTCATACATATGCATATAAACTTTTTTCTAAACCATTTCTGATTAGATTATATACAGGGGTGGGCAGAACTAGGATTACAGTT
The DNA here is from genome assembly GCF_014108415.1 of Molossus molossus. NCBI lineage: Eukaryota > Metazoa > Chordata > Mammalia > Chiroptera > Molossidae > Molossus > Molossus molossus. The sequence goes on from NW_023425401.1 coordinate 88,128,451, forward strand.
GTTCATATGGAAGAAGACATTCAGATTATGATTATTACAATAGCTTTATTAGCTCAAAAGAATGTCACTCACAACTGTAAACCTACTTTTGCCAACTCCTTAACATCATGACCTTTTATCCTTTAGTACTTCGGTGTATATTTCCTAAGAGCAAGGATATTCTCTTATATAATCTTTTTAAAAATATATTTTATTGATTTTTTTAGAGAGAGAAGAAGGGAGAGGGAAAGAGAGATAGAAACATTGATGAGAGATAACATCAATTGGCCACCTCCTGCATGCTTCCCACTGGGGATTGGGACCACAAGTTGGACATGTGTCCTGACTGAGAATAGAAACTGTGACCTCTTGGTGCATGGGTTGACGCTCAACCACTGAGCCACACAGGCTGGGCATGAGCAGTATTCTTAAAATGTCCATACTACCCAAAGCAATCTATAGATTCAATGCAATCCCCATCAAAATACCAATGACATATTTCATAGAACTAGAACAAATACTTCAAAAGTTCATATGGAACCAAAAAAGACCCCGAATAGCCACAGCAATCTTGAAAAAGAAGAACAAAGTTGGAGGGATCAAAATACCAGATATCAGGATATACTACAAAGCGACTGTAACCAAAACAGCCTGGTACTGGCACAAGAACAGGCATATAGACCAGTGGAACAGAACTGAAAACCCAGAAATGGACCCAAGGCAATACGCTCAATTAATATTTGACAAAGGTGGCAAGAGCATACAGTGGAGTAAAGACAGCCTCTTTAATAAATGGTGTTGGGAAAATTGGACAGCTACATGCAAAAAAATGAAACTAGACCATCAACTTACACCATACACAAAAATAAACTCAAAATGGATAAAAGACTTAAATGTGACCCGTGAATCCATAAAAATTCTAGAAGAAAATGTAGGCAACAAAATTTCGGACATCATACGGAGCAGAATTTTCACTGATACATCACCTAAGGCAACAGAAATAAAGGAGAAAATGAACACATGGGACTACATCAAACTAAAAAGCTTCTGCACAGCAAAAGAAACAATCATCAAAATGGAAAGGCAACCCACTGTATGGGAGAACATCATTGCCAATGATGTATCAGATAAGGGGTTAATTTCCAATATATACAGAGTGCTCATACAACTCCACAAAAGGAAGACAAAGAACCCAATTAAAAAATGGGCAGAGGAGCTGAATAGACACCTCTCCAAACAGGACATACAAATGGCCAAGAGACATATGAAGAAATGCTCAACATCACTAATCATCAGAGAGATGCAAATTAAAACAACAATGAGGTATCACCTCACACCTGTCAGAATGGCCGCCATCAACAAATCATCAAACAACAAGTGTTGGCGAGGGTGTGGAGAAAAGGGGACTCTAATACACTGCTGGTGGGAATGCAGACTGGTGCAGCCGCTATGGAAAACAATATGGTGCTACCTCAAAAAATTAAAAATTGAACTTCCATTTGACCCAGTGATCCCACTGCTGGGAATATACCCTAGGAAGCCTGAAACACCAATCAGGAAGAATATATGTACCCCCATGTTCATAGCAGCACTATTTACAATAGCTAAGATCTGGAAACAGCCCAAGTGTCCACCAGTAGACAAATGGATCAAAAAGCTGTGGTACATATACACAATGGAGTACTATGCAGCGGTAAGAAAGAAAGATCTCTTATCCTTTGAGACGACATGGAGGGACCTGGAAAGTATTATCCTAAGTGAAAGAAGCCAAGCAGAAAAAGACAAATACCACATGATCTCACTTATATATGGAATATAATGAACATAACAGTCTGAGGAATACAGTAGACCCAGACATATGGAAGTAGGGCACAGACTGACATCCCTCAGAAGAGGGGATGGGGGGTGGGGAGGTGGGAAGAGATAAACCACAGAACTTATATGCATGTATGCATGACCAATGGACATGGACAACTAAGCCGGGGACAGGGTGGAGGGGGGGGGGTGCCAATGGGGTAAAAAGGTAAAATATCTGTAACAAAAAAATAAATAAATAAATAAATAAAATTTCAAAAACAAAAAAAACAAAAAAAAGAATATATTCAGATAGGTCATCTCCTTTGACATCCAGAAATCTTGGAAAGAAAATAAAACAAGTATGATCTCCGTTTTACAGACCCATAAACTGTCAGTGGCAGAAACCCTAAACTGACTAACCTAGCTTCATGAATTCAGATATGAGTCTTCCAAGTCAGCCTTTGTTTGTTTACTTTATACAGCACAATAATGCTTTTTCATTATACTCTATCATTTATTTTAAAATGAATCAGAAGCAGTTAAGATAATGCAATAAAAAAGGGTTAAATTGTATGTACTGTTATAGTAGGAAAGCAAATTAATGTATTTTAAATGATTCTTAAGATCAAAAGATAAATCTCTGCTTAACTATAAATTAATTGGAAAATATTCCTAAATATATTTCTAGAATACTGGAGATACAGAACTATTGCTTGACTGGGAAAATAACTTTTATATCCTGTATTCCCACTGTTTGGATGGAGGGTAGACAGAAGGGGCCCTAGAGGCCTGGAAATTACAGTGTACTCTGTCTCCAACCAATTGGGTCACTTGTGGAGAAACCAATCGATCTACATCCTCAGTTTACAAATTATTAACATTAAAAGATTGAACTAGATAATGTCATGTTTATTCTCTCACTAAACATACTCTTCTTAACTCTGATTGTGGCTCTCTTGGTGATCTGGGTTTTCAGTTAAGTGATAACAAAAACAACAACAAAAAAGTATTAAATCTCCCAGTGATGAATTGTGCTGATATTCTAAACACATCAAAAATACCTTTTTTCATCAGTTGGTTTAGTTCATTATATTCCACAAGTAAGTGATATGCATGTATGCATAACCAATGGACACAGACAACAAAGGTGGGGGAGGGGTGGAGGGATGGGAAGGTGGGTGTCAATGGGGGAAAAAGGAGAAACATCCGTAACAAAAACAAATTAATAAAAATAATTTTTTAAAAAATACCTTTTTTTTTTTTTGCCCTGGCCGGTTTGGCTCAGCGGTTAGAGCGTCGGCCTGCGGTCCTGAGAGACCCGGGTTCGGTTCCCGCTAAGGGCACGTACCTCGGTTGCAGTTTGTCCCCGGCCCTGGTCGGTTGTGCGGGTGGCAGCCACTCGATGTGTCCCTTTCACATCGATGTTTCTCTCTCTCTCTCTGTTCCTCTCTCTCCCTCCCACTCTACCTGAGCAAAAAATGGAAAAATGTCCTCGGGTGAGGATAAAAAAAAAAAAAATACCTTTTCTTCTTTCTTTCTTTCTTTTTTTTAAGAAAAAGAAACCGAATGGAGAAAGATAATTGTTAATATAGAATGAACACATAATTGGGGAAATAAGCAAACAAGAAACTTGCAAATAATATTACTTAAAAGGTTAAAGCCTTTTATAAAAATGCATTTGGTTCATTACTATTTATTGTAAATAAATTATTTAAAATAAAAGGGGAAGAAGAAATTTTCAGGTAATTGTCTTTACACTGAACCTAATTTATACTTCATTAAATTGTGTGGCTCCAGAGAGACAGCCCTAATAGAAATTTTGGTGTCTTCTTGAAATGCTATAACTAGCACATAAATTCCTAGGCCAGGAAATCTCGAGAGAATAAAAAAGCAAATCAAGAGGGAGAACAACATTAAGAAATCTGAAATCTTTTTATAATTCCTTGGCATCATATTATTAGCTCACAGGACACCCACTCAGACATTTTATGTGATATTACTTTTTGCAATGAAAGAATATTAAACCTGTTTCTCAAGTCACTAAGCATCCTCCTGCTTTAAAACCACAACTATTCCCAAAGCATGCAGAGACATTTTGTTGTACCTAAAAATTTTTTTCTACTGTTAATCCTTTTGCTACTGTTTTGTCCTACAAAAGCTGGCAACGATGTAGAGATCATAGTTTTCAATGAAGAAAAGGACAGCCAGAGAGTAGGGTCATCTTTCTCATCTTCATCCTTCAGCCAACCTTAGCTATGCGTAAGACATTCTCATAACTATCCTAATTAGATCCTCACAGTGACTTTAATTGTTATCCCTATTTCAAATTGAATGTACAAGAGAGAAAAAGGATACCTGATGGTGTTATGGACGGACCTAGGAGGTGAAAGAGAAGACCGGGGTAGGCTGCCATGGGAGAAAGGGTACCATTTTTATACTGTAACGAGAGGGAAGAAAGGAGAATATGTGTTGATGTGGTGAGTCATGGGTGTTAACAAGAATTCAAGGGAGTTCTCTCTCATTACTTTAATTTCCCTTTGAAGTAAGAGGCAATTTTATCTGCTTAGAGTGAGAAAATGGGAGTAGGGGCAAGAGGTTCAACGGTGAAGAGTTGGCTGAGTGTATTGAGCAGAGAAATGTGAGATCATGGAGCACCACCAAAGGCACATTTGCACTTGGTAATCTTGCTGTGTGCCCTTCTCAATGGGTTCAGTTGCTTGAGGAGCTAAGTTGACTCAGTGTTGGGGTATCAAAGGCTCCATCATTTGCTAGCTATAAGATCTTGAGCAAGTTATTTAACCTCTGTGAATCTTGGTTTCCTCATTTGAAAAATTAGGGGAAATAAATCCTACCTCTAGAAGTTTATTTGGAGGGTAAAAAAATAAAATGAGATTAAATTTTTTAAAAAACAAGATCCCTGGCATGTACCAAGCTCAAATTTTATAATAGCAATTATTGTTACTATTATCACTATTGTTATATTTAGGCTTCAAGCTAAACTATATTTGATATCTAGTAGATAATCTGAAAATGCTGTTTTATTGAAAGTGACTTGGAATAAATGACAAATAATCCACAATTTATTATGACAGAAATATCTCTAGAGAATCTTAAAAATAAAGTTTTAAAAAGGAGACCAATTCCTATCAGTGACAATCTCAAGAAACCAAGAAATTATATACACTCAAATTCTGATGAAAATAGAGCTGCATCATATGCATCATATGTTTTCTCTTTGAATTTCAATAGTTAATGGAACGGATTTGTTGACAATGTCAGCATCCATTTCTTCAAAGAGGTAGCTTCAAAAAAAATCTGACAGTATTTCTTGGTGTATTTTATAAATAATTAATATTGTTATCACTTTATTTTTGTTGTCACACATTCAAGACGAGCTTGGCATGTACAAACATGAAAGCCTGTGCCCTAGGGCCTTCAGTGTACACCGCGCCCCTGTGATCCTGAGCCCGTTCGCTGCACAGACGCCCTTTCTGTGTACACCGCGCCCCTGTGATCCTGAGCCCGTTCGCTGCACAGACACCCTTTCTGTGTACACCGCGCCCCTGTGATCCTGAGCCCGTTCACTGCACAGACGCCCTCTCAGTGTACACCGCGCCCCTGTGATTCTGAGCCCGTTCGCTGCACAGACGCCCTTTCTGTGTACACCGCGCCCCTGTGATTCTGAGCCCGTTCGCTGCACAGACGCCCTCTCAGTGTACACCGCGCCCCTGTGATCCTGAGCCCTTTCGCTGCACAGACGCCCTCTCTGTGTACACCGCGCCCCTGTGATTCTGAGCCCGTTCGCTGCACAGACGCCCTTTCTGTGTACACCGCGCCCCTGTGATTCTGAGCCCGTTCACTGCACAGACGCCCACTCTGTGTACACCGCGCCCCTGTGATTCTGAGCCCGTTCGCTGCACAGACGCCCTTTCTGTGTACACCGCGCCCCTGTGATCCTGAGCCCGTTCGCTGCGCAGACGCCCTTTCTGTGTACACCGCGCCCCTGTGATCCTGAGCCCGTTCACTGCACAGACGCCCTCTCTGGGTACACCGCGCCCCTGTGATCCTGAGCCCGTTCGCTGCACAGACGCCCACTCTGTGTACACCGCGCCCCTGTGATCCTGAGCCCGTTCGCTGCACAGACGCCCTCTCTGTGTACACCGCGCCCCTGTGATCCTGAGCCCGTTCGCTGCACAGACGCCCACTCTGTGTACACCGCGCCCCTGTGATCCTGAGCCCGTTCGCTGCACAGACGCCCTCTCAGTGTACACCGCGCCCCTGTGGTCCTGAGCCCGTTCGCTGCACAGACGCCCTCTCTGTACACCGCGCCCCTGTGATCCTGAGCCCGTTCACTGCACAGACGCCCACTCTGTGTACACCGCGCCCCTGTGATCCTGAGCCCGTTCGCTGCACAGACGCCCTTTCTGTGTACACCGCGCCCCTGTGATCCTGAGCCCGTTCGCTGCACAGACGCCCTCTCAGTGTACACCGCGCCCCTGTGGTCCTGAGCCCGTTCGCTGCACAGACGCCCTCTCTGTACACCGCGCCCCTGTGGTCCTGAGCCCGTTCGCTGCACAGACGCCCTCTCAGTGTACACCGCGCCCCTGTGATCCTGAGCCCGTTCGCTGCACAGACGCCCACTCTGTGTACACCGCGCCCCTGTGATCCTGAGCCCGTTCGCTGCACAGACGCCCTCTCAGTGTACACCGCGCCCCTGTGATCCTGAGCCCGTTCACTGCACAGAGGCCCTTTCTGTGTTCTTCGTTTCTGTGTCTAATTTGTATATCGTGTGGCACCTTTTACTAGAGCAAAATGTGCCTCCTTTTCTCTCTACAAGACAGAGTACCGAATTTCAATGTAATAAACTCTATCATTCAATTAATCATTTAATTGCCCCAACCATTACTATCATAAAAACAATTCAAAGTTACACAATGAATAGCCATCAAGAGAGTGTAAAACCAATCAGCACATTTCTATATTATCCTCAGTTTAAGTGTTGTATACATATATTTATTGTTTACTTGGGTAGCAAATGATGCCTTAAAGACAGGTAAGAAACATAAAACTGTGTGGTAATTTCATGAGCATGTCTGCATGTTGTGGTCTTGCACTGGACCCCCTGTGTTGTGCTCACTCGTGCTCAGCCAACTTGAAAATAGCTGAGGACTTAATATGAAATATGATTTTTTAAATTAGCATTTATTCATTGTAATTGAAGTGTGTCCATATTTCTGCACTGTTTGGCAAAATTACAAGATCCATGCTTTCAGAAAAAGGCATCTATGTTCTCCACTTAGAGTACTTCTCCCCCTCTTTCCATCCTGTTCTACCAGCTGCAGCACAGATTCTACAAGAGAAAAACACCTAGTCTTCAAATCTTACTTAACATGTATTTTTGTTATTTAAATCACAAACTCCTAGCCGGGGCTGATTTGGCTCAGCCATTAGAGCGTCAACCTGCGGTCCAGAGAGACCCGGGTTCAGTTCCCTCGGCGTGTACCTCGGTTGCAGTTTGTCCCCGGCCCTGGTTGGGTCGTGCAGGTGGCAGCCACTCGATGTGTCCCTTCACATCGATGTTTCTCTCTTTCTCTCTTCCTCTCCCTCCCACTCTATCTGAACAAAAAAATTAAAAAATGTCCTCAGGTGAGGATAAAAAATAAAATAAACCACAAACTCCTAGTTCAAGCAGAAAACATCTAAATTGTAGCCAATAGCTATAATATTAAGAAAAAGTTTCCTAAGAAATTCTCAAGACAGTTTTATCTTAAGTCCTGAGAAAGTAAGCACTCCCGTTCTGGAAATGGATTCCCATCATGGACTAAAGATTTTGAGAGTTGAGTATCCTATCTCCAGCTTTCTTTCTTGTCCTTTCCTCTTTTCCAGAGTCCTATCAGGTAGGACTATCCACACCTCTCCCTGGAAGGCTTAGGAGTCATCCCATGACCTGCTGCAACCCTGCCTAATGAAGGGGATAGCCAAGAGACGTTCCCTTTAATACCCTGCCTCTAAAAACATATGCATCACAGCCCTGGCCAGTTTGGCTCAGTGGTAAGGAGTCAGCCCTCGGACCAATGAGTCACGGGTTTGATTCCAGCCAAGGGCATGCACCTGGGTTGCAGTTCCTCCCAGACCATGGTTGGGGTCGTGCAGGAGGCAACCAGCCAATGTGTCCCTCTCACTTGCTGTTTCTCTCTCTCTGCCTTTCTCTCCCTCTCTCCCCCTTCTGTCTAAAGATAAACAGAAAAATATCCTCAGGTGAGGATTGAAAAAAACAAAAAATACATGCATCACAAACCAAGTATAATTATCAGACAAAACAGAGTAATTATCACTCTGTTAGGCTCCATCATGATTATAATTAACATAATAATCAGACCAGTTTTACTTGCAGCCAGTCTTATAGGCCTTAGTTTCTAACCTGAATCCTTAAGCTCTTCTCTAAGCTCCTATAGGCAGCAGCTGGGGACTTGCAGACTTGTTCTCTTTTGGCAGGTCTGGAACTGGAACCAACAACCTATTGACAGATCTTAAGGCTGGAGGTGCTAGTTGATTCTTGAGTATTAGCATTATATTTCTCCACCCTTCTGCCTGGAAGCAAGAACTGAACATACTTGGGGTCCTGACACCCAAAGCTATACTCATACAGGCAGCTCTGTTGCTGAGTCAGTTCCATTGACCTTGGAATTCATGCCTTACCCAGGTATCACATGTTGCCCTTTCTTGACTGCTTCATAAACCCTGCCTGAGCTACAACACAAATGAAGTAGCTATAGGAAGTGTTCCGTGGAGCCTGGGAGAAACCTTCATTTCTTCTCCCATATACATTAAAAGAGAATCCTCCCAAAATGGACAAACAATGAGATCATTACACATGTATGCAAATTATATAAATTTGAGACAGAAAACATATAACTTTTTCACCTTTGGAGGTTGTTATAAAAACAGGTAAAACTTTCAAATCAGAATTTATAAACAACTACTATGATTAACTTCATAGGACTTAGTTGTTCTTGTCGTCATTATCTTGACTACCAACATTTTGTAGACAGGCTAAAATAGATTTGAAAAGGACTGTTTCTCTCATAATTCTAAAAGGATGAATGAGCACAAGAAAATAAGTGGGAATATTAAACCACCAAATTGAAAATTTTAAACTTCAATTTCTAGGAAAAAAAAATGCTTTCTTTAACCATATTCTGATATACAAATTAGAGTTCTAGCTATATGATGACATCTAAGGTAAGTTTTGCTTTCATGTCTTTTTAACTCAAAGATCATCATTACAAGAGGCTCCCTGCAGAGGTATAACATTAAGACTCATTTTGTTTTTGAGTAATTATATAGAAATATTGCAATACATTTCTATGCAGTTTTCAAACTGATGTTTTTGAAAAGCCTTCTAAAAAGCTTTTAAAATGGGATGTTTTTCCCCATTTTCCCAGTGCTTAGTGATTTCTTCCTCGATGCTTATTTGTGAATTTTTGCCTCAGCAAAAACTTTTTGAACACCTTCCCAGCAGTTAAAATGCAAAAAGGATTAATTATCCCCTCCAATAGTTCACTTTGCATCCAATAAGGAATCTGCCAATGGGCTTTCAGAAATACTTACAGGAAAATCCTGACATTTCTGACAGCAAGTGAAGTAAGAGACTGGGGACTAATACAATCTTGTTGGAGTCTGGGTCGTTTGGATGCATATATTTAAAGAAATGTTATGATTGCTGAGATTGTGTTCCCATAGCCAGTCATAACTTACACCTTTTTTAAAAATTTTTAATTGATGTTCTTAGAGAGAGAAGGGAGAGAGAGATAGAAACATTGATGAGAAACATCGATGGTCTGCCTCCTGCATGCCCCCAACTGGGGATTGAACCCACAACCCGGGCATGTGCCCTGACCAGGAATCGAACCTGGACCTCTCAGTCCATGGGAGGATGCTCAATTCACTGAGCCACACCGGCAAGATATAGCCCTCTTTCTAAGAAACTTTTGAAATTTGTACAAAATGAATTGTTCGCTCCAGTCTCAGACTTCACTCCACTATCAAGACTTGTAGTTAAATCATAGCCCATAGGATTAAGTTAGTAGACTGCATGCTGAAAGTTTATGGATCTACAGTGGCTAACCTTCTATAAGACCAGGAAAAGACTGTCTAGGGGTTGGAGGTATGGAACTCCAACTAGTCTTTATAGTTAAGAAAAATGACTTTACTGTTATTATTTAAAGTAATAACTGTATAAAAAATGAAATTAATTCAATAAAGCATGTACTTAGTATTATATTACATACAAGTGTACTAGCATGTCCTAGCTGGTGTGGTTCAATTGGTTGGGTGACATCCCATGCACTGAAAGATTACGGGTTCAATTTCCGGTCAAGGGCACATGCCCATGTAGGAGGCAGCCGATCGAATTCTTATATCAGTGTTTCTCTTCCTCTCCCTTCCTCTCTCTAAAAATCAATAAACTATTTTTCAATCTTAAAAAAACAATAAAATAAATTTATTAGTGTAACTTCTAATTATATCCCCCTCCCCCAAGTTGTGTTTAAGTAATAGTAAATCAATCTCTATACTTTTTTGCAGATCCCAGTCTATATGATCAGGTAAGGGAATGGTATTAAGCAATCCAAACAGGGATTAAAGCCAGAGCTCCATATCATTAACAGATTTGATATAAATGGACCCAAGAACTTCAGACATCAAAACAATCTAAATTTTTTCATAAAGGGAAGATGGATAACCTATCTCTGAGTGGAACAGAAGAAAGCTAGAAATGCTTATATAAATAAAACCTTAAACAAGGAGTCTGATGAGACTACATTTAATAATGAAAAAGAAACACTTTCCTGTGACTCAATAATGTAAATTGCTAATTCTATTGCTTTTCTAACTGCTCTCCTAAGGCCTAACAATGTAAAGAATGACTTTCAAGTGGCCTTAGAAGTAAAAATTCATGGGCAATAATGAATGACCTCAGTGGGAGAAACCAATTTTTCCCCTAGTCATCCATTGTGACTACAACTGTCCTGAGAGGTGTCAGGACTTCCTTATGGCTCACATATGCAGTGCTAAATAGAAGATATTAAGGTCAGGCAGACTCAAGCATCCATAATAACTTTGATAATTTATCTCCTAATAGGAAATTTAAGATCTTTTCAGCTAACAGATAAATCCTAGGGAAGGATTATTTAAATTATTAAAGGTTGGTTTGTTTTTTCCTGGTGTTTTTATAGCAAGTTTTATTCAGTAGATTCAATAAACTAGAAGTTGTATTCACAGCTTCTAATTCCGCTATTTCAATTATGAAAACTAGTGGCTTTTTTCTATTATGTGAAAATGTCTAAGACTTTTATTCATAGATTTTTTATTCTAAGACTTTTATTCTTTGTTTAAACTAAGAATTTTGGAATTCAGTATAAAAAATATATAAATATATGGGGTCAATTTTTTCAGTGGTCTCAATTAAACTTTATATTGGTTTTTCACCTGTCACAGTGACACCTAAAATTACAGCAGTTAATTGTGTACAGATCTAGCCCAACGTAATAAAATGGCAAGTGATCATTTGATACCTTCATTTTTTTAATAATAAACAATTGTTTGTAAAACAAGAAGTCACACCATGATTGTTGGCTTATAAATTATTTTGCTACCTAGATAGAAACAGTAGAGTATATGAAACAGAACATTGATGTTGAATTATAATCAATTGATGTCTTCATGTCATAGGGAGAATAATGTCACAATACCAAAATATTTTGAAGCATTATTATGATCCTAGCACTGTTCTATGCTCTTACAATATATTAGCTTACTTAATCTTCACAACACCTAATTATTATCAAGTTAAATTTAAGAAAAATAAAGAAACTCTTCAAGGTCATACAGCCAAGAATTTGTAAAGCCAAGATTTAAATCAACACTTTCTGAATCCAGAGACCATAAGTTTCATTCATCCATCCATCCATTTATGTATCTGTGTATGTATGTAGATTTTTATATTGTATTATAATTTATGTATAGTGAAATGCACAAATATTAGTGTATAGTTCAATGAGTATTAAAAAATGTGTACATCTGGGCAATTATTTGCCCAATCAATATAAGGAGAATTTCTATAACTCCAGAAAGTTTATTTGTATTTCTTTCTTATTATTTCCACACCACCCCACCAACAGAGGTGATTACTACTCTAATTTTTAACACCATAGATAAGTGTTGCTGGTTGTAATCTTTATATAAATGAAATTTTATAATATGTACTATTTTATTTCTGGCTTTTGTCACCAAACATAATGTTGATATCCATTCATGTTGTAGTTCCTTTATATTTTATTGCTGAATAATATTCTATTGTATGTTTATAACTCAATTTGTCCATTTGCTTGTTTTGTATTGCCGGGTAGAATTCTGTTATGTAGTTAAACTTCAGTTTTCCTGTGAATGGACTTTTGGGTTGTTTTCAGGTTTTGATTGTCATAGAGAAAGCTACCTCTACAGCCCGGGCCGGTTTGGCTCAGCGGTTAGAGCGTCGGCCTGCAGTCCAGAGACACCTGGGTTTGGTTCCCGCTAAGGGGGTGTACCTCGGTTGCAGTTTGTCCCCAGCCCTGGTTGGTCATGCATGTGGCAGCCACTCGATGTGTCCCTTTCACGTCAATGTTTCTCTCTCTCTTTCTCTTCCTCTCTCTCCCTCCCACTCTGTCTGAACAAAAAATGTAAAAATGTCCTCGGGTGAGGATAAAAAAAAAAAAAGAAAGCTACTATTAACATATTTTGCACCTTTTGGGGGGGCATATTTTCTTGTATGTTGAGTAAATTCCCAGGAGTAGAATTGCTGGGTAGTATAAGTTTGATTTTATTTTTTTAAATAAAAAATTCCCCGCTCTGTCCCCAGCTTTGTTATCCATGTCCATTGTTCATGCACACATGCATATAAGTTCTGTGGTTTATTTCTCCCCCACCACCCTCTCTCCTGGGGATTGTCAGTCTGTACCCCACTTCCACATCTCTGGGACTACCTCATTCCTCAGACTGTTATGTTCATTATATTCCACAAATAAGTGAGATCATATGATACTTGTCTTTCTCTGTTTGGCTTGTTTGGCTTAGGATAATACTTTCCAGGTCCCTCCATGTCATCTCAAAAGATAAGAGATCTTTCTTACAGCTGCATAGTACTCCATTGTGTATATGTACCAAAGCTTTTTTATCCATTCATATACTGATGGATATTTGGGCTGTTTCCAGATCTTAGCTATTGTAAATAGTGCTGCTACGAACATGGGGGTACATATATTCTTTCTGATGGGTGTTTTAGGCTTCTTAGGGTATATTTCTAGAAGTGGGATCACAGGGTCAAACGGCAGTTCAATTTTTAATTTTTTTCAGATAACACCATATTGTTTTCCACAGTGGCTGCACCAGTCTGCATTCCGACCAGCAGTGTACTAGAGTCCCCTTTTCTCCACACCCTCGCCAACACTTGTTGTTTGATGATTTATTGATGGCGGCCATTCTGACAGGTGTAAGGTGATACCTCATTGTTGTTTTAATTTGCATCTCTCTGATGATTAGTGATGTTGAGCATTTCTTCATATGTCTCTTAGCCATTTGTATGTCCTGTTTGGAGAGGTGTCTATTCAGCTCCTCTGCCCATATTTTAATTGGGTTATTTGTCTTCCTTTTGTGGAGTTGTATGAGCACTCTATCTATATTGGAAATTAACCCCTTATCTGATCTATCATTGGCAATTATGCTCTCCCATACAGTGGGTTGCCTTTCCATTTTGATCGTTGTTTCTTTTGCTGTGCAGAAGTTTTTGAGTTTGATGTAGTCCCATGTGTTCATTTTTTCCTTTGTTTCTATTGCCTGGTAATGTATCAGTGAAAATTCTGCTGCATATGATGTCTGAAATTTTGTTGCCTACATTTTCTTCTAGGATTTTTATGGATTTATGAGTCACATTTAAGTCTTTTATCCATTTTGAGTTTATTCTTGTGTAGGGTGTAAGTTGATGGTCTAGTTTCATTTTTTTGCATGTAGCTGTCCATGTTTCCCAACACCATTTATTAAAGAGGCTGTCTTTACTCCACTGTATGCTCTTGCCACCTTTGTCAAATATTAATTGAGCATATTGCCTTGGGTCCATTTCTGGGTTCTCTGTTCTGTTCCACTGGTCTATATGCCTGTTCTTGCCAGTACCTATATGTTTGATTTTTAAAGAAACTGTCAAGTTTTATTCCAAAGTCGCTGTACCATTTTACATTTCTAGCAGCAGTGTGTACAAGTTCTAGTTGCTTTCTCTCCTCAATAACTCTTGCAAAATGATTCTGCTGAAGATATAAATGAGATTACACATGAGCATATAAAAATTAGGACAGGGAATAATTAGCTGATGAAACAGTTATAGACAGCTAGAGTTTTACTGATTCCAAATTCTTGTTTGATATCTACTGCTTAGTCATCCGCAAATAAATTTTTTTTTATCCCCATCTATCTTTAAAATAAAACTCCAGATTAAGGATATAAAAAGAGGACAATTTGGGACCAAGTTGTAGAGCACAATTTAGGAATTATATCAAAGCTACTGATTTGAAGCTGTACAAAGACAGTATTTCTACCTCAACATTTTTTGCATAATGACAAAATAAAGCTCAATTTAATTGAGGATTAGAATCCTCATTTTATTATGCTCCAGAGTAGATAATCAACCAACCTAATCTAAAGATATATGGAGTAAGAATATACATTTGGAAATGTTTGCCTCATAGGGAGAAATAATATGAATACTGATTAATCTATATCAGTAATGTGGCTAATGTGTTTGACATAAGAACAAAACTGTGTATATATTCATATTTCTGTGAGATTCTTGGTCATTGATAATATGTATAATTATCTCAACTAGTGTTTGTTTTAATTATTTTTATTTTTTTAAATATTTTTTAAAATTTATTTTAGAGAGAGAGGAAGGAAGATGGAGACAGAGATAGAAACATCAATGAGAGAGAACATTGATTGGCCACCTCCTGCATGCCCTCACTGGGGATTTGGCCCACAACTTAGGCATGTGCCCTGCCCAGGAATTGAACCGGTGACTTCTTGGTGCATGAGTTGATGCTCAACCAGTGAACCACACTGGCTGGGCTAGCGTCTGCTTTTAATACACTTAAATACATTTGTTTAAACATATACTTGTGTAGTTTTTTCATAAAGGAAATGACTAATGAATAAAATTTGTTCCTAAAGACAACCAATTCTAACCTGTAAGAATAATATACAGTTGATATAAATGGTTTTCTAATTATACCAAAAAACCTCCAAAAAAACCAGTATCATTTTTCTTTCCAAGGCTCAAAATAATAGAATTCAATCTGACAGCTAAAATGTTGAAGTCAATTTGCAAAAGGCATTTGCTGGCAGTTAATAATCAATGACAGGTTCTTTAAATCTTCATAATAACAGTAATAAAAGTTTCTTTTTCCTAACTAACCATTAAATAGCACGTCTCTGTTTTATAGAAAATAGTAACATTTTATTGATCTTGTTACAATAATTTTCACACGAAAATTTCCATAAGAAATTATGTTTTAATACATTGTATATACTCTTCCTGTCATTTACTGTAAACTCTTAAGAGTACCAAATAAAAGACAGTTTTTTATAATTTTTTATTTTCTGGAATATGTTCATTTATATGGCCGTGCAAATAAGTTTTAGTATTATTAATGGTGTTCCAACAATCAACAGAGTTTAATTAGCCAAATAATGTTTCTGACCAACCAAAGAAGTAAGCATATTTTAAATACCTAACTTGACTTTTAAATTAGAAAAACGTATTATATTTTCAGTATCCTCAGGCATTCACAGTATTGGCCTTACCCTACAGACCTTGCTAATTAGCCCCAAAGGTTACAGCAATTGAATCTACAGTTGCTTACTCAGATGAAACTTCCATTCATCATCTTTCTCATTTTCTTTCAACGATTCATGTTCTATTGTGGCCGTATTGACATTTATGGTTTCTATATAGCCCATGTTAGCCATATATCATGGCATGTGAATATAGAAAGCTTTCCTCTTTAGAGAAATCACCGTCCCCATCCTATAGATGTTTGTGTGAATGAAATATTGTGAAAAGATGGCACAGACATTAAGCTATCTTAGCTAGATCAGGTATCTTTATGCCTGTTAGATCGTAGCAAACTATGGCTGCTAAGTGGTTGTATTATTATTATTTTATTGAATTGCTACACAGCCATTAAGGATACCCCAGTTTGAACACTAATGGAGAGTTAAAAAATAAATAATAAAAAGCACATAAGGCCTACACACTTTTCACCTATCTTTCCCAAACTGAAAATTCTACATTTTCTTTTTAATGCACTGGTAAACAGGTGGCAGTTTTGTTGGTTTGCTTGCTTGTTTTTCTAGAGCCAAGGCGGAATGACTGGCAGGGGATTATTTTAGCAGTCTTTTGTAGATTGAATGAGCTTAGTGTCCTGTCTATACCAAGATGTAACTAGTGGTTTATTGTACAGATTCACCATCTGAGGGTTTTGTGTAAAGATAAATTTCTGAAGGCCATCCCCAAAGGTTCTGACTCCCAGTGATTAAAGTGACATCCAGAGATCTGCATTTTAACAGTCCCCAGTGATTTTCATTAGGGTGATAGCAGCCATATTTGAAAACACTGATTTTGTCTGCAGTCGTGAACTCTTTAACAAGATAGAGTAACCACATGAACTGATTGATTAGAGATAGATAGAAGGGGCCAGCTCAGAGTAGCTACCTAGGACACCATTGTGGACTCATCTTGTCCTATATTTCTGATTCACTTCTCCTTTGCCACACCTAAAATTCACCCTTCTCTTGTATCCTAAGTAGGGGAAGCTAAGTGGTAAATGTCTCAGGAGAGGCAGTAAGGGGTTAAGTGGAGTTAGGAAACGGGCAAAAGGAAGCACCCATTTTGTAATAGGGAAGCGGTTATGACTACTGTTAGATACACAGATTTATGTATGGGTTTGGGGAGAGAGGGGTAGCAAACAGGCAGGAGATCTGACAGGGAGTACAAGCAAACAAAAACACCATACGAAAGGAATGAGTTGTATTTCAAGTTCTTATCACAGTTAGCATTTGACCATAATTCGAGTTCTCCCAGATGTCCCTGAATTTCAGATCCCATCACTGCAAAACTATACAAATATCCTGCTTGTAAAAAATAGAGTGGTAAATCCTTAAAATGACCCTTTGGTCTCCTAGCTGAGTCTGTAACCGCCATCGCCTTGATTGTCTTACTCTCCAAGTTAATGCATCTGCCAGCCAATTAACACCTCATTTAACTATCCACCTGAGGCTCTGCTTCAGAACTCTATTTTGAAACAATTAGTCCTCTACTGAATAGGATAGTATGATTATAATTAGGTGGAAGACACAAAGAACAGTGTGATTAAGCCTTTGTGAAAACTCCCTTAATCAAGTGGGTGTCACAATAGAAAGAACCAAATGGAGTTAGGATAAAGACAGCTTTCTTTTAAACCAAGAGGTTTTAGTATACAGTATTAGTTAGATTACTTTTATTAATACATAGCACAATGCATTTTCTTATATTTCACGTTCTCCCAAGCATGAGGATACTTAGTGTTACTTTGAAATTACTATCCCATATTTTGGTCAATGAAAACCTGGAGACAGTTCTGCCTCTGAATTCCAATTTTACCTGAAGGCAATTGGAAATATCTCTACTGAAAACACTGCGCTTTTTATAAATCTGAGCAATTTTCTACATATAAATATGAATCTAATTTTTCCTGTGAGTTTTTAAATCTACCAATAAAAAACATGTATTTATAGCTTCACACCTATATGAATATTTTATCTGGATTTTGTGTGTTAATTCTTTCTAAAGTAATGTTTCTCTCACTTTAATGCACAGAAGACTTGCCTGTGGTGTTGTTGTTTTTTAAGGTAAAATTGAATAACCTATGGATGATAACTTTATTTTTTTCCAGTTCTCTAATTATGTTTATTTTTATTTTTTAATGTATCTTTATTATTGAAAACATTACAGATGTCCCCCTTTTTCCTCCATTAACCCTCTCCTCCCCGCTATTTTCCTCCCTTCCCCACTCCCTTTACCACACTATTATCTATGGCCTCTGGTTATGCATATATGCATATATAAATTCTTTGGTTTATCTCCCCCCCCCCCCACGCTGAGGTTCATCAGTCTGTTCCCTGCTTCCATGTCTCTGGAACTATTTTGTTCATCAGTTTATTTTGTTCATTAGATTCTACATATAAGTGATATCATGTGACAGACACTTGTCTTTTTCTGATGCAGAATCTGACTTACTAGGCCTGGAGTGAAGCCTTGAACTTTGATTTGTCTAACTCCTGACCACACCCACATTGCTTGTCCAGGAACCACACTGGGTAGCAAAGCTCTGTCTGGAATATATTCTCTTTTTTTATTTTTTATTTATTTTTTTTTTCTTTATTGATTTGAGAGAGAGAGAGAGAGAGGGAGAGAAACATTGATGAGAGAGAACATCGATTGGCCACCTCCTGCATGTCCCCCACTGGGGATCTGGCCCACAACCTGGGTATGTGCCCTGACTGGGAATTGAACTGGCAGCCTCGTAGTGCATGGGTCGATGCTCAACTACTGAGCCACACTGGTTGGGCTGGAATATATTCTCTTAAGCAGCCAAGATAGAGAAATATATTTTCTAACTCAGATTTTATATTAGTGAATTATGAATTATCATTGGAACAGATTTGAGACTAGGTTAACAGAGTATAAACAGATGCATTGTAATCCTTTGAAAGTTCCTACGTTTTACAGTACAGAGTATCTTCAACTGAATCCAATTTTTCTGGTACTCTACATAAAAAAGCTTATTACTCTTGCTATTTCACCTGAGGTGTTTAATTGGTATTCACTAAGGAAATCCAAATACCTTGACCACTCATTCTCTCATTCCCAATCTAAAATCATTGCAACAACAGAAATCCATAAAATATGTATCTGGTCATTGAGGTGCAGAAATAAGTGAGGCTAGGCCCCCTTTATGTCCTTAAGTTTGCTAGTAGTCAGCACACAAATATGTCTTCTCTGTAGAAGAAGTAAATCAAATGTGCTATTTTGTAAAGGATATGACATTTGACTTTGTTATTTGGCTGATACAGATGGATAGAAGATTGATAGCAAGAGAGAGAAGAGAGAAATAACCCACCTGTGTTCATAAAAAAGGCAGGAAAAAAATAAAAGATGAAAAGAGTGGACAACAGAAGCCAAAAGTGAGAACCAGTGAAACAGAAAACTGGGGGTTTCTAAGCCCCTGAGACCCACATCGACAGATGTGCATATAAGAGGTATAGGGATTTAAGAACTTATTCCACCTTCTCTCTCTTGGAGAAATAAAAATCGAAGTCGGGGCAGGTGTAATGTTTTCTTCGGTGACCAGGAGAATTCAGGAGCAGAGATCAAATTTGGTTTGGAAGTGAAACAGAGAGTATATGAAAGGACATATTTCAAAGAAAAAAAAAAAAAAAAGAGGGGCCTCGGCTGGGGAGAAGCAAGACTTCAGCGAATGCACAGAGGTCTCCGACCCTGAGGAGGCCAAGTAGGAATGCCCCTGTGCCGGCTGTCCCTGGACCATGCCAACACTGGACAGCATGTCTTGCATGATTAACTCCAGGTAAATCGTATCATTGAGCACAGGAAGAGAAATCCAGTATCACCCAGTCTAGTTCTTCCAGTTTTTAATTTAGTGAACTAGTTCCCCAAAAGGCTAAGTGGCAGGTCTGAGTCATATTAAGGCAGAGCTGATTCTGAAACTCAGTTCCCTGAACCCTTTGTGTCCACTTGTGCCACAACATCAAAACCCCTGAATTGTGCTCCACTCGGGCATGAGATGAAGGCAGAGGAAGGATGAAGGAGAGGGACCCACATTTTCAGGGAACCCCTCAACACCCCTTATGCACACACACACACACAGTGTTTCTTAGAAATGAACCCAAAAGGCCTGACCTGGCATGTCGTCGTAGTGTGGTCTTCAGTGCTTACAAGGAAACTGTAATTAAAGAAATACAAATACAACAATTAAGATGAGCTTCTATCATTTCCTGGCATCCTCTTTTCAATCAAAATCCCAGCCAGTTTTAAAACTCTAGTACATACTTGCGAGAGTTAGATGTGAATTTATACATGTAAATAGCTTTGCTATTACTAAGGATAACATTTTCCCTCACAAAGACTTTCTTAATAGTATTATCAACATTTTCAAGGGTAAAGATATGTATTTTCTTTTACAGAACATTCTTATTTTCAGAATACATTTTAACTTGTATGAAGTTTATGAGAGTTCTCATCAACAATTCAAAAAGCAAAGCCTTATTTCAAGACACTGTAATATTGTATATTAATAAGGGACATATTTGTTAGTTCCAGTATTTGCTTCCCTAAAACAATACAAATCTGTATTTGTTTTGAACATAATTATAACAGAAAGGCTAAATTACAGATGAGGTAAATTTGAGGCAACTTTTTTTCTCAAAATACAAAAGTAATTATTCCACCAATAGCAATTAATTAAGGGCATATAAATTCAGCTTAAACTTTATAGTACATTTTAGACTGCATTTTTTACTGTATTTATGGGATAACTGTCTAGGTTTAAGGAACTGAAAACTTTAGAACTGTTGTTGTTTAACATACTCAGGGTTTAACAGTTCAGTTGTAGTTAGGATTTCTCTCCATATAGGTACTAGGTGTATCTCTTATTTTTATATAATGATTTAACCTACTTTTCCCTCCATTAAATCTTCTGAGTAACCAAACAATATAAGGCAGAGAGTTAAAGTGGCCTAAGATGACAGAAGTATCCTGGGTGCTTCCTCACTATATGTATTTGTGAAAACTGATAAATATAATAGTATATTTAGTTTGTATCCTAAGAACAATTGACACAAATGTCAAAGTTTCTCTCCTGTACTAACAGGTAAAAATTAAACATTTAGATTTTTTTCATGAAATCACCAGCTTTTTGGGAAAAGTAAAAGAATGATACCATTGTTAACATCTAGGAGAGCCTTTATAAAAATGTAAAAAATAATAAACCACAGGTTTAAAAGGAACCAGACATTGAGCTTCACCCACAGCACACAGAAGAATCATTAACCAATTCCATTAACCATATTCTGGTGCAGAGTTCAATAGGTCAATGCCATCCAAAAAGAAATAATTATGCATTTGTAAAAATGTAGTAACTATGAGATGCAGGGTAGCCTAGGAGTTAAAGATGTTTCCTCTGGAATTAGAGCTCTGGTATAAATCCCAGTGCCATCACTATCTCTGTGCCTGTGAACAGTTACTGTGCAGAAAATTATAGTACGTGTTTGGTAGCAGACCAATGTCCCCCCAAAAGATGTCCCATCCTCAACCACTTATAGCTGTGCGTATGCTACCTAAATGACAAAAGAGACTTTACAGGTGTGATTAAATTATGGAACTTGAGATGGAAAGACCGTCCTAGATTATGGCATCATGAGAGCCCTAATAAAAAGGAGACAGTCATATCAGAGAAGATGTGAAAAGAGAAGCAGAACCAAGAAATAGGCTCATGAAATAAAAAATACAAAAAATAGCAAAGCCTCTAGAGACCACAAAAAAAAAAGCAAGGAAATGGATTATCCCCTAGAACATGTAGATAAAACATAGCCCTGTCAACACCCTAATTTCAATCCAGTGGAACTGATTTCTGACCTCCAGATTTGTAAAATAATGAACAATATTGTTTCCAACCACTAATGTTATAGTAATTTGTTGCAGCAGCAATAGGAAAGTAATATACTACCTGATGCGGTTATAGCTGTAGTAAATATATATAAAGCACTTAGAATGGTGCCTAGAATATGATGCGCTATGTACCATCAACTATTATTAATATAAATCAGATTATTGAACTTCTCTGCTTTAAAAATCTGTCTTCCCTATACCCTGTGAATGAAGTGACTTTGATGAATTATGTCTTCTAAAGGTTTGTATGCTCCGGAGCATGTGCCTTCTCAAAGCCCGTAACCACACTCCCCGCCCCACTGTCTGCTGCCCAGCCATGCAGACCGTCTCTCAGTTCCTCCCAAGCAAGTGCTTTTAAACCTCAGCGTCTTTGTAGTAGCTGTTCTATCAACATGGAGAGTGTTTTCCTGCCTGCTTATCCCAGCTAACTTCTATCTATATTTTATATTTACTAAAATAGGTTGTCCTCAAAAAGGCCTTCCCTGCAAACAGAAAGTATATCAGAGCATACCATGCTTAATGGCCAATCAGCACATGAGAAGATGTTCAACAGTATTAGTCATTAGGGAAATGCAAACCAGAAGCACAGTTAGTCGCTACTGTATAACAACTGGGAGAGTTAAAATAAAAACAATAAGTGTCAGCAAGGAGGTGGAGAAAATGGAACCCTCACATACTGTTGGTGGAATTAAAAATGGCGCAGCCACTTTGGAAAACAGTTTGGCAGTTTTTCAAAATATTAAACATGGAGTTACAGTGTGAAACAGAAATTCCACTCCTAGGTATATACACAAGAAAAATGAAAATATATGTACATGCGAAAACCTGTGCATGAATGTTCATAGTAGCATTTATTCATAACAGCCAAAAACTGTTAACAATTCAAATGTATACCAACTAGTGAATGGATAATCAAAATATGATACATTCACACAATGAAATATTATTCAGCAACAAAAAGGAATAAAGTACCTATACATGCCACAACATAAATGAGCCTAGAAAATATTGTGTTAAGTGTGAAAACTCAGTCATGAAAGCAAAGTTCCATTTACATGAAATGTCCAGAATATTATCCCCTTTGCCCCTCTCCATCCAGTACCTGCCCCACCCCGGGCCTTCACCACACTATGGTCCGTGTCCATGAGCTACGCATATATTCATAGATGTTCTTTGGTTAATCTCCCTTCCCTCTGAGATCTGTCAGACTTTCCATGCATCCATGTGTCTGGACCTATTTTGTTTGTCAGTTTATTTTGTTCATTAGATTCAACATATAAGTAAGATCATATGGTATTTGCCTCTCTCTGGCTTATTTCTCTTAGCATAATAGTCTCAAGGTCTGTCCATGCTGGATGCCCCACAAGTGTCCCCTTCTGTGGGTTATTTGGGCTCTCCTGTGGTAATTGGGTCTTGCCAGTTGTTGTCCCATTCACAGGAGAGTTCTCTTCTCAGACTGGCTGACTGAGGCTCAATCCTGACCACATCATGCAAGCTGCTGTACAGGTGCTCCCACAGACCTCTCTCCCAACCCACTTAGTGCCACAGGAACTTAAAAAAAAATTAAATACCCTATTCTGTATTATGGTAGCAATCAGCACAATTTGTAATCACTGAAGGTCTAAAAAGCCAGAATCATGTCTGATGTTTCCTTACTGCTGTGATGCACCACTTCTGTCTCTAGTGCCAAGAATGTGATGAACTCTCAATATTTGGAGAACAAATTAAAAGGATTCTGATTGGTATTTGTAAGTGCAGTGATGTTAGAAAAGCAGCCATCAGTTTGTTCCTATATTAGGAAACTAAAGGTAATCTGGAAAACAGCTTTGTTTCTACTTCTTTTAAAATTAAGTTATTTGGTCTGGTCCAGATGGTGACGTAGGTAAACGCGGTATCGCGTCCTCCCACAACCACATCAAAGCTACAACTAAACTACAGAACAACCATCATTCAAAGCTGCCTGAAATCAAGCTGAATGGAAGTCCTACAACTACAGGTAGAAAACTTCCCTAACTTGGTGAAGGAAACAGACATACAAGTCCAGGAAGCACAGAGAGTCCCAAACAAGATGAACCCCAAGAGGCCCACACCAAGACACATCATCATCAAAATGCAAAAGTTCAAGACAAAGAGAGAATCTTAAAAGCAGCAAGAGAAAAGCAGTTAGTTACCTACAAGGGAGTTCCCATAAGACTGTCAGCTGATTTCTCAAAAGAAACTTTGCAGGCCAGAAGGGAGTGGCAAGAAATATTCAGAGTGATGAAAAGCAAGAACTTACAACCAAGATTACTCTATCCTGCAAAGCTGTCATTTAAAATCGATGGCCATATAAAGAGTTTCACAGACAAGGAAAAGCTAAAGGAGTTCATCACTATCAAACCATTATTATATAAAATGTTGAAGGGTTTTCTTAAAGAAAAAGATAAAAAATATGAACAAACAAAATGGCAATGAATACATACATATCTATCAACAATTGATTCTACAAACAAAATGAACAAGCAGAACAGAAACATTCTTACAGATACAGAGAACATTCTGTTGGTGGTTGGGGGAATGGATGAAAAAGGAGAAACATCTGTAATACCTTCAACAATTAAGATAAGTTTTAAAAAAAAACCTAAAAAATAAATTAGATAAAATAAAGTTATTTGGCATCATCTGATTCTTATAGTAATTGAGGGTATCTACATGTTCTTATCTGAACTAGATTCAGAGAAGAATATCATGTTCTTTGTGGTCAGAGAGTAATTTGAGGCATGACTGTCCTCATGATACTACCAATGTGTCCATTAGGGCCTCAATCCTCTGGTAGAGTTCTTATCTTATAGAAAACAGAAAAGTTCTTGGGTCTTGGCTATTCATCAACTTATCCTTTGTTCTTTCACATATTTACTCATTCAAGTTTTATTGCATGTGTCCCTTTTCTTCAGGTAATACAATATAAACATTAAAATCACCATAATATGCCCTCTAAAAAACAAAAAATGTCATAGGGAGATAAAGGATTGAGATCTGTTTTCTACACTCCTCTGGAAGTGTGGAGGAAAACACTTTTAGAGAAATGCTTTGTAGTTTTGCCACACTTGTCATGTAATTTCAACCAAACATTGTATCCAATACTATCATTTATAACTTAAGACATTTTATTCAAGGCCTACCATGTGCCAGGCATTCTGCCTAGGGATATGGCAACAAAGGTAAGTGACAAGTATCCCTGCTCTCATTGATTATATACTACATTGGTAGAAAGTGAGCCAAAAGTTAATAAAGTAAAATATATAGTGTTCCAGATGATGATAATGCTTAGGCAAGGGAGGTAGGGAGAATAGAGGTACAAATTTAAAAGGATAATCAAGGAAGACATTAATAAGGTCTTGATGAGAAGAAGGTATTTGATCAAAGACCTGAATAAAGTGAACTAGAGAGCCTAGTGGACTACCTGGGGGAACAGCATCCCAGGCAGAGACACAGAACAAGGGCAAGCCTGGAGGTAGAAGTATTCTGGCACGTTAAAGGCACATCAAGGAGGCCCAGGCAATTGGTGTAAACTAAGTAAGGTGGAGATTAGTAGGAGAAAAGTTAAGGAAGGGAACTCAATCCCACAGACTATTTGGATACTGACTTTTACTTTGAAGAAGATGGGGAGCACTGGAATATTTTAAAGAATGAGTAGAATGATCTGCTTACTTTGTAACAGATTACATCGTTATGCTGAAAATAGGTGTCTGTGGGAGGGGGCCTAATGAGAGTTGGGCAGAGAGACATGTCCAGAGGCTATTGCAATGATCGAGGTGGGTTATAATTCAGGTGACTTTGACTAGGGTGATAGCAATAGAAGTGATATAAAGTGATGAGATTTGAAATATAATGGGAAGCTAGATCCAACAGAATTTGCTGATTAAGTGGATGGTGTAGTTATTGGTGACCTTAATAAGAGGAATTTTAATGGCATTGAAGGGACAAATGACTGTAAAGTGGGTTTAAGAAAGATGAGCAGAAAAGGAATTGGACACAGATTATAGACAACACTTTTGAAAAGTGTTGTTTTAAAGAGACAGTAGACGAAGAGGAAATGGGGTCAATAAAAGGTTGTTAGTTTTTTAGCAAGAAGAAATAACAACACTTTTTTTACATTGATGGGAACGATACAGCAGAGAAGTATACTGATGCAAGAGAGAAGACAGAAAGTCAAAGCAATTGAATAGATGAGAAAGGGTGGGAGCTAGTGCAACAAAAAACAGCTTTTTCATTAAGAGTATGGATCACAAATCCATGGTTATGAAGGGAAAACAGAGGGTATCGGCTGTGATGATGTGGGTAAGTAGAAGGGTCATGTAGTTTAGGACTATTGTTTTGTTTTTGTTCCTATTAACTCATGAAATAGGAATGAAGGTTTTCAGTGGAAGGTGCAGGTGGCAGAAGCAGAGTCGGACATGTAAGGAAACAGCTGAGAGTAAAAGGTAGTCATCAGGAGTGGGAGAAAGGGAGCAAGCGAGGCAAGGAGAAAGGGAGAGAGAGAGAGAGAGAGAGAGAACTCAATACTCACTGTCCAAGTATGAGTATGTGAATACGTGGCTGAGGTTGTGTGAAAGACACTATTGATTGATGGAGAGGAAGTCAAGGAAATGGGGAGCCAGAACATCTTGTGTGGATACACTGAAATCAGTCAACAGGTACCATAATAGGAAGAGTAGTACAAGAGTAATCCAGAGCTAAAATCTGCATGTTTTATTAACTGCTTGGTTTGAGTTTAAACCTCAATAAACTATTTTTATTGAACACTCGGTTACAATTTTGAAAATATTTTTTCTTTTTCCAATGATGTTTTTTTCTTCTATCTCCCTTTAAACAGTTAAGAATCATAATTTATGAATAGCTTGTGACTAGTATGTTATGTAAATTTTTGAAATTATAACACATACCTAAATTTGAAATCTAAACTTGAAATAGTCACCCAGTGATGTATACCTAGAAAAGAACAATATGCATTGTTAGAAAATAAAAAATATATACCATTTTTATTTATGTGACTCAGTTATAGAGAAAAGTAAGTTTTAAAATGCTGTGGCCAGTAAATGTGTACAAATTTAAAATATTGCATTGACTGAGTTCAATGACTCCAGTTGGTAATGATCTAGCCAGAGAAAAATGTTAAGTGAAATAGTCAAAACACCAAAAACAATCATAAGTGAAATCTATCACAAATCCATCATTTCACATTGGGCCATTAATCTCCAGCAAGATGCCAACTGTGAATCACACGAATATTTGGATGTGAGAGGGCAACATGTATAATACCCAGTGATAATAGAAAACCATTAAGCCCGTGCTCAATTGCTCGCTGGTGATGGCCATTGATCTGCTTTTATGGCAAGATGAAGACATGAATTCTGGATACCATTTTGAAGCAGGTTTCTGTATGCTGCCCCTTCAGGCACCTGCAAGATATTAATCAAACTCTAGCTATTTTTAGTTTCATATGATTCAGTCCTTTCCAAATTGGATGCTAGGGAAGGGATATGTAAGATTAATGAGGGACTTAAGTTGATACTGGTGTGCTGAAAACTAAACAGCAGAATAGGAATCCAATTAGTTTTGGCTATATCTCAAGTTGTAAATCTAATCCCTAAAGTAAGGAACACAAAGCAAATACAGTAACATTTATTAACTTTTGAGGACCCCGGGGACAAACAGAATTCAAATGTCTTCTTTGTGAGGTATCTCAATTTATATCACTGGGAATTATACATACTGTGAAATTTCCAGAATTAATCTTTAGTTCATACATAGCAATGACTCTAATTTTGTTTAAAGTGTTTTCATTTGATATTTTTAGAAAAAGAAATTTAATGTGAAAGAATCTGAGAACCATATGTACACACAAAGAGAACCAAATAAAAATTCATCAAGTTCAAGAAAAACTAGAGGTTTGGTAAAAAGGATGTTAGGGGAACACAATAAATGTGTGTGAAAGGTTGAAACAGGCACTGAGTAGTTTATAAAGTTTGGAACACATGACCCAACACCTATCACTTCCATCCAACTGTGAAAAAAAATGCTCCAAAATGAAAACCACCTGTTGTTCCAACAAAATCTTGATAAAATCTATACAGTAAATAAAATGACCATCATGAGTAACAATTTTCCCCAGTTGCACATGAGGAGACTGAAATTATCTCATGAGTACTATATAATGTTATACATTTGTGGTGAAGCAGCCTGTCTTAGTCAGTTCCAACTGCTACAACAAATTAGAGTTGGTGGCTTTAAAAAAATAGAAAAAGATTAATTTTTTCACAGGTCTAGAGGTTGTAAGTCTGAGATCATGCTGCCAGAATGGTCAGGTTCTGATAAGGGCTCTCACATGGGTCGCAGATAGTTGCCTCTTTGTTATGTCCTCACAGGGTGGAAAGAAGAGCGAGCTGGCTCTCTGGCCTCTTCTTATAAGGGCACTAATTTCATTCACAAGTACTCCACCCTCATGACCGAATTATCTTTCAAAGACCCCACTTCCAAACACCATCAAATTGGAAACTATATTTCAACCTATGAATTTTGGAAATTGAATCTGGATATGTAGACACAAACATTCTGTCTATAACACAATTGTTGACTCATGAGAGAAACAAGGTCACGGAGATATTACAACCAAAGGAAAAAAATGTAAGTTAGAACAGCCACTGGAGCAAGAATGTTGATTTTATGCTTACATATAGAGGATATAGAGTTTAACCCTGGTCTGAAGGATCAAAAAAGAACTGAGCCAGAATGCTCTTCATGTAGAAACAAGAGTAAGGAAAAACTAGTTCAGTTTAGGGTTTTTTTGCCTTTTATTGCAGCGGAGCTGGTAGTTGCCTTACATTGGTTGTTACACTGAGAACCCAGTAAGAAAGAGACCTTGGTCTTCTACTAAACACTGGTAGCTAAGGGAAGCCGCTTAGTTGAACACAGAATGAAATAATATTCAGAAATCTAGTTGATTTTTGCAACAAAACTATCAACCTGTACATTTGCCTATTTGTATATTCTTTGCATACCAACATATGATTTTCTGAATACATTCCTGGGGAGCCAGTGAGAAGAGGTTGAGGGAGGTAATGGAAACTACCATTGAGCCAGCCTACTATTTAATTGCCCTGTGTTGTACCTCAAATTTTTCTACTGACTTTATTCTGGATACATGGGGCAATAATTGCCATTGGGAACTTTTTAGACTCTCTGACCTTGGCTGTTGCAATCATGGACGCCTGTGTCGATCTGGAGATGCAAAGCTGAGTCATCACATGGAGGACAAGTGGAGGGTCACTTTGTTTGAACAAGATTTTAATCTTTGTTTTTAGGTCACTGACATTTGGGGGTTATTTGTTACTGTACCTCAACCTAGCCTGTCCTAAGACAAGTTCCAGATTCCCCAAAGACTCAGAATTAACTAAAAAAAATACATTAATTATTCTGTGTCAAAACTGGTAGACAATTATGTTGGCAGGGAGCTTTATAACTGATGTTTACAACTTTATCACTGCCGTTTACAAGGCTAACTACCTTTTAACATTTTTTATTAAGCATAGTGCTCAGTGCAACTATTCACTGAATATCGTGTGTCCAGTAAAGTTAGTTACAAAACAACCACCTAATTGACACCATCTATTCATATACCCACTAGCCTCTACTTGCCAAACTTCCTTCAAGCTGCAAGTCCTTTGTAGGAATGCCCGATTAGTCTAAGACCTTAAGAAGATTTTCCCCTACCTTCCTTAGTTGTACATAGAATGTACCTTCATTTTTTGCCTATATTCATTACATAAGACTTCTTTCTAAATACTTTTGTTACTTTCTGGGATCAGAAAGATAAATAAGCAAGATAGTAAATATTTCAGTTTTGCAGGTCACATGGTCTCTGTTGCAACTTCTCAGTCCTGTCATTGTATCAGGAAAGCTTCCATACACAATACAGAAACAAAGGAGTGTGCCTATTTATAAAGATAAGCAGCAGGCTGATTTTGACCCCTGGGCCATAGTTTGCCATATCCTGCTTTAGATATTATTTCCAGTTTAAGCCACATCCATATAATTACATATTATCATTTATCATTGTAGTATATATTTGGGACTATATTAATTAAATCAGCATTCCATCTGGACAACTTGTCTGACACTATCCATAATCATGAAATAAAATGCATACTCCATTTATGCTCTGGGCTTAATATCCTTTTATAAAAGATAATTTCTCACAATACTGGTTCTGTAGGACTAGACATGAAAAAACTAAACTAAATATTATATTTTTGTAGAATATTCAGAAGCCTATTATCCCTAATATTATATTTTAAATAGAATTTTTATGGAAACATACTTATTTTTGTTCCATACAAACACCAAGAGATTAAAATCTTGTTGAGATAAAGGAAAAAAAGACATAACAGTAGCCACTGCAAAAAAGAAATGAATCTATAAAAGTTTTTTTAGAAAATAAAATCACGGCCTAGCTGGTGTGGCTCAGTGGTTGAATGTCGACCCTTGCACCAAGAGGTGCCAGTTCGATTCCCGGTCAGGGCACATGCCCAGGTTGTGGGCCAGATCCCCAGTGGGGGGCAGCCAGTTGGAGGCGGCCAGTTGATGTTCTCTCTCATCGATGTTTCTATCTCTCTCTCCCTCTCAATTCCTCTCTTTCTAAAATTCAATAAAGAAAAATTATTTTTTAAAAAATGAAATCACGGCTGACATGATCTAGCATCCCTCTATCAAGAAAACACTAGCTCATACTAAATTAGGTCTGTATTTATTAGTTCAAAATAAAATGTCTATAGATGCCACATCTATAGAAGACTGTTGGGAGAAAAAGGAGAACGGGGGTGGGGGGATATGCATCTATACCTGAATCTCCTAGAAGAAAAATCAATTTTACTCTTTAATTTAAATCTTAAATTAATTTATTTTAATGCAATATGTAAGGGTGGGGAAAGTGGATTAATAATAATAATAAATAATATAATAATTAATAAATAAATGAATAATACTACAATAATTAACTGGTGTATTCACAACTGTAAACCTACTTTTGCCAACCCTTGTATTTTGAATTACTTGGACAAAGAAGCCCAAAATAGTAATAAGAATAATAATGATAATATTAAGCCAGTTATAGCAAATAAATTCAAGCACATAGTTATGTAAGGAAATAAATTATGATAAGACACGAGCATATTTTTGTTACCTGCTTCAAATAACATGTATGTGGGGGAAAGATGTATGTACCCTACAATAGTGCAGTGCCTCAGTGAGCACATCCAGAACACTGATGAAATCAATTTTATTGGCTTATAAAAGATCTATGTAAGAACTTGGTCTTTTCATGTTCTTGGCTAGTTTGTTTTGCATATATTTCTGAATGCACTGGTTAGTTGGTTTCCAAGGAAACTGGCATAAGTTCTCTTGACTGCTTCACTGCTCACTCAGGATGTAACCAAGGAAAAGACCTGTTCAAAGGGAGGAACATAGACAACGGGGACCGAAATGGTGTAGAAAAAAGAAGACTGTAATGTGTACCTGTGTCCCAGCAAAACGTGGACGAGCTTCTGTGTTCAAGTTGTTTGGACGGCCCGCAGGTGACTGCCATAAACTGGGGACGTCAGGGGGACACTGAGCAGGTCTGAATGCTGGAAGCAGAGTAGCCAAGAGGTTTGTACAGACATACGTGGCCACTGCGAGCTACCTGAGCTTGTTCAAATTATTCAATCCTTCAAAATTTTGATTTTCTCAATTACTAGGTTGAGTTACATGAAATTGTCAATATTTGGTGGTTTTTAATCTACAAAATTGGCAATTTCATAATTCATCTTGTATAGCTACATCATTCTGTTTTTGTAACCTTCTGGGCATAGTATAAGTGCATTTCTCATTTCTTTTACTTCCTCTGAGAAAACTTCTTGATTAAAAGATATTTAAAAATAATAGTTAATAATAATAGTTAATAATAATTGCAATTAATCATTTTTAGTTCACTAATTTATATACACAAATTAATAAATCACAATTTCATATTTGTCATTAAAGAAATATAAATTTCGCCCTGGCCGGTTTGGCTCAGCGGTTAGAGCGTTTTATATATATATATATATATATATATATATATATATATATATATATAAATTTCATTGTAGAATAAATTTCACTGTAGAATAATTTTTTCAGTAGTGTATACTCTGTAGTCCTGGGATCTTCATCACTGGTCGAACCTGTGCCTATATTCATGTTATCAGATGGGGCGTGTTCTGTCCAACAACATATTGCCCTGATCGAGTCTTATTACACATATTTGATACCTGTCTTATTAGTTGTTAGCTTGCATTTGTAAAGTGAATTTAATAATACTGGCCAGTTCTGTCAAGCTGTTGCAATAATGACCTCATTTGTGACCTCTGTCTCCATGAACAAGCCTCCAGGTATAAAGCACAACTCTGTTATTAATTGAAATGAGATTGTAGCTTACACACCATTCAGCTCCAGTAAAGCCCAGTAGTGCAGCTCTGAAATGCTGAGATGTTTCCTTAAAAATAGTACACATTCGTAAAATTATTTAACTCTTTGAATGCATATTTTTACAATATTATAAAATTTAAGGATTTGACTCAATTATCCACTTGATATATCTTAAAGATTAAATGAATCCAAGGTGAGAGCTGCATGTTCATTGGGAAGAGGACAGAAACATGACAGCAGAAAATGGTCACTAATTCTCTAAGGGTTAGTAAGGAACCTCCCATGGGTATTAGAACTGAGGAAATAGCCCTGGCCAGTTTGGCTTAGTAGTTAGAGTGTCGGCCTGCGGTCCAAAGAGACCTGGGTTCGATTCCCGCTAAGGGCACATACCTTGGTTGCAGTTTGTCCTCGGCCCTGGTTGGGTTGTGTGTATAGCAGCCACTTGATGTGTCCCTTCCACGTCAATGTTTCTCTCTCTCTCTCTCTCTCCCTCCCACTCTATCTGAACAAAAAATGGAAAAATGTCCTCGGGTGAGGATAAAAAAAAAGAACTGAGGAAATAAAACATAATCAATAATTAATAATGAGCGGTAACAGATTTGCTAATGTTGATAATTATAATAAACCCACTTAAGGTAGTTGGCTCCCATTGGAATGTGGCAAGTGGTATTTGGTTACAATATACTGTCTATTAAAATTTCTCAAAATGTTCCTTAGAAACTCTATTAAATTCAAAACACTCAAGAAAACCATTTAAAGTCAGAAGTACACTTCACCCTTCGCCTCCTTTGTATCTGGAGTTTACAGAAGGTAATAAGAGTGAAAGAGGCTACAAACCTCACGTTTCCACCCTACACTGATTACACACTAAAGGACGATAAATATTTTATTATTCTTTCATTCTTACCTGCTCCACAGGTTTCAGACTGTTCTCTTGGAATAACCGGAGATGTAACCTGAATCTTGCTGAGTGTTCTGAAGCTTCGAGATCCACTGGAAACCAAGCTGAGACCAAAAATCTTGACCAAATTTTAAGAGAAGATAAATGTTCATTGATGTAATTTCTCATCAGACAGCCTCTTTTTGTCTCCTCGTGAGCTAGGCCTACTTTCGGAGTCCCAAGGTCCTTCTTGTAGCTTAAGCAGCCATTGTCTAGAATGGGTTGCTTTGGTATCCATTTTTAGTTTTACATATTATTTTACAATTATTTTATAATTTATAATAATGTTAGCTAATAAAACAACACATATTTTCTTGGTAATAGTTACATGTTATCCTCAGGAGAAAGTCTAAATGAGTGATGAATGATATAAAAATTAAGTATCTTAATAAAAAAAAAGATGTTTACTGGTAGATATTTTGAGGAGTTTTCGAAGCACCTACTGATGTGGTGCTGTTTCTGCCTTATGTAAGGTCACTCCTGTTATCAAGAAGCGTTTATTCGATGCCCAGTATGAAGCTAGGTGTTGTGGAGCATTACAGCATAAGATAAAGCTCTACCAAAAAATGTCTGGTTTTCCTTTGGGCCTTGCAGACAGCACAGTGTCCTTTGGGAAGGCCCAGCTGCTGAAAGAAATTGCCCAGAGACCCAAGCTTGCAACTTGTAAAACCTAACCACAGTCCAATGGCAGCCTTGGTGATAACCACTGCACAAAAATCCAGCAGAGATCGCATCCAGCGGGCAGAAGTTCCCCAGAATAGCTTTGCATAAGATGCCCAACAAAGAAAGAAGAAAAGAAATGTCACTAAAGATAAATCTTGGATGTAATCATGTGTCTCTTACCCCAACTCCCGACTCCACAAGTATTTTATGGAGTAAACATGTGAAGAGATTTGGGAGGGTGGGGTGAAGAGTCTGTTTTCCTCCTTTTTCCAAGACCATGTGCAGCCATTTCTGGACATAGTTTACCTCGATAGTCTAAGTCCTGAGTACAGCCAAGAGTCATTGCCTGAGAAAAATCATCCTCAATGCTCATCTTGTCCCCAATACTTCTCATCTAGGACTAAATTTATGCTAAAATGAATAGCGATGAATGGCAGCATGCGTGGAGAAATAAAGTGGAAAATGCAGCAACCGTGGAGTGCACAACTGTAAATCAAGTGAACTTATTTACTGGCAATGAAGTGATGGGATGATGGCCTTTTTTGGAACAGCAATGACAAACAGACCACCCAAGGGACAAATTTAACTGGGAAATAAGATTTTTTTGGCTTGCATAATGTTAAATTAGAAAGTATTTTTAAAACTTTTTAAATTCATTCTCACATAACTTCACCTAAATATCAACATTGCTAGTTCCGTTGAAAATCAAGCAATCTGACAGCACCGGGCCTGCATTCCCCCTCCTCACTACATTGGCTAAAACAGAGTAGCAGGTGCCCTCTTAGATCAAGCATGTCCTTTCCAAATTGCTGTCAACATCACTCTTATTGTCTTTATGACCATGCACCATTTTCTTAGCACCTGCAGGTGTTTGAAAGTAAGTCTCCCCATTTGACCCTTATGTGCCTTTGAGATCATCCAGTAACCCAACCATTGTCCTGTTCATGTGTCCCCAAAGGAACACTGGCTCTGAAGCTATAGTCACTGCCAACTTCCCTAGGAGGGCAGCCTGTCTTAGTCTAGGCATGAACTTGGGAAGGAAGAAGAGTTAATCATTGGTGTTTCTGCACTTTGAGTGCTTATCTGGATGGCTCCCTGCCTAACAACTCTGCATGTGCAGGAGTGTGTGCATCAGCTCCCTGGGGGTAAGTCTTTCTGCCAGATAGAAAATTGATTAATGTTAAGGATGTTTCTCAAATTGCATGTTTGATGTTCAAAGCAGTGACTCTTGGTTTTACTTAAGAGAAGGTTTGAAGAGTAACTACTACTTTTGGAATACTATGTCCCAACCATCTCATACTTCTTACTGTATTTCATTTCCCCAACCACCCTAGAATGTAGGACCGGGAACATCTGTTGTTTTAGCTTCCCCAGTGTCCTTGCCTTCTCATAATAGCTCCAATTCTCTTGAGAGAGTTATCTACCACCTTCCAAATGCCATTATGGCAATCTTTGCAGAGCTGTCAATCATAGTACACTACCATAAGCCACAGGGTGGACATATGACCCAACCAAGGCTAATCAAACTCTACTGAAGATCTGAATCTTGACCAGAATGGTGCTAGCACGGGTAAAGTTTTGGTCCGATTCATCTCCATGGTGTTTACGTTAGTTCCTAGTCTGGATCCAGATCTACCATGATTCTTATATTTTCAGATGTGATTCACCCTTATCCAATTAATAAATTTATCTTGTCACTTAAATTAGTGGGAGAAAGCTTCCATTGCTGTTCCCACTAACTGCGTGTACCTCAGTTGCAGTTTGTCCCGGCCCTGGTTGGGTTGTGCGGGAGGCAGCCACTCGATGTTTCTCTCTCTCTTCCTCTCTTTCCCTCCCACTCTATCTGAACAAAAAATGGAAAAATGTCCTCAGGTGAGGATAAAAAAAAACAAAAACAGAATATCCTTGGCATAGTGGTGTCAGAGATCTGGCCTACAGAACTATAAGAGAATAAATTCATATTGTTTAAGTCACTAGGTTTGCAGTAATTTGTTACAATAACCATAGAATACTGATACACTGGATTTCATACAGATTGGACACATTTAGATCCATCTCTGAACATGTCACAGTGGCAAGAGAAATGCCATGAGCTGATTGGCCGAGACATCAGTTAAGAAACCAAAGCGGTTGTTCTGGAGAGAAAGCTGGAATGAAAATCAACAAGCTTACCTTTAGAGCTGGGAGAAGCAGTTACCGGTCAAGGCGGCCCTTCAGTAGGGAGTGGCATGGGGTGGGCAGTCTGGAATCTGTACTGTCAGCACTCACCTCAGAAAAGATGTGAAACTAGTGGATACTTTTAAGACTCTGTGGTCTGTTCAGTTCAAAGGTTACTCAGAAATGTGGTTTCTTCTGTTATTTATGAGGGGTATGGATTCGTTTGTTTTCTCTGTCTTATAACTTCTCTTGATTGATACATTTTTAATGTCTGAGGAGGCTGTCATTTGTCACCAGGCCTCTCTGAAATGAGGTGAGTGATGGGTAGTGCTTTGAGACTGCTTACTCAACGCCTGGTGTAGGGAAGTACGACTCAGTGGAGGAAAAATGAGGCTAAGATGCAATTATGACTGTTTATGAGGGTACGATGTTTTTATTACCTTGAGAGAACAACCTAGGAGCATAAACTCATGAGAAATACTGCAGCAATCTGTTTATTATATAATTTTTAGCACACTGAGGTCTTTCAAGAGTTCTTTAAATGTTTGTATATTAATTAAGACTTGTTTTGGAGCTTTTATACTTATTTCTATTTCTGGTGTACAATAATAAATTCTATATAAATGTTTGTTGTAATTAATGCTATTTATCTATGTAATAAGCATCTCGGAATATGAGATGACTGTGAGGTTCATTCTGAGTAACTCTGAAATACGGGGAAGGCTATTTCTCACTAAAGGTAAAATTAACGTCGACCCTCAACAGCACGCCACAGATCGTTCCCTAGACATGTGGGAACAGCAAACTTGGTTAGAAACAGTGTTCAATTTCATCAGTGAAATTAACAGAGAGGTATACAGAAGTAAACTCTTGCAGCTTAGGTACCACTGGTGAAGGGAGAGAGACTCAGACAGTGGCAATTCCACCATGAATGGACACTTGCCCGGGTGTCTCCAGGGCCCAAACGAGCTAGCCCTTGAAACCTGTCATTTCCCTTCATTCACCAAGCAGCCATGTGGTTACTAATGCAGATCCTCTGGTTCTTTGATATCAAGACACAACCTTCTGTACAGAGGATATGAACATATGCTTTTACGCCCCAAAATATACAAATTAATTGGTATTCTTATTACATCTTAGTCAGGGAGTTTGTCAACCTGGTCGCATTGCCCCTGTGTTATACTGAAGGAGTTCAAGGCCAAAAACAGATTTTGGACTTTGGCAAATTCAGTTCAGTAGGATCTCTTGCCTGACAGCATCCCCACACCTCACCAAGCCTTTGGATTTTGCATTCAAGAAAATCTACAACTTGTTAAAATAAACCTTGGAGATAGAACCTAACAGTTTCTATGGAAACGTGTGTTACAAATAATTAATTGAAAAATTAAAAACCCTCTTGTAATAATATTTTAATAGTCAGGAGTTGCCTATATAAGTGCTATAATTTTCGAGTTGAATATTTCTTTTCATATTTTAATTTTTATAAAACACAGTAAACTATGAATGGTGACTATGTCTATGTATTTTTCAAACTATTTCCACGACCTTAATATTGGACTGTGGTTCTCAATCTGCCTGATCTGGCACTACTCCGCAGCTTCCCAGGGACCTGTGGGAACATGGGAGGTGGGGATGAAAAGGAAGGAACCTTCTGTCATCACCGGCACTAGGAGCTGTGACTGGTAACACGCTGCAACATCAGGAAAAATCACCCATAACAATGAGCAACAAAGAGTTGTGTTTTCCTAAAGGCCAATCGTATTTCTGTTGAGAAACATTGTTCCTAGTCCCTGATGATGCAAGGATTGATTGTGACTTTCTGAGGTTATGATTCAAAACAGAAAGACACTGGAGGTTTAGCCGCATTTCCTGCTGCTAGATCAGAAAATATCAAAAAGAATAGCAGTTTAACTTACCTCTTCCATACCATTATATGTAACACTGTGTGTGTGTGTGTGTGTGTGTGTGTGTGTGTGTGTGTGTAGCTGGCTTTATATGAGTTTCTTTACTCTTTAACAGGCTCTAACTATAAAAATATTTTCTCTCCTTTTTCGATGGTTGAAACCTGATTACATACTCCTTGGGTCTGTAGGAAATGAAGTGAATTCTAGTTAATTTGATCAATCAAAGAAGCCAAACCAGATAGTTCCCTTGGCAACAGGGAACTGCAACATTGGAAACAAAGTCACCATCCTAACTCAGCATGGCCCTGGTCAGTCATTGTGTTTTTAATTATTCACATAATGTTTCTTTCCACTAGACTTCATCATCCAAAAGCGGCAGTATAGAGGGAACCCCTGAACATCCGTGCATGTTCTCATCCAGTTACAAAGCCCAGCATTCTGTGCACACTTTGCTGATGCAGAAATAGGTTGAGATACAAATAGGGGCTGATCAAATATCAGAGCGGGGCTGACCATGCACACAAAGGCATTCATCTCAGGCACCGATGCAGCTGGGTTCCACAGCCTGCTCTAGACAAAGACTCCAGCTAAAACCCTTCATGAGTAAGGTCTAAACAATCGCACCATCAGTTGACATTACAGCATCCAATCTTTTTCAACTCGGTGACCAAGGATCAGCCCCAACCTGTGAACTTTCTAATTGTTGCAAATGCCATGTAAATGCCTGGCTTGTGTTGCCCCAAGGTTTTCTGGAGATACAAGTTAATTCAGAAACAAAGGTCTATGGAAATCAATGAAGCCTTTTCAAGAAATATTGAGATTTTTTTTTAATCTCTTGCCAAATGAAAAAAAGTAAAATGTTAAATTTCTGTCCAACAATCTCAAAATCAGCAAGACAAAGAAAAATAACCCAACCCCAAAGCCAACAAAAGACCCATTTACTGTCTGACACCCTGGGTGGACTCTGAAGCCACACTTCTCTAACAATCACTGTATTGTGCCCATAGAATAATGCAAACCCGTTAATGTGGGGTTTGTTAAATCAATTTGGAATTCAGATCAGAGTACAGCAGGAGAGAATGCTGCCTGAATACCAAGCCACTAAGCTAATCAAATATAAACAAACAAACAAACAAACAAACAAAAGTCTTCTTTCCAGGAGCAGCTAGTGAAAGCAAGATTAAAACACAATAGAACTGAACGCTGCCCGCATTAGCCGAACTGTGGTACACAAGCATCGTTTCAACTGAAAGAAAACTTGATCCACATGACTTTCAGGGACTTAAGTGTGATTCCTGATATCCCTCTTGTCCATAAACCAAAAATTCACGCACACAAAATCATTACAAACTTTCCTCAAATTCTTTAGCATTTGAACTTGAAATGTTAATGTAATAGAAATAAGCTATGGAAAATTTTGAAATATGTCAACATGTTTAAAACATGTTTTTATTTTTTTAACTTCATTTTTATTGTTGACGTTATTACAGATGTCCCCATTTTCACTCTCTGCCCAATTTCACCCAGCCCCTGCGCCCCCTTCCCTCCGGCCACCACAGTACTGTTTCTGTGTCTATGGGTTATGCACATATGGCCTCTGGCTAATCTCTTCCCCTTCTTCATGTTTTTGAACAAAAGCATGGGTGTATTTTTAGGACTAAAGCACTAACTGTAGATTCCAACGTAACTTTCCCATTACCCAAATTCTTCATGTTCGGCCCGGGGCCATTGCCTTGAAAGCACTGTTGATCAGAGTCCTTTTCTTTCTAAATGGACTAGAAACAATAAAATATTCAGAAACAAAAGTCATTTGAGAGTATAGGAAAAATATGATTGTCATTTTAAAAACTCATTCGAAAGCTTTCCTCACAACCATTACAATATCTTCTAAATATTCCAAATGTTCTCTCTCTCTCTCTCTTTCGGAGACACTAGTCCCTTAAATTTTCAAATTCTGTCTGAGACAAATTTTTGCAGTTTAGCAAGTTCGAAATATCTAATTAGGGATAAGAAATTCTAGTGAATCTAAATTTCTAAATACAATATCAATACAAATACAAATATGAGGAATAAGATTATAAGAGACCGTTTATCTTAAAAAGTTAGAAAAATAAATTTTGATTAAATAGAAAAATTGTAAATGTCTATGGTCATACTTAAATTCAGTGTATATAAAATGTGTAAAACAAATCAATCACATGCCTATTCATATAGCAAAGCTTTCAACTCAGATTTCTATGGATTTCATAGAATGTATTGCATATTAATTATTTATGTGTCTTAAAAATTCAAGGAAAAATACAGTTGTCCCTCACCACTTCACGCTTCAACTTTCATGGCTTCACTCTATCACGTTTTTTTCAAATATATTCATTAAAAAGTTGATCGAGACAGTGGAAATGATACAGCGCACTCGGTTGTCTGAGTCAATTATATACCCCATATTACAATTAAAATTAAAATTACTGTATGTATGGACTGTAGGCCTATGTATTCGAGCACCCCCACAAATCCGTCAATGCCAGGTGCAACCGATCAACCACTCCTTGTGTTTGGGCAAAGACTTTTTTTTTATCCTCACCCGAGGACATTTTTCCATTTTTTGCTCAGACAGAGTGGAAAGGAGAGAGAGGAAGAGAGAGAAACATTGACATGAAAGGGACACATCGAGTGGCTGCCTCCCACAAGAGCCCAGCCAGGTATGCAG
The DNA here is from genome assembly GCF_014108415.1 of Molossus molossus. Taxonomy (NCBI): domain Eukaryota; kingdom Metazoa; phylum Chordata; class Mammalia; order Chiroptera; family Molossidae; genus Molossus; species Molossus molossus. The sequence goes on from NW_023425401.1 coordinate 88,168,887, forward strand.
GTATGAACTGCAACCCAGGTATGTGCCCTTAGCGGGAACCAAACCCCGGTCTCTCTGGACTGCAGGCCAAGCTCTAACCACTGAGCAAAACGGCCAGGGCTGGGCAATAACTTTTTTACAAAAATTGGGTGTGGTGAAACCAAGCCAATCAGAGCGTGCTGTTCACTGAGTGGCTATCCTATCCTCCTCCTATGCTGGCCACTGATTGGCTCAGCCTCATGCAAGTTTGTTTTTCTCATACACGCTCTAGGCATCGGAAGCATCTTTGCTTTTGTAAGTGTTTGCGATTTCTGAAAACTTTTTTCTAAGCCTCAAGGTGGCTCCTAAACGTGCTTCTTCTTCTAAGCCTTTTGATGATGAAACTAAGCATGGGAGGAAGATGCTTATCATTCAGGAGAAGGTGAAACTCTTGGCTCTGATCAAAGATGGCAAGAAAATCATGGAGGTTGCCCTCCATTGTGACTTGAATGAGTCTACCATTCGCTCCAACCGTAAAGATGACAAGAACACCCGTGCAATGGCTACTGTCTCTTTCAACACGCAAAGTACATCATGACAAGTCGTAATATGTTCATAGTGAAAACAGAGTCTGCCCTAGCCGTTTGGATCAGCGACAGCCGCAAGAAAAACATTCAATTGGATTCGTTGGTCATCCGGGAGAAGGTGAGGCAGCTCTATTAGCACTTTAGAGCGGACGAACCTCAACCAAGACCCTCTTCTGCAATGTTCATGGATTTCATAGTGAGCAAGGGTCGGTTTGAGAAGTTCCAGAAGAGGTATCATCTGCAGTGTGTCGTTCTACATTGGAGAAGCTGCCTCTGCTGACCAGCCTGCAGCAGAGGACTATGTGAACAACACATTCCAGTAGATCCTTGAGGAGGGAAAGTATCATCCAGAACACGTGGATGAGCTTCTGGAGACACATTCGGATCCCTTAACTGATGAGGATCTGGTGGAGATGACTAAGTCTGAGAGTGAGGAGGAGGAAGAGCAGCCAGAGGTTCCTGGGGGTCAGGAGGAGGAAGCTGGCCTTACACTTGAGCGTCTCTCGCAAGTCATGAGGACTACTAAGGTAGTACAGGACCTGATTGGCAAATGGGACCCACAAATGATGCATGCATTGCGGTTCCAGAATGCACTTGATGGAGCCATAGAACCCTACAAAAGCCTCCTCACACATATGAAAAGACAGCGCCAGCAAATGCCTATCACGCACGATCTTCTTTAGCTGTGCACCCAGACACCCACTGCCTATTCTAGTGCTCCTTCAGCGGAAGAAGATGACAACGCACCTGCTGAAGATACTGCACCACCTGAAGACTCTCCTGCTGAGGTCGTGCCTTCAGAGGAGCAGTAACCTTGCTCTTCTTTGCTGTGCAGTACATCTCTTCATTTTCATCGCTTCATCACTGAACAAGTTGCACTATTTTCATAGGTTAGTGGTTGTGTGTAAGAACTGTGTGTGTGTAATTAAATGTACAATAATAATAATATGATATTTGTAATGTCTAATATGTTTTATTTTCGTATTTTGTATAATATATTGGGTAATACAAGTATAATGGTGACTAAAGCATGTTATTTCATGTCTAGAGGGCTCTAGTAATGTTAAAAAACATATTTAGAAGGTCGCAAACAGGTTTTCTATGCTCTAAGTGTGAAAATATTTAATTTATAAATTAAGAATCCTATTTTATGAAAATTCATTTATTGCAGTAGAGTCTGAAACTGATTAATTGTGATAAACGAGGGCCGACTGTATCAACTCCAGTTTGTAGAATTGACAACAATAGACTAACAGGAAATGTAAATGTCATTTAACAGCCATGTGGTTGATTCCAGTATTACTAGTACAAGAGAATGATCATGTCAAGATTGACTACGCCGCACTATTTTTTAAATCAATCTTCAAATGAGCCAAAAGACTTCTAATCCTCTACAGATTTATAGAATGCAATGGAAAATTGATTTAGCATCAGAGTTCTATGGATCAAAAGATCTCATAGCTATGATAGTAAATAATTATCTTCTACTTACAGCAATACAGTTTCTTCAATCAATGAATTGTTATTCCATTTCAGATTGAGATATCCGAGGTATATGTGTGGAAGCACATTCAGTGAATTATAATGAAAAATCAAGACTAAACATTGAGATTGTTAGATTTAAATATATAAGAAGTTGGTTTTCTAATAACAGTGATAAGTGGTCTCCCATGAACCATAGAAGGTCAGTGTAACACTGATAAATTGAATTTATTCTACCTCCACGCAACAGAAATCCATTGAAGTTGAACAGAGATTCTTTCCATTCAAACTCTGGCCTCACGCTACCACTGCATGCTTGCCTTGGTTGTTTGCAGCCAGCCTTCCCTGGCCTTTCCGGTTGCCAAACTTGCTCTGTCTTCACAAAGGGCCTTAATAAGTACTTCCCCTGTGTGGCTCATCCCTTGGCCACCTCTAATCCGTTCCTGGCACTTCCTCAAACTTTCTCTGAGGCCACCACTAGGTCAGGTTCCCCTATCACATACTCTCAGAGCACTTTTCTTTCTGAATCCTTCTTTCTCCACACTACTCACATGTTTGCTAAATAGTTGATGGATGAAATAATGTTTAACAGTTGCAAACTGTTAACTCCAAAGGGACTGCATTTTATCTAATTCACACACTGTTATGTCCCTGGGATTTAGCAAAGTGCCTGGCGTATAGGGTTTAACTACGTGAATGGAGGGAATGAGGGACAGGAGAAAATGAGCGAAGAACTAAAGTGGTTTTAGGGTACCTGGACTTGACTTTGAGACAGAGAAGCCTGAAGATTTCATTGTAGCACCCAGATGCTATAATTTGTCTCGGACATGTACCATGTATATGGCCATAGATATGCATATCCTTTGATTGCTGGACTGCTAATTTTATGGTCTGAACACTGTTACAAGAAAACTATACTTTCTTATTTTTCTTTTGTCAGGGCTTCTTAACTCAGTCCTGGTTTTCCATCTATAGTTTGCTAAACAATATTTTCTCCATGTTCTTTCAGTTTAAATATTTGTTTATTCTCTCATTGAGCAGATATTTATTGAACACCTAGTATGTGTTATCCAAATCAAGATAGTATTTCAAAAATTGCTGTGAGTGTACTGGTCAAGTAAAATGAATTATTATTTACAGTTCCTAAAGAAGGAGATCTTCTATTCTTATAATTGTTTGTTTGTTTTTTAACCCTCACCCGAGGATCATATGTTCCATTAATTTTGAGAGAGAGTGAAAAAAGAGAGGAACATTGATGCAGGAGAGAAACATCAATCAGATTCCTCTGATACATGCCCCGACCGGGAATCGAACCCACAACCCTTTGGTGTATGGGGTGACATTCCAACCAACTGAGACAACTGGCCAGGGCTATTAGAATTTTTATGCTAAATCAATATTTAACCAGGGTCAAATTATGTGACTTTGTGTAAGTCAGTAAACTTCTCAGAGACTCAGCTCTGTATATATAAAGATCTGAGTAATATTGGAAGACTCTGAGATGACTTTCAGCTCTACAGTAATGTAATTTCCATCTATTATAGGTCCTATGTTGAGTGATTTCAAATTCAGAGGCTGACAATGGCGGTAGCAGGGCAAAGGGGAGTTCAATAAATACTCTTCAGTCGCATTCACTAAAGGACCAGGACAAAGAAAATATAACATATTTTTTCTATTTACAGAAAGAGGGAAGGGACATTCATGAAACATGATTGTAAAATTGTAGAAACTTTTAATATGCTTTCCCTTCTTTCTTTATGAAAAAGACCAGCTGCAATCAGATATACTGGAATGTGCTGCCTAGAAAAATAACATAGGGAGCCAAACCAACAGAAAGTAATTGAAGAATACTTTAAAATGCAAGATGAATTCAAAATGTGAAGTAGAAACCTTAACATGTTACCTTGGAGAGTGGTGGAAGACTGAAAAAAAGTCCATTTGGTTTTAAAATGAGGGGGAAGGTTTAGAGGAAAAACGTTATTGAACAGAAGTATTTTCAGTGTTTCAGAGGAATCAAGCTCCTTGCAAATGTGTTCCGTTCAGGACCAGGTGTGAACGTAGGGGCGAGGAAGCTCCATACCTGACGCTAAGGAAGGAACACATAGTATGGAGCAGAGGAAGGGCAGGGCCTCTCACATGAACACAGAACTAGAATGCCAAAGACATAAGGCCATCCCTTTTTGTAATATGGTCTCAATGCATATTTTCATCAGTATTTTCCATGAGGTTTTTATGCACAGATGGCATAGGAACCAAACTGGACTTTTCATTTATTCTTCAACCACACATGATGTCTTCCTCTAGTCCTTTGTTTGCTTAGCTCTCTTGTCCTGAAGTGTCCATTCCTCCTACTACCTTCCATCAACTCCTGATGGCCTATCATCCAGTTACCTCCTAAAGCCTTTCCTGGTGCTGATGTGCTCTGAACTATCCTAGAACTTCATACCTTCCTAACAAGTCCCACCTTATATCACAGTTGTTGATTTATTTGTCTTATTCCTTCCTTCCCATCTCACCACTGCCTGGTTTTGTAAAGTCCGGCCCTAAGCTCTATTTACTTTTATTCACAGCAGGTAATAGCATAGAACCTTTCCTATACCATGTGCTCAGTCAATGTTACTTTATTTATAAAGCTGACTAAATATTATGAGAGACCCTAGGGCATCACAATTGTTGATGTGCTCAGCAGCCAAACCCTAGTTCCGGCATCCTTGAGAAGTTTCCCAAAGACATTTTACAGGGATCTTTAAGAAGGCAATGATGCCTTGTTATTTTCCTTCAAATCCCTTAGAACACAGATAGTAAGGGGGAAAAGTCATTCTGAATAGTACTGGCTGAGAAAAAGGAAATATTCTGGGCACTGTCATAGTCCAGGTTTCATGTGAAAGATGAATAGTCTGGATTAAATATTTTTATTTTTCTAGCACTAAAAATAATGAGTTTAAATAACATCATGTTATAATGTGGAAGAAAGACATTGCTATTCAGTTATGCCAAATAGTACAGAAACTGACAAGCAGAAAACACACAGGCATTTTCCAGCCAGAACACCGGATTCTCCTATATGCTTTCTGAACACAGACATTAAAACCACACTGCCACACTAGGTCACTAGGTCACTGCCTCTGCCATCTGGTTTAGACGTGTGCCCCACATGGCAGGCATCCTATACAGCTGCTACAACTTGAACTCCTTAAGGAATTCAAATTATTCAAATAGAGAGGGTTTTTTGTTGTTGTTGGAAGTTCAGGGAATACCAATTTAAAGGTAGCATTTGAATATTCAAGTGTTCTAATCAAGATACATAAATAGCCTTGGCCTGCATGGTTCAGTGTTTAGAGCATGGGCCCGTACACTGGAGGGTCATGAGTTTGAGTCCCAGTCAAGGACACATACCTGGGTTGCAGGTTCTATCCTTAGCTCTCGTCAGGATGTGTGCAGAGGCAACCAATCAGTATGTCTCTCTCACATCGATGTTTCCCTTTCTCTCTCCCCTTCCTCCCTCTCTTTCACTCTCTCTAAAATATCAATGAAAAAAAAATCCTCCAGTGAGGATTAACAGACAAGCACAAAAAGATACATAAATATTTTATTACTCCACTACTGTACTTTCATTCTACTTAAAAAAATTAAATCACACAGATTTAATCAAGGAGAAAATTTAGAATTCAGAGAGTATCACATAAGGTTCATAGTGCTGCACAGGTCAGTGTTCAGAGGAAAGCAGATGACAAGTGCATTGTATTTCAGTGCTTGATTCTGATCATTATTCCTCGTAGGAAATCCATCAACTCTACATGCTAATTCAAAGGTTAAATAAAAAAAATAAAAAAAAGTTTCATCCTACTCTGCTGTCTGTTTATTCATATTTTATAAATGTTTGGAAGTAATTTTACATCTGTATCTAAATATTAAAAATACAATTTGTTTTAACATATGGTATAGTTTTATGAGTCATGCACATAAAATAGTACTACTGTATTAAGACTTTATAACACAATGATTACCTGTCTTAAAGGAAAATAAAATTATAAAACAATAAGGCCAATTTTAAGTTGTGCATAGAACCAGTAATTTTGTATTTAAGGCAATTAAAAGATTTATTGAAAATTGGTTAAAAGTAGATTGACAATGACATTAAAGAATAAAGTGTAATTTATTTGGTGCTACTTTGTGAATGTTTCTTTTCTACAAATCATCTCATTATACTATATACAATATACTTTCAGTCACATCTCAAACATAATATAACCTACAAAACCACATGGCTATAATCAATATACAATGATTATAAAAAAAAAAAAATTAGCAGTTAGTTAAGGTGCAATAACTTTTAAAAAATAAAATATTAGCACCATACCAGATAAAATGACCTAAAACTATTGGCCTCCTCATACCTCTTAAATAACTAAATATAAACATTTTTTTTCAAAGCACAAATATTAATCTGCAAAATCAGTTCTACAGTAGTTAACATTTCCCTCTTTTTATTTTCATTTTTTTTTGCATTTTTTATTTCCCAGTAAGGAAAAATATAAAGTAAAAACTTTCACAGGGTATGAAAATCAAACAAAGAAATCTACCCAAACCAAACGTCCTTCAGCAATGAGTTCCAACAGAACCAAAAGTGGACATTTCACGGCGGATGGTACTGAAAGGTGAGAGTTCCAGTTCCGTGGTGTATTCATTGTCATTGTCGTCGCTGGTCACTGTGGAAGACTTCTGAATGCACTCCTCGCAGCAACAGCAGCAGCACTCCATAAAGGCCCGACTGAAGGGTTTGCACAGACAGAACAGGATGACTGGGGTGACACAGGACTTAAAGAACAACAGGAACTGACTGATGATATTAAGAAGGTCCATTGTTTGCTGGGAAACCCCTGTTGCCATATAGGCAGTAACAATGTTGCAGATATTTTCAGGAATAATGCAAAATCCATATAAAATGGTCAAAGCCACGACTGTGCAGTTCATCTGGCTCTCTAGCTGAATCTGCCGCTTATTCCCTCGCGTGCAGGCTTTCTCCGCTTTGCGGATTTTCCTCGCAGTCACTAAGGAGCAGGTGATGGTAAAAAGTGTAGGCAAACAGAAGTAACAGCCAAAATACCACCAGAGCCTCGCGCTGTCGTAGGTGAGGGCCAGAACATAGATGGTGTCTGGCAGGTCAGGCGAGATCTTGATAACGCAGCGCTCTGCAGGTGCTCGGCCACTCAAGCCCAAATCCTCCTTGCTCAGCTGGCGAAGAACAACTTCTGGAAGCGCCAACAGGAGAGCACCAACCCATATGACAGCAAGCTTGGCAGTTGTGGAAGAACAGTTCTCAATCATTTCGTAGTACATCTGCACGTTGGTGGCGGCCCGGAAGCGGTCTATGCACAGAGCACACAAAGTGAAGGTTGTGACGCCCAGAGAAGCAACCTGTGGGAGGAACACAGAATATGGGTGAAAGCTGAAAAAGATCAAGACATAAGGCAATATAGAGTAGGAAAACACACACACACACACACACACACAAAGACAGAGAACAATTTCCTGGAATTATAAGGCATGGTAACTGGGTCGGTGACTTCAGCTGAATCATCGTTAAGGACGAAAATTGAAAATCAGAAAAAAAAAAAAAAAAAATGTAGTGGTTCAGGGTCATGGAGTCAAAAAAACTTTAGAGCAGAAGGATGCATAAAGATCCTTTAGTCCAATACTATTTTATTACAGATAAGAATACAGACACTCCAAGAATTTCAGTCACCATGAAAATGCCTGCCACCAGACGACCTAGATAAAGAGTAAGGATAATTGAAAGAATCCTTTCCATTATCGAAAAGGATGGTCATGCTTTCTAGTGTGAGGGTCAATAGCATGCCTTACAACACAGCAAACATTCAAGAGCTTATCGTTTCCAACAAACTAGATGAGTAGAGACCCCTTCCGATTTCTCCTAAGTGCAAATGAAAGAATTTTAATATTATTTTTGCAAATACCTATGAAAAACAAGAAAAGGAAATTCTCCAGAGATCAAAATCAAAGAGAAAACACATTTCAAACAGGTCAGCGACCACTCCCCACCACCATAGGCTCCTACTTCGAACCCCCATCTCATGCTGTACCTTTGCCCTAGGGGCATCTGCCAATCCTGGTGAGATTTCCCAAATCGGTGTTAACTAGAAGGATGAGACCAGGTGCCGGGGTACACAGATAGGACATAAAGCTGCAGCCACTGTGAGTGGGGATTCGATCAAAGATTCCTTGTGATTTGAAAAGCCCCAAAGAGTGACATTTTCATGGGTATAAAGAGAAAGAAATCAATCAAGTGAGATAGTGGAGAAACCTGTATGGGTTTTAGTATTTGGATCTGGGTGGATGAGGGAATTGAAGGGGAAGGGCAAATTCCAGCCAGAAGCCTGCATTTACACTGGACTAGAGCCAGAAATCAAACATGTGGCTCAGAAATCCACAATGCAATTTAAAATCATCCCAGGCAGTGAACAAGGGAACACAAAGAAGACGCTTTAAACCAGGCCTCAAAGAAATTGCACAGATAAAATTCCAGGGAACATGGATTCACAATTAAAAATCATAATATGGCCCTGGCCAGTGTGGTTCAGTTGGTTGAGCATCATCCTATGCACTGAAAGGTCACCAGTTCGATTCCCAGTCAGGGTACATGCCCAGGTTATGGTTTGATCCCAGTCAAGGTGCATGTGGGAGGCAACCGATTAATGTTTCTCTCTCCCTCTTCCTTCCTTTCTCTCTCTAAAATCAATAAAAACATATTAAAGTAAATAAAAGACGATAAAAATCACAATATGTAACAATCCACTACTATGAGCTCATGTGCCAAAGAAAACAAGTTACAGAATCAGACATAAGTATAGTTATCATGAAATAAATATGCTCATCAAATTTAAAGAAATATGAGATAGAGGGAAGTCAAAAATAGGAGATATAAAAAAAAATAACCATGAAAATATGCAAAAGGAACCATATAGAATGTCTAAATACTCCAGCAATAGGAAAACTTCAGGTCAGAAAATCCTGATGCTGACCGTAGAGCACTGTATTCAAAGAGGAATTACTCTTACACACACATGGTCCAGACCTCTCAATAAATCAAGTTAAAGGTTAAGAACCAAAAACATAGACATATTTTTTTTTTCACACAGAGGCTTTTTTTTTTGGAATATAAAAGCATGTTCCTAATGTAGACATGCTATCGTTCAATAATCTATAAAACATCATACATACACTCTAATAGGGTACAAAAGCATACATTCAACACAAGCACACATTTATTGATAACAACTCTATACCCAATACTCTGCTAGATATTGGGGATATAGAAAGGAATAAGAAGAAGGTTTTTTACTCAAGGAGGTCATAGTCAACCAAGAGAGGGGAAGGTGGTTCTCACAGTGACCATCTGGGAGCATCGAATTTACTCAACTATTTTAGGGAAAATGAAAGTGATTTAATGTTTAATAAATGTGGTCATTATTTATATATTTAAATGAGGACACTGAAATTGAAAGTAAAATAGTCACAAGAATTAAGAGAAAACAGGAGAATAAAAGAAAACTCCCTACTTGGGTAGGACGCTTTGGGCTGCACCCTAGACACCTGGGTATGTGCATTCACTTTTATCTCTGCCAGCTGAAATGTTTCAGCTATAGGTCATGCCTTGGCAAAGGGACAAAGATACACACACACACACACACACACACACACAGAGAGAGAGAGAGAGAGAGAGAGAGATACAGGTATATATATATGTCTAATTTTTTTAAAACTCAAAGGGATCATGTTGACAAAAGGAAAACCATTTATTATAACAATTTTAGCTCTCAAAACATGAGTTATGGCCCTGGCGGTTAGAGCATCGGCCTGCGGTCCAGAGAGACCCGGGTTCGGTTCCCGCTAAGGGCACGTACCTCGGTTGCAGTTTGTCCCCAGCCCTGGTTGGGTTGTGAGGGTGGCAGCCACTCGATGTGTCCCTTTCACATCGATGTTTCTCTTTCTCTCTCTCTCTCTCTCTCTCTCTCTCTCCCACTCTATCTGAACAAAATATAAAAACAAAAACAAAAAACAAAACAAAAAACAAACATGAGTTATGTTAATACATTTAAGCTGTCACTCTCCCCAGAATAACGGCAACTCTACTTGTGGCTTTTTTTTTTTTTTTTTTTTTGAGAGAGAGAGAGAGAGAAAATAAGGTTATTTTCAGAACAATAATCAGAATCAAGAGGGTTTTTCTTAAAGTATCCAACTTAAATCCACAGTCTCAGCTACAAGCAAGATCTAATGGTAATAACTGTTATATAAAAGTTCAGTTTAAATCCTTATTTATTTTTTTTATCCTCACCTGGGGACATTTTTCCATTTTTTGTTCAGATAGAGTGGGAAGGGGAGAGAAGAAGAGAAAGAGGAGAGAAACATCTACATGAAAGGGACACATTGAGAGGCTGCCACCCGCACAACCCAACCAGGGCTGGGGACAAACTGCAACTGAGGTACGTACGCCCCCTTAGCGGGAACCAAACCCCGGTCTCTCCGGACCGCAGACCGACGCTCTAACCACTGAACAAACTGGCCAGGGAAAAATTCTTATTTTTATATTTTGTTACTTCAGTTAAGTTTAGAAAAATGCCATCCGTCTTCTCTGTGTGATCTTCTGTTGGGCCACATTTTGGTGGAAAACTAGCAGCTTCTTATAAATGGATATCCTTATCTTTGTAGCAAAAGCATTTTTCTCCTATACATTTCTTCCAGAGTTCTTCACTGTTACACATCTTTTGGAATTATCTGCAGGTTTCTGACAGCTGTCCAATGTCATCCAAATTAAAGAAAGAGAAGATCTGCAGGATTATGTTGTCAGGCATGTGAACCAGCAAATTAGATTTCCCCGACTCAGATTCAGAGAATAATCCAGCTCTTTCCCAAACACTTCCTGCACCTGCCCGGCAGTCACTTGCTTAGCAGGAAATTTGTGGGGTTTCCTCACCTCTCTTGTTCCAGACAGAGAGAAATCATCCATGACTTCCAGATAACCTCAGTTGTGGTGATGACCAGGTGGTAGAAATCCTTGCTTGGAGAGGAGGCCTGGCTTCCAATACAGAATGCTGGGCAGGAGAGAACTCATGGTCTCCTCCTGCAGCCCCAGCATCAGCAGGCCTTGTGGATTCTGAGAGTTCCAACGTCAGTCTCCCCGCTTCCTACACACTGCACCTTAGTCAGTGTCTATTACTTCTCATATGGAAAATAACATTAACAATATAAGAAATATCAATCTGACATGAATAATAAAAAGAGACATGTTTATGTTCACATTTTGAAAATTAACCCTCAAATTAATAAGTTGTTCACCTTGATGGAAATGTATTTTGCTTCTATGCTAAAAGCTCAAATTTTTTTTTCTTTATTGATTTGAGAGAGAGATGAAGGCGGAGGGAGAGAGAGATAGAAACATCAATAAGAGAGAACATCGATCGGCCGCCTCCTGCATGCCCCCCACTGGGGATCAGGCCCACAACCTGGGCATGTGCCCTGACCGGGAATCGAACCAGCGACCTCTTGGTGCATGGGTCAACGCTCAATCACTGAGCCACAGCAGCCGGGCTCAAATTTATTTTTTAAATTGAGGTCCTCACTGTGCAACTATCTTATGGTCAGATTATATATATTTTTTTACATCAGTAATGGCCACACGTGGAATGTAAATCTGAGAACTTGGCATTTTCTGAAAGTCTACATCAAACAGTATTATGTGGACATCACAGTACATATTCCATTTTAGAGATATTTGAAGTTTTACATTTGTATTTTAATTTTTGAAATATTTTGATTTCTTTTTCTATAAGAATGTAAAACAAAACAAAAACATTCTCAAATTCTCAAATATATACAAAACCCCAGCAAGGCTTTCTGGGCAGCCTTCACTAAGGCAAATCTGTGTGCACGTTTCCCTGTCACACTGTGTCCTGAGTCAGTCCACAGATACAAAGCTGCAAGGTTGATGCTGTGCACTCTTTCTGAATTGTGAATAACATTTCTATTAAAGGGACAGCTTGAGGATATAAAAATACTAGCAACTCTAAGGAGAGCAATCTCTTAGAGACTTGAAACATCTCTTTCTTTGGTAGTTTTCTATCATTACTTACAAAGAACACACCAGGGATAGCATCTTCTCCCCAGTTAACCTTCTTATTTTTAAATCTAGGTAGTTAAAATCTGGACCAAATTATCACAAGTGCTAGCTAGCATTTGCATATCTAAACACAAGTCAGTTGCAAAGCATTTCTTGAGAAATAAGAGCAAATGAATGTGGGTGGACATGTATTAAGAAAGGCGTGTTAAATTGCCACTCCTTAGATAGCATGAGCTGTGCTACACATTCACTCTTAATTAGATGTTCACTGCTTCAAACAGCAAAACAGGGTTTCCTCGGTTCTATACATTTCATCTCACATGATAACAAAAGCTGGGACAAATGTTAAGCAATATTTACATGTGCTCCAACGTTTCGCTCAGCTACTCTTCTCGACTGTATTTCATTTGAAGATGATCCGTTCTTCAGCCATATTCCCAAAAGCTTTAGTACTGAGTCAGAACCTCAGACGTGTCTGATCTGTGATCCTCTCGATGACTCATGGGTTGAGAGAACTTTCCCAATTTTCATAGACTAATTTCAGGAAGCGCCTGCACCCAGCTTCCTGTTTACAGATTGGACTCTCTCTCTCCGATAGTGTTCTCTGCCATCCAGATCCAATGAAAGAGGGAGAACTGTCCAGGAAGGTCACAAGAGCTACAGAGAGGGTTGTTAAAGGAGCCTCTAAGGAAAATGTTGCCCCCAATGCAGAGAGGGCTTACAATACAGTTGCCACAGCAACCGCAGCCCAACTGCCAGTCTGAGATATCTACTCCCTCCTGCTATCACTGCCTGCAGTGTTTTTACTTCAGATATTTTTCCGTAAATTCACTTATGCACTTAATTTTATTATATGAGAGAAAACAGAAAGGGACAAAGTCCCTGCTCAGTACTTTCCCAAATCATTTACAGAGAGCTTTAAATATCTGTAAAGAATGAACCGCATACTGCAGATATAAATTGATAAAAATCATCTGGAAAATGGATGATGGGCTCATTTCTGCTTACTCAGATATGAAATATAGCCAGGTAATTAAAATTGCTAAATGTTGGGGTAACATGAAGAGATTTCTATCACAATTTTTAAATATACTTGTTTACACACAGCTCATTAGAAATTCTACCAAGATGAATGGTGCAATTATATGCAATTATAAAACTGTATCATGAATGTTAGATCTTCTGCATTTAATGACCATATCTGATTGCTAAAATTCAATATCACTATGAAATATGCTCTTGGGAATAAAGCTGTTAAGCATTAGCTTAGATGGTTAATTCTTTGAAGCAACATCCTGAGAGATGAAATGAGTAAGATGCAATCTCTTATTAATTAAACTGCAATGGGAGGAATAATTAACATCCACAAAAGCAGAACTGTAAACACTTTTAATAGACAAGACTATTAATTGTGAGACTCAACAGCAGAGGGAAGCTGGAAGTAGAAATTTTTAACTATTGGGGAAAATAAGATATTGAGCACTTGGAAGGGATTGGCATCAAAATACAGAAGCAAGAGAATCAAAATAAACAACTCTAAAAATCTGTCTTTCAAACAGCAGTGTTCTGCTCTTCTTTGTATCCCAGAGTCACAACAGTAAAGCTCCTCCCCCTGCGCAGTCAGCACGTAGAGCAGGGAGGCTTGAGGGGCTGCAGCCACCTACCCCATTGCTTCAAGGCACTGACAGGTGCAGGGAACGTCGAGACCTGAGCACTCGGGTGGGGAAGCGGCAGTTCCTGTGTCCAATGTCCTCCCCACTGGTGAAGTTTCTAATGCAAGACAAACTTCACATCACGAGAAAACCTGGGCCACATATTCACTTTGTACTACATTCAGTCCTTGTTCATTCAAAATTATATGAACAAAGAGCATACAGATACTTTATGAAAAACAGTCATCTGGCCCTGGCCGGTTTGGCTCAGCGGTTAGAGCGTCGGCCTGCAGTCCTGAGAGACCCGGGTTCGGTTCCCGCTAAGGGCACGTACCTCGGTTGCAGTTTGTCCCCGGCCCTGGTCAGTCGTGCGGGTGGCAGCCACTCGATGTGTCCCTTTCACATCGATGTTTCTCTCTCTCTCTCTGTTCCTCTCTCTCCCTCCCACTCTACCTGAACAAAAAAAAAAAAAAAGGAAAAATGTCCTCGGGTGAAGATAAAAAAAAAAAAACAGTCATCTGTGAAGATCTTGTGTTAGCTACTGTTCCATTTCTCAAAGTTCCATTGCAGACAAGCAAGTAAGCATTGTAGTCCTGACTGGTGTAGCTCAGTTGGTTGGATCACCATCTTGCGTTCTGAAGGATCACAGGTTCAATTCCTAGTAAGGACACATACTCAAGTTCTGGGTTCGATCTCAGGTTAGGGTGAGTACAGGAGGCAATGGATTAATATCTCTCTCTTTCTCTCTCTTTCTTTCTTTCTTTCTCTCCCTCTCCCTCTCTCTTCCTATCTCTCTAAATTCAATAAAAGTGTGTCCTTGGGTGAGGATTTATAAAAGAAGAAGAAAGTATTATGAATGAGAAGAAACTGTAAAACAGATAACACAGATCACGTGAGATCTAACTCTTTTATTTTTAAATTTTTTTCTTTATTGATTTTAGAGAGAGAGGAAGGAGAGGGAGAGGGAGAGAAACATCAATGAGAGAGAACACCATTTGGCCACTTCCTGCATGCCCCACACTGGGGATTGGGCCCACAACCTGGCCATGTGCCCTGACCGGGAATCGAACTGGCGACCTCTTGGTGCATGGGTTGACGCTCAACCACTGAGCTACACTGGCTGGGTGAGGTCTAACTCTTAACCAAGTAAAGAGTATCTTTTTCTAAACCTTCTCCTAGAAATCAGTGATAACCCTTACGTGGAAAAATAGACCAATGTATTTCTAAGCAAAATTTCTTTCATGTGAAATTGAATCTCATGCTTCAAGTACAGTGAAGCCACTGGGATACACTGATTTTTATAAGACAGGAAAATTTCTAACCAAATTCATGACAGCTGTGCTCTACCCTAACATATTGTACCTCAAAAACATTTTAAGTGGGTCTATTTCTGTGCCATCCTTTGTTTACAAGTCATTTCCAAACAAGGGCATTATTGTTAAGAAAACCCATTCAGCTGGGCCATGAATGATTATCTATTATGAGTCCGTGGTTACAGGCCTAACAATCAGTCAGGAAAAAAGCAGGAGGAGCACAGGGTAGAGTTTTCCTTTGAAAACTCTAAATGGCTTGAGCTTCTGTGCCTTTGGCTTCCTCTTGCATTTTCCACAATCCTATTCCTTACAGCACTTCAGGGCAACTTCCCCATGAAAAGGCACTTCTTTGAGCACCAGTGGGGACAGCGTGTTCACCAGAGCTGCTGCCTGTCAGCGATGGACGAGGTGGCCTTCGCCCAGAGGTCTCCGAGGGCCGCAGACCGCGACACTGTGGCAGTGGCGCTCATCCGCCAGCGTTTCCAACCCAAGCAGACTGAGCAGGGGGCGTGCCTCACTCCGCAAGATGCACCGCTCCAAGCTCCAAAGGACAGCTCTTCACGGCCACCCTTCCAGCCAGAAGCTTATCTTTATCGGTGTCACTGAGATTTAATCGGACACCCACATGTCATAAATGTCCACTAATTTCAGTTGTGCCCAGCCTAATTTCATCTACACGTGATTCTCCATGTCATGGGGGAAAACTATTTTGAAGGCCTTAACTATCAATACTGCCTCATTCTCCACCTCCCTCTCACTTGCTTAAGCTCGGTAGGATGCTCTTACTTATTTTAAAACCAACTGAGACTATTTAAAAGCCAATATATCATCCCCAAACTTGTCTTGATTCTATACACTTTTCCTTACCACCTTGATATAAGGTTTCCTACCAACTGCGACTTCTGACTTTTATAACACAGTGTATTTCTTTTGTAGTAAAAAAAAAAAAGCATTTTACAACTTGTCTAATTATAAATGTGTCAATGCTCAATAAGATAAAAATGCAAATGAAGAAAGATTAATATCACTTGTCCTAAGATGGAAAAGCCATCAACTGGAAACAACAGATCTTCATGGAGTTATATATCCCATAATCATTCTCAATAATTAGAAATTCATTTCAAAATGTAATATTTCCCCCAACCCACAGTCTAGTTTTCAATGCTTGATATCATTATGCTGTTTCTTATCAATCTTCAAGTTACCTAGAATTTCTGTTTTTTACCTTGGAGTTCTCATGAGTTTCCAAAGAATAGTAACAAATGTTCACCTATTTCCCCTGTGCCTAACAACATTGATTAGCATGATGGTGAACCTACACTGAAAACAAAGTTAGAGCTGGCCTCATCCATTTTGCTTGGGTAATTATGACTTGAATGATATTGGGAAATCATATTTTAAGACAAAATGTCTCTATAAATTGTCTTGCTAGTCTGTTAAAGAAGTAGTATTCAATCTCATCCAATCTTCTTGCAAAAGGCAAATGTCTCTATGTCTCACATCTTGCCATGAATTGATTAACAGGAAGTGTTTCCCGTACAGGAGAGATCTGACCCAAGGAGAAGACAGTAAAGGTAAGAGAAAAAGCAGAAGGTAGAGAATGACGAGGAGGGATAAAAATTGTGGCCCTAAGTACACACAGAGACATAATAAAAATGACTCACTCCAGGCAGAGATCAAATCAATAACCTTGGCCTCATTAATGCTATGAAACACCCAAATGTGCTGACAAGTAATACTGAAATCTATCATAAATTCACAAACTAAAATATTCTGTCTCAAGAATAAGCCTGGTACTGTGATTATATTCTGTGTTTAATGGAAAGTATCTATATCTACTTTGCAATGGAAAGACCCCACATTTGAGGTTTCCACAATCCCTTTCTCCATGCCACCTTGAAGTTGTAGATGAGATCATCTCTTCTGGCACAAAGAATAGCATTCTAATTAGGATACTTAAGAGTTAGTCTTGGCAATGAGATTGAGTTAATTATGGGACATTGGCAGGTCAATTCTTAGGAAATAAAATGACAGGAGGAACCCTGGGGATAGGTACAGAGGAGCAGGGACAGAGACAAACCTCACTGCGTAGGAGCCCATCCATCTGTCTCCCAACAGTCCACATCCCAGACACAGATCCCTGTGTGTCCAATGTAACACTATTAAATCTAGTCGCAGCACACAGGAAGAGCTATTAAAGATGGAAACAGTCTATCAAGGTCCAGGTAATGTAAGGGCAAAGGTCAAGGTAGATCCCACACCTACTAGGCCTTGGGTAGATGTATAAGCTCAGATCTATTTTGCTTCTGCAGACATATTTGATTCCTTTTTGCTGTTGAATGATGCTTTGTTGACACAACTGGATACCTTGACAGCCCTCAGGAATTCAGGATAAGTCATCACTCTGAATGTGTGCTTGAGAGATTAATCCAGTTCTTGGAAAATAATCCAGTTCTTGGAAAATAAACCAGTTCTTGGGAAAGCATTCTTCATGTTTCCTTTCCCCCCACTCAATGATAGGGTCTAAAGTACCTCCCTAGTCAGCCTTTCTTCCTAGGTTCTCTAAGGTCAAACGAAATAATAGGTATGTCACTGAGATTTTCAGAAGGAAGGGACTCAATTTAACATACTGTTAATACACTGCTACATAAGCCAATCATCTAATTAAAAATTAAAAATTTGATGATTTAATTAATGTCCTTATGGTTAATAAGGACTAATAATTCCAAAGCAGAGATGGTTATCTCAGGCATTATATTCTAAATAATAATTAAATATTTAAGAATATTTAGAATAATTCTGCTTCCTAATCAAAATGTCTAAGACTGTCATATCTACTGAATTATTTTGCTAATTATTCTTATAGGCCTCCTATCCCAAGAAAGGTTGAGAAAAGAAGAATGAAAGAATTAAAAGATTTTCATAGAATGTAACTTATCACCACAGACCTAGGCTGTACGGCATTTATGAAGACCAACTGTAAAAGTATTATTCAAAAAGAATTAGAGGGAGCACAGTTTTAACTTTAATTTTTCTGTCTTTGATCACAATCAAGTACAACTGTGAGCTGATGATTCCAGGGCCATTCCTGAACTTCCATAATACTTTGTTTAAACCTTTATTATAGTGTTCATCACATGTAATGTATTATTTTACTTCCTCATAAAGTTAGTAGCTGTAACTCACCTATGTCATTCATCTCTGGATCCTTTTCCAGCTCTTTCCCTCCCCCTTACACTTTTGTCCTCTCCTAACATATTTTCCATCATAGAAAGAAAAAAAAGCCCAATAAATGTTTGATAAGTGAATAAGTGAATGAATGATAACACCTATAGAAAAGGATGATAGAAAGTGAATTATTCAAACTGTTCTTTAATCGGTTATTGGGTGTTGCTGTTCTATATACAATACTTAAAAGCTGAATGCCGACTAATATTTCTACAAGGAAAGTAAAATTATGTAAAGAAAAATTATGTTCCTGTTTATACCTCATTGACAAGCTGTAGAAAAGTATGACATTGTTATTACAATCAATAGCTAAGAAAATTATTTGAATTTCACAAAGCTTTTATTTCTTATATGGAATCCAAATTCAGTAAACTTCACATACACTCTTCATGTAATTATAAATAAACAAGAGCACACTCTATAATATTTTTTTCCTTTCTGCAGGAGTTATCAGCTAAATATTTTCATTTGCATAGGAATGCAGAAAATAATTATAAAGGGATTAATGGGAAGTCTAAATATTTTTTAAGCACCATTCTCACACACTGAGTCTATTTTCCCTGAGAATATTATTAGTAACTTTCAAACTGCTCATAAAACTGTATGTTTCCACTTAAAAGTCCATTAGAATACCTAATGGCTAATCCAGCACTCAAGCAAACGTACCATCTGCCATGCTAAATGTGCTATTACTTGAATGTAGGGATTCTAGGGAGATCTGTGTAGAATTGCATGCCTGGGTGGTACTATCATCTTCAGCTTCCAGCACCTTCCTTTCTTATCCATAAATGCTAACTACAATCTAAGACAATGAAAGGGTCATTTGCTTCATTCAGCTTAAAACCAGTATTTCTAAAGCCACTGGAGAATCTGGCTCTTTTTATTACAAGAGATTCTAGACCTTTCACAAATCATTCCTAGTCCAGAGGCCCCAGTGAAGTGCATCCCCTTTGCTACTGTCCACTCTCACACAGGAATCTGTAGCCCATGGAAACAGAACAATACAGTTGGAGCTGGAATGATCTCAGAACTCTTTGATGTCTTCTGCCCTACCACCATGAAGGTGTGACTTCTTTAAACTAAGAAGGATTCTATATTATTCAAAACCTCCAATTAAGGTCCAAACAAATAGATATTTAGCAGTGGATCTGGATCAGATGATACATGGATTCTGGTTGGCTTCCATCAAGTAATGAGCAAAGAGTTGTTTTAGTTGCCACATTCAAATGCCTGAATATTTGGCTTTAATTATTTGTTAGATGGTGCGCCTCTTCTGCCATTCTTCTACTGTAATCCACACCCAGACCTTCTCTCTCTCCCCTCCTCACATACAATCCTTGCTTTGAGTATAGTCTTTATCTGATGACTATCTCGTAAACCAGTTTAAAATCATATGTATGTTAGGATGGCTACCATCCACCCAGATTCCCTTCTCTCCTATCCCCCTGTCATACCATTCCACCTGCCCTTGGTCCTTATGGGACTTATCATTGGGCCACAAAGGCATCATAATTCTGGAATAAAAAGAAATAAGTCATTAACTACAACAGTTTCCAGTGCATTTCCACTCAAAGCAATATCAAATATTATAAAACCCCTTTCTAGTGATAGATCTGGAAGCTGGGTACTCTCCTCAGGCCTTACATCAACAACTCGAACTAAAAAGAAGAGTTGAATGCAAATTGCAAGATCTATAATTTATGGTGAAGCAATGTCTCCTACTTTTCTATACAAAACCAACTCTATCCCAAATTCCATTATCTCTTTAGATTATGATAATACTCAAGTTGTAGAAGAAAAAAGAATTGTGGTAAAAAAAGAAAAAGAACGCAAATGAGAAGATTTGTAAAGATCAATAAAAATGAATTGTGGTTTCCATGGAAAACAGTATGGAGGTTTCTCAAATTTTTCAAAATAGAACTACCATATGATCTAGCAATTTCATTTCTGGAAAATTATCTAAAGAAAACAAAAGCATTAACTTGAAAAGATGTATGCACCCTCATGTTTATTGCAGCATTAATTACAATAGCCAAGATATGGAAACAACATAAGTGCCCATCGACAGATGAGTAAATAAAGAAGATGTGGTACATATATACAATGGAATATTATTCAGCCATAAATAAGAATAAAATCTTTCATATGCAACATGGATGGGTCTTGAGGGCATTATGCTAAGTGAAATCAATCAGACAGAAAGACAAATACTACATGATCTCACTTATATGTGCTATCTAAACAAAACAAACAAACAAAATTAAAAATACCAAGCTAATGAATACAGCGAACCAAACCAATTAAAGATCTGAAGATTGCCAGAGGCAGGAATGGGGGCTGGGGTGGAAGAGATGGCTGAAGGGGGTCAAAAGGTTCTAACTTCCAGTTATAAAATAAATGAGTCATGAATATAATGTACAGCATGGTAACAATAGGAAGTAATACTGTATCACATATTTGAAAGCTGCTATGAAAGTATATCTTAAAAGTTCTCATCGCAAGAAAAAAATCTATAACTATGTAAGGTGAGAGATATTAACTAGACCTGTTGTGATTATTTCACAACGTATACAAATATGAAATCATTATGTTGTACACCTAAAACTAATATTATGTTATATATCAATTATACCTCAATGAAAGTAAAAATAAAAAAAAATTTAATTGTGGATAAAATTTTTAAATAACTAAGAAGTATTAAAAATAGAAACATTGAAAACAGCAAAACACATTACAAAAACTGGTAAATCATACATTATAAATCAATAAGAAGGTGTGTGGTAAAAAGAAGAAAAGAGGAAGATTAGCCAGCAAATAAAATAAATATTAAAAAAGTAAAGGCAAAATGTTGCTAATAAAAAGAGAAAAAATCTCAAATAATTTTTAAAAGTCTTGTGCTCAAGAGGAAAATGATTGGAAAGAGGCAGATTTTGTTTATTCACCTCTAATTTGTTTGAAAATGCAATGTTCTTCACTAATCTAAAACACTCTGTGATTTTTAAGAACATAAAATAACTTTATTTGATCATTAAATTATGTTTGGCACTTTAAAAAGTGAAGTTGTCTCAGATTATTGCAATTTTTAAAAATGTAATGAACTACCAACTGTGGAACTTACTGTCAATTTATGCGAAACAAGGTGAAACTTAAGAACATAAGAAGCTATAAATGTCATCACATACCAATTGATGCTTATTATTTTATTACTCTCTATTGGGTTTAGAGTTTTTTTTTAAGATGCCAAGGGATGTAAATAAAAAGAAGATACTCAATGAATCCCCTTTGCCCTATAGATGTTTGTATAATAAGTAAACATCAATATCAAGTGTTGAAAACGAAGTCTGATTGCCATTGGCTAGGTAAATATACTTAGAATGGTCATTTCTCTTCTCTGAGCCTCAAGTTTCATCTTTAAAATCAAGGGGTTGGATTAACGTGCCATCTAATTTTAATTTAACACGATACTTCAAAAGCTACCGTAGTGGAGACTGGTTCTCCAGCCAGATTTGGGTCCCACAAAAGTCCTTCTGTCAGGAATGAAGTGCTGATTGCCCCAAACATTAGTACTGTTGGTGGTTGACAGCTCTTAACTGCATCTTACTCTAGAAATTGCTGTTGACCAAAGAAATCCACTCAGCTCAAGGTTATGCCCCCTTTCTGGGAGCCACTTGCATCCAGTGATTGGTCCACTAGGGGACATAAAGTCTGGGCTCTCATGCCTCAATTCAGGGTATCTTTGCAGGGCCACCCCCATCTTACGGCTCCCAGTGTGGCATCTGCATCCCAGTTCAACTCCTTCTGCCAAGTCCTGCATGCTTCATTCCCTAGTAGGTGTTGAGGATGAGTACATATCCGAATAAACCTACTACAGCAAATCTCCACATTAGGGTCTGTTTTGGGGGGAACCTAACAGTCACTAAATAAATCTCTGTGACATCTGTGAAAATAATAGTGCCTGCTGGAGGTAGAAATGCTTTATTTTGAGATGTGGACTATACTTCTCATTGTCATAATCAGGAATTATGAAGCTGTTAGTATTGTCCAATAAATATTTTCACAAAGCATGATAAAACACAAAATTATTTCACAAGAATAAAACTAGGTAGGAATGTAGAAACACAGTCTACATTTTAGATTTAAGATTTTCATTCATTAGTTTAACAGTAAAAATATATATTATAAGTCTAATTTTTCAAGAAAAAAAATGAGCAAGTCTTTTTTTTTTTTTTTTTTTCCAAATCTTTGCTTCTCTAGGGAAAATAAAGCCTGGTACCAATAACTAAAAAAAAAAAAAAGCAGGTCTACAAATAAGGAAAAAATACAGAGAGCAAAAAATAAACATGATAATACTAAGAGGTAAAAAGCAAAATATTCTTAAGGAGCAGAGAATTAAGTTGGAAGATGAAATACAAATGAAAACACAGTATAGACTTTTTAAAACTCCTTAGAATTAGGATTAAAATTAAAACCCAAACATTACAAATACCATCACTCACAACTTATAGGTCTCATTTAACTAACCAAAAAAAATTTTTTTGGGCCTGGCCGGTTTTGCTCAGCGGTTAGAACGTCGGCTTGCGGTCCAGAGAGTCCCGGGCTCGGTTCCCGCTAAGGGCACATACCTCGGTTGCAGTTTGTCCCCGGCCCTGGTTGGTTGTGCGGGTGGCAGCCACTTGATGTGTCCCTTTCACATCAATGTTTCTCTCTCTCTCTGTGTTCCTCTCTCTCCCTCCCATTCTACCTGAACAAAAAATGGAAAAATGTCCTCGAGTGAGGATAAAAAAATAAAAATTTTTTTTCTAAATTTGGATGAAAACCTTTCTTTTAAAGTTTTTTTCAAGAACTTTGGTAATATTTTTTTCTTTTACCAGTTTATTTTTATGTCTTCTTTATTGCTTTTTTCTCTAATGATAAAAGTTTCTATGTGTCCAATACATTGAATACAATTCAATACATGCCCCTCTTATTGGGGTAGCTCTCCTGTTTACTTTATAGTTTACTTTTGCATCTGCTTTACACATGTCAATTTACTTGGCATTATTCAAACAATCAAAGAAGTTTTAAAGCAATTGGTGGACATATATTCTCTAGCATAATTCAACTACCTCCTCTGAAATTCAAAATTGAATTGTCTACCAAATAAGTTAGATATGTCAGAGTTACTTGGAGCTTGGCAACAAGAGAAATTTTGGATCCTGGTAAAGTAACAACAGCTGATTTAGTAGGCACGGAATGATTCTGTATCTAATCCCTGCCAGGACAGCAGAGCTTCTTATTTACTATCTCTTGCCTTGGTCTTTCTAAGTAGGTACTGTTTCTGTTGACTTACCCCCTAGCTTTAGGCCCTGGAACAATGTTGAACATAGTGTCACTGGCCCTGGTGCCAGACAGGATCAGGGGCTCTGAAATATTTACAGTTCCCCTTCTTCTGCTTCCATAAATGAAACCAGCAGTATGAATGGAGGAAATCAAGGGCCAGCTGGCTAAAAACACAACTGGCAACAAAGCACTTGGGCTCCTTCCAAGAGCTGGTGTTTAAAGAGAGGCCATTTAAAGAGCAAATTCCAAGTGCCGTAATAATAGTGCAGGACACTAGCTGTAAGAGGAAACAGTCAAATTATATCAGAAAGATTTTTGTTTTCAAAGTTTAGAACCTATTATATGCCCTTCTTCTTAAGAAATTTTCTAGTTTTAGAGTCAATCCCTTATGATAGCCAATCCCTTATACAAATGGCAAACATATATTACATACTTTGAGAATGTTAAATAAATTCTGTTCTATGATGGCCAAAGTGTTATTTTTGCTTAAGCTCATTCATACAAAATAATAAAATTGCTGAGGAATTGAAAAGGCAACAGAAAGAAACGAGAAGTGGCATGAGAATTCAGATGGCACCACATGGCAGACAGCCAAAGACACTTAAACTAATTTAGGAGGTTATTAATATATCATGAGGCCAACTGACAAACAAAGAAAGGCAGATTTCCTTTGTTAAATAAAATATTACTCCTATTTTAATATTTAAGATAAAATGCAATAACCTTCTTGTAAAAATAAAAAATCATGTTGGAACCTGGAAATCTAGTAGACCAATGATACAGGTTTTTTTTCTTGCTGGGTTCTGATAATGACAACCATACACTGACCATTTATTAACTGTAGCATCTCTGCTGGCTGCCAATCAGAAATATATGTGACACTATATTCAGAGAGATAAATTTAAAATCTAAATAATTCTACACATTATGAGATCATAATTATTGCACAATCTGGAGCAGGTGAGTTTGAAGGTGAGTGAACAAAGCTACCCCTCTTGAAAGATAGATACATAGACAGAGAGATAGACAGACAGACAGACAGACATAATTGGCAAGAGAAATGAAGGAGGGACCCACAGAAAAAGTGAAGGGGATCAAAGGGGTTCAGCAGCCAGTTCTAATACTATAAATCCCAGAAATGGGTAAAGCCAGTAGCTTGAGATCCCCCTGGAAAACATTACCTCAATGTATGGAACAATCTTGCAGGAGAAGTCTTCCAGCAGCCACTTCTTCGTCAGCTCGTGAAAGATGACTAATGGAAGGCAGAAGAAGATGATAAGAAAGTCCCAGAAGGCCAGGTTGGCCAAAAGGGAGTTGGAGATGCTCCGCATGTAGTAGTTATGACACACGATGCACATCACCGCCAGGTTGCCAATGATGCCGGTTCCAAAGATCACCACCGACAAACACATGACTGCATAGGCTCCGTAAGACTCCTGGGTCAACGGGTAGAAGGGGTTCTTCAGTCGCAAGCGCCGGTTGGTGCTGTTTCCCCGGCGGGGATCCCCGCGTTCGTTGACCCCTTCACCCCAGGACCCATTTTGGGCCAGCGCCCTTCCGGGGGGTGCAATCATCCGCCCTTCGTGCCTCGGTGGTCCATTGACCGTCTTGGGTGGAGCGTCGTGGTGGGAACCCGGGTGTTTCCCGGCTCTCCTTGGCCAGTAATAAAGGTCGCTGACTCCAGGTTCCGTCCTCACACTGGGTTCCTGGCTGCGCCCGAAGATTCCAGCGCCTCTAGGACCCTTCTCCTTTTCCCCTGAGGTCTGAAGGAAGAGTTGGAGAGCTGTGGGGTTCCCTCTCTCCAAAGTTCCAGGGGGTTCCTGATCCTGGGTACCTTTCAAACTCCAGGTGCCAGGTGGCCTGGCTGGAGGTCCCGCACGCTCCGCTGCGGACGCCTGCGCCCCTCTGCCAGCACCTGGGTCACCGCTCCCTGCCGTCGGCAGGTCCCACAGGGGCACCGCGCGCGCTGCTGCTTCCTGCCCCCCCTCCCTAGATGCATGGGTTAGCAGGTCTCCTGAAGAATTACCCAGTCCCCAAGCGTCCCTGCTGCGACGCTGGCTCAGTGTAGGTGAGCAGCTTTTCCCCAGACAAGTTTCATTCCTGGGAGCAGAGGTGGACCCGAGAGCAGGAGAGGCAGACACCTCGAGCAGGAGCAGAAGCAGAAGCAGCAACCGCGATGTGCGGGCGAGAAGCGCGCCCTGGCCCCGCATGACTCGGTGAGGATGCACCCGGCCGCCGCGGCTCCTGCTTAGGACCGACACCTGCTGCCTAAGTTGCTGCTGAGAGTTAGACACATGTCACATACCGCCGCCGGGGCAGCGGGGGACGGGAGATTACGGGGAGGTTGGGGGATGGGTCCTGGGGGTCACAACCCTCCGGCGCTACAGTCCTTCCTCGTTTGGCGTCCTGTGCATTTCTCAGCCAAATCCAGCCCGAGCGCTGCGTATCCCCAAGGTTCAGAAAGGGACTCTCTGCTCCTGGTGGCTGACCTTGAAAAGTTGCAACCAACACCTGACTGTTGATTAATGTTGCGACTGGGAGAAGCCCGGAAAAAGCCCCACGCTCCTCCCTGCCTTTGGGTGGTTGCCTTCTTGGTAACGGTTGCTCTGCCTATTTACATCCTTTCGATGCTGCTTTATCCAGTAGCTGGCCGAGGTGAGCTGAGGGGAAAGTTCACCTCCTTACGATGACTAGGAGCTGCAAGCCCGTTCCGCGCTCCCTGGAAACAGGTTGCAAAACAGCCAGACGCTGTACAGCTGCGCCCAGGAAACTCTTGCTCTCTGACCCCAGCCACTTGCGAGGCTACCGCTGCCGAGGAGAAGCGGGCTTCGAAAACCGCAGCCACTGTCAAAGTTGCTTCTCCTCCTGCTCAAAGTTGACCAGGGGGAGGCGCGGGCTGCTGGGCGGTGTGTCCCCGCAAACAAGGGAATCGGTGGAGGGGGTGGGAAGGGCGGGCGCTGCTTCTCCGCGGATGGTGCCGGCGACCACAGGAGCTTGCTGCTGCGACAGCGGGTGCAGCCCGGGCGGAGAGTGTGGTGCCTGGAACCGCCGCGGGTGAGGCGGTGCAAGGCCGGGAAGGGGGAGGTGGCCTGGCCTCTCCCCGCAGCTCCAGCCGCTGCGCGCGCCCGCGACACCGAGCGCTCCGCTCCCTCCTCCTCCCCCTCCTCGGCCTCCTCGCAGAGATGCTGGTTTGTGGGAGACGCATCCCCGGGTGGTTTACGACTCGCTAATCCTACACACGTTTCATTCAAGCCCTTTGTAGCGGCTTTCACTCCTCCGAGCTGGGAGCCGGGAGGGAGCAAGGGCGGAGGCGCAGAGCCTGCGCTGCTGGAGGCTAGGGAAGGGCGGGACGTGTTAATTCCCCAGAGGTAGGAACCAGCCGGACCGGTCCGGGAGTCGGGAGAAGGAGGAGAGACCCAACTGAGCGCTACGCCTCCGCCGCGCCGGTGCGCAGGCCCCGGCCCCCGGCCCCCGGCCCCCGGCCCCCGGCCCCAGGGCGAGGTGAGGGAGGCGCTCACCTCCTTAGGTATTCCGGGAGAGAAAGGAAGCTCGGAGGTTTCCATCAGAGAACGAGCGGTTTCGAGAGTGGGATGCAGAGTGAGAATGCTCAGTATCCACCATTATGCTGAGTTAAGCACCCGACCAGGGGTTAACTGAGAACCATCCAGAGCACATGAAAGTAGTTTTGTTTGATGAAGTAGTGGGAAATAATAAGTAGGGGAAAATTAACTTGAACAAAATTCTCAGCATAGCTGACCATGCCTTTCCAACCTTTATAATAAACCCCACTCTCCTGCTACAGCTGTCAGGGTGTAGTCATTACTGTAGACAAATTAAGAGAGAGAAAGTGACACTGGAAGAAATAAACACATTCTTAAATGTAAAAAGGCAACATCTAAGAGAGGATAAAATACAATGACAAATCTGATGCCAGCTGTAGTCGATAGACTAATGGCCCTCCAAAAGGTGTCCACATCCTAATTCTCCGTACCTGTGAAACTGGCAAACGGCCCTTTGTAGTTGTGGTTTAGTTAAAGATTTTTGAGGTGGGGAGATTAGCATGAACTACCCAGGTGGGTCCTTGAAGTCACAGGGGAAGGCAAGAGGGCTGGAGTGGGGCCACGGGCCAAGGACTGTTGGCAAGCTACAGAAGCTGGAAAAGGTAAGGAAAATGCCCTGCTTGCTCATTTAGATTTCTGACCGCTAGAACTGTAAGAAAATGAATTTGTGTTGTTTTAACCCACTAAGTTTGTGACAGTTTGTTGCAACAGCAATAGTAAACTAATATACCAATTAATCTGAAAATGTACACAAGAATAATTTTATAGAAAAATACAAACTACCAAAAATAACTAAAGAAGAAATTTTTTAGAAACCTAAATAGAAGTGTAACATTAAAGAAATCAAAGCATTTATCATGATCTACCCACAAAAAAACACTAGGCCATAACAAATCCAAAGAAATACGTATACATATATACACAATATCTGGAATAAATATACATTTATACAACATGTTTGATAGTTACACAATTTATTTTATCAAGCCAGAATAACCTTAATATCAAAATCAGACAATGACAGAAAAAGTATAGGCTTATTTACTTATATATTACATTATTCATTTATATACACTAATTAATTATATTACATGAATTAATTCAGTAAACATATATTCTGCCCAAATAACGTAGGGTAGACTAGTGAGCAAAATAAAGGTCTGCTCTTACTGAATTTATATTTTCTTGGGAAGATAGGCAATAAACAAATAAATATCTACTGTCAGATGATAAGTGTTATGAAGAAAAGAATAGAGTAGGGAATGCAGTAATTAATAGGGAAAGGCTGTCCCTTTGTGGAAATGGTAGTACAAGTTTTTATAATAAAGTGATTTTTTAGTACTTATACACTTATATTCAGTAATCCCAAAGAAAATCCTGACAAATTCAACACCACCTGTTGTTGTTGTTTTTTAAATATAGCACATAATAGGGCTATGTCCCAGGAATGCCAGGATACCTTAACATTTACAACACTTTAAAAATAATTTATGAAATTGAGATATTGAAAAACAAAGATATTTATCTCAACAGATTCAGGAGAAACATTTGGTTAAATTCAATCATCATTCTTTACTAAAACTCTTAGCAAACTATAGAGAAGTTTCCTTAATGTAATAAATGTTAATAAAATACAGCAAACAATGTCAATATATCAAACATTAGAACACAACATGGACTACTTCTTCTATAAGCACTGTACTGAAAGTACTTAATAATAAAATAAGACAAGAAAAAATGAACATAAAGAAATAAAGTTGGTGTCATTTGTCGATGAGATAAACCTACAAACAAAATCTGAGAGACTTTAGTTTGTAGAGCTACCGGTTGTATCTCACCAGATCTTAAGGCTTATATAGCTACAATAATATAATAGCCTGATGTTGGTGTAGGGTTGGCCAAATAGACAAATGGAAATACAACAGAAAAGAGGGAATTGTGCATAAACTGATGTGGAAATTTGATCTAACAAGAGAACTGCCCTCACATGATAGAAATGGTTGGACTAGAGTAAAAAGAACATAAAAATTGTACTGAAAAAAATGTAACTGAAAAAGTTGACAATCCATATAGGAAAAAATAAAATTAGGTTTTCTTCTTCATAGTTTATATAAAAAACATTTCAGATTAAAAACCTTTATGTAAATCCTAAGCATTTAAAACTTTGAGAAAAAACTTTAGAAAAATATTATGACATTAGAGTGAGAAATATTTCATAAGTAAGACTCAAGAAGCAAAAGTATAAAAAACAATAATGATAAGTATGTCTATCTTAAAATTTTACATTTCTGAATCAATAAGGACAACATCAGCAAAGTTAAAATCAAGCCACAAGTGGGAGCAGACTGTGGGATAGGAGGAGTGAGATGGGAAGCTGGCTACTAGTGAGAGGAAAGCTTAGCTCAAGTCAGTCTGTTAAGGACACACACTGGTGTTATGGTACATTAGTCTACTGTGGTACAACTGTCTACTGGAAATATAAAATACGCATCCAGACCACTTGCTTAGAGCTGAGTTATTGTTATATAAGTAATCATAACAAAGTAATTATTTATATTGATGTGCACATACATTGATAAAATTCTCAAGGGGGCTTGCTAAGATGCCCCCCAGCAGTATACCTGTTTGGGACACACTTGTCTGGGACTGAGAGGTGCAGGTAATGTGGGAACACACAAGCCTGCTGTAAACTTGAGGTTCTTTACCACCATTTTATCATTTTCTGTCAAATAAACCACATTCCACAGAGATCTTTGGAATTTGCTTTTTGTCCTGCAACTTAGAAAAAAGGACTAGTATCTAATATCTACATAAACACGTACAAACTGAAGGAAAAAAAAAAAAAAAGACTAACTGGAAAGAAAATGGATGAAAGACAGGATCAGAAATTTCACAAAAGAGGAAAATCAAGTAACTAATTTTAATGATATATATATGAATGGGAAAAATACACATCAGCTTCACAATATTAGTCCTCCTGGAGATAGAGGGATGGAAATGAAATGGGAGAAAGCTGTAACTGTAGTATTTCATTTCTTAAACCAAAAATTCAGGAGGGGATAATCTGGGTTAATTGCAGAAAAACAAATACAACAAAAAAGTTGGCAAAATAAAACCGGGGCTATTGCCTCCCCTCCCCTCTCATCTCATTAGTTTGAAATGGGAGCTCTCATATCCTCCTCTTGGAGGAGCAAGTAATCTGTTAATACCTACAAAGTTATATATGTAAGCTATTTTTATATCCTTTTTACTAGATAACATTACTATGTCAGTAATTTCTACCTCTTCCAAGAGAGAACTCCAAGCTCAACAGGAAAAATTTTCTTGCATCCTTTCCAGAAACTCCATTGTAATTGACACATGTTTGGCCTGAGCTGGGCATCATTCCCAAAGTGATCAGCTGCAGAAATGAGGTCTCCAACCTGGGGAGTGGTTTAGGAAAATCCTGGAGGCAGGGTTGCCTGTGCTTGTCTGAGATGATACCTCGTGGTTAACTCATAAGAAGTTGAACAATGATGCCTTCCTACTTGAATGTCATGCTCTGTCATCTTAAATAAAGACTTAGTGACCGTGAATTAAATAACAGAGAACTCCACTCTGTTGGAACCTGGGACAATGTCAATCATCTATCTTTTGGGAAACACAATTTTCTTTTCAGTAAAACAAGGATACTCATACCTGGTCTCAGCTCTGCCTACCCAAGTTGTTATAAAATTTAGGCATATATGAAAAGACTTTATAAGTGTACAATATTTGTTCTTGCTTTCAGTAATTCAACTATTTCTTGCTATTAGCAAAATTTAAATGCTATCAAGAACATATAAGCCTTGCTTACTTAGTCTAAAGTAATGAGTTTATTTTCTAAGTTAGAAAGTATTCAGTGCAAAACAAAAAATGTCTTTCAAATATTTTCCTAAAGCTTATCTCATCTGTAATTATATTTTTTAAATTAAAATTGTCACAGCTTATCTACTTCTGTAGGTTCTAGTTTAGAAATATAAATCAGAAAATATGTTGGCTAATTATTGTCTGGTTTACATGAGAGGTCATTTATCTGTACAAAAACTGATTTGAACATGGATTTTTCTGTGTCAGCATTCTGTAGGGTTTATAATATACAACATTGATTTTTTTATATACAAAAGAGAACATGTAAATTATTACCTGTCTTGGCATTTATATATAATCTATTAACTTCATTTAGTGTTTGGTGTGCTGAAATAGGACATATTACAAAATAGGAGAAATGACTATTTTAAGTTTTAAGATACATCATTGAAGAGGAAAAGAGTTACTCAGCACTCAGTCCACTTCTCAAATAATTTTTCTTTTATTTTGGCTTCAGAGAATCCAAAAGGATCATTTCTCTAAAAGAAATTATAACATGAAACCATTAGGTTGGTTATTCTTTTCTGAGATTCAAAGTATGTCTTTTTTTTTTTATCCTCACCCAAGGACATTTTTCCATTTTTTGTTCAGATAGAGTGGGAGGGAGAGCGAGAAAGAGAAACATCGACGTGAAAGGGACACATCGAGTGGCTGCCATCCACACAACCCAACCAGGGCCGGGGACCAACTGCAACCGAGGTACATGCCCTTAGCTGGAACCAAACCCGGGTCTCTCTGGACAGCAGGCCAACGCTCTAACCGCTGAGCCAAACCGGCCAGGGCATGTCTTTTTATATATATATAGATTGTGATTGCAAACTTTCTCAGTCCCTAAATTACTAATTGTTAATTTGGAAGCGTCCATTGACTATCCTTTCCCTTTGCCACATATAACAGCCCATTTAGAATTAATGGCAAAAATCGTACTGTTAAGGGTAAATCACCAATATGGTTATGTCTATCTCAAAATTCATATTAATATATAATTATATAACATTTAATATGAAGGAACAATAACTAAAATGATTTTTTATTTATGACAGGAAAAAAAAATGTGTCTGTTGGGCCACATAAAATATGTTGGAACCACTACAGCACACTGCATAGCCAAGTCTTTTTCCTTTGGAAAGAAACTTAAATGCAAAATGGGGTAAAATTAAAGATAAATTAACACACATACAACCATACATTCCAAACTTCAGCAGCTCTTCACGGAAGTAGATGCCCTGTGGAATGCAGCCTCATCTTTTGATGAAAATCCACCGAAAAGCAAAGATACTAGTTGCCACTGAGCCATTAAAGATATAGCTGGAGACCAGAGCACCTCGGGCTTTGGGCCCTTTAACTTCTCCAATAATATATTCTCCCAAGTTATTACTTTACTTTAGTTTTAAATCCTGTAAATAATTATAATAAGCAGGACTTTTCAACAGTATCCAAAGAAAAATGTAGTATTGTAAAGATAAATATTTTATTTCCTTCTATTGTTTGGATCCGTGTATATTGATTCAATAAGATTTCTTCTAAGACCCTCCAAGACAAATCCTCCTATTCTACTATTGCTCTGGCTCTGATCAAGTGTTATACTTTAAAACAGCTTTCTGTGCAATGTGGATACTGAAAAATACTCAAGTGTAAAAACAAATCAAGCCAAACTACAGAAGCATTCTTTTAAAAATTTTTAAATACTAGTTAATTTAAATTTTTAGCAAATGACTAGAATGTAATTTTTCTATACAAAACCAGCGAAGATTATACATTTCTATGAGAAAACTGAAAAGCTGTGATAGAAGGATTTTAAAGGAGGAGCACATCATTGATTTGGCTTTCTCAGCAATCTATTAAATTTGAGCTCCAGCAAAGAAATTGATTCAATGGCCATATCTAAACCTTGAGTCCGGCATTTTTAGCAATTGCATTCTTGATTAGTAGTTGAAATATAAATGATGCTGAGGCAGGATTGTGAGAAGCTAGGGAAATTCCTTGGCAAGTGGAATGGGGAAACTGAGACAGAGAGCTGAACAAACTGGTCAAGCAATTTACAGCCAGATACAGAAGTCCACCGGGGTGGGGAGCCCCAGGTGCCTAGCGACGGGCAAAATGGTGCCAGACCTCACCCCAGGGTGGCCTTTCCTCCTCTGGCATATCCCTGGTCATGCCCGTTAGACCCCTTGATCTTTTCATATTGCTAGTCATGCGGGTTGACCCCAGTAACCTTTCCTCCCTAAAGATAACTCCTAGGTCTCAGCTGTACTTTAGCTCCAGCTACAGAAAAGCAGCAAAACCAAGTGAGTGACGCCAGGACCAGCTGCACTGACTAATGACTGTCCAATCAGCGGAGACAATGACCCTAAAAGGACACACCTGGAAAAGCTGATGAATATTCTATCAATTCCTCCCCTGGGACCTCCCCTAAAACTCCTCACCCTGAAAAAGCTCTTGGGAAGGAGGACCCAGCACAGCTGTCCCCCGCCTGTTGCACCTTTCCTCCCCTCACTTCCGCCAGGTGCATTACTTCACCCTGCTCTCTCCTCAGCTCCACATAGCCTTTCGCCTCTGTAACTTGTTTCCTGAGCCCATTTTTTCTACTCTCACTTCTTCTACCTCTGTGACTTTCTAAATAAACTTTCTCTTATAGTTTGAGTCTTGGCTCTGCATTATTTCTTAGCTAAAACTCAAGTATTGAGGTTACTGAACTGAGGTCTCTTGTGACTCCACTGGTCTAACACCTGGTGCTGTTTTGCCACCACCAACAGCTTCATGGTCACCCCTTCATGAATTCAATATCCTCGGCATCCACCTTTACGAGTAGGGAAGCCTTTCATTTCCACTCTCAGATAACAAAGTAGCCAATCAGTGCATATCATATGTTCATATGTATGTCCTTCTCCCATATATATATATATATATATATATATATAGAGAGAGAGAGAGAGAGAGAGAGAGAGAGAGAGAGAGAGAGAGAGAGAAAGGACATACATATACTAATATGACTGAGGCCCCTTGTGGTGCTCTACCTTCTAGGGGAGGTGACCGTGATGACTGCAGGGTGTCCACAAGGGTGGCCCCTTTTGGCAGTGTAGAGAAGCATAGCTTCCATGATGCTTTTTAGCTCACTGGAGAAAAGAACATACCTTTGCTCTATGACAGACTTCTATTAATGTATATACTGGACTTCATAAAACATTTATTTATAAAATAAGAGAATGTGGCTGCTAAAAAGAAATTAAAGATCAATGATCCATGCAAATTCTTCATTTTAGAAATAAGGACACAGAGCCACGTGGGTGAGGTGGTTTGCTCTCCATCATACAGTGCTGCACAAATAGACCTGGAATTAAAGAACAAGTTCTTTGGGAGCGGGGAGGCAGGCGATCAGTCAGTGGGTCAGAAAGTCTTCCTGAAAGAGGCAGATGGTAACAGGGCAGGAAGGGAGGAATTAGTTATTGAGGTGGGAGGACGAAGAATCCTTTTTTGCAAGCAGAGGAACCAACCCCAGCAAAGACAGAGAGAAGAGAAAAAGGAGGGTTATAGAACAAGGTGCAGTTCGGTGTTGCTAGAATAATGCAGGATAATTTTTATCCTTAAAAAGCTTATTGTTGATTTTATTTTATTTTTAAGAGCCCTTAATATAGACAATAATTACATGATATTTGACTTGGAGATCCTTTTATCCTGAGTCTAACAATATTTAAATATTGATTAATCCTTTATTTATTCAACAGTGCTTACTGCTTACCTCCTCTATAGTGGTGAATAAAACAGCTAGGGTCCATCTCAGGGAACTACACTGTAATTGAGAATTCAATCAAGGAAGTAGGCACTGAAGTAGAATCTACAGTGACAAAGTTAGCTCTAGAATAGGGAATGTGGGGTTGCTCCTGAAAATATAAAGAGCTGTCTTAGGCAGACTGTATAATCAGGGTTAAAGTACATGCCCTTGAGACCTACAAGTGAATGGGACAGGAGACAGGAGGGGAGAGTTGGACACACAGAGAAACTAGGGCAGAGCTGAAATTCAACAAGATAGACATCACAATAGTGGCGGCAGGACAGTGTGGCTGGGAGCAGAGTGGAAAGTGAAAATAGGGAGAGGCAGGTCAGAGAGGCAATAAAGGGATACATTATGAATACATTAGAAGCCAGTGGTGTTTTGCCCTGGCCGGTTTGGCTCAGTAGTTGGAGTGTTGGCCAGCAGAGTCTCGGGTTCGATCCTGGTCAAGGGCATGTACCTCGGTTGCTGTTGGGTCCAGGCCCTGGTCCAGGTCGTGGGAAGCAGCCAATCGATGTGTCTCTCTCACACTGATATTTCTCTCTCTCTCTCTCTCTCTCTCTCTCCTTTCCATTCTATATGAAAATAAATGGAAAAATATCGTCCAGTGAGAAGTTTAAAAAAAAAAAAAAAAAAAAAGCCAGTGATTTCCCCAGAGCATCCCCTACCTACAAGGATGGCTTGAGGGAAAGAAGGTAGTCATTGGAGGTACAAGAACCTTATCTAAACCATGATCCATCCTTTATCTCAGCTTTTTTCTGCCCATAGCCTTTTTTATTTTTTTTATTCTCACCGGAGGACATTTTTTCATTTTTGTTCAGATAGAGTGGGGGAGAGAGAGAGAGAAACATTAACGTGAAAGGGACACATGGAGTGGCTGCCTCCTGCACGACCCCAATGAGGGCCGGAGACCAACTACAACTGAAGTACATACCCTTAGCAGGAACCGAACCAGGGTCTCTCTGGTCCATGGGCCGACGCTCTAACTGCTGAGCCAAACCGGCCAGGGCTGCCCGTAGCTTTTTTCCTTTCTTCCAGCATCCCTGCTTCTTTTGCACCTGAAACATATGATAAAGTACACCTGACAACACCTTGTGACTTTGTGCTTGAAAGATTCAGTCATTAGAGAGAGAAAGATACTGACTTCCCTTTTAGTTCTAATATCCCCAGGAAAGGGCTGGACACGGTCAGATAACCGTACCTGGACCTCACATGTGGCCAGAGAGCATGTGTAGACACCTTGAAGTTAAGTTACAGAGAAGTGAGGTCATAGAAATATTGCGGAGGCATTTCCCCACAATATAAAAAGCCTCAGGTCTTCACTTCATTGTTGTAATGATTGAAAAGATAATGTATGTAAGATAAGAGTGTACCTTGATATGCAGTGGTACTCAGAAAGTAACTGCTTTTCAACTGATTTGTTTTAGTTGCTTGACTATCAATGAAGAGATTGAAGTTTTTACAAAGATCCTTTGTTTTGTTTTACCAACAGCCACACACACTTTTCTGGGAAGTATGCCCACACAGTTTATTGTCTCATTACTGGCTCTGTCAAATCAACCTAAGTTTGGCCAATCGCCCATGCCTGGAACTTTGCTCATTGGGAACGGCACAGAAGGAGGGTGTGGAGAGTGGCTCCACTTCGGATAGAACCTGGGAGCTGTTGGCAGCCATGACTCCAATGAGGAGGAAGGCACATCGAAAAGCACACCGTAGCTGGGAAGACCGGTGAAGGAGACAGAAAGAGAAACTCAGCAGAGCTCCAGACCCTGGTTCTGTTCCTGACATCCAGCTGTCTCTCAGTCCTTGGACTCCCAAAATACTCCAGTGTTTTTTCACTTAGGTCCAATTGTGGTTTAATTACATGCAGTCAAATTTGTCATTGCTAACATTCATTCCCTGTTCTCAAGCACTTTATTATACTTTTATCTGTACAAAGTGTCCAACCTTTAAGAAAAAACTCTTAAGGATCATCACTGCAAAGACTTACAATGCACACTTTAAATCTAGGAGAGTAACTATATGTGGAACCTTAAACAATAGCAGAATTTTATACAAAATTGTTAGATTTTCTAGATCTTGGATTTTTAAAATCTGTATGAGGTTTTTTCTTACTTGTTGTGTTCACAATCCAGGGAGGATTTTGTACCTAGAAAGATTTCCTCTGTAGGCCTATAGAGGAGGGGAAGGAAGAAGAGAAGGAAAGTGGTATCCCTTTCACACCTTACCCACTGAATCACCACAGATCACCTTGAATCACAGCCCGTCTGTGGAGCTGTTATGGAAAGCTGACTCATATTTCCTCCCTTTTACTCTGGGTGTCCTTGAGGACACACAAAATGAATGGGGTCTGTAACCTCGATCTTTAGCTAAGGAAAACAGGCTTATCTGACTCTAGCACAGAAAATGGGACATGTATAAAAAATGCATTTCTCCTCTTCAAGCTCAAGATGAAGAAAAATGAAATGAAACAAGTACAAAGTTTAAGAAAGATGTGGATTCATATTACAGAAAGAAAAATGATTGGAGGCAATCAGACAAGTATCTATTATTCACCACCTTTCTGTGGCACTGTGCTATGTGCCAAGGTAGTTCTTAATTTTGTGTTGTTCACAATCTAAAAGTGGGCTTCAAAATTATGGAACCAATAACAGAGCATTTTTATTTCTACTCTAATTTTTTTTTTTTATCCTTACCCAAGGACATTTTTGCATTCATCTTCAGATAGAGTGGGAGGGAGAGAGGGAGAGAGAAACATCGACGTGAAAGGGACACATCGAGTGGCTGCCATCCACACAACCCAACCAGGGCTGGGGACAAACTGCAACCAAAGCTCATGCCCTTAGCGGGAACAGAACCCAGGACTCTTCGGTCCACAGGCTGACGCTTTAACCAATGAGCCAAACCGGCCAGGGCCATTTTTATTTCTAACACATTCTGAAATTCTTTTAACTTCCGGTGCCATTTTTGAAAAACAATTCAATTTTGTGTTTTGTAGGATATTTTGTTGCTGTTCTATAATTGCTTATAAAAATACTAAAATTTTAAATGATTAGTAAGAAATATTTTTAATGTTTTTATTGATTTTTTAAAGAGAGAGAAAGTGAGAGAAAGATAGAAACATCAATATGAGAAACATCAATTGGCTGCCTCCTAGGTGCCTCCCAACTGAGGATCGAGCCAGCATCCTAGGCAGGTACCCTGACTGGGAATCAAACCAGGACCTCCCAGTCCCTGGGACGATGCTCAATCCACTGAGCCACACTAGCTGGACAGTATGAAATATTTTTAAAGTGTTGGAAATCTGCTCTTTTAATAGATGAAAATACTGTAAGAAAACATATTCTCGCCCTGGCTGATTTTATTCAGCAGTTGGAGCATTGGCCTGTGGACCAGAGAGTCCCAGGTTTGATTCCTGCTGGGGCATGTACCAAAAAAAGAAGCAAAAAAAGACAGAAAACATATTCTCAGACCATTATGGCATACAGTTCACCCAGATCATAAATGCTAGACATTTATCAGGTACCTACATATTACAGTATTGAAAAGAGATCAGGGTTCTAATCTTGACTGTTTCATTAACTACCTGGCAGGATAATCTTGGGAGTGTCTCTAATCTTTCTATACACATGTATCTTCATTTGTAAATAGTTAAGACATTTAAAAAATATAATACTGCAAAAAAATAATAAAATTTTCAAATGCTCATATAATTTCTATATTAGTGATTTACATTTTTTTATGTTAATCCTCACCTGAAGATATTTTCCCGTTGATTTTTAGAGAGAGTAGAAGGAAGAGAGGGGGAGGGAGGGAGAGAGAGAGAAAGAAACACTGATGTGAAACACACATCGATTTGTTGCCTCCTACACGTGCCCGGACCAGGTGGGCGATAGAACCTGCAACCCTTTTAACCACTGAGCCACACTGGCCAGGGCAGTGATTTTATATTATTTATAAAAATTTCTCTTTGGTACAAGAGTTTTGTGGAAAAGAAAAAAATTAGAACTCTAATATGGGTGCACCAACATCACTACTAATATTTATGAGTTATAACAGGAATGAATAGTGGTTCATTTTAAGTACATGTTGCTATAATTTTATATGATATATATACTATTAGCTAAAAACATGGACCATGTTTTACACTGTTGTGTTACATGTAGCCCATGCATTTATGGATTGAGAATAACTGAAGAAATAATTGAAAATATTTATAGTGATTTTCCAAGTGTTACATCGTGTGCATGGTTTTATTTTTGTATATATTTTTTTCAAATTTCTATAATAAACGTTATTTTTAGGATGAAGAAAAAGTAAATTTTTTAAAAAATATTGTTCAGTTTGAATTAACCACATTTTTAAATTCATTAATGCTTTTCATTCACCTACCCAATCACTAACTGTTCTCAGCAGACCAGACCCTGCTGCTCCCTCCCTGCTCCTTGAACTGTGTTGCTTACAAAGTCAAATCAGTTGGGTTTGTTTCTTTACAAGTGAAAGCCAATTATACTTGTCACTCTAATTATTTAAATTAACATTATATAAAATCTAATGAGGTAATTATGAAAATAAGGAGTTGTTATCTTTGAATATTTTATAAGGAAATTACTAAAATGCTATTAAATTAGGTGGTGGTGAGACAAGGTGAAATATTATGATAAAAACTTACAATTTTTATACTTTTAGATTGCTGTACAGGTGATAAGTCCTTTTTCTACTGTAATGACTCAAACTGGAAATGTAAATGTGTTCTGGGTGTGGTTTATGCAAGAAAAATGATAAGGACTTTCCACCAGAAGACATTACTTAAAAGGTTAGTGAATATGTTTTATATGTAAATAAAGTATTTAAGGTATGTGTTAATCACTGTTTAATGAGTCCTCACATTCAGTCTTGTCATTTATGTAACCAACCATAGATTTTTTTCCTTGAATTAGATAAGGGAATTTCCATTATAACTTTTTAAAAAATAAATTCTATTTAAAAATGCTTAAACTCTTGAATATTTCCATTATAACTATTTATTTAGATACCAGTATGTTAAATAATGATTCTGTGGCTCCTTTCCTACTGTTTCTGTCTTATACTTGAGCCTCAAGACCTGCCTTTCTTTTAAAATCCTTTCATTGTCAACAAAGCACAGATACACCCTGATCCATAACAACTTACAGAAAACAGCCTGAACAAGATTATCCCAGAAGTACCCATTAACAATCTGCTTTTAATTCTGACTATTATTCTAATTACTACAATTTTTAAGGGAATTTGTTTCTTGGTCAAATCAGTCCATTCACCCAACTTTGTTGTCTCCTACAGAGCAAAGGATTATTACTATAGTTTATAGTCTGAATTTAAAAAAAAATTTTTTTCTTTATTGATTTTAGAGAGAGAGGAAGGGAGGATTATTATTATAGTTTTTTAAAACAGCATATTCTCTTGAACAAATTAAATAAAGTGTTACTATTTTCCAGAATGTTTTGTAAGGGGAAAAATACACAGATATATATTTTACATGATTATTAATTCAACAAATACTTGCTATCTGTTATGCACAAGACAGTGCAGTGTGCTTATATATACGTGAAAGAAAGGGGAAAATATCTTTTATAAGGAAGCTTGTTATGTCTATTGTCCTCACTTTAGGGAAAGTTTCTTTTGATGATTTTCAACAAAAAGTATGAAATAGACTACGTAAAAAGTGAATTGAAAGTCAATAGTGTAGCTAAAATAATTCTCTGATAAAAGCATGTTTCCCTGAATAGCAGGAGGACAAATGCATTAAATTTAAAACAGTGGGCAAGAAAAATAAATAAAAATAACAGGGGAAGCTCTCAAGATTTAGATGAAAGCTTATAGTTGTTTTAATCTGCATTCAACATGCAGATTATTCATCACAGTTTTCTACTAAAACAATGCCTGAAATATTTTCTCACTGCGTGTCTTCAGCAATGCACACTTGTTAATGACAGCATTTGCTCCTGAGCCTTCTCTACAGGAGAGCTGCAGCCTTTGGAGTGTAGAATTTTCTATAGCAGCAGACCTGTCATAGCTGATCTGTCAGGGTGAGTCAGATGGGCATTCTGCTCCCTAAGGACCACAAGAAAACAAATAAAAATCAAACAAAATGCAAACATTTCATCAAAGGCATTTGGCAAATTAGTAGGTGCCCTAAGGAATCAAAAGCAAGGGCAGAAAAAAACAGCACTTCATTCATTGAAATCTTTTGATTTTAATATTCCAAACATAAATTAAAACGTCTTTTATGTCTTCTGATATTTAATTGCACAAATATACAGGCTTGAAATCTGGCCAACATCACATGCTTTCACACACTGCTAATACTCATTTTTCACTCTTTCTACAAATGTTTATCAAGGTTCTACTACTCCAAAGCACAGTGCTGGGCACTGGAAGAATGTACTGGTGAGCAGAAACCAGCAAGGACTCCCTCACCAAGCCCAGAGTTCACTGGGTGGGGATGGGGAGGCAGACATAGCAATTACATTTTCGTACAAGCAAATATGAAATTGCAGTGGATACAAATGTGATAGTGAATCTATGGTTTTATCTAATTCAGAAGGTCAAAGATGACCTCCATAAGAAGTTCAGAAGGATTTTTAGTAGTTAATTACTCAAAAAGGGAGGAAAGGATGCTCTAGGCAGAGGAAATATCCACCTTCTAAGACACGGTGCCAAGAGAGGCTATGATCAGTTGAGACTGAAAGGAAGTCAGTGGCTAACGCAGAGTGCCAAGGTGTTGTGGCGTGGATCTGAAAGAGAGACAAGGGACCCAGAGCATGAAGGACCTCACAGGTGTGATATGTGCTTTTGCTTCTGTCTTGAGAGAGATATATAATCAATGGAGTGTTTGAAGTGTGTGTGTATGTGTGTTTCTGTGTGGTGTGTGTCTGCAGGTGGTGAGGGTGTCATGCTGGTTGAGTGGCATGGTATGCTCCATTTTCCTTTCATACTCTAAACTTTACTTAAGCACTTTCTAATGTTACCAACAGACAACTGTCCTTGTTCACAATTTCTCCATATAGTAAGAGTAATTGGAGTTGAATATAAAATGGATTATATCTAGACTCTGGAAAGCACAAATATAGCATCATTTATAAAGATAATATTAAACCAGCATCAATCACAAGTTTTGCATGTTTTCACTTGTAACAATGTAACTGAATGGCTTTTTTTTAAATGTATGGTATATATTCCAAAATACAGGGTGTGGCAAAAGTAGGTTTGCAGTTGTTCCTATGGAATAACACAATAATTTATAAATAATACAAGAATAAACTGTGTTATATGTACTCACAACTATAAACCTACTTTTGCCCCACCCTATCGTGTAATTTGTATTTAACATGAAGAAAATCAAGCAAAAGCTTGTTCTGACTACAACCCATTAAATACTTTAGCATATACACTATTGTTCCTGAGAAAAATAATTAGTAAAATAATAAGTACCCACCAGTATTGGTTACATTAAAAGGTGAACAGTGTTCCTATATTAGAAAATTTAGATATAGTACATGTATAAGAGGTTAGGAATATAAAAGATCTGAATATACCCTAATTAGTACATTGAATGATGATATACAAATTAGTAATAATAACACTTGCTGTCATGACTGACTTTAGTAATGAGGAGGACCCAACTTATAGAATATTATCTTTTCAAATTAATTTAGTAATATTACTATAGAATTATGGACAGGAGACTTCCAGTCAAGATGGCAGCATAGGGCCCGGCCGGTATAGCTCAGTGGTAAGCAATGACCCATTCACCAAAAGGTTGCCGGTTCGATTCCCGGTCAGGGCACATGCCCAGGTTGTGGGCCAGATTCCCAGTGCAGGGCATGCAGGAGGCAGCCGATTAATGTTCTCTCTCATTAATGTTTCTATCTCTCCCTCTCACTTCCTCTCTAAAATCAATAAAGGAAAAAAATCGGGAGATACCTTGGCTGTGAAGGTCCTCCCTGAGGAGCAAGTGGTCCCCATCCCACACCAGGTCCCCCAGCTCAGGGTTCCATTGCCAGGAAGAGAAGCCCCCATAACTTCTGGCTGTAAAAACCAGCAAGAACTGAGGCTGAGGGAGGCTGAGTTCTCTGGAGCACCAGGCATTTCCTCTTAAAGGGCCCGAAAATGGACTTACTGGGACTTGCTCCCTCCAGGATCCAGTGTGGAGGAGGCAGCTCAAAAGGCACCAGAGACAGACGAGGAAGAACTGAGTTATTTGGCATCAGGGCAAGAGCTGGAGAGGCAGCTTTCTCTTTGACAGGTGTTGGCAGAGGCCTTTGTTCCTTTAGTGAGCCCTTCCCCAACAGGGCCTGCAGCCAGGCCCCATATCTGGGACTCCAGCAACCTGGCTCACACTGTTTGCCGCTCCCTGGTGATTCCCTGAGGCTGTGCCCCACCCAAATTTCAGGCCTAGCCAAGCTGCTTGTAGTGGCTTAACCATAGGTATGGCCTGTCTGGGCTTATGCTTCAGAGTTTCCTAAATTCTCTCAAACAAGCAGCATCTGGCCTCAGCAAGCCCCGTATGTCTTCCTAAGTGGCCCCAGGCCTGGTACTAAAGGCAGCCAGCCTTGGTTCACAGTTTGGCTTTGCTTGGGCACCTCCAAGCCCAGCACAAGAAGCAGCCATCTGAAGATCACTTTGTAGTCTATGCCTGGTAGCCCCAGATAAAACATAGGCAGTGGCTGACCTTGCCCCAGAGCCAGCACACCCAGTGGACAGCTTCAGACGATGTCGAAGCACAACCACCTAATCACATCCACAAGTGACACACTCAAGGAGTGGACTCAGTTTGGTACCAGAGCCCTGCTGAAGTAAGTCTTGCTCTCTGTGGTGGGCCCTGCACAGTTGATCCTCCAAGGCAGTTACAGGTCAGCGGGCACAGCCAGTCCTTGCAGTTCATCAGCCTGAGTCAATCCCTCCCATTGATGTGCCAACAGCAATCAAGACTCAATTACAACAGAAGGGTATACAGTCCACATGAAGAGTGCACCTCGAGAGCCCAGCTGGGGTTTTCAGAGAGGCTGTGCCACTGGACCCTACAGGACACTCACTATAACAGGTGACCCTATGAAACCTAGGAGACATAGAA
Source organism: Molossus molossus (assembly GCF_014108415.1). NCBI lineage: Eukaryota > Metazoa > Chordata > Mammalia > Chiroptera > Molossidae > Molossus > Molossus molossus. The sequence goes on from NW_023425401.1 coordinate 88,212,896, forward strand.
ACTCTACCTAATACATAAAAACAAACACAGGGCAGCCAAAATGAGAAAACAAAGAAACATGTCCCAAATGAAAGAACAGAACAAAACTCCAGGAAAAGAACTAAACAAAATGGAGATAAGCAATCTAACAGATGCAGAGTTCAAAGCATTGGTTATAAGGATGCTCAAGGAACTTAATGTGAACCGCAAGAGCATTAAAAAAGACCAGTCAGAAATGAAGGATGCACTAATTGAAATAAAGAATAATTTACAGGGAATTAATAGTACAGTAAGTGAAGCTGAGAAACAAACTATAAATTTGGAATACAAGGAAGAATAAAACACCCAATTAGAACAGCAAAAAGAAAAAAGAATCCACAAAAATGAAGATAATGTAAGGAGCCTCTGGGACAACTTCAAGCATAGCAGCATTCTCATCATGGGGATGCCAGAAGGAGAAGAGAGAGAGCAAGAAATTAAAAACTTATTTGAAAAAACAATGCAGAAAACTTCCCTACCTTGGTGAAGAAAACAGACAAGTCCAGGGAGCATAGAGAGTTCCAAATAAGATGAACCCAAAGAGGCCCACATCATAATCAAAATGTGAAAGGTTAAAGACAAAGAGAGAATCTTCAAAGAAGCAAGGAAAAAGCAGTTAGTTACCTACAAAGGAGCTCCCATAAAACTGTCAGCTGGTTTATATGGAATCAAAAAGACCCCGAATAGCCACAGAAATCTTGAAAAAGAAGAACAAAGTGGGAGGAATCACAATACCGAATATCAGGTTATACTACAAAGCTATTGTAATCAAAACAGCCTGTTACTGGCACAAGAACAGGCATATAGATCAATGGAACAAAATAGAGAAACCAGAAACTGACCCAAGACATGCTCAATTAATATTTGACAAAGGTGGCAAGAGCATACAATGGAGTAAAGATAGTCTCTTTAATAAATGGTATTGGGAAAATTGGACAGCTACATGCAAGAAAATAAAACTGGATCATCAACTTACACCATACACAAGAATAAATTCAAAATGAATAAAAGACTTAAATGTGACTCATGGATCCATAAAAATCCTAGAAAAAAATGTAGGCAGCAAAATCTCAGACATAACAGACCGCAGAATTTTCACTGATACAATGCCTAGGGCAAGAGAAACAAAGTAAAATTTTAATAAATGTGACTACATCAAACTAAAATGCTTCTGAACAGAAAAAGAAACAATCATTAAGATGGAAAGGAACCCACTGTATGGGAGAACATAATTTCCAATGATACATCAGATAAAGGGTTAATTTCCAAAACGTATAGAGTACTCATACAACTCAACAAAAGGAAGACAAAGAACTCAATTAAAAAATGAGCAAAAGGCCCTGGCCGGTTTGGCTCAGCGGTTAAAGCGTCAGCCTGCAGTTTAGAGAGATCCGGGTTCGGTTCCCGCTAAGGGCGCGTACCTCAGTTGCAGTTTGTTCCCGGCCCTGGATGGGTCATGCGGGTGGCAACCACTCTATGTGTCCCTTTCACGTCGATGTTTCTCTCTCTCTCTTCCTCTCTCTCCGCCCCACTCTATCTTAACAAAAAATAGAAAAATGTCCTCAGGCGAAAAAAAAAAAAGAGCAAAAGATCTAAATAGACGCTTCTCCAAACAAGACATACAAATGGCTAAGAGACATAAGAAAAAAATGCTCAACATCACTAATCATCAGAGAGATGCAAATTAAAACAACAATGAGGTATCACCTCACACCTGTCAGAATGGCCACCATCAACAAATCATCAAACAACAAGTGTTGGCGAGGGTGTGGAGAAAAGGGGACTCTAGTACACTGCTGGTGGGAATACAGACTGGTGCAGCCACTATGGAAAAAAATACTGAGTTTTCTCAAAAAATTAAAAATTGAGCTGCCATATCACCCAGTGATTCTACTTCTAGGAATAGATCCTAAGAAGACTGAAACACCAATCAGAAAGAATATATGTACCCCCATGTTCATAGCAGCACTATTTACAATAGCTAAGATTTGAAAACAGCCCAAGTGCCCATCAGTAGATGAGTGGATAAAAAAGCTGTGGTACATATACACATTGGAGTACTTTGCAGCTGTAAGGAAGAAAGATCTCTTATCCTTTGATACAACATGGAGGGACCTGGAGAGTATCACCCTAAGTAAAATAAGCCAACCAGAGAAAGACAAATATAACATGATCGCATTTATTTGTGGAATATAATGAACAAAATAAGCTGATGAACAAAATAGACCCAGAGACATGGAAATAGAGATCAGACTGACAAACTTCAGAGGAAAGGGGAGGGGGAGAGTGGGAAGAGATAAACCAAAGAACTTATATGCATATATGTGTAACCAATAGACACAGACAACAATACTGTGAAGGGAGGGGAGATGGGAGCGGGAGGAGGGAGTCAATGGAGAAAAAGAAGAAATATCTGTAAGAATAATTAATTAATTAATTAAAAAATAAAATAAATTTTAAAAGAAAGAAAGAAAATTCTGTCAGCTGATTTCTCAAAAGAAACTTTACAGGCCAGAAGGGAGTAGCAAGAGATACTCAAAGTGATGAGAAGCAAGGACCTACAACCAAGATTACTCTATCCTGCAAAGCTATCATTTAGAATTGATGGACGTATAAAGAGTTCCAGACAAGAAAAAGCTAAAGGAGTTCATCAGTACCCAACCAGTATTACATGAAATGTTGAAAGGTCTTCCTGAAGAAGAAGATAAAAAATATGAGCAATAAAATGGCAATAAATACAAATCTATCAATTGAATCTACAAACAAAATGAACAAGCAGAACAGAAACAGACTCATAGATACAGAGAACTTTTTGTTGGTTGCCACATGGAAGGGTGGTTGGGGGAATCTTGAAAAAGGTGAAGGGATCAAGAAGTACAAATTGGTTGTTAGACTAAGAAACTTCAAAGGGAAGTGGGCGGGGCAGGAAGCGATAAACCAAAGAACCTATATGCATATGTGAATAACCAATGGACACAGACAGTAGTGTGGGGAAGGCAGAAAGGAAACAGGAGCAGCGAGGAGGGAAAAAATGGGAGGGGGGCATCTGTAACACTTTCAACAATAAAGATAATTTTGTTAATTTTTTTTTTTTTATTGATTTTAGAGGGAGAGGAAGGAAGAGGGAGAGAGAGATAGAAACATCAATGAGAGAGAACATCGATTGGCTGCCTCCTTCATGCCCCCCACTGAGGATTGGGCCCACAACCTGGGCTTGTGCCCTGATCGGGAATTGAACTGGCGACCTCTTGGTGCATGGGTGGACGCTCAACCACTAAAGCCACACTGGCTGGATGATAAAGATAAGTTTAAGAAAAAAAAGGAATTATGGACAGTATTACACATGTTGCAGAGTTCTAGTTTTTAATCGATTTTCTGCCTGTTATGTGTTAGTTACTTTAAACATTTTCACGTTGAATCTTTGTGAGCTGGTTGTTTGCAGGAGGGGTCTTCACAGAGCTAGAATCCCAGGCGTACTGCAGCCCAAGAGTGGGTAATAGAACTTCACTTTATCCCACCTCCACTCAGGAAGGAGGAAGGTACTAATTTTGTTTTGCACTGGTGACTTGCACCTAGTGAGGCAGTAGCCAGGGTCTCCAGAACAGCCTGCCTAATACCAATAGCAGACTATGTTAAAAGTTTGAAAATGGCAAAGGAAGCTTCTCCAACCCAGAGGAACCCTCACTCCATTCAGGCTATGCTATCCAAGCTGCATCGTTCCGCTAGAATGCCAGGGGAACATGAGAAGCCATACCCGTCTCCGAAACCTCGCTGTGTAAGCCCGCTTTATGAAACTGTTGCTTGTTTTTCCATAAAGTTCCTAGCCATTTGTCACTAAAACCTTATATCTTTGTGTTGATGACATTACCATCCTATTGGGACAATGTGGACATTGTTTTACCCACTTTAGAAATGAAGACACTGAGGCTCTGAGTATTGCATTGACCCATCAAATGAACAAGCAATAGTGTTGAGGTCCTGAGCGACACAACCAGGGCCTTTGTGGATGTAACTGTAAAAAAAGGGCAGGAAGGCATGGCCAGTGTAGCTCAGTAGTCGAGCACTGACCCATGCACCAACAGGTCGCCGGTTCAATTCCCAGTCAGGGCACATGCCCAGGTTGTGGGCCTGAACCCCGGTTGGGGGGCATGCAGGAGGCAGCCAATCGATGTTCTCTCTCCTCAATGTTTCTATTCTCTACCTCTCCCTTCCTCTCTCCGTAAAATCAATAAAGAAAAAAATTTTAAAAGAAAGAAAGAAAGAAAAAGGCAGGGAGGCCGACAGTGAGTATATTATACCATGAGCATTATGAAGAGAAAAAGGAGTCCGTTCCATAAACGTGCAGCTGTGACGTGAAGTGGAGATACATAGATAGATCATCTAGAGATTAATGTCTTTATAGTTATATGTATAGACATAGATACATATATATAAAATATACGGTGTCCAAAAAATGTATACAGGGTATCTGTAGATTCTATTACATTTTGAAAATAAAATGTATTCTAATAAACACTGGCTTTATAATTATACATTTTTTGTGTGTACACTTTATGGGCCCTGGCTGGTTTGGCTCAGTGGTTAGCGTGTCAGCCTGTGGTCCAGAGAGACCCAGGTTTGGTTCCCGCTAAGGGCACGTACCTCAGTTGCAGTTCGTCCCTGACCCTCGTTGGGTCGTGCGGGTGGCAAACACTCTATGTGTCCCTTTCACATCCATGTTTCTCTCTCTCTCTCTCTTCCTCACTCTCCCTCCCACTCTATCTGAACCAAAAATGGAAAAAATGAACTCGGATGAAGATAAAAAAAAAAAAAAAAACCACAAAAATACATTTTATGGGGCACCCTATATATGCTTTCATTTTTTTCTAATCAATACCATATGTGTGGATAATTTTAACTTATCAAATGACTATTCCATCTGCTGTGCTCCATCCTGAACATTTGACAACTCTATCGCCTGAGGCTCAGCAGGAAGTAAACATTGCCCTGTGACAGCTAATCAGTGGTAGGCCCAAGGACCCGGGCGACCTCCCGCTCCTGCTTTCCCACCTAGGGCCCACACTGCCTCCCTGCTGAAGACTGCTCTTGAAGAATAGCTGGATTTCAATCTGCCAATAAAATGCCATTTGGTTTCCACTTTTCTTGAAAGTATATCTACTCTGCACTATTCTATGAACATTAGAAACCTATTGAAATATGTATTTTCAATATGATAACCTCTGTTTGCAGATGTGTTTTATTTCTGAGAAAAAGTTTAATGTGAACTATTTAATTTATCCTATCACTTATGGGTATCACCCTAGTTTTTATTTTCAGCCCTTTGCTGAAACAAAGAAATACCCATTGACTTGCTAAAAGCTAGAACATAATGCTTCCACTTTGGTCACTAATGACAGTGACTGGGGTGATAAGATGAGTACCTCCAAGCCTCTATAATGTATAACACGTAAAACTAACTCAGAAAGACAGAATTAAAGCAAATAGTTCTATTAAAAATAGGCCTACATGTTATCAATATAGTTATTCTGTAGATACCTGCTCTTAAGACCTGGGAGTATGCAATCCTCACTCATTGTTAACTAAAACAAATACATGCTTCCATGCTACTGAGAATGCTCTAAGTAAAGATACGAGGCTCATGACAATCATAGTACAGATTAAAGCAGAACTAAAAGAATGCAGGATTCTAACTGTTGAGTTCCCAAAACATAGACCTAAAAACATTATTATTATTATTTTTATCCTTACCCAAGGACATTTATTTTATTTTATTTTTTGCATTTATCTTCAGATAGAGCAGGAGGGAGAGAGGGAGGAAGAGAGAGAGAAACATTGATGTGAGAGAGACACATCGACTGGTTGCCACCCACACAACCCCAACTGAGGCTGGAGACAAACTGCAACCGAGGTACGTGCCCTTAGCGGGAACCAAACCCGGGACTCTCTAGTCCGTGGACCAACGCTCTAACCGCTGAGCCACACTGGGCAGGGCCCAGAAACATTCTTTAAAGGGAGCGGTGGCAGTTCAAAGCTTCAACCCTTCAAAGATCACAAACTTATATTTTCTATTTCTGAACGCTTAAAGGACATGTCAAGGGACGAATCCAGAGTCTGAAGTCAAAATCTACTTTATTTTCAGCGTTGCACATCCTCCACCTTCTAGAAGCTCACCTGGGAATGAAGGCTGCCACCCAGCATCCCTAATGACCAGGGCATCTAGTCGGAAGGCACTCGCCCAGCTGGTCTAGTTTGACTCTAGCACACTCCAGATGGTAGGCTGGGAGTATACATGGAAGCTTACGGAGTGGAAAACCCTCTTTTTTTTTTTTTTTTTTTTTTTTTTTTTTTTTAAGTTCTGAATGGACACTTTAACTTTAGTATTCCTTTGAAAGCTACTTGGAATCTCTGAAAACCTCGACACGGTTGTGAAAGGTCCTACTGCCCCCAGCTGTGTTAGGTCTAATCATGTTTCTCAAGGTCTGGAAATAATGGCATTGCCGTGATGCTACTTGAACTTGTGGGGTGTTTCTTCTGACTGGGTTGGCTTCTCACACCTGATTTTCTCCTGGGGGGTTAGGTGAAGAGCTCCCTCGCCTGCCTTGCAGAAGGTGAAGTCAGGGTCAGTTCATTAACTGCCTCCCACAGCCAGTCTGTTTAATTTGATCACATGAATTTTGCACATTACTCTGGCTAGATAATTTATAAATCGATAGTCCTTCATTTGGAAAGCTGTTTCATGTATAAATAAATGTATCATTAAAACACCAACTATAGATTGCACGGATAAATAAAATGTATAATTTTCATACTGGGTACAGATTTTCTTCAGAAAAATAAAAAATTATTTCAGATGTAGTTTTGGAATTAATAGAAATCTTTTCAGTTGTGATTTATGTGCACTTCCAACCTGAGATTGTTCCAGAGGAAATTGTGGCAGTTAATCAACATGCAAATTACATGTTTATGTTGAGTTAAAATGAATTTTGACAAAGGTATGAATGCCAAATATTAAAATTTAAAGCTTTAGCCTTGTAATGAAAGTGACATAAACCACAGAAAGACCTGCCTTACCGATAGATAAATTGAAGGTCAAGAGAGTTTTAATTAACACTTGCCAGATAATTTTTCACTTGTTGATAACAGGTGATATAAAATAAAATATTCAACATGCAGGAAGTAAGAAAACATTCATACTCAAAACCTCACCTGCTACCTCCATCACAGCATGTTGTTATAATATCCATTCCAATAAATATAATTTTTAGACATGTTTTCAGATTTAAAATGGGTATATTTAAATGACCATTCTGAGATAGAATTCTTTTTTTCTGTTCATAAATATTTGAAAATGTACTACTGTTTCTGAATCTCAATCACAAAAATTCAATTTTTGTTAGAAACTTTACAAGATTCTGAATAAAAGAAAGAAGTTGTGCCCTGGCCAGGTAGCTCAGTTGGTTAGAGCATCGTCCCGATATGCCAAGGTTTCAGGTTCAATCCCCAATCAGGGCACATGTAAGAATCAACAAATAAATGCATTAATAAGTGGAACAACAAATCAATGTTTCTCTCTCTCTCTCTCTCTCTCTCCCTTTTTCTTTCTAAAATCAATAAATTTATTTATAAAAGGAGTTTCTGTGGAAAAGTATGGTACTAAAAGATAAACACAAAGTAATTAATTTTCAGTAATGTCATTCATCTGTGCTTTCCTTAATTCACATCACTCATTTGGAAGATCCTTAAGTTAATACGATTTAACATGTAGTGTGTTCCATAAATGTTAGCTACTATTATGTACTAGGCAGTGTGCTAATTGCATTGCATTCATTATTTTCTTTAAATGTTTGGAATTCAAGGAAATTGAAGCAAATGGGGGCCAAAGGAACGAAACAACTTGACGAGCTCACACTAAAGAAGTAGTAGAGCTATGTTTTCAACCGAAGTCTGGTCCCAGACTCTGAGCACTTAACCACTACACTGAACATTCCAGACTAAATAATTGACTAATTGTATGCTTCCTCCCACAATTCTTTGTCATTTCCTGGGTGCGCTACTGTTTAAAAATTTGATGTGGAACTACAGTTGGAGGTACAAGATCCAGGATAGCACCTATAATGCCAAGAAACACTTTGAGAAGGAGAAATATGAGCTTTTGGTGTGAGAGACAACAGGAAGTCAAAAGGGGGCAAGTACAAAGAACAGAAGTAGGTTTGGTCAGGATCTGGGCAGAGAGTAATTTAACAAATGATAGGGCTTCAAAGTAGAGAGCAAGTTACTAAGTAGAGAATGCAAAGGATGTTAGCAAATGCGGAAATTTAAAATGTATACTAAAGAAATTTAACTATAACGTGAACGTGAAAAATGAACCAGTACTGTAATTAGAAAGGGCTGATGGAAAGAAGGAAGAGAGAAAGAAGAAGGTAAGATAAGGGAAGATAAACTAAAATGCATTTGTTAGTAGCAGAAAACCAGTACCAGGCATTAGCAAGAAGTTAGGCCGGACCTCCATTCAGGAACCTCCATACTTGAGTTCTGGGTAAGAGAAGAATTCAGAGCCAAGACTCAAATTATGAGAGAAAGTTTATTTAGAAAGCCCCAGAGGGTAGAATAAGTGAGCCAGAGAAGTAATGGGCTCAGGAAACAAGTTGCAGAGACAAAAGAAGGGCCCTTGGAGCTTGGGGGGGGGGGGGGTTGTGGAGAGGGAGGGAGAGAGAGAGAGAGAAACTCACCCAGGGGAAGGAAGGGGGTGGGGAAAGGCACAGGCCTACTCCATGGAGAGAGCCATGCTGGGTCCTCTTTCCTGAGGGCTTTTATCTGAGGTCTCAAAGAAGGTCTCAATAGAATATTCATGCCCCCCCCCCACCTCCCCCAGTCTCCTCAGGGTCGTGGTTTCCACGGACTGGTTGGCACTAGGGGAGGGGATCTTTAGTCATTGCAGCTGGTCCTGACATTAGCCACGGAGTCATCCTGCCTGATTTTGCTGCTTCTCTGGGCCTGGTGCTGGAACACAGCTGAAGTCTAGATGTCAACTCCAGGGGTTAACGCTTAAGGGAGTGGTCATGCAAGGGCTTGTAGTTTTGCCCTTTGCTAGGCGCCCCAGGCTCTCTGCACTGGTGACCGGCTGCACCTGGCCCATCATTCCTGCTCTGCTTATGCCTGTCTAACTGCCTACTGCATATTTAGTATTCCCTATGGGACAGGCATTTTTTATGTTTTACTCCATTTAATGTTCATATTAACTGCTCCAAGAACAAATACCTTAGAATACTTTTTCCTTATTGTTATAGATGAAGGTACTAAGCATTTTGAAGAACACTAGGCTGATGGAATTTAAAGAGACAATATTTGAACCCACACACTTTATTCCAAATGCTGCCATATGTTTAAGTACAAGGAGGGAGAGAATTAATAAAAAGATATGTTTTTAGATGATTTTAAATAGATATAATTTGGTTGGTAAATTGAATGTTTTCTGCATATTATTTCTAATTTTTTTTCCATCTTAACCATTTATAAGTTTACAGTTCAACATGTTAAATACATTCTCTTTGTGCAACCAATCTCCGGAATTGTTTTCATCTTACAAAACTGAAACTCTGCCTATGCAACAACTTTCCCATTCTCTCCTCCCCAGCTGCATTTATCTTTTGATAGTTATTAATCTATTCTTTTTTTTCATTGAATTTATTGGGGTGGCACTGGTTAATAAAATTATATAGGTTTCAGGTGTATGATTCTGTAATCCATCATCTGTATTTTGTACTGTGTGTTCACCATCCCAAGTCAAGTCTCCTTCCATCGCCAGTATCCCCCCTTTTCCCTCTTTACCTCCACCAACCTTCCCCCTTTGGCAAGCACCAGACAGTTGTCTGTGTCAATGAGGTTTTGTTTGTTTGCTTGTTTTGCTTAAGTGCCTTCACCTTTTGCACCCAGCCCTGTAACTCCCACCCCTCTGACAGCTTGTAACAACTGTACATATTTATGGAAAGAAATGAAAAAAAACATTTTCTAAAAATTTCTACTGTTTTTTTTTTTTTTTGCATTCCTTTTAAGAAGAAAATACCTATACTTCTCTTGTGAATTGAAATGTATTTTTATAAGCTCCAAATGACCTTTTTTTTTTTCCATTTACTCCATCTTTAAAGAAGGGCTATACTTAGCATGAGGTCCATCAGACTATGATATAGTTCCCTCTTGGAATATTTTGGGTGCAAAAGGAGAGGAAAGGGATACATTTAGAGGTGCATATTATTTCTTTGAAAATACTATTTTCTCTGTTTTGATTGGCAACTGGAAATTAACTAAGATAGGGCACTATTTTTCTGTGCATGATAAACCAGGACATGTGGAAACTAGATGATGTATCATATCCACTGTGGCTTTGGCACCAAATAAGGTCCCTGGGCTTCCCAGATGATGAGCACTACATGGAGGGACCTGGAAAAGTATTATTCTAAGTGAAATAAGCCAAACAGAGAAAGACAAGTATCATATGATCTCACTTATTTGTGGAATGTAATGAACATAACAGTCTGAGGAATGGAGTAGTCCCAGAAACGTGGAAGTGGGGTATAGACTGACAATCCCCAGAAGAGGGGGTGGTAGGGGAGAGATAAACCACAGAACTTATATGCATGTATGCATGAACAGTGGACATGGACAACAAAGCTGGGGACAGGACAGAGAGAGAGGGGGAGGGGGAATCAGTGGGGGGGAAAAGGAGAAACATCTGTAACAAAAATAAATAAATTAATTAATAAAAAAATTTTTCTTTGAGAGCTTCTCCTCTTATTCCCCATACTTTTCTATGAGGTGGTAGATTAGGTTTATACTTCATTATTTTTGTACTTGATTTACATGGATTAGAAATCTCCCAGTTTCTGAAGAGTGGCTGTTACTATTCCACATTTACCTGCCCTGGTAAAGGGTTTCTTTTTTTTTCTTTATTATTATTATTTTTGTTGTTGTTAAATAATCCATTGGTCATTAAAAAAATTTTTTCCCTTTATTGATTTGAAAGAGAGAGAGAGAGAGAAACATTAATGAGAGAGAACATCAATTGGCTGCCTCCTGCATACCCCCCACTGGGGATCAGGCGCACAACCCGGACATGTGTCCTGACCAGGAATCGAGCCAGCAATCTCTTGGTGCATGGGTTGATGCTCAACCACTGAGCCACACTGGCCAGTCATTTTAAAGGCTGAGGGAGTTAGACGTTTGGTAAAGTTACCATTTTAAATTCAAGTCCCCCCCATTTTTTTTTTTTTTTTTGATATTTTGTTCAGATAGAGTGGGAGGGAGAGAGAGAGAGAGAGAGAAACATCAACATGAAAGGGACACATCGAGTGGTTGCCACCTGCACGACCCAACCAGGGCTGGGGACAAACTGCAACTGAGGTACACGCCCCTAGCGGGAACCAAACCCGTGACTCTCTGGTCTGCAGGCCAATGCTCTAACCGCCTAGCAAACCGGTCAGGGCTCAAGTCCCTTTTGAGGAGATCATCTCCATACTTTTTAAATGATATATAAATTTTTCAAAAATTAAGAAATGTATGTGGGAAATCCTCCAAGTAATTTTTTTTTTTACTCTTTAACTGAGGATATTTTTCTATTGATTTTTTTCAGATAGAGTCGGGGGTGGGGGGGAGAGAAAAACATTGATGTGAGAGACACATCAATTGGTTGCCTCCCAAATGACCCTGACCAGGGTCAGGGATCAAACCCACAACCAAGACACATGCCCTTGACGGGGAATCAAACCTGTGACTCTGGTCTGCAGGCCAATGCTCTAACTGCTGAGCCAAACCAGCCAAGGTCAAGTAAATTTTTTGTCTATTTGCAAGCTTAAGATATATCTCAAAGTACTTTTAAGTATATTATACTAATGCAAGTATTATATTGTAAATGTTTTATTTGCCTTTAAATAAATGGGTCAAATGTGTTTGTCTGGTTTGTAATTACGTGTCATAACTGGGCTACAGCGGGGCCTGCCTATACAGGGATACAAACATAGTGAGCCTCAATACCGGTTCACAGTCTATGAAAGAGAAGGACACAGTTGTTGTTTTTTTAGATATTTATTCTTATTACATGTTATTTAAAGGATTCTTTTTTAAAAATTTAAAGAAATTTTTGAAAGGAAGTCTAGTCCTATAAAAATTAAAAAGTTCTAAGCAAATGTTTATTAAAGTTCATTTTGTTGCCCATGGGAAGGTTTCTATTCCTGCTCTACCCATGTTATCACATCCTACCGAGGAAGAAGCACTCAGGGCCCTGTGGATAGAGAACCAGGCCATTTCCCAAGGCAGGAAATCATGTGTTCGGACATGTGCATAAACATTCTCACAGCTAATCCCAGAGACACTCACACTAGCTGGACGCACCTCCTTTCTCCGGATTCCATCTCGCATCTCTCCTCTGAACTCTTTCCGTTTCTAAATTTTCTTTTCCTCATCTCTATATATTTATTGGGTCTATGTAGTATTTTCTTCAGCTAGTCTCTCAGTTTTCCAAGCTTCTTTATTGTGTGATTTTCTCTTAGTTTATAGTATCTGACATTTATCTGTTTGTTTTCTTTTTGCTCATAAACTCACATGTCATTTTTATGTTCTGTCCATAGAGTCCTCATTCCCTGTTTTTTGCCTTATAACCTCAGTCACTCACTTTCTCTTCTTTTTCCCCAAAATGTGTCATTTTATTTTATCTGCCAAGGTAAGTTTAATTTCCACTCTTGTTCCTTTTGTTTTTATTCTTCTTTTCCCTTTTCAATAAATAAAAAAGAATAAAAATTAAATTCACAGACAAGATTCAAATTGATCATTTGTTTTCATATTAATTATGCTTGGTATATTCTGATTTTTAATGAAAGAAGGACATTTTATTTAACCACATAAAATGCATTTAATTTATATGCTCTAGGGCTGATCTCCCAATCAATTGCTAATGAGAAGCAATTTTTTTAATCCATTATAATATAAACACAAGCCAGCCTTCTCTTTTCCGCCGTTATCTTAGCTTTTTTTTTTAATCCTCACCCGAGGACATTTTTCGATATTTTGTTCAGATAGAGCGGGAGGGAGAGAGAGAGAAACATCGACGTGAAAGTGACACATCGAGTGGTTGCCACCCACACGACCCAACCAGGGCCGGGGACAAACTGCAACCGAGGTACGTGCCCTTAGCGGGAACCGAACCTGGGTCTCTCTGTACCACAGGCCGAGGCTCCAACAGCTGAGCCAAACCGGCCAGGGCCATTATCTTAGCTTTTGATCGTACCTCCGCACTCATCAGGTTAGAGTCCTAGTGACTTCAGTAGCCTAGGAAACTCCCTCTGCTCCCTTACCCCCAAAACTTTTACCAGCCACTCTAAGGAAATCCAGGTGTCTCTTCTCTCTGAGAATTGACTTCTTCCTGCTTCACAGTGCACTCAAAGCCTTTCCAGTTAGATCCCCTAATGGTGCTCCTGCCAAAATAACAAAAATACTAGTTATAACATCAGAAAATGATTTTTTAAATGCTTAACCAATCTGGCACAAAATTGAGGAACAAAGTCCAAATCTGAAGTGAAATTAAGAACACTGGGAGGTAAATGACAAAGTTAGCTTTGGTATCAGTAGTTTTTGACAATCTCATGGCCTGACTGGGTGGAAGGAGGCAGGGGTGAAGCCTAAACCCCGAGTACAGCTTGGACCCCAGCCTACCAAACCCCGAGAGTAAAGGTGAATGAGAGATAAATTTTCTCCTCAGAAGAGGATAACAAAGAAACTTGTCTGTCTAGAACTTGACGCCTCCTCTGAGGATTCATAACCATTAGCAAGCTTTCAGCTAAGCCTCTAGTCCAAATTATCACCACTTTTGTTGTGTGAAGAAAGTTTGAGCAGAAATTTTAATTTCAAGTAGTCCTGGCTTTAATTCGTTTAAAAAATAGAACTTTAAGAAATTGAAAAGACAAACATTAAAGGAATCCAATGAAAGAATCACACAGCAGATTTGCATGGCTGAAGAGAGAAGGACTGAATCTGTGGGGGGAATAAAATTGTCCAGAAGTGAGAGCAAGAGTAGGAAGAGTGGAGGGCAGAGTGAAAGGTCTTTGCAGCTACTGACATTCCAGAAAGAATAGCTGAAATATTTAAAGAGACGAGGGCTAAAGATTTTCCAGAACTGGCCCTGGCTGGTTTGGCTCAACGGTTACAGCGTCGGCCTGCGGTCCAGAGAGACCCGGGTTCGGTTCCCGCTAAGGGCACGTACCTCGGTTGCAGTTTGTCCCCGGCCCTGGTCGGTCGTGCGGGAGGCAGCCACTCGATGTGTCCCTTCACGTCGATGTTTCTCTCTCTCTCTCTCTCCCTCCCACTCTATCTGAACAAAAAAATGAAAAAATGTCCTCAGATGAGGATAAAAAAAAAAGAAAAAAAGAAAGAAAAGAAAAAAAATAAATTAAAAAATAATAAATAAATAAATAAAGATTTTCCAGAAATGTAAAGGACATCAATATTTAGATTTGGGAAGCTCAATTAATCCCTACAAGAAAATGATAAATACTCACCTCAAAACATTATAATAAAATGTAGGGACCTCTAAAGACAAAGAAAAGATAATAAGCCACAGTTTTTTGCTCTCAATAATTTCACAGTCTGTAGAAACAAGAGGGACACAACCTGCCATATTTACAGCAGTTACTTTTGGAATGAGAGGCTCTCATGATAATTGTTTCCATACATACTATTTTGTCCCTTCATCCTTTCATTTCTCCCATGACCCCATTAACAGAAAGAGTGACTCCTGCAGACTTATTTTGTTCTGGCTCCAGTAAGTCCTGAGAATCCAGAACCTCAAGGATGGAAGTCTCTCTAAACAGGGTAGAGACTGAACATCTCTTGTCTCTGTGCTGCTCTTTGTGATTCTCTAATTTCTCACATTTTCGATCTTTATTGCTGGTCTATGTCCATCATATACTCCTGACTACATTTGTATACGTAGCTGACTTCTCAGTGCATCATGCACTTTGTTTCTCTTCTGGACCCAAAGGATCATCCTTTCTATGAGTCAAAAGAGGGACACAAAACTGTATAAGAGAATGACCATAACCTCACACACCATGCACACAGGTACACATGCTTGCACACATTTCCAAGGAGCTGTGAATGCTAGATTAGGGGAAACCACTGGAGTAGGGCTCCAGGAGAACTGGGAGAGGTCAAAGAAGTCCTTAGGAAGTGAGAGCAACTACTACATTCATCAGCTTCCATCTGAGAAAGCAGGCAAGCTAGAGAAGAATGTCACTGAAGGGATTTTTCCTCTGCCTGTTTCTTCTAGGTGCTATGGACAGGTTCACTTACTACGATGTCATTTGGTCTATAGTAACCTCTACTCCTTCTCTCTGTCATCTGCTGACTTCCAGGTAACTCCCATTCATTCACTGAAGCCTTTAGTGTCTGACTCATGGTTTTCATCTGCACCTCGGGTTCCATTTCAAATTCCAAAATATGTGAAAATCTTATCCAGTGCCATCTTGGCTTTCTGTCTCCAAAGACTTTCACCTTCACTCAACATCAGTCATGCATTCCATGCCACATCCTGGGCTTTATAATTGCCTAACTTTTCTCCACGACTGAAATCTTAACCTGGAAGTCCCACTCTGCACACAATTCTTACTCTTCCAGCTCTTTCACTTTGTTACTTCTGTTAAACATTGTCTTACCTTAGAGTGCTCAGTCCTGGAAACCACATCTGTGAACACTTTTTTCTTTTAATTTTATTTTTATTACAAATGTTTCTCCTTTTTTACCACATTGACACCCTCCTCCACATTCCCCCTCACCCTATTCCTGGCTTTGTTGTCCATGTCCATTGGTTATGCGTACATGCATATAAGTTCTGTGGTTTATCTTTTCCCTCCCCCCACAACACCCTCTTCTGAGGGTTATCAGTCTGTACCCTACTTCCATGTGTCTGGGTCTACCCTATTCCTCAGACTGTTAGGTTCATTATATTCCACAAAAAAGTGAGATCATGTGGTATTTGTCTTTTTCTGCTTGGCTTGTTTCACTTAGAATAATACTTTCCAATTTCCTCCATGTCATCTCAAAGAATAAAAGATCTTTCTTTCTTACAGCTGCATAGTACTCCACTGTGTATATGTACCACAGCTTTTGTATCCATTCATCTACTGATGGATACTTGGGCTGTTTCCAGATCTTAGCTATTGTAAATAGTGCTGCTATGAACATGGGGGTACATATATTCTTTCTGATTGGTGTTTCAGGCTTCATAGGGTATATTTCTAGAAGTGAAATCACTGGGTCAAATGGCAGTTCGATTTTAAATTTTTTGAGGTAACACCATATTGTTTTCCATACTGGTTGCACCAGTCTGGATTCCCACCAGCAGTGTATTGGAGTCCCCTTTTCTCACACCCTTCCAACACTTGTTGTTTGATGATTTGTTGATGGCGGCCATTTTGACAGGTGTGAGGTGATGCTTCATTGTTGTTTTAAGTTGCATCTCTCTGATGATTAGTGATGTTGAGCATTTCTTCATATGACTCTTGGCCATTTGTATGTCCTGTTGAGAGAGGTGTCTATTCAGCTCTTCTGCCCATTTTTTAATTGGGTTCTTTGTCTTCCTTTTGTTGAGTTGTATGAATACTCTATATTTTACAAATTAACACCTTATCTGATGTATCATTGGCAATGATGTTCTCCAATACAGTGGGTTGCCTTTCCATTTTGATGGTTGTTTCTTTTGCTGTGCAGAAGCTTTTTAGTTTGATGTAGTCCCATGTGTTCATTTTCTCCTTTGTTTCTGTTGCCTTAGGTGATGAATCAGTGAAAATTCTGCTGCGTATGATGTTAGAAAATTTGTTGCCTACATTTTCTTCTAGAATTTTTATGGATTCATGCATCACATTTAAGTCTTTTATCCAGTTTGAGTTTATTTTTTTTGTATGGTGTAAGTTGATGGTCTAGTTTTATTTTTTTGCGTGTAGCTGTCCAATTTTCCAAACTCCATTTATTAAAGAGGCTGTCTTTACTCCATTGTATGCTCTTGCCACCTTTGTCAAATATTGAGCATATTGTCTTGGGTCCACTTCTGGGTTCTTTGTTCTGTTCCACTGGTCTATATGCCTGTTCTTGTACCAGTACCAGGCTGTTTTGATTACAGTCACTTTGTAGTATAACCTGATATTTGGTATTGTGATCCCACCTACTTTGTCCTTCTTTTTCAAGATTGCTGTGGCTATTCGAGGTCATTTTTGGTTCCATATGAACTTTTGAAGTATTTGTTCCAGTACTGTGAAATATGTCGTTGGTATTTTTATGGGGATTGCATTAAATCTATAGACTGCTTTGGGTAATATAAACATTTTAATAATGTTAATTCTTCCAATCCACGAACAAGGTATGTGCTTCCACTTTTTCTATATTTTTCTCTATTTCTTTTTTCAATGTCCTGTAGTTATCTGCAAATAGGTCCTTTATATTTTTGGTTAAGTTTATTCCTAGGTATCTTAATTTTTTTGCCACGATAGGAAATCGGATTGCTTTTTCAGTTTCTCTTTCTGTGAGTTCATCGTTGGTGTATAAGAATGCCATCGATTTCTTGACGTTAATTTTGTATCCTGCTACTTTGCCAAATTCATTTATTAAATCTAGTAGATTTTTGATGGGGTCTTTAGGGTTTTCTATGTATAATATCATGTCATCTGCATATAATAGAGTTTCACTTCCTTTTTTTCAAATTTGGATCCCTTTTATTTTTCTTCATGTCTAATTGCTGTGGCTAAGACTTCAAGTACCATGTTAAATAAGAGTGGCGAAAGTGGGCATCCTTGTCTTGTTCATATTCTTAAGGAAAATGCTTTTAGTTTCTGCCTATTGAGTATGATGTTGGCTGCAGGTCTTTCATATATGGCCTTTATTATGTCGAGATATGATCTCTCTATTCCCACATTGCTGAATGTTTTTATCAAAAATGGATGCTGGATTTTGTCAAATGCTTTTTCAGCATCTATTGATATGATCATGTGGTTTTTATTCTTCATTTTATTTATTTAGTGTATCACCTTTATGGATTTGCGAATATTGTACCAGCCTTGCATCCCTGGGATGAATCTCACTTGGTCATGGTGAATAATTTTTTGATGTATTGCTGGATCTGATTTGCTAGTATTTTGTTCAGGATGTTGGTGTCTATGTTCATCAGGAATATTGGCCTGTAGTTTTCTTTCTTTGTAGTGTCTTTTTCCAGTTTTGGAATTAGAATTATGCTGGCCTCACAAAACGAGTTCGGAAATTTTCCTTCTTCTTAAATTTTTTGAAATAGTTTGAAAAGAATGGGTGTTAGTTCTTTTTTGAATATTTGGTAAAACTCCCTCATGAAGCTATCCAGGCCTGGGCTGGGAGAGTCTTGATTACCTGTTCAGTTTCCTTAGTTGTTATTGGTCTGTTCACATTTCAATCTCTTTCCGGTCCAGTTTTGGGAGACTATATGTTTCTAGAAATTTGTCCATTTCGCTTAGATTGTCGAATTTGTTGTCATATAATTGTTCATAGTAGTTGTTAATGACCTTTAGTATTTCTGTGGTGTCAGTTGTTAATTCTCCTCTTTCATTCTGATTTTGTGTATTTGGGTTCTCTCTCTTTGTTTCTTGGTGAGTCTAGCTAAGGGTCCATCAATCTTGTTTATCTTTTCGAAAATCCACCTCTTTGTTTCATTGATCCTTTGAATTGTTTTTTTTGGTCTCTCTGTCCTATATTTCTGCTCTGATCTTTACTATTTCCTTCCTTCTTCTAGCCCTGGGATTTTCTTTTTGTTTTCTTTCTAATTCTATAAATTGTGAGGTTAGACAGTCTATTAGAAGTTTATCTTGTTTATTGATGTAGGCCTATAGTGCTATGGACTTCCCTCTCAGAACTGCTTTTGCTGCATCCCATAAATTTTGTGTTGTTGTGTGTTCATTTTCATTGGACTCCAGGAAGTTTTTAATTTCTTCCTTAATCTCTTTGGTAACCCATTCATTTAATAACATGCTATTTAGCTTCCATGTGTTCGAATGTCTTTGCATGTTCTTGTTCCAATTGATTTCTAGTTTCATGCCATTGTGATTGAGAAGATGCTTGATATGATTTCAATCTTCTTGAACTTGTAGAGATTTAGTTTGTGTCCTATCATGTGGTCTATCTTTGAGAATGTCCCATGTGCACTTGAGAAGAATGTGAATTTTGTCATTTTGGGGTGTAATTCTCTGTAGATAGCTATTAAATACATTTGTGCTAGTGCTTAATGTAGAGTCTCTGTTTCCTTGTTGACTTTTTGTCTAGAGGATCTATCCAGTGATGTCAGCGTGGTGTTTATGTTCCCTGCTGTGATTGTATTGTTGTTGATTTCTCCTTTGAAGTCCTCCAGAAGATTTTAAATATATTTTGGTGCTCCTATATTGGGTGCATATATGTTTATCAAGGTTATATCTTCCTGTTGGATAGATTTTTTCAATATTATGTAGTGGCCTTCTTTGTCTCTAGTTACGGCCTTCATTTTGAAATCTGTTTTATCAGATACGAGTATTGCTACCCCAGTTTTTTTTTGCTTTCCATTTGCTTGGAAGATTTTTTTCTATCCCTTCACTTTCAACCTATGGGAGTCTTTTGTTGTGAGGTGGGTCTCTTGTAAATAACATATAGATGAGTCATGCTTTCTTATCCAATCAGCTACTCTGTGTCTTTTTATCGGAGCATTCAGTCCATTTACATTTAAGGTGATTATTATTATTATTTTTATTTTTTTATCCTCGCCTGAGGACATTTTTTGATATTTTGTTCAGATAGAGTGGGAGGGAGAGAGAGAGATAGAAACATCGACATGAAAGGGACACATCAAGTGGTCGCCACCCACATGACCCAACCAGGACTGGGGACAAACTACAACTGAGGTACGTGCCCTTAGTGGGAACCGAACCTGGGTCTCTCCAGACTGCAGGCTGATGCTCTAACCACTGAGCAAACCAGCCAGGGCTACATTTAAGGTGATTATTGATATGTACTAGTTTATTGCCATTTTTGTTTAGTGTGGTTATATTTTTCTTTCTATTTCTTCTACTAATTACAGCAGTCCTTTTAACATTTCTTGCAGTGTTGGTTTGGGGCTAATGTATTCCCTTAGCCATTTTTTTTTTTGTCTTTGAAGCTCTTTATTTGACCTTCTATTTTAAATAACAGCCTTGTTGGGTAGAGTAGTCTTGGATTCAGATTCTTGTTTTTCATGACCTTGATTACTTCATGCCATTCCCTTCTGGCCTGTAGTGTTTCTGTTGAGAAGTCAGCTGAGAGCCTCATGGGGGTTCCTTTGTAGGTAACCTGTTGCTTATCTCTTGCTGCCTTTAGGATTCTCTCTTTGTCTTTAATTTTTGACATTTTAATTACTATGTGTTTTGGTGTGTGCCTGTTTGGGTTCTTCTTACTTGGGGCTCTCTGTGCTTCTTGAACTCGAATGCCTTCTTCCTTCACCAAATTAGGGTAGTTTTCTGTCACTATTTCTTCAAATATATTCTCTAACCCTTGCTCATTTTCTTCTTCTTTGGGGACTCCTATGATGCGAATATTATTATGTTTCCAGTTGTCCCACAGTTCTCTTTAGCTGTCTTCCTGTGTTTTAAGTGTTTTTTTCCTTTTGTTTTTCTGATTGGTTGATTTTTTCTACCCTGTCTTCTAATTTACTGATCTAGTCTTCAGCTTCCTTTACTCTGCTGTTTCGTCCTTCCAATGTGTCCTTTATTTCCAATATGTCATTCTTGATTTCTTCTTAGTGGTTTTTCATTTCCAATTGGTTGATTTTCAACATTTCTATGTCCTTACTCATGCCTTTGAGCTTCCTGAAGATCATGGCTCTGTATTCTAGCTCTGTTAACTTGCTTAAGTGCTCCACATTTATCTCATTTTCAGTAGAGGTCTCTTGTTCTTTCATTTGGCTATTGTTTTTTTGTTGTTGTTGTTTCACCATTTTGGCTATCACAGTGGGCTTTGCCAAATTTTCCATATGGGTGTTGGTGTTCTGATGTTTGTGGCTCCCTCTCCTGGGTGTGGATGAGCGAGGGGGGACCCACATTAAATCCACTGTCAATTCTTACTTTCCTGGTAAGAGTTGCTAGCCCAGAAATGGTACACTTATCCTCTAGCTTTTTTCTGGAGGCTATCAGTAGTCGTTACTTGAAGAGCCTTGGGTTCTCAGTTGAATGGAAAACTACCTCAGGTGCTCAGCATAAGGGGATTTTCCGAGGGTGGGGCAGATGCTGATGCTGATTGTTAGTGAGTCTCAATTTGCATTTCAATGGCCCACCTGGGTGTGGTTAAATCTCCGAGGGAGGGGTCGCCTGCACTCTCCAGAGCCCTGGGAAGGAGTAAGATGGCCACTGTCCTGCATGGCTGCAACTCAGTAAAAGTTCTGAGCCCCCTACAAATCCCGAGTGTCCCCACACAATTCCAGTCCAGTTTGCCCTCCCTCTGCTGGAGCCCAAGGTGAGTGGCTGTGGCTATTTTAGCGTCTGTTCCGGCTCTGTGCTGTAGAGCCACTTGGGAATTTAACCCAAGGGCTCTGTTCACAACTAAGGCTGTTGCTGTCTGTGGGCTGCCAGCCCCCCTCTTGCACTTCTGCAATCCTACTAGGATCGAGTCAGTGTCTCTGGTTTATGGTCCTCGCAAGCTGCTTTTCTGTTGCTTTTTCCCATCGATTTGTCTTTATTTTAGTTGTAATTCCAGTTTGGTCCTGGGAGACGGTCTGTGTAGCCTCCATTCAGTCTGCTGCCATTTTTAAATCTCTCTGTGAATCTCTCTCTGAATTTTTGATATTCACATCCTTTATAACTCAGTAGATTCCCATGGCTCTTCTCTTATATTGCAAGTCCTGAAATCCCACTGCTTAAATATTTCAGAAATCTGCTCTCCTCGATCCCACTGTGATACTGTAATTTATAATTACAAATATATATTTGGTCTTTGTCCATTTCTGGCACAAATTTACTAAATCTCTTGGAACTTCCTAGTTGAGGAAAGCAGACATAAGTATCTTTTGTGATGTTAAAGAGGTGGCAGTTTTGTTTGTTTGTTTGTTTGTTTGTTTTCCAACCTCACCTAACAATGGAGGCTGGTTGCCAGAGTAGCCAACCATGTGAATAGAGGGTTGGTTGAAACTTTCAGTTCTATACCCTGACCTCCTTCAACAGGAGAGGAGTTCAGTCACCAATGACCAATGACTTAATCAAGTTACCTTGTAATGAAGCCCCATAAAAACTCAAAGGGACAGAGTTCAAAGAGCCTCCGGGTTGATGAACATGTGGAGACTGGGG
Source organism: Molossus molossus (assembly GCF_014108415.1). Classification (NCBI taxonomy): domain Eukaryota; kingdom Metazoa; phylum Chordata; class Mammalia; order Chiroptera; family Molossidae; genus Molossus; species Molossus molossus. The sequence goes on from NW_023425401.1 coordinate 88,235,251, forward strand.
AGAGTGGTGCATCTGGACAGGGAATGGAAGCTCCATGCCAGTTCCCCACACCTTGTCTGATGCATCTCTTCCACCTGACTGTTCTTGAGTTTTATCCTCTCATAATAAACCTGCCATTTAGTACATAAAATGTTTTTCTGAGTTCTTTGGCTTTTAGAAAATTAACTGAGTCCAAAAAGGAAGTCATTGGAAGCTTTGTAGCCTGTGCCTCAGGAGCGCAAGTGACAGCCTAGGCTTTCAACCGACCTCTGCAGTGGGGTGGGGGAGGGGAGGAACAACAGGCTGGGAACACTGAACCCTTAACTTGTAGAATCTGATGCTGTCTCTGGACAGTGTCAGAATGGAGCTGAATTGTAGGACACCTAGCTGGTGTCCTGAGAATTACTTGTTGTCATGGGGTAACCATATATTTACATTGGAATTGGTACCAGAATCTATTTACTATTGTGACCACTTTAGTTTAAGTCAACATTCTCTCTCACATGGATTACTTAATAATGTCCACTCTGGCCCTGGCCGGTTTGGCTCAGTGGTTAGAGCGTCGGCCTGCGCTCTGGAGAGACCCGGGTTCGGTTCCCGCTAAGGGCACGTACTTCGGTTGCAGTTTGTCCCCGGCCCTGGTTGGTCGTGCGGGTGGCAGCCACTCGATGTGTCCCTTTCACATCGATATTTCCCTCTCTCTCTCTTCCTCTCTCTCCTTCCCACTCTATCTGTACAAAAAATGGAAAAATGTCCTCGGGTGAGGAAAATAAATAAATAAATAAATAAATAAATAAATAAATAAAGTCCACTCTGGTCTGCCTGACCCTAGTCCTTCAAACGTACCCTCCAGACCATTCTTGAAACTGCAGTCAGAGTCATTTTTGCACAATACAAGTCTGACTATACTGTTTCCTCTTTTAAAACACTGTAATGACTTCTACATGTTTCTGGAATAAACTACAAATTGCTGAATATCACATATCACTTTCTTCACAAGTCTCCTTATCCCCCTCATTAATCTACTCACTCTAACTGTATTGTAGGCAGACTGAGTTTTCTTTGCCTTCTTTCAGGCTGTTGTATGTCCTCATTCTTCTTTCTGGAATATTCTTTTTCAAAAAAAAAAAATATATATATATATATATATATATATATATATATATATATATATTTGATTTTTTTTAGAGAGAGAGGAAGGGAGAAATAGATAGAAACATCCATGTGAGAGAGAAACACTGATCAGCTGCCTCCTGCACTCCCCAGACTGGAGATCGAGCCCAAAACCCAGGCAATTGACTGGGAATAGAACCAGGACTTCTCAGTCCATGAAACAATGCTCAGTTCACTGAACCACACCAACCAGGCTTGAATATTCTTCTGTACTCTATCCTTTCCCCCATCACTCCACTAATCATAATCATTCTTTAAATCTCTCCTTAGAGATCACATGTCTCAGACAGCTTTCCATGACCTCCCAAATCTGAATTATAACCTTTTCTATGTGCTGTACTGCCTTATCATGGCACTTAACACAGTATCACATAATTATCTAATTGTGGGCATCTCTCATTAGATGGAGAGATGTAAGGATAAAGATAGTATACCATGATTTAGCCCAGTCTGCAACATATTAGCTACTCAATAAAACTGAGTGAAAAAAAACATCCCAGGGCACAGAGTACAAAATCAAGAAATTAAGTACACATAACCTTAAATCAAGATATTAAATTGGGAAAGTAGAGAATTTCTATAAGATTATATACTTGGAAATATGGAATCTCTACTGCTATTCTGGAAGGCTACTGAAAAAAATCAATATTTCCAAAATAATTATGAAATTTGTCTTTTTAAAAATATTACATTAAATAAGCATTTATAATCTATAAATTCTACGTATTTTTTAAAACCCATGATGAGATTTGCATATGTAATTTCCACACTCAGCACATTTACTATAAATTGTTTTTCTGATTTCAAATCAGCATAATTTCTGAAGAATTTCCTTTTTTGCCTCAACATGATGGAAGGTGGCTTTATATAAAATTTCTCATGACTTATCTTATGTATGTACTGCCAATCCCATTGGACTCTAGTGTTTTTTTGTTGTTTTTAATCCTCATCTGAGGATATTTTTTTCCACTGATTTTTTGAGAGAGTGGAAAGGAGGGAGGGAAGGTGGGAGAGAGGGAGAGAGAGAAACATCAATGTGAGAGAGACACATTGATTGGTTGCCTCCCTCACGTGCCACGACTGGGGCCGGGGATCGAACCTGAGAGCCAGGTCCATGCCCTTGACTGGGACTTGAACCCATGGGCTTTCAGTCTGCTGGCCAATGCTCTAACCATTGAGAAACACTGACCAGGGCTGGACTCTAGCATTTTTGATAGATTCCTCATCTTCCACACAGCTTTGGCTTTACATAAATATAGTAAGTGCCATAGACTTGTCTCCTTAAAACCTCAGTGATAAATTTGCTCAGGCCATACATGTGTGGTTGACAGAAGACACTGATACTCTCCTGCAAGTCTTTTTTTTCTGTAAAAAAGGAAGTGTCAGATGATGATAATCCTTTCTCCATCAAATGCCTATAAAAGGCATGCCAATTGAGGTGAGATAAAAGTTAGCAAGAAGTTTGTAAGAATAAAAGAGAAAATAGCAAGCTATTAAAATTCTCCAAGGCTTTCATAATTGCTGTCATTTTTATAAGTTTTTGCAGACCATTAGGCCATATCCAGCTCCCTCCAACTGACAAGTCTGAGAGGTTCCTGCTGCTCTTACAATTGAGTGATGTGTCTGTATGAAGGAAACCATGGCCTGTGAGAGGCCTTGTGCTTTTAAAACCACGCAGAAGTTGGTGAGGTCTGTCTACATGGTGTGTCAAACATGAATGATCATCGCAGAGTATACATTTCTGAATTCCACTCCCAATATTCTGATCTACTAGCTCTATTTTTTAAAATTTGTTTATATTTTTTCTTATGTTTTAAAAAAGTAAAATTTTACATATGATTAAATGCACAGGAATCTTTCTTTCCCTCTTTTGGGTTAGTTAACTGTTAACATTCCATTTTAAATTTTTCTGGCTGTTATTTACAGCTGTTGATATTTTTAGTAATTTATTATATATTTAGTAATTACCATATACATCTTTAGGGTATCACAGTATATTTTTCCATTTGACCTAAAATGCTAGAACCTAACAACAGCATAATCCTATCTACACCCATTTTTTGTGCTATTGTTATCATATATTTCAAACCCATATATATTTTAAACCTTACAATACGACCTCATAATATTTGCATTAAAGGACAGTCTTTTTAAAAAGTTGGAAAAAAGATATTCTTTTACATGTATCCAAATACTTATCCTTCCTTAAGCTCTTCAATTATTCCTAAAGATGGGAGTTCCCCAGTTGTCATTTTTAAACCTAAAGAAATTCCTTAGCATTTCTTTCGGTGCAATTCTACTGGTGGCAAATAATAAAGTTTTATTTATTTGAAATGTCTTTATTTTGCTTTTATTTTTTAAAGATATTCTTCCTGGAGATAGGATTCTGAGTTGAAAGTTTTCTTTGAGCACCTCAAAGATTTTGTGTCATTGCCTCCTGGCCTCCAAACTTTTGATGAGAAGTCAATCATCCTTGAATTATTATTTCCTGGTATATGATAATATTCCACTCTACATACACACACTTCTGGCTGCATTCAAGATTTTCTTATTATTTTTGGTTATCAACAGTGTGATTATGATGTGTAGTCTTATGGTTTTCTATGTATTCATCCTACTAGAAATTCAGATTTTTAAAACTGAAGTTTATGTTACTTACTACATTTGTAAAATGTCAGACATTTTATTTTATATATATATATATGTATATATATATATATTTCTTATTTTCTTTTTAGCTGAAATTATATGGATACATATGTTAGAAAACTTGATATTATCTCAAATATTTCTGAATGTCTAGATGTTCCTTTTAGAATTTTTTCTCCTGTGTTTCAAATTGGACACTTTCTATTGATCTGTCTTTAAGTTTATTTATTCTTCCATCTCTAATCTACTAGTAAGCCCATCATGTGGCATTCTTATTTCAGATATTTAAATTTTCAGCTCCATAATTTGCATTACGATTCATTTTGTAGTTTTCATTTCTCTGCTGAAACTCTCTACATGTTCACTGAATGTGACCATATTTTTCTTTCAGCTCTTAAACATATTTATAAAGATGTTTTCTGATAATTCCAGCATCTTATTTATCTCTGAGTTTCTTGGTCTCTTTCTATTGACTGCTTTCTTTTCCTGTTGATCCAGTGTCATCGTTTTATTTTGCATATTTAATGATGTTTGTTATATTTAGGTATTATGGATAAGATACATTGAAGAGATGCATGATTCTATATTGTTCCTTAAGCACTACTGATATTTTAAAAAATTTCTAGCAGGCAGTTACATTATTGGCTGCTCATCTTGAACTTGTGAAGGCTTGCTTTTCATGTTAGCGTAGGCCTAATTTGGGTTGTTCATATCTCAGTGCACACCCCATAGAGTAAGCCCTGTGATTGCAGTCTGAAAGCATGGTGTTCCAAAGGAAAACCCAAGGTATTTGTCAAGCCATTCTAACTTGCCATGACTCACACTCCAAATGTTTGTCTCCTCTGTAGTGAGCAGCAGCTAAAATCTCTATAGAGCCTTCGAAAGTTTGAAGCTATTGATTTTCACTGAACTCCTCTCTCCTTTACACTTAAATAGTCACCAAGGATTTGAGCAAAGTTTGTAGTGATATGTGGTGCTTCCGCCTCTGCAACCCCTTACAGTCACGCAGGCAACCTTGAACTCTGTCCCTTGACAACCAGAACCAAAAAGCACTGCAGCTCCTGCTTGAGTTCTTGCTGCCCTACAGTATTCAGAGTAGGGTGGAAAAGAAGGATAAAAGCAGTTCCCTGTATGTCAAGGGTCAAATTCCACTTTTAGTCATATAATCGTGGCTTCATTATTTTTGTTTAAGATTTTAAAATCTGTAACTATGTGAGGTAATGAATATTTACTAAACTTACTATGGTAATCATTTCACAGTACATACATATATCAAATCATGTTGTACAGCTTCAGTTTAAACAATGTTATATGTCAATTATATCTAAAAAAAAACTGGAAAAAAATTTTATAATTGTTATCTACAGTGGGTGGGAAGACATATTGGTCAAATACAATTTACTTCACCAGGGTCAGAACCAGAACACCTGTTTGGTCAGTTGACTGGTTGGTTTTTAAATAAAGCTCCTCTTTTTCATTCATTAAATAAATAGCTATTTATTGAGCATGTCGTATGTGCTGGGCACTCTTCCTGACTCTGACAATACAACAGTGAACAATACAGATAAATTCTCTGTTTTCAGAGAGCTGAAATTTTAGAGAAATAGAAAAAAATATATATACAGAAGGTAGTGTCACATAGTGATATGTTCTATGAAAATATTAAATTAGGGGTAGATGTGTCTCTCTTCCCCATTCATATGTTTAAGAACATTCTGAAAAAATAAATGATCAAGATCTTTACCATAAAATAAAAAACACAAATAATAGAAAAATCACAGTGTATTTTTATTTATTTATTTATTTTTATCCTCACCCGAGGACATTTTTCCACTTTATGTTCAGGTAGAGTGGGAGGGAGAGAGAGGAACAGAGAGAGAGAGAGAAACATCGATGTGAAAGGAACACATCGAGTGGCTGCCACCCTCACGACCGACCAGGGCCGGGGACAAACTGCAACCGAGGTACATGCCCTTAGCGGGAACCGAACCCGGGTCTCTCAGGACCGCAGGCCGACGCTCTAACCGCTGAGCCAAACCGGCCAGGGCCACAGTGTATTTTTAAATCAAAATATTTAACAGCCATTCTGTCATCTAGTGGAATAATATAACTTACTTCTTATTCAAGGAGTACATATAAAAAATACAAACTGAAGCAAGCTAATTTTTTGAAATCTAGTAAAGCCAATCATAAAACTATCTATTTCCTCTATAATTGCAATCGCAAAGAGACAATATGAAGACCCCCAGTTGAAATCACCTTTTAATTATCTAATATTCTACAGGACTCACTCCCCATGTCACTGCTGGTTCAATGTGCTCCCTGTCTGCCCTCCCTCCCTCAGATCCTGCCCAGGGTTAACCCTTAAAACCCCTTTCTGACGTCCTGTATCCATGGTGCTCTCTCTCACAGCTCCATCCAGTTCAACACATATGTAATGAGCACCCATTATGCATTTCCATTGTGAGACTAGCCAGGGATTAAACCTAGAAGGGGATCATCATGTGGGCTCCACACTTAAAAGAATCTAGTGGGTGAAACAGAATCATGATAAGTCATCCTAATTCAGTTTACTAAGTTGCATGAACAAAGTGCCATGGGAGACAGAGCTATTAAGTCTTCCTTCATGGAGATTTGGTCATAGAAGATGACAAAAAGGAGGTGACATTTGAAATAATCCTTGAAAGGTGAGTGATCATTTGCCAAAGAGATGACTGGAGTGGACATGACAGGCAGCGGGCACAGCGTGCTAACAGGCTAGGACAGTGTGACTTCTCATGGTGCATTTAGATGAGATGAGAATTCTAGTGCAGATAGGGTAAAAACGAGCTGGCAAAAGTGACTGGCCAAGATGCAGAAAATAGCTGTGACTAGGTTATAGAGTCCCTTGTTACATCACTTTGCACATTATAGAAGTAGCAAGCTGGGAAAGTTGTAGTTTACCTCATGCTTTACATCAAAATAAATTCTAGGCAGATCAAAGATTTAAAAAGATAAAATTAGACTCTAAAAGTGTTTGAATAAAATGATGGGAGAAACATGGCCTGAGAACATTTTAACTATGATATAAATAAGTAGGAAGTAGAAAAGAGATTATTAATAAAATTAACTTCATAATAACACAATTATTTTTCATGGCAAACTAAATAATACCCCTAAGCAAAGTAAAAATGACAAGAAAGGATGAATATGGGTCAGCCCTATTTTTAATCATAGAAATATCCTGATTTTAAAAATGGGCAATAAGTACAAGTAAAAATGAGTTTAAGTCATGAAAATTATAGTTATGAGATTTTATAGTATGACTGACAGTGTGTGAATTCTAGTGTTGCCACTTACTAGCTATGCAAAGCTGCTTGCCATTTCTGTTCCAGTTCTTCATTAGACAAACTCATTCCAGTCACCCAGGGACCCATGCACCTGCAGGCCAGTTTATATGTAATAAAATGTTACTTTCCTCAGGGTCATATAAATTAAATACTTATCAGAGTGCTTGGAACATCACAATTACTCAATTAATGGCAGATAAGTAAAACAAGAATAGAAGAGTAAGAAAACAGGGTTAGTTTTTTATGAAGAAAAATGAGTCCAGAGGTGGGAAGTTAATTCAGCTTTCAGGGACGCAGGCTCATTTTTAACCTTACACTCCATGGCCTGCACCGTGCAGGGTTCTGTACTCATTACCTGTAATTATAAAGTTATGTTATATGTCCAGGTGTCACATCTGAATTCCACACAGAAAAAAAGAGAAACAAGGGCATAAAGGTCACAATGGGGTGCCAGCTCAATTTATCTCTTTATCAGGAAAGCAAACCTCTCAAACATCTACTTATATAAGTCTGACCCCAAAATGTATTATATGGTCATTGCTAGCTGAAATGTTGCTAGAGAGAAGGGGCTAGTGAGTAGGTTTTGGGTCAGCCAACCAATCATGTTTGCCATAAATCGTAACAATGAAGAAAACATCTAGACATTTAGTGTTGATTGAACCTTTACACTCTTATTGAAACTCTTCATGCTTTTTAACAGTAAAAACTAATTATAAAGCATACGAATCTGCCTAAAAGTACCCAGTCTGAGAAAGAAGGCAGCTCTGCAGTGTAGCCCTGGTACCTCTGGCTCTGTCCAAAGGAGCACCTGGAGACACCTGGCTCACTGTTAGTGGAGTGGGAACACGGACTCATCCACCCATAACTACCTGTGACAGGGTGACACTGAGGTTTCCCCAGCTGTTGACACCATGCTTCCAACCCCGGGTGGGCAGGCAGAGAATACTGATGATTAGGACTTCTTTTTTATTTAAGATTTGTTTTCTAAGTAAGGTTTTTTTCTTGCCTGCTTTTCTCCTGAAAGTTTTCTTTTCTTTTATTAAAATTTTTTTCTTTATTGATTTTAGAGAGAGAGGGGGAAAGAGAAACATCAATGAGAGAGAACATTGACTGGCCACCTCCAGCATGCTCCCCACTGGGGATTTGGACCACAACTTGGGCATGTGCCCTGAGTGGGAATCAAACTGGTGACCTCTTGGTGCATGGGTTGACGCTTACCACTGAGTAACACTGGCTGGACCTGAAAGTTTTTTTTTTAAAGAAGCAGAGTTCTTGGCTTGCATGATGGCAGTGGACTACATGGATCTTTCTTGCACCCTCTCCCAGAACCAAATTCGAAAAAAACTAAATTGAGGAAAATTCATACTAAATAACCAATGGAAGGCTAGCTGAAGAGGGTACTTCTAAACAAGGATGGGCAGAAACCACCTTGAGACTATACCTATACAATAGCTCGCATGCAGTGGTTGGAGTTGAGCCTCACAGTCAACCAGCTGGAGGGAACATTCCACCCAAGAATGGGAAAACAGCAATCAAGATCAAATTACAACAGGATTACCCAAAAAACCCACACAGGGGATATTCCTAGAGCATCTATTTTAGGAGATTAATGACACTGTACCACTGAACTCCACAAGACATTTAATATACAACATCTGCACAAAGACTGGGAGTCACAGCATTTCTACCTAATGCACAGAAACAAACACAAAGAGACAGCTAAAATGGGAAGACAAATAAACAACCTTCAAACGAAAGAAAAGGAGGAATCTCCAGAAAAAGAACTAAATGAAATGGAGGTAAACAATTCATCACACATAGAGTTCAAAGTGATGGTCCTAAGGATGCTCAAGGAACTTAATGAGAACTACAAGGAACTTAAAGGGAACTACAAGTAACTAATAAGTTCCTTAGTGTGAACTACATCACCATGAAAAAGGACATAGAAACCATAAATAAGAACCGGGCAGAAATGATAAATACTATGTCTAACATCAAGAATACATTGAAAGGAATTAAAAGTAGGCTGGATAAAGCAGAGTATCAAAATAACTATTTAGAACAAAAAGTAGAAAAAATAATCAGTACAACAACAACAAAAAATAATTTTTAAAAGAATGGGACTAGTTTAAGGGAATTTGGGGATAACATGATATGTAATAATATCCACATCATAGAGATACCAGAGGGAGAAGAAAGTGAGAAAGGGATAGAAAGCCTTTCTGAAGAAATAATGACAGAAAACTTCCATAACCTGGTGAAGGAAATAGTCACAAAAATTCAGGAAGCACAGAGAGTCCCAGTCAAGATGAACTCAAAGAAACCCACACCAAGACAAGTCATAACTAGAATGGCAAAGGTTATAGACAAAAATCTAAAAGGTAGCAAGAGAGAAATAGTTACCTACAAGGGAGTTTCTCACCAGAAATACTTCAGACCAGAGGGATTTGCATGAAGTATTCAAAGTAATGAAAAGCAAAGACCAGAAACCAAAACAACTCTATCCAGCAAAGCTATCATTTAAAATTGAAGGTAAACCTGGCCGGTTTGGCTCAGTAGTTGAGCACTGACCCATGTACCAAGAGGTTGCTGGTTCAATTTCTGGTCAGAGCACATGCCCAGGTTGTGGGCCAAATCCCCAGTGGGGGACATGCAGGAGGCACCCAGTTGATGTTTTCTCTCATTGATGTTTCTATCTCTCTCTCATTCTTCCTTCCTCTCTAAGATCAATAAAGAAAAAAATTTTTCAGTAAAATAAAATAAAACCAAAGGTGAAAGTGAAATAAAGAGCTTCCCAAACATAAAAGTAGATAAAATACTTCATTACCATGAAATAATCACTGCAAGAAATGTTAAAGTGACTAATTTAAGTACAAGGAGAAATAGAGAGAGGAAAATAGGTACAAAGAAAAAAGGCAATAAATAAGTACCTATCAAAAATAACTTAAATATAAATGGATTAAATGCTTTACTCAATAGACAAAAACATGACCCATCTATATGCCGTCTACAAGAGACCCACCTCAATGGCGGCAGGCAGGACCCGACCGAGGGTGAGTGTATGAGAGTGTGAGCAAGTGTGAGAGAGTGTGTGAGTGGATGTGAGTGTGAACGAGCAAACTCAAGCAGAGCCAAAACATGGGGCAGAGGGTTCTGGTACTGTGGATGGGAAGCAGCTGGCTACTGCAGTAAGTGGCTTGTCAGGGCACTTCTCCCTGCATGGCCAGAAGACCCCACCATTTTGGAAGATCCACTTGTCTTCACTGGGAGGAGGCAGCCGGGAGTGGCTAGGGCCCAGCAACCTAAATCCACCAGTGCACCTTGAACCATCAGACCAATAGACCCCACTGTGTCAACACAGAGCAGCACACAGTAGCAGCACTGTCAAGGTACCTGCTCCTAGAGCCCAGCACCATCTTCCACCCCCTCAGCAGCAGCCTGATGGGAGCCAGCAACCCCACCACCCCAGCAGCAGTAGAGCCAGTTTGGGAGTCCAGCTCCTTCTGCCACAGCAGCAGTGACTGGGTGGGAGTGGAGCCTCACCCACAACAGCAGCTGAGGCTTGGGGGACAAGACACACCCCCAGCACCAGAAGCTCTGGAGCAGACATCCATACCCTGGCAGCAGCAGTGTAGATCGGCAGCTGAGACCCATCCCCAGCAGCATCAGCAGAGGCTGATCAGGAGCATGCCACAACCCAAGCAGCAGCAAGGCTCAGTAGCCAAGACCCCCCTTGACAACTCCAGCTGTGGATCTGGAGTGGCGCCCCACCCCCAGCAGCAGTAAAGTCCAGGGAGCTGAGCATCCTCAGTCCCCAACAGCAACAGAGGATTGGGAGGTGAGAGCACCACTTGGCAACAGTAGCAGCAGTATCAGTGCAAACCAGGAGCTGACACTTGCCCCCAGCAGCATCAGCAGAGACTAATCAGGAGCTGAGCCCCACCAGGAAGCAGAAAACCCCAACAGCACACCAGCTGGACCCATGCACCCCAGCAGTGCTTACCACTATTGACCAATACCAGCTACCAGCTGTCAATCCTCCAGTACCCACAGCAGGCAAGAGGCACCATATACCAGAACAGTCTGGGAGGCATAGCAGTCTTATTTGATACACACTGACCTGCCTACACATCCCAACATCCCTCACCAGGCCTGGAACTATCAGACTGCTAAAATGGTGAAACAAAGAAACAACACCCAAATGAAAGAAAAGGAGGAATCACCAGAAAAGGAACTACATGAAATGGAAGCAAGCAACTTGTCAGATAAAGAATTCAAAGCAATCATTTTAAGGGTGCTCAAACAATTTAGTGACAACTACAAGCAACTTAATGAGAATTATAAAGAGCTCAGTGGGAACTATATCAGCATAAAAAGAGGTAGAAGCTATGAACAAAAATCAAGTGTAAATAAAGAATGACACAGCTGATATGAAAAATACCTTAGACGGATTCAATCGTAGATTATAAGGAGCTGAAAACTGAATCAGCGAGTTAGAAGACAAGGTCGAAAAAAACACCCAAACAGAGCAGCAGATGGAAAAAAAAATTAAAAAGTAGGAGGAGAGTTTAAGGGAGATTTGGAACAATATAAAACGTAGCAGTATTCACATCATGGGGGTACCAAGAAAAAAATCGGAAAATGGACTAGAGAACTTGTTTGAAGAAATAATGACAGAAAACTTTCTTAATTTGGTGAAGGAAAAAGTCATACAAGTCCAGGAAACAGAGAGTCCTAAGCAAGATGAACCCCAAAAGACCCACAGCTAGACACATCATAATTGAAATGGCAAGCAATAAAGACAAAGAAAGAATCTTAAAGGAAGCAAGAGAGAGACAGAAAGTTAAACACTACAGGCCAGAAGGGAGTGGCATGAAGTATACAAAGTAATGAAAGGCAAGGTTCTGGATCCAAGACTACTTTATCCAACAAGGCTATTATTCAAAATTGAAGGCAAAATAAAGAAATTCACATACAAAAAAAAAAAAAAAACTAGAGAAATTTACCACAACCAAACCAGCACTGCAAGAAATGCTAATGGGACTGTTGTAAGAAGAAGAAATAGAGAGAGAGGAACACAGGTATAAAAGAAAAATGGCAACCAATAAGATCTATCAATAATAACCTTATATGTAAGTGGCTTAAATGTTCCAATCAAAAGACACAGGGTAGCTGATTGGATAAGAAAACATGACCCATATATAAGTTGTCTACAAGAAACCCACCTAACAACAAAAGACTCACACAGGATGAAAGTAAATGGATGGGAAAAAATATTCCAGGCAAATGAAAATGAAAAAAAAGCTGGTGTAGCAATACTCATATCTTATAAGATAGACTTCAAGACAAAGGCCATAATATGAGACAAAGAAGGTCAATACATACTATTAAAAAGATCAATACAACAAGAGGATATAACCCTGGTAAACATATATGCACAGAATATAGGAGCACAAAAGTATATTAAAAAACTTCTGGAGGACTTCAAGGGGAAGATCAATAGCAATGCAATCATAGTGGGTGACTTTAACACCCTACTGACACCACTGGATAGATCTTCTACACAAAAAATTAACAAGGAATCAGAGTCCTTAAATGACGAACTATATCAGTTGGACTTAATTGATATTTAGAGAACATCTGACCCCAAAGCTGCAGAATATACATTCTTCTTAAATGCACACAGGACATTCACAAAGATAGGCCACATGTTAGGGCACAAAGTAAGTCTGTACAAATTCAGGAAAATTGAAATATCAAGCATCTTCTCACATAACAATGGTATGAAACTAGAAATCAATTACAATAAAAACACCCAAAAACATTCAAACACACGGGGACTAAATAGCATGTAATTAAACAGTGAATGGGTTACCAATAACATCAAGAAAGAAATAAAAAACTTCCTGGAAACTAATGAACATGAACACACAACAATACAAAATCTATGGGACACAGCAAGCAGTCCTAAGAGGAAAGTTCCTAGCAATACAGGCCTACCTCAAGAAAGAAGAAAAATTTCTAATAAACTATCTAATGGAGCAACTTATAGATTTAGAAAGAGAACAAAAAGAAAAACCCAGAGTTAGTCAAAGGAAAGAAATAGTAAAGATCAAAGCAGAAATAAATGACAGCGAGATTTACAAAACAATACAAAAGATCAATGAAACAAAGAGATGATTTTTTGAAAAGATAAACAAGATTGATCAACCTTCAGCCAGACTCACCAAGAAACAGAGAACCCAAATTAATAAAATTGAAAACAAAGAAGATGAAACAAGAACAGACACTACAGAAATATGAAGGATTGTAAGAAAATACTATGGCCCTGGCCAGTTTGGCTCAGCAGTTGGAGCGTCAGCCTGCGGTCCAGAGAGACCCGGGTTTGGTTTCCGCTAAGGGCATGTACCTCGGTTGCAGTTTATCCCCGGCCCAGGTTGGGTCGTGTGGGATGCAGCCACTCATGTGTCTCTTTCATGTTGATGGTTCTCTCTCTCTCCCTCCCACTCTATCTGAACAAAAAATGGAAAAATGTCCTCGAGTGAGGATAAAAGAAAAAAAAAGAAAATACTATGAACAATTATATGTCAACAAATTTGACAACCTAGGTTAAATGGACAAATTCTTAGAATTATATAGTATACCAAAGTTCAACTGAGAAGAGTCAGAAAACCTGAACAGACCAATAACAATTAATGAAATAGAAGAAGTCATCAATAAAATCATAGCAAACCAAAGCTCTGATCTGTACAGCTACACAGGGGAGTTTCACCAAACATTCAAAGAAGAACTATCACCTATTCTCCTCAAACTATTCCAAAAAATTCAAGAAGAAGGAAAACTTCCAATCTCTTTTTATGAGGCCAGCATAATTCTAATTCCAAAACCAAATAAAGACACTCCAAAAACGAAAATTACAGGCCAATATCTCTGAAGAACATAGATGCCAAAATCCTCAACAAAATCTTAGCAAATCAAATACAGCAATATATTAAAAAAATAATACACCATGATTAAGTGGGATTTATCCCAGGGATGCAAGGCTGGTTCAATATTCGCAAATCAATAAATGTGATACACCACCTAAACAAAATGAAAGATAAAATTTATATAATCATATCAAAGATGCTGAAAAAGCGTTTGACAAAATACAGCATCCATTTTTGATAAAAACTCTCAGCAAAGTGGGAAGAGAAGGATAATAGCTCAACATAATAAAGGCCATGTATGACAAACCTGTAGCCAACATTATACTAAGTGGGCAAAAGCTAAAGGCATTTCCGTTAAGAACAGGAACAAGACAGGGATGTCCACTTTCATCACTCTTATTTAACATAGTGATGGAAGTCTTAGCTACAACAATCAAACATGAAGAAAAAATAAAAGGGATCTAAATTAGAAAGGAAGGAGTAAAACTGTTATTATTTGCAAGTGGCATATATTGTAAATAGAAAACCCTAAGCACTCCACAAAAATAAATAGATAGATGATAGATAGATAGATAGATAGATAGATAGATAGATAGATAGATAGATACTACATCTAATAAATGAATTCATCAAAGTAGCAAAATACAAAATTAATATCCAAAAATCAGTGGCATTTTTTTTTTATCCTCACTCAAGGACATTTTTGCATTTATCTTTAGATATAGCAGGGAGAGAGGGAGGAACAAAGACAGAGAAACATCGATGTGAGAGAGACACATTGAGTGGTTGCCACCCACAAGATTCCAACCAGGCCAGGGACAAACTGCAACTGAGGTACATGCCCTTAGCAAAAACCGAACCCAGGACTCTCTGGTCTGTGGGCCAAAACTCTAACCGCTGAGCCAAACTGGACAGGGCATCAGTGGCATCTTCATACACCAATAACTAACTCTCAGAAAGAGAAACTAAGAAAACAATCTCCTTTAATATTATAACTAAAATAATAATAAAGTACCTAGGAATAAACTTAACCAAGGAGGTAACAGACCGGTACTTAGGGAAAAAAGCAGGTAAAAGACCTGTACTTTAACCAAGGAGGTAAAAGACCTGAAAAAAGAAATAGGTGAAGATACAAACAAGTGGAAGCATATACTGTATTCATGGATTAAAAGAATTAACATCCTTAAAATGTCCACACTATCTAAAGTAATCTATATAGATTCAGTGCAGTTCTTATTAAAATACCAATGGCATGTTTCAAATATATAGAAAAAATATTCCAAAAATTAATATGGAACCAAAAAAAGACCCTGAATAACCTCAGCAATCTTGAGAAAGAAAAATAAAATAGGAGAGATCATAATACCAGATATTAAACTATACTACAAAGCCAATGTAATAAAAACAGTTTGGTACTGGCACAGGGACAGGCCTATAGATCAATAAAACAGAACAGAGACCCCAGAAATAAGCCCATGACTTTATGATCAATATTGACAAAAGAGGCAAGAACATACAGCTAAGTAAAAAGAGTCTCTTCGATAAATGGTGTTAAAAAAATTGGACAGGTACATGCAAAAAAAAAAAAAAAAAAATGCAACTTGCACTATACACAAGAATAAAAAAAATGAATAAGAGACAAAAATGTAAGTCACAAAATCATAAAAATACTATAAGGAAACTTCAACAGTAAAATCTCAGACACCTCTTGGAGCAATATTTTTGCTGATATGTCTCCCAGGGCAAGGGAAACATAGGAAAAAACAAATAAATGGAACTACATCAAACTAAAAAGCTTCTGTATAGTAAAAGAAACCATCAACAAAACCAAAAGGGAACACACTGTATAAAAAAACATAGTCACCAATGATTCATCTGATAAGGGGTTCATCTCCAAAACATATAAAGAACTTACAACTCAACACCAGGAAGACAAACAATCCTATTAAGAAATGGGCAAAGGATCTGAATAGACACCTTTCCAAAGAGGACATATAGATGGTCAACAGTAATGAAAAAATGCACAAGATCACTAATAATCAGAGAGATGCAAATGAAAACTACAATGAGCCCTGGCCAGTTTGGCTCAGCGGTTAGAGAGTTGGCCTGCAGACCAAAGGGTTGCAGGTTTGATTCCCACTCAAGGGCACATTCCTGGGTTGCCAGTTTTATCCCCTTTCTCAGTCAGGGTCCTGCAGGAGGCAACCATTTGATATGTCCCTCTCACATCTCTCTCTCTCTCTCTCTCTCTCTCTCTCTCTCTCTCTCTCTCTCTTCTTCCCTCCCTTCTACTCTCTCTCAAAACCAATGGAAAAATATCCTTGGGTGAGGATTAAAAACAAAACTACAATGAGATATTACCTCACATCTGTCAGAATGACTACTATGAATAAATCAACAAACAACAAATGTTGGCAAGGATATGGAGAAAAGGGAACCCTAGTGCACTGTTAGTGGGAATGTAGATTGGTGCAGCCATTGTGGAAAACAGTGTCGAGTTTCCTCAAAAAATTAAAAATGGAACTGCCTTTTGACCCAGTGATCTCACTCCTAGATATATATCCTAAGAATCCCTAAACACCAACCAGAAAGAATATATGGACCCCTATGTTCATAGCAGCATTATTTACTATAGCCAAGATCTGAAAACAGCCCAAGTGACCATCAGTGGGTGAGTGGCTAAAAAGCTGTGTTACTTTTATACAATGGAATACAATGCAGGTATAAAAAAGAAGGAACTCTTACCCTTTGTGACAGCATGTGTGGACCTGGAGGTTATTATGCTAAGTGAAATACGCCAGTCATAGAAAGACAAATATCATATGATCTCACTAATATATGCAATCTAATGAACAAAATAAAATAATTAACAAAATAGAACCAAAGACGTGGATACATGGAACAGACTAACGAATGTCAAAAGGGAGGGGTGGTGAAAGGCTAGATAAGGAAGGTGAAGGGATTAACTAAAGAACATATATGTACAGTCCATGGACATAGACAACAGTGTGGTGAGGGCCAAGGAAGGGAGAGATGAGGGCTGGATGGAGGTGGGCAAAGGGCAGGAAAATGGGGAACATCTGCAATAGTGTCAACAATAAAAAATTTAAATTACAAAAATATAAAGAGTTCTTTTTGTAGGGTTGGAAATAATACATATTTGCCCTTTTCTACATTCCTCAAGACTAATGCTCACCTTTTCTTGGCTCTATTCTGGGTCAATCACCTTTTGATAAATAATTCAGCCTCATTATTACCCTCATATGAGGAAGGTGTTATCTTTCATGGAAGCCATATATGTTCAGATCACTATAAAGGAAACTTTTCCTAGTCTCTAAAATTGTACATAAATAAAGTAATAAATTGGCATTTTGGTTTTTCAAAATGCAACTTGATAATTTACACTTTTCTCTCCATTTTTCTGTCATTTCCCCACCCCCCAACCCCTACACACATACCTAAAATAGAGGAAGAATGAAGAAAATACATGACTAGTATGCTGACATTTCAAAATCACTTTGGCATCTGAAAACATTCATAAATTTTAATCTAATATTCATAGAGTACTAGTGACATTTTGTGTTTGTGAGACAATAAAAAAAGTGGAAACTACTCCCTTACATCACATGCATACATATTTCCTTCATAAATCTGAGAAAACAAGAAACAAAATTGCACATGTTTTTAATTTATTTCTTTTCTTAAGTTTTCTCCTGTTACATACACACTTCAAGGACAAAGACACTAAATAAGCATTGGAAAAGATTATACACTGTAGTTTCTCAAGCTAAATTTTCATCTCATTCATTTTAATCAAATAATCTCTTTCCTAAGAAGTCATTAAAGAAGAAAATGGCTTACTGGAGATAACCAGAACTTCAAACTAAATACATTAAGGGAGTGGTGAGATGTCTCATCAATAATTATGTATGGTGAGAAGTATATAAAGAGTCATTATTTGATGTGATAAAGGTGTTACCTAGCCTATGGTGGTAATCATTTTGCAATATATAAGTGTATCAAATCAACATTGTATACCTTAAATTTACACAATGTTATATGTCAATTATATCTTTAAAAAGTTAAACTAAAAATGAATTATTGAGAAACCAAGGGACAACTATCAAATAAGACTATCTCTGCCTCTGCTTATTGGAAATAAAATTGGTATTAAACAAACTAACTGAACACAAATGTTTTATCTTATATAAAGTTGCACATCTTATATAAAATTAATTTTGTTGTTTTGTGCTACTGTAAGAGAAACCCAAAAGCTGGTGTTTTTGAAAAAATTGTGAATAATTGTTATTTTAATTTAAATTGTGGAGGAAGTTTAAAGACCAAATATATTTGCATTTGAGGTCAGAAAATAAAGATTTCTAAAATTTTGAGAAGGATGTTCTGCTGACCTTAATAAAACTGCTTTGCACTAATTTAATAACAGGCAAATATCCTGATAAACTTCACAAAAGTTCCTTCTTTAATCTTTATAAAAATTCACTACAGAAGACAGATAGTTAACAGTGCTTCAAAAAATAGAAAACATGTTTTGTACCTGAACTTGAAAAAGTGCAGCATAAGAAAGTAGTCATTTGTGCTAGATTACATAATAAATTAATGAAGAATCAGTAAGATGTTTGAGTCAAGCTGTCATTTCTTAAAACAAGAACATTCCTGGACTACTGGATATTTTTCTATTCATATTCAGAATTTCATAAGAGTTGTCCAATTTGTTCTTGATAATCATTGTGGGTTATAAATTATTATTGTTACATAGCAGATAACAATGCATATATGTTAAATAAAACAACAAAACTCTCCTAAATGAACCATATAAACAATTCAATAAAATTTTTTGCCTAACAGATTTTCATGAAGAAATTGAAACTATGGGATCAAAGATTAATAAACTGATCTAAATTCATTCATGATTTTTACCTTTTAGACAAATATTGGCTTTCCAGTAGCTCATTTTTTTTCTTTATTGATTAGAGAGAAAGAGGAAGGGAAAGAGAGAAATAGAAACATCGATGAGAGCAATTCCAAAATGGCGACGGAGTGAATGGAAGCTACACAGACCGTCTCTCAAGACCAAACTGGAATTACAACTAAAATAAACACAAATCATCAGCAAAAAACAACAGAAAAGCAGCTTGTGAGGATCATATAACCAGGGACAATGAATCAATCCTAGTAGAATTGCGGAGGTGTGAGATGGGGCGGGGAGCCCACGGACAGCAACGGTCTTAGCTGTGAGAAGCACCCTCAGGGTTAAAATCCCAAGCCCGTCCCACAGTGCAGAGGGCCAGGACAGAGTGCTAAAATAGCCACAGCCACTAACCTCCAGCTCCAACAGAGGGAGGGCAGACAGGACTGGAACTGTGTGGGGACATTCAGGATTTGGAGGGCGCTCAGAGCTTTTGTTGAGTTGTGGCCATGCAGGACGGTGGCCATCCCCTTCCTTCCCAGGGCTCCAGGAAAGGCTGCAGCTCGTCCCTAGGAAATTCAACCTCACCCAAGTGGGCCATTAACATGCAAATTGAGGCTCATAAACAACCAGCATATGCCCCACCCTCGGGAAATCCTCTTATGTGGAACACCTGAGAAAGTTTTTCATTCAACTGAGAAACCAAGGCTCTTCAAGTAACCACAACTAATAGCCACCAGGCAAAAAGCTAGAGGATAACTGAACCATTCCTGGACTTGCAAATTTACCCAGGAAAGTAAGACTTGACAGTGGTGTTTAACATGGGCCATCCTATATTATCCAAACCCAGTAGAGAGTGCCACAAACAGCAGAACACCAATACCCACAGGGAAAACTTGGCAGGCTTCAAAACCCACTGAGATAGCCAAAATGATGAAACCAAAAAATAAATCTCAAATGAAAGAACAAGAGACCTCTACCAAAGATGAAATAAATGAAATGCAGTTAAGCAAGTTATCAGAAGTAGAATTCAGAGCCACGATCTTGAGGAACCTCAACAGCATGAGTAATGGCATCAACACCATGAGTAAAGACATAGAAACATTGAAAATCAATCAACTGGAAATGAAAAACCACCAAGAAGAAATAAAGAATGACATTGGAATAAAGAATACATTGGAAGAACTAAACAGCAGAGTAGAGGAAGCTGAGGACCGAATCAGTGAATTAAAAGACAGGGTAGAAAAAAATTACCAATCAGAAAACCAAAAGGAAAAACCAATTAAAAAACAGGAAGACTGCTAAAGAGAACTGTGGAACAACTGGAAACATAATAATATTTGCATCATAGGAGTCCACGAAGAAGAAGAAAATGAGCAAGGGTTAGAGAATATATTTGAAGAAATAGAAACAGAAAACTCCCCCAATTTGGCTAAGAAAGAAGGCATTCAAGTTCAAGAAGCACAGAGGGCCCCAAGTAAGAAGAACCCAAACAGGCCCACACCAAGACACACAGTAATTAAAATGCCAAAAATTAAAGATAAAGAGAGAATCCTAAAGGCAGCAAGAGATAAGCAACAGGTTACCTACAATGAAACCCCCATAACGCTATCAGCTAACTTCTCAACAAGAACATTACAAGACAGAAGAGAATGCCATGAAGTAACCAAGGTCATGAAAAACAAGAATCTTAATCCAAGACTATTCTATCCAGCAGGCTATCATTTAAAATAGAAGGTCAAAGTGGGATTCATCCCAGGGATGCAAGGCTGGTACAATATTCATAAATCAATAAATGTGATATACCATATAAACAAAATGAAGAATAAAAACCACATGATCATATCAATAGATGCTGAAAAAGCATTAGACAAAATCCAGCATGCATTTGGATAAAAACACTCAGCAATGTGGGAATAGAGGGATCATATCTCAACATAATAAAGGCCATATATGAAAGACCTACAGCCAACATCATACTCAGTGGGCAATAACTAAAAGCACTTTCCTTAAAAAAAGGAACAAGACAGGGATGCCCGCTTTCGCCACTCTTATTTAATATAGTACTGGAAGTCTTAGCCACAGCAATCAGATAGGAAGAAAAAATAAAAGGGATCCAAATTGGAAAGGAGGAAGTGAAACTGTCATTATTTGCAGATGACATGATATTATACATAGAAAACCCTAAAGACTTTATCAAAAATCTACTAGACTTAATAAATGAATTTGGCAAAGTAGCAGGATATGAAATTAATTTCAAGAAATCGGCGGCATTGCCCTGGTCAGTTTGGCTCAGCGGTTAGAGCGTTGACTTGCAGTCCAGAGAAACCTGGGTTCGGTTTCCGCTAAGGGCACGTACTTTGGTTGCGATTTGTCCCCAGTCCTGGTTGGGTTGTGCGGGTGGCAACCACTCGATGTGTCCCTTTCACGTCAATGTTTCTTTCTCTCTCTCTGTCCCTCCCACTCTATCTGAACAAAATATCAAAATATGTCCTCAGGTGAGGATAATAAAAAAGAAATCGACAGCATTCTTATACACCAATGATGAAGTCACAGAAAGAGAAACTAAAAATACAATCCCATTTACCATCGCAGAAAAAAAATTAAGATACCTAGGAATAAACTTAACCAACAAAGTAAAACCCCTATTTGCAGAAAACTATAGGACATTGAAAAAAAAAAAAATAGAGGAAGATATAAATAAGTAGAAGCACATACCTTGTCCATAGATTGGAAGAATTAACATCATTAAAATGTCCACATTACCCAAAGCAATCTATAGATTCAATGCAATCCCTATCTAAATACCAATGACATATTTCACAGAACTGGAACAAATACTTCAAAAGTTCATATGGACCCAAAAAGATCCTGAATAGCCACAGCAATCTTGAAAAAGAAGGACCAAGTAGGTGGGATCACAATACCAAATATCAGGTTATACTACAAAGCTACTGTAATCAAAACAGCCTGGTACTGGCACAAGAACAGGCATATAGACCAGTGGAACAGAACAGAAAACTCAGAAATTGACCCAAGACATTTTGCTCAATTAATATTTGACAAAGGTGGCAAGAGCATACAATGGAATAAAGATAGCCTCTTTAATAAATGGTGTTGGGAAAATTGGACAGCTACGTGCAAAAAAATAAAACTAGACCACAACTTACACCATACACATTAATAAACTCAAAATGGATAAAAGACTTAATTGTGACCCATGAATCCATAAAAATCCTAGAAGAAAATGAAGGCAACAAAATTTCAGACATCATACGCAGCAGAAGTTTCACTGATACATCACCTAAGGCAACAGAAACAAAGGAGAAAATGAACACATGGGACTACATCAAACTAAAAAGCTTCTGCACAGCAAAAGATACAATCATCAAAATGGAAATACTACCCACTGTATGAGAGAGCATAATTGCCAATGATATATCAGATAAGGAGTTAATTTTCAAAATATATAGAGTACTCATACAATTCAACAAAAGGAAGACAAAGAACCCAATTAAAAAATGGGCAGGGGAGCTAAATAGACACCTCTTCAAACAGGAGATACAAATGGCCAAGACACATATAAAGAAATGCTCAACATCACTAATCATCAGAGAGATGCAAATTCAAACAACAATGAGGTATCACCTCACACTTGTCAGAATGGCCGCCATCAACAAATCATCAAACAACAAGTGTTGGTGAGGGTGTGGAGAAAACGGGACTCTAGTACACTGCTGGTGGGAATGCAGACGGGTGCAGCCACTATGGAAAACACTATGGTGTTACCTCAAAAAATTAAAAATTGAACTGTCATTTGACCCAGTGATCCCACTTCTAGGAATAAACCCTAAGAAGCCTGAAACACCAATCAGAAAGAATATAATTACCCCCATGTTCATATTTACCCCCATATTGTAAATAGCAGCACTATTTATAATAGCTAAGATCTGAAAAGAGCCCAAGTGTCCATCAGTAGACAAATGGATAAATAATGCTGTGGTACATATACACAATGGAGTACTATGCAGCTGTAAGAAGGAAAGATTTTATTCTTTACAACAACATGGAGGGAACTGAATAGTATTATCCTAAGTGAAACAAGCCAATGAGAGAAAGACAAATATCACATGACCTCACTTATTTGTAGAATATAATGAACATAACAGTCTGAGGAACAGGGTAGACCCAGAGACATGGAAGTAGGGTACAGACTGACAACCCTCAGAAGAGAGGAGTGGAGGGAAGAGATAAATCACAGAACTTATATGCATGTATGCATAACTGATGGACATGGACCACAAAGTTGGGGACGGGGTGGTGAGGATGGGGAGGAGGGTGTTAATGAGGAAAAAAGGAGAAACATCTGTAACAAAAATAAATTAATAAAACGAAAGAAAAAGAAATATCAATGAGAGAGAACATCGACATAAGGAGGAATATGTTTTGAAGATTATCATAATGCTGTGATGTAATGAGAATCTATTCTCAAGCTTCTTAAGAAAAGCACTTTTATTCTGCTGGAGTTTCTCCTCATCTAAGCAGAGTAAAGTGAGTGAAGTTACAAAATTGTGTTTATGCTTTAGTTAGAATGTGAGTTGATACATGATCCTCACAGGATTATTGAATAATTTTTCAATAATTTTTTGTTTTTCAATTATAGTTAGCATACGATGTTACACTAGTTTCAGGTGTACACCCCAGTGATTAGACATTATAAAACTTATTATGTGATTATCCTAGAAAATCTCATACCCATCCAACACCACACATAGTTATTAGGATATTTTGACTATATTCCCTATGTTGTACTTTACACCCTCATGACTACACTATAACTAATTTGTACTTGTAAATCCCTTCACCTTTTTCACCTATTCCCCCAATGCCCTTGCCATCTTGCAACCATCAAAATGTTCTCTGTATCTATGTCTGTTTTCATTCTGCTTCTTCCCTTATTTTTATTTTTAGATTTTATTGTTGAAAGATATGTATTAATTGCCAATTTATTGTTCATAATTTTTATATATTTTTTCTTTTTTTACTTAAAAAGACCTATTAACATTTTATGTAATACTGTTTGGTGGTGATGAACTCCTTTAGCTTTTTCTTGTCTGTAAAGCTCTTTATCTGACCTCAATTCGAAATGATAGCTTTGCTGGGTAGAGTAATCTTAGTTGTAGGTCTTCGCTTTTCATCACTTTGAATATTTCTTGCCCCTCCCTTCTGGCCTGCAAAGTTTCTGTTGAGAAATTAGTGCCAGTCTTCGGGGTGCTCCCTTGTAGGTAACTAACTGCCTTTCAGATCGGCTCTTTGTCTTTAACCTTTTGCATTTTAATTATGATGTGTCTCTGAGTTAATCTTGTTTGGGACTCTGCATTTCTTGGACTCGTATATCTATTTCTTTCACTGGGTAAGGAAAGTTTTCTGTCATTATTTTTTTTTCAAATAGGTTTTCAATTTCTTGCTCCCTCTCTTCTCCTTCTGGCACCCCTATGATGCAAATGTTGGCATGTTTGAAGTTGTTCCAGAGGCTCCCTACACTATCTTCATATTTTTTTCTTTTACCTGTTCTGATGTGTTTTGCTTTTACATATTCCAAATTGCTGATTTGATTCTTGGCATCCTCTCCTTTACTGTTGATTCTTGTAAATTATTCTTCATTTCAATTAGTGTACCTTCATTTCTGACTGGTCCTTTTTTATGATGTTGATCTTCTTAGTTCTTCAAGTTCTCACTAAGTTCCTTGGGCATTTTAATAATCATCGTTTTGAACTTTTATCTGGTAGTTTGCTTGTTTCCATTTCTTTTGGTTCTTTTTCTGGAGATTTCTCTTGTTATTTCATTTCATGTTTTTTGTCTCCACATTTTGACTGCTTTTCTGTTTGTTTCTATGCATCAGGTAGAACTGCAATGTCTCCTGGATTTGGTACAGTGGCCTTGTGTAGTAGGTGTCTGTAGGGCCCAGTGACTCAGCCTCCCCAGTCACCTGAGCTGGGCACTCCAGGTGCACCTCTATGTGGGGTGTGTTCACTGTTCTGTTGTAGTTGAGCCTTGATTGCTGCTGGCATTACTAGAAGGGATTAATCTCCAGGCCAATCAGTTATGAGGATCAGCTGTGACTATAGCTGAAGAGCTGCCACGCAGGAGCTGACCCTCTGGAGCAGGATTTGCTTTAGTGCATCTTTGGTGCTCACCCAGTATGCCCCTTGAGTGTGTTACTCATGGAGATGGGAGGGTTGTAATCTGGCAGGGTCTGAAGCTGACAACTGGATGCATTGGCTCTGGGGCCTTCCTAGAGGTGCAGTCAGTTATTGCCTGTGCCCTGCCTGGAGCCACCTGGCATGAGCTGCAGAGCAATCTGCAGACGGCTGCTCCTTGTGTTGAACTTGGAGGTGACCCGGAGAGGCTAAACTGTAAACTAAAGTGGGCTGCTGCTAGTGCAGGCCTGGGGCCACTTAGCAACAGATATGGGGCAGGCTGAGGCCAGCTGCTGCTTGTTTGAGAGATTTTAGGAAAATCTGAAGTATGAGCCAAGACAGGCCATTCATATGCAAAAGCCACTAGAAACAGCTTGATTTGGCCTGCAGATTGGGTGCGAATGGGGTCTTATGGAATCACTAGGGCCAGCAAATAGTGTGAGTCAGGTTGATGGAGACTCAGATATGCTGCCTGCCTGTGGGCTCTGTGGCAAGGAGGGCTCAGCAAAGGAACACTGGCCTCTGCCAGCACTTTCGTCTGGGAGAAAGCTGTCCCCAAGCTCTTGCCCTGATGCGAGACAATTTAGTTCCTCGCCATACGTCCCTGGTTCCTTTCAAGCTGCTGCCCCAGAACTAGAGCTCAGAGGGAGTGAGTCTAAGTAAGTCCATGCACAGGCCCTTTAAGAGAACTGCCTGGGACCCCAGAAGCCTTAGTTTTTCTCAGCCACAATCCCTGCTGGTTTTTACAGCCCAAAGATATAGAGACTTCTCTTCCCAGCACTAGAACCCTGGGTTGAAAGATCTGGCATGGAGCTGGAACTCCTTGTTTCTCAAGGGGACCCCTGCAACCAAGATACAACTTCTAATTAAAAATTGCCACACGTGGCTGTGTGGGACCATTCTGTACCTCTGCCCCTCCTACCAGTCTCAGTATGGCTTTTTTTTTTTTTTAATTTATTTTTGTTACAGATATTTCTCCTTTTTTCCTCATTGACACCTTCCTCTCCATCCCTCCCCACCCCGTTCCCAGCTTTGTTGTCCATGTCCAATGGTTACGCGTACATGAATATAAGTTCCGTGATTTATCTCTTCCCTCCCCACCCCCACATCTGAGGGTTGTCAGTCTGTACCCTACTTCCGCGTCTCTGGGTCTACCCTGTTCCTCAGACTGTTATGTTCATTATATTCCACAAATAAGTTAAGTCATGTGATATTTGTCTTTCTCCATTTGGCTTGTTTCCCTTAGGATAATACTCTCCAGGTCCCTCCATGTTGTCGCAAAGAATAAGAAATCTTTCTTTCTTACAGCTTTATAGTACTCCATTGTGTATTTGTACCACAGCTTTTTTATCCATTCTCTGCTGATGGACTCAGTGTGGTTTCTTTAATTCCCCAGGCGTAGGACTTCCATTCAGCCAGATTTCAGGCGGTTCTGAATGACAGTTGTTCTGTAGTTCAGTTGTGATTTTGATGTCACTGTGGGAGGAGGCATGTGCTGTGTTTACCTACGCCGCCATCTTGACTGGAAGCCTCCGATCCTCACAGGATTTTGAAAGGTATAGACAGGTGCAAAAATCCAAAACTGTTAACATTCAGACCAGTTCTGTAATCTTTGGCAAGTATATGATTTTAAGAAAAAGAGGCTGTCTTTTTCATGCTGCACTCACAGTTTTCATCACAGTGCTCAGGAAATTCGCTTGTTGAAAAAACACGTGGACACAGGCACTTAATGGGGTCAGAGTGCATGAGGTTGGGACTGGCTTTGAAGTTTGCTGACTACAGTCAGGGAGAGGCAGGCCAAGCAACCTCATCTTCTAGTCCTGACTCCACTTCCAGACTTCTTCTTGGAGGGTTGCTGATCCCTGGAGCTGTGCAATGTTCTTGTACTTGGAAAACCTGAACAGTCCCTATCTTCAATAAAATGTCACTTAAGTATTAATACTAACTTTAAATATTCATAACAACATAAAGTACTGCCTTTCTTCCCAACTTATTTGCATTGTATGAAGGTCTAAGGCCTTGAACCAAACAAAAGAAGCTTTTCCAACCAAGTTCATCCTCTTATGAAGTGTTCTTTGGAGAGGAATTTCTGGTAGAGTCAGATTAAGGCAAGTATGAAGTAGATGTTAACTTTTCAAACAGCATTGATCTATTTAGAGTAGATCTGGGACGCCCTGGCCGGTTTGGCTCAGCGGTTAGAGCGTTGGCCTGCGGTCTGGAGAGACCCGGGTTCGGTTCCCGCTAAGGGTACATACTTCGGTTGCAGTTTGTCCCCGGCCCTGGTCGGTCGTGTGGGTGGCAGCCACTCGATGTGTCCCTTTCACGTCGATGTTTCTCTCTCTCTCTCTCTCCCTCCCACTCTATCTGTACAAAAATTGCAAAAATGTCCTCGGGTGAGGATAAAAAAAAAAAAAAATAGAGTAGATCTGGGGAAATCTTGTTATGAATGGTTTCCCTTATAAGGGAAGTAACTGAATTGTGGGTCAACCTCCTTTGCCATGGTCCTCCAGGTGTGGTCTGGTTCTGAAAGATTTGTTTTACCACTGTCTTAGGATAACCAAGTGTCATGTCATAAAGGCAGGAACACATGGAAGCCAGGTTTCAGTAAATTTTAACTACCCAATGTGTTATTCCTATAAGAACCAAATCTTATTTTCTGAGGTATTTAAATTATGGTATGTCACTTGCCCTTTTGGTGATCTTAGAGTAGAAAGTAATTTTGCACATTCAGTATTGGAAATTCAGTGCTTTGGAAAAGGTGTCAGTTATGGTCTGTGGAACTATAAAATAAGCATTAAAATATCTCACCAAATATCCCAGCATAAAAAATGCATTTTGATTTGCATTTAGATTTAACTAAAACCACAGGGACCCAACACCAGTGGTGTATTACATCATTACTCTTGGTTTAAATCTCTATTATAACAAGAGGAGACAGGTACATGGAGTCATATAGCCCATTTCAAAATTAGATCTTACCAAATATTAAGAAACTTCTTGATGATTCTGTAAAAGTAATAAATGGCTAGTGACTTATTAAATATAACACTCTTGAGCGATAAAAGTATTTGGAAATCCATGGATTTATTTGTATTTTAGTTTTAAGTAACTCAAATAAAGAGACTGAATAGATTTTTACAGACTACATTGCAAAATATGCTCCATAATATTTATGTATGACTTTTTCTTCTTTTCCACCATCACTTTGGAGTTGTTTTTAATCAGACAAAATATTTTCTTTCTTTTTTAGTGCTTGCACACTGTGTGCTATTTTTAGATGCCTCCCCTTGTTACTTAGTCAAGCTATTCCCCATTACAAAACAAGTATCAGGCACTACTGGAACATTATTGCTGTTTATCTTGAGTTTGTTTTCCTGTACTTTTCATAATAAGAATAAAATATTGAGATAATGGGATTAGAAATAATAAAACTATCCAAGATAACCGTCCCTGGAGAGGATTCTTTGGTCAACTAGTCCAATGAGATTACTCCATTCCAGTCCCACTTTTGCCATAGCTTCAGCAGATAGGGCCTGCAGTGGCCTGGAGTGTGTGGTTGTTTCTCTGGTCACCAATGCAGCAGGGATTGCTTGAACATTAAACAGAAGGGTACATTTAAATATTCTTTTAAAGAGAATAGCAATAAGAATTAGTTTTTGTCACAAAAATGTAGCAATACCTAATCCTTTATGAGGGTTTCCTATGTGCTACCTTCTAAGCGGTTTACATATTTTATTTCATTTAACCCACCCTGCATCCCCTCCATGATTTTCTGAGGGCACTATGAAGATTCCATTTTCCAGAGAGGCTAACCAACTTGCCAAAGTCAAACAACTAGTTTGGAGTGCAGATGGGTTGAAGCCATGCAGTATTTATTAGTATTATTATTGCTGCAAAAAGCATTATCATTTTCATTTGGTCCAATGCATGAGAGAGGGCTCCAGGGTGGTTAATAGGATGCCTAGTGGTTTCAGGAAGAGTGTCAGGCAGAAGACACCGAGGGAT
Organism: Molossus molossus; assembly: GCF_014108415.1. Classification (NCBI taxonomy): domain Eukaryota; kingdom Metazoa; phylum Chordata; class Mammalia; order Chiroptera; family Molossidae; genus Molossus; species Molossus molossus. The sequence continues at coordinate 88,264,442 of NW_023425401.1, forward strand.
GCAGAGGGGCCCCTCAAAGACCTCTGGACTCCAAAGGTTCCTAGTCCTGCTTGAGGGTGAATCTTTCAAAGAGATACTCACCCAGCGCAACCTGGGAGCTGGCCAGCCTGCAGAGGTTAGCCAGGTGGTTGCCCACCTTCTTGATGAGTTTCACTTCCTCATTCAGGAAGTAAGTTCTCCAGGAAGTCACAGAGAGAGGGGCTCTGTATGGGCAGAACCCAGGGCATGGAGATCTAAAACGGCCTGGTTCAGGTTCTTCTCCATGACTATGGCATCTTCCATGGCTTCCTGAGTTTTACCCTACTCATCTTGGAAAAGCTTCTGCACATCCTAGAAAAGGGCACAGTTACCACACTGGTTTTGATCTTCAAGAGCCTCTCTGTGCCCTTTTGCTTCTCCTTAGCCAACTTGCAAAAGAACTGGCCCATGCCCTCCAGAGCCACATTGTTCAGGTAAAAATAAAGCCCAGAGTGAGGTAGGTGTAGAGGCCCTCAGATGTGGGCTGACCAGGCAATTGATGGTGGCCTCCACTTTAATGGAAGAATTCTGAAGAATTTGGGTGCTCATGATTGCTTAGCAATAAGGAGTTAAGCTCAAAAACTGGTGTTGGCTAGTCTCAAAGGCTGAGGATGGCTGAGATGGTTCCAAAGATGGCCACTGGAAAAGAGGCTGGAGGTTGGTCGGAGGATGGAAGAAGTGGCATTTCTGGATCTATTCTGTCCAAACACTGTAGAAGCAAGAGACAGATTGGGGGACTACCAAGCACATTGCTGAATCCATGCAGTCTTGACCAAGAGCCAGAGTGATATCCTAGGATCTGGTAATTTTAAAACTCTCTACCCAGGTGATTATATGAAACTAAGGTTAAGAATCACCAACTCTTTCATATTCTAGATCAAGGTGCTTCAACCCAGATGCTTCCAGGGCCAGGCAGGTAAAATTAATGAAACAACCAGATACAGACTCCAGACTTTGAACAATTTAAAAAATAATGGTGGTGAACTTTTCACCTGAAAGGAATCACCTGGGAGATTATAAAAAATTCAAATTACTGAGCCTCAGCTCCACAGATTCTGTTCAGTCCTCATTAAAATACTTAGGTTTTGGCCCTGGCCGGGTAGCTCAGTTGGTTAAAGCATTGTTCTGATGCACCAAGGTTGCAGGTTCCATCCCCAGTCAGGGCACATACAAGAAGCAACCAATGAATGCATAAATAAGTGGAACAACAAACTGAAGTTTCTCTTTCTCTCTCCTTCTTCCTCTTCCTCTCTAAAATCAATAAATTACAATTTAAAAAACCTAGGTTTTACTTTCAGATGTAAATTTCTGAGCTCTGGAAAGCACTTTAAGGGCCAATATCATTTTAGGGGCTAATAAATTCTAGAATTCTCAGAATTTGAGGCTGGACTCTCAAATATTTTATTCATTCTAGAAATATTACTGAGCACCTATTATATGCCAGGAATTTCTAGACATTTGGTAAACAGCATTGAACAAATTAAACTCCCTGCCTCTAAACAGCTCATGCTCTGTTGGGAAAGGGAAAGAGAATATGAACAAATAACTATATGTCAGGGGTAAGTGCAAGGGAGAAGAATGTGACAGGGCTGGGAATGAAGTGTGATAGACTCGGCTGGTCTTTTACATGGTCAGGGGTGCCTTTCTGATGAGATCATTTTGGTACAGAGGACGTGAGGCAGTGAGTGAGCCAGGGAACCTACAACAGCTTAACAATGTTCAATCTAAAGTAACATCAAGTACAAGTCCTTCAAGGGAAAGTTTGTCTGGTACGTGGAGAAAGCAAGGAGACCAGTGTGTGGAGAGGAAAGAAGTGATAGCAATAGATGTGGGAGAAGCCGTAAGGAAATGGATCACATTGGGGAGTGAAGGCCATGGTCTCACTCTGCGACATTAGAAAACATTGGAAAGTGACAGTATCTGGCTTACATTTTAATGGATCAGCCTGGCTGTTGTATGGAGGATATACTGTGTGGGGCAATTGTCAGATACCGTGAAGGTCAGCTGGGAGCTATGGCTGTGGTCCAGGCAGGAGAAGCTGGTAGCATGGCCAGCACGATAGCAGAGGAAGTGGTAAGCTACAGTCAAATTCTAGATACATATTAAAGAACAAGCCACAGTGATTTCTCAAGTGAAAGGAATCAAGAATGATAAGATTCAATGTTGGGCTGTTTAACGAATCTGGTGTAGGTAAAATACTCCCCCAGCATATTTCCAGGTGGGCACCAGTGAGGCTTGTTTTACTTATGATAAAGCAACACCTCCCCTGAAGCACTGAAGGTGAATACTGGAATCTTCTAAATGACCGTGATTCATCAAAACCCATTTCTACCTGACACGAAACACTGAATACAAGACATTTCTGTTATTTCACTACCTGTACCAGAAGGGGAAAAGGTAAGAAGGGCTAATTTCCTCAGTGATGGTTATATCAGAGGGGAACTTTTTTCTCCTGTTGTAATTCATTAAGGCTTCTAATAATCCTTGCACATGCAGAGATATGTGAAATGCTTTAATCGTTAATAAAACCTAAACAAAAAAGTATCTCAAATAAGAGCCAAAGGTGGACAGCCAATTGAAAATTTCCCACTCCATTTCTTCCGCCTTCAGATCTTACTTCCCACCAAGTTGGATCAAGTTTCTGCATTTTAAAATGACTATTACTAATCACAAAAGAATAGTTGTTTAGTGGGTTAATGTAAAAATCCACCTTGTTACTCTAATATTAAGATAAATAAAAGGTTTGTATCTTCTAATAACATGATATAACATTTGTTATTTAGTAATAGCAATATAAACTATTGCATTTTCATGCATAATAAATTTTGTTCAAAACCTGTAGCATCCCATCGGGTAGGAGTATTGAATTGTTTTAACACTCTTCTTTATTTAGCTACTGCCTTCTTGCCCTATTTCTAAAGGTCGTGCCTTATCTGTGTCTTTTATTATAAACCATGTCAAATCGTTTTTGGAGAGACACTATAATAAATGAATGCCAATGTATAAGCAGACTTTTATGTACTTTTTTTTTTTAATCCTCACCCGAGGACATTTTTCCATTTTTGTTCAGATAGAGTGGGAGGGAGGGAGGGAGAGAAAAAGAGAAACATCGATGCGAAAGGGACACATCAAGTGGCTAGGGCACGACCCAACCAGGGCCGGGGACAAACTGCAACCCAAGGTACGTGCCCTTAGCAAGAACCGAACCCGGGGCTCTTTGGACTGCAGGCCAATGCTCTAACCGCTGACCCAAACCGGCCAGGGCTAAGCAGACTTTTAAATACCAGTTTTGTACTTTGCATTCTTTATATTAACCTCAATTTAAGCTTTGATCATTGTACAGAAATATCTGTCAATTATTCTAAAATTTAAGAACAAGTTTATTATTCTAGAACTTTATCTAATGGGGAATAAACACATAGACTTTCCTATCTAGTCAAATAAAACCACAACAATGCCTGTCCAATGCAAGCTATGTTTTAATCTGTCTCCATCAAATTAATAACTTTAATTTTTAAAAATGTATTACCTTTGCTATTAACTGTTACAGAAGTTTGGGACAGAAAGTGTGACAGAAAGTCATTTAAGAGATCATTAAACTAGGCAAGAGATTTTAAATTCTAGAGACTTTGCCCTCCAATGGAGGACAAAATCTGTTGAGGACTAGAGTTATATGTAATGACAAATTGGCTTTTCTCTGGGAGTTCACATTTCTAAGGGAAAAATCCTTCTAAAGGTATAGAAAAAAAGAAGGTATTTGAAATTTATGACTATATAAAGTATAGAAACTACAACACTTGATGGAATATTTTATGAATAGATGATAAATAGGTCTTCAGTTAACATATGCTCCAAAACATCAAAATATTGTGAAAAGATGAAACAAAATAAACCTTTTATACATGCTAAACATTTCTTTGACAGTTGTGGACTAGGATGTCAAGTAAATTACAATATAGTACCCTGCAAAGTAAACTCAAAGCAGAGAATAAAAGCCACACACACACACACACACACACACACACACACATTACCAATGTGACTTTGGGGCCTAGATTTCAAGGGGAAAAGCAGACATTAAGATGTTGCTATTGTATAAAAATAGCAGAGGAGTTTCTGAACTATCCATGTTTCACCAACTGGCACATTTGAAGGAGAGCACCCATATACATTGATGCATTATCCGTATCATGTAATTGATGCCTAACACTTCTCAACCCATCAAATGCAGTCCCGAATGGGGGACATTAATCTCCACGTAAAACGATCATCACTTTGAAACCGTAAATGATCTCAAATTTCCCAACAGCTTAAATGACAATACTGCAGGGAAAAATAATACATAGTGCTACTGATTTATTTCCTGACTGTCAAAAGAAGATATAATCTCACATACCAGAGCACACGGTGAGTTCCTGCTTTGTGAGTTCTGATACTATTTCCAAGTACCAGAGGGAAGAGATCACTACGCCCAGATTTTACTAGTTGTCTAGTTCTCTTTTGCTGGAGTGGGTAGAAAGCGTGGACACCATTCCGAGACCCTGGGGGGAGAGCACAGGAAGAAATACTTTCATTTCCCTACAGTGATGCTCTTGAACTTCAGCGTGACCTCACGCTTTCACAGAGCCTGGATTGCTTGATGAGAAGTATTACAAGGCATTTTCCTTTCTTACATTAACATACTTCTTTTCACAATAAGTTCTTTAAAGTATTAAAGACTATCAAGATAACTATATCATGGCAGAATTCTAATCTGTATTAGTAAGTCTGGATAGACTTTGAAAATTCTGGTCAACTGAAAACCCCCAGAAAATGTTGTGAAACTCGATCCCAGGGGCTCCAGCTCATGTAAAGGGAAAATGACACCAGATAAAATACAGACTAAAATAATAATAAAAATAATATTATGAAGTAATAAAACTAACAAAAGAGGTTAACAGGAATACATCCTTACAAAGCACAATAAGAAATAGAACACTTAAAATAGATTAAAAAAAAAAAAAACCAACCTCAAAAATAAAGTGAAATCATCAGAGAATTCCCCACTAAAAAGTTACTTATGCTAAGTTTCTCCCTCTGTGTGTACTGACATAAAAAAAGTCTACTCTATACAGTGACCAAAGCCAATATTACACAAATATATAGTGTGATGCTATTTTCTAAAAAACTGTATCTCTATATTTACACGTATGTATGAAAACAGTTGAGAAAACTGTTTTATATATTTATATTGTGATGGTATTTTTAAAACTTTTTTTTCAGTGGAAAACTACATAAGTAATTACCTCTGGGGCACTAGTTAGAACAATTAATTCAACTTTACATACTTTATGTTGTTTCAAATTCTTATGTTACTTTTATTTAAAAAATATTCTGGACAAAAGAAAAATGATGAAATGCTTGGTCAAATTCAAACCACTGAAATAATCAGAAGAATCTAGCTTTTCTCCCCAGACACCAAGGAAAGCTTCCAGAAAGTGTGGAAGAGAACCGGCTGGATTGAGAGTCCAGGCAGTGAGACTCATGCTTTGACTTTGGAAACAAGGGCGGGAGAAGACTCTGGCCCATTCCTGTGATCTGCAAGTAATCACAGCACAGGGTCCACGCTGATTCGCTCACTGGGCAGCCAGTGCCCGATGGTGTGGCGACTGCGATCTCAGGTGGACAGGGATGTATTCAGCTTCTTCACTTCCATCAACGCAAGTCTCTCTATATTCATTTCGAAATAACCCCCAATGTACAGCATGGCCAGGGGTTAAAAAAAAAAGGGGGGGTAAGGCATTGCATCTGGGTATATACAGTTCCCTCACATAAAGCAGAGTAATGAAGGCCACCATGGAGAGAGCCTGCAAGCGCTGTGCATTTTAGGATCATATCTAGATAAAGAAGAATCAACCGTTTCAGGTTTCCTGAGACACATGCTCTTCCCCACACAGAACAGCGCAGGGCTGAGAACAACCCAGGAGCATCTAAAACAGTGGAAACTGAGAAAGAGGCTGTACACACTGACTTTCTAAACTTTATGTAATTTTAAATCTGTCAGGAAGACTTTACCAGTATTCACAGGAACAATGCAGGGGACAGGGCTCAAATCTGGGCATAATAAACTACCATCAAGTTGTTACTCCAGAGACAGAATTCTCCATCACTCTGGGTTCCTGACTGGCAGGAGGCGCAAACATGCCCCGTGGAAAACACTGTGTTGATGGAACTCTTTTTGCTCAACAGAAAAGTTAAAAAGCAAAACTAATGATGACAATGTGGGGCTTACGGAAAAAAGAAACAAAAGAGAAACCTACCATCATGAAGATTCATGTGACGAGTTGTGACTTTGGAGACAGCACAGGCTGACACTGTCGGCCCGAGGCCCCTATGGGCCCGACTCTTCCATAATGGGTGCCTCCTGCAGGAAGAGAAAGTCTCTCCCTCCCCTTTGTATCCCTAGCACACCAGCAATACTGAAACGTATCTGTTCAATTCTAGGGTTTGAAAAGTTTTCCTTGAATATGTTTTGAACCAAGAGTTTAAATCCCCCAAACAGCAGCATGAATCTTTTTTCATTGTCTCAAACGAGCTGATAATTGGTGGTAGGGACGACAGGTGGTTAGATCTAGGATGTGCTAACATACTCAGGAACCAGAATTTAGAGTTATTATGATCAGAGGAAATCAGATATTCAATTCTTTTTTGACAATAAGGTATTAAAAGTCTTTTGGTTAGTGTAAGAAAAGACATCACTGGCTTCTCTGACTTCCGGTGCTTCAGATAGGTAAGGCAGGATCGTCTGCAGAAAACCCCATGCTAGCTTTCGCTCAAGAATCCTGGAGTGGTGGACAGTGCCACCTCTGAACAGAGTGTACTGACTGGCATTTAACAATTGTATGAATTTTGACAAGTCAGCTCATCAATCAAGCCTTAGTTTCTTATCAGGAAAATGGGTTGTTGTAAAACTGAAATGCATATTAAGCACAGTACCTACTGTCTAGACAGTCCTAAATATCTGTTATATTGATATAGCTGCTTTGATTATTTGTCTCAAATCATGCCTCAGCTCAAATAGGGTAAACAAATAGCTGAATTGTGTGCATTTATTCACTATTGAACTAGAAAAAATCTGTATCTCTCAGTCTTTAGCAAATACATACATAAATCTACAGATGTATATAGATATAGAGAAGTGCTTTTATAAAACTGAATATTCATTATTTTAAATTTGACATATTGTCATATAAAAAGTAGACTATATACTAAGTTAACATCTCATTTAATGTTCAACTTGAAATATATTTACATAAAACTATTAAAAAAGGATAATATAAGAAAGTCACTAACATTGTAAATCTGACCACTTAATTAAGTTGAGGTAGAATGGAATGACTTCTAATATCATGAAGAGAAATAAGCAATCAAAGTACATAATTCTGGTTTAAAAAATAGATTTATCCTAAACTGGTCAATATCAGCACCCAAAAAAAGCAATTTACCACTCCCACTTAAAGTACATCACTCTTTAAAGTAAGCTGTAGCCCTGGCCGGTTTGGCTCAGCGGTTGGAGGGTTGGCCCGCAGAACAGAGAGTACTGAGTTTGGTTCCCGCTAAGGGCACGTATCTCGGTTGCAGTTTGTCCCTGACCCCGGTTGGGATTGTGTGGGTGGCAGCCACTCGATGTGTCTCTCTCACATCGATGTTTCTCTCTCTCTCTTTCTCCCTCTCTCCCTCCCACTCTATCTGAAGATAAATGCAAAAATGTTCTCGAGTGAGGATAAAAAAATAAATAAAGTACACTGTAGCTCACTGGAAAAAGCATTTTTTTGAGGAATATTTATGTAAGCAGATCCCTTTGTAAATCAAAACCAAACCACTAGCCACTATATACCTCGAACTCAGTCAATGCAAGGATATCTTCTAATCCCACAGTCATGCTAAAATTATCAACAGTGCTGAGATAAAAATCTAGGCAAGAAAAGAAACTCAACCAGGGATGGTGGATGGCAGAGAAATCAGTGGCAAAACCAACAGGGAAAGTGATTATTCATGAGGGTAACAAAATAGCTTCTGTAAATGCCAAGTTTTTATTTATTCATTGTCCCTTTCTTTTATAACCCCAGCAGCCATCATACTGGATATCTGTGAGCAACAAGAACATTTTAACTTACAAGAAGGTGTTAAGATAACAACACAATGTCTACTTTAAAAAAAATTAAATAGTGGTTCAAATGAAAAATAAACTATTGAGCTAAATCATTTACACACTTTATAGCAATCTATAGAAAATAATGTTTTTTAAAATTATAATATTTTACATATGCTAAATTGAATAACAATATTAAATAACATCATCTGCAACTGTGGTGTCAAAAATCTGATAGCAAATTTGCTGCTCCGCTCCACTCGTGACATTATACGACTTGATGAAGCATTCCAACCATGGATATGTATCTATAAATCCAAAAGAAGATGTTATTTAACCATTAAAATTAAACAAATAACTCTGGTATATCTAAGCATAATGCTTAGCTAGAAAAATTAACATATTTAATTTGAAGCTAGAAGAGTAAATACATAAACTTACCAAATGTAACAATATCTACTCTTCTAAATTACACTCTGGGTTCCTGTTATTGTTTTGCAGTGATTCTGTCTAACTTGAACTTTTCCTTGACAATAGGAAAAGGTAATGTGGGGCTTTCAGAAGGTAGTAAGTGATCTCATTCCCAATTTTTATTGCTTTTTTCCCCTGCTAATTGCTAACTAATCTCCCTGTTTTATTGTTTTGTTTTTTACCCTTGGTTGACTGCAAAGAAACCTTTCCTGAAGTTCAAATCAGCTGAACCCCTTGCATTTGTTAAAGTGAAACTACAGGTCCCAAGTCCCGAGTCAAGGCAAAGTTGGCAGCCATAAATGCCATTTCCAAGCTTTGGTTATGACCACAGTAAATCTATTTATAACATTCAGAAAAGTTTCTGAATGTTTCTTCAAATATGAGTTTTAAAGACAATTAATCTAGTTCCCAATACTGGCAAGTGTCAAGCAACTCAGGCACTATAAATAGGTATAATATTCTTGAAAAGCCATTTTGCAGTATTTATCAGAAGTCTACCAGACCTGTGCTTTTTGATATGGCAGGTTTATTTCCAGAAATCTATCCAAAAGAATCCAAACAGCCAACAAAAATTAAAACTGATATCAAATAAAAGTACATAAGTTAAACTTTGTTACAGATGCACAAAAACTATCTTTTTAGAATTGTTATAAAATGCATAGAAAATAAAGGGGATATGCCTGATTAAAAATAACCTATAAAAGCTAACAATTAAATCTGCAGCTGGTAAATTTGTTACTGATGAAAAATTGTTAGAAGGGTCAAATTGTCTTAATACGATTTAGATCTGCAAGTTTCAACGTAGGTGTTATCTATACAACCTGACCTAAAGATCTGGTCGATAAATCAAATGTTAAATCAAAAACAATTAAAACTGCTAAAAATAATTGGTAAAATAAAATATTATAAAATCTAAAACTAGTTAATGCTGAATTGAACTGGCTTAACGGAGTTTATTATAGAAAATGTTTCTTATCAAAATTTCATCCGTCAATATAAATTCAAATAAAATGTTTATATGCATAAACATAGTATCAAATAGGTCACAGATCAAAACTGCTTCCCCTTTATTATATTTCAAAATATTTAAAAATCTTTTCATTTCAGGAATTATGATTCATACCCATTTTATCCCTGCCGCTGTCTCCACCAAAGGCAGATCACACAGTAATCAAGCACCACTTAGTAATTTACTTGGATTCACACTTCCAAGTTTTCGTATCACCAAACATCATAGATTAGATATACGCTAAGTGCTATTTTTCAAAAAAGAATGAATGGGATTGTTAAAGTATTATTTGCCTACCAATTTTTATTCCTGGAGGGCAAAGCATATTCATGATCATATCCATACTTTCCTGAAGGTAATCATTGGTTAGGATTTCTGATGCTGGAATATGGAAGAATTTGTCCTTAAAAAATTATAGAAAAAAAAAAGAAAATGATATTAATCTTTTATTAAAGTTATAATGAATACAAAAAGGGTGGGCAATGTGACATTCTTTTGAGTTAATAAAGCTATGCTGCATGTCTTTTCCCATACAAACAACTATAAATATACTTTTGCCAACCCCCATATTTTAATACTATCTAATTAAAATAATCTAGGGTATGTCACTCTGTCAAGATTTCAGAATTCATAAACTATAGTGCTAGTCTGAACTCTAAAATCTGATTTACTACTTTAATCTAAAAACGGATTTGTGATATAAAATCAAGTTAAATGGCTCTAACTTAATAAAAGAATAATAATTGGAAAACAGTGAGGCTTACTATTCTCTTAACACCACATATATTGAGTGTCTACAAAGTATTACATTTAAGAGTATAACATATAGTATAAATTTATTAAATTTTTTTTTTCTCTTCTACTAGATTATAGGGAAAAAAGAGATTATGCTTGCTTTGCTCACTGATATATCTTTATCACAGCGAACAGTACCTGGCACACAGAAGGTGCTCATTAAATATTTATTTAATAAATGGATAAATAAATTGTTTAGGCAGGAGAGAAAATCTCAACCTTACCTCAGATTCTTTCACAATGTGTGCAGTAAAAAATTAATGTCACCAGCCTTTTTCCTTAGCTTCTGGGAGATAATCGCTAAGCCCTTGGAATGTCATGCCTGACAGGAGTGTCTTTGTTTGCCTGGGGACATTGGGTCACACTGGACAGTCTAACAACACGATTTTGTGTTATGTAGTATTAGGTTGACTCTGGCAGGTGAGTTTTGGGGGGAGGGTGTTGCTGAAGACTGAGATCAGTCACATGTATATTCAACCATGACTACATGATAGAACTCCAGTTAAGAACTCTGGACACCAACGCTCATTTGAGTTTCCCCGATTGGCAATATTCCATATGTGCCATTACACATTGTTGCCAGGAAAGTAACTGTGTGCTGTCTTCTACTCCATGAAAGAGGACAAGGAAAAGTTCCACATTTGAAACTTTCCTGAACTCTGCGGTATGAACCTCTTCCCTTGGATTATTTTAATCTGTATTCTTTCTAACAAGCAAACTAAAGAAACACTCATGGATAGAGAGAAGGCTGACAGCTGTTGTGGGGGGGGGAGTAGGGATGGGGATGGGGAATAGAGAGATTGAACAAAAAAAAAAGAAAGAAAGAAAAAATGGACACAGTCAACAGTGTGGCGAATCCCAGGGGGAGGTGAGTGGGGGAAGTGGAAGAGGGTAAAAACATAGCTTTCAGTAAATTCTGTGACTTTCTAGTGACCTTGGGGACCTCTGAACTTGCAACTGGTGCCAGAGTGAGGATGGTCTTGGGAATCCCCAAACTAGGAACTGTCGGAAATGAGGGCGGTCCTGTGGAAAGCGCCATAGCTTCACCCAGTGTAATGATCTCCCTGTCAAAATAATTTTATTCCCTCTAATATGAAATGAGGAAACTTAAAAAGCCCAGTGAAATGCTGATTGTTAATGCCTAGAGGGTGTGACCATACCTCTGCCTTTGGCTCCTGGAACAGAATTTCTGTGTGGTATAAAAAATGATTCTCTCGCCTGGCTGGTATGGCTCAGTGGACTGGGTGCCATCCGATGTACCAAGAGATCACAGGTTCGATTCTGGTCAGGGCACACGCCCCAATTGTGTGCTAGATCCCCAGTGTGGGGCATCGCAGGTGGCAGCCGATTGATGTTTCTCTCTCACATCGATGTTTCTCTCTCTCTCTCTCTCTTCCTTTCTTTAAAAAATCAATAAAAACATATTTTTAAAATTTACTCTCTCCTAAAATTTCTATTTCTCAAATTTTCATTATTTGGACATTAAGATTTATAGTGTAATATCAAAAGAGATAAACACATAGACAATTTAAGATCTGTGCACTCATATATTTTTTTAAGTTGCCTTAAATCTTCTTAGTAATAAAGCAGGTATGAAAAAATATATTAAAATTCAAAAAATACTATTTTTACTTAGAAATATCTTTACTACCTTTGTTACTTACAGAATCCATGAGATAAGCTTCTAATACTCCTGTTCCATCATCAAGAGTAAATGTCATCACAAACACATGTTGAAGGGGTACAATACCCAATACTAGAGAAAAAAAAGATTAAGCTATACGAATTTGTTTTAGGATAGTATGTACCTGTTAATTTTGTTTACTAAAATAACTCAAGAGAGAAACAAAACTGATACATATACCTTTTGATTCTCTAATACCAACATATTAAGCTCATTTTAGCAGGTTCATTTTGGAACATTACACTATACCTATATAGCGTCAATGACTCATAAACAATTGTATCTTTTTTGATTAAATATTAATATATCTTTAAAATCAGTTGATCTTAATAAAAAACATAAAAATTGATTTATGAAATACAATTAATAGCATGTTAGCCTTATGAAAGACAATTAAACTACCAAATGCTTAATAACATGTAGTTCATATTTATGATTATGTAACGTCTTTCCCCTTTGTACTATATGCATAGGAATCATTTATTTTTTAAGATATATCATCTGGGTGAATGGACAAAAATGTTGAAATCTGGGATTTCATAATTTGGTAAAATGAGAAAAAAGGAAGAAATTAGATAGTAAATCATATGAAAATTTGTAAGTTCAATGAACATTTTTCTGTCTGGAAGTGGAAGACATTCAATGTTTACAGAATGGACTGCTGTCTTCCACTTGTGGAAGCAATATTTAAACGGAACTAATAAAAGGGACAAGTAAGATGAATAAGTTAAGGCATATAGTCATGACAGAAATGAATACAGAGAAATTGATTTTTTGGATAAAAGGTCTCAACAGGTTAAAATTGTGATCTAAAACCAAGAAATATGAACATAAAATCTACTCTGAGGAACCATACAAACAAACAGACAACTGCATTAAGAATAGACTAGGGAGACCAAGCTGGATAGCAAGAAGCTCATGTAAAAACAACCTGGAATTTCTCTGGACCACAAACAGAAAAAGAGATAGCAGTATCATATAGCTGAATTAAAAGAGCAGAAAAACAAAACCAATATACAAATTAATATCTACACAGTAAGTTCTTACTTAACATTGTCAACAGGTTCTTGGAACTGAGGCGAAACAATATATAACAAAACCAATTTTACCAGAGGCTAATTGATATAAACAAGAGTTAAGTTCCCAAGGCATTTCCTCTATGCCACAAAATGACAATGAATGAAATTACATTATTCAAGGACTTCCTCTACAATGAAATTTTCTGGCTAGTAGAAGCAGAGTGTCCAATTTTTGGGAAATTAAAGTTTTGTTCATATTCTGAATTGGCCAATATCTGCAGCCCTATTTCCAGTTTGAATGCCAAACTTTGATGAGAGCACCGATAAAGTGAAATGTTTACTGAGGAGGATAACCAAATAAGAAATATGGAAAAGTACCAAAAGAAATGAGATGCTGGCTTGTTGAGATAAAGACTAAATGAAGGCTCAACAGATATTTTCAAATGTACAAAGTCTGTTGATCTTATAGAAGAGGGAATAGACATACACTAATTCTAGTAAATAGCATGTGGCCCAGGTTAAAATTATAGGCAGGTATATTTTGCCTCACAATTAAAAACTGCCTAAAAATTAAGGGAATATGTTGCCTTGCAATGTGGTGAGTCCCATGTCACTGAAAGAGTTTTAAGCCAAGGGTAGGTGACCACAATTGAGAATGTGATATACACAGATTCTGTTCCAGTTGAAGACTTGTATTGGGTAAAAAGTTTTAATAGCTATCTCGAAAATTCTTAAATTTCAAGGTACTATGAACTGGAGAGATTTTTCAGAGGCTGTATTTGGGATTAATGATTAATACTGAAACAAATTATTGAACAATAAAATATGAATAAAGATTAAAAGAGACTGGCAGATGCTTGAAAGTTAAGTTTCCAAATATTTTAAATATTTACTTTATACTCATATTACAATCATTTTGCTCTGGTTACTATACCTACAAATACTGAAACAGTTGAAATTACAGGACATAGAAATTTGGCTAACCTTCTGCCACAGAAGAAGGAAACCATGATGTTTTATCAATCACATTATTTAGATTTTGTATTGGTTTCAAACTAGAACACGTTTTACACCTGGAAGTAATAAAACAAAAATAAACATTTAAAAATAATTTATTATAATTACTTAGAACTCATAATAATATACAGTTTAAAAAATAAACAAAAAAGTACTGTCCCTCCTGTATTGTAATGTGCACATTATAATTATTTTTTTAAAAATAAGCTTTTTACAATGGACATGGACAACAAAGCTGGGGACAGGGCGGGGAGGGAGGGAAGAGGGGAATCAGTGGGGGATAAAGGAGAAATATCTGTAACAAAAATAAATTAATTAATTAAAAAGTAAGATAAAACTGAAACTTCAGGATGAAAAAAATTTAAAAAATTAAAAAAATAAGCTTTTTACAATAGAAGCAATAAAAAATAGAGTTCAGAATAAATAACACTAAATTGAGAATAAGAGAGAGGTTTCAGGTCCAGATTATCAATTAATTTGGCTGATTTCCTTATTTGGTAAAACAAAAACGTTTAGACACAATCTATAAGAACTTTCATGATATGGCTCTGTGAACAATAAACCATAGCCAAGGTCTTAATCAAATATAGCTAATATAAGTAAATTATTCTGGCTACAGAAGTCAGTACTAGAAACATTTGGGGTAATATATCCAGTAAATACATATTTAGAGGTTTACAGTTTAATACTATAGTAATTCTTTATAATAGAAATCAATTTAGAACTATATAATATGCTAAAATTGTATATTATTTAGTATATAAGTATTTTGCCTTATGTACAAATTTAAAGTAATTTTTACTACATATCATAATGTTCAGATGATACAAATACATATTTAAATAAAAATATGAAAGTCAATATTCAAGAAGTTCATGCAGACTCCTTTCTACTTGCAATCTGGGCGAAAATAGAGGGTAACTATAACAAATGTTATCACCTCCATGTTTTAAACAAATCTAAGTTGTTTTTATAAACAGGAAAAAGTAATTGAAAGAAATACTATTGCCTTAAAAAGGGTAATATTAACTTTAGACATTGATAAAGCAAATATACAAATTGAAATTAATATACAAATTAAAAATTAAGTGTAGCACATAAAAATTAAATACATTACTTCTGATGTAAAAGAGGAAAAAAGATAAAATTAAGAACATATTTTATAAATCAATTCTATAGAATACTGAAGAAGAAAATAAGCAAAATAATAACAAAAAATAAACAGGAAAAAAGTAATAGTATAAGTGAGAAACAACATAAAATATAGGAATAAAATCTAATTATAACAATAATCAACATTTTAAACTCATCTATTTAAAAAACAACTAAAATCTACTCATAGGTATTTGTTCATGAGACCTACTAAAAGATAACAAGACAGGAACATGAAAGCAAAGAAATGAGAATAAGACACCAAGCAGTTACGAACAAAACAAAAAACTAAAACCCTTATATAATTTTGCCTTAGGGCAAAAAATCATGATTAGAAATAAAGTCATTACAAAAGAGTATACTAAACAACTAATTCACCAGAAGATTAAATACTAAACCTGAATGAACCAGCAGTCTCAAAATATCTAAAGCACACATTGACAGAATAAAAGGTCACAAATCCACAATCACACAAGACAGTAAGCACGCTCTCTAAGAAGTGATTGAACAGATAAAACAACAAAGCATAAAAAAGTTTTGAATATGATTAATAAGCCTATAATGAACATAAGTAAACAGTATTAAACACTAAAAACAACTATTGAAGAATTCTTTTAAAAAATCTATGCAATATATTCAAAATCTGAACAGACATATTCTAGGATAAAGCAAAGCTAAACAAATCTCAAAAAAATCATGAAATGCATCACACTATTTGGTTAAAAAGTCATCTAATCAAAATGCAAACAAAAATAGACACCTGAAATGTGTAAATTTCTTTAACAAATTCATGAGCCAAAGATATCATAATAGGAATTATTAAACATTTAGCAGTGACAAGAAAAACACCACATCAATGTTGGGTTAAAGCCATGGCTATTTTTTTGAGGAGAAAATTACAGACTTACATATAAATAGTAAAATAAATATTAGACTTAATGAATTGAGTGAGGAAAGTGTTCAATGAAAACATTTGGAAAAGAAAAACTAAGGAAACTGAATGAAAGGAAGAAAATAAAAATAAGAACAATCGAAAATAATAGAGAGCAACAACAAAAACAAAAGCTTGTTGCTTTGGCAAAAGAGGTATATGCCCTGACTGGAATTGAACCGGCAACCTTTCAGTGCACAGGACAACGCTCAACCAGCTGCGCCACTCTGGCCAGGCAACAGACTTTTTTTTTGAACTGCTGGATAAACCTTGATGAACTCGACTCTGAGGTCATGAGTTCAATGAGAGATAAATAAAAACACTGTGCACATCAGAGTAAACATAGCTATAACCCAGGGCTTTAACTCAGTGGCACACTAGTTTCAACTTATGCCTGAAGTTTTATGATATTATTATGTGGAACAGAACCCAGGGCAATCTCCACATGCCTACCATGGACTTCAACAGTCATAATCATAGTGTTATCATGATGTTGTTTCCAACTGAATTCAAGATTTACACATTATACCAATGAGTAACAATTGCTACAAATATAGGAGTATGAAAGGGAGAGGGCTGGTATGATAAGATGTATTCTATAATCCAAGGTTTCTCAAAGCAGAGCATTCCAGGGTAATTCATCAAGTGGAAGAAAAGGAGATTTTATTCTGACTGCCTCGTTCCAAACATAAAAATCTGTTTCTAGTTCCTAATGTATTCTGATATATTCTGTCACTCAGTGGCAACTCATTTGTAACTTTGTACCACAGAAACTCTGGAATTCAATCACTTAACTTTTACTAGGAGGCAGCTCTGAACCTTTCTCTGCAATTAATATATAAATCCTTATGAAAGAAAACAAATGGATTAGTCTCTGGATAGCCTTATATCTAGCACATTGTAGGCACTCAATATTATATGCTATCAAAACAATAAATGTATACTAAAATCTAGTAAATGAAAATTGGTACTCAATAAGTATCCATTGAGTATACAGTTACAAGCAGAATAAAATAAGAAAGTAAAAATTAATCTTAAAGAAATTTTAATTCACAAAGTTCCCAGAACTAAAAACCGACCCATAGTGACGTATTTTCCCTTGTATAAGGAAAGGTGCTGAAAGGTCAAGGAGTTCCAGGTCTTCGTGGCCAGATCTCACAGGAATTACACTATGAAACTTGTTTGCGAGTTTGTAGATTTCGCTCAGTGTACCTCCTATTAAAAAGAATAAAAAACCCTTCAAGTAGTAGAAATATAATATAGGCAAAGTGAGGTGCCAGTTAAGTAACACATGAGGTATAGTAAAAGATGAAAGGGATCGACAGAAAAAGACAACAGAAGCCATTAATTTAGGGATTTAATACATTTATACATTCATTCTAAAAAATAATAATTTGTAAACTTAGGTCCCTGCACAGTGATTAAAGAAACCACTACACAAAAATGCTGAGACTTGAGCAAAACATAAGGCTTGTGAAATTTTAACCCTCTTCTTATATGTATACAAGTTGCTCTTTATTATAGGAACACTTTAGTTCAAAGAATTAAAAAATAAATTTGAGAGCCAAAGTATGACAAGAGTTTCATGATCAAATTTGCTACATACTACTACTAATGTATATGCAAATTTAGTCCTGAGTTTGAAATAAATCTTTTAAGCTTTCAGGTCAACATTAAATTAAAGTATAGATGCAAATAGTTCATGTAACACGAATTCATGTATAGTGTTTGCTCATTTTTCCTGGAAAACCCATCATAGTTACCCCAATTCTATGACAGGGTGGTACAGATTAAAATATTGCTAACTAGCCAGGCCAGCGTGGCTCAGTGGTTGAGTGTTAACCCATGCACCTAGAGGTTACTAGTTCAATGTCCAGTCAGGGCACATGCCCAGGTTTTGGGCTCAATTCCCAGAAGGGGGCATGCAGGAGGCAGCCAATCAATGTTTTTCTCTCATTGATATTTCTATATATCTCTCCCTCTCCCTTCCCCTCTCTCTAAAAATCAATTAAAACATTAAAAATTTTAAAAAAATATTGCTAATGGAATAAGATACCACAAAGTAGCCACATATTTTAAAGTGCTAGTATGTGACCATGAGGGTAGGGGAACAGATAATCGCTGCTAAAGCAAATGGAGACTGGGATAACTTTACTAAAAAGGAATTGGGCAGCATTTACTTAATTACTTGTGCTCTTATAATTACATTTCATCCAAAGCAGGGATAAAGTTCATCTCAGAGTTACTACTGTCATAAAACAGAAAATAATTCAGTTCTACCACTTACCACCTATACTGGGAAAGACATTTAACTTCTCTGTGGGTCAGTTTTCTCATGCACAAAAAACAGCTTGTAATAGTAACTGCATAGAATTGTCGTGGTGATTAAATTATTATACAGAAATAAAAATAGTTTTTGGTACACTATAAATGTATTAAAACAAGAGATATTCATGAAAATGATACCAATGATTATATACATATGTATTCTAAATATACTTGTTTTCTAAAGGATTATGTATGGCTTTTATAAATACAAAAATGTCAGTAATAAAAATGATCATAACTTATTGTAATAAAGATCATTTATAAAATGCAACTAAAATTTTCCATAATGCAAATTAAAGATGATGTTTTCCTTTTATTATGGAATATTCTTAATAAAAAGTCTCAAGGAAAATAATGAAACTTTAAATTTAGCATGGGAAAAAAATCTGTGGTAAATATATTAGATAAAAAATAAAACAAAAGTAAGAAAATAAGACAAAAACAAGAAAAGCAATGCAAAACCAAATACGACCAAAACTTATATTTTTTAAAAAACATGTCAAATTATCTTTACTTGTTTCAAGAGTCCTGTCTTTGATTTAGATATCAATAGATATCTACTTTTATGAAACAACAGTGACATCCAGAGGCCAAGATAACAGCAACTGCATCACAAGCAGCCTCTTAATTATTACTCAGCTTGATAATCAGCTTAGATCGGAAGAAAATACAGGCAAAAATCCAACAAAATGAACAAATGCAAACATCTGAATTTAATTTAGAATTTCAAGTAAATTTATATATGTGTGTTTGTATATATTTGAATCCAGCTATTATCGATAATATATTCCATTTTATGAAATTTAAATTATCAGTATTTTGACTTTATATGTCCTAGATTGTCCTTAAAATATATTTAACAATAATTAGAGAAAAACAAAAGCAAAGCTGTAATCTAATAAAACAGTAACTTAAATACTTTACCTTCTATCAAAATTAGACAGTCATTTGAAAGTGGGAGAATACCATTATTTTTCACAAAATGAACAGCTACTTTTCGTTCTCTCTGATCTTTAGTGGTCCAGACTTTTGAATCATATAATAACGTATTTTGTAGTTTGGTATCAGGGGTTTTAGTTGCATTCTCTTGCAAAATTTGATCCAAGTCACTTTCATGTATAACTTCCTGCCTAAATCATCAACAGTGGAAAAAACACAAAACAATTGGCAAAGCTTGGAAATTAAAATGTTACAAATTATCCAATCAAAAAAATTTATATTCTGATGAGGGAGCTACTTATTTTAAAATATAAAGATAATTCACTTTGCAGATTAAAGACTGTTATTCAGTGGAAAGATGTTTGTATTTCATGGCTAAGGAGCTTCCTATCAATAATTACATTAACCACCAGCAACTTCCTTGCCTGGTTTTGTGATATCAAATATAGTAATTACAATTATTTCTAGCACCAATTTGTTCTCCTCTGTAAGTAATGCTAAACTTCCCAATGAGATAAGAAAATGTATTAGTCTCCTCCTTGTCTTCACTCCAGTTAAATATCCACTTACCACCTAAGGAATCTCACTGTTACAGGCATCTACTTTACAAACCAGTATTTGTTTTGATTCCTTTTAATCTAGAGTAATAATTTTCAAAAGTCGTATGATAAAGTACACTGAGTAGAAATGGCATGATCTGGAACCAAAAAGTCTGTCACCAACCAGCTGTGTAACTTAACTTTTCTGAGGCAATTTTCTTATTTGTTTAAAATAATGATCACAGAGGGTGGTTTTGTTTCACAAAGTAATGTGATTTTACAGAATTTGACAAAGTATAATTTGGTAATACTTCAAGAATTATCTAAAATCTGTATTGATATTTTAATTCCAACTACCATTTCAAATTCAAATGGGTAGAAGACAGTACCCCTTTCAGTTAAGTAGACTTGATGATCAAAGAATCTCCACAAACAGTATTATACTTAGATTTTAGAGGGAAATGTACATGTGTTAGTGTACACAGAAGCCAAAAAATATATAAATACACAAATATAATGGAGATGCGTATATAGTGTTTATATATATATTTACAGGAAAGATTGTTGAGCTAATAAGTACACATTCATTCTAATGTCTTTAAATTTATATATTTATATATAATTGATGTTTAGAATAAAGACTTTGAGGTAATGAGAAATTCTCAAGTACTAACAGAATTTAAATTGTATCTACTATACTGCAGTTATTAAACAGAAAAGAAGTATTTCCAAGGCTTTCTCTATCAGTTAAACATTTCAACTAATCAGACGTCTTTTCTATTTAAGAAAGTTATTTTGACATTTGGGGTGTTTTGTGGTTCCATACAAATCTGATGATTTTTTATTCAATTTATTTAAAAAATGTCATTGGGATTTTTTAGGGGGGGGTGGTGAATCTGTATATTGCATTGGATAATATGGACATTTTAACTATGTTGACTCCTCCAATCCATGAACATGGAATATCTTCCTGAATCGTTGTGTCTTTTTCAATTTCTTTTAATAATGCTTCGCAGCTTTCGGTATATAGGTCCTTCACATCCTTTGTTAAGGTTATACCTAGGTATTTTATTATTTTTGTTGCAAATACAAAAGGAATTGTTTTTTCCATTTATTTTTCTGAAATTTCATTTAGTATATAGAAATGCAGTGGATTTTTGTACATTGATTTTGTATCCTGCAAACTTTACTGTGTTTGTTGATTGTTTCTAATAGTTCTTTTGTGGAATCTTCAGGGTTTTCTAAATAAAGAATCATGAAACCTACATAATTTTATTAACCATCTCATTCCAATAAGTGTAATTTAAAAAAATAAATAAAAAGAACTGTAGTTATTAATGGTTTATTTTTAAGCATATAATTTTGGTGACAAATGAGAAAGTCTCTCCAAATATATTCAGTTTATTATTTGTCTCCATTTGTCAGAGCTACTAAATTCAATCAGATCCAAAAATAACCCCTACTTTTATTTATTATTACTAAGAAATACCAGAAGGATTTACTTTCTAAGAATTTAGTATTTTCTTTTAAAAACATTAGCATTCTATCAAAACACAATGCAGAAAATCACAATTTACTCATTGCCAGAACTTACATTGATATACATGAAAATATATATACATAAATATTATGAAGTGAAACTTGTTTTATTATGGAAAATACTTACATTGAATGACAGTTCGGACAATGAAGTTTAACAGACTGAAAGAGTTTTTTGGGCTTATATGACCTTAATTTTGCTCGGATGCGATATCGTTGAGGAGCTTTTTGTTTCAAAATAGCACATAGTGGGGTGTTCTCCAAGTACTGATGATCTGTAAGTACTATAAAGAATTTTTAGATTAAGGTAGAATAATCTAAAACAATAATAAGTATATTCATGACATGAGTCCCCCTGAAAACACATACAATAAAATCCAATTAAGTTATATTATTTGTCAACCTTGGTAACATTTTGACACATTTATCAATATCTCCATCTGTCTTTATCACTGCCTCTCCCTCCATATACATAGAAACCTTACAGATACATAAGTCATTTATGTGTGTGTGTAAATATATATATGTGTATATATATAAATTCTTTATATATTTATATAAATATTTATATATATAAATACTTAGAGAATAATTTCCAGACATCACACCCTTTTATCCCTATTTACTGTGTATTTCAAACAAAACAAGAAACTTCATTAACATAATACAGTGCAATTTTCAACATCAGAACATTTAATATTGGTGTAATATTTTCACTGAATCAACAGATTTATTCAAATTTCTCCAGCTATCCTCATAATGTTCTTATTTAGCCATTTTATTTCTGGGTTGAGAATCCAAACATGAACCATGCATTTTTTCTTTATTGATTAGAGAGAGAGGAAGGGAGAGAGAGAACATGGACTGGCCGCCTCCTGCATGCCCTCTGCATGGGATCGGGCCCATAACCTGGGCATGTGCTCTGACCGGGAATCAAACCGGTGACCTCTTGGTGCATGGGACAATGCTCAATCCACTGAGCCACACCAGTTGGGCATGAACCATACATTTCATTTACTTTTCCTGTCTCTTTGGGCTCCTTTAATGATGAACGGTTCCTCAGCTTTTCTTTGTCTTTCGTGACATTGATGCATTTGAGAGGAGGCCATTTATTTGGGTGCACCCAGCTTTTCTCATGATCAGGTATAAATTATGCATTTCTGGCAGGAATACCACTATATAAATGACATGTGGCCTTCTCAGTATGTCCATCAAGAGGCATATGATATCAGCGTTTTCGTTCCCGGGGATGTTAATTTTGCTCAGTTGGTTAAGGTGGAGTTCAACAGATTTCTCCACTATAAATTCATTTTCCCCCTTTTCAACTAATGAGACAGTAATTAGGAAAATATAAATATCCCAATCTTATTAAACATTAAAGATTCCACTAGTTTTGGACACACTGGTGATTCACAACAAAATCAACTATTACAATCATGGTTGCAAAGAGTGTTTTTTCTTTTCTCCCCTAAAGTCTTCATTCCTTTTATTTGTTAGTTACTATTCTATTTTTTTTAATTAAAATCTTTTTATGTTGACATTTTTTGCAGGAGTCTCCTGCATCCACTGTGGAAAACAGTATGGAGTTGCTATTCCATTTTTAATAAGAGCTTTCCATTCAACTTCTATTATTTGTGGGGTTTTTTTTTTCTTTTATTTATTATCCACATGAACAAATGAATTTTTTTTTATTTACTTGTTTATTGATTAATTTTTGTTACAGATGATTCTCCTTTTTTCCCCCCACTGATTCCCCCCCCTCCCTCCCCTCCCTGCCCCTTCCCCAGATTGTTGTCCATGTCCACTGTTCATGCATACATGCGTATAAGTTCTGTGGTTCATCCCTCCCCCACCTCCCCAGTCCTTAGGGGATTGTCAGTCCGTACCCGGCTTCCGCGTCTCTGGGACTACCCCATTCCTCAAACTGTTATGTTCATTATATTCCACAAATAAATGAGATCATATGAAATTTGTCTTTCTCTGTTTGGCTTGTTCCATGTAGTCTCAAAGGATAAGAGATCTTTCTTTCTTACTGCTGCGTAGTACTCCATTGTGCATATGTACCACAGCTTTTTGATCCATTTGTCTACTGATGGACACTTGGGCTGTTTCCAGATCTTAGCGATTGTAAATAGTGCTGCTACAAAGATGGGGGTACATATATTCTTTCTTATTGGTGTTTTATGCTTCATAGGGTATATTCCTAGAAGTGGGATCACTGGGTCAAATGGAAGATCAATTTTTAATTTTTTGAGGTGACACCATATTGTTTTCCATAGTGGCTGCACCAGTCTGCATTCCCACCAGCAGTGCACTAGCGTCCCCTTTTCTCCACACCCTCGCCAACACTTGTTGTTTGATGATTTGTTGATGGCGGCCATTCTGACAGGTGTGAGGTGATACCTCATTGTTGTTTTGATTTGCATCTCTCTGATGATTAGTGATGATGAGTATTTCTTCATGTGTTTCTCAGCCATTTGTATGTGCTGTTTGGAGAGGTGTCTATTTAGGTCATCTGCCCATTTTTTAATTGGATTCTTTGTCTTCCTTTTGTGGAGTTGTATGAGCACTCTATATGTATTGGAAATTAACCCCTTATCTGATATATCATTGGCAATTATGCTCTGCCATACAGTGGGTAGCCTTTCCGTTTTGATGATTGTATCTTTCGCTGTGCAGAAGCTTTTGAGTTTGATGTAGTCCCATGTGTTCATTTTCTCCTTTGTTTCTATTGCCTTAGGTGATGTGTCAGTAAAAATTCTGCTGCGTATGATGTCTGAGATTTTGTTGCCCACAGTCTCCTCTAGGATTTTTATGGATTCATGAGTTACATGTAAGTCTTTTATCCATTTTGAGTTTATTTTGGTGTAGGGTGTAAGTTGATGGTCTAGTTTCATTTTTCTGCAAGTAGCTGTCCAATTTTCCCAGCACCATTTATTAAAGAGGGTGTCTATACTCCACTTTATGCTCTTGCCACCTTTGTCAAATATTAATTGAGCATATTGCCTTGGGTCCATTTCTGGGTTCTCTATTCTGTTCCACTGGTCTATATACCTGTTCTTGTGCCAGTACCAGGTTGTTTTGATTATAGTGGCTTTGTAGTATAACCTGAAACCTGGTATTGTGATCCCTCCAACTAACAACTGAATTCTTACTTTATTCAATAAGTTCCATTCCATCACTAGTATTTTTTATTTTGATGCTCAATTTGTACAAGATTTGACATGTTCCATTATCTTATGATACTCCTCTCCCAACTCTGGAAGCTGCTATTTCTCCAAGAGCTCTAATTCCTTTCAAGGGGAAATATTATTTATCAACTAAGACCTGTGCACTAAGCATGCTTACTGCAACAAGGTGCCATTGTTTCTATGGCCTTTGGTTGATAGAGCTAGGGTATATATGCACATATGACCTTACCTATACTTATACACACGATGTGTGTGTGTGTGTGTGTGTATACACACACATACACATACATGAGTGAATACATATATACAAATCCACATCTGTTATCTATTTATAAAACCATGAATACATATTGACACCTCAAATTCCAACACAATACCACAACCTTCTAGTCTTCTCCCATTTTCAGTTATATGTCCTTTCTCTAATAATGAGAAACCTATATTTTATAATAGTAATATTATAGAACATTAAAAGACCTGTGCTTAAAAATTTTAAAGAAAATGTTCTTATCTTAGCTGAAGTAACAGAAGGAGAGCATGTGATAGACTATAATTGTTAACATTAAATTAAAGTTTGGGGCCTATTGTCAGGAGCTGTTTTATGAACACTGCTACGTGCATAATGTGAGCTGATTAAAATTAGTGTCAGACTAAGATAGTTTACATTCTTAAACTGAAAATAAGCCCCACAATACTGTAAAAAAGTATGTTTTATAAATCTTACAGAAACATGACTTTAAATACATATTTAATGTAAAAACATATATTTTTCTGGGTTCCATTTTATGCCAGTTAGGATGAGGTAGAGGAATAATAGATAAATATAGATAATTTCCCCTGGCCAGCTTGGCTCAGTGGTTGAGTGTCAGCCTGTGGACCAGAGAGTTCCGGGTTCGGTTCCTGCTAGGAGCATGTACTACAAAAAAAATAAATAAATAACTTTAAACTCAAACAAAAAAGAAAAAGAAAAGCTCTGGCCGGTTTGGCTATGCGGTTAGAGCGTCCGCTTGCGGTCCGGAGAGACCCGGGTTTGGTTTCCGCTAAGGGCATGTACCTCGGTTCCAGTTTGTCCCCGGCCCTGGTTGGTCGTGCGGGTGGCAGCCACTCGATGTGTCCCTTTCACATCGATGTTTCCCTCTCTCTCTCTTTTTCTCTTTCCCTCCCACACTGTCTGTACAAAAAATGGAAAAATGTCCTCGGATGAGGATTAAAAAAAATATATATATAGATATATTTTTGCCCTCATGAGTATCTACTCAATATCTGATAGAAATTAATTTATTGATATGTGTAAGGACAGATTTTATTATGCCCATATTTCAACAATAAAAACATGGTCTTACTTGTAGCTGACAGTTGTTGACATCTTTCTACCTCATATAGTGATACTGATCCAGAGCCTATAAGAAGAAGGAAAAGGGAGTTATACAGTTTTAAAATCTATTAAAAATTCAATGAGGCATTAAAAACTAGACAACATTGCTGAGAAACTGGAAAAAAATCTAAACAAATAGTGAAATATACCGAGTTAAGGAATGGGAATGCTCAATATAGTTAAGATATTGATTATCCCCCAATTAATCTGCAGATTTAGTATAATCATAATAAAAATTGCAGAGGGTTAAGTGTAGAAAGAGAAGCAGATTCTACTATGTAGGTAGAAATGCAAGAATCAAGGATGCATCTTGACAAAGAACAAAATTGGAGGACTTATACTCCATGACGGAAAGACTTACTTAAATTAGACAGAATGGTACTGACATAAACTCTGATGAACATATCAACAAAATTAAATAGAAAGCCCAGAAATAAACCCACATTTATGTGGTTGTTTTATTTTTGATAAAGGCAGCAAAGTAATCCAAAGCAAAATTCTATTCAACAAATGGGGCTGCGACAACTAGAAATTAGTATGAGGGGGAAAAAATGCTTATTTCATAATATTAGTAGGTACTGAATGAAAAACCCAGAAATAAATCCACATTTATACGCATCTGATTTTTGAAAAAGCCATCTTACAGAAAAAGAAAACAAGTAAGTGTGACAATAACTGTAAATTCATATTTTAAAAAGTCTACCTCACACAATACTACTAGCATCAAAAAGGAACAAACTACTGATATATGCAACAATATGGATAAGTATAAAAACATACAGTATGTAGAAGAGTACATGTTAATCCATTTATTTGAAGTTCTAGAAGAGGTGCAGATAATCTATGGTAGAAAACAATCAGAACTTCTGGGGAGGGAGTGGTGATGAGGACTGACCGGGAAGGAGCATGAGGGAGCTTCCCATGATAAGGGTAATGTTCTAGATTTTAAGAGAGATTTAGGTTACACAGATTTGTGTATTAATCAAAAATCATGAAAGGGTACAATTAAATTGTCCATTTCATTGTATATAATTTTACCTCAAAAATTAAAAAATTTCAGACAAATATTGAACTCGCGTTAATGATGTTCATTCTGAAATGTTTAGGAGGTATACTTATGTCTCCAACCTACTTGCACAAAAAAATAACCTGGATTGACCAATTAAGAGAGATAAATGACAGAGCACACAGAGTAGAAGGTTAAGTGGAGAAATAGGTGATGAGTATGTGCGTGTTCACTGTGAAACTGTTTCAACATTTCTGTATGTTTGAAAAATTTTATTATTTTGGAATAATACAATGTGAAGAAAATAAAGGGAGAGGTGGATAAAATAATAAACTTACTAAATTTAATAGGACGACTCGCTGAACACCACAAAATAGAATTTTACTTTAAGAAAGCAAAAGTAGTGAACAGAACAATAAGTTTTAATTTTAAAAATGCTTTCTAAAATGAAGAATTTAAGACTTTAAAAAGTACCTACATTTTATAATTACTTTATCTTACATTCTATTATATAAAATAGTATATTATGTTTTTATAATTTATGGGTCGTCATATACAAACATATGTATTACTTGTCCTTCTTCAGCAGAATGACTAATAAATTACATAAGAATCCATGACAAGAGAACTTGAATAGACATGTTAAATTGGCAAAGTATAATTTCAATGAATCTGATTACTTAATATCTGACATTCTGCAGGAAGTGAAAATAGTGGCAAAAACCTTAAAAGTAGTCAAATGAGAAAATATGTGTGAAATATATACACGATCTCCCATAACCTGATAAACAAAAATAATAAAAATCTGACAGGAAGTCAGATAAAGGGTAAGAGCTGACAATTAAAAGGTGGAGTAAGAAGAGCTGATAAATGTATGATAAAAGGTTTAAGATTCCAGGTCCAAGATGGCTGCTGAGTGGTGAAAGCAACATATTCCTCCTTCCGATGCCAAACCAGATTTATAGCTAAAATTTAGAGCAATCAACCTGAATAAACAACTGAAGGACACCTAATCTGGAGGATTATATCCAAGAACTGAAATAATAAGCTACATAGAGACCGGTAAGAGGATGGAGATGCAGAGAGGGCTGGTCTCTGTACCCAGGTGCAGTGGCTGAAAAGCTGGACGAAGTTGTGGCTGCAAAATTCTCCCTGAAGAAAGTGGGGTCTCAACACCACACTGGAACCCCCAAACCAGAGTACCAGGGCCAGGAAGAGGTGCATACATAGCATCTGGCAGCAAAAATAAGCAGGGACTTTGTCTGCTGGAAAGAAGAGGGAGTCTTTAAGAATTCCAGGTGCTCTCCTTAAGGGCCAATGCACAGGGGCTCTCTCATGGACACCCACTCAGGGCTCTGGTAGAGGGAAGGGGACTCAGGGCATACAGAAGCCATAAAGAGAAGATCTGGGTGACATAGCTCCAGAAATTTGGAAGGTTGGCTACTGATGTCCCGATCCTGAGTCAACATCCCACACCACCCTTAGGTACCATCTTCCAGGGTCGAGCATTTCTATTCTTACAGCACCAGCTGCAGAGAGTGCACTAACCTCGTCCTCCAAATACTGGTGACACCACTCTACCAAGATGGAGTCTGGCAGAAAGAACTGTTGGCTGCACCCAACAAGGACCCGAGGTGTACTCTTTTTCTGGAGAAAGTCCAGACTCTCAGATGATCACTGAGCTGAGAGGCTTTGGAATAAGGGTCGATTTTCCTCCCCTCCCTTGGGTTGGGCGCCATCCCCAATGGAACACTCCTTGTCAAGGTCTCAGGCAGTGGGCAGCTGTGGAGTTAGGGGGAGGCATGCATTTGCACCCCTCCCTCAACCCTGCACCACTCCCAGCGGAGGGCTGCCTTGATTTGCATTCCCAAATTCTACTGGCACCAGCCTGCCAAGCACAGTTTTGCAGGAGGAAGGAAGAAAAATTCAGAACTGGAACATATGGTGTGACACCCTCAGAGCCTCCCACTGAGGTCTCTGGTGGTATGCTGCCTAGCTAGGAGGAGAGCAGCTTGCTCACCTCTGGTGGCACAATTGGTGCCACCCCCATAAGAAGTGTTTATCTATATTCCCAAGTCCCAGGGACCCGGTCCTGTCCTGTCGAGCTTGCTCCTGCCATGAGAACAAATGGCTACCCCTAACCTGAACCTGCAGTGCCCTCCTCCTTGGGGAGCTAGAGTTGGGGACTCTGGCAGAGACTGAATGGTATAGCTCTGGAATAGGGGCCACATTCTCCTCAATGACTGCTAGACCACAGTGCCCCAAACCAGGGGACCCATTAGCTCTGTCCACCTAAACTCGTTAGACCTACTGAGCTAGAGCCCTGGGGAAGGGTTAGTGGTATGTAGCCAGGTTGGGCCCTTTCTACAGGCTTCTGCATAAGACTCAGGAGGAAGTCCAGGCAACCTCAAGGGGGAATGGAGTAGCCAACAGGTGGACGCAGATCTCAGAGAGCCTTGGACTTTTATTGATTTGACCCCAGCTCAGAGCTCCAGGAAGCCAATCCATCTACACAGACTGGCTCTCCCTGGCACACCCAGGTCCAGTAGATGCAGACATAAACAGTAAATAGCATGGTAGCTCCAGACAGGTAGCCCAAACTGGTTGCATAAACCATCTGACAGTGACCTGTACCTGAATGCCACCCAAGTGCACCCAGAACCAGCACAACCAGTGGTGGGCTTCAGATCACACCAGAGCTTGACCCAACAAGACATACAAGTGACACATCCAAAGAAGATTCTGACAGGCACCAGACCCTGCTGGGAACAACTCCACTTCGGAAGGCAGCCACTACACAGCATCTCACACACAACTATTGAGGTTTACCTTTATAGCCACTGAGCCTGAAGGGTTAACTCCACCCACGAAAGACCCAACAACATTCCTCAAGGCACAAACAAAACAGGGGAGCACACAACTCACAAGAAACATTCCTGGAGCACAGACCACAGGTGATCTGGATGACTGTGCCATTGAGCCCAACAAGACACTTCAAGACTGCACCTGCATAGCAACTTGCATACCGTGGTCAGGGTTGGGCTACATAGTCAGTCAGCCTGAGGGTCGATCCCACCAATGAATAGGCCAACAGTAATCAAGACCCAATTAAAACAGGAGGACCCACAAAACCTATACAAGGGACATCCCTAGAGCATCCGACTAAGGATATCAAGGAGATTGCACCACTGGGTCCCACAGGACACCTACTATATAAGGGAACCCCATAAAAACTGGGAGTCATAGCAGTTCTATCTAATACATAGAAACAAACACAAAAAGACAGCCAATATAGGGAGACAAAGAAACAATTGTCAAAAAAAGAAAAGGAGGACTCTTCACAAAAACAGCTAAATGTCATGGAGGCAAGCAAATTATTAGAAACAGAGCTCAAAGCAATGGTTAAAAGAATGCTTAACAGCATAAAAAAGGACACCAAAATCATGAAAAATAATTAGGTAGAAATGAAGAATACCATAGCTGATATAAAGAATACATGGAAAAGAATAAATAGTAGGCTTGATGAAACAAAGGATCAAATAAGTGATTTGTAAGACAATGTAGAAAAATCCACCCAGAGCAACAAAAAGAAAAAAATAAATAAATAAAGAGGATACTTTAAGGGAACTTTGGGACAACACAAAAAAAAACAACATCTGCATCATAGGGGTACCAGAAGGAGAAGAAAGTGAGCAAGGGATAGATAAATAATGAGTAAAAACTTTCATAAACTGCTGAAGGAAAAAGTCACACAGTTCTTTTTCACACAGTCACTCTGTCAGGAAGCACAGAGAGTCCCAAGTAAAAAGAATGCAAAGAGACCCACACTAAGACACATCATAATTAAAATGACAAATGTTAAAGACAAAGAAAGAATCTTAAAGGCAGGAAGAGAAACAGAAAGTTACTAGGAGTTCCCATAAGGCTGTTAGCAGATTTCTCAACAAAAACACTTTAGGACAAAAGGGATTGGCACGAAGTATTCAAAGTAATGAAAAGCAAGGATCCTGAAACCAAGACTGTTCTATACAGCAAGGCTATCATTTAAAATCAAAGGTGAAATAAAGAATTTCCCAGACAAAAGAAAGCTAAAGGAGTTCAGTACCACCAAATCAGCACTGCAAAAATTGCTAAAGGAATGTTTTAAGAAGAAGAAATAGAGAAAATTCCAAAATGGAAGCAGAGTGAATGGAAGCTACACAGACGACCTCCCAGGACCAAACTGGAATTACAACTAAAATAAAGACAAATCATCGGGGAAAAGCAACAGAAAAGCAGCTTGAGAGGACCATATAATCAAACTGGGTAGGTCTACGGAGGCGGGAGAAGGGGACTGGGAGCCCAAGGACAGCAGCAGTCTTAGCTGTGAGCAGTACCCTTGGGGTTAAAATCCCAAGCTGGTTCCACAGCACAGAGGGCCAGAACAGAGCACTAAATTAGCTACAGCCACTCATCTTGGGCTCCAGCAGAGAGAGGGCAGACTGGAATGAAACTTTGTGTGGATGCTCAGGATTTGGAGGGTACGCAGAGTTTTTGCTGAGTTGCAGTCACGCAGGATGGTGGCCATCTTGTTCCTTCCTGGAGCTCTGGGGAGAAGCAGCAGCCCCTCCCTCAAGGATTCAGCTACACCCAGCTGGGGCAAAGAAATGCAAATTGAGGATCAATAACAACCAGAATCTGCCCCACCCTCGGGAAATCCTCTTACACTGAACACCTGAGGGAGTTTTTCATTCAACTGAGAATCCAAGGCCCTTCAAGTAACTGAGACTTAATAGCTTCCAGGCAAAAAGCTACATAACTGAACCTTTCCTGGGCTTGCAAATCTACCCAGGAAAGTAAGACTTGACAGTGGTGTTTAACCTGGGTCCTCCCATGCTCATCCAAACCCAGTAGAGGGAGCCACAAACAGCAGAGCACAAACACCGAAGGAAAATTTGGCAGGCTCCAAAGCCCACTGAGATAACCAAAATGGTGAAACAAAGAAAAAAATTTCCATTGAAAGAACAAGAGACCTCTACCAAAGATGAGATAAATGAGGTGCAGTTAAGCAAGTTATCAGAGGTAGACTTCAGAGCCATGATCTTGAGGTAGCTCAACAGCATGTGTAAGGACAAGAGCACCATGAGTAAAGACCTAGAAATGTTGAAAATCAACAAGTTGGAAATTAAAACCACCAAGAAGAAATGAACAATGACATATCAGAAACAAAGAACACCTTGGAAGGTCTAAACAGCAGAGTAGAGGAAGCAGAGGACCAGATCAGTGAATTAGAAGACAGGATAGAGAAAATCAACTAATCAGAAAAACAAAAGGAAAAAACAAATAAAAAACAGGAAGACAACTTCAGAGAACTGTGGGACATAATAACTGTGGAAACATAATAATACTCATATCATAGGAGTCCCCAAAGAATAAAATGAGCAAGGGTTAGAGAATATATTTGAAGAAATAGTGACAGAAAACTTCCCTAATTTGGTGAAGGAAGAAGGCATTCGAGTTCAAGAAACACAGAGAGCCTCAAGAAAGAAGAACCCAAACAGGCCCACACCAAGACACATAATAATCAAAATGCCAAAAATTAAAGACAAAGAGAGAATCCTAAAGGCAGCAAGAAATGAGCAACAGGTTACCTACAAATGAAACCCCATAAGGCTATCAGCTGACTTCTCAACATAAACACTACAGGCCAGAAGGGAATGGCATGAAGTAATCAAGGTCATGAAAAACAAGGATTTGAATCGAAGACTACTCTATCCAGCAAGGCTATCATTCAAAATAGAAGGTCAAATAAAGAGTTTCCAAGAGAAAAAAAGTCTAAGGGAATATGTTAGCACCATTTCAGCACTGCAAAAAATGTTAAAAGGATTGCTGTAATCAGAAGTAATAGGAAGAAAAATAGAACCACATTAAACAAAAATGGCAATAAATAAGTACATATCAATTATCACCTTAAATGTAAATGGATTGAATGCTCCGATAAAAAGACAGAGTAGCTGACAGGATAAGAAAGCATGACTCACATATATGTTGTTTACAAGAGACCCACCTCACAACAAAAGAATCACATAGGTTGAAAGTGAAGAGATGGAAAAAAATCTTTCAAGCAAAGAGAAAGCAAAAAAAAAGCTGGGGTAGCAATACTCATATCTGATAAAGGAGATTTCAAAATGAAGGCCATAACTAGAGTCAAAGGCCACTACATAATATTGAAAGGATCTATCCAACAGGAAGATATAACCTTGGTAAACATATGTGCACCCAATATAGGAGCACCAAAATATATTAAAAATCTTCTGGAGGACTTCAAAGGAGAAACTGACAGCAATACAATAATAGCAAGGGACCTCAACAACCGTTGACATCAGTGGATAGATCCTCTAGACCAGTGGTTCTCAACCTTCCTAATGCCGTGACCCTTTAATACAGTTCCTCATGTTGTGGTGACCCCCAAACATAAAATTATTTTTGTTGCTACTTCATAACTATAATTTTGCTACTGTTATGAATCGTAATGTAAATATCTGATATGCAGGATGCATTTTCATTGTTACAGATTGAACAGCATTAAAGCATAGTGATTAATCACAAAAACAGTATGTAATTATATATTGTGAAATATTTCTAATTACAAATAAATGAAATTTTGTCTTGAAGAATGGTGTAGCATGGGTAACAGTCTTAATATAACAACAGAAAACTACATTGCTACATTTTGTGACAGTGCGTAAAAAGCCAACATCAGAGGGAAGGTTGAGCTTGCTTCTTTCTCACCAGATCAGAAATTCTTGGGGCAGTCTTTGCAAGAGCACAACGAAGATCATCTTCCACAACAAGTCTATTTCTGCATTTAGACTTGATAGCCAACAAGCTGGAAAACCCTGTTTCACAAATATATGTTGTTGAAAATGGCAGAAGAAGGCGCAATACAGTCTCAGACAGAACAGGATATGACTGCTAGCACTTGACCCAGAATTTTCTAACTGGCATTGTAGAAAAATCAGTTCTTGCTGCATCGCTGTTAATAAGTTCAATGAACTCTTGTGCTGTCTCAGAAACATCTTCAACTTTGACTGTGAATGGGCTTCTGGCAAGTGCAAATTGGGTGTCAGGTAGATTTGGAAAGTAGAATGAAAGTTCGTCTGCAAGCATGTGCAAGTGTTCTTTTACAGAAATTATCATCGTAATCCTTTTGTCTGGTTCAATGTCATGTTCCTCAAAGAAAGCAGATAAGGTAGACAATGTGTAAATTTTATTTCATCCAATTTTTTTTGCCAAAGCTGAAGTTTCATTTGGAAGATCGAATCTTTTCAGACAAATCGAGGCATGTTGCATTTGGTCCTTGCAGTGATAAATTTAACTCATTCAAGATGGCAAAGATGTCAACCAAGTAAGTAATTTTCTGCAGTTCACTTTTATCGCTGAAAAGTGCTTCAAACTGCAGTCTTGCTTTCTGATTAAAAAACGTTTTGAGTTTATCAAAATGTTTTAAAACTTTTCCTATCGACAATCGTCTCACTTCAGTGTGAAATAGCAGAGCATTGTTCAGTGCATCCAACTCATTGCACAGTTACAAAAACAGTCGACTGTTTAAAGTGCTCGCCTTTACAAAATTGACAGAACTTATGATGCTTTTGATTACTTCTTGTAGTTCTTGTGGCAGCATTTTCATTGCTAATATTTGCCGATGAATCATACAGTGAGTTCCGATGACTTGGTGACTCATTCAGTACCAAACGTTAAAATCCAGATTGACATCCTAGCATAGCTGGAGCACCATCTGTGCAAACACCACAAACCTTTTCCCAAGAGATCTTATGCTCTTTCAGAAATGAACCAACTGTGCCAAATACATCAAGTGCAGTAGTTGTCATTTCAAGAGGTTTGCAAAAGAGAAACTCATCTTTAAAGTCTCCATCATTAATATACCTCCATAAACAAGTAACTGTGAACAGTTTGCAACATCTGTAGATTCATCAAGCTGGATGCTAAATATTGGAAGTGGAGTAGACTTAATTTCCTGGATTACCTGATCAAGAGTATCGGCAGACATACATGTCATCTATTCTTCTGCGGACAGTGTCATTAGATAAGAAAATTGCACTCAATTTCTTAAGAAATTCGTCTCCGATCATAACTTGGACAATGTCTTTGGCCGCTGGCAACAGTAAATCCTCAGCAAGGTATGAGGTTTCATAGCTGTGGTCATTCTGATGCTACTATATGAAGCTTCAACAGCTGCTACGTTTTGTTTGTGGTACTTGCCACCAGTGTCAAGTCTGGCTTTCTTGAGTCCATCAGCTTTGTTTCTAAAATAGTTGGTATCCTTCCCAGTGGCTTGGATGCTTGCTATCAAAATGGCGTTTTAGTTTGTTTGGCTTCATAGATTCGGCTGACAAAACTTCACAACAAATAACACACTGCAGTGTCTCAATGCCTGCTGTAATTATTGAGGTAAAACCATAGTGTAAAAAATCTTCACTGTATTTTCTTTTCTTAGTGTTCTTCTTTACATGATCCACTATCATGAGATGGTTTACTAATGAAAATAATATATAACAAAAGCTTTAATAATACAAAAGATTGCATAGTTTAGTCAATACAGTTCATTAAAGTTTCCTATGATTTACCATTCTGTTTTTTTTTTTTTTTACATACCTGTTACTATCACAAGGGGGCAGTACTCAAATCAATCACAGCTGAATATAAAAAGACCAATCAGTATCCAGATTAAGTTCCCATGATACAGATATTTCTTTTTTGCAGTAGTTGATGATTTTACAGTTCATGATTTTACATTTACCCAGTAATTATAATTCATAAAGTGTCTTTTTACCTCTAATACTGCTGCTCTCAACACAGTAGCTGCTTTTAACAAAGTAGCTGCTTTATACTCAGTAGCTGCTCTCTACACAAGTGACTGGTCCGCATAAGTAGATTACGTCATCAACCCTGTCACATACACCTGTATATGTACTGGATGTATGTGATGGGGTTAGCGTGATGATGTCATCACATCGAGTACTCGTATGTGGGTGTATCTGTACGTGAGCAGACCTGCCTGTAGATGAAGAGGAGCGGTGTCTTGGTTCCTAAAACATATGGAAATATGTGTTTTCTGATGGTCTTAGGCGACCCCTGTGAAAGAGTTGTTTGACCCCCAAAGGGGTCACAACCCACAGGTTAAGAACCACTGCTGTAGACAAAAAATTAACAAGGAAACAAAGACTCTAAATAAAGCACTAGATCAAATGGATTTAATAAATATCTACAGAGAATTATAACCCAAAACTACAGAATTCATATTCTTCTCAAGTGCACATGGGACATTCTCAAAGACAGACCACATGCCAGGACACAAACTAAGTCTCTATGAGTTCAAGAAGACTGAAATCATATCAAGCATCTTCTCAGATCACAATGGCATAAAACTAGAAATCAACTGCAACAAGAACATGCAAAGACATTTGAACACATGAAGGCTAACTAGCATCTTATTAAACAATGAATGGGTTACCAAGGAGATCAAGGAAGAAATTAAAAACTTCCTGGAAACCAATGAAAATAAACACACAACACCACAAAATCTATGGGATGTAGCGAAAGCAGTTCAGAGAGGAAAGTTCATTGCACTACAGGCCTATCTCAAGAAATAAGAAAAATGTCTAATTGACTCTCTAACCTTACAACTTAAAGAACTAGAAAGCAAACAAAAAGAAAACCCCAGAGCAAACAGAAGTAAGAATTAAATATCAGAGCAGAAATTAAATATCAGAGCAGAAATAAATGACATAGAGACCAAAAAAACAATTCAAAGGATCAATGAAACAAAGAGCTGGTTCTTTTAAAAGATAAACAAGATTGATGTACCTTTAGCCACGCTCACCAAAAAACAAAGAGAGAGAACCCTAATACACAAAATCAGAAATGAAAGAGGAGAAATAATAACTGACACCACAGAAATACAAAGGACCATTCACAAATTCTATGACTCGTGAATCCATAAAAATCCTAGAAGGAAATGCGGGCAAAAAAATTTCAGACATCATATGCAGCAGAATTTTCACTGATACATCACCTAAGGCAACAGAAACAACAACAACAAAAAATAAACACTTGGGACTACATCAAATTAAAAAGTTTGTGCACAGCAAAAGAAACAACCACCCAAGTGGAAAGGCAACCCAGTGTATGGGAGAGCATAATTGCCAATGATATATCAGATATGGGGTTAATTTCCAAAATATATAGAGTGCTCATATCACTCAACAAAAGGAAGACAAAGAACCCAATTAAAAAATGGTCAGAGGAGCTGAATAGACACCTCTCTGAATAGGACATACAAATGACCAACAGACATATGAGAAAATGCTGAACATCACTAATAATCAGAGAGATGCAAATTAAAACAACAATAAGGTATCACCTCACACCTGTCAGAATGGCCTCCATCAAGAAATCATCAAACAACAAGTTTTGGCAAAGGTGTGGAGATAAGGAGACTCTAGTACACTGCTGATGGGAATGCAGACTGGTGCAGCCACTATGGAAAACAATACGGTGTTACCTCAGGAAATTGAAAATTGAATTGCCATTTGATCCAGTGATCCTACTTCTAGGAATATACCCTAAGAAGCCTGAAACACCAATCAGAAAGAATATATGTACCCCCATGTTCATAGCAGCACTATTTACAATAGTTAAGATCTGGAAAGAGCCCATATGTCCATCAGTATACGAATGGATACAAAAGCTGTGGTACATATACACAATGAAGTACTATGCTATAAGTAAGATAGATCTCTTATCCTTTGAGATGACATGGAGGGACCTGGAGAGTGTTAGAATATTTCATCCCAAAGCAATAGAATATACATTCTTCTCAAGTGTACATGGAACAGTCTCAAAGTTAGGACACATAATAAGTCTCTACAAGTTCAAGAAGACTGAAATCATATCAAGCATCCTCTCAGATCACAAAGGCATGAAATCAACCATATGGCTATTATTAAACAATGAAAGGGTTACCAATAAAATCAAGGAAGAAATAAAATACTATCTGGAAACAAATAGAAATGAACACACAACAATCCAAAATCTATGGCACACAGCATATGCAATCCTGAGAGAGAAAATCATAGCATTACAGGACTACTTCAAGAAGCAAGAAAAATCTCAAGTAAATGATCTAACTCTACACCTAAAAGAATGATACAAAGAGCCCTAGCCAGTATATGTCATTTGGTTGGAGTGTCGCTCCATAATCTGAAGTTTGTGGGTTTGAATCCTGGCCAGGGAACATATCAAGGAGGTAGGTTGGATTCCCGGCAGGTTGGGGCACATGGGGTAGGCAACTGATCAATGCTGCTCTCACATATTAATGTTTCTTTCTCTCTTTCTGTCTCCCATTCCCTCTTTCTAAAACATGTCCTAAGGTGACACTTAAAAAAGAAAAAAGAATTATAAAAACAAAAACAGGGACAGCCCAGAGTAAGTAGAGGAAGGAAATAATAAAGATCAGCGAAGAAATAAATGACATAGAAACTAAAGAGCAATACAAAAGATCAATGAAACCAAGAGCTGCTACTGTGAAAAGATGAATAAGACTGATGAACCTTTAATAAGACTCATCAATAAACTAAAAGAGAAGACCCAAATAAATAAAATCAGAAATGAAAGAGGAGAGTTAACAAATAACACCAAAGAAATACAGAGGATCATAAGAAAATATCACAAACAACTATATGCCAACAAATTGGACAACCTGAAAGAAATAGATAAATTCCAAGAAACATACAACTTTCCAAAACTAAATCAGAAAGAATCAGAGAATCTGAATAGACAGATACAACTAGTGAAATTGAAGCAGTAATAAAAAACAAACAAACAAACAAACAAAAACTCCCAACCAACAAAAGCCCTGAGCCAGATGGCTTTATGGGTAAATTTTACCAAACATTCAAAGAAGAACTAACACCTATCCTTCTCAAACTATTCAAGAGGAGGGAAGACTCCCAATCTCATTTCACTAGGCCAGCATTATCCTAATTTCAAAACCAGAGAAATACACAACAAAGAAAGAAAAGTATAGGGCAATATCCCTAATGAACATAGATGCTAAAATCTTCAACAAAGTATTAGCAAACCAGATCCAGCATTAAAATACATTAAAATATCATACATTATGATCAAGTGGAATTTATTCTGGGGATGCAAGTTGGTACAGTATTTGCAAATCAATAATGTGATACATCACATAAACACAATGAAGGATAAAAATCACATGATTATATCAATAGATGCAGAAAAAGCATTTGATAAAACCCAGCACTCATCTATTAAAAAAACAAAACAAAAAAACCTATCAGCAAAGTAGGAATAGAGGGACCATACCTCAACAGAATAAAGGCCATATATGAAAAACCTACAGCCAACATCATACTCAACAGGTAAAAACTAAAAGTATTTCCCTTAAGATCAGGAATAAGCCAGGGATGTCTGCTTTCACCATTGTTACTCAACACAGTACTAGAATTTCTAGCCATGTGATTAGACAAGAAGAATGAAAGGCAACCAAATGGAAAGGAGGAAGTAAAACTGTCATTATTTGCAGATGACACAATATTGTCTATAAAGAACTCCACTAAAAATCCATTAGATCTAATAAATGAATTCGGCAAAGTAACAGAATACAAAATCAATATCCAGAAATTGATGGCATTTCTATACATTAATAATGAACTATCAGAAAGAGAAACTAAGAAAACAATCCCATTTACTATCGCAACAAAAAAATAAGGTACCTAGAAATAAATTCAACCAAGAAGGTAAAAGGCCTATATTAGGAAAACTACAGTACATTGTTGAAAGGAATTGGTTAAGATACAAATAAGTGGAAACATATACTCTGTTCATGGATTGGAAAAATTGACATAATTAAAATGTTCATACTGTCTAAAGCAATCTATAGCTTCAACGCAATTCCTATTAAAATACCATTAACAGCCCTGGCTGGTCTGGCTCAGAGGTTGGAGCATCAGCCTGCAGACCAGAGAGTCCTGGGTTTGGTTCCTGCTAAGGGCACATGCCTGGGTTTCAGTTTGTCCCCGGCCCTGGATGGGGTTGTGTGGGTGGCAACCAGTTGATGTGTCTCTCTCACGTCGACGTTTCTCTCTCTCTTTTCCTCCTTCTCTCTCTCCCGCTCTAGCTGAAGATAAATAAATAAACAAATAAAATAAAATACCAATGACATATTTCACAGTTGTACAACAAGTATTCCAAAAATTTATATGGAACCAAAAAAGACCCTGAATAGCCACAGAAATCTTGAAAAAGAAGAACAAAGTTGGAGGGATCACAATATCAGATATCAAATTATACAAGGCAACAGTAATCAAAACAACATGGTACTGGCATAAAAACAAGCATACAGATCAATAGAACAGATCAGAGATCCCAGAAATCAACCCACGCCCCTATGGTCAATTAACATTTGGCAAAGGAGGCAAGAGCATACAATGGAGTAAAGACAGACTATTCAATAAATGGTGTTGGGAGAACTGAACAAGTACATGCAAAGACATGAAATTAGAACACCAACTTACACCACACACAGGATAAACTAAAAATGGACAAAAGACTTAAATGTAAGTCACGAAACCATAAAAATCCTAGAAGACATAGGCAGTAAAATCTCAGGCATCTCTTGTAGCAATATTTTTGCCAATATTATCTCCTTGGGCAAGGGGAACATAGGAAAAAATGGGACCACAGCAAATTAAAAAGCTTCTGCACAGCAAAAGAAACCATCAACAAAATAAAAAGAGAACCCACTGCATAGGAGAGCATATTCACCAATGATACATCTGATAATGAATTAATTTCCAAAATATATAAAGAACTGATACAACTCAACACCAGGAAGACAAACAATCCAATTAAAAAGGGGTAAGGACCTGAATAGGCACTTCTCCAAAGAGGACATATAAATGACCAATAGACATATAAAAACAATGCTCAAAGTCATTAGTCATCAGAGAGATGCAAATCAAAACCACAATGACATATCACCTCACACATGCCAGAATGGCTGCCATCAATAAATCAACAAACCACAAGTGCTGATGAGGATGTGGAGAAAAGGAGCCCTAGTTTCTTGTTGATGGGAATGCAGACTGGTGCAATCACAATGGAAAACAGTTTTGAATTTCCTCAAAAAACTAAAAAATGGAATTGCCTTTTTATCCAGCAATCTCATTTCTGGGAATATATCCTAAGAATCCCAAAACACCAATCAGAAAGAACACATGGACCCTAAGTTCACAGCAGCATTATTTACAGTAACCAACATCTGGAAAGAGCCCAAGTGCCCATCAGTAGCTGAGTGGATTAAAAACCTGTAGTTTATTTACACAATGCAATAACACATAGTTATAAAAAGGAAGGAACTCTTACCTTTAGTGACCGCATGGATGGACCTGGATATTATAATGCTGAGTGAAATAAGCCAATCAGAGAAAGACAAATACCATATGATCTCACTTATATGTAAAATCTAATGAACAAAATAAACTGACAAAATAGAACCAGAGAAATGGATACATGGAACAGAGTCACAGAAGTAAGAGGAGAGGGAGGTGGGCAGACAGGTTGAAAGAAGGTGAAGAGTATAGCCAAATAACATAGATACATAGCCCATGGGCACAGAGAACAATGTGGTGAGGGCCAGGGGAAGCGGAGGGCAGGGTCTGGGTGGAGAAGGGCAAAAGAGGAGAAAATGGAGGACATCTGTAATCATGTCAACAATAAAAATAAAATACAATTAAAAAAATTTTGATGTTTCCAAAATCTCAGGGAAATTAAATAGAACTTTATACCTGCTACATTGTTACAGATTATACATACTGTTAATTTTCACTGCATGGAGAGTGTCAGGAAAGGACATTATGCTACACTGCTATTTGCATATAAATCCTATGACATTTTGGCATATAAACCTGCATTATTTATGAAAATAAAAATGTGCTTACCCTTTTATCCATCAACCCCACTTTAAGGAGTTTATATTATAGAAATAAAAGCATGAATGTATAACTGTTCAAGGATGTTTATTAGAACATTATTCGTAAGAGCAAAATACTAGAAATAACCTAAATGTCTATCAAGTGGAAATGGCTGAATTAATAATGTTAGATTCATATTATAAAATATAATGCAACCATTAAACGAATGAGTTTGAGCTATATGAACTATCCCAGAAAGTGGTCTATAATAAAGCAACTGGTATAATATGGTCTCATTTTTGTAAAAATTTTTAACAGAGGGAGACGTCATATCTGTTAATGCACTGGTATACATATTTATGTAAACATGAAGGTGTTGAAGGAAACACACTAAACTATTAATATTACCTCACGAAGTGGGCATAAAGGCACAGGAAACCTATGTAATGTGATATTATGACTTGTATTACTTTTGTAATTTAAAATCATTTTAAAAAGAGATTTCAAAAAGTTAATTACAAATTATACTGTCTCCAAATGACTGTCAGTTGAACTAAATTGGCGCCCTACTGCTTATTCCAGTAATCACAGCTCAGACTACAATGCTATCTCCAAGGTACTAGAAAATCAATGAGGAGAGTTTTAAGGAAGAGAGAATAAAGAAATATATTTAAAATATGTACAGAAAAAATCAAATAGCCTGCATTGAAATCTGAGTGGCTTTGCCATTAGTTAAAAGCTAAGTAACCTGGACAAACTATGATCTCCATCACTCAGTTTCCTTTGAGTAAAAAGGAGAAAATAAGATCAGTCTCATGGGAGTGCTGTTAAGATTAAATAATAATGCATATAGGCACTTCCTAAGTGACTACCTAGCCATACTTATTAATTTTAGTGCTTATCATTACTGGCATAGAAAGAGAGTAAATACCTATAAAATGATTCTTTGGAGCATTACAGAGGAGTTAGATTGCAAAACATTTTATACACACACACACATATTTGTATATATACACACATGTATATATATGATAGAAACATGACATAGATTCCAGGTCCCAGAATGTACAAGGAGCTATTAAGACAAAGTGGTAAAAGAAAAAATCATACAGATTGAGAGTTTTAAAATGTAGAAATTTGAACATCTATTCAGGTAAACAATAATATAAATACATAACCAATTGTTTATTAGTATCTTATAATAAGGTATTTGATTAACTCAATAAAGCCTGGAAATCATTTATACATCTAAGATATATATGATCAAAAAGACTTAGGCAGTTTGAAATAAAGCAGCAAAAACTACCCTTACTCTTTTTAAATACTAACATGAAAATACCCAAGAAATTAATACAGGTTTTAAATAAATGAATAAACAAATATACATACATATACATAAACATATACGCAAAAATACTACATAAGTCCCAAATCAAGTAATTCCTACCATCCCTATTTGAAAATGCAATTTACAATTAAGGGGGGAACGATGTTTACCTTTTTTGCATAGGACTCAAATATTTAGCATGTTTCTTTACCATATGGATTTAACAAAAGACAAGAGACAGACATAGAAAGATATTAAAATAGAGGATTAATGTTGATAAAACCATTTTACTTGGCAGAAATTCAACTGTCAACATTAAAAATTGTTCTTACTTGTTGGAAAGCTGTCCTCACATTCTGACTGACATATACCATCTGAACACTGATTGGCTGTCAAACTTGCACATTCTAAAACCCTATAATTGGAAGAATATAAATTGAAATTACATAAAACAAAGTTAGTATGGTCAGTTTAGCTAGAAACCAAGAACTTACTAAAATTGTATAAAAAAGTCTTTGTGTGTATATGTATTCCTCATTAGGAGGTCTATATATCTGGGTTTCCAGGGGCCCCCCAAATTTAAAAAAAACTGAGTCTAGAAAGATATGAGTGTTAACAATGAATGACGGAATACTGTGAACAAAAAAAGTTGTTAATCTAATGGATAACATTTTCAATCAGAACAAACTCATTTTCGATTCAAGAAGTAAAATATTATGCTGTTATGTATTACATGATGAGGACATAGTGAAACTCGTATATTATTAAAATAGCTAATTTATTTTAAAGTCATTGGTTTCAATATACTAAAATTTAGAAAATACCTACATCATTTCAACATACTGAGTGGGGTATTTTCTATATATCTTTGAACACATGCTGAAGATTTATTTTTATTTCTCTAGAATACTGGTCAAAAACTTTCTGTACACAGAGACTACTAGAAATACATCAGGAAAAAAAACTTGATGTACATAGTAGGGTTTAAGGTGCTAT
This sequence comes from Molossus molossus, assembly GCF_014108415.1. Classification (NCBI taxonomy): domain Eukaryota; kingdom Metazoa; phylum Chordata; class Mammalia; order Chiroptera; family Molossidae; genus Molossus; species Molossus molossus. The sequence continues at coordinate 88,308,908 of NW_023425401.1, forward strand.
TCACTTTCTGGAAACATCTAAAAGTTTTAAAAATATGATCTCCTAAAACACTTGTGTTACCTATTTTATCAGCAACAGGCACTTTAGAAAGGCCAATACTTTTTTCATGGCCGGATCAAGTATATCTGAAATGCTAAATATGTATCAAGTTTTTCAAATGTATCTAAGCTCCAGTTTCCACTCTTTGTTGCTGTCCTTGAAAATGTGGCAAATGGTAGAAGAGCAGAAGTGCAAGAGCAGGTATAGTCCGGTAAGGGGAAACCTTAGACTATATCCCGAGTTCTGCTACTATTTAGTTATTAGAACCTACAATCACTTGATTTGTTTCATTTGGTTCATCTCATTAAAGAAAATAGATAATACCACAGAAGGCTATGAGGATCAATGACAAGGAACCTATTAGATTCCCCTTTACCATCCCAGAACAGTGTTATCTTGAAAATCAGCTTAATTAATTTCTTATTTACAATTTTTAAATAGGTATATAATAAGCGTACTTTTTCAGTTGATCCACATCAGAGTTGCTTTCTGGCAAGACTCTGATGCCCCGACCATAACTGGTACCTCCATGGAGATGAAACTCTAGAGCTAACAACGTTGCCTGGTTCTCCGAATTCACAGATTGAAGTTTGGTATGGAGGCTGTAAATTCTAAGAAAGCTTCCAACCTAAAAAGAGATTATTAATTTTTTTTTAGAAAATGAAGAAAAATCAAACACTTTCTAGTACTGAACTATTTAACAACCATATGGAGCATAGACCAACAACCAGGGGCGCTGACCAATCAGAAAAGATACTGGTATGTTGGTGGGGTGTGTACTGAATATCAGCCCCAGTGACACTATATCAAAACCAAAAGACATTTCCACTTCAGAGATATTAAAGTAAGATATAAAACTGAGTCTTAGCATTGATAAGTTATATGAGTTAAGAAAATCATGACCTAAATCAAGTCCAGCCCCCCTATTTGATTAATAAACCTACTGGATTAAGGTTTCTGAAAATAACTTGTGTTAACTACTTTAATGTAAGATTTAATTTAAAATGATCACTAAAACACTCTCATTACAAGAATATTAGAAAATAATTTAAAATCTGCTACTATATCAAAACAATACATTTTCTATTCCACAAGTTCTATGAAAACTTGGTAATAAACAATTTGTGTCTGTACATCACAATGTAAAACATTCCGTGATTTCAAATATAGGATTAAACCAATTATAGATTGGAACTAAATGTTCTATAGTTATTTCTATAATTAATTTTTGCTAAACTTAATCTTAAAAATACCTTTAATTATATATAGAGTCTTTGATATGCTTTCAATGTAGAAGGCTTAAAATGGACAGATGGAGATTGTTTTTCAAAGAAATTGACACCTACTCAAAAGAAGAACCTGTAGCCCAGACGGTGTAGCTCAGTGAATTGAGCATCGTACCACTGACTATAAAGTCCCGGTTTGATTCCTAGTCAGGGCAAATGCCAGGGTTGTGGGCTCGAACCCCAGCAGTAGGTGTGTAGGAGGCAGCCAATCAATGTTTCTCTCTAACATTGATGTTTCTATCTCTCTCTCCTATCCTCTCTCTCTAAAAAAGAAGAACCTATATAACCTAAATCACATTTATTTTTACGAAGAGTTATGAACAAAAGGAGTTACCAAATAGGAAATTTAATTTATTTGCATAAGATAGCACTCTTGACTGCTGATGACTGTGGGAATACAATTCTCTTTTTCCCTTCAAGGTCAAATTGAATCACAATGGTAAAATGCTATGCAACAGCAAAGCTATACAAGGGGAAATATTAAAAAGATGAGGCCCTGGCCGGGTGGTTCAGTTGACTGGAGCACCATCCCATACACCAAAAGGCTGCGGGTTTGAGTCTCGGTCAAGGCACATACTTAGGTTGCAGGTTCAATCTCTCTCTCCCTTCCCCACTCTTTAACAATCAATAATAAACAAATAAATAAATACATAAGATAAAATAGTAAACCAACCTCCCACCTCTGCGTATTGCTGTTCAGTTAATTGTATTTCTGCTCACCTCCCTCTGGATTTGATGGAGGGAAGAAATGGGAGAAAAAAGTAAAGGGAAATAATTCACATTCCCAGATGCTACACTTTCACAAGGGCTTTCTGGGAAAAGATTTTGTGGGGGGGAAGTAAGGTGGTTAATTTTTTCTTCTCTGATTTCTTCCACTAATATTTACATCATGGTAGGGGAGCAGGGTAGTCAGAGAAGGAAAACACAAAGAGAAAAAAGTGATTTGCCTCATGTATCCAAAGTAAGATACTGAAAGAAAATATAAAACGGTTTACTTATATTTACTTTTATCAGACTTTTCTGAATATTTATTATAATTGGTGATTCTTTTTAAATATACATAATGCATCAGTACAGTACATGTTAGTTCCACAAAGGACTTAAAGAAGGCCAATCATGAGGAGGAAGATACCATATTCCTAAATAAAAAGCTTCAACATTACAAAGATAATTTCCCCTTAATCAACCTTTAAAAATCAATGAAATTTCTATGAAAATCCCCAAAGTCTTTTATGAAATTTGAAAAGCTGTTCAGAAAATGTATATAAAAGTGAACAGATAAGTCAATTGTTTAGACTAAACTGGGAGCAGGGTCCTGACTTAGGGAATATCATTTTAAAATAAAGGTCAATAAGCAAACGACATATTTCACAGATCTAGAACAATACTCCAAAATTTATATGGAACCAAAAAAGAGCCTTATCAGCTGCAGCAACATTAAGAAAGAAGTAGGAGAGATCACAATACCGAGTATCAAATTATACTACAAACCCCCTGTAATCAAACTAGCCTGGTACAGGCATACCAATCAATGGAACAGAATAGAGAAACCAGAAATGGGTCCAAGCCATTATGCTCAATTAATATTTGACAAAGGTGGCAAGAGCATACAATGGAGTAAAGACAGTCTCTTCAATAAATGGTGCTGGAAAAATTGGACAGGTACATGCAAAAAAATAAAACTAGAACACCAACTTACACTATACACAAGAATAAACTCAAAATGAATAAAAAAAAACCTTAAATGTAAGTCATGAAACCATAAAAATCCTAGGTGAAATCATAGGCAGCAAAATCTCAGACATCTCATGTAACAGAATTTTCACTGATACATTGCCTAGGGCAAGAGAAACAAAGAAAAAAATAAAGAAATGGGACTACAACAAAATCAAAAGCTTCTGCACAGCAAAGAGACCATCAACAAAATGAAAAGGGATCCCACTGTAGGGGAAAAAATATTTGCCAAAGATACCTCTGATAAGGGGTTAATTCCAAAATATATATATAAAAAAACACATACAATTTAACAAAAGGAAGACAAAAAATACAATTAAAAAATGGGCAAAAATACTTAAATAGACACTTCTCTCAAGAGGTCATACAGATGGCCAAGAGACATAAGAAAAAATGCTCAAAGTCAGTAATCATCAGAGAGATGCAAATTAAAACACCTCACACCTGCCATAATGGCTACTATCAACAAATCAACAAACAACAAGTGTTGGGTAGGATTTGAAGAAAAGAAAGCCCTAGTACACTGCTGGTGGGAATGCAGACTGGTGTAGCCACTATGAAAAACAGTATGGAGTTTCCTCAAAAAATTAAAAATAGAACTGCCATTTGACCTAGTGATCCCACTTCTAAAAATATATCCTAAGAAGCCTGAAACACCAATCAGAAAGAATATGTGCACCCCTATGTTCATAGCAGCACTATTTACAATAGCTAAGACCTGGAAATAGCCCAAGAGTCCATCAGTAGATGAATGGATAAAAAAGCTGTGGTGTATTTAGACAATAGAATACTATGCAGCTATAAAAAGGAAGGATCTCTTATACTTTGAGAGAGCATGAAGGGAACTGGAGAGTATTATGCTAAGCAAAATAAGCCAGCCAGAGAAAGACAAGTATTACATGATATCTCACTTATATGTGGAATCTAATGAACAAAACAGATCCAGAGACATGGAAGCAGGGAACAGACTGAGGAATCTCAGAGGGAAGGGGGTAGGGAGGGGTGGGAAGAGATTAACCAAAGAACTTATATGCACATATTCATAACCCATGGACACAGACAACAGTGCAGTGAAGGCCTGGGGGTGGGAGGGTCAATGGAGGAAAAGAGGGGGACATCTGTAATACTTTCAACAGTAAAGAAATGTAGAAAACAATAAAATAAAATAGAATAAAGGTATAATAATTAAGACAGTTTAGTACTCATACAGACATATGTATGAACATAGATAAATCCTAAAAATATAATGTCAAAGAAAAAAGCAAATTACAAAATGATACATATAATACATATCTGTCAGACAAAAGTACATAAAAGTATAGTAAATATGGGTATACATGTAGAAAGAGTAAACTGGGGAGCAAAAACTGAGAATTAGCAAAGGTACAAAGAAGGGTTAGTATGTAAAGTTTTATTTCTTAAAAATGAAAAGTACCTTAAATAAGTGTGGCAAAACATTTAGAAATATTATTTGTTGGCAAGCACATTGCTTACTATACTATCTTCTCTACTATTTTATTTCAAAATAAAATAAAATTTAAAGACCAAGAATTCTTTTATATAAATATATAAAGATGACAAATTGTTATTTCCAGAAATCCCTTCTGGAAGCAGCACTGCATTTTTTATTTATTTATTTGCTAAATATGCTAGGAAATATGCCAGATGCCTATTATAATAGGCAAATATTGCTTAGCCCTGTCGGCAATGTGATAAAATTCCAGAAATACAAGTGAAGAAGTCATAACTAAATTATAAAAAGTATTTTAAAAAATAGCCCTGGCCGGTTTGGCTCAGCGGTTAGAGCATTGGCCTGCGGTCCTGAGAGACCTGGGTTCGGTTCCTGTTAAGGGCATGTACCTCGGTTGCAGTTCGTCCCTGGCTCTGGTCAGTCGTGCGGGTGGCAGCCACTCGATGTGTTCCTTCACGTCGATGTTTCTCTCTCTTTCTGTTCCTCTCTCCCCCTCCTACTCTACCTGAACAAAGAATGGAAAAATGTCCTCTGGTGAGGATAAAAAAAACAACAACAACAAAAAAATTGTTACAAAAGCCCATTTCAATGCAGAAATGTTAAAAATAAAGCAAAACAAATATGGGTACTAAGAAATCACTAGCCCTTTAGAAATAATTTAAAGATTCCATATAAACTCTCATGAATTTCACTTTAGATTTAATATTTTTAAAGACCTGTATATGTCTAAAAATAACCAGTCAAATTATAGCTTTTGGGTCACTGAAGGCCAAACATAATTATTACTACATGTTTTATAATTACGTTTAAATTGTGTCAGGATAAGCTTGGGGATGAAAATACACTGCTTTAACTTCTATACAAAAGGTTTAAAATGTCAGTTTGTGACTGGGCCTGTGTGGCTCAGTGGACTGAGTGTTGTCCCATGGACTGAGAGTCCTGGTCAGGACACATGCCTGGATGGCAGGCTTGATCCCCAGTAGGGGGTGTGAAGGAGGCAGCAGATCCATGCTTCTCTCTCTCCCTTAAAAAAAAAAAAATCAATAAAACCGTATTTAAAAAAATAAAATAAAATGTCAATTTGTGTGTGTGTGTTTGTAAAATGTTTAGGAAATGAGATAACTTAAAAGCAAGATTTAGGAAAAAATTTATGGGCAACTTAGGCTGTAAAATGTGTTACATTATAGAAGTCAATTATATTTACTTTATAGTTGCCTTAACTGTCCTCTTTATTTGAAAAAACACATTTTTTTTCTCTGTTTCTATATAGTAAAAATGTGTTACGTGTATTCTGGTATAGAAATGAAATTTTAAACAGTTGTCTTCAAATACTGATAAGAATTCATTTGTATCAATGTCATCTGCTTCTGGGTATTCTTACATTAATATGTAATACAGGTTGTCTCAGAAAAAAATAAAATGTGATGTCAATGTACATTAGTAAAAGCCTACAGTTACATTACTTATACATAGGGATTATCCTTTTCATTTTTCTATTACATTGCAGATAAATATGTTCTATCTTCAGGAAAAACTTAGCCCTCTATATTTTAATTGTGTGCTCACAGCACCCTCTTGTGGGTCAGATGAAGCTGACAAAAAGGGAGATGAAAAAAATGCACAGTACTCCTTGATACACTAATTTACCAGCAGGTTATCATTTACTTCATCCTCGCTGCATGGAAAACCCAGTGCTGGGTGCTGCTCAGGACTTGGATAAGGAAATCAGGACAAGTGAGGGGAACAGAAAGACGTATAGAATCAGCACAGGGGAAAATAAGGACATTAAATGGTGAAAATAGACCTAAAATGTAAATCTTTTTTCACTTATATAAGAAATTTATCTATATTTTTAAAAAGAGTTTAGACTAGCTTTAACATTATATTTTTTAAAAAATAAATCAATGTAGATAAAATTATGGAAAAGCATCAAAGACATATCAGTAAATTTTTTCTAATATGTCAGAACATATGCACATACACACATATGAAGTTATAAGAAAGTGCAAATGTCACCATCCTGGACCCTGACTTTAAACTAATTTACTGATTTAGGTTAAGAGGGCTTTATTTGTAACACAATGTGCAAGTGGAACTATTTCCTCCTCTAAGTACATATATTTACAAAGGAAAACTGGGCAATAAAATTCAATTCTAAAAAATTACAATTCACTTTTAGTTTTCTTCCTAAAAGTAGGTTTTATTAGTTCCTATAAGTTGGCTATGTATGTAATTCCCTACAGGTAGACTGGCAGTTATTTACAATAAAGAAAACAATTTTTTTATATGGGTTAATAGGATTGGCTTTGGAAACAGACATTGTAGATTCAAATACTGGCTTCACCCAAGAAGCTGTGAATTCTTGGGCTTAACCTCTGAGTGTCTCAGTTTTCTCATTTTAAAATGGGAACGATGATAGTACCTACTGCACAGGATAACACTAAATACAGATGAAGTGCTTAACAAATGTTACTGTTACTATTATTATTAATGATGCTATTCTTTCCTAGAAAGAATACTTGCAAATAAGACATAATAAAGAACAATATTCCTTAAAATGTTATTACTAAGCAAAAATTACCACATCTAAACAATGTACTTTTACCTAAAACTATATCCCCCAAACAGTGAGCAAATTCTATTAGACTGTACAGCACACACACACACACTCACATAAACACACAATTTATGATGGTAGAGGTGGATTAATAATTTCTTAAACTAGTAAGTACAAAAACTAGATTTTATCAAACCAAAAATTAACAAAGCTTAATGTTTACATTTAAAAATATTTTATAAATCTTTTGTCATTTTAAAGCAGTACATCTTACACAAAATTTTTCTTTACTATTTTCATAATAATATTGAGTACAGATTTAAGATATTTAGGAAATGTTCTTTACTTTTAAAAAGTTGCTCAAGCCATTATATTTCAGTATACTAATAATTTATTATGAACATAAATTTTACAAATTAAAAATTTTTTAAAATTTCTAAACCTCAAATACCATCTATAAATGTGATTTACCCCCAAATTTATAAAAATAAAAAACAGCTTGCTATTTGACATCACCTTCAGAGATTTGGCCACCTGAACATGGTTATCATAGACTAGAATGTCTACTGCCAGGTTCTGCAGCCGATGGATGTGACTTAAATCACCATGAAAAACAAGGTCTTGTACTAAGACTCTCCAAGATGGATACGGGGTCCTGGTGCCATCCCACACCTGTAAGAAGGTAGAGCAAAATTTAATGATCTTTCTGTAAAACTGTAAAGGCTAAAAGAGTTTTATTTGCTGGCATTATAACCTAAAAATAATCACATGTATCCTCCCAAATATCTGCTATGCTTTAAATATGATGTATATCCCTTTTTTTAATTTTTATTTTTGTAATTGGACTACATTTAAACAGGTAATATGGAAAATGTAAAGAAAAAAGTTCAAACTACTAAGACCGTAGAAAAAATATTAACACATTGTTGAACTTACTTTATCTTTTTTTCCTGTGTATTTATGCTTTTATTATTATTATTTTTAAATGAACTGGCATTATATTCTGCTTTTTGTTTCTTAGTATATTGTTGAGCAATTTATCAGAAAATTTAAAAATTCTTCTAAAATACAATTTTCAATGGCTTCACATTATTTTATGGTATGGATGCATTTATTCAACCAATAATACCTTTATTGGTCATTTGGATTGTTTCAAACCTTTCATACTATTTTAAATAATTTAGCAATTATCATTTTGTATATAAACTTTCATGAGTATCTCTGCTAATATTCTTAAGTATAAATTCCTAGCTTTTAGGAATGTTTGTTCAGTTTGCTCTGATCTGGAAAGGCCTTTAAAAGTACAGATATGACTACTTTGCTTATGTTAGATGTTATGAATACAAATGAATTAACATCACGGGTGCTAGAAAAGGAACAGGCATGTTGGATTGCTGTGTAAGGTGCATTCAGATAAAGATGGGAACGTAGGCCAGGGCGAGTGTGTACCACCCCATCCACAAGACAGGAGGTTGCCTGTGCTGTGCTGTAAAAGGTATGACAAAAGACATCTGGTGTGAGGTGGGAATGCCTCTGCATGTCAGAAGTTTGACTGGAAAGTAAACAGGCTATTTGAATAAAAAACACTACACAGCTATAGAGCAGATGTCTGCCAGTGTCAGAGTACAGAGGAAGTACTAAATAATGTTGGTGACTGTGCTAAGTTTCAAATATACAATTATGAGTTTGTGTCACTCATTCTGTTCCCCAAATAATTCAAAGAACCAGGACAATCACTTTGGGAGCAGTAATATGTGCCATAAAAATTTTTCTCCACTTGGAATTTGTTCTTTCATTTGGTGTAGACTGTTTTAGAGATTTTAAAATGGCTTTACAAACCAATTCACAAGTCTTTTGAGGGAGGGAATGAGAGAGTACAGTGTTGCTATATATTATTTTTATGCTCCAGTTTTAATTGCCTAGAAATCAGACTTCTAACAATCTTTCTTTACCAATTTGAAATGGTATTTAATGTTACTTTTATCATGTATTGAGTTATTATAGGTATAATACCGTTCCTGAGGTTCCTAATCTTTTCCATTGATCCATCCATCTTACACAATATGTTTTATTATCTGATATGGAGCTCCCACTTAGTTTTCTCCAGTAAAAATTTCTTGTTTTATTCCTGCTCATTTAATGTCTTTAATAAACTTCAGAATTATAATCAGTTTAAAAAAAACAATGTGATGTTAATTAAAATTGCATTTTATTTAAAAACACTTTAGAAAAATAAAACAAAACTCTTTTAATAGTTCAAGTTTTCTTTAAAGCTCCTCAGTAAAGTTTTCTTCATAGAAGTTCAGATACTTCTTGCATGAACTTTATTATTTTTTAGTCACTGAGACTTTGAAAGATCATTTTGGTCAATTATCTTTTCTATTTATTACTAATATGTAAAAGAACTATATTTTACTAATGTTTTAAACCAGTTATGTCACTGAATAATTTTATTTCTCTAAATAGGTTTTTAGTTTATTGTTAGGGTTTATACCTTGTGAGTACTAACTTTTTCCTTTCTTTAAAATAGTTTAATCTCTCATTTCATTTTTTTATCTTAGTGGATTTCCCAAGACTTCTCGAACAACATTCTGTAACAGAGAAATAGTGGGTATTCTGTCCTGCTCCTGGTGCTGACTCTAGAATTACAACACTAAATATTGTCTATTTACCTTATGACAAATTATTTACCAAGTCAATTCTATTTTGCTCAACATTTTTATAAATATTTTTAACATTCTCTAAAATAATAATATAATTTTTAACATTCATAGAGATGACTATAGTTTTCCTGAAATTAAACCATTTCTGATTTGTAAAAATAAACATTTTGGTTTCTATATTTATAAATAAAACTAGCATGTGTGTCCTTGTTTTATGTGATATATTGGTGCATTTTTGGTCTAATTCAGTTTGAAGGACTTCACTACCTGGGTTCATAATAATTTTAGTAATTAATTCAACAATTTAAATATTTTTAATTAGATTAAAATGTTTAAAATGAAAACTATAATTTAATCTAAGTTCATATTTACCAACATAAAAATATAACATTTTATGATGTTTAAACTTCCTCATATATGTACATATATCTTTTGTATCATTCCTAATTTAGAAAATTTTTTCATATTTTAAAAAATCAAAATAACCTCTCTTTGTCTTTTAAAATTAGTTATCAATATTATCTTTTATTGTTAATCCTCAACTGAGAAAGTTTGTTCCATTGATTTTTAGAAAGTGTAAGGGAAGAAGAAAGGGAGAGACAGAGAGAGAGAGAGAAACATTGATGTGACAGAGACATATCTATAGGTTGCCTCCCACATGCTCTTTATTTATAAAGATATTTAAAGCTCTAAATTTTGACTTTTAGTATACCTCTAGCTATAGCATTTAATCTATTGTTATTAACATTATATTCTTAATAACCTAAAATTAAAATTCATTTCTCTTTGAAGCAATAGTATGTGGGGTAATATTGCTTTTTAACATCTACGTTTTAGGACTGTAACATGTTTCAAACGTTACCTTTACTGATTCTAGTCAAAAGAATATATTCTTTAATATCTCTTTGGAGGGATAAATATTTGCAGTAATTTTGCTATGGTAAAATTATTACCTTAAGAGTCAATCAAACTGTTTTAGTTGTTCAAATATAGCCCTAGCTGGTTTGGCTCAGTGGTTAGAGCGAAGGCTCTTGTTGTTAAAATACAAATATCCCACAGTGATTTTTTATTATATTTGAGTTTGAAAAGAAATATATAATTACCAATAAAATAATTTTCTAATTTTAAGTCATTTTATTTCATAATGTGTTATAATAATGACAATAAGGATCTAATCAGCTAATTTTTAAAAATTACTTAAACTGATTTTAACTCCTGAGTCAAATATATATTTAAAAAAACAAATGGGTCTTGACTAAAACTCCAATGTATTAACATAAATTACATAGTAAAATTATGGCTGCTTTAAAAAAATTATAATGGCTTGGCCAGTGTGGCTCAGCAGATTGAGCATTGTTTTATGGACTGAGAGGTCCTGATTAGATTCCTACTCAGGGCACATGTCTGGGTTGTGGGCTGGATCCCCAGTATGGGGCATGCAGGAGGCAGCCAATGGATGTTTCTCTCTTACATCAATGTTTCTATCTTTCTCTCCCTTCCTCTCTCTCTAAAAAAAATCAATAAAAACATATTAAAAATAAAGAAATAAAATGTATTTTTCCACATTTTAAATTACTACTGTAAAATAAATTTATGAAAATAGAATTGTTGAGTCAGAGTATACAAGGCTTTTGAGATTTATTTCAAATTGTCCTTGAGAAAGTCTTATTAATGTAATTTCTTACATTCACTTCTGAGTGCTATATAAAAAGTAAAAATAAAATAACATCTATATGAAAGCTGTTTTCACTCATCTGAAAAGGCTATCTATAAAAATGGATTGCAGACATATGTTTTGTTGCTTTAGAAAGAAAATGTAGATTCAGCCAGGTCAGCTAAAAGGTGACAGATTTTATCTTAGAATTTGAGAATTTTGTAAAACACAGTAGTCAAAAGATAGTCTATCTTCTCTGCACAGTAGATTCCTTGTTACTGGAAATATTCAGTGATTAGCAAATGCTCATTTGTTAAGGATGTCTTTTTGGGTAGAAATTATGACTAGCTGACTTAAATTTCTTTTCTAATTTTGGTAGGATGCATTTGTAGCTTTAGCTTCAGTTTTGATATTTTATTTACTTAACTTTCTTTATAGCATGGATTTACATTTTCAGAGTATTCAGTGCATATATAAACATGTGTTATTATCAACTTCAAAACTTCACATTTTACGCAAATATTTTTATCTTCACCATTCTGTAATATAGGCAAGGTATAAATGATGATAATGCTAAACCCCAACATCTGTCCAAGCACCAGTACACTCCATTTCCTGTCCTACTCTCCCAAAGAGTCTGAAGCTAAAGAAAAACCACAGAAGCAAGGCAGAGCAGTGTTTGTTTAAATGCATCCTGCCTGGGATAGGTAGGTGTGGATAATATCGGACAACTGTCTTCTTCAAAGCTATTCATAATTAAACAGGTAGACTTATAAACAAAGATTAGATGGTCTCTTGTCACTTTTTTAATTCTGTTGATTTAAAAACAAAATATAACAAGAGCAATAAACACTTTAGAACTCTCTGTGATCTACCCATGAAGTAGGTAGAGGAATGACATGAGAAGAGAACCCAAAGGGCCAAGGAGGTAAGTGAGAAGAAAGGCCACCTTGACAGGGAAGCAGAAATATCCACATGTAGAACTGCAACTAAAAAACAGTAATATTTGTAGTGCTAAAATAAGAAATATTTTATTAGTACTACAATAAAAACATTTTATTAGTACAAAAATATAAATACATATTAGTACTAAAAAATAAATATAACACAAACTATACTACATTTAAAGTAGAGATCTGATAATATTATTTTTCTCTAGAAATATGGGATAAAGAAGAGAAATTCAAGAGTCGCATGGAGAGCCAGGCTTATCAAAAATGCTGAGTTAGATTTTAAGTTCTTAATATAACATGCAGTATGCATATTTACTTCATCAGAATGCTAAAATATAAGCTCTTTATAGATATGTAGGTGGTGCTAATAACTGCAAGTATTTAAAAAATATCTACCTTTAGAAGAAATGATGCTCCATCTACTTCGGCTTTGCCCAAGAGCTGACAAGTCAGGTCAAAATACTGCATTGGCTGAACATCACACAATTTTACTAATGTCGAAGAAGGTGAAATATGAGTAGATGCCCAAGCACGTAAGGTTTCTACCATTTTGTGGTCCTCAGTTGTAAAGTTAAAATATTTGCTTGAAGTACGAGGTATAATAGGAGCTCCCAAAGTTCCCTCAAATGTCAAAGATGCAAAACCAGAGCTGGTGATACCTTGAGTTTCGTTTTTATATACTTGGATCTAAGAAAGTGGGACAAAGTAGAAAACAAAACAGAAACACATAAAACTGCTTACTGATGCAGAACCTGGAAACTGAAAAACTTGAGAGATTATAAAATCTTGCCAGAATAGTTAATAAATTAAGATGTTTATTCTTTAATATTTCATTTAATTAGCATAAAAATTATAAAGTCAACTGGGCTCTATCAAGATCTGCATGACGTAAACTGTACAACACTACGCAAAATCTGTAGTTCTATTTTTTAAAGAACAAGGTGTAAGACTCTCTAATCCTATCAAGCTTGTGCTTTTACATTTATTAGTTTAAGACAGAATTTACAGAAGAAAAAACAAGTGACAGTCACTTATGAACGTAACAGAGAAAACTATAACACCTAAAATATAAGAGTTTGAAGTCAATCAAATGCAGCTGAGGCTAAGGTTCCATCAGTCTAAGAGAGCTGATAGGCCATTTTAGCTTTCTAAATTTTAAAGCTGTTATTAGATGCACATAAATTTATGAAGGCTACATACTTACAGAGCTACCCTTTTTTGACCTTGTGAAATGCTTTCTCCTGATCTTTTGTAAATTCTATCTAATATTAATATAGTTACATTATTTTCCTAATGTTTACCGTTTGCTTGCTATATCTTTTCTACAGCTTTACATCCAAATTGTTTGTGTCTTCATATCTCGTGGAGACATATTTGGTTCTTGCTTTTTATCAATTTTTTTTCTTGCAAAAGGAGTGTTTAGTCCATTATGTGTAAATGTAATCATTGATATGGTTATATTCAAGTCTACTATCTTGTTTCCCTTTAATAACGTTTTGTTTTTCTATTGTTCCTTTCCTGTCTTATTTAGAGCATATTAGTGTTCCACTGACTTCTTAGCTATGAATGAATCCTTAACATCTCAGTCGCATACTCTCTCAGCAAACAAAAGCCCAGGCCTGAATGGCATCACGGGGGAGTTTTACCAAACCTTCAAAGCAAAACTAATACCCACTCTCCTCAAACTATTCCCCAAAATTCAAGAATAAGAAAGATTTCCAAACTCGTTTTATGAGGCCAGCATAATTCTAATTCCAAACCAGAAAAAGACACTACAAAGAAAGAAAACTACAGGCCAATATTCCTGATGAACATAGACGCCAAAATACTTAACAAATACTAGCAAATCGGATCCAGCAATACATCAAAAAAATTATTCACCATGACCAAGTAGGATTCATCCCAGGGATGCAAGCCTGCTACAATATTCGCAAATAAATAAATAAATGTGATACACCACATAAACAAAATGAATGATAAACCACATGATCATATCAATAGATGCTGAAAAAGCATTCAACCAAATCCATCATCCATTTCTGATAAAAACGCTCAGCGATGTGGAAATAGAAAAATCATATCTCGACATAATAAAGGCTATGGCCTTTATATGAAAGACCTACAGCCAACATCATACTCAATGGGCAAAAACTAAAAGCATTTCCCTTAAGAACAGGAACAAGACAGGGATGCCTGCTTTCACCACACTTATTTAACATAGTACTGGAAGTCTTAGCCACAGCAATGAGACATGAAGAAAAATAAAAAGGAACCAAATTGGAAAAGAGGAAGTAAAACTATCATTATTCACAGATGACATGATATTAAACATAGAAAACCCTAAAGACTCCATCAAAAATCTACTAGACTTAATGAATTTGGCAAAGTAGCAGGATACAAAATTAACATCAAGAAAGTGACGGCATTCTTATACACTAATGATGAACTCACAGAAAGAGAAACTAAAAAAAACAATCCCATTTACCATGGGGCAAAAAAATTAACATACCTAGGAATAAACTTAACCAACCAAAGAAGTAAAGGACCTATTTCCAGAAAACTACAGGACATTGAAAAAAGAAACAGAGGAAGATATAAAAAAGGGGAAGCACATACCTTGTTCATGGATTGGAAGAATTAACATCATTAAAATGTCCATATTACCCAAAGCAATCTATAAATTAAATGCAATCCCCATCAAAATACCAACGACATACTTCACAGAACTAGAACAAATACTTCAAAAGTTCATATGGAACCAAAAAAGACCCCGAATAGCCACAGCAATCTTGAAAAAAAAAAAAAAAAAGGACAAAGTAGGTGGGATCACAATACCAAATATCAGGTTATACTACAAAGCTACTGTAATCAAAACAGCCTGGTACTGGCACAAGAACAGGCATATAGACCAGTGGAACAGAACAGAGAACCCAGAAATTGACCAAAGACATTATGTTCAAATAATATTTGACAAACGTGGCAAGAACATACAATGGAGTAAAGACAGCCACTTTAATAAATGGTTTTGGGAAAACTGGACAGCTACATGCAAAAAAATGAAACTAGACCATCAACTTACACCATACACAAGAATAAACTCAAAATGGATAAAAGACTTAAATGTGACCAATGAATCCACAAAAATCCTAGAAGAAAATGTAGGTAACAAAATTTCGGACATCACATGCAGCAGAATTTTCAGGTGCATTACCTAAGGCAACAGAAACAAAGAAAAAAATGAACACATGGGACTACATCAAATTCAAAAGCTTCTGCACAGTAAAAGATACAACTATTAAAATGGAAAGAGAACCCACTCTGTGGGAAAGCATAATTGTCAATGATACATCAGATAAGAGGTTAATTTCCAAAATATATAGAGTGCTCATACAATTCAACAAAAGGAAGACAAAGAACCCAATTAAAAAATGGGCAGAGGACCTAAATAGACACCTCTCCAAAGAGAACATACAACTAGCCAAGAGGTATATGAAGAAATACTCAACATCACTAATCATCAGACAGTTGCAAATTAAAACAACAATGAGGTAACTCCTCACACCTGTCAGAATGGCCTCCATCAACAACTCATCAAACAACAAGTGTTGGTGAAGCTGTGGAGAAAAGGGGACTCTACTACAGTGCTGGTGGGAATGCAGATGGTGCAGCCACTATGGAAAACAATATGGTGTTACCTCAAAATATTAAAAATTGAACTGCCATTTGACCCAGTGATCCCACTTCTAGGAATATACCCAAAGAAGCTTGAAACACCAATCAGAAAGAATATATGTACCCCCATGTTTGTAGCAGCTCTATTTACAATAGCTAAGATCTGGAAACAGCTCAAGTGTCTATCAGTAGACAAATGGATAAAAAAGCTGTGGTACATATACACAATGGAGTACTACGCAGCTGTAAGAAAGAAAGATCTCTTATCCTTTGAGGTGACATGGAGAGACCTGGAGAGTATTATCCTAAGCGAAACAAGCCAAGCAGAGAAAGACAAATATCACATGATCTCACTTTTTTTGTGGAATATAATGAACATAACAGTCTGAGGAACAGGGTAGACCCAGAGACATGGAAGTAGGGTACAGACTGACAACCCTCAGAACAGGGGCTGGGGGTTAGGGAAGAGATAAACCACAGAACTTATATGTACATATGCATAACCACATAACTGATGGACATGGCCTTCTCCAACTAAAAAAAAAAAAAACTTTCAGGGCTACTTATAACTAGCTAAGCTATCACCACAGAGTGTAAGACACACCACTATAACTAAACAGGAACATTTAATAATAATAAATAAATAAATCTTATAGGAAGACATCTTAATTTAAATCTATATAGCAACCTCAAAATATAAAAAACATCAAATACAATTAAATAAATAAATCTAAATCCAAGTATAAATAGATAAATCCTCTACAACAGTGGAGTCTTTAAAAGATGCTTTTCAATAGCTCATAAAATAAGTATGCACAAAATCAGAAAGGATATAGGAGGCCTGAAGGCACAATTAAGAAACATGATCTAATTTATATTTATATAGCACAGCACCAAACAAGATTGACTTGAGTGTTCGTGGATCATTTACTAAAATTAATCATATGCTAGAACAGCAATTTTCAACTGCTGTGCTACAAGACCTTTAAAACATGCACTACCTGACTATTTAGTCAGAGGCATGGCCTCTTTTCCCTTAAACCGTCAAATAAAAAAAAAAAAAATGACAACAGCTAACACAATAACAGCCACCTAGTGTGAAGGAATCGAAATTATACCTATTTTTTTGTCATATCAGCAAAATATATATGTTTTGGTGTGCTGCAGAATGTTATGTGTGCCATGAGATAAAATATGTTGATAATCGCTGTTAAAATATAAACATCCACATATTTCCAAATATTAAACACTTTAAAATATATTTTTTTTATTTTTTATCCTCACCCGAGGACATATTTGCATTGTAAAATATATCCTCTGACCAAAAATAAAAAGCTAACTATAAAACCTAAATTATTAAAAATGCATTTTTAATAAAAATAATTTATAATAAATTATTTACTTAAAATATATTCATAAATGTAATTTTAGAATTATATTGATTTCAGAGAAGAAATCAAGTGGAAATTAGTAGATATACTGAATTGAAGGATAATGAAATTATCAAACATTAAAACTTATTGGGTAAAAACTAAAGTAATACATAGAGAAAAATTTATAGGCCTATTTTACAAACAAAGAGAGGTTGAAATTCAGAGATGCAGAGATTCAGACTCCCACCTCAAGAATCTATGCAAATATGATATCTGAAACCCAAGGAAAGTGGAAAAACATAATCAAGGAAAGAAAAATAAAAACACACAATAGAGAAAAACCAAAGTGAAAAGCTGGTTCTTTAAGAGATTAATAAAATTGATAAACCTAAGAAGACTAATCTGGAAAAAAAAACAAAAGAAACACAAATAATATAAAGACCAAAAAAAAAAAAAGATTATCATTACAAGTCCTAAAACATCTTAAAAATAAGCGATATTATGACCAACTTTATATCAACAGATTTGACAATCTGGAAAAACAGACAAACTTTTCTAAACATTACTTTTACCAAAGCCCTTGAAATTGGTTGATAAGAACCTATCAGTAAAAGAATGATCAGTCCCAGGTAGCATCACCAGTGCATTATTCCAAGCATTTAAGGAAGAAAAAAGAAAAGGAATCTTGCACAAACTCTTCTAGAAGTGAAAAGGTGGGCACCCTTCCTGTTTTCATGAGGCAGCATAGCTTTAATTAACAAGAAAATTTTAGGAAAAACAATTATAAATCTAAATAAAAAACAGAAAAACAATAAATGATTTAAAGGAAAACTCCAGAGCCATCTTCATAAGGTAGACAAAGATTTCTTCAACAGGACATGAAAAGTACTGACTATAAAAGAAAAGTTAATAAAGACTACAGTAAAATCAAGAACTTTTGTTCATCAAAAAACACCGTTAAGAGAGTAAATAGGCAATCCATAGTTTAGGTAAGGATACTCACAATCCATATGCTGACAAAAGATGTATAACCTAAATAATACAACAAAACTTCCACAAATCATTAAGAAAAAGAGATAAAATCCTTAAAAAAATGAGCAAACTACTCAAATAGACACTTTATACAGAAGATATTCCAATTTTAAAAGGTTCTCAATTTCATAAATTTCAGGGAAATTCAAGTTAAAACCATGATGAGATACTAACACACATTTAACAGAATAGCTATAATGGAAAGTCAAGTGTTGGTAAAAATGTAAACTACTGGAAATGTAAACTGGTAAAAAAATTTAGAAAAATTAAATGTGAACATAAGCATACCCTAAAACCCAGGACAGTACTGTTTGGTGTATAATCATCTAAAATGTATATGCATAAATTTATATAATTATAATTATATAAATATATACCTAAACATATAATTATAAGTAAATTTATATAGAGAATTTATATATATTTTTATATATTTATACAAATATATAAAAATTTATATATAAAGTCCTGGACAGTTTTGCTCAGCAGTTAGAGCATAGGCCTGCGGACCAGAGAGATCCGGGTTCGGTTCCTGCTAAGGGCATGTACCTCAGTTGCAATTTGTTCCTGGCCCCGGATGGGGTCGTGTGGGTGGCAACCAGTTGATGTGTCTCTCTCATGTCGATGTATCTCTCTCTCTTCCTCCCTCTCTCCCTCCCGCTCTATCTGAAGATAAATGCAAAAATGTCCTCAGGTGAGGATAAAAAAAAAATATTTATATATAAATAATGTATGCATTACAGATTGTTTTATATAGTTATACAATTATATACACTTATACATTTTTAAATAATTACAGTCAAATTCTTGAAAATGTTAGAGTAACATACATTCTTCCCCTCAAGCATGTATACAAAAAAACTTCTCTTTCTCCAATTTAACAGTTAAACCATAAATAAATCAGAAACTGATATAAATGCATATATAATTATTATAATGCATATTCACTAAAAAATATGTACTAAACTGTTTATAGCAGCATAATATCCTCAAACTGAAAACTACCTAAATTTCCAACAAAAAATACACAATTACTGATATAGTCACACAATGGAACAATGGAATACCATTTGGCAATGAATACAAAGTTAAACTATATGCAGTAATATGGTTGAATCAAACAAGCATAAGCCATACACGGGGGGAAAAAAGCAAAAACTAAAGTCTATTCTCTTTATATAAAGAACAAATACAGATGATACTAATACATGTTGTTAAAAGTTATGAGACTCTTGACTACTGAAGGTGGACAGAGTGTTAATGACAACCTTGGGTGGAAATATTGGAAGTTTCTAGAGTGCTAGTGATATGAATATGTTTATACTATGAATATGAACAGAGAAATATATATTCTACTTCAATTAAACAACAGAAGAATAACTAAAAATGTTAAAAGTGGAGGTCGCATTGTATGAACACAAATATCATGGGACCCAACAGTGTGTGAGAAACAAGCTACTTTGTGAAGTTTGAATAAAACCATAATATAGTGCTACAATATTTCTATTTTTATCTTCATGCACATATTCTCTACTGTTCATCTAGACTTAGAGAAAGGGTGCTGACAGGTGAAGAGAGATAATTCCCAGTACAGGTAAGAATAGAACAACTGGAATACTGTGCCCATTTACAGGTATCACGCTGACCTCGAGGGGCACAAACTGAAGTAGTTAGAAGAACAAGACAACAAAGATGACGAAGTGGTTGCACAGAAACCCATATAACAAAAGGGAAAAATGAGGGACTAAAATTCTTAAAACCTAAGGGACTAAAATATTAAAGTACTAAAAACCTGATTAAAAAAAAACAAACAGATATTATTTAATAGCTTTACTTTTATATCAAAGGTTTTTTTAAATATTTAATTATTGAACTGCTAGCAGAACTTTAAAAATATCTAAGTATCTGTTCATATTTTAACACATCTAATCAACTTATTTGGATTTTCTATTTAATATCTCAATGCTTTCATTGTACCTGAATTAATACAACAAACAAAAAAGAATATACCATCTCCCAATCTTTATTCACTTTTCTTGAGGTTGTCCTAAGACTTCTTTTTTACTGATATTGCTCAGAAGAGAGGGGTGGAGGGAAGGGATAAACCAAAGAACTTACATGCATGTATGCATAACCGATGGACACGGACAACAAAATTGGGGACGGGGTGGGAGGGGATTGAGAGGAGGGAGTCAATGGAGGTAAAAAAGGAGAAACATCTGTAACAAAATAAATTAATAAAAATAAATACACACAATAACTTAAAAAAAAAAAGTTCTGTATCCAATTTCACATGGAAAATATTTAAAACATCAACTATATTTAGTAGCGAGAAGACAGAGCAACCAGTCTGAGTCATGGCATCTAACACATTTCTGTGGAAGGAGGGCAGGCAGTTTGTTCAAAGAGGTTTCCTAACAAAAATTATATGAAGTCTGATACAACTTACATTTCTTCTTATCTCCTAAAATGTCATGTTCTAACAAAGCAACCACATAATTAGTGCTAACTAGTTTTAGTGAACAATACAGAGCTCTTCAAAAAAATTTAAGTTCTAGACAGTAAGAATTATACCTTCAGCCTGTGAAAGCGAACAATATCTCCATTTTTATAAATTATTGGGAGGCTTTCATAATTTCCACTAAAGAGTAGGCAGGTTAACTTGACACTTGTCTGGTCCACAATGGTAACAACCGAACAATAATCTGGAAAACACAAAAATATTTTACCTGACTTTTAGTATTGCAAAAGATTTGACAAAATAAGAATATGCTCAGTTCAAAATATCAAACAAACTTTATCCCTCCCTTTAATTAAGTTTTCTAAGAATAAGATAAAAACATAGACATTTTCTTTGCTCTCAAAATGCACTAGAAAAGTATTTAAAAATTTTTTTCTTTATTTATTGTAGAGAGAAAAGGAGAGGGATAGAGAGGTAGAAACATCGATGAGAGATAACATCAACTGGCCGCCTCCTGCACGCACCCCACTGGGGATCTGGCCCACAACCTGGGCATGTGCCCTGACCGGGAATGGAACCGGCGACCTCTTGGTGCATGGGTTGATGCTCAAACACTGAGCCACACTGGCTGGGCACTACTCATTTTTTGAAAATATGTTTTTACTGGTTTTAGAGAGAGAAAGGGAGAGGAAGAGAGAAATAAAAACACTGATGAGAGAGAAACATGGATCAGCTGTCTCCTGCACACCTCCCACTAGGGATGAAGCCTGCAACTTGGGCATGTGCCCTGACCAGGAATGAAACGACACTCAACCAACTGAGCCTCACCAGCTGGCACAAGTTACCCATTTTAACAAATACTAATACAGCAAACTATTAAAATAAATTTAACTTAACTACTCCAAGAAGTGAAGTGTTCTACCAAATACCTACATACATACACACATACATAAACAATCCTTCAATTACTACATAAAATGAAGATATTTTTCCCGTAACTCATTTTTTACTTATTCCCAAATGAGAAAAATAAAGTTGTGAAATTCGAGACAACTTACAATTTCATATTTTAATAATAAATTTAAAAAGCTAAGGCAAATTAGTAGTGTATTTCTTGACAACTAACATCAGCAGGGTAGGGAGTACAGTAGAAAACCCTTTGATAAAGCAGTACTCTTACTTCACCTAAAGAGCACATGATCTCTTAAAAATATATTCAAACTTTTAATAAAGTATTGATTTTAACTACTTTAATACATTAGTAAAACTTCATATTTAAACTGTTGACAAAGTATTTAAATACTTTAACACCTGTAATACTTCATGTAACTTGATATAAATACGGAATGATAACAAATGATAAATTAAGCCCTATGTTCTGCAATCTTGAGCAATTCACCTAATTTCCTCAGTATGATTAAGTGTAAATTGCCTTGAAGTTTTATTATAAGAAAAAGCTGGTAGTACATGTAAGTAAGGTCGTTAATCAAAGAATCATCCATGGATAAATTACATAATCTGCAAAAATAATACCTCCATGAAAGTGGCTTCACCTCCTCTTTATCTACTACAGCACTTTTTAAACTAATCAGCATTCCTGGTACTATTTCTCATTTGTATAAAAGTTTATTATTGGAACATCTAAGCAAAAGCTATGAAGGCAAACCACTGAATCAAGGCCATAGTATATGCTATAATCTTTGTTTTACAAGGGAACATTATACAATACACATATAACAGCACTCTCTTTATTAGGCTGGTGTGAGGTTACATAATTTCTCTTCATGTTTTTATTATATTGCAAAAGATCATGAGAAGAAAAAGAAGAAAGCATATTACTATGACATACACACACACACACACACACACACACACACATACACACATGTAGAGAGAGAGATTAAATAAATAGGTAGGCAAGTACACAAATAGGCGTTCTATGAGTTTGTAGTTCGTAACTGTTATTCTGGAATTACAAAGGCTAATAATGGTCTCTATCTTCACAAAGGTTGTATTTAAAATAAGGAAGACCAAACAAGAAGAATATTTTTAAAAATACCTATAAAAGTATATTGGTATTCAGTAATAAAAATTGATACCTGCTACAACATGGATGTACCTCAAAATCACATGCTAAGTGAAAACAGCCAGAAGCAAAGACCACACATTCTGGGGGTCTTTTACATGAAGTATCCAGAAAGATATAGAGACAGAAAGCAAATTAGTGGTTGCCCAGGACTGGGGATGGGAACGAGGATGGACCATAAACAGAAAAGAGACTTTGGGATGTGGTGTTGCTTGTTTATGCTTTCCCAATGCATAACAATAAAATTCACTGTTCTTGATTAAATCAGTTAGCATCAAGCATCCAAATCGTAGCACTGAAGTTTTATTGGTATACCTTGTTAGTTATCATCTCCTTGTCCACTCTATTTGACATTAAAATCGTACCTTTTTGTAAACTTTCATTTTAATTTTAACTTCCAACAGAGCAAATATAAACACAGGTACTCTACTGTCTGAATCCTTCTGAAATGTGATGAAACCCATAACCATGAACAAGATCAGAGCTCAGCAGACATGGCCTGTGGGCCAACTGCCTAGTGTATAAAGTTTTACTACAATATAGCATAACCTGTACCTCTTCTGATCCAAATGTGCACATTTATACAACAGAGAAGATACTGCATCACACTTAGGGCATCCTGAGCATAAACAACAATCCATATGAAAGGCATAACGGAATTTAGTAAATAGGAGGTAAAATATTATTTAGAGGTTCATACCCCTGAAGAATACAGCAATACAAATTACATAACAAAAGGTTGATAAACAACTTCAATTTAGTAGTATTTGATGTTTCTATACTCCTTTTATTCTTAATTTTATATTTTTAAAAATATCACTAGCTGGAGATGGGAGTGAAATTAGTCCCTCATAGATGAAGCCTTCTTCATGACTTTAGCAGTTCTCAACCTGTGGGTCGTGACCCCTTTGGGGGGGTCGAACGACCCTTTCACAGGGGTCACCTAAGACCATCGGAAAACACATATTTCCGAAGGTCTTAGGAACCGAGACACCGCTCCTCCATCCGTCCCCAGGCAGGTCCGCCCACATGCAGATATGCCACATACAACATGAGGAACTGTATTGAAGGGTTGCCACATTAGGAAGGTTGAGAACCACTTTAAAGACATTTGTGATTTAAAAGTGTCAACAGGTTAATAAATCACCCAGAGATCAAATCTACTGTGGAAAAAGGACAATTAATAACATTTTCATCAGAACTTCAATATCTTTTCATTTAATCAGTATTTATGTGCCTTCGGGACTTTAAAAAAATTTCCCAATAATTTCATACATATAAATAAAGCTATACAGTATCTTATTAGACAGGCAAATCCAATCATTTGCTAACTGCTGCTGACCTTACTTCCATATCTTATTTTACAATCATACCTTTTTCTTTCTTCTCAATGTCACAACCCAAGTTCATGTCCTTTTTTATCACAATCAGGTTATTGTAATAATTACTTAATAGCATTCCTACATCTCCGCCGCCTCCTACGTACAACACTGTCATACCACCACGTGGTTCTCCTTCAGTCTTGCACTCCTCCTGAAACACCTCCAGGTATTTCTACTGAAATACAGAATAACGCCCTAAGCATTTAGCCAGGGATGAGACTGGACACAATTTGACACTAATCTATCTCTCCAAATATATTCTCCACCATTATTCTTCAAGCTCTTCATATTTCAGACAAAATGAACTTCAAATTCCTTGTATAAATCCCACAGTGCCCTATGTATATGCTTTCTTCATACACTATGTTGCCTGAATTTATTCAAGTCAAACACTAGCTCTATTACCTTAGTGACCTTAAGCAAGCCTCTTAAATTCTGTCTTGGGTTTTTCAAATGTAAAACTGAAGATTAAATGAGATAATTTATAAAAAATACTCTTACAAGGGAAGTATAGTCACATGTAATCTTCAAGGGCTCACGTATTCAGAAAATCCCTTCTCTCCTATACCTTCTCAGATTCCCACAACTACAAGTAATCTTCCCCTTTTGGCCTCCCTGTTATACTTCATCTTCTCTCACAGCAACCCCACTTTCTACCTTGTATACCTTTTATTTTTAATACAACTTAAACGTAAAGAGTTTAAATGTATACCTACACACACCAGGCCCTTTCTCCCTTACATAGCTTCTAGATAATATTACATTTCAGTATGCCCTATTTCCTTGAATATGGTGTAAAAAAATGATACTTATACAAAGTTCAAACAACAGATTTACTTTGGTCCAGAGTTTATCACAAATTGAAGATAATTTTGTAAGGGTTAATGTGATTCAACCAGCAGAATGTTCATTTGTTTCCCAAGGAAGATGGAATGCATGAGCCTGAAACACCCACTCCCTTTCTAGAATCTTAGGAAGAAATAAAAAAGCAAAATTTCCATAAGTGCCCAGCCAGTATGGCTCAGCAGCTGAGCGTCGACCCATGCACCAAGAGGTTGCCGGTTCGATTCCTGGTCAGGACACATGCCCAGGTTGTGGGCCTAATCCCCAGTGGTGGGGCATGAAGGAGGCAGCCCATCGATGTCCTTTTTCATCAATGTTTCCATCTCTCTCTCCCTCTCCCTTCCTGTCTCTCTAATATATCAATAAAGAAAAAAATAAAACAAAAAAATTCCCGTAATTATTCAAATAACTAAAAATAGATAAAGATATGTGAATTAAATGTTAACATGTTTACATGTTAAATATTGAAAGCCTGGTATCTACTAAGGATTGTGCTAGATGCTATAGCAGGAAGAGAAGCTTCAGTCAAATAGGTAATTAAATCCTTGTGTGATCAGTGCAATAACGGATACTCTGAAAGCACAGAAGAGAGCATCTAACCCAGAGGCATGCTGGGATGGGGTGGGTCAATAACATGCTTTAGAGCAGGATTTCTCAACCTCAGCAGTACTGACATATTGAGCTGGATAATTCACTGTTTCAGGAAAGGGGTTTTCCTGTGCATCATAAACTATTAAACAACATATCTACACTAGATTGCAGTTGTGCCAATTACAATTTCTCCAGACATTGCCAAATATCTTCTGGGGGCAAAATCACCCAGGATTGAGAATCACTGCTTTAGAGAAATATCTATTCTGAGTTCTGAAGAATCACTATTTAGCCTGGTAAAGAAGAAGAAATAACATTCTAGGAAAAGAGAACACCAAGAACAAGTCCTCGAGTCAAGAAACCAAAGTAAGCGAGGATTTCACTAGGGCTACTGAAAAGGGTAAAAGGTCAGAGGTTTAAAAAAAGTGGGTTAGAAATAGGATTTTTAAAAATTAATAGCCTGTAAGTAAGAAAGACAGAAATAGTTATCTTCTGAATATAGCCTTTCTTCCCCTCTCAAAAAATAGGTTTGTGGGATGGGGTGGGGGCATTCTTGTGACACAGCCTTGCATAAAGCAAATGATACCCTTCGTATATTTCAGGGACTTTAAAGAGTTTTGTTTACTGGCTCTGAAAATACTGGACTAAAAAAGGCCATCTTTTTGGTAAGTTTATATTTTCACATCAATGAAGTGGTAACATACCTAAATATATTTTTATTACATTCTTGTATTTTCACAAACTTGAAAAGCTGTGGGTTATTAATTAGTAGATCTATACTACCTATTTAGTTCGATACATGGTTGAATCAAGTTTAAAAAACTTTAACCTGTAGGGTAGGCTCCTGTCTATATAGTGTAGCAAAACAAACTGTACTGCCATCAAATTCTCTGTAATGTAGATATCTTGAAGGCCCACCAGCTGAGTAATTTTGTCCCAAAAACTTACCAAAAAATTTATTTTGTTTTATCTAAGTTTACTAGACTTCAGCTTCATTTAAACAAAGTTTAAAAGCTACTTAAGTGTTTTAAATATACACCATAGTATATTCCCAAAACTGAAACTTCTAGAAATGAAATGGCTATAGTTAATGTATAAATAAGATTAAAAGGAGTAATAAAACTTAAAATAGAGGCAGACCTACATCTTAACTTCTAACATATTCCTTATAAGCTATACTCATCATACTACTTCATTAAAATTCCACAACTAGCACAAGTGACTAATTTTCCTAGTAAATTACATGTTATTTTATGCTAATTCTAATAAACTTACTAGTAACACATATTATCGTGTTTTAACATTTATCTTACAAAAAGCTAGACACAGAGCTAAGGAGATACAACATACATGGCACAGTGTGTGTGTGTGTGTGTGTGTGTGTGTGTGTGTGTGTGTGTATCCCTTTAATGACAGTGCTGTCCTGATAATGCCAAGGTTTCAGGTTTGATCCCCAGTCAGGGCACATACATGAATCAACCAATAAATACATACATAAGTGGAACAACAAATCGATGTCTCTCTCTTTCTCTCCCTCTCTCTCTCTAAGGTCAACATAAAACAATATAAAAACATTTTTTTTAAATCCAAATTTATGTATGAGTTCAATGGAAATTCTAATCTGGTTTCAAATATTATTTATTTATTGTTAATCCTCACCTGAGGATATTTTTTTTTCCATCAATTTTTAGAGAGACAGGGAGAGACAGAGAGACAGAGAGAAAGAGAAAAGAGAGAAAGAAACAGCAATGTGAGAGAGACACATTGACTGGTTGCCTCCACATCAGGCTGGGGGTCGAACCTGCAACCCAGGTATGTGCTCTTGACCAGGAATCAAACCCACGACCCTTTGGTGCATGGGCCAATGCCCTAACTGTTGAGCCACACTGGCCAGGGCTGGTATCAAAGATTTTTAAATCCAGATACCAGTATGTATATTGTAAATATACTCAAAATACTCATCTTAAACACACTATAAAATTATAAATGAAGAAACCAAAAAACTGAGATTAACAAGCAGACTGTAATATCATACAGAAAATCAGAATGGAGATAAAGAATCCTACCAACCCTAACATTCCCCCAAAATTCATGTAGAGATTGTAGCAAATACTCTGCCTAATGATTAAAAATGGGGCAACATCTGAATAGTCACATATTGGGAAAAGAAAATTCATCCCAGATTCTCTGTTAGGTGTTGCCTTGTATATTGCTATATACAGGTATGCATGTATTCATATACACACACACACGTATATGCACACCTGTATATATATTATTTAATAAATCATTTTGATACAAATCAGTTATCAACAAAAAGGTAGATCTTTTCACACTACATAAAACACAAAATTCCAGGCAATATGTGCAATATCTGTTTTAAAAAATATAAAAGAATTTTAAGAAAATACACACTAATATTTTTTCAGGTCTTACTATTGGTAAGCCTTTCCAAACATACAAAAACCAAACAATAAAAAAATATGACTTTACAAGCATTTTAAACATTTTTATTACAAAACTACCAGCACTACAACTAAAATGTTGGGGTAAGCATCTGTAACATGTATGACAAGAGACTAGTATCATTAATAATAAACAGTATCCAGAAATCACTGAAAAAAGACAACCAAGTGAAAAATAAGGAAAAAATTTTTTTTAAATTTTCTTAAACAACAATGTGTAAGGTGGGGGTGGCATGAGTGAAATATACTGAAGTAGATCTTGAAAATGCAGATCCTAGCACCCTACATCCTAGCACCCTAAGCCAAGACGGAAATCAAAGTAATTTATACTTGAGAATAATTTCTGAACACCTAAATATTACTATAATCCATTTGACCTAGGATGACATTGATAGCCACTTAACACATCTCATTTATAATAATTCTGAATACATGATCTTTTAAAGACTAAATACTCACTCTATGATATAGTTCTATCAAAAAAGTAAACCTGTTGATTGCATATGTAACCAAAACAATCTGAACCAATTAGTTTATTACATATGACAACCATAATAAATTCAATACAGAAAACATTTTATTTTGGTCTAGAATACAAACAAAGTGTATACCACCAAAACAACACAGGTCTTTAATAAGGACCCCTGAAAAAGACTGCTGTAAGAGCATAAAATTATGTTTCAATATACTGGTGACATCCTATTGCTTAAACTTATACTTAAGTCAACTTGTTCTGCAGTTAACTTTTGAAATTGAAAAGTTCATGTTTTCATTATAAAAGTATGACAGCCTTTGTTGCTATTTCTAAAGTTTGGAATGATGGCCTCTACTTCCTCATCTATCAAAATCCAATTTATCTTTGAAAGTTCAGCTCAAATGCTATCATCTCTCAGAAGCCTTTCCCATTAGCACTGATCTCTCTATTCTTGCTCCCACGGCACTCTGCGTTTCCTTCAGTCACAGCATACAACTATGCCTCGGAGCTAGCTGATTACATTTAGGTCTCCCTCACTCGTAAACTGAGACTCTATCATTTTATCAGTATGGACAACAACTAAGCCTAGTACAATGTTCACAAATAAATTTTTTAGAGGAATAAATAAAATAATGTACCACAGATTTCAAGAACGCATAAGAAAACAGTACAGATTTTTATTAGTCATTAAAATAATTCAATGATAAACCAATAAAAGGGCAATATCCTAAATTAGCAGGCTAATAACTTGTTAGAGGAAAAGATCATAAAAGAAATCTTAGGATATGAACAGAAAGCCAGACAGAAGCCTCAAGCTTCATTAGGTAAGTCATTCTTGAATCCAACAAAGCAAGCAATACAAAAGTGAGAGGAAGAAAGATCTTTCTCCACCTTCATTCTCCAAGTGGAGACTAACTTTCTACTGGCATGCACGGAGTAGCTGGAAATTAGTTGAAAAGAGGCTTGGCTCACCTTTCCAAATCCTTAAAGATGGAAGCGATGACTAGCCATGCCCTGGCTGCTTTCCATTCCTGAAAGTAAGGTAGCCAAGCACCTGGGAAGTCTTACCTCACTCAACTAGACTTAATACATTTTTTAGCTTCTGAGAAATAAAAAACTCTATGCCTGTCCAATCTACAACCTCCATCCATTGTTCAACTTCAAAATGTACACTGAAAAAACATGGCATGTTTTACAAAGAAGATTCTATCTTATATAGTCAACAATATAAAGGACAGAGTTTTACAAATTGGGAAAAGACTAAGAACAAAGTAAACTCAAAAATAAATACAATCATTGTATTGTAATTATTAATTTATCTGTCTGAATCATAAACTTAAATTCTTTGAGGGTAGAAACAGTAACATATATATTTGAATTTCCCATGTCTATATAATACCTGGTGTTTAGAAAGTATCCAATAAGTGTTTGTTGAATAAATAAATGAATGAATGAGTGAACAACCACAAAAAAACCTATGTATTTATTTTTATTCATTTATTTATTTTTCCTTTATTGATATATTAGACAGAGGGAGAGGGAAAGATGAAAACATCGATGAGAGAGAATATCGATTGGCCACCTCCCGCATGCCTCCCACTGGGGATCAGGCCCTCAACCTGGGCATGTGCCCTGACTGGGAATCAAACCAGCGACCTCTAAGTGCATGGGTCGATGCTCAACCACTGAGCCACACCGGCTGGACTTATTTTTGTTTTAAATGCCATATATTAAACCAAGAATATCTGTTGTGATTTTTTATATTAACTGATTACTCAAATATGATCAGGAGTTTGCAATGTGGGACTTAAAAGGGGAGCATGAACCTGTGATAGTGTATGCTTATGTTTTTTTAAATCCTCACCCAAGGATATATTTCTATAAAAGGGCAATATCTTCAGATAGAGTGGGAGGGACAGAGAGAGAAAGAGAGAGAAACATTGATGTGAGGGAGATACAATGACTGGTTGCCTCCTGCACGACCCCAACCAGGGCCCGAAACGAACGGCAACTGAGGTATGTGCCCTTGACCAGAATGGAACCTGTGACTCTTTGGTCTGCAGGCCAACACTGCGCCAAAATGGCCAGGGCTATGCTTAAGTTTTTATGCATGTATGTGCATTTTTCTAGGATAGGCTCCATAGTTTATCATCACATTTTCATATGGATGCAGGACTGCAAAATGGTTAAAACTCCCAAAGATGCATTATCAATTTTAAAAAATAAAAATATAATTAAATATTACATACACTTTTACATTGTACTAGATACTTTAATCTCTTTGATGAATCAGAGGGCTCCTGGATTTTATGGAGTATCAATGAGTCATTAATTATTCAGTAACTAATAAATTCTTCTCAACTATTTTAATGTGGGATATGTGGGCATTTCTTATTATTCTTTATAAAACTACAAGACAATGAACTACATAAGCATTTAGTATGTAATCAATATTACTCATATAAAACAAAAATATTCAAATAAGTATGCTACATGACATTAATGCATAAGTGGCAAGTCACTCTCATAAGTAAAAATAATATTTTAACACAGACAAAAATAGCATTCTAGGGTTAGCTGGGATGTTTTTAGAGAATTGAAAAAGAAAAAAATCCTAAGACCTTGTATCTTAGGACCCTATCCCAAGAACTAAAAGTAAATGAAACTCATTAAGGCTCTCAGAAGTCTAATGTTTTGGATACAACTCTATGAAATTTATTATAATGATTAGTAAGTAGTTAAAATGGAATGTATCCATTTATAAGATAACGAAAAGCAAAAGAAAGGTCTGACTGTAGAAATGCCATTAACATCCCAAACTGTCCAAGTTTTAATCAAACTGCTTTTCTAAAACAGAATTTTAATGGCACATAGGGTAGGAAAAACAAATGATTTAAGGATAGAGCATTCCTGAGGTGAGGCAAGAAGCCATGGGTGATGGGCCATATTATGTGGTTCAAAAAGGCTCAGCCCTCTAGGAACTCAAAATCTGGAGAAAGAACTAAAAGGAGAGGTGAAGAGTAAAAATGATGGTATGACATGAGCTCAGATATTTGAAGAGCAAGCACAAACAGTGTTCCCTTACTATTCCCATTTGCTCACAGAGTGAGCCGGCTTTATGATACTAATCAAGTAAGCATGATCCATATACTATTAATAAACCTGAATGTTTTATGACCTGCACACATTTATCTTATTTAGTAAAAACAGATGATGAGAGTAAACGTGCCCTGGACAGTGTGGATCGGCTGGGCGTCGTCCCACGCACCGAAGCGTTGCCAGCTCGAGTCCCTGCCAGAGCACACATCTGGGTGGCAGGCGCGATCCCTGGTAGAGGGTGTGCAGGAGGCAGTCCATCAATGTTTCGCTCTTACATTAATGTTTCTCTCTCCCTCTCCCTTCCTCTCTCTCTCTAAAAGTAATTTTAAAAAATCTTTTAAAAAAAAGAGTAAATGTGTCTCAATTTAACAAAATATTAAGCTATTTTTAAAATATAAGACAAAACTAAAATTAAACTTATATGTGTGTGTTATCTAAGCAAACATGATCAATGTTATCTGTGCAAGACAAAAAACTGCATATTTAACTCCATCTAGCCAGTCTCCAAAGCAAAAGTAAATGTGAGGTTTTCAGAGAAGATAATTACTATAACATCTCAAAATCTTATGACAGCAGCAATGACCTTGTCTTATATGAAAGAAGCCACAGAATACACCCCTGATGATTCATTATCAAAATCAATTTTGATACAATGATCTTTTAATATATCCTGTTTATATATCTTTGGGAAAGTCTGTTTTCATAATGAATTTTGTCACAATTGAATAAAAATATCTCTAGTCCTTTTAACAAGAGGACTGATAAGACTTCTGCAAAAATAAAAGCTAAAACTCCTCCAAGACTAAATATAAAGCTTGGGAAATAAAGCATTTGCTACCAGAAATAAGATAGCAGTATGCTACAGGTCATATGTAATCATTAGTACTAAGGATGAGAGAACAGTCTTTAATAAAAATGTCAAAAAGTAAGGATGCCAGCCCTGGCCAGTGAGGCTCAGCATCATCCCATGAAATGACAGGTGGCTGGTTTGACTCCCAGTAAGGGCATGAGCCCTGGTTGTGGGTTCAGTCCCCAGCAGGGGTGTGCAGGAGGCAGATGATAGGTGTTTATCTCTCATCTATGTTTCTATCTCTCTCTCCCTCTCCCTTCCTCAATCTCTAAGAAAAAAAAAAATCAATAAAAACATTTTTTTAAAGGATGCTAACTTGTCTCTACCATATTAAATTTAACATTTATAAAATAAATTTTAATAAAATCTTCCAGCTAATAATATATAACAGAATAAATTATTTTCCATCTACCTACATTGGAGTGGCAGAAAGGTAATTTTCCTCTGCGTAAGTAGTTATGTATACCTATATATAATATTTAGATTTGTATTTACAAAATAATGTTGCTTTATGTGGCATAAAACAGGTACAGCTGTGGACTGTTCCTGCAATTTATTCTGGTACCTCCCAGTGCTAATACTAATGAAGTTAATCCTTTCCTGAACACAAAAACCAGTGCTCTTTGTCTGACTCGCCTGAAACATGCTGAAGGATGGGTTCTATCAACAGAAATAAAAATATAACTAAAGTTATAAGATAGTTTTAAAACTTTACCATCTTCTTAGTAGTAAAGACATTGCATTATATCTTAAGATATATTTTAGAGTTTCAATGACTTTAATCAGATAAAGTTGATGACATTTTAATTTAGTATCAAGAACAAATAGAGAAACACCTTTGTCACAACAGATAGCTTAGTACTACTCATGATTATTTTTAAGGGACTGGATCCAACTAAACATATCTGATAAACAAGCAGAATAATTATGAATATATAATAAATAGTATAGTTCCCAGTGCTTTCATTATATATACATAATTTAATAACATTGTCAAAGAAAGTTATGCTAACAAAATTAATATTGAGTTATCAATGTTTTAATAACAGCTAGCTATAATT
The DNA here is from genome assembly GCF_014108415.1 of Molossus molossus. NCBI lineage: Eukaryota > Metazoa > Chordata > Mammalia > Chiroptera > Molossidae > Molossus > Molossus molossus. The sequence continues at coordinate 88,342,655 of NW_023425401.1, forward strand.
TTATTCTATATCACTATCATTTCATTTTTTGGGAAAATAATATGTTTGCTAAATTACTAAAAACTTTTAATGATAAAAATTAGCAAAATATAAGGTTAAAAAAACTTTAAAATTATCCCTGGCCAATTAGGCTCAGCAGTTAGAGTGTTGGTCCATGGACTGAAGAGTCGAGGGTTTGACTCTCGTCAGGGGCATGTGCCTCAAGTTTGGTTTAGTCCCTGGCCTTGGTCAGGGTCGTGTGGGAGGCAACCAGTCAATGTGTCTCTCTTGCATCAATGTCTGTCTGTCTGTCTGTCTCTCCCCCTCACACTGTATCTGAAGATAAATGGAAAAGTATCCTCAGGTGAGGATTAAAAAAATAATTATATCTTTTACCAAGTTAGATGGATATTATTACCAGCAATGTGGTTATTTCTAAATTTAGCAGGCTGATAAAACCAGCCAGATAACACTAGCAAATGGAAGAGGATCCTGGTGATCACACCTTTAGAGTGAATTCCCAGAATGGCACATGTAAGATTCAGGATGAAAAATATCTGAAGGTGAGAAGAAAGCACTAAGGTGATAATAGGTAAAACTATGTTGAGCCCTGGTCAGTGTGGCTCAGTGGTCAGAAGAGCAGCCCTCTCACTGAAGTATCATGGATTCCACTCCCAGTCAAAGGCATGTACCTGGGTTGCAGGTTCAACTCCTGCCCCAGTCAGGGGGCATGTAGGAGGCAACCAATTGAGTGTCTCTCTCTTATCAATGTTTCTCTCTCTCTCTCTGCCCCCTCCCCTCTCCCTATTCTAGAAATCAATAAAAAAAATCCTCTAGTGAGGATAAAAAGATATACATATATTTTAAAAAGTATGTTGAATGTTATGATGTGGAGGAGAATGCAGACTTAGAAAAAGTAAAGCCAAATGAAAATATATGAGAAATACATATTTAAACAAAAATTTATCGGCTTTGACCTTAATGTTCAATGTTTCTCTCTCTGCTAAAACAGAAATCATCAGGGTTTTCAATAAAGCACCTTTGTGGTCTTCAGACTTAGTTAATACCTATTTCAAACTTCTCTTCTCTATACTAATAGGCTTCACAGGGCCATTTTCACATACACCAAGTCTTTATATTACACATTAACAAAACAGTCTGATCAGATAAAAATAAGATTTTTCCCCCAGTCACCCCACTAAAGAATATACTTCAAGCTCATTCTACAATAATAAAATTTGCATATGTATAATTTAATATACAAAATCTTTTAAAAATATGAATTGAAGGAGAACACCTTTGTGTTCCCAGCATGAGCCACCGCTCCTGGCAGATACTAAGGTATTTCATCAGCACCGCCACTGTTTCACACTTCTAACATCTCTAAAATTTGGTTACATCTGTGTTTAACAGTAAAGTGTAGCTTAATTGGCAGTATTGTTCTCTTCTTAATGATATAAAATAATGCTTTACAAACAATGCTATAGATCACACTAAATAATGTTATATTTAGTTGAACCGAATTAAACCAAGGTGAAAGTGTGTTGCCTATTAACTATATTAACTCTCAGAAAACTAAAATTCATGGTTTTTTATTCATTCCTTTATGTTAGTTAAAAAGTCCACATTATTATATAGAATAGGTTATGCCCTTAAAACTAGCTTGCCTTGGCCGGTTTGGCTCAGTGGTTAGAGTGTAGACCCGCAGTCCAGAGAGACCCAGGTTCGGTTCTCACTAAGGACATGTACCTCGGTTGCAGTTTGTCCCCTGCCCCGATTGGGGTTGTGAGGGTGGCAGACAGTCGATGTGTCTCTCTCACATCGATGTTTCTCTCTCTTCCTCCCTCTCTCTCTCTCTCACTATCTGAAGATGAATGCAAAAATGTCCTTGGGTGAGGATTAAAAAAAAAACAAACAGCTTAAGTACTGTGTCTTTTGACTGGGTCAGTTAATCCTTTTATATGTAAAGTAATTATTGATAGAGGACTTACTACTGCCTATTAATTTCTGTCTGTCTTATAGCTCTTCTGCCCTTGTTTCCTATCTTACAATCTTCCTTGTTTCACCTGATTCCTTTGTCATTTTCTTTTTATTTTCTTTTATTTTTTTTTATCCTCACCCGAGGACATTTTTCCATTTTTTGATCAGATAGAGCGGGAGGGAGAGAGAGGAAGAGAGAGAGAGAGAGAGAAACATCGATGTGAAGGGACACATCGAGTGGCTGCCACCCGCACGACCAACCAGGGCCGGGGACAAACTGCAACCGAGGTACGTGCCCTTAGCGGGAACCGAACCCGGGTCTCTCTGTACCGCAGGCCGACGCTCCAACCACTGAGCCAAACCGGCCAGGGCTGTCATTTTCTTTTGTGTATCATCTATAGCAGCGGTTCTCAACCTGTGGGTCACAACCCCTTTGGGGGTCGAACGACCCTTTCACAGGGGTCGCCTAAGACCATCGGAAAACACATATTTCCAATGGCGATTCATAACAGTAGCAAAATTACAGTTATGAAGTAGCAATGAAAATAATTTTATGTTTGGGGGTCACCACAACATGAAAAACTGTATTAAAGGGTCGCAACATTAGGAAGGTTGAGAACCACTGATCTATAGGTATTTGTTTTGTGGTTACCAAGGAGTTTACACAAAACCTCCTACAGTTATCTGCTTAAGCTGATAAAAAATAAACTTCCGTGCTGGCTGGTGTGGTCAGTGGTTAAAGTGTTGGCCCATGCACCAAAGGGTAGTGGTTTTGATTCCTTTCCAAGAACAGGTACCTGGGTTGCAGGTTCAATCACTAGTCCTGGTCCAGGTGCATGTGGGAGGAAACTGATTGGTGTATCTCACATCAATGTTTCTCTTTCCCTTTCTCTCCCTCTCTCTTTCCCCTTCCGAAACCCAACCTCCTCCCCTCCCTTCCATGCTCTAAAAATCAATGGAAAAAAAAAATCCTTGGGTGAGGAGCATTAAAAAATAAAAATAAAATAAATAAAATTTTACCACATATAAAAACTCTACACTTTTACTCCCCCTACATATACACTTTACGTTATTGATGCCACAATTCACATATTTTTATATTGTGTATCCATTAACTTATGTTTACTGGTAATTATTTTTTATACTTTTGTCTTTTAAATTGTAGGCCAGAATTAAGGTAATTTCCATGTTACTGCTATAGTATAATAGTATTTTGTATTTGTCTATGTTTATGTTTTGTAGACTTTTTTTATACTTTCATACGCTGTCCTGTTGCTGGTTAGCATCTTCTTCATTTATTCTTTGGAATCTAAAGACCATGCTTATTTGATAAATAAAAATAGCACAAAAAATACAGATGAGCCTGGCTGGTGTGGCTCAGTGAACTGAGCCTCAGTCCCTGGACTGAGAGGTCCCAGTTCAATTCCTGGTCAGGGCACATAACCTGGTTGTGGGCTCGATTCCCAGTAGGGGGCGTGCACAGAGCAGCCAAATCGATGTTTCTCTCTCTCTCTAAAAAATCAACTAAAAAAACATTTTAAAAAAACGCACATGAATGTTGGTTGGCAACTGTAAATCAGAATTGAGCTTCTAAGGGTACTAAAGATGCTGTGTTCCTGAAACCAATTAAACAGTTCCAGTCTATTAAAATCTTGACCAATTTTAATACCTACCAGTTCCTTTGCTTAGATATGGAGGCTTAAAGAACTTCACAACACCATAGACATTGACAATCATGCCACCCTTGAGTTCATTCAGGGGTGTATATATATAACGTGTTGCTGGAACCTGAAGAAAGACAGTGAATATAGTAAGCATTTACATTTTATAATTATGTTATGATCAAAGATGATCTAACTGCATTTTTTTCCTATTAAGTGTCTAAAAAGAGGCTGAATGAAGCCTGAAAAAAAGAAATGCACAACTTAAAAGGTTGCTATAAAAACCACTAGTATTAGTTTTTCTTAGAAATATCTTTGATTATAAATGGTACAATTTGTACACACTTCTAAGAATTGATATTTAAGAGATTTTGGTTCTGGTTTTTTACCTTAAGTAATATCACTTCAGAACTTGTGGGATACAGATTTTATTTAGGCCTAAATAAAGCCGGGTTTTGATTATAAATGGTATAAAGACATTTAAAAGGGTAGTAAGAGAAACAAAATTTTCTGAAATAACTGTATATAAGTTTGGAAAGAAAAGGGAAAGCAATTCATGAGGATATATCTTCACATGAGTCAAACAGTCCATAAAAGAGTTCAGACATCTAGTCCCATGATCTACCCAATATACTATCTTTTTTCTTTTGATTTCTTTTCCCCTTTATTCATTAAGTGAGAGGGAGAGAGAGATAGAAACTTCGATGAGAGAGAACACTGATTGGCCGACTCCTGCATGCCCCCCACTGGGAATGTGGCCCACAATCTGGGCATGTGCCCTGACCAGGAATCAAACCGGCGACCTCTTGGTGCATGGGTCAACACTCAACCGCTGAGCCACACAGGCCAGACTCAATATACTATCTTAAGAAGTATCTCCCTAATGTAGAGAGGAATGAGGAAGGCCAGCATAGCTCAATAACCATATCTATTATGGTCATCCAAGTAATGCACTTGTTACTTCGTGGCCAACAAACAACTTAAGTCTAATTTGTCTTTCCATGTAAAGAAACCAGTATATGTATGCACAGCGTTAAGTTATATTCTAAAATTCAGAATACCTGGGCTTTCTGAAAAACAATTTTTCTGAAGTTTAGAGGCTCCTTTGTTTACTTATGCCTTATTTATGGGTTCATGGATGTATCAAATATTTGAACCTGACCTATTTATAACAATTATGAGAAATACTAATATTTGAGGTTTTTTTAAAGTCTGTATTTAATTATACTTTCCCTAAATGACATATTCAAATTATATCATTATAGAATTATTCAGAATTTAAAACCTGTATCTAGTAGTCACTGTCAACTAGAAACAAAATCTCTGAACTCTGTCTATTAGAAACAACATAGAACATTAATTTTGTATTAAACTTTACCAATACATTAGCTACTTTCCAGTTTCACGTAGCTACAAGTAGCTCACCTGTAAAAATGGGAACCTTCCCATTGCTATGACATAACAAAATTTTATAAAATAATGAAAAATAAAGAAGAGCAAAATGTGTGACAAGTGTAATAAACTACTTGTAATTACATAATTCAACACATAATAATGTGTTTAAATACAAGTTGATAAAAATGACAGAAATACATTTGCCTGAGGTATAAAAGTAGTAGAAATCTCAATGTCTTCATACAATAAAACTTTTCCATTTTAGTTTTCTTATGTCTGTGGCTTACACAAAATATCAGATGTTCCAGACAACGGAATAACCAGACATTAATTACTAGGTAAATAGATAAATGGAATGTAACATCAGTTATCAAAAAAGTAGATATTCTGTTTTCCCACTGTATCGATACTACTGCAAAGTAAGATTATAAAGTGGATCAAATATACATATATATATGTGTGTACTATATGTGTGTATATGTAGGGGTATGTGTACATATTCTAAATTAAACAAATTATCATCTTACCAAAGACATTGATTCTGTAGAAAAATCTATTACAGATTTAACATAAACCTGAAAAAAAAAACCAGAAAGGGCTTATTTGTATGCAAACGACATCCAATGTGATTACAGACCTTTAATTGTAGTAAAACTACATACTTAACTATATATAATACTCAAACTCATCAGAGTGGCATGAAGTTATGGCTTACAAATTAAGAGTGGCATGTGCAAAATTGTCTCAGCTAAGTATCAATCTAATTCATTAATTTTAATATCACAGATAACCCTTAGTCCAATAATGCCCTTGTGCATACTAAAAAAGGCAGGCAGATGTTGGTCTGTAAGCACACAGCTTGATCCAACACTGCCTGACAGCTTTCCTCAAACAGGTAGGTGGTCTCCAAATGTATGTTGGGAGTGGAGGGTGGGGCTGGAGGAGGGAAAAGCTGAAAAAAACAGAGAATGAGCACCTTCATAAAGAATAAAATAGGAGGAAATCAATTTTACCTAAAAATGTACACTTGGTCAATTTAAAGTGAAATCAAATAGATCATCAAAAGAGGCTGACAGTATAATTGCAAAGAATAAGATCAGGTCTGAAGTGTCTGTGGAGTTTTTAAATTTTCATGGGTAAATAACTATCTTTAAGGGATTTTCCTTTTCTACCTGGAGTCATTTAAAAATAAAACCAAGAAAAAGTTTCTATTTTTAAAACTCAAAATATTAAAATAATTCCATCAGACTAAATAATTTACCTGCAGATTTACAGAAACACTACTTCTATTCTATCACCTTATCTCATTAAAACTATAACATGAGTAGAACTAAAAGTTATACTTACATAAACAGTTGATTTGAAGTCCTCAAATGCTTTCAAAAATAAGCAATGTTCACCATCTCTGCTTGTAGAAGAAGACAAAACAATAAATCCTGCCACTGCAATGGTGTCCTACATTAAAAAAAGTTTTCATTATCAAAATATCTGTAATTATGAATGACATGTAAGTCCTTATTTTTATTATTTAAAAAACAGGAATCATGTTATAAAATAGAAAACTGGTTAGCTTAACTTGTTTAACGCTTTCTGAATATAAGATTGAGCCTACCACCACCTCTAAAAGAGTATCAACAGTGTAGCCATAGATGGTATAACATCCCACTTCATGGACCAGGAAAACACTAACTCACTTGAAAAATTTTATTTATTTAGTGGGCCTTTAAAAATCAATGTTTATCTCAATTTATGTCAATAAGTTTGAACAAATAAATACAATGAAGGTAAAACAGATGATCCAACAGTATTATGAATGAAATTTAAATGAAATAATCTCAGAATTGAAAGACTACATTGAGTAAGATGTCTCAGTACAAAAACTCCACAGTGTTACAAAGCTAATATATGTGCCTATAAATTCAGGGTATAGGACATAAGAAATTTCCATTTATAAACTAATAAGAATAGAGATTTTTCTGGCTTCTAACAGTAGTAAAAAGTCAGTAAGAAATTTTGCATTTATTACTGCCTATCTCATTCTATAGTTAAATCTTCTTATTTTCCAAATACTGAGACATACACACTCAACAAGTTCTGTCTTGGTGCATTATATATATATGTGTGTGTACACACACACACACACACACTCTTTATCTTACTCCTCTAATTTTATCACTAGGATTTTATACATAAAAATTCCTAGGCTTTAGGCAGCTTCCTTCAATAATCTTATTCTCCACCAAGTGGGAGTCTTCTGCACAGACAATTTTAGATTTGCACATTCAAGGGTCTGGGGTCGAATCCCAGGATTCTCCATTTGGATCCACTAACTAGGCTGTGAGAAGCTTGAAGACAGGAGTCTGCTTTGTATTTACAGGGTTTGGCACACAGCAGGCCCTCCGTAAACAGTCTGTGAGTCAATGGAAGGAACTTATATCGCCTTTCTAAAATCTCTGGCACTATTCAGATATTTTAGCTCTGCCAATTTCTGCATTTTCTTTTCCTTCAGGTGATGTCAACACAATTGTGTCTCTACTGATAATGCTAAATAACCATAACTCTTCCTAGTTAAGGGGAGAAAATGTTCCTTTTCTCACTCTACATTTCTACCATGTTTAAAGCAATCTTAAAGAAAAATAAACAGTAAGACTGCTTCTGGAATAAATTACTTTTACAAACTGAAAAATATGTAATGCTTTCAATTTCTTTCTTTTTAAAAAAATTGGTTTTTAGGATTTTTTAGAGAGGAAGAGATAGAAACACCGATGAGAGAGAACATCGATTGGCTGCCTCCTGCACACCCCCTACTGGGTATTAAACCCACTACCGGGGCATGTGCCCTGACTGGAAATCAAAGTGGGACCTCTCAGTCCATGGGAAGAGGCTCAATCCATTGAGCCACACCAGCTGGACAATGCTTTCAATTTCAGTATGTTCTAATTTAAATGAAAAAATTATGATTTTAGTCAGAGATTTAGAGTTTAATCAAACTAACACACAAAGATAAATAGAAGTAGGGAATCATTGGCTTATCAGTTCTAAATCCTCTTAAAAGCATAAAATATAACCTAGCTCATGTTATCATTTATTTTACTTAAAAATGTCTTAAACATAAATTTTATATGGAAAGAAATACATTAAATGCAAGTGGTAGGGGTACAGATGTACATTTTTCTATGTTTTTGTGTAATCTAAACTTTTTTAGAATATTTTTATGATGGAGAAAACATTTCAAAAAAAGGAATAAATCACTAAAAGCTGAACATCAGCATTCGTAAGAAAACTTTGTTACATTTATTTATATTTATAAACATGAACTTATATATGAATATACACACATAAAGTGCACTGAAGCCCTCAGTGATCTCACCCTGACGCACCTTGCCTGTTTTATCTCTGCATACATCTAGTCAATACTACGCCTACCGGATTCTTTTATATACCTACCGCTTTTCCACATATACTCTCTGCTTTCTGTGAGGCCCCACTAATAATAGCATTGTCTCTTTTGTAAACATCTGACCCTATCTATCTTTTAAAGTCTGGGCTATAAATGCTCTTCCTTGTGAGGTCTAGCTTAGATTTTTGTCCCTCTCCCAGAAAAATAATTCTTTTTTCCTCTAAATTCTCTTATGCAGCACTTTAATATTTTTTACTTTATGTGTTATTTATAAACTTTCCTTATTGTTTTTAATGCCCTTAAAACTCTTGGGACTAAGAATAATGTATTACCCATTTGTATAACCCATACAAGTGACTGGCAGAGGCGTCTGCCCTGTTCATCATCAGTGCTCAACAAATATCTGTTTAATAAATTAATTAATACTGGTAAAAACTGAAGTACAGATCTAAACAACAGAGAGAAAAAAATGGTTCTTAGGATTCAGTTCCCATGAACTGACAAGTCTCATGATGGCTTTTAAATTAACTCACATACAAAGAAAATAAGTATTTGTATAAATAAGTATAAATACTCATTAGATTCAGTTGAAACTTAGATTTAATAAGCATTATTCTAAGTTCTAAGCTTCTGGGAAAAGCACACTGAAGCTGTTCAAACAAGAATGGCAATTATATAGTTCAATGCTAAGAGTATATTCTGCTATATTAAAGTAGGTGTTTTCTCAATCTGCTAAAAAAGTATTAGAAAACCAGCCTGAGAAGGACGCCATGCTACTAAAAGTGATAAGGCTTTATCAATATATGTGCATGAATATTATAAAACGTGAAAACACATCTGGTCTAACTGAACTCTCTGAGCTAACTTACGATACTCAGATATCAGCAAATGGGTCATTTCCCTTTTGTGTCTGTACTGCCCTGTCACAGTGCCTTAGGAAGAGTAAGCCCTTGTTCAGCCAACAGGAATATTTCTCCAGCAAACCAATCTCAGAGAAAATGAATGAAATCAGCACAGATCTTTTAACATAAATAAGTGTTCTTGAAAAATCAACAATTAAAAGGCAAAAAATCAGACAACTTATTTGCACATTAACAAATGTTTTTTACATGCTAATATCTCCTAATAAAAAATACAATCAGCCAATGAAAACAAAAAGCAAATAGGTAAATAACATAAATGTGAATCACAAGACCAATGTATTAATTTGCTAAATTTTAATAGACAATATATTAAAAATCCTCAAAACAATACCTTTAGTGAGCATAAAAAGGGCACAGATAATATGAAACAATTGATAACCCAAAAAGAAAAACACTTATTTGACTTTAACAGGCATTAAGTAATTTTTACTATTACTGACCTTGCAAACCTTATTATCATATTTTAAAACACTGTTAAAGAGAAAAAGAGTAGAGAGATCTGACATCACTAACAGTGTAGTGATTGACAATGTTTCTCTAACATAAAAAATTTATTTCGTGAGTATTAGCATTTATGGGGATCCTGTAACATCAAGGACATAATTGTAAGTAATATATGTAATATCACAAAAAACAAAATCTTTCAATGGCCTACAAATCACTATATAATCTAATACCCATCCATGTCACCAGCCACATATGGTGACCCACTCTGGAATTCCACCTTCTCATAATTCTTTAGTATTCCAGGATCCTCAGTTTAGGCCTTTAAATATGCTGTTCTTTCTGACTGATCCAGTCTCCCAGTACCCCTGTGCTCATTCTTTCCACTTTTCTCATTCTGCTACTCAGTCTTCTTAGTTACATATTACATCTGGATAAAAAAATTAATTCCATAGTAGTTATTCCACTCTTCTCCAATGAACACTGTTCCATAATTAGCAAGGTCCATAACTATCTTATTCAGTTAAGATGTCTCTGACATCTAGCATAGTAGAAAACAGAAAACATTCCAAAATGTTTAGATAACTAAATGTATTACTAAATATATGAATAAAAATATATAAAGATAATACTTTCATTAAATTTTAAATAAGCTATACATACTACAAAACTTACTTCATAGCATCTTCACATTGTAGAAATTGAAAAGGGCCTTCATTTTTCAGAAAATAAGGGTCCAGAGAGGATAAATGAATAGCCTAAGGTCATATACAGCCATATTAAGTTACAGATCAACACAAAAATCCAACACAGGCACTATTCTACTTCCTCTTTCAGAACCACATCTTCCAGGGATGAGAAAACTGGATTAGAAGAAATCCATTTATGACAGTTTTGTGATAAAATATTTTTTAAAACTTCCAAAATACTTTGGAAAAGTCTTCCTTTGTATTTTACATATGCATATTAAATGCTAAAACTTACTTTAAATGAAAGCTAAAACTAAAAAAAAAGACTCATTGAGCGAGGTTCAATTAGAACACGTATATTCCAAAATGCATCATTATTCAGCAAAGCAAAAATTTTTAATTTTGTTCAAATTTATTTCTTAATCTTTTAAGATTTTTGTTGTATTCAAATACCTTAAGGGCACAAGCAAGTGTCAAATAAAAGTGCAGAAATCAGCACTGGTCAATGTGGCTCAGTTGGTTGGAGCGTCTTCCAGTATACCAAATGGTCACAGGTTCAATCCCCAGTCAAGGAACAGGAACATACGTCAATAAACACATCCTTGGGCAAGAATTAAAAAATAACAAGGGTGCAGAAATCAAAACAGAAAATTCATTGTTTTATACAAAAAGTTTTGCTTTGTCCAGCTGGTGTGGCTCTGTGGTTGAGCATCTACCCATGCACCAAGAAGTCCCCGGTTAGATTCCCAGTGAGGACACATGCCCAGGTTGTGGGCCCGATCCCCAGTGAGGGGCATGCAGGAGGTGGTCAATTGATAGTTCTTTCTCAATGATGTTTCTATCTCTCTCCCTTTCCCTTCCTCTCTCTAAAATCAATAAAGGGAAAATAAAAAAGTTTTGCCTTTATTTTCAACAATCTTTAACCTTAATACTGTACACTCCTTAGACCTCCCAAATGATCATCATTTGTGGATTTTAAACCCAGGAAGAATTTAAATTGTGACCTCAGTCTTCTCACCATTGTATTTTAAAAAGGATAAATCCTGACTTAGCATTATTAACATCCTCTGTTATCTGACAAGTACTAATTAGCTAGTATAGTTCTATTCTATTTTAATGAATACATATTATTAAAATTTCAATAGAAGAAAACGCCTTTCACATGTCAGTTAGGTAAAATACTAATATCTAATATACTGTACATATTTTGTACATTTTGCTAATTCATTATATTATAACATTTTATATTGTTTCTAAAATAAGAATTTAATAAATATTAGAATCCTAAAGAATAAAGATGAAGATATATTTAAAATATAAGCAGATAGATCTCTAGCATTCAATACCATGTATTTATTTTTAAAAATCCTCCTCTAAGATGTCCAAGATATGTTGTGGAAAAAAGCAATTTACAAAACATGGGTAGTTTAAAGTCATTTGGTATAAAATATACATAAAAGGTTATATATAAATGCATATATAGATATCCACATACATGCATAAGTATACATATATACACATATTTATAAAAGCTGAAAGGATACCACACACAAAAGTAGTAGTTTTATCTAACAGTGGGTCTGGGTGACAAGAATGTGTCCAGAGGTAGCAGTGTAGCGTCTGCTTTTCTGTTATACCTTTCCACATTGCTTGAACATTTTCAAAGCAGAACCTAAACCTAAACCAAATATTTTCAAGACTTAATTCAAGTCCACTCTATCTCCAGAAGACAGAAAAAGAATATATTTGTGGAGATTGTTTCTCCCCTTACTATAAGCGCTATAGCAAACCTTAGGCCTAGAATGTTTATTATCAGAACAGTACTAATGACCATCACCACAGAGGATTACTAAAGTTACTATGTTTATCAAATGTAATCTGTGAAATTCCACACAAATGTAATATAACATTCTTAGTAAAAGTTTAGTCATATAATATATAAAAGATTAGTAATAGAATATTTTAGTAAAAGGTTAGGAAAAAAAACTGGTTAAACTTCAGAAGCTGGTGTAATAAATGAAAATGAAACAAATGCTTTCTACTAGCTATTTCTTAAGCAAAATCTACCTAACAGCCCCCTAAGTACAGCCTTTACCAATTGCTATTAAACTATGTAAAATAACTAAAGGATCGGAAAAGAAACAGAAAAGTTATTTAATCTCTTTAATTTACTAGAGATTAGAATTTACAATCTCTTTTTATCATTCCACTTGAAAACATCTACAAACATTCCAGCCAGAAACTCTGTAAAAGTTACGAACCTCCCAAAAAACATAAACATACACAAGCATGCACACACACACACGTACAGTCACAGACACATCCAGGAATAATGAGGAGGAAGGAACTGTATGGTAAAGAGAAACTCATACACCTAGGTGAAATAAATTTTAAACATATATATACTATTCATATAATACACATGCACCTCTCTCATACCAACTTACCTAGAATATTGCCCTCAATACAAAAGATACTTTTGTATTATTTTTAAGAAATGTTTCAAAAAATTATTTAGGACTTTAAAATATTGTATTTATATTAGCATTTGACATACATGATCATAAAATTTTCTGAAAACAATGCAAGATTTTTATAAGATACCAGTTTTTCTTATCAAATCATTTTTATTTCTGTATAATGTGGGCACAGAGCTATTTACTCTTGGAGTTCAATATTAACTTAACTATATACCAGGATAGTATATAGTTATTTATTTTTTAACATTGGTTAAAAAAATTATATAGGTTTCAAGTATACAATTTTTCAAAAGGGCATGATGACTATGCATTCATGGATCTCTCTGAGAATGAGATGAGTTATAGATGGCCTCCTCAGAGATAAAATTCTTTAAAAATACATACATTTACATACACTTTTAATTGATTCAAGAACCTTTTTGGCAGACCTAAACACTGCTGTGGGTTCGCTGAAGATCCTGCACCCTAAGATACTCATCTTCATCTACAAACCGCTGGTGCTTTCACAAAGATTAAGTAGGTAGGCCTTGGTTTTACAGCCAGTTAACTCCAAAAAGGTTGCTAGAGGCTCTTTCTGATCATGCATTCTAATGGTCTTTTCTCCATGGCAGGAATTTGAAACAGATAGTTTTTCTTACTCATTAAAAAATATCAGAAGAAAATAAAGGAAGAAAATAAAGGAAGAGCAACTTTAATGATGTTAGCAAGTTGAAAGGAAGTAGACTATTTCCTGACCCGGGTACTTGAAATCTCTAAAAATGTAAAAAGTAGTACTTTAATACACAAAGGAAAGAGCTCATCTGAAATAAGAACATGAAACTAAATTTCATGTTCTATAATTCATGAAAACTAAATATTACTATTCAATGTGTTAGGGCAAAACTTGCCTATGCACACTTAGCAGCCTGGAAAATGAGAAAGATGCTAATAGCACTCATTCGTTGTTTTTTGTGGAGGGGAGAGGATGAGGAGTCAGAGAAAATAAGTTATAGCTTAGTATTCACATGTAAATTAGTCAGTAAACTTGCTTTTTTTTTTTTTTTCAATTTATTCTACCACAACAAAGTATTGTAGTAAAGTTTTCTAGCTCAAAAATATGTTATCTTTCTAAATAAGCGTCTTCCCCTTTGAAACACCTACTTATTCTCACATTCATTCATATTCTCTCCCTCCTTCTCCTTTTCCTCCTCATCATTTCTAAAGAGTATTATTCTTAAAAATAATTTCTTGCCCTGGCCAGTTTGGCTCAGCGGTTAGAGCGTCGGCCTGGGGTCTGGAGAGACCCGGGTCTGGAGAGACCCGGGTTCGGTTCCCGCTAAGGGCACGTACCTTAACTGCAGTTTGTCCCCGGCCCTGGTTGGGTCGTGCGGGTGGTGGCCACTCGATGTGTCCCTTTCACATCAATGTTTCTCTCTCTCTCTTCCTCTCTCTCCCTCCTGCTCTATCTGAATAAAAGGTGGAAAAATGTCCTCGGGTGAGGATAAAAAAAAATAATAATAATAATAATAATTTCTTAAACACTGAATTCTATATTTTTTCTTTTTGTTAATTCTCACCCGAGGGTATTTTTTCCATTGAATTTTAGTGACTGGAAGGGAGTGGGGGGAGAGAAAGAGAAAGAGAGATAACAGAGAGAGAGAGAGCAACATTGATGTGACAGAGACACATCGATTGGTTGCCTCCCACACATGCCCCGATCAAAGCTGGGATTCAAACTCGCAACCCAACTATGTGCCCTTGACCGGGAATTAAAGCCATGACCCTTTAGTGCCTGGGCAAACACTCTATCCACTGAGCCACACCAGACAGGGCAAACACTGAATTCTTAATAATTAAAAACTATGATTATAAATATTATTTTAACTAAACTGAAATAAAGTCAGACTTCCAAGGGCAAACATTATAATAAGAATAATACAATGACGACAGGTCTTTATAGCCAACTACAAAAGTGCCTCATCAAAACAGTTATAGAGAACTAATGATTCCTGACCTACGTTGGTCTGAAGCAGACTGCAGGTGACACTTCTTTTTTAGTACTATTTGCTTCTAGAACTTTGCTGTGATATACCAACTAGATTCAAACTATATTTCAACCACCCTGGCCAGTGTGGCTCAGTTGGCTGCGTATCTTCCCATACACTGAAAAGACGCCACTTCGATTCCTGATCAAGGCACATACCCATTGTGGGTTTGATCCCCAGTCGGGGTGGGTACAGGGACAACTTATCGATGTTTGTCTTTCACATCAATGTTTCTCTCTCTCTAAAGTCAATAAAAATATATATAAATATTTAGAAACAAGACTATATCTTAATCAAATTTTTAAAATTGTATCCAAAATTACTCTAGTTATCATTCTGAGTGAAGTAGTCAGATGAACGGTTTTAGGAGCTTGCGGATATGAATTACATGGCAACTATCTTATTTCCTCAAATTCTAAAGTAAAATTTTAAGCTATTCCACTAACTTAATAACAGTCTTTCAGAATAGGAAAAAATCACTACAATGATTCTCCTTTTCTTTGTTTGACTTATAAATTAGGAAAAAAAAATAATTCACCACCTCTTCACAAAGCTTCAGCAAAAAAGACAAAATTTTAATTTGGCAATCTATTCCCAAAATTCTTGTACAAGAAAAAAAAAAAAAGGTAGATGTTCTGACAGTTTCCTGGAAATGGATCTTTATTCTAGACTTTAAGACAAGTTTCATAAACATAGTACCATTTCTCAAGTCCACCGAATTATTTATACATCATCGTAAGATCTGAAACTCTAGTTAGTGTGCCAGAACAAGTCTCAGCTAATTCAACATCCTCACTTTGTATTTGATTACATTTAGATCTGGAGATATTCAATAGTTACTCAAAATCCAATAATTAACTGGAAGAAAAGCAGGGTTGAGAAGCCAAACTCCTGGATTCAGGTCCAGATGTCCTTTCTCCCACTGCTTTATCTTATGCATAGCATTGTGTGCCACTTGAGAAATTACATATACTAATTTATCTGTTTATTGTCTGTCTTTTTCCTCTAGAAAATAAGCTTTATTAGGACGAGAACTTTGTCTATTTTAATCACCAGTGCCTAGCTCATAGTAGGTATTCAATAAATTGTTGAATAAATCTGTAAACGACTTAAATGAAGACATACTACTGCTCTTGCATTCTCTTCTAGATGACATAGATGTACTCTGGAGTAATATCCAAACTACAGAAGACTATAAACAGCAGAAGCTCTAGTTCCTACAAAGCCAGTACATGGCCACAGCTTCAGAGGACCAGACATACACAGGTATTTCCTCACCAGAATGCCAGAACCATCAACCAGAGGCAAGGCCCTGACTGGGGGTTGGGAGTGGGGGGCATGTAGGGAAGACAGCAGGAGAGTGCCGTGCTTCTTCACATCAGGGCTTCCTGGCTAGAATGGCAGGCTTGGAAAGCTCCAAACAATAGGTATTTGCCATTCTCTACAGGATTATTTGAATATTTTAATAACCAATAGTCATATACCTGTACATGATGGCTGAATACCAGTCCTGGACACACTCTTCATACCCAGCACTATTACAATGATCTCAGTAATTCACCTCCCTGGACAAATGCCACACTCATTCAGCAATTACTAGATACTATACTGATTTCTAGAATCCTATCAGCTGATTAGTGAGGAGAAAAAAAATTAAAGTGATTACAAGATGGTGTTCAAAAGCTTGCCTTATTAAAAGAAGTACCAATAAAAAGAAATAAAAAAAGAAAAAAAATAATAAAAAAAATAAATAAATAAAAAAAGAAGTACCAATATTCTGATGTGAGAAAACCAGAAGGTCCTAAATATTACCATAAATTTCCAAACAATCCACGTTTATATGCTCATTTGACTACACCAACAACAACAAAAAAGAATGTTGTGATTAAATCTGACTTTTGTGGGCAACCATTTCACTATAACTTGTATTTTTTATTATGTGAGCAATCAACCAAAATATTTCCCTAAATAATTTAAATGCTTTTTCAAAAAAAAAAGTCTTAGATAAGAATATATTTCAGAACATACTGATAGATTTCCTCCCAAAAGTGGCAGTAATTAGACACATATGCTATACCAGATTAAGAAAATTTAGCGGGAACAGAATAACCAAGGACAACTGTTTTTATTTAAATATTTAATTAATGTAGAAAAAAGTGGGAGAGCCCTGGCCGGTTTGGCTCAGAGGCTGGAGCATCGGCCTGCAGACCAGAGAGTCCCGAGTTTAGTTCCCACTAGGGGCACGTACCAAAAAATAAAAAAGAAGAAGAAAAAGAAAAATGTGGGAGAAATTAATGTTAAGGATTTTTTAAAATTCTACAACAGAACTTACGGAGTAATTGTTTTTATAGACATAAATGTTTTCTCAAAAACTAAAAACTACTTTTTGCCAACCAACAACCACACACACGTGAACAATTAATCAATTCTATTGCAATTCCACAAATGCTTTAGCTTTGGTCTTTATATATCCAGGATAGCTTCTGAATTACTATAAAGATGCCACATTGATATACCTACTTCAGTCTCCTCCTCACAGAAAAAAAAAAATTTATAAGATAATCAGAGAAATTGGAATACTGACTAAATCTATGATTATATAAAGATATTACTGTTAAATTATATTAGGTATAATAATGAAACTGTGTATAGAAATAGAGAGGAAGACAGAAATAGATATGTATGTGTGCATATATCTATTTATAAACTGATAATATTTCATAAACTTAAAAAACTGATGTTAATATTTCAGTAGTATAATAATACTATTGTGGGATATACTCATTTATATAATATTGAACATATGTATAATTTTAGAGTTTTTCTCTTTTATATACTAAAATTTTTATGGTTTAAATATATAATTCCTGATATTTATCTTAAAATAATATCACAGTAAAATGCATAGATAATGAAACAGATCAAATAAGACAGCCCATATGCCGATAACTGTCGAAGTTAGATGATGGGTTTATGGACATTCTTGATATGTATGTTTGAAATTTTCCATAATAAAAAGCTTAGCAACTAATAAAAATGTTCTACTAAAAAACAAAATTTCGTACTACTTGGTGTTTTCCTCCAAATCCTCCAGGCCGGTTTTGCTGACTGAGGCTGCTATTATAGCTCTATCACAGTTACCACCATTAAGTGATTTTCTGTTCGACTAGAAATAGCGGGCTCCTTACAGTCAAGCACTGTTTTATTCATTTTGGCTTCACCAGAGCCTAACACAATGTCTAGCAAAAAAAGTCAACCCTTAATAAATGTTTACTGAACTTAAATAAATGTAAATTAAAAAAAAAAGAGAGTACAATCTCATTTGACCATGTGGTTTTGCAGAAACCAGTTTTTTTCCATGTTATTTACTTGTTGGTAAAAGCCACAAATCAAAAGTGTTAAAGCTATCTACCTAATATTCCTACAACATTATTTTAGAGGTACTGTCTAGCTATAAGCAACTTATCTGAAGACTCCTTGTAGACTCAGCCACATATTTAGTAGCTACATGCTTCAATATTAGTTAACTGCCAAATGTGGCTTTCCAAATACTAGGGGATCTGCAATTAACATCCAAGATATCATATGATTCTTAAAGAAAATAAATTTTAAAACATGTTAATACAACATGCAGAAAAAATATGTAAGATTACACACCAAATAGTGCTTAATCTCCGGAGATGTGCTGTCCAATACAATATCAACTAGTCGCATGTGGCTATTCAAATTAAAATGTTTAAAACAATATAAAGTTTATAATTCAGTTCCTCAGCAGGACTAGCCACATTTCAAATGCCCATTAGTCAAATATGATTAGTGGCTACCATACTGCCAGTGTAGATTTAGATTTCCATCCCAGTAAACAGTTCTTTTGGACATTGCTCCTCTGAGAGGGCTTAAAGAACCACCAAACTGTTTTCCACAGTGACCATATAATTTCACATTGAACAGACTTGACACCTTTGTCAAAAATCGACTGCCCATAGATATATTTTATTTCTTGACCCTTAATTCTATTCCAGTGGCATACTTGTCTACCCTTGTGCCCTTTCCATACAGTTAATTATGGTATCTCTGCAGTAAGTTTTTAAATCATAAAACGTGAATCCTCCAACTTTATTTTTTTCTAGATTATTTTGGAATTTAGGACCCCTTGAAACTCATTATAAATTTGAGAACTGACTTTTCCATTTCTGAAAAAAAAAAGTCGCTGAAATTTTTATAAAAATTGTACTGAATCTACAGATCACTCTGAGTAGTATTGACAGCTTAATATCAAGTCTTCCTATCCAGAAAAATGCATGTCTTTCCATTTATATGGGTCTTATTTAATTTCTTTTAGCAATTTTTTTTTTAATGTTTTTATTGATTTATTTTAGAGCGGGAGGAAAGGAGAGAAACATCAATGTGAGGGAGAAACATGGATCAGCTGCCTCCTGCACGCCCCCTACTGGGGATCAAGCCCAGGAATCAACTGGGACTTCTCAATCCATGGGAGGATGCTCAATCCAGTAAACCTCATCAGCCAGGCCTAGTAATGTTTTTGCTTTTTTCTTAACTTTCAGTGTACAAGTCTTCCAAGTCATTGGTTAGATGTATTCCTAGGTATGTCATTCCTTTAGATGCTATCATATACGGAATTATTTTCATAATTTCCTTTCTGGATTGTTCGTTGTTAGGTGTATAAGAAACACTACTGAGTTTTGTGTGTTTATCTTATACCCTACTATACTGCTGAATTCATTTATTTCAGTAGTTTTCTTTCTGGATTCTTTGGGAGTTTCAAATATAGAATCATTTTATCTCAGAATAGAGATAGTTCTACTTTTTCCTGTACAATTTAGATGTCTTTTATTTCTTTTTCTTATTTAATTACTCTAGCTAGAACTTCCAGTTCAATGTTGAACAGCAGTGGTTAAAGTGAGCATCCTGTGTTTTATTCCTAATCTCAGGGGAAAAGCTTTCAGTCTTTCACCACTGACTATGATCTTAGTTGTGGATTTTTCATAATTGCACTTTATAATGTTGAGGAAATTCCCTTCTATTCCTAGTGTTCTAAGTGTTTTAACTATGAACAGGTATAGGATTTATGAAATTCCTCTTCTGGATCAATTAAGACAATCATTTCTTTTTTTCCCTTTGATCTATTAATGTAATGTACTGCAATGACTGATTTCCTTATTTTGCACGACTGGGATAAATCCTACTTGGTATGGTGTGTACTCCATTAATATGCTGCTGGGTTAGGTTTGGTAGCATTTTTTTTTTTTTTTAATCCTCACCTGAGGACATTTTTCCATTTTTTGTTCAGATAGAGC
This sequence comes from Molossus molossus, assembly GCF_014108415.1. NCBI lineage: Eukaryota > Metazoa > Chordata > Mammalia > Chiroptera > Molossidae > Molossus > Molossus molossus. Next base: position 88,362,948 of record NW_023425401.1, read on the forward strand.
GGGAGGGAGAGAGAGGAAGAGAAAGAGAGAGAGAAACATCGATGTGAAGGGACACATCGAGTGGCTGCCACCCACACGACCAACCAGGGCCGGGGACAAACTGCAACCGAGGTACGTGCCCTTAGCGGGAACCGAACCCGGGCCTCTCTGTACCGCAGGTCGACGCTCCAACCGCTGAGCCAAACCGGCCAGGGCAGGTTTGGTAGCATTTTGATGAAGATTTAGTAGACAAAGATTTTTAAAACAATTATAAAATAATATTACAAACATAAAGTTATAACTCATGTTATATCTTAGTAGAATTTTTTAATTGAGGGGAAATGTATATATCTTTAAAATATTCTATTGAATACTAAAAATTAAAATGAAGTGAGAGGAAGAACTGTCCCTCTTTATGTCAATGGTAAGTTTTAATGATCTTAGAATTGCTGCAGTTTTAAAGCTGTTGTTTCTTTAAGTATCATTTTTTTACAGACCTGCAAATATATAATGAATCTCTAAAAAAAAAGTCTACAGGATGAATTTAGTACCACCAATAATTCTAACTCTATTTCTAAAACAATAAAGTAATATGAAAATATTTTACCCCTTCAGAGAAAACTTTTGCACAGTCCTTTGCTAATTTTCCAAAAAATAATACACTGATGGTATTATTCTCCGAATCTGAATTTTCTTGTTCTAGAAAAAAACACACATACACACACACAGAAAAACACATATTAGATATACCAGTTTTTTGTACACATATGAAAACTGATGGCAATTACATTTTAAAAACAACAGTTACACCCTGGCTGGTGTGGCTCAGTTCATTGGGCATCATCATGTGCGCCAAAGGGTTGCCAGTTCAAATCCCGGACAGGGCACATGCCTGGGTTGCAGGCTTCATCCTGGGTAGGGGGTGTGCAGGAGGCAGCCAATCAACATTATGCTCTCACATCAGTGTTTCTCTCTCTCCCTCTCCCTTTTTCTCTCTGAAAATCAATCTAAAAAATATTACAAAAATAAATAACTAAAAACAATAGTTACTTCAAAATATAATTATAAAGAATAATTAAAATGTTTATAATTCACTTTAAATTTACTATACCTTCACATTTAAAAAACAATGAACCAAATGCTATACTGGGCATAAAAACAAAATTATAACAAATTTCAACTAGAATACGTTTTATAAACTTCTGTAAATATCACATTAATATCACCTAATGACCACTTTCTATTTAATTTCCCATGTTTATAATCAAAAGAAACTGAACAAGGTATTAATTATTCCTTTTTATATAATATAACAATATTGAAGAGATAGAGGCAGGTTAGGCAGTGAGGAATGGGACCATGGGAAGGGAACATTGAGACACAGGGGACATTTGAGAGGACTTGGGGCTCAGCACAGAGGCAGGCAATCCAGTGCAGAGGGTATCTGGAGGTTTAGTCTAAGCTCAGAATAAAACTAAAATCAACATGGGTGTTGTGCCCCCAAGGCCAGAAACACCCAGCCACCATCTATAGAAATGCAAATTAGAAGCTCCTGGAAGGAGTACATGTCAATTACATTAAAAAAAAAAAAACAAAAAACCGAAAGGCTGGTTTCAAGCCAAAGGGGAACAGCAATTGCATCCATTCCTTTCTCTGCAACCCTGATTGGTTTGCAAAGGAATTTTATTTACTATTAAAGAATATAGTGCTGGCAATTCTGACCTATTCCAACTAATATACTTGTACTGGTTTCTGGGAGCAAGGCAACAGGATTGCTGGATGAATGGATTTGGGGGAGAGACCAAAAGCAGGCTTAGAATTGCTCCTAGATTACTTCCCCTCCTCCTCACTAATAGTCTAGGAGAAGTTGAAATGACCAAAACAGGGAAGTCCTAAGACCCATACAGATGACCTAGGGCTGAACACAGTCTGGCAGGAAAACACAAACTTTAAAATGTATGGATGTTACTAAGGCAGAATATCTTGAAAGGACCAATCAGAAGCTAGCAAAGTATATATCTAGCCCTAGGCAACAGAGCCACAGGGACAATCCATTTGGGTTCCATTCCCCACTACAGAGAATCTGTCTATCTTTCAGATAAACTTTCCTTTTGCTTACTCCTTGGTCTGTGAACTAATTCTTCAATTATGTGAGACAATGAACCAGAGCACTGCCACTTGGTTTTAATATCACCCCACACATATTTCATTTACTGAACTTCTAGAAAGTAGATGTTTGGGAATATTAGTTTTAATCTAGACAAGTGGGGTCTTCTCCCCCAGCACCCATATATCAAAGAGTAAAAGAACTGTGTGTGTAGTTAAAGCCAAACTATCACCCTGGCCAGTTAGGCCCAATGGCTAGAATGTTGGCCTGCTGACCAAAGAGTAGCAGATTTGACCCCTGGCCCTGGTTGGGGTCGTGCAAGAGGCAACCAATCAATGTGTCTTTCTCACAACGATGTGTGTCTGTGTCTGTCTGTCTGTCTCTCTCTCTTTCTCTCTCTCTCCCCTCTTTCCCTCCCTTCCATTCTACCTAAAAACCAATGGAAAATTATCCCCGGATGAGAATTTAAAAAAGCCCAGCCAGTGTGGCTCAGTGGTTGAGCATCGACCCATGCACCCAGAGGTCGCCGGTTAGATTCCCAGTCAGGGTATGTGTCCAGGTTGTGGGCCCAATCCCCAGTGGGGGGCACACAGGAGGCTGCCAATTAATGTTCTCTCTCATCGATGTTTCTCTCTCTCTTTCCCTCTCCGTTTCTATCTTTCCCTCTCCCTTCCTCACTCTCTAAAAATCAATAAACAAACAAAACAAAAAGACCAAACTATCTATAATTTTGAAAACATTACTTGGGCATAAGAAATAAGCATTCTATAAGTAATCTCATTCGGATATTATTGGCTTTGGGGAAGAATCTCTATAATCTTCATTCTCTTCCAATAACCACTACAGCAGGGCTGAACACTAAGATTCAATCATATCATCCTATAAGTAAAACTGTGCTTTTGTGTGCATTTATCTATGAGTGTATATTTATATACAAAGTTACCCGTTTGTATACCTTGTAGTCCAATTTTCAAAATAGGTGTTCTGTTTCCACCATTAGTTAAAGGAGAGATGCGTGAAAGTTTTCCCTGAAATGAGAGAAAAGAGTTACATAGAAAAGCCAAAAGAGTTTATTATAACACCAAGATATAAAGTAAAAATTGGAATCATTTTTCAAAGGCAACTGATTTTAATCTTTCAAGAAATCAAAGTACGGTTAAGTCAGTATTTTTAAAACATGAAAGTGATTTATCTACAGAAAAATGAGAGGGTCTAAAAATACTTTCAGTTCATAATTTAATTTCTTAAAGAATCTTATTAAATATTATCAAATCCTCATTTTATATATAAAGGGGAACTAGCTCACCTTTAGTTGTATTTTGGCCTGTAAAATCATTCTCTACTAAAGAAAAAAAATTAAGTTTGCTCCTACAAAAAAATTAAAACCTACTAAGGAAAAACTTTAAAGTACAAAATGATAATCTCATGAATAAGGACAGTGTGGACAAATTAATGCACTAAGGCACAAATACAGTTTAGTCTTTGTTCTGCTTCTGTAACTAACCAACTCTGTTGATCAAAAAAAGTTATTTAATCAGAGTCTCCGAAAAAATCAAGTATTTAATCTGAATAGTTTTTATAATTTTTTCTGGCTCTAAAATTTAATGAGTCTATGAAGAAATATATGATAGGGCTCTTTGAAAACTTCCACACAGAACTATAACTTATTTAATAAAGTTTAAAAATAGATCCTATAATGCTGCCTGACATCTGTAGGAAGAAGTCATCTAACATTTTAATGAGTTGCTAAAAGCCACCTACGGGCTAGTGAAAAGGCACGGAGCCTCTGTGACCTGCAAACACAAGAGGGATTCATACCAACTTACAAGCTCTTCTCTACAAACCTGACAATATCCAGGCCAGGGGCAGTACAAAAGGGTGAATGGTAGCAGTTACTATAGGAAAGACAGGAAACCCTGCCTGAATCTTTCTTCCCTATCTTTCTTTCAGAACCAAGTCCTTATCTGCTGGGAGAAGGTCAACAAAGTTATGAATCTTAGAGCTTTGGTGAAAACCCATTGCAGCTGGAAGGGGAAAACATAAAAAAACCAATACATAAAACTTTATTTCATTCGTATTGGTAAAAACCAATACATAAAGCACCAGGAAAATGAAAAATAAACAGAATAATGGGTACATAAATGTCTTTATGGAAAATAATTGATTAGAAGGGCAAAACAGAAATGTGGCACTATTTCTCTTCCATTTACTCTCTGACTCACTTATACTAGTAAGCCTCTCATCTCCCTCCGGTCATTCTCTCCTAGATCCCTAACTTAAATGCACTCTCCTAGATCCCTAACTCAAATACACAATAAGGAAAAGAAAAATTCACTAAGTATGTATAACAGAATATTGGATATGACAGAAAAAAGGTTCAGTGAACTTGAAAACAGATCACAGAAATTACTCAATCTAAAAATCTCTCTCCACCAAAAAAGAAAACAATACTGAAGAAAAAGAAACAGTTCCCCAGAGGCCTGTAGGACAATAGCAAACAGTCTAACATACAGACATGCATGTAAATGAAATCCAGAAAGAGAAAAGAGTAATAATGTGAGAGGGAAAAAAATCCCAAGGAACATTAGCCAATAATTTCCCTAATTTGATAAAAAACACTGACTTATAGATGCAAGTAGCTCAGTTACCAAAAAGCAGGAGAAATTCAAAGAAAAACCACACCTAGATATACATCCATCTAACTGCTAAAAACAAAAGATAACTATTCTGAGTTATGAAAATTCTTACCTGGACATATTTCTTGCTATAATCACAACCTAGCTGTAGGGACCTGAAATCTACTTTGTGTAGTTTATTTAGCGGCTCAATTTCAGGCACCCCATTGACTTCTTTTATTAATTCGAGTGGCATATCAAATCTGTTTTACAGTGCTGTCCAAAGCAAATTCAATCAGGGCAGTTGATACCTTGATGCTGAAAACAAAAAGACCAGTGTTTCATACAAAATGTAGTCAATAATTTGCTTTAAGCTTCTATGACTTAGTTTTGCTTTGCTTTTCCTCTAAGTTAGTTATCACTGTTGGAGGGTGAGGGCCAGAGAATGGATTATACTAAAATTTTATTCGAATGATCAATATATGCATTCTCCTAAGGCATCGAAACTTGATCCTCCTCTATTCAGTTTTGTATTTTAAAAAGTACCTCTAAAAGTCAGTTTTAGGATCTGTGAAAACTGCACCAAAAATAGCCTTACCACTGTGCTTTAAAATGTACAAGCTAGTGGGAAAGGGACAGGGGTTTGAAAAGTTTTGCTTTCATTTTTTAATCCCTTTTACGGTTTTAATATTGCTTACACAAATTGTACACCAAAAGCAAATTACTCCAAAATATATGTTGCCTCCTCCCTCCAGTCCCTATACAATCAAAAGAAACTATTGCCCTGGCCGAGTTAGAGCATGGCCTGGGCAGCAAAGGGTCGCGGGGGCGCAATTACTGGGCAAGGGCCTGTATCTGGGTTGCAAGTTCCATCCCTGGCCAGGTTGGCCAATGTGTCTCTTTTACATGGATGTTTCTCCCGCTCTCACTCCCCCTCCCTCCCTCCCTTCCACTCACTCTAAAAAATAAAATAAATGGAAAACATCTTTATTTTTAGGTGATTAATAAAAAAAAAAGAGAGGGAGAGAGAAACGATTACTGAACCGATGTTAACTTGCGCACTGTAGGTTCAATTTTAATTCTCAAAACTGAACTGGGACAGTCAGTAGTGTCAATACTAATTTGAATGTGTGCGCGCCAACCCTCCCCAAGTCTGCAGAGCTCTGGAGGGCGGGGACGGGACAGCGCAACTCGGCGGCTCCCAGGGCCTCAAGCAAGATGCTCTACGCCGCAGGCTCACGACAGGCTCGCAAAGAGCTTCTCCGCAGCACCTGTATCAACCGTTGTTCTAACTCAATCGGCCTCTTTATTATAGCCGTCCAGGTGCCACCCCACCTGGTACCCACGAGCAAACTCCGAAGCTGCTAGGAAACTGACTCACCGCGTTCTAGGGCAAAGCGGGGCGTTCAGACGGGCGCGCCTGTGACGTCACGCTGACGCCGACGGCGTGGTTCCCACGCATGCGTACTCGAGCGCTAGGAGTAAATGCTCTTTCTCTCTCGCGCAGAAGGCAGGTAGGTGGTTACTGTATCTCGGATGCCCTGGCAGTTCAGCGGAGTGAGAAACAGGGCGGTTGCCACGGCGGCAGTAGGTCAAGCGCACAGAGCCGCTCGGAATTCGCCCCGCCCCTTAGCTCCGCCCCGCCCCGCCCCGCCCCGTTCCCGCGGTCAGGGCCGGAAGCGCGGTCTGGGGAGGCGGGAGCTGACTTCTAAATCCTGTGACAACTTAGAAATGCTTCCAAAACCAGGCGGCATTTGAGATTCCGTTTGGTAGACGGGAAGCTTCGGTAGACAGGGCACTTCGTTGAACCTCCAGTTCTCCTCCTGGTCCCGGCAATGACCCAAAGAAATAGTTCCAAAGAAATACTTCCAGCAACGAGTAATGCTGTTTGCAGACAGGTGTGATTCACCTCTCCACTGGTTTATAGGACTATGGTTCTGTGGTGTAAATAATAATTGTTCACCACAGACAAAAAGCGGGCCAAGTACTCCTTCAGCAGAAAGGACTTACTGGGGCGGGGAGGGAGGATTGATTGCAGCTCATCCATCACAAGTCCCTTGCAAGAAGACAGCCAGACCGTGGGAAGCTCTTCCTTATAGGGGCGGAGGATGTTGGGGGTAGGGAGGGTACGACCATAGAGTTCTTCCTGTGGGGCGTTCACAACTGACAGGCTGTGAGAGGTCCTCCCGCAGCCCTCTACCTTCCAGCCTTGGTTAAGGTCTCTGTCATACATTTTGGCAAGATACTGTTCAGTGTGAATCCTTTGCTCATGATTCATGCCTCTGGTCATTTAAGTTAAACCACCTAGTGCACAACAATAATAAAGAATTACATAAATATTTTCAAGGATAATTTGAACTAAAGTATTTGCTGTAGACACACTTTTGCAGGAGGAAACCGCTATTTTTAAAGTAACTCTTCAGCAGGAAGCATTCAGTGTTAGCTCTCTTCCCTCCCATCCCTGTATTACTCATATACCCTGCACAAACCAGCAGTGACAAGATTTTTTTTTTTTTTTTTTTTTTTAGAAAAACTATGCTTGGTTAGATACACCTCTTCCCACTCTGGCCTCAGTCATTTTAGAAATAATTGTTCTCCTTCCTAAGTGAAGTCCTCCACCTTGCATCTTGATACTTTCATTTCACCTCTATCATCAATTATATCAACTCTCAGCACGTTTTCAACTGTTTTTCTTTCTTTTATTCTTTGACATCAGCATTTAAACACGTTCTTCCATAGCCTACGTTTATTAAAGGCAGAGAGAATTGTTTGCTATTATTTGCATAGAGTTTCTGCTGTGCCTGGTACATTGCAGGAGCTAAATATTTGTTGAAGTAACAAATGCTTAAAAAAAAAGTCTCTTTCCTCGCCTGTGGCTTCCACCTCTCCATCTCACCACACCCCCACCTCACTATATTGAAACTGCCTTTCAAGATCACTGAAGGCCTCTTTGTTGCTAAGCAAAAAGGACACTTTTTAGTCTTTCTTACTCATCTTTTTAAAAGTATTTTCATTTTGGTACCACATGTTCTTGGTTTTCCTCTATCAACTTAATCTTTTAAAGTTTTTTTCCCTCTATTTAGTCTATAAATGTTCATTTTCTAATGGAATGAAGACATCTAACAGAAATGTCTATAACTGCTTTTATTGTGATTATTCTCATTTGTTTAGGACCTAACCACTTCTTACACATCCAAATAAATACCAATCCTGTTTCTTCTTCACTGTCTCCTAACTAGTGGCAGAGGCTGGGGATGCGGGATGCATATCGCTGGCTTTCCCTCACATTAGTGATTAGTTTATCCTACAAATTAAGAAAATTGGACATGAATATACAGTACAGTGTAAGATAATACCGGGGGGGGGGGGGGATTGACTCAATTGTATAAGGCATTGAAGCCATATATGCCAAAACAATCCATTACTGTTTTTCTATGTCTACTGAAGCAGCAGTAAAGCTACTTCAAGACAAACAATTAATGTAATAACCATGACAAATTATAAATTTTAAAGATGCAAAGAAGAACATTTTGGTATCATCTATAATGTAAAATTGTTCAGTTTTAAGAAGAGTTAAAATGAGATGCTCACTAATAAATAATACGCACCAGAAGTGCAAAACTTTGAATTTCCTTTCAGTCAAATGCAGTGAAAAGCCCTGTCAGAGAGGAATCCTAGGGGACAAACCATACACTAGGAGAAACGTGAAAACGTGAATGGCTGGGAAGAGAAAAGAAAAGTCTAAAAGCCAAGTTAGCATAACGGGGAAATTAATGTGTGAAGAAAGGCATGGACTAACCAAGAAGGGCCAAGATTTCATTAAGAAAAGGAATGGGTCATTCTCCTGTTTTGGACCATGACTTGTGACACCTTGGTAGCTCATAGTTTGTAAAAGCCACAGGGTTAAGATAGGCTGTTTCAGTAGAGATGACCTTTGAGTAAATCACACCAAAGATATAGGTTGAGATGGAAAAACAACAACTGCATTTACAAACACTAACATGAATGTTAATTGAGAAAAAGTTTATCTGACAAGCTTATAAGAAACCATGAAGATCCCCCCTCCCCCCCACCGCCCCAGGTGTCTATGTTAGAACCACATTGCCCAAGCAAATGGTTGGTTCTGGTTTCTCTTCGAGGTGGGGAAGAGATAAAAATTGAGGAGGAACCATCACAAAGCCACAGGGTATGCATGATTCTCAGAAATGATGTCACTCTTTGAGTGCTCTCTTCCATGCACCCATTCAAAAAAACTTTTTTTTAACAATGTGAAGTTTTTGCTCTCACAGTAGGGAAGTAAGGAACTTGGTTTGTGTTCAGATTGATACCAGAATAATTGAGGTTGCACCATAGAAGGAGATGAAAAAAATAAGAGGAAAAGGAAAATATGTGCTGGAAATTAACAGACATGAAGGATAGATTCAACAAACAGGATGTTTCAGCTGCTTAACACTGTGGAGGCAGTGGATTATGTCTAGAGCTCAGAGTTCCTCTTTTCTGCATGCCTTACATTTTGTACCATGGGAATATGTCCTGAAAAATCCCTCAATAACACTCATACAGAGAACCTTATTTCTATATAATCTTAGACTAAAAAACTATATTCATGTTTTGATTGCTTTGAAAAGATGGTGGTCCAGCTCTAAAAGATGGAAGGCACAGTAGCATGTAGCAATTAGTTAGTCTGATATTTTCCTCTTTCTTTCCCCTCTTTTTTGTGAGAGATAAAAAATAGGCACACTTTAGCCCTGGCTGGTTGCTCAGTTAGAGCACCTGGCTGTGGACCAAGGGTCCTCGGGTTCGATTTCCATTCAAGGTCACGTGTCTGGATTGCAGGTTTGATCCCCGCCACTGGTGGGTGATGCAGGAGGCAACCAATCGATGTGTTTCTCTTACATCGATGTTTCTCTCTCTCTCCCTCCCTCTCTTCCACTCTGTCTAAAAATCAGTAGGAAAATATCTTCAGGTGAGGATTAAAAAAATAATAATAATAGGCACACTTTATAACTTTTACAATGACTAGCTTTAAATAATGGAAAAGAGATCAGAAGGTTGCATTTTTTTTAAAATTCATCATCATTATTTGTGTTACTTGAGACCTCTTACTTTTGGTTCAAAATGCATTTTTAAATATGTTTCTATTGATTTTTTAGAGAGAGAGGAAGGGAGAGAGAGAGAGAAACATTGACGTGAGAGAGAAACGTCTGTTGGCTGCCTCCTGCACACCCCCTACTGTGGGATCGAGCCTGGGCATGTTCCCTGACTGGGAATCAAACCTGCCAGGGAACCTCTCTCAGTTCATGGAACAATGTTCAATTCACGGAGCCACACCAGCTGGGCTCAAAATGCATTTTTAACACAGAAAGCCATTTTGTAACTTTTTGGATGTTTTTATTCATTATGTTCATACATTTTTTCAGGAATTGGAAAAGTCAACATCAAAGAGTTCTCTTGATGAAAATTGAGGGGTTTTATATATTTTTCAATTGTATACAAGAACAGTGAAATTTTTTATGTCTAAATAACAGTTTGTCTTTTCTCCCCACAATCACCCATCAAAGATTGTGTTGTTAGAATAATAGGGATATAGCTGCTGTATTAATTAGGGAATAAAATACCATTTGTGTTGGCCCTACTATTATCTAGTTCTCAATAGTAAAAATTTAGTCCAAGATATCTTTCCTATGATTAAAGCTGAATAGAAATGATTACCATATAACTGCATTTGTAAAACTTCACTTTAATTAGGCTATATTCAATCCAGAGGGCAGTGTCAGTGTCCGGCACAGCCAAAAGAATAGAAGAAATGCAGAAAACAAATATTTTACTATCCCTGCCTATTTTCATATTAAGATGGTGTTATATAAGACCAAAATCTAGAGGCATGTTGCTTTAAAAGAGTTTTGTAAATCTATTAGAATAAAAGGAAATGGTGAGAAGGAAATGTATTTCTTTTTTCTGTTATTTGTATCTAACCATCCAGTCTTTTATGTGTGCCAAAAAATCTGCTAATTTCACTCATATTAGACTTACCAATACTAAAAGTATTAACCTTGGTCAATCTCCTCGCTAGTCTTTCCTTATATTAAAAATACCTCTTTTCATTTCTCACAGCTATTCTTTATAGCAAACCATTTATTTATCCATCAGAAAAATCCCATCTTCTTTCCCACAGCTGCAGATTCAAGAATGAGCCTGTGACCCAGTGCAAGAGAAGGAGTGGTGAAGAGATGTTTTCTGGATCTTCTGAAAGAGATGTTTAAGTTTTCTTTTTTAATTGATTTTTTAGACAGAGAGGAGGGGAGAGAGAAAGAGAGAAACATCCATCGGCTGCCTCCTGCACACCCTCTACTGGGGATGGAGCCTGCAATCCGGGCATGTGCCCTGACTGGGAATGGAACCTGGACCTCTCAGTCTATGGGTCAACGTTCAATCCGTTGAACCACACCACCAGGCTGGAAGAGATCATTTTTCTCTCTCTCTCTGTAGAGAGAACTTCACAAATCAGCCTCTGCTCTTCCTCATATCAAGTAAACAAAGTACATTTAAACCAATTACTCCTAGCAACCATTCTCTAACCAGAAATAAAACAAAACAGATTTAAGATTAAGCCAGTCTGAGCAGAATGTGGAAAAAAAAAAAAAAAAATCTTGATGATAGGGTGAATAAAGCCCTTGAATCAAATAACTCTGAAATCTCACCTCTCTGAATTTCTAGTTCTATGAGCTAGCAGTTTTCTTAGTATTTAAGTCATTTTGAGTTTTCAGTTACTGTTAAAAACAGCCTTCTTTCTGGTGAACACTAGGGAATTCATAGGTATGACATCTAATATCTTGTAGATCTAATGTTCATTTAGCAAAATTTGATACTAGGTGAGAGAATAAAAGAAAATGGCCTCTAAGAAGTGTGATTTGAACTTCTTATTTATTCTTGACATCCTGTTGGCAACCACTCCCTTCTCACGCTCACTGCAGCTACATTCTCATGCTTTCTCAATATATACCTTTAGCTCTAGACTTTGATATCCAGGCTTTGTATGGTCCATGAATTGCAGACTTGTATTTTCAACTGCATACTGGATATCTCCACTTTGCTATCTAGAACACATCCCCAACTCTCAAACCACAGCAGGCCCAAAAGAGAACTCATTGTTTCAAAACAACAGCACTCCTAAAATGGTGTCCTAACTTCCATTCTTATCCTCTTACATCAGACTCTCCACATAGGACCCAGAGAGATTCTTGTAAAATATAATCAGAAAATGACACTCCTTCATGCATTATCTTTCTATGGCTTTTCATCACACTAAAAAAACAAACAAACAAAAAAATCCCCACACCAATCTGGCCTCTAGCCACCTCCACTTTTGTATTCAAATATTCTCCCTCAGTCTCTGTGATAAAAAGTACTGACCTTGCTGTTTTGAAACAATTTAAACATATTAAACACACCAAAATTATCTTTTTCAAATGTCCCTGAAACTTACTCTTTTCAAGTCTCTGCTGAAAAGTCACCTTATCAGAGAGTGCTTTCCTAACCATTTACTCACTACTCCTTTACCATCTTGTATTTGTTTTAAAGCAAGCGGTGGACTATATGTTACCAGTCCAGATGACAATATCAGATCATCTGTTCTTAGACTTTTCAGTTATAATGTTACAGCACCTCTCAGGGATACTAGACAGGCGTCATCAGACAGCTCCTGAGTTGGAGGGAGAGGGCTGTCCCCTCCTGGGTTCTTGTCTTCTGGTATGAACGAATACAAAAAAGAAACTCCAGATGATTGTGTTGTGTTAAAGAGAATTTATTAAGAAAGTAATTTATTAAGAAAGTAAAACATGTGAATTTATTAAAGGAGCAAGGCAAGCGAATTTATGCTTAGGCATAAAGTACACATGGGCTCTCTTGGCTAATCCGAAGTGAGTGTGGTTTTCTGTCTTATACACTTTTCTGTCTACAGATTTTTTAAATCCCTCTGCCAGATATCTTGGTACAGATTAATTTTCAAGGTCCCTCTTTTGCTTTGTTGTGGTTTTCCAGAATTTGTGAAAAGCACCTGGCAATTTTATCTTGCCAAGCCCAGAGACTGTTGGCTTTTCTGTTTAGGGAGTGAGATGAGATAAGACTGCAGTCTTCCTTCCCCTCCATCCCTCCTCTCTTCTGTCTTTGGAGAGACATTAAACATTTTCTCTCAAATGTCCTTGGCTGGGGGAAGATAAGTCTGGCTATTTGTAAGCTGGCTGCAAGCTGCCAAACTATTTGGCTTTGTTTAATTTTTTTGTCTCTGTTTCCCTATTTCTCCTGCCTTGGAATTTTTATAGCCTCTTGCCATCCTGTAACAATAAGAGCTAATCCAATTGGCTTATGACAGTTTTGACAATCGATTCCTTTCTATTGCAACAAAATAATTAATATAAGATCTCACTTCCTATGAACAAAAAACTAAGCTTGGCTTCACTATCTGAATTTCACTTTTGAGACTATTGTCATCTCTCTCTCTCTCTCTCTCTCTCTCTCTCTCTCACTCTGCCAGTGTGATTACTCTTTTCTTTATGAGACTTGAGACTATCCTTGTCAATATGACTTAGTAAGGCTGTAGACCACTTATACATCAACAGCAAGTAAAGGGAGCAGTTTCTGGATCTCACAGTCACGTAGAGAAGAGTGCTTTCAGTGTAGTGATGCACCTGGCCTCATGCCACCCCACAGATCTATACTCACAAAGATCTACTGCCAGGGCTTTTCATTATCCAAAGCCAACCAGAAGCCAAAGGGTATGGTGCTGCAATGACATGGTGCGCACATTTCAGCATGTCTGCCAGAGAGCAAGGCAAAGAAAAACGGCGAGGTCTGGAAGGGCAGCGAGTGGATGTATGGCATATCCTGGAAATCTTTTATCCACCTTTTGAAGACTAATTTATAATTATCTATTGAATTAGGAAGTAAAGCAATTGCCCCTTAGGGATTACTGAATAAAAAGAGAACAATTTTAGACAGGGAATACAACAAGGCAAAGCAACCCTCATTCAAACTATTTGTTTTTGAGCATAAATAAAGCAATCTGGGGGAAAACAGTAACACAGACACTTTTCAGGACATACTGAAATCTGTTATAATTGTTAATCTAATTTCTTAGAGGCCAGTTTCTTAGAGGTAAATACAACTACATATTACCCTAGTTTAGCACTACTGTAAATCCCAGAAGCCTGCAAAAGCAGTCATAAAATATTAACATAAAATAAAATATTAAAATTATAAGACTCTTCCCAGAAATTTTATATGGGGTAATTTCTATAGACCTATGTAAACTTCAAAAATTTTCAGCTTTCTCAAGAATCAAATAATAAAATACACACTACAGTTAAAGTCATATTTTTAGATTGCTAGTTAAACATATTCTAATTATAATTACCTAGTTTGATTACATTCAGATAACTCAAAGTTTTGAGAAAAGGCTTTCCAAGTTATCTTTGACATATTCTCCACTTTTAACTGAAATCAAACATATAAACAACAGCCATTTATTCAAGAATGCAAACATCCACACTTTTTCAGTGATTCATCTGCTATGCCTGTTCCTGATATTTGCATTCTGTGGTGATGACCACCAAAGAAATGAAAAGCATGGGCACTATGAAATAGCTAAAACCTCCAAGATAACCTAAATCACAAGTTTAGAAAGGCCTCATTCCATTAGAATCATGTATAATAAAATATCTAATGATATTTCTCAGATCTTTGCATGAGTAGTTATTGTGTTTTAATGCATAAGATATAATACAGCATTTTTCTACCATTATAGCCTTTATAAACTGCCTTTTCCCTTAAATAAATAGAAAAACATTCTGCAAGTGACAAATTCTCTCACACAAAAAATGCTACTAAAATAAACCCCATATCTCTAGTCCAGATGAAACTACCCAGATACTATATTAGCTTCTTAGAAATGTTTAACTCAGGCTAAGGGTGGGGAAGTGTAATCAGGGAGTGCAGAACAAGGACACTGCATGAAGATGGCTGATGAACACAAGAGCCCTCTCCAACCCAAATCACCTTTCCATGGCCATAGATTTTTTTTTACAAAATAATGAATCTAAAGTGGTGATGGCAAACCAGAATATGTTTTTATTAATTAGCTGTATCATTGAGGAATTTGTTAAACACAGAAAACAGAGAAGAGGCTCATGTAAAGTATAATCCAAAAGGCATACAGAAGAGGACTAAGTGGTAGATGTGAATGGCGATAAAGGATGTTTCAAGCCCAAAGCAACATATTCAAACAGTTGGGGAGGTCCCTACAAAGGGATTATTTGGGTGAGTGCAAGTGGAATAACTAGACAGTGTTCTCTCCTTCTCTGGCCATCAGCTGAATTTGCTCTCAGACTAAAGTGTCGAGGGTGAATGCTCAAATTCTTGACGCCAGACATAATCAGACAAAAATTTCTGGCAGCGTCTACCAGCATTTTGCCCCCACAATCTCCTAAGGCCAGCTCTGATGTCAGAACATCCATCCACAGCCAGGCAAACAAAAATTATCAAACAAAATTATGAGGAACTAGTAAAACATCACCAAAGATTGGAGGAAAATATGCTTTATTGACATAAGTCACCAAACCCAGTTTGATGAGAAATTAATCTCAAGTTTTTGAGAACACTTGAAAACTTTCACAGTAAAGATGTTATATTATCGATGTGGAATGTTAAATGAGATACAGATGTGGAGATATTAAATGAGTATAAAATAATTGGTACCAAAATTTACACCGATAAGATTTAAAGGCTAAGTTAAATGGATACTTTTCCTAGGGAAATATAAACCAGCCAAATTGGCTCCAGAGTGATAGAAACTATGAATCAATGAGTAATTATAGATAAAATGGAAAAGACAATAAAAGATCTACTAAAAAATGCACAATGGAAAAACTCTTAAACTGGGGGAGGAACAAAATCTCTGCCAACCTAAAGAAAATGAGAAGTGGAAATAGAGATTTTATCTTAGATAATAGTACCAATAATCCCAAACTTTAAATATTAATACAGGACACTAAGTGCATTAAACACTGGACAACTTTGAGGAAGTTGAGAGAGATCACCAACTACTTCGGATCATGAGCAAATCTGTCAGAGCTGTGGGTTTCCAAAGTGGTTGATACTATCCAACCCTGTTAGGCAGCAGGATTGAGCGGGAAGGCTGAAGAAGCCTTCCTGATTCTTCTTCGTCATCATGGAGTGGCAAGGGAGTTGGAGTTGAAGGAAAAGACCTACACAGAATGTTTACCACACTCTTCCTCATCTCAGCCCAAAGTATTGTTCTGGTCTTTTCCTACATTAAATTCTGTAAATCACTGGGGCCAAGAAGAACTTCTCACATTCAAAGGTATGCAGCAATGGAAAAGAAACATATGGGTAAAAAGTCATACAGGAATATGAAAAGCTAAAAACAAAGATGGCCAACAAAATATTTTAACATAGAGTAGACAAAAACTTTGGTGAAGTAGTTTTCTATTAAATCAAATATCTTGGTTTAAAAAAGATGCCTCCATGCATGAAGATTTCAAGACAGGGATGTAGGAACTCAGCGGGGAACTAATAATACAATAAAGAGAACTGAGAACAAAAATAAAAGCACAATTGAAACATTCATACCACTGAAGACAAATCTACTATATTAAGAAAAAATTTTTAGTATATTGAATTAACACAAAAATAAAAAATAACTGCATTTAAATAATTAGAAAGAGATGTGAAAGTTTGTCAAAATAGATCCCTTATATGCATATTTGAGTCATGTAGAAGAAAATTGAACAATTAGAACAGAAAACAAACTTAAAGATATAAATCAAGAAAAAAATTCCTGAAATAAAAAACAAACAAACAAAAAAAAAACATTTGACTCAATGAATTGAAGGTGAACTTGGATTCTAATTAAAATTGACTCAGACTTATTAATACTGTGACATTTGTCCATAAATTTTCTGTACTTAAAACTAAAGAAAGATTTTAGTGGCAAACTTATAAGATCTACTTATTTTAAGAGGTATGTATCAGATTTGTTTTAACCTTCTTTGTAGCATTTTTAAATAAGAGAAGAAAGTGAAGTAATTCAGGGAAGTCCTCAGGTAAGGAAAATATGACTCAAATATTTTGTACTGTTCTAAAGCTCTATTCATATATAGAGGCAACAGACAAGTAATAGTGGCTGACTCCCTTGCTAAGGCCAGCACTGAAAAATGTAGGCTGGTTGTTCTTATTTGGATAGTCTATGTTATTTACACAAAAATTAAAAGGACTTATTAAAAGCTGAAGTGGCTTGTGAACTTCCAAAACTGGGAGGCAAAAAGGCGAATGAAATGTGTCTCAAACTTATTATAACATACATTCACCTTTTCTGAGAGCACATTCCAGGAAACGGGTTTGTGCAAATGTTGTACAAGTCTCCCCAGTGCAATTCTTTTTAGCTCGTCAGTTACCTTCCTGGAACAATAAATAACGAAACCTAGACACAAATAAAAAAAGTTTTCATTTATTTTTCAAATTTGTAAGCATAATTTTATTGGGCTGAACTTACATTAGATATAAATGGTAAATATTTCTTATAATTTTAAATTATATTATGATATTTTCTTTCTTTTTAAAAAATTATTTTTCTTTACTGATTTTAGAGAGAGAGAAAGGGAGAGGGAGAGAGATAGAGACATCCATGAGAGAGAACATCGATTGGCCTCCTCCTGCATGCCCCCACACTGGGGATCAGGCCCACACCCTCGGCATGTGCCGAGAATCAAACCAGTGACCTCGTGGTGCATGGGTCAATGCTCAATCTCCTGAGCCACACCAGCCGGGCTATTTTCTTTCTTAATTAAAACTGCTTTAATATCACTCATTTATAAGTACAAGCATACCTAAAAGATTTCGTGGGTTCAGTTTCAGACGAGCACAGTAAAGTGAATATCACAAAAAAGTGAGTCACACAGATTTTTGGTTTCCAGTGCATATTATAATTATGTTTATACTATACTGTAATAGCATTATGTCTAAAAATGTACACACCTTAACTACAAGTTTCTAACTCTTATCTGAGATTTTGTTGTTAGAAAATCCTACTTTCAATTTGTAAAAAATGCAAAATTTGCAAAGTGCAATGAAACAAAGGATGCCCGTAGTTAAAAAAACACATATTCCTGATTTCTCTTTTCAGCCACTTGTATTTTCCGCATCTTAAGTCTGATGGTATAAGAGACTCTCTCTTGGCTTTTCCACTTTCGTTTTCAATTTCTCCCTTCTATTTCAAGGGCAAATACAAATTTAAAATAAGAGACAATTCTCCACACTGAAAAAGGGGAAGACACTCTCCTTTACCTCTTTTCTTAGAGAACTTACGTTAGAAAATTTGTAAGTTCTTTCTCTGCCTTTCTGAAATGTATGTGAATATTGTTAGAAGCTAAATACTCCTCTTACCAGCTTTCTGACATAGGTATGTCTCTCTTAAGGAAACAGGAGCCTTCACTCATCCCTATATCCCAGTCATAAATATGTGAGAGGTTTGTTTTTCCTTTGCATATAGTCAATTAACTAACACGATTTGTCATGTCAATTACTAGGTAAATTTAGAATAAACTATGAGTGACAACTGGTGCTGTCAACTTCTCTTTCTTGAGTACTAGTTATTGTTTATCTTTAGAACATAGATGTAATAAATTGTATCTGCTTTTCTATAAAAAGGCTGAGCTTTCCTGGTGTCTTTTCAATCTCTCAGCAGATTGCTTGTGGTGTACATCACATTCTGATAATGCATTTTCATTAATAAAACCGTTCTCTTGCCCTGGACGGTTTGGCTCAGCGGTTAAAGCATCGACTTGCAGTCCAGAGAGACCTGGGTTCAGTTCCCGCGAAGGGCACATACCTCGGTTGCAGTTTGTCCCCAGCCCTGGTTGGGTCGTGCGGATGGCAACCCTCAATGTGTCCCTTTCACATCGATGTTTCTCTCTCTCCCTCCCACTCTATCTGAACAAAAAATGAAAAAATTTCCTCGGGTGAGGATAAAAAAAAAAAAGAAGAAGTTTTCTTTCTCCTCAACCTTTGTGGAGAGGTTTACAGGTTGGTTTCTTTGTTTTTCCTTACTTAATAGGCAGAACCTATTTATTTGTTGTTTTTTATTTTTTATTTTACTTTATTTTTAAATTTTATTTTTGTTACAGATGTTTCTCTTTTTTTAACCCATTGACACCCTCCTTCCCATCCCCCCCCCCGCCCTGTCCTTGGCATTGTTGTCCATGTCCATTGGTTATGCACTTAAGTTCTGTGGTTTATCTCTTCCCTCCCCCCACATCTCCCTCTTCTGAGGGTTGTCAGTCTGTACCCTACTTCCATGTTTCTGGGGCTACACTATTTTTCAGACTGTTATGTTCATTATATTCCACAAATAAGTGAGATCATGTGGTATTTGTCTTTTTCTGCTTGGCTTGTTTCACTTAGGATAATACTCTCCAGGTGCCTTCATGTCCTCTCAAAGGATAAGAGATCTTTCTTTCTTACAGCTGCATAGTACTCCATTGTGTATATGTACCACTGCTTTTTTATCCATTCGTATACTGATGGACACTTGGGCTGTTTCCAGATCTTAGCTATTGTAAATAGTGGTGCTATGAACATGGGGGTACATATATTCTTTCTGATTGGTGTTTCAGGCTTCTTAGAGTATATTCCTAGAACTGGGATCACTGAGTCAAATGGCAATTCAATTTTTAATTTTTGAGGTAACAGCAAATTGTTTTCCATAGTGGCTGCACCAGTCTACATTCCCACCAGCAGCGTATTAGAGTCCCCTTTTCTCCACACCCTCGCCAACACTTGTTGTTTGATGATTTGTTGATGGTGGCCATTCTGAAACGTGTGAGGTAATACCTCTGTTGTTTTAATTTGCATCTCTCTGATGATTAGTGATGTTGAGCATTTCTTCACATCTCTTGGCCATTTGTATGTCCTGTTTGGAGAGGTGTCTATTCAGCTCCTCTGCCCATTTTTTAGTTGAGTTCTTTGTTTTCCTTTTCTTGAGTTGTATGAGTACTCTATATATTTTGGAAATTAACCCCTTATCTGATGTATCATTGGCAATGATGTTCTCCCATACAGTGGGTTGCCTTTCCATTTTGGTAATGGTATCTTTTGCTGTGCAGAAGCTTTTTAGTTTGATATAGTCCCATGTGTTCATTTTGTTCTTTGTTTCTGTTGCCTTAGGTGATGTATCAGTGAAAATTCTGATGCGTATGATGTCTGAAAATTTGTTGCCTACATTTTCTTCTAGAATTTTTATGGATACATGGGTCACATTTAAGTCTTTTATCCATTTTGAGTTTATTCTTGTGTATGATGTAAGTTGATGGTCTAGTTTCATTTTTTTTTGCATGTAGCTGCTCAATTTTCCCAACACCATTTATTAAACAGGCTGTCTTTATTCCATTGTATGCTCTTGCCTCCTTTGTCAAATATTAATTCAGCATAGTGTCTTGGGTACATTTCTGAGTTCTCTATTCTGTTCCACTGGTCTATATGCCTGTTCTTGTGCCAGTACCAAGCAGTTTTGATTACAGTCACTTTGTAGTATAACCTGATATCTGGTATTGTGATCCCACCTGCTTTGTCCTTCTTTTTCAAAATTTCTGTGGCTATTTGGGGTCTTTTTTTTATTCCATATGGACTTTTGAAGTATTTGTTCTAGTACTGTGAAATATGTCGTTGGTATTTTGATGGGGATTGCATTTAATCTATAGATTGCTTTGGGTAATATGGACACTTTAATGATGTTAATTATTCCAATCCATGAACAAGGTATGTGCTTCCACTTTTTTATATCTTCCTCTATTTCTTTTTTCAATGTCCTGTAGTTTTCTGCAAATAGGTTCTTTAACTCTTTGGTTAAGTTTATTCCTAGGTATCTTAATTTTTTTGCCACAAATGTAAATGGGATTGTTTTTTCAGTTTCTCTTTCTGTGAGTTCGTCATTGGTGTATAAGAATGCCATCGATTTCTTGACGTTAATTTTGTATCCTGCTACTTTTCCAAATTCATTTATTAAGTCTAGTAGATTTTTGATGAAGTCTTTAGGGTTTTCTATGTATAATATCATGTCATCTGCAAATAATGACAGTTTCACTTCCTCCTTTCGAATATGGATCCCTTTTATTTTTTCTTCATGTCTCATTGCTGTGGCTACGACTTCCAGTACTGTGTTAAATAAGAGTGGTGAAAGTGGGCATCCCTGTCTTGTTCCTCTTCTTAAGGGAAATGTTTTTAGTTTCTGCCCATTGAGTATGATGTTGGCTGTAGGTCTTTCATATGTGGCCTTTGGCTTTCATATATGTTGCGATATGATCCCTCAATTCCCACATTGCTGAGTGTTTTTATCAGAAATGCTGGATTTTGTCGAATGCTTTTTCAGCATCTATTTATATGATCATGTGTTTTTTATTCTTTATTTTGTTTATATGGTGTATCACATTTACTGATTTGCGAATATTGTACCAGCCTTGCATCCCTGGGATGAATCCCATTTGGTCGTGGTGAATAATTTTTTTGATGTGTTGCTGGATCTGATTTGCTAGTATTTTGTTCAGGATTTGGGCGTCTATGTTCATCAGGGATATTGGCCTGTAGTTTTCTTTCTTCCTAATGTCTTTTCCTGGATTTGGAATTAGAATTATGCTGGCCTCATAAAACAAGTTTGGAAGTCTTCCTTCTTCATGAATTTTTTGAAATAGTTTGAGGAGAATGGGTGTTAGTTCTTTTTTGAATGTTCGGTAAAACTCCCCTGTGAAGCCATCCGGGCCTGGGCTTTTGTTTGCTGGGAGAGTCATGATTACCTCTTTAATTTCCTTAGTTGTTATTGATCTTTTCAAGTTTTCTATCTCTTCCTGATCCAGTTTTGGGAGACTGTGAGTTTCTAGAAATTTGTTCATTTGGCTTAGATTGTCGAATTTGTTGCCATATAATTGTCCATAGCAGTTGTTAACGATCTTTTGTATTTCTGTGGTGTCAGTTGTTACTTCTCCTCTTTCATTTCTAATTTTGTGTATTTGGATTCTCTCTCTTTGTTTCTTGGTGAGTTTAGTTAAGGGTCCATCAATCTTGTTTATCTTTTCCAAAAACCAGTTTTTTGTTTCATTGATTCTTTGAATTGTTTTCTTGGTCTCTATGTCATTTATTTCTGCTCTGATCTTTACTATTTCCTCCTTTCTACTTGTCCTGGAGTTTTCTTTTTGTTTGCTTTCTAATTCTTTAAGTTGTGAGGATAGACAGTCAATTAGAAATTTTTATTTTTTCTTGAGGTAGGTCTGTAGTGCTATGAACTTCCCTCTCAAAACTGCTTTCGCTGTATCCCATAAGTCGTTTGTTGTTGTGTGTTCATTTTCATGAAGTTTTTAATTTTTTCTTTGAACTTTTTGGTAACCCATTCATTATTTAATAACATGCTATTTAGCCTCCATGTGTTCAAATGTCTTTGCATGTTTTTATACAGTTGATTTCCAGTTTATTGCTATTGTGATCTGAGAAGATGCTTGATATGATTTCAGTCTTCTTAAACTAGTAGAGATTTAGTTTGTGTCCTATCGTGTGGTCCATCTTTGAGAATGTCCCATGTGCGCTTGAGAAGAATGTGAATTCTGTAGTTTTGGGATATAATTCTCTGTTGATATCTATTAAATCTATTTGGTCTAGTGCTTCATTTAGAGTCTCTGTTTCCTTGTTAATTTTTTTGTCCAGAGTATCTATCCAGTGATGTCAGCGGGGTGTTGAAGTCTCCTGCTATGATTGTATTGCTGTCGATTTTTCCTTTGAAGTCCTCCAGAAGATTTTTAATATATTTTGGTGCTCCTATATTGGGTGCATATATGTTTACCAAGGTTATATCTTCCTGTTGGATCAATTTTTTCAATATTATGTAGTGGCCTTCTTTGTCTGTAGTTATTGCCTTCATTTTGAAATCTATTTTATCAGATATGAGTATTGCTACCCCAGCTTTTTTTTCCTTTCCGTTTGCTTGAAAGATTTTTTTCCATCCCTTCACTTTCAACCTATGTGAGTCTTTTGTTGTGAGGTGGGTTTCTTGTAAATAACTTATAGATGAGTCATGTTTTCTTATCCAATCAGCTACTCTGTGTTTTTTTATCAGAGCATTTGGTCCATTTACATTTAAAGTGATTATCGATATGTACTTATTTATTGCCATTTTTGTTTAGTTTTGTTATATTTTTCTTCCTATTACTTCTACTAATTACAGCAGTCCTTTTAACATTTCTTGCAGTGCTGGTTTGGTGTTAATGTTTTCCCTTAGCTTTTCTTTGTCTGGGAAGCTCTTTATTTGACTTTCTATTTTGAATGATAGCCTTACTATAGAGTAGTCTTGGATTCAGATCCTTGTTTTTCATGACCTTGATTACTTCATGCCATTCCCTTCTGGCCTGTAGTGTTTCTGTTGAGAAGTCAGCTGAGAACCTTATGGGGGTTCCTTTGTAGGTAACCTGTTGCTTATCTCTTGCTGCTTTTAGGATTCTCTCTTTGTCTTTAATTTGTGGCATTTTAATTACTATGTGTCTTGTTGTGGGCCTTTTTGGGTTCTTCTTTCTTGGGGCTCTCTGTGCTTCTTGAACTTGAATGCCTTCTTCTTTCACCAAATTAGGGAAGTTTTCTGTCACTATTTCTTCTAATATATTCTCTAACCCTTGCTCATTTTCTTCTTTTTTGGGGATTCCTACGGTGAATATTATTACGTTTCCAGTTGTCCCACAGTTCTCTTAAGCTGTCTTCCTGTTTTTTAATCGTTTTTTCCTTTTGGTTTTCTGATTGGTCGATTTTTTTCTACCCTGTCTTCTAATTCACTGATCCAGTTCTCAGCTTCCTCTACTTTGCTGTTTAGACCTTCCAATGTGTTCTTTATTTCTGATATGTCATTCTTGCTTTCTTCTTGGTTGTTTTTAATTTCCAGTTGGTTGATTTTCAACATCTCCATGTCCTTACTCATGCTATTAGGCTTCCTCAAAATCATGGCTCTGAATTCTAGCTCTGTTAACTTGCTTAACTGCTCCACATTTATCTCATCTTTGGTAGAGGTCTCTTGTTCTTTCAGTTGGCTTTTGTTTCTGTGTTTCACCATTTTGGCTATCACAGTGGGCTTTGGAGTGTGCCAAATTTTCCCTGTGGGTGTTGGTGTTCTGCTGTTTGTGGCTCCCTCTCCTGGGTTTGGATGAGCAATGGAGGACCCACGTTAAACACCACTGTTAAGACTTACTTTCCTGGTTAGAGCTGCTAGCCCAGGAATGGTACATTTATCTTCTTGCTTTTTCCCTGGAGGCTATCAGTAGTGGTTTCTTGAAGAGTCTTGGGTTCTCAGTTGAATGAAAACTCCCTCAGGTGCTCAGCATCAGGGGATTTCCTGAAGGTGGGGCAGATGCTGGTTGTTAGTGAGTCTGAATTTGCATTTCAATGGCCCACCTGGGTGGGGTTGAATCTCTGAGGGAGAGGCCGCTGCCTCTCTCCAGAGCCCTGGGAAGGAGTAAGATGGCCACTGTCCTGCGTGGCTGCCACTCTGCAAAAGCTCTGAACCCCCTCCAAATCCCGAGTGTCCCCACACAGTTCCAGTCCAGTCTGCCTTTTCTCTGCTGGAGCCGAAGATGAGTGGCTCTGGCTATGTTAGCATCTGTCCCAGCTCTGCTCTGTGGAGCTGCTTGGGAATTTAACCTGAGGGTGCTACTCATAGCTAAGACCGCTGCTGTCTGTGGGCTCCCAGTCCCCCTCTCGTGCCTCCGCAATCCTACCAGGATCAAGTCAGTGTCCCTTGTTATACGATCCTCACAAGCTGCTTTTCTGTTGCTTTTTTCCATCGATTTGTCTTTATTTTAGTTGTAATTCCAGTTTGGTCCTGGGAGATGGTCTGTGTAGCTTCCATTCACTCTGCCGCCATTTTGGTATTTCTGGTTTTCAGAGTTGTTAATTAAATTTCTTCAACATTGGCTTTACCTGAAATGGTGTTCCTAGATGACTTAGATAATGCCAGAAACTTTGAGTTACCAGGCTGTACATGGTTACACCTAGAAGCTGGACTGAAGAAAATAAATGGGATAATCATTCAGAAAGAATCGACAGATGAGACTCAGTGGGAGAGAATAAAAGTGCAGTTCCAGTTGTATGTCTACAGCTGTGGAGAGAATGTAGTTTATGACTGAGACAGTACATGTAGATAAAACAGAGAACTTGATTAACTCAATCTGTGGAATGGAAGGACACAGAGGAAGCAAGAATGTGAAGATACAGGGTAGTGAGGAAAAGGCAGGAGAGGGCCTTAAAACAAGAGTTTTAAGTGCTATAAAGAGGATGGTGAGGAGGAGAACTGAGAAATCTGCCACTGGATATGTCAAGTACAGGGGAAGAAAAATAATTTTCCCTAAACACTTCTAGTTTCTTACCTGAGACCCCTGTAATAAAAGACAGATCACAGAGGAAAAAAACAAATAGAAGTTTAATAATGGTACCAAAAGGAAGGGATTTGTTTGCCTGTGTACATCAAAGACCAAAAAAACATGAACAGGCGTTTGCAGCAACGAAAGTAAAGGTGTATCTAAGGAATAGAGCCAAGCAAGTAGACATCGGTGAGCAAGTGTTCTAAAACCTAGCTCCCTGATGGCTCTTAGGGATGGGCTATATATGAAAAAAATTATTAATCCTGGTGATTAATGTAGTTGGGGTCATGGATTCTAGGGATTGATTAGGGCCAGGTCAGAGAGTAGTTGATCAATGTGTCAGGTCTTGATGTCAGCCATAGAATAGTTTTGAGACAGGCCAGTTAGCTAAGACAAGTGGAATAGGGAAACTGAGACAGATCTCTGAACAAACTGGCCGAGCAATTTACAGCCAGATGCAGAAGGTCACCTGGCTAGAGGTAACATTTAGGCCTCAGTTGTATTTCATCTCCATGCCCAGAAAAGCAACAAAACCAGGTAGGCAATGCCAGGACCAGTTGCAATGACTAATGACCCCCTGCCAGGCATTGACCAATCACTGGAGACCATGACCTTGAAAGCACAACTCAAAAATTGATGTATTCTGCTGAAACCCTTCCTTGAGACCCTGCTAAACTTCCCACCTGCAAGAGAAAAAGAAAACCTCAAGACAAAGGACCCAGTATGTGCTCTCACTTTGGGGAACATGCCCATTTTTTTTTTCCTACACCTTCTTCTTCCCACCTCATCTCCCACAGGCAGGCATCTCCTAAACTTTAAGGGACCCCAGGAGACTTGCAACCGGGAGAGCATTGGTTGGTAGCAGCTTGTCTGGTGCTAATCCCTGGAACCTGTCTGCAACCTTTCCTCTGATTCCCAGTAAACTAAAGCAGCCCCGCCTAGGTCTCTCCTGTTGCTTCTTCTATGCTAAGCCCCTCTTTGTTTTACTGCCCCAGTGATATCATTGTAATTAATGCAATTACTAATAAACAGAAAAGAAAAAAGAGAAGGCCAAATAGATACATGCCCAGTAAAGTCTGGGTGACATAGGGAAGATACTTGCCTGTCTATACTTGGGAACAGGTTATTGGCTAGAGTAGGAATGGTCCCTGCAAGTGTGGGATGATGATATATTTAAACTCTTAAACAAAGGAGTTCCCTCTCTCTTTGTGCACTGGGCTCTTGGTTTGTTTGTTGCAGGGGGCATACTCCTGTGCATTCACCCATAGGGCCCACGGCCATGTGGACTCCACACAATGGACGGATGGACTGGCTATAGCCTGATACTGTACCAGACCCAGCTGAATCCCCAGCTGCATCTCTTCCAGGACTGGTTTAAGGGAAATTGGACTTAAGAAACAGAGGGATATAAGTCTACATAAATAAAGCTTTCTACCACATCTCATCCTCCCATGGGGGCCTCTGGAAATGCTTATTCCAGTGGCATCTCAATTCTCATTAGCAACAGAGAAGAGCAATCCACGCAATTCTCCAATCACAGATGACAACTGCAAAGGGATATAATGGAGAGAATTAAAACGTGGGAAGCATCAAAAACACTTCTCATCTGCCTGCAGCTCTTCCAGCCCACATCCAGACAACACTCCGAGGGAGGAAATTCTGACCTTGATTGTGGTGAGAAATCTCTCTCCCTAGTCTGGGAGTTTTATAATGCATTTCTCACAGTGTCTCTAGTATTGGTACTTGTCTAAATGTTCTGCTTCCTTTTCTCTGCCCTACGTGGCTTCTGCTACTTGGGACATAGGTCAGGAGAAGAGGGCACCCTGCTGCTGCCAACAAGGAAGCTGCACCAGGCTGGGAAGTGCTGTGGTCAGCAAATCCGATGCTGTCGTAAAGTTTGTGCCTAGCGCCCAAGTTCTCCTCCCAGTTTGCAAAATCTTTCTCTCCCTACCTCTCTGCATTTCTACAGTTTGTATTCTCTCTGTTCCCACCCTGCACAACTTGGGGACACCCCAGGGCAATATAAAAATGGATGCCAGCAAGCACTTATTACTGCTTTAAAATTTACTCCTGGGTGTGAGACCCCACACGCCCCCAGCCTGCTCAGGCCCAGGAGTAGCCCCCAGCCACCATGTGCCCCTAGCCTGGGACTCAGGGCAGCCCACAGCCCTGTGAACTCCTCAACAAAAGTGCCCCTCAGACCTAAAGTAGCCTTGTGCTGGAGAAAAGGGGTGGCGCTCATTAGATACTAGAAAGAAAGAAATCTCCCTGGCAAACTAATTCTGCTAGCTGCGATGGCCCTGCTCTCTCTGCTTATTACTAAGGGGTGGAAACTACAATGGCCCTCTTGCTTGGAGCAAAGGTTATAACCAGGAAACGAGACTGAAAAACAACAACAGCAACAAAACTACAGCTTCTTTTACTGATATTATGTTTCTATTACAAGCATTACTGCTGACTTTTAATTCATACACATATTACTGCTTGTTATTAATGCTTATTCCACAGGTATAGCTAATAGAGAAAAGTCTCAAATATACAGGAGCTCAGAGAAATAAAATTAAGTTTTTGTTACTTAATCTTAGAAACTGACGGGAAAGTAATGTAAACCCAAAACCCAGGACATTAAATTTTATCCAGTCTGATTAACAGGAAATACTCTTTCCTTTCTTGTTTTTTAATTTTTTTAATTGAATTTTAGAGAGAGAGGAAGGGAGAGGGAGAGAGAGATAGAAACATCGATGAGAGAGAACATTGATTGGCTGCCTCCTGCATGCCCCTCACTGGGGATTTGGCCCACAACCTGGGCATGTGCCCTCACCCGAAATTGAACCAGTGACCTCTTGGTGCATGGGTTGACCCTCAACCACCAAGCCACACCAGCCAGGCTAGACTTTTTCTACTCAAGACAGACACAGGGATGAAAGCTTCCAATAAGGTCAGAGGCTATCAGAATCTTCCATGTGAAATTAAAGGCCCCATATCTGAAAAATTGTATTACCATTTCTGAAAGAATCTCTATTTCGGGAGTGGTAAGAGACTTCAGACTATGGGCAAATGTCAATACCCCGAGTCAGTTTAGGTTGGACAACTGTGGGATGTCATCCCATGGCCGCTAAGGAATCATAGACCCCTCAGTTTCTGGTCTATTGCAAAAAGTTAGGGAGCATAGACAGCGTCATGTCTCCCTCAACTTTTAGGTTTTTCTCCCTGAAATCAACAATAATACAATTTTTATTCTGTCCACTCTGGCATGAAAGTCAAAAGGAACTGTCTGCCTCTAAAATGTAAATACCTGGTCTCCAATAAAATCTTATCTGAGTCATCTATTAAAATACAAATTCTGCCCTGGCCAGTTTGGCTCAGCTGTTAGAGTGTTGGCCCATGGACAGAAGGGTCTCGGGTTTGATTCCTGGTCAAGGGCACTTGCTTCGGTTGCAGGTTTTATCCCCGGTCCTGGTGGGGGCTGTGTAGGAGGCAAGCAATGGATGTGTCTCTCTTACATTGATGTTTCTCTCTCTCTCTCTCTCCCTTCCACTCTATCTAAAAATTAATGGAAAAGTATCTTCAGGTGAGGATTAACAAAAATAACTAAATAAAATATAAATTCTGAAAAATAAATCTCATCTAAGCCTAAGCTTTCTAAGTCAATTAGTTTAATTTTGTTCACCTATAATTACTAAATTAGTGAGTTAAAATAGATCTTATCAAAGCCTGAGCTAGCTAAGCCAATCAGTTTAATTTAATTCACCTGTAGTTTACTAAGTCAATGAGTTTTGCTATATACCTGTCTCCATGTAAACATCTCTTAAAGTGTTAGTGTATTTGCCAGTAAAAAAAAAAAAAAAGTCTCTAAAGTTTTAAAATGTGCTTGCCAATCTAGGAAATGTTAATTGCTCACTTTTATTTATTTATTTATTAATTAATTAATTTTTGTTACAGATGTTTCTCCTTTCCCCCCATTGACACCTTCCTCCTGATCCCACCCCGCCCCCCAGCATTATTGTCTATTTCCATTGGTTATGCATATATGCATATAAATTCTTTGGTTTATCTCTCTGCCCCCCTGCCCCCATCCCCTCTGAAGATTGTCAGTCTGAACCACACTTCTATGTCTCTGGGTTTATTTTGTTCATCAGCTTATTTTGTTCATTATATTCCATAAATAAGTGAGATCATGTGGTATTTGTCTTTCTCTGATTGGCTTATTTCACTTTAATTGCTCACTTTTAGCTTTTCACCCCTACCTGATGATCCCTCCAGAATTTTTCAGTTCTTAATGAGTGAATCATGGCAATACATTTCTTTGCATGAATCCAGTAAGATCATTTCCAAACTATGTGGTCTTATCATACAAGACTTTGACTGGAATGCCATGTTTAAAAGAGACATCCCTGAATTCTGGATGTCACCAGAAAGCCTTAAGGAATTGATATTGACTAACCAAAGCCAATCGAAAACCACTTGCAGAAATGGCCTAATACCTTGCGTGGTCACATGGCTCATGACACTCCCAAAGATGTCTTGAGGTGTTTTGTTTTGTTTTATTTTTTTGTTTGTCTTGTTTTGTTTTTTGGGTTTTGTTGTTGTTGTTATCTTTTAGAAAAGCAATTTTTGACACTTTTTCCAGGTAAGGAACAAAAATTGCTTTTCTAAAAGATAACAACAACAACAACAACAACAAAACCCAAAAAACAAAACAAGACAAACAAAAAAATAAAACAAAACAAAACACCTCAAGACATCTTTGGGGACCTTAAGGAACTGAGGACATTACCCACACCTGATGGCATACACGGCCTTGGTTTCTCTGCCCCGAGGGACTGCCTGCTCACAAAAGCTCAATCTAAACATTCCTTTGAATGAGATTTCAGCAAAGCTAATAAGAGCAGCAATCGATTTCATCAGTTGCTCCTCTTATTGTGTTTATACAAAAAGTGAGGCAAATCTAAAACAGGACTTAATACATTCTCTTTGAACATAAGGGTAATCTTAAGGAGAAAAATTGTTTCAATGGAAACCATAATGTCCAATTGTGGGTATTGAACTCCAGTGAAATTAACTGTCTTCAAAGTTTGTTTCTAAGGCTGTGCCTGTATATGTCACCCAGGCCTCAACATGTGATA
Source organism: Molossus molossus (assembly GCF_014108415.1). Lineage (NCBI taxonomy): Eukaryota > Metazoa > Chordata > Mammalia > Chiroptera > Molossidae > Molossus > Molossus molossus. The sequence continues at coordinate 88,393,228 of NW_023425401.1, forward strand.
ACATAACCAGAGATGGTCTAACTGCAGACAGTCAATCAGATTGTCACTGGTTGCTTTCATTCCAGAAAAAGTTTTGCATTTGGAGATCATCTCAACGGGTTTATGATTCGCTGTGTGCATTAAACTTTGTGTTTTGTTTGCTTCTGTTTTCATAGAATACATGTCTATATTCTTACCTATTTGCTTACTCACTCAATACAGACTTCACGTTAAGAGCCATCTGCATCACTTTTTCCTGAAAGGAGACTCAAATGTTTGCACTTACAGTTGAGTTAATGAAACATGGATGGTCTGTGAGCTTCCCACTTGGAACTGCTTTCCCTTTTCTGCCCAAACAGTTTGGACAGAAAAGGTCGCAGTTTCTCGTGGGGGAAATCTTAGAGTATTTTCCTTAGCTTAATTTAGATTAAATATGATGAGAAAAAGAGCTTCATACAGGTGCAACACACCTGCCTCTGGGGAAGCCATTCCTCCAGTCTAATTGGGAACACTGCAAGTTAATCTTTCCTCTTATCACATGGTGTCTTCCTCTCATTAGACCTTCAGTTGTTACAAGTCTCCTCGCTTTTGAATTATGCCTTTTACTTGTCAAGTGTTTCATTTCTAGACTATAACAAGGGTGTCAGCTTAGCCAATGCATTATTCTTCTGGACATCACCGTGTCACCTCCCAGGGACACCACACTGACCTGGACTTGTCAGAAATCCTCTTCCCTACATAAAGACTCCTTTTCTTTTTTGCTTCCCCCTTCCTCTGTCAGACTGGGAGAACCTCTGAGCCTTGGGATAGGAATCTATAATGACAAAAAGCAGCTACCAAAAAAAAAAAAAATGAAGACTTGCCCTGGCTGGTTTGGCTCAGCAGTTGGAGCATCAGCCTGCAGACCAGAGAGTCCCGGATTCGGTTCCTGCTAGGAGCACGTACCAAATAAAATAAAATAAGCAACAACAAAAAAATGAAGACCTTTGCTCATTTCTCTTTTATAAAATTACAAGAGATTCCTTTTTTCTCAGCGGGGAATAATATCATTATAATTAACCCATTTACTAATTAACAGTAAAGAAACAAAGGGAAGGCCAAATAGACACATGCCCAGTAAAGTCCAGGTGACATAGGGAAGATACTCACCTATCAGTCACACCTGGAGGTCATTGACCAGAGTAAGTGTGGTCACTGCAACACAGGAAGATGAAATACTTAAACTCCTCAACAAAGGAGTTCCTTCTCTCTTGTGTGCTGGGTTCCTGGCTGGCTTGTTGCAGGAGTGCTACTCTGTATTTGCCTCCATGGCCCATGGCCATGTGGACTCCATACAATGGACTGATGAACTGGAAATAGCCTGATACTGCACTAGACCCAGCTCTACCAAGGAATGAAAACTCTGAATACTGGCTTCGCTTCTAGCTCTGTCGAATCCCCAGCTGCATCTGTTCCAGGACTGGTTTAAAGGAAATTAGACTTTAGAAACACAGGGATGTAAGTCCCTGCAAATAAAGCTTTCTGCCACATCTCATCCTCCCATGGGTGCCTCCTGAAATACTTATTTCAGCAATACCCCGAAAACCCCACTCCCACTAGTAATGGAAAAAGGCATTTCTCTGATAGCACCAGCTTTAATAAACATACCCTCATTGTCACCTGGACTCATGTTGTGAAATCTTTCCTGCATGAGGTTAAGAAACCACACACTACTGGCTGGCCCTAGGCAGACCTGCTCAAGACCAGGTCCCCTGTCTGGTAACAGTTATGTCTAGTTTTGTGAGGCTGTGGTCAGTAGGGTCCTTCCACTTTCCTGGGCCTGGGGCTGAAATACAACTGAGGTCAAGATGTTATCTTTTAGTTTGACCCAAACTCTGTTCCCTTGATCAATAGACCTGAGGTTTTATTCTTAAGATAGCTTGACCCTGTCAAGAACCTGATGTCCTAAGGGCTTAAGGCCAAAGAAGTGGACATGCAGTAGGTATAAGGATGGAAGAGTCTGGCTGATGGGAAGCAAGTGAGTCATAGTGCTATTAGACTGGACAAAGTTGGCTTGAATTTAGGAAAAAGTCATACAAATGAAGTTCCTGTGCAGTTGCAATAACATGCATACCTCCTTTGTACCTGGGAAAGACCAGGTAATTTCTTGAAATGTCTTAAGTCATCACCTTAAATACCATCCTAGCTAAAGACAGAAGGTGTGTGTGTGTGTGGGGGGGGGGGCGGCAGTTATGGAAGGTTGCCAGGAAAAGCACCATAAAGGAGGGTATGGTTGTTATACAGACTTAGGTTTTCTCCATTGATAGAAGTTTCTAAAGATTTAGTCATCCTCTGCTTCCTGGTACAGAGTGGGAGACACCCTTACAAATGGAAATTTTCCTATAAATTTAAATTTCTCTTTAAAAAAGGTAACTTCTACTTGGGTTTACAGAGCTTCTCCTGTGTTTGAAAGTGAACAGTTCAAGATAATCCTTATGCCAAAGAGACACACATGTGTAAGGTGACAAATTCTGTTCCACCTTATAAGCAAAAATATTTAACTAGAGAAAAAGTCTGTCAAAATAGTAGGTGTTTAAGCATTTTGAAACTACTTCTGTTTTTAAAATTATAAGGATCAAAAACCAATTCTCTTTAAAAATTTTGTAGATCTTAAGATATTGAAGACTGCTGTCATGTACTGTTGTATTCTTTTTAGACCAAACTGCTTACTTACTTCAGTTGTTCCATCTTTACTGAGGTTTCCATTCTCTAATTGTCCTGACTTTTTCCAAACACACTTTAGCTAGTTAATGTCGACCTTAAAAATACTCTGTGGTATTTTCTGATATTATAGAAATGCTTAGATCTGTCTCAATTATAGTGTAAATTTTATTTTTTTATATAACAGATGTTACATACATAGTTATTTATTTAAAACATTTTACATATACACAATGGAGTACTATGCAGCTGTAAGAAAGAAAGATCTCTTATTCTTTGAGATGACATGGAGGGACCTGGAGAGTATTATCCTAAGTGAAACAAGCCAAGCAGAGAAAGACAAATATCACATGATCTCACTTATTTGTGGAATATAATGAATATAACAGTCTGAGGAATGAGGTAGTCCCAGAGAGGTGGAAGCTGGGTACAGACTGACAATCCCCTGAAGAAGGGGTTGGGGGGGAAGAGATAAACCACAGAATTTATATGCATGCATGTATAAATAATGGACATGGACAACAAAGGGGGGGACAGGGTGGGGAGGGGGAGGAGGGGGGAATCAGTGAGGTAAAAAGGAGAAACATCTGTAACAAAAATAAATTAATTAAAAAAACATTTTTTTATTAAAAAATAAATAAATAAAATATTTTTTATTGGTTTCTAGAGAGAGAGAAAGGAAGAAAGAGAGCGAGAGAGAGGAGAGAGAGAGAGAGAGAAACATTAATGTGAGAGTGAAACTGATCAGCTGCCTCCTGCAGGCCTCCTACTGGGAATCAAGCCTGAAACCTGGGCGTGTGCCTTGACCAGGAATCAAACTGGCAACCCTTTGGTGCTTGGGATGACACTCAACCAACTAAGCCACTCCTGTCGAACCATATTTATTAGTTCAGTCAAAAGTTTAATAGTTAATTTTGGCACTATAATATGGCTGGTAAATTTTGAACCTGCCATTTATTAGCATTAAAAAGTAAACTACAAGCCCCAAATGGCATCACTTGTGCTAAAGCCCATGCTACCAAAACCAGACTTAAAACCTGACCTAATTGCTGCTTTCAGAATCAAAATTTTGTCAACCACTCTGGACTTTTCTGGCCAGGCACCAGTATAGTAATCTGTCTTGTGGACCATCTCCATCCTCCTATAGAAAGAAGAGGCAATCTACGTGATAAACACTTTGTCACTTCCATCCCCACAAAGAAGATGTCCTGGTCAAAAATAATTCTTCCCCCCCCCCCCCTTTTATTAATAGCTCACTTGCCCTACCCTATTTTTATAAAAATCTTCCATTTTGTACAAGCCCTCAGAGAGACTTCTAGTTGCTAGATGAGATGCTGCCTAATTTATAAATCACTTAATAAAGTCAGCAAGATCTTCAAATTTACTCAGTTGAATTTTGGTAAACCAAGTTCCTCCATTCTAGACTTGGCATTTTGATTTAAAAATGTAAACATAGAACTTTGTATTTTTCTGATTCAATTTTATCTGGCTAGAATCAACTCATTATTTTTCCTAGTAGGTCTTTATGAAGATGTGTTATCCAAATTATTAGCTATGCTCTCAGTTATACATTATTAATAAATTTGATACGTATGTTCTTTTACTTTCCCTCTGGATGAGAGATCGACTTGTATTAGTTATTCTCTAGAACAATCTAATTTCCATAAATATAGCAGACCTCACACAATTGAAAATGGTTTTTATGTTACACATAATATAATAATACATTATTGGATCAAGTAATTCTTGAAATCACATATGGCATATGTTAAAAGCAAGAAAATAAGCCAAAAATGAAGTTGCCTGTGCTATGCACCAAGTCACCAAACTGAGACTTAATTACAGTTTCAACTTTCCTAGCAATGGGTTCTTAAATCAGTCAATCGGAAATCACCTGATCAGCACTAGTTAGTAATCTGCCTCATAGACCTCTGCCACCCCCTAAGGAAAGTAACTGTGATAACCAACCCACTTTTTTAGCCTAGTATAATTTCCTTCTTTCTGCTCCCTTCCACTATAAAAATCTTTTATTTTGTATAGCTCCTCAGAGCTTTATTTTATCTGCTAGATGGGATGCTGCCCAATATGAATAGCCTTTTTCTCAACTAAACTCAAAATTTAAATTTATCTCAGTTTATCTTTTAACAAGTATTTATATGTTCCAGGCACTGTTTTAAATGGAAATATTAACCCAGTTAACCTGCACCACAGCTCTATGAGGTGGTACTGTTATTGGTGGAAGTGAAGTATCCATTAGTGGAAGTGGTACCCCTTTTCCTCTGAGTGTTGGGAATCAGATTCTTATGATATCTCCAGAAAAAGAACTTTCTGAGACTTGCACAAGAGGATGAGTAATTTTTATTTGGGTAGAATTATATTCCTAGGCATTTGAAGTCCCTTAATCCAGTCCTGGAAGAGGTGCAGTTGGGGATTCAGCAGAGCTAGAAGCAAAGCCAGTGTCCAGAGTTTCCATTTCATGGTGCAGCTGGGTCTGGCGTAGCATTAAGCTGGTCACAGTCCACCAGTGCTGTGTAGGGTCCACGTGGCCAGGAGTCATGTGGGTGACTGCAGGCGTGTGAGAGCTCTGCAGGCCAGGAGCTCGAACCAAGAGGCAAGAGAAATAACTCCTTGTTCAGAAGTTTAAGTATCCCAAATTTCATGCCCTTGCAGGGGCCACTCCCATTCTGTCTAATAACCTGTTCCCAGCTGTGACTGACAGGCAAGTATCTTCCATGTGTTAGCCAGACTTTACCGGGCATGTGTCTAAATTGCAGCTTCCTGGCAAAGCTGCACAAATGGCGTGCCTGTAAAAGTAGGCCTTTCCTTCGCTTCTTTCCAGTTATTAATAACTAGGTTAGATTGTAATGGTATCAATACCATTATTATTCCATTTACAGATTACTAAACTAAGGTACAAAATGGTCACATAATTTACCTCCAAAAAAGTCTGAGATAGTAAATAGTGTAGAGCCAAAGTTTCAACCTAGAAAATCTCACTGCAGACTCTGTTTTATAACCAAGCCAAATCCTATTCTATCCCAATGTATACCCCTGTAGTAATATTATAGTTTTATTACATGATAGATGAATTCAATGTTATTGTTATTATTGATCAATGTTTTTCAGTACAGTAAAAGGTTTTCTCAGTACATGCTCAGAAATTTATTTGACTAATTACCTTCATTAGTTTTAAAGAACCCTTTTTAAAAATTGTTTTTGTTATTACAGACTTCCCACATTTTCTCCCCCTTTGCCCATCTCCACCCAGCCCACGCTACCCCCTCCCCGGGCATTCACCACACTGTTGTCTGTGTCCATGGGCTATGTGTGTATGTTCTTTGGTTAGTGTCCATGGGCTATGTGTGTATGTTCTTTGGTTAATCTCTTCACCTTCTTTTATCCAGCCCCACTCCTGCTCAAGATCTGTCAGCTTTTCCATGTATCCGTGCCTCTATAATATAGAGAGTCTCTATAGTAGTTAGTTAGCAGAACCTAAGAAAGCTTATGAGAAATGAAAAGTGGTTTACTTAGGTTTTATAATTGGATCTGAGGATTTTTATTTTGGAATAAAACTGCAAGCACTTGAATATTTTTAAGTTAACACTTTCTTAAGATAAATAGAGGAAATTCACACATGTCTTAGTGTTAAATTGCTCCAGGATCTCTGGCTTTAGCGGCTTACAATTAGCCAGTGCTTTAATTTTCAGCAGGAAGGCTACCTCTGCAACCACAGAGGCTAGATGTTTTATATTATTTGTTAACTTGAATCTTAGATTATGAAAACAGCAAAATCTACAGTGAGAAGAGTATTCTCTAATAATTGTTGTTCATAATAGAGTTAATGTGAAATTTAAAGTAAATCAGCTGAGAAATAAAGATGTTTTAAAATAAAAATGTCATGTTTATTCTCAATTCTTATGTTCAACCATTATCTTATACTGATCTTCAAAATTTTTCTGTGAATGTACATATTTCAGAGAAACTGTTAGGTATACTATAATACTAATGAGAATCTGTAGAAAATTGAAATGTAACAAGTGACAAAAACTTATACATTGTATTTGTACTTGACATTATTCTTAAAGTCCTGCTAATTTATTCAAAAATATTTTTAAGCTTTATTTTAGGCCTAATTTATAATTCTTGATTTCTAGGGAGTTGTCATCATGTTTAAAATGTCTGTTGAGATGGACCAAAAAATTAACTCTGAATCATTACCTCTCAAATAGGAGAAATACAGGCAGTCATACCTCTTCCCTTGCCTTAACAAAACAGTTCTGAGATAAATATAGTGAAGCTCTTTTTCTGTCATTTGGGGAAGAGTGTCATTTTTTATTTATCATAACTGAGACACTATTGTATCATATATATATTTTAAAAGCCCTTATATTTATTTTATGGCACCATTGTGTTTGACATCAAACAACTCAATGGAAACTCTTAAATAATGAATGATATAAAAGCAAATGAGCTATAGAAACAAATATGCTAAAAATAAAATAAACTTACACTTACATTTAAATGTGAAATTTTTTTCCATAGGGGGAGAAATGTTCTTTGGAAATTAATTAACAAATAATAAAATATCACTTCTAAAAATTTAAAAAGATTTAATTATGAGAAAACAACTTTGACATCAGTCTAGACATGCAAGAGAGAAGAACATTTCTTATGAAATAAGCTCACACAGTTAAGGCAGGCTATGTTTGCTGTTAATCTTGTTGAGAAAGCATCTGTTCAAACCTTGATTCTACAATATGGAACCTAAAGAACTGTGATTAGTGGAATGGAGTTTGCCATCCAAATATGCCTCTTTGGGATATTGATTATTTTAAGATGGTTACTTTTTTTTTTTTTTAATCCTCATTGACTTTATCTTTTCATCTATTTTAGAAAGAGAGGAAAGGGGGAGAGAGACATTAATGTGAGAGAGAAACATTGATTGGTTGCCTCCCATATGCACTCCAACTGGGGACTGAATCCACAACCTGGTATGTGCGCTGATGGGGAATAGAACCTGCGGCATTTTGGTGTAGGACCTTTTGGTGTATGGGACAATGTTCCTGCCAGCTGAGCCACACTGACCAGGGCTAAACTGGTTACTTAAAAAAAAATCTTCACCTGAGGATATTTTTCCATTGATTTTTAGATAGAGGAGGGGGGGGGGGAGGGAGAGAAGGAAGGAGGGGGAGACAGAGAGAGAGGAAGAGAGAGAGAAACATCGGTGTAAGAGACATATCAATTGGTTGCCTCCTGTATGATGCTAATCAGGGCCAGGGATGAAACTGCAACCGAGGTCCATGCCCTTGACCAGAATCAGACCTGAGGCTCTTTGGTCCACAGGCTGACGTTCTAACCACTGAGCCAAACTGGTCAAGTCTAAGCTGGTTACTTTTAAGAAACAAAAGACAAAGGAAAACATTTTGACCTTTCCACTAACTGTCTAAAAGAATTTAGGTAGAGGACCTGCTCCAGGAAGGGAGCTATCATCATAGATAAGTACAGTTTAATATAAACGATGTATTATAGGGAGGAACCCAGCAAGGCACATTTCATCGAAGTCCTTTCTGTGTTCCCTTGTTAGTGATGGCCCAACAAACATTTGCTTTATATCTTTATGTGAATTGCTTTCCTGCCCTTTGAAGTCCCAAATCACAATCCCACTTTCTTCTTAGCTCAAGCTAGCGTATTAGCCTCAACTGTCCTGTGTTCCTCATATTCTTTTGGAACCTCTACATGTACATACGTAATTAAATGTGGTTATATTCCCCAGGTAATCTGTCTCATGTCAATTTGATTATTAGACCAGCCAGAAAAACTTAGAAGAGTGAATGAAAATTATTTTTTCTCTCCTACAATGCAAAACCAAATATCTATTTTGGTAAATTGGAAGGATGCTTAGATCAATTTTCACCCAAAACACAAGTCAAAAGATATATAAAGTAAAACAAAGTTTTAAATTCTGTAGACATATCCATCTACTCCTGTCAAAATATGTTATACGGTGTGGAACCTACATTTATGAGATACAACTCAGCAATTGGTGCACTTGATGGAGTAAACCATATCTATAAATCCATATGTATGCACCAAGCACATTGCATATCTTGATTTGCATTTTTTTTCTTGAATAACCCCCATAGGTATTTAATATAAATAACTAATTTGCTCTCTCTCTGACCAGGTGAAAAGGAGGGAATCATAGCTGTGGGCTTAAAAGATATTTTGGATCTATGTGAAATCATTTATTTTGTAAGAAAGCCTCTGATTTGTAATAAAAATTCTGTTGAAATATTTATTTAAAAAGAATATGTTTTTTTGTTAAAATACAGATTTATTGCTTCACAAAATGCATTTGATAGCATACAACACAGGCAAAGCCTTCCAGAAACAAAGATATTTTGACAAAAATGTTTAAAATTTTAGTTTAAAAATATATTTTATACCTGAATTTAAAAAAAAATATGCTTTTATTATTTTTAGAGAGAGAGGAAGGGAGAGGTGGAGAGAGAGAGAGAGAGAGAGAGAGAGAGAGAGAGAGAGAGAGAGAGAAACACGATGTGAGAGAGAAACATCTCCCATACCCCAGCCAGGGCCCAAACCTGCAATTTGGGCATGTGTCATGACCTGGAATAGAACTAGAATGGGACAATGCTCAACCAATTGAGCCACAATGGCCAGGGTCATATCTGAACTATTAAAGTAACACTATCATCACTGTCAATAAAATCATCTTTAAAAGAACTTTTAAAATAAAATATTAAGATTAAGTGTTTATGTTATTGCTCCTTTGTTAGAAAATAGAAGATGGAATTTCAAGAATTAAAGGTAAATGTTCTCAAGATGATTGTAATTTGTTACATCATTTCTATACATTAATAAATGAAGTTGGTCAGCTCCCCATAGCTAATTATTTTTGCAGTAAAATAATTAAAAATTTTCTCTAAACCCCTTTTTTTTCTGAGACTGTAAAAATCAATTATTTAAATCATGCTTCACCATACTGTTTCATTGCAGTGAGGCAAGTAGAGCATTTAGAAATTGTTCACTTCGCTACAACATATCCTGCTTTTACGTTTGAATAAATGGTTTTTCCTTCAAGTAAATAGAGCCTTATATATAATATAAAATGATGACACTAATATTTTTTTATTTCAAAATCCATTTGTAAATTACTCATTTAGAACTCTAAATGCATTTTTTTCTTGTGGAGACAGTAATACTATAGTGAGCGTTCAGTAACTCCCAAGGTAAATCATACATCCATGTAATCCAATGTATAACTGAATAATAGCAAAAGTAATATAACAACTTAAATTATTAAGTGGCTACTAAATTATTGTAATTACTAATATCCTTATTTGGACTATCTTATTTAATCCTGATAATGACTTTGCACATTTGATACAAAAAACTTTAGTGTGTTTATATTAATAGAATTTAAACATTTTCAAACATACAGAATGTTGAAGGAGTTTCACAGTGAACATTTTACCTTTAGCTTTTTACTATTTTAATCTTATATCAATAAAGTTTTACTATACCTCTATCACAAAAAAAAAAAAAAAAAGAATTTAAGGTACTCATGTTTTTATTTCTATAGGAGAATATATTCCATACTTATACTTTTCCAACTGTATTTGTATTTTTAATTCAGACCTTTAAAATTGTCAAACAAAAACAAGTTTATATATTTGAACTCTGCTTCTAGCAAAGATTGTAGCAAAATATGTCTGTCCTCATAAATTCTTTTAAAAGATGGATATATTGTAGCTTAAAATAATCTATATACATAAACATATCTATATATATGTTTGCAATCAACAAGTGAAAATTGAAAGTGTTAAAAATAAAGTGAAAGAACAATTAAGAGCATAAGTTGATGCTGTGCATCTAGGAGGTGATTATCAAATTCAGAGATGGAATACAATACACAAAGACTTGAGTTTTAATGTCCAGGCACAAAAGGTGAAACATTTAGGGCAAATAAGATATGACTTGGAACTAAGGCACTTATACAAATCTTATACAAATCTGAGGTCCTCTGGTTTTTACCTTTGGAAAAAAAAGGGGGTTACAAAATGCTTCCAGTGACCTAGTCTAAATGAAGTCATCATGTTGTCTATCAGTTCTCTGGGTATAAAATAGAAACATTTCATGAGAGTTCAAAACCAAGTGTGTGCCATGCTTGGGTTTGAAGCCTGATCCTAGACTAGTTGTTTATATGTGTGAATCTTGAATGTGTGAATCCTGAAATAGAAACATAAGTATTAATATTGGTACTTGTGTTATAAGGATAGACATATAGATAAATGGAATAAAAATAGAATTCAAAGTCCAAAAATAAATCCATAAAATTAAGGCCAGTGATTTTTTTTTTTTTTTTAATCCTCGGCGAGGATATTTTTCCATTTTTTGTACAGATAGAGTGGGAGGGAGAGAGAGGAAGGGAGAGAGAGAGAGAAACATCGACGTGAAGGGACACATCGAGTGGCTGCCACCCGCACGACCAACTAGGGCCGGGGACAAACTGCAACCGAAGTACATGCCCTTAGCGAGAACCGAACCCAGGTCTCTCCGGACCGCAGGCCGACGCTCTAACCGCTGAGCCAAACTGGCCAGGGCAAGGCCAGTGATTTTTGATGATGATGCAGTGTTAGTCAGGGTTCTCCAGAGAAACAGAATCAATAAGATAAATGTGTGTGTATATTGGTGTGCGTGCGTGTGTGTGTGTGTGTGTGTACACAAATATATGGGGATGGGAGGGAGAGAGAGAGAAAGACTGCTTTCAAGTAATTCATTCACACACCTGGGGAAACCTGGCAGGTCCCAAAGGAGCAAGGTTTAAATCTCCTAGAAGCTGGAGATGCAGGGAAAAGTTGCAGCTTGAGTTCAATGGCAGTCTGCTGGCAGAATTCCTTGTTTGCTAGAGCGGAAATGTCTTTGCTCTATTCAAACCTTCAACTGATTCGATGAGGTAAATATGGAGGGTAATCTGCTTTACTCAAAGTCCACTGATTTAAAGGTTAATCTCATCCAAAAAGCTCCTTCACAGAAAAATCCATAATAATCTTTTACCAAATATCCAGGCACTGTGGCCCAACCAAGTTGACACATAAAATTAACTGTCATAGGTATCAAAGCAATTCAACAGGCAATGAGAAGTGTAAAGATATTGATTAACATTAGACTTTGTCAGGTTAGGTTACACATACTAGAAATTTAAGGGAAACCAGCAATGTATAGAAAAATAACCTTCAATAATTTAGAGCAGAAAAAATGGAATAAAGATACATGTTCAATCTAATTGAAGACAATAAGAAGAAAGAACACAAAGCAAGGTAGCACAAATAAAATACTAAAAAGCACAATAAATAATAAACTGACCAAAAAGAAAAAAATTATGCCTGGAATTACAAATTTCCAGCTATAAGTTATTATAAAAGGCACATTTAAAACATAATGAGGGGGTACATTGCAAAGGGGGAAAACAATGACATATCTGACAAATGTTAATCAAAATAACCTGGTGTAGCTATATAACTCTGTTGGAAAACAGTTTAAGTCAGAAAACAATATAGTTAAAGAGAGTCATTGTAAAATGATAAATTACTCACTAGAAACCTATGATTAAGAAATCTAGAAATCCATTGTTCTGAGTATTTATGCAAGTATAATTCTCAAAAGGTTTGAAAGTAGATTAGTCTACAACAGCAAGCTTCCTTTTTTTTTTTTTTAATCCTCGCCTGAGGACATTTTTCCATTTTTTGTTCAGATAGAGTGGGAGGGAGAGAGAGGAAGAGAAATAGAGAGAGAAACATCGACGTGAAAGGGACACATCGAGTGGCTGCCACCCACACGACCCACCCAGGGCTGGGGACAAACTGCAACTGAGGTCCATGCCCTTAGGGGGAACCGAACCCTGGTCTCTGGACCGCAGGCTGATGGTCTAACTGCTGAGCCAAACTGACCAGGGCAGCAAGCTTCTTTTTTAAACACTTTTTTTTTGATTCTCTCCTTGAAAGTTTAGGACACATTTCTTTCACTAAGCCCTCTAGGATTGATTTTTTCCAACCCTTTCTACCTTTCCTTTTGCTTTTATATGGTGTATTGCATATTGAATTTGATGGGAAACCCCAGAGGAGCTTTGTCATGTATGTTTGTAAGTGCCATGCATCCTTACAACTATTATAAATAAATAATCATCACCATCATGGGATGAAAATAAAATAAAAATGTCAATTCTTCAAACAAAAATGAGTTACCTTTCTTTCTTTAACTATACCTTAGAGATGCAGTCTTGTAAAGTTTTAGAAACTATTTCAAGTATGTAAGTTAAAAAAAAAAAATGTTGTATCAGTAGGGTGAACAACTATCCTGACTTTAGCACTGCAAACCCCGTTTCCCAGGAAACCCCTCAATCCCAAGCAATCTCGGATAGTTGGCTGCCCAATAATATCACTTTTCTGTTAAGAAATCTAAAGCACACAAATGTTACATCTTTATTGAATATTTTATCTAAGTAAAGTTTTAGTTAAAAGATAAAATTAACATATAAAACTTAATAGTGATGAAAAATGGCAATTTTCCTTAATCAGAGTTCTTTATTTCTATTGTTAAAAAAGAAAATGTCTACATTTTTGAAGCCTAAGTATTTTTCTAATTTGATTGAATATAGAGCATCTTATTAAGTGAAAAATTTGTAAAATGGTGGAAAATGACTTTTCCCTTAAACTAGTATCTGTTGTCAAGCAGTCTCTTGTATTTCTGAATTTTTTATTAAGCATTCTAGAGAAATACACACTTATTTTCAGTCATTACATTGTCTGATAAGTTGAAGAAGGTAAAGGAGGTTTATTATTATTATTTTTTTTAAATTTATTTATTTATTGGTAAAGGAGTTTTGAAGCCAGTCACCACTTTAAAAAAAAATATTTCAAAAGTGTTTCATAGACTTGAATTTACTTATAATGAACAGCTAACGTTTTAGCCAAGGAAATGATTAAAATAGACTATGGAATTTACAGTAAAGAGAAAATATGAAGTTACAACAGAAAATATTTCCATAAGTAAATAATATAAATCTCTCTGCTATCTGAATTATAAAGAAATATATTTTTCATATTTGATGACTTATAAAATTTAAATGTAGTAGAAATGCTTCTGGGAACCTAATATTTTCTCAAAAATGTTCATCCATTCATAAAACTACATGCTAAAACTCTGGAGTTCCAAAGAAGATTCAACTTTTAATATTCTGTTTAAACTCACAAGTAAACAATTGAATTTATTAAAGTTGTGTTGTAACCCAGGAGATCAACCAAACTCAGATGCCGAGATGGGGTTTAACAAAAGGAGTTTATTGAGCTAAGTCCGCAGGCACCTGCAGTATGTCCCACACAGGAGTAACTGTGGCCCTGGGGAGCTAAAATGGCTCCTTTTTATAGGATTTTGTAAGGGGGGTTGCTACGTGTAAGCAAGCATGTTACAGAAGCAGAATTTAGTGGTTAGTTAATTACCTGTTACTCAGTTTCCCAGACATCTCAAAGGTCAAGATGTTTTCAATAGATTATCCCTGGCGCCGACCCCAGGATTACTCAAGGGTTAGTTATTACCCCAGGGTTAGTGATTACTCAGGGGTTAGTTAGTGAAGAATGTTCTTCAGTAAATGAGTAAACTGACAACCCCTTTGGTTGTTGTGAAGGCCTCTGGGAGTTTGGGTCAATGGCACTGAATTATAACAGTTGAATATAATGTCCTGGCTGGTAAGGCTCATTCAGTTGGAGTGTCGTCCCATACACCAAAAGGTGATGTGTTCAGTTCCTGGTCAGGGCACATACCCAGGTTGTGGGTTTGATCTTTCATCAGTGCTGTGTGGGAGGCAACCAATGGATGTTTTTCTATCACATCGGTGTTTCTCTCTCTCTCTCTCTTTCTCTCCCTTTCTTTCTCTAAAATCAATACAAAAAAATAAACTTAAATATAGTTATAACTCAGTGCCATTGACCCAAACTCCCAGAGGTCTTCACGACAACCAAAGGGGTTGTCAGTTTACTCATTTACTGAAGAACATTCTTCACTAACTAATCCCTAAGTAATTACTAACCCTGGGGTAATAACTAACCCTTGAGTAATCCTGGGGTCGGCGCCAGGGATAATCTATTGAAAACATCTTGACCTTTGAGATGTCTGGGAAACTGAGTAACAGGTAATTAACTAACTGCTAAATTCCGCTTCTGTAACATGCTTGCTTACACGTATCAACCCCCCTTACAAAATCCTATAAAAAGGAGCCATTTTAGCTCCCCAGGGCCGCAGTTACTCCTGTGTGGGACATACTGCAGGTGCCTGTGGACTTAGCTCAATAAACTCCTTTTGTTAAACCCCATTTCGGCGTCTGAGTTTGGTCGATCTCCTGGGTTACAACAATATAATATAGTTTTTCATGGAAGGTGTTATCATTGTAATAAGAAATAAGTTACCAATGTGTATAAAAAGCTTCAGAAAGGATTTCATGCTTGACTTAGATTTTGTATTCATTTATTCATTCATGAATGCATTTATCAAAATTATTAGGCAACAATTGTGTGCCAGGCTCTATGCTTAGTGCTGACTATAAATTATAAAAAGGAAACATTATGCAGCATATACTCTATTAGGAAAGAGAGACGATAAACATGTTCACAAATAAATGAAATACATTAATTACAGATGGTGGCAAATGTTATCAAAGAAATAAGCAAGTGATATAAGAGAGGCAATTAGGGAGAGATTAGGAATAAATAGGAGTTGTTCAGGCAGATGGGGTGGGGATGGTCAAGGTCATTCCAAGGATCAGACTCCTTTAAGCTGTCTGGCTCCCTTTTACAACAAAGAGTTGGCACTTCACATAAGTGGTCAGCAGTCTCCTTGAATTATTCTTGGTGACTGTCAGAAAGAGTAAAGCCTAACATTACATCCACATTTTAATTGGTTTCTAATCTTTCACCCTTCGACCTCATGTCCCTTTTACCTGTTTATTTATTGCTTTGCCAGACTTTTTATTTAATGCCAATTTCCTGCCAGCAACTCTTCCTTGATTCTGATGGGTATTTTTTCTTGGTATAACCAGAAGTAAAGGGAGTCAGAGAGTAAGCGATGAATATCAAACCAAAAAGCCAAATCTGCTATAACTTTCATGATAAAACATATAGAAACAGGAAAAGTTAAATGAAATAAAAAACAGGTCTGGAGAGAGGTGAACTGATGTTAGAAGGTGGAAGAGGAAAGGGAGGAGGAGGAGAAGAAAAGAATAAAGTAATAAAAGAAGATGCAGATATTTTGCCCCAAACAGGGATCAAAAAGCCAAAGTTCTACCTCATTGGATACAAATACGGGAGAGAGTCAGACTCAGATAAAGATCCAGAGTTTCTATTTTTTTTTTTTTTTATCCTCACCCGAGGACATTTTTCCATTTTTTGTTCAGGTAGAGTGGGAGAGAGAGAGAGAAACAGAGAGAGAGAAACATCGATGTGAAGGGACACATCGAGTGGTTGCCACCCGCACAACCGACCAGGGCCGGGGACAAACTGCAACCGAGGTACGTGCCCTTAGCGGGAACCGAACCCGGGTCTCTCAGGACCGCAGGCCGACGCTCTAACCGCTGAGCCAAACTGGCCAGGGCCAGAGTTTCTATTTTTTATTGTTTTTAAATTAATAAATTATATTCTGCATTTTCTGTTACATTACATTGAAATATAAAAATTTTACAAGAGTGTTGTGAAGCACATAACAGAGACATCATTTCCATTTTATAGATAATCTGAGAAGCCTTCCACTACCAAACAAGAGCAAATCAAGGTTTAAATGCAATGTTTTTGTTTATACGAACTACAATTTTAAAATGAGTAGAATCTCTCAATAAGAATACAAGTCAACAAACTATAAAGGTCCACTTCAAGACCTAGTAAGTCTCAGATTACATTTATTTATATAATGTATATTTTTTGTAGAAATATTACAAATGTCCTTCATTTTCTCCCTGATTGACCCCCCCCCCCAACCCCTACACCACACTGTTTTCTGTGCCCATTGGTCATGCATACATGCATATACATTCTTCGGTTAATCTCTTTCAGCCCTCCCTCCCCTCTTCCCTCTGAGATTCATCAGTCTGTTCCAGGCTTCCATGTCTCTGGATCTATTTTGGTTGTCAGTTTATTCTACGTACAAGTGAGATATCATGTAATATTTGTTTTTCTCTGACTGGCTTATTTGCTTAGCATAATACTGTCCAGGTCACTCCATGCTGTCTCATAGGGTAAGAGATCCTTCCTTTTTACAGCTGTATGGTATTCCATTGTATAAGTGTACCACCTTTTTTATAGACTCATCTACTGATGGACACTTGGGCTGTTTCAAGATTTTAACTATTGTAAGTAGTGCTGCTATGAACATAAGGGTGCCTATATTCTTCCTGATTAGTATTTCCAGAATTCTTAGGATATATTCCTAGAAGTGGGATCACTGGGTCAAATGGCAGTTTAATTTTTAATTTTTAAAGGAAATTCCATACTGTTTTACAGTGGTTTCATCAGTTTGCATTCCCACCAGCAGTGTTCTTGGGTTCCCTTTTCTCCACATCCTCATCAGCACTAGTCATTTGTTGATTTGCTGATGGTGGCCATTCTGGCAAGTGTGAGGTGATACCTCATTGTTGTTTTAATTTGCATCTCTCTGATCATTAGTGAAATAAGCATTTTTTTCTTATATCTCTTGGCCATTTGTGTGTCCTATTTGGAGAAGTATCTATTTAGGTCCTTTGCCCATTTTTTAATTGAATTGTTTGCCTTCCTTTCATTGAGTTGTATGAGTTCTTTATATATTTTGGAAATTAACCCCCTATCAGATGTATCATTGGTAAATATATTCTTCCATACAGTGGGATCCCTTTTCATTTTGTTGGTGGTTTGAAAAGCCTAAAGACTCCACCAAAATCTACTAGATTTAATAAATTAATTTGGCAAAGTACTAGGATACAGAAATCAATGGCATTTTTATACAACAATTATAAACTCTCAGAAAGAGAAACCCCCCCAAAAAACAAATTGAGGCATATACTGTGTTCATAGATTGGAAGAATTAACATTATTAACATGTCCATACTACCCAAAAAAATCTATAGGTTAAATGCAATTCCTATTAAAATATCAATGATGCCTGACCAGTATGGCTCAGTGGATTGAGTATTTTTCCATAGACTGAGAAGTTCTTTTTTGATTTCTGATCAGGGCACATGCCCAGGTTTTGGGTTCGATACCAAACAGGGGGACTTGCAGGAGGTATTGATTGATGTTTTTCTCACACATTGATGTTTCTATCTCTCTCTCCCTTCTTCTCTTTCTAAAAATCAATAAAAACCTATTAAAAACTAAAATAAAATATCAGTGGCATATTTCATGGATCTAGAACAAATATCCAAAAAATTTATATGGAATCAAAAAACACCCTGACTAGCTGCAGTAATCTTGTTAAAGAAGAATAAAGTAGGAGGAATTATAATACTGGATATCAGGTTATATTACAAAGCCATTGTAATCAAAACAGCCTGGTACTAGCACTAGAATAGGCATATAGATCAATGGAACAGAACAGGAACGCAGAAATCAACCCAAGCCATTACCCTCAATTATATTTGACAAAGGAGGTAAGAGCATAAAATGGAGTAAAGACAGTCTCTTCAATAAATGGTGTTGGGAAAATAGGACTGCTACATGCAAAAAATAAAACTAGACCACCGACTTACACCATACACAAAAGTAAACTAAAAATGAACAAAAGACTTAAATGTAAATCATAAAACCATAAAAGTTCTAGAAGAAACCATAGGCAGCAAGATCTCAAACATTTCACCTAGCGGAACTTTCACCAATGCATCGCCTAGGGCAAGAGAAACAAAGGAAAAAATACCATGCGACTACATCAAAATAAAAGTTTTCTAGAAAGCAAAAGAAACCATTAACAAAATAAAAAAGGATCTTTTTTATTCATTAAAAATTTTAATGTTATTATTGCAGACTTCCCCTTAGATATATGCTTTCTCCTTGTTAAGTCCAGCAGTCTTTGAAGTCCACCCAACACATTTTTGATGTGTCCCAACAAAAGGCAGAGAGGTAACGTGTGTAAAACGTGAGGGCTTATATTGCTGCCACCACAAATGTCTGCTTTATAACCAAGACCTGAAGAGAATGATTGTCTTTCACCTGGACTCTGCTTGGCAACTTTCATTAATGGGAGTTGCTTTGACAAAAGAGTTGACAGTGGTGGTTTTTTGTTTTTGTTTTTGTTTTCTAATCCTCACCAGAGGACATATACACATTGTATTTCTCAGAGAGAGATAGGAAGTGGGAGAAGGGGGGAGGGAGGGAGAGAGAGAGAGAAACATTTATGTGAGAGAGACATATCAATTGGTTGCCTCGCTCATAGAGGCCCTGACTGTGGATTAAACCAGAAACCTAGGTATGTGCCCTGACCAGGAATCAAACCCATGACCTTTCAATGTACGGGGTATGCGCCAATCAACTGAGCCACTTGGCCAGGGCAAGAGTTGGCCATTTTTATTGTTTTTTTGTTCTTTCTTTGTTTCCAAAATTAGTTTAGATTTTGACTTATTTCTATCTGTTGTAATATACTTTATTTTCTTTATGAAGGCAAAAAGCCATTCAAATACACTTCAGAAATGCTGACAAAATCACAGGTACCAATGAAAATTCAGAAGAATTATTAGTGCCTTCTTGAATTATACATGGCATTTAAACTAAATGTTGGCAGGTTTTGACAATACTTATGAAATTATTATGTGTCAAGGAATTACTATCTTAAGCGCTATAAAAAATGGCCTTACAATGAAAAAAACAAAAAAGGCTACTTAAATAGAAGTGCTAAATGATCCCACAGTCTTTCTGATGGTTGTAATACTTTTTCAGTCTCTTCACTATTAGTGTCTTGATTTATGAGGTAGGTGAGAAACTCATCTGGAGATTTTCATTTCTTTCACATGCTTTGTAAGGAACAGAAATGTTTGTTCAAAATGAGAATCTTGGTTTTGTGCCCAGTAATCCCATCCTTTCATTTAGTGTTAAACTAATTAGTTCAGTATCATGATCCTACTGTCAGATCATATTTAATTCAATTATTTTTATCTTCAATCAACAACTTTCCATAAAATAGCTTATTGCTTGTTTTCATCAATAATTTGTCATAGTGAATGCTCTTATATTCAGGTGTAACATTACTTACCTTGAAAGATTAAAAAATAACTGCATGTATATATAGACATGTAAATACCAATTTGTTAATAAAGTTACAAAAAAAATAGCTCTCTCTTCACTAAAAAATTATTTCATAGACACGTTTTTATTACATAACTTTTGTGAATCTTCAAAGATTCTTCATTTTGACTTCCTAAATGAAGAAAAACTGTATAGGTACATGAGATTTTTTTCAATACAAACTTAAAATTGTTTTTAATACATTTCCACTGAGCACTTAACATTATAAATATCCTGATTATTATGATATTTATATGATATGATATGATATTTCTTTATATGATATTTAAAAATTACATGTGGCTATATAATCTGTGACATGACAGTTCAATAGCCAATTGACATTTGAAATCTATATTTTTGCTCTGGCCGGTTTGGCTCAGCGGTTAGAACATTGGCCTGCAGACTGAGGGTCTTGAGTTCAATTCCTGGTGAAGGGCCTGTACCTTGGTTGCAGGGTTGATTCTGTGCCCTGGTTGGGATCAGGCAGGAGGCACCAGTCACTATGTCTCTCTTACATCAGTGTTTCTCTCTCTCTTTCTGTCCCCTTCCCTCCCCTTTTACTCTATCTAAAGATCAATAGAAGAATTTCCTTGGGTGAGGATTAAAAAAAGAAAAAAAATTGTTTTTTTTTAAAGTGAAAGAAACAGGCATGGTAGAAGCATTCTGTACTGATACATAGAATTATTTTTGCTGCAATTTTACTTTCCAGTGCTGGCAGAAATATTAATGTATCTGTGTAAAAAGAAATTCATATTTGAAAATATTATCAAAACATTTCCTATTTGGTATGGATTTGTCCCCAAAAATGTCCTAATTCTCTCAGTGCATCTGAATAAAGGTATTTGCCAAAAAGGATAAACAGACATGACTCCTAAAACAACTAATATTTTTGGTCCAGATGAGAATAAAATTGTTAATCTTCCAACCACTCTTTCTCTGTGTTTAGAGCATTCTTGTCTCTCCTTGGTGATATGAATGTGCAACAGGATTGGCTTAAGGTAATGGGAATGTAGAAGTCTCCCTAGAACCTATGGTTTTAAGATATTAATTCTGGCCCTGGCTCGTTTGGCTCGGCGGTTAGAGCATCGGCCTGCGGACCAGAGTCCAGGGTTCGGTTCCCGCTAAGAGCACGTACTTTGGTTGCAGTTTGTCCCTGGCCCCTGTTGGGGTCGTGTGGGTGGCAGCCAGTCAATGTGTCTCTCTCACATTGATGTTTCTCTCTTTCCCTTTCTCCCTCTTTCCTTCCCCCTCTACTTGAAGATAAATGCAAAAATGTCCTCAGGTGAGGATTAAAAAAAACAAAACATATTAATTCTGGTCTAGGCGTAAATGTCAAGTACTGAGAAATAGCCTTTTGTACCTGAATGGGAATAGAGGCAAAGACTATGACAATGGTATTGAAAAAATGGAGTCAGTGGGAGATGGAGAGCATCCAGGGCACCTAAAATGGGAGGCAGTTTGACCATGAATGGTGAACTTCAAATTTGCTAATTTTATTCAGATTTTATTTTTAGAATTAATGTTTAACTTTGACAGTTAGGGTATAGGAAATTCATTAGGGCAAAAGTGTATTTATACGGAAAACACTATATCTTAATGCCAGAAAAAGTACAACTTGCCCTAAAATATCACTTTTGAAAAATAAATAGCAGTTTTAGCTTTGAATGACGTACCATATCCTATCCCAATAAGATCTGATTGTTATGTGGAATGGCAAAAAAATAGTACTTTCTTCAGGTAGGAAAGAGCAAGTCTATGGTGAATATTATTAAATATTTCCAATGTTAGAGAAAAAATAATGGAAATAACCCAAACATTCAACTACAAAGTATCTGTTGCAAACGGGTATTAGTTAGACATTAATAAATATGCAATCCTTTGGAAAATGTTCAAATATACTAAGTAAAAAACAATCAAGTTATAAAAGAGTAATCTTTAGATATGTCTTAAATACATTATGTGGGTGACCGAGGGATGTACCACAAAGACTCCCCTTCAAGGGCAGATTTGCTCAGACAGAGGGAGTGTAGTTGGCAGACAGCCTCTAGCAGTTACGTCTTTCATGGTCAGCCCTGCTTCAGAGGACTACTATGCCTCACCTCACTCCCTCCTGGGGAAGCTCACACACAGTATTTGGTACAGGTCGGGATATAAGGGACCTGACATAAAACACTGTGAAAAGTAATACTTGCTCTAGAGATGCTTCTTGAGTTGTTTGAGGTTTTGTGAGATCTGACAAAGTTGACTTCTTCCTCTACCTGAACCTGTTTTTCCCTTCCCTTTTACAAATTGTATACTGAAAAACACTTTGCAACCCAAACTCAATCTCAGCATCTGCTTCTGGAGAACCTAACTGCAGTAGAATGACTCCTGCCCCGAGATGTCCATATTGTAATACCCCAAACCTGTAAATATGCTATGTTATAGGGCAAAAGGAATTTAGCAGATGTGATTGAGTTTGGGATCTTGAGATTTAATCACAAAGGTTCTTATCAGAGGAAAAGAGAAATATCAGAGTCGGAGGAGGAGAGAAGACAAAACAAACCAAATCAAAACAAAACAAAAAACATGGGTCAAAGCCAGAGAGAGATTTGACTATGCTAATCTGCTGGCCTTGAAGACAGAGGATGGGACAGTGAGCCAAGGAAACCAGACAGCCTCTGGAAACTGAAAAAGGTGAGGCAATGAATTCTTCCCAAGAGCCTTCAGAGGGAGCAAGGCCTGGACAGAACTCAGTGTCAGCCCACTGAGATCCTTTTGAGACTTGTGACTTTCAGAACTGTGAAATTATAAATTATTCATGGTTTAAGCCCTAAGATTGTGAAAATTTGTTACAGCAGCCATAGGAAACTAATTCACTAACCAACATCTCATTTTGTTCACTGTGATATTATTTTGGTGAAAATATATTTTTCACAAGAAAAATACTGGGGAAATGTAAGGTATACAGTATTTATTAATGAGTAATATTTTTCCAGATTTTCTACAATGCATATTTCTTCTATAATAGGTGAATATTTAAAGAAGGAAAGGTATGGTTTTCATGATTCTAATTAAAATTTTCAAAAGTAATATATATGGACTCCACATTAATAAACAAAAATAGAGAAAGAATACTATTGTTTATAGTAATAGAGAAATCCTTTACAAACAGAATACTGGATTCAATAGCAGCTTAATACATGTTAAATAAAATTAGTAATATGTTTTGTTTTATTAGTTATCCTCTATGGATGATGGTTACTCACCTAGGTTTTTCCCCACTCTTTTTGCCATCATTAAAAATGCTATCATAAATTTCCTTGTACCTAGATTCTTATCTACTAGCTGTTTATAGCTTTTAGATTTTCAGCGATGAATTCCAGAGTAGGTAATTTATATATTTTCATTTCTAATGGATATTGTAAGATTTCTCTCTAAATGTGGTGTTACAATTCAAATTCCCACCAGCAACGCATAGGACTACTCATTCCTCATGGTGTTATGTTAGGTTTTCATAGACTCAGACACAAATCATGCGACAGAGGCTTAGGTAACAGGCAGAGCTTGCAGTAAAGGTGACTTGAAACTTAACCCAGCATTGTTGTCTGGGAAGTGTTAATACACCTCCTATTTCTGATCAAGATTGGTCCTGAGCAGGAGGTTGGGCTGAGGCTGTTGAGCACTAGCCTGGGCCTTACATTGTGCCACCTTTCCAATCCCATCTCCAGCTGGTTCCCTTAGCCGTAATCCAATGGCATAGACATATACTCCCCTTGCCCTCCTTCTGTTATCCACAATTTGATTTTCTTCTGCCTAGAATGTTGACTCCAATCTATTTTCATACTTGTGAGAAGATGAAATCACATAAATTTAAGGGACAGGATATGTAACCTTCCACCTAACCTGTATTCATTGCTCTTCTCCTTATTTGTCCTCTAAGATCTAAACTTAAAACTATATTTTCTGGGAAGCCATTCTGCATTCTTTCAACTAATGTCATTTTCACCTTTATTGGAGTCTTTAACATTTCATTTGTACCTATTTTTCTAAGAAGTTTAGTACAGAAAACACCTTACAATTTATTCTTCCTCTAATTTAAGTTTCCTGAAGGAATGAGTTGCTCTTATATACATATTTATAAACCTCTGTTGCTCCTAACACAGTATTATATAATGAGAAGAAATGTAAATATTCATTGAATTAAATGTAAGCCTTGTGTATGGTATAGATGTGAAACTATTTGCAATTATGATAAGCGAAATAAACAAAACAACTAATAAATTTCATTAATATACACAGACATCAAGATTCTGAGAAGTTTTCTTTGATGAGAAACAAGAGCAGAGAAAGCCACCATAACCAAAGCCACAGAGAGCAGGATTGTGTTTATCTGAGGTCAAAAATTCTAATAATTTTGAATAGTCCCGAATTTCCACTAACAAACTTGACCAGTCAGACTATAACTACTTGTTACAAAATTAATTGTGTTCTCCAAAAAAATATGTTGACTGCTAATCCTTAGTACCTTAGAATGTAACTTTATTTGGATATAGGGTTGTTACAGACATAATTAATTAATATGCAGTCATTCTGGAGTAGGGAGGGTTCTTAATTCAATATAAAAAGTATCCTCATAGGAAGAAGAGAGGAAACAAAGACAGAGATCCACACCCTATGATGATGGAAGGAGAGATTGGCGTGATGTATCTACAGACTAAAATATATCACCAGAAGCTAAGGGAGAAGTGTGGAACTATTTCCTTCGGGGTCTCCAAGAAGAACCAATGCTATTGATCCCTGGTTTTGGGCTTCTAGCCTCTAGCACTGAGACAGAATGCATTTGTTTTTTTGAAGTCCCTCAGTTTATGGTAATTTGTTATACAGCACCAGAAAACTCATACATCATTCTTCTCCCTTATCCATTTTTCACAATAAAATTTTTAAATTCAGTGCTTTTAATAAGCGACTGACAACTGGTATTTGGGAAAAGTTAAGTGGGGAACCATTATCTGTGATTGTCTCCTTAGGTAGTGGGTGGAGAAGCTCCCTGAAGAACTATAATGGGGGAAGCAGAACACAGACAAATATGGTATGTCCAGGCAAGTGAAGTATCTAGTGTTGGGTAAATAGATAAAAGAGACAGAGCAGCGTGGGAGTCTAGGATCATGTAAGTAATAGGCAACAGAGTATCTGAGGAAATTGAAGCAGCAGTAGGAGATGGATTGGTTAAAACATGATGAATCAGAAATCTTCATCAATCGAAGAAACAAAGACAATGTAACCTGAGAACAATGACGGAGAGTCAGAGGAATGGAGAAAGAAAAGGAAAAATCCTGAAGCTGAGGCTGCTCCCCCACACCCCAGGTAGATGCCTTTATTTTCATCTCACGCAGATGAGTTTCAGTCCTGACTAACTCTTGCTTGGATGTCTATAGGTATTAGAATCTAAAAACAAATAGCTGACTACTGTGGGATTGCCGGAGCAGGGTGCAGACACAGTTTTCTGGCAGAGGTAGTTCTCATATTGATCATTTAAGCCAGTCTCCTCATAAAATATTAACGTTACAAGGCTTAGTTAGAAGATGTTAACTGCTGAGAGCTTCTGGTGAGATCTGAAATCGTGTTGGACTATAACTCCAACATAATGCTTTTCTTTTCTATCAGTAAACACAAAGGTACTGTTCTTTTTCACTACATAGGAAAATCCAGAATGTTATTGTGGAGCACCCTGCAGTTACTGCACAGTGTAGAAGTATTTCTCATTTTAGTCTAGCATCTGAAACTCCAAGTATATGTAAAAGTGTATAACAGTTGTTGTCAATATCTCATGCCTCCAACTTTAATTTTCAGCATTCAGAGAACAGTTAGTGTGATGTTTTGCCCAGAGACTACTGTAATTCCAAATGAGAAGGAAATGAGCAGTGCTGTTGGGTGTGAACAAAGTAGCCCCCCCTTCCCTGATGTTCAGCTTTTATTTCCACAGATTCTGTTACCCACGCTCAACAAATATTACATAGAAAATTCCAGGAATAAACAATTTATGAGTTTTAAATTGCATGTGCTCTGAGTGGCATGATAAAATGTCACGCTGTCCAGCTCCACCTTGCCTGGGATGTGAATTGTCCCTTTGTCCAGTGTCTCTGTGCTATAAATGTTCCCTTTGTCACTTAGTATACATCTCGGTATCAGGTCCACTTTTGCGGTGTCGCAGTGTTTGTGTTTAAGTCACCCTTATTTTACTTAATAATGTCCCAAAGTGCAAAAGTAGTGATGCTGGCAATTCAGATATGCAAAAGAGAAGCTAAAAAGTGCTTTCTTTCAGTGAAAAGGTGAAAGTTCTTGACTAATTTGTATCACCTCACATTAGATTTTATCACCTCACATCATCACAGGAATAATGGTGAGTAGAGTACAGTAAGATATTTGAATGAGAGACCATATTTACATAACTTTTATTACAAAATATTGTTATAGTTCTATTTTATTATTAGTTATTGTTGACAACCTCTAATTGATAAACTAAACTTGATCATAGGTATGCACATATAGGAAAAGACATAGTATATAAAGGGTTAGGTACTATCCACAATTTCAGGCATCCACGGGGAGTCTTGGAAAGTATCCCCTGGGGACAAGGGTGCCTACTGTACATGATACAATAGTCAAGCACCAGGAGATAACATATAGGGTGAGTCTAAGATGAATTCTTCAGAGATATATTGATGTCCTAAAATAATACTTGGGTGCTCAAATGGCAAAGAAGACCCAAGAGTATATTTTTCCCAATTTATATAAAATGGAAAATCAAGGTCTACAAAGACTTTCTGAGTTTTTATATATATATAATGTAAGATTCTCTGTGATTTCCTAATCTGTTTACTAATTCTGGTATACAAAGTGATTAATATAGTTTCTGTATTCTAGGAGTATATACATATATAGGGAAAGGACAAGGGCGTAAAATTAACTGTAAGTTATGGCAGAATATGATGAGTCAATTCAGAGTCAAACCAAGATTTATGTGTGTATAAGAAAACATAATTCTCACTAGGAAATCAGGTGTTTTCTTGGCAGATATTTCTTGGAAGTAATTAAGCTGAGTCTTAAGGTTAGGTAAGGTTTCGGTAGGCACAGGCGGGAGCAAGGAATTCAGCCAAGAGAACAACAGCCAAAGCCTGTAGGCCATCAGTGGTGAACATCAGCTAAGTGGGCTGGTGTGGCTGGAATAGAGGCACAGGGAGATGAGGCTGGAAAGGCACACAAGGTCAAGATCACAGAGCATCAGGAACATCATTGTTAAAGTAGTTGGATAATATTCCTTAGGAAATGCTAAGTCATAAAAAAGTTTAGTGAGTGATAGGGTTTTTGTTTGTTTGTTTTTGTTTTTTTAAATTTTTAATCCTCACCTGAAGACATGCTTAGGGATAGGAAGAGAGAGAGAGAGAGAGAGAGAGAGAGAGAGAGAGAGAGAGAGAGACATTGATGGGAGAGAAACATGAATTGGTTGCCCTCTGTACTTGTCATGACCAGGGATTGAATTTATAATACAAGTATGTGCCCTGATGGGGAATCAAACCTGCAACCTTTCAGTGTACAGAATGATGCTCAAACAACTGAGCCATTCCGGCCAGATTAGAGTTGTTTTTTTGTTTTTGTTTTTTAAATTATGTTCTACTCAACATGTCTACTATACAACTGTTTCTTGATCTCACTACCGGGATAATAGTTTTAGTCTGCTTCCAGAAAATTTCTCTTATTTCTCTCTTCTCTGATAGCTTTTCCCTTTAACTTTCTACATTTCATACACGAGCCTCTGAACTACAGTGTTTGTATTGAATTATTTGAGTAAGCCATAAATTTGTATTAGTGTATGATCAATGTTTGTTTTAAATCTTGGTTAAAACAACCTTACCTTTCAGTAGAATTTTGGCATGAGTGCCACTTCTGTTCCGTTACCGTTAACTGAATGCTTCGAAATCCATCACAGTCACTTTAACCTTATTTTTAGCATGAGATCCACAGAGCTTATTCATCTAGCATCAAAATATAATATAAGAATAAGGTAACTGAATTGACATGCATTCCTTAGAGTGACTTTATCCACTATTTCTTTCTCCAAAAGAGCTTTGACAGCTTGACAAACATTTGCTTTGAAAAGAGTCATCATATGACTACCCTCATCAAACCACCTGTCCGTTCACACCCACTCAGGCTTAAAACGGAATCAGTGTTCCCCCATTTGTCTCTAGTGTTGAGAATAAGAATTGCTGAACTCAGCACATCCCAAAAGTGACATGATCTATGACTGAACAACAAAGAGAAAGTTTAAACTTTGGGTATCTATTTCTTGTTTGCTCCCCATAGATTTGTAATATGACCTTAGAGAATTTGTTTCACGTCTGTCTGTATTTTCCTGTCCAGGTCCTAAACTTCCGTCACAGTTTTTGCCATCTGTCATTAAGAAGATGACTCTGGCCCTGGCCGGTTTGGTTCAGCACTTAGAGCATCGGCCTGGGACCAAGGAATCACGGGTTCAATTCCAGCCAAGGGCACGTATCTGGTTGCTGTTCTTCCTGGCTTTGGTCAGATCCTGCGGGAGGCAACCGATCAATGTGTCCCTCTCACATCAATGTTTCTCTCTCTCTCTCTCTTCCTCCCACTCTATCTGAAAATATTTGAAAAAATATCCTTGGGTGAGAATTAAAACAACAACAACAAAAAGATGATTCTGTTGTACAAGTTATAATCTAGAGAAGAGTGAATTATTTCTAAAAGCTGTGGGGAAGATATTTATTCAGAAAATGCCCTATCTGTTCTTTCCTGCAGTCTTAAGTTGTTGCATCATGATTCACTGTACAGCTCCAACTTCAACAAAGTTCTTGTTCACTCTTGTTAAAATACTTGTCACATTTTACAACAGTTTTTAAGGTCTATCCAAGTGAAATGTTCCATATTACACTTTTTAAATTGGATTTAAAATCCAATTGGGGTGACAATTCTTTGGAACAAAAATGAAATCTAAGTTTTTCCTGAAGAAAATTCCTTCTACTACCTGCTCTCTAGTTTTCTCCTTCTATCTCTCCAATTCTCTGTCTCTTCCATTCAGAATGATTACAACAATGTTTACTTTCATAAAATGTCTTTACCCAATTTGGGGGATTTATGTATATTTAATTTTATTGATGAAAGGCTTATTTAAAATTTCAATTTCAATCTTTCAATATGCATGAAAAATGGCAGATTCAAAAAAATTTTTAATACAACTTAAATCTTACTATCATAGAAACAATTTCACTTAAGTTCTACATGCATATCAACTTATCTTTAAGAAACAAAATAGCTTATGCTGTATCAGTGAGAACTTAAAAAAATACCTGAAAATAAAATAATATAAATTTATTTTTCAATTATGTAATGCCATACAAATTTTTATTAACTATTATTATTTTAAATAATTTTATTGCATGTGTTTCCATTACAGAAAGAGGTAAATTTTAAAACTGGCTGCCTGTCAGCATTAATTTAAAAACCAAGAAAATGTTCAACATCACTAATCATCAGAGAGATGCAAATTAAAACAACAATGAGGTATCACCTCACACCTGTCAGAATGACCGCCATCAACAAATCATCAAACAACAAGTGTTGGTGTGGAGAAAAGGGGACTTTAGTACACTGCTGGTGGGAATGCAGACTGGTGCAGCCACTATGGAAAACACTATGGTGTTACCTCAAAAAATTAAAAATTGAACTGCCATTTGACCCAGTGATCCCACTTCTAGGAATATACCCTAAGAAGTATGAAACACCAATCAGAAAGAATATATGTACCCCATGTTCATAGCAGCACTATTTACAATAGCTAAGATCTGGAAACAGCCCAAATGTCCATCAGTAGACGAATGGATAACAAAGCAGTGGTACATATACACAATGGAGTACTATGCAGCTATAAGAAAGAAAGATCTCTTATCCTTTGAGATGATATGGAGGGACCTAGAGAGTATTATCCTAAGTGAAACAAGCCAAGCAGAAAAAGACAAATATCACATGATCTCACTTATTTGTGGAATATAATGAACTAAACAAACTGCTGAACAAAATTAACCCAGAGACATAGAGGTGGGGTACAGACTGACAAGCCTCAGAGGAGGGTGGTTTGGGGGGAAGAGATAAACCACAGAACTTACGTGCATGTATGCATGATCAATGAACATAGACAACAAAGCTGGGGATGTGGTGGGGGGAGAGGAGAAGGGTGTTAATGGGGGAAAAATGAGAAACATCTGTTAAAAAAAACAAATTAATAAAAAAAACGAAAAAAATAAATAAATAAGAAAACACGATATGTCACAAAAGTAAAAGGTGGTCAAAAGTGGCCATTTAGTCTTCTTTACAGACTGATGGGTGACCACTGGAGATGAATTTGCAAGCTTTGATGTAATTAATTATACATTAATTTCATCCTAGCCTTTTAAGAGAGCTAATGGCAAACACTTCTTTTCTATAATAATCAAATTATTTCTCATTACACGTATGCATAAATATATTGAATCTATCTACCCGAAGTAATAAGATTTTTACTTTTACATCATCATTGAAAAATGATACCACTTCTGACAGATTTGGCTTATCTTTCCCACTGTCAGTGTTAGAAAACTTAAAAACCAATTCAATTGTTATCTGGAAAGTAGGTTTCGGAAAAGTTTGGACACTGAGATCTTCAGAAAATATTTAAGGCTTAGTAACAGGAAAGCTCTTGGCTTTCTTTGGATTTGAAGCAACTATCATAAAAAATGGAATGTTCACAAGAATTTAAACATTTCTTTTTCTGCATTTTTATTGCATTGTATTTTCATTGCCTGAAAACGTGATAACTTGTTAAGATTCCAGAATTTCATCACTATTTTCTTTCAGGGATGGAAATGTATTTCTATCAGCAAATAAAAAAAAATCTATGACAAAAGGTTTGTCACCTCTGAATATGAGTCATTGTCATTTCTCTAAAATCTATAAAAATTCAACCTAAAATATATCATGCTTTTAAGAGATAACATAATTCATTTTCAAAATGATTCATCTACTTGCATTTGAAACCTGCTCATTTTTATGCATCCCAGAATAAAATAATTAGTTTGGTGGGATTTTTGGTGATCTCTAATGCTATTCATTTAAGCTGGTCTTGGATATAAAATTTCTCTCTGTTTATATTTTCCTAAAATTTCAAATAACTGAAAGTTCCCACGGGATAAAAGGATGCCATTATAAGTAGACAGATCAGTCTATCATGAAGCCAAAAGCACAATGTAAAGAAATAGAGATTACAATGAATTTCTTCTCGAATATTCACCTAATTTTATTTAAAGACTTTAATGCCTCAGGCAATGCTGCATACACAACAGACACTGGATTAAAGCTTGCTCAACCCATAGATGACCTTTGAATAAAACTTTCCATTTAATTTTTAAAATTTTAATGTATTTAATGTGATCTTAAAACATTTGTTACATAAACTGTCCTGAGGATTTTATTACTCTGCTGAGGATAATTTTTCCATCATCAATTTTGTTTTATGACACACAGATTATGAAGTGACCATAGTTGGAATGCATTATATAAATAGAAATAAAAATGAAAAAGCACTAGTCACTTTCTACAAACTATCTTTTAAAATAGTTCAAGTAGTTTCTCTTTAATTTTAATACTTATTTAATCTACTATTTCAAAAGTTTCACTGGTACTCCAAGTCTAAATTAGGCATTGTTTCTGTTATCTGAAAAGACAATCATGACAACATTTTAAGATAAAATGATATAGGAAAACATTATATATAAGAAAGAACCCTAATAATTAGCTAGTATGAAAAGAAATGACATATCTAAAGGATACATAAATAATTTTCTATTTGTAGATAAAATGTGTTGGCAAGGTATTTTTTCAACATTGTAACCAATTATATATCCTTTTGTTTCAGTGATATTCTTTTTTACATACCCTTTATTTCAATTATGTTCTATTATATCTTCCCATTAACATATATAGTCACTTAAAATTTCAGAATGTAATTTTCTTAAAAAAAGCTACTAGATTACCCATTTCATTAAACATAATTAATGCACTTTATACTTATTATGCTATTAAAGATCTTAGATACTATTTAGTTTAACTCCTATCTTCTCTTTCCCTTTTCTTCCACCAGTTTAGATATAGGTAAACTGAGGCTGGATAAAGGTCACATTATGACTACACCATGCTGTTTCTTTTCAGAATTTGGGCCCTTAAAATATCAGTATTTATGGTGATATTTTTCCATCAGTTCTCTTTAATCTCTGTGTGACCAGGAAATCTGTTTGAGATAAGGGACATCCACAAGAGTTAAGGGACATGGTTAAGACTGTGCCTGTGCTTAAGGGCCAGGACCATAAATCAAACCTAAGGCTCTGTAGTCAGTACATTTGTCACTAGATCACACAGCTATTGGTCTAAATGTTCATTTGAGCTAGAGCATATTGAAATGCTGGGCCAAAGGCGAGGGAGCTTATGACCAAAATATGTAAATGAGCACCTGCTGAAGGCCACCAGAGCCATCTGCTTATTGAATTCTCATACTCATTTGCCCATTTCTTTCAGTTGTTCAGGATGTGGAGGGAGGGCCAATGCTCTAATCATAGATTTTAAGGCATTAGCAGTCTTTGAGACCATCTCAGAATGAACTTGTCAAAGAAGTTCCTGCTTGATTTAGAACTAGTGTCCTAAACTGCTTGAAGTGGGTTATTCTTAAATTGTGGCTTATGAAATACTTAAAGTTTACTTTATAGACTCTCAGAGTAATTCACTTCAGCATTGGTTATCACTCTGAGTTATGATTCTAGGATCCTTTAAGGCTTCAAATTCAAAACCAAATCAATGTATTTGATAAATATCTTTCCTAGACATCAGTGTCAAAAAATATCCCCTTAGTAGATCATTTAATTGATTTTAACATTATAAAAATAAAACATAATCACATAAAAAATTGGAAATATGCAGAAAAAATAATGGAAATAAAAGAATAAAAGACACAAGTAATTACCATTGAGATATAGTCGTTCATTTTAGGTATATATCTTTTCATTGTGTGTATGTGTGTGTGTATAATTTGTATATGAATTTTGAAATGTAAATAATACCAGAAATATATTACTTATATTCAGAACATAGCAAATCATCCCAGATGTATACATTTTACCATTTAACGATATACTATGAAAAATGTAACCTGTTGTCTACAATGCCATTTATAATGGCTACATGTGCTTCATTTAATCAATGAATCATGATTTATTTACTATTCTCCTTTTGTTTAATATGTAGCTTGCTAACATTATCTTCATTCCAATGAACTTCTATGAAAATCATTACATATAAATCTTGGCATACATACCTAATTATTTCTTCAGGAAAAACTTCTCAAACATATCTTGGCATACATATCTAATTAATTCTTCAGGAAAAACTTCTCAAAGTGGAAATTGCTGGGTCAAAGGAGATTAAACTTACTCTTTTTTTTTTTTTTTTTTAATCCTCACCCAAGGATATTTTTCCATTTTTGTACAGATAGAGTGGGAGGGAGAGAGAGGAAGGGAGAGAGAGAGAGAAACATCGGCGTGAAGGGACACATCGAGTGGCTGCCACCCGCACGACCAACCAGGGCTGGGGACAAACTGCAACCGAGGTACGTGCCCTTAGCGGGAACCGAACCCGGGTCTCTCCGGACCGCAGGCCGACACTCTAACCGCTGAGCCAAACTGGCCAGGGCTAAACTTACTCTTAAAAGATACTTTGAAGAGCTTATGTCTGGTAATACATTTGAGGTGACTTCAAAATTCTCCTTCTCATCACAGTCACCATTCTTGAACATTTACTATGTGCTCAACACAGCTCATATTACAAAGATTTTAAAATTTATTTGACACATCACCGTTGGTGTTTACTATTATTATGCATAGCTTACTGATTTGAAAGAATATGACTGAGATTTTAATAATTTATTGTATTTTTTAATATATTTGATCATGTAAGCAGTATGTATCTTTATCTTTTAGTGAGCTGCTTTTGTAAGCCTTAACTTAATACTGTTAATATTCCCTGTGCTGTGAAGGTCTTTTATTTTCTAACGTAGAGAGGCACAAACTAGAAAATCACCTTGCCAGCTCACTCATGAACTTATAGCAAGGACCTTCTTTCAAATCAAATTGTGAATACAACTACTTGTTACCATTCTTCTTATTATTACCTTCCTCTCAGGCTATTATCTCCAAGCAAGAGGAATAATTTATAGCCATGTTCTCATTAGGAACTTATGCATAAAGTAATTTTCTCTCTGAATCAGACAAACAAAACTGACTTCTAAAGATAATTGATGAGAATTAACTCTACAACCAAATAAAAAGATACTATAGAGGAGAATTTGGGGGATGGTTAAGAAGTCTCTGTAGTTAAAACTAGTTATGCTACATATTACATTGCATGTGGGTGGAATACTGTGGTGCCTCACATATTCAAGACTATGTAACATCTAATGATAAAGGATTAGGCAGAAAAGGAGTTTTGTAAATGGGGTGTTTCAGTATTAAATTATTTTATGCAAATAAATTGATTCCATTTTTAGTTTTTATGCTTCTAATTGAGTATTTATTGCTCTGGGTTAGTATGTACATTAGATATCTATGCTTGTCAATGAATGGTAATACTTAATAGTTTTTTTAATAATATTTAACAAGAATAACTTAAGTATAATTCCCTTTCTATACATGGATCAATAATGTAAAACAGATGCAATAAATAAGATTCTTAAGTATATAGCTAAATTATGAAAAATAGATGTTAATTTAACTTTACATTCTTAAGAAAATTATTTATTCACAATTGCAATAAAATTATCAATTTTTTATGATAATTTGAGATAAATTTTCAATTAATTATCTTGAGATTTCACCTTTAATTATCATATTTCTCTAATTAAAAAAGAAAAGATTTTTACATCTTGGAGCCCCTATTACATTTTGTGGCTTACAACATTATTTAACTGCAAAGTATGCTTTTCAAGTTATTTTTCAAGACTTTCAATAAAGCTCTAAATTTTTAATAAGAGTAGTTTTTATTTTATTATTATTTTTTTAATGAATTTTTATTTATTTTTTTGTTACAGATATTTTACCTTTTTACCCCATTTGCACCCCCCACCCCACCCCACCTCCACCCCATCCCCGGCTTAGTTGTCCATGTCCATTGGTCATGCATACATGCATATAAGTTCTGTGGTTTATCTCTTCCCACCCCCCCAACCCCCCATCCCCTCTTCTGAGGATGTCAGTCTGTGCCCTACTTCCATGTTTCTGGGACTACCCCATTCCTCAGACTGTTATGTTCATTATATTCCGTATATAGGTGAGATCATATGGTATTTGTCTTTTTCTGCTTGGCTTCTTTCACTTAGGATAATACTTTCCAGGTCCCTCCATGTCGTCTCAAAGGATAAGAGATCTTTCTTTCTTACCGCTGCATAGTACTCCATTGTGTATATGTACCACTGCTTTTTTATCCATTCGTCTACTGGTGGACACTTGGGCTGTTTCCAGATCTTAGCTATTGTAAATAGTGCTGCTATGAACATGGGGGTACATATATTCTTCCTGATTGGTGTTTCAGGCTTCTTAGGGTATATTCCCAGCAGTGGGATCACTGGGTCAAATGGAAGTTCAATTTTTAATTTTTTGAGGTGACACCATATTGTTTTCCATAGTGGCTGCACCAGTCTGCATTCCCACCAGCAGTGTACTAGAGTCCCCTTTTCTCCACACCCTCGCCAACACTTGTTGTTTGATGATTTGTTGATGGCGGCCATTCTGACAGGTGTGAGGTGATACCTCATTGTTGTTTTAATTTGCATCTCAATAAGAGTAGTTTTTAGTTCGACTACCGTGACTGCTAACCAGCTGTCACTGACAGTGATGAAAGCTTCCCGCGGCTGGAGAAGGAAGGCTGCTGGCTCAGCAGTTTTGTCACTTGGGCTCACAAGCCGAGACACTTTGGCTCCCAGCAAACCACTTTTCAGAGCCACATTGAAAACAACCAGTTTGCTAGTGTCACAAGTGTAAAGAATCACATCTTTTAATTATGCAGTTTAATTTTAGTTTTCCTAAGCATTTAGTAAAATTTCAGGTTTGTTCAGGCTACCTTTTCATTGTGGAGGGATTTCACCCCCCCCCCCCTTAAAAATTTTATTGCTAGGAATGGTATGCATAAGCAAATATTATGATGACCTCATTTCTTTCCTATACTACTTTTTCACTAGCTTTATAGCATGAAAAATAAATTTTATTTTTACCTTTTATTATATGTGCCACTCATATATTTTTAGTTTAGTACTGGAAACCTGGAGTACCATCTTATTTTTAACAATACGAATATTTTATTATTTATTTATTGATTGATTGATTGATTGATTGATTGATTGTGGTATGTGCCCCTAGCAGGAACCGAACCCGGGACTCTCTGATCCACCGGCTGACGCTCAACCGCTGAGCCAAACTGGCCAGGGCAACAATACTGATATTTTAATCATACCAGATTTATCAGAAGAGTTTGGACCTTGCCAAAAGGTCTCACCAGAACTGAGAATTGAGATCAACCTGCTTTCAACTGAAACCTATTGGGTTTGAAGCGACACATCCAAGAGCTCTTTCACGGAGTGTCAGCTGTGAGCCCGATATTTTGATATTTCCAGCACTTGGTGCAGTCATGAAGGATCCTGGAATAACTAAACCTAAGCCGGAAAGGATTTTAAAAAATCATTTAGTTGCAAACATTTGTGGCAAATTACAATGTAACTCTTCCCAAATGCCATCCAACCATGGTGTTAAATTCTCCTGTTTTGTTGATATACTAAGCAACCAACAAAACTTTATTGAGTAAACTAGCTATATTTCTGTGGGTCTAATTGCTCCTACTACCACACTTTTAAATGTTTAAAACACACTATTGCTTCCCTTTGCATTTAGTTTGATATCAAACCTTTTTAATATAGCCTGTGAGGCACTGTGTCATATGACCCTACACAATGGTATGAAGGAGGTGGTTTGCACCAGCCTGCAAGAGCTAAACTTTCAGAAATTTTGTGAGCTGGTTGTTAAACTCAGACATTATTTTGAAACTTACAGACACTACCTATTATATACATGTACAGACAGGATTATATAAACTTAAATTTAAGTATCTTAGATTTGAAACAAAGGTAATACATACTCAAAACTCATCACTTCCTAATTATTTGACTACATTTTGCTAGTATTTTGAGGTTTACTCTTCTCTTACACCTATTGTTTCTACATCATGAAAATGTCATATAATGAAGTGCTACTGTGTAACTCTTCTCAACTCAGCATATGGTGATGTTACATTGGTAGCTTGAAATTGGTTTCGGAGGGAGTATTGCACTACAGAACCTGGCAAATGCTAGAAATCAGGATTAAGCAGAATTTGATTTACTGTTTTGTTGACTGTACAAATTTAAGAAAGTGACAGAGAAAATGTTAATAATATTTAAGTGTCATGTATGCAGCTGTTACATTTTAAGTATAATAACAAATTAAGTAAATATTCTTTCAGGTTTGGAGACCGATTATGTGATTCAACAAAGAGGCTCCCGCATGTCACTGACCAATAAGTATGATATCAGAGATAGCTGCATAGTATTCCACTGTGTGTGTGTGTATTATCCACTCTTCTATTGATGGACACTTGGGCTGTTTCCAGATCTTAGCGATTGTAAATAGTGCTGCTATGAACATAAGGGTACATATATTCTTTCTGATTGGTGTTTCAGGCTTCTTAGGGTATGTTCCTAGAAATGGGATCACTGGGTCAAATGGCAGTTCAAGTTTTAATTTTTTGAGGAAACACCATATTGTTTTCCATAGTGGCTGCACCAGTCTGCATGCCCACCAGCAGTGTACTAGAGTCCTCTTTTTTTTCCATACTTTTTCCAGGATTTGTTGTTTGATGATTTGTTGATGGCAGCCATTCTGGCAGGTGTGAGTGATACCTCATCATTGTTTTAATTTGCATCTCTCTAATGATTAGTGATGTTGAACATTTCTTCATATCTCTCTTGGCCATTTGTATGTCCTGTTTGGAGAGGTGTCTCTTTAGGTCCTCTGCCCATTTTCTAATTGGGTTCTTTGTCTTCCTTTTGTTGAGTTGTGTGAGCACTCTATATATTTTGAAAATTAACCCCTTATCTGATGTATCATTGGCAATTATGCTCTCCCATACAGTGGGTTCCATTTCCATTTTGATTGTTATTTCTTTTGCTGTGCAGAACCTTTTTAGTTTTATGTAGTCCCATGAGTTCATTTTTTCCTTTGTTTTTGTTGCCTTAGGTGATGTATCAGTGAGAATTCTGCTGTGTACGATGTCTGAAATTTTGTTGCCGACATTTTCTTCTAGGATTTTTTATGGATTCATGAGTCACATTTAAGTTTTTTTATCTATTTTGTGTTTATTCTTGTGTATGGTGTAAGCTGAAGGTCTACTTTCATTTTTTTTTGCACGTAGCTGTCCAATTTTCCCAACACCATTTATTAAAGAGGTTGTCTTTACTCCACTGTATGCACTTGCCATCTTTGTCAAATATTAATTGAGCATAATGTTTTGGGTCAATTTCTGGGTTCTCTGTTTTATTCCATTGATCTATATGCCTGTTCTTGTGACTGAACAAGGCTTCTTTGGATTTAGTAGCTTTGTAGTATAACCTGATATCTGGTATTGTTGATCCCACCTACTTTGTCCTTCTTTTTCAAGATTGCTGTGACTGTTCAGGGTCTTTTTTGCTTCCATATGGACTTTTGAAGTATTTGTTCTAGTATTCTGAAATATGTCATTGGTATTTTGATGGGGATTGCATTGAATCTATAGATTCCTTTGGATAGTATGGACATTTTAATGAAGTTAATTCTTTCAATCCATGAGCAAGTTATATGCTTCCAGTTTTTTATTTCTTGCTCTATTTCTTTTTCAATGTACTATAGTTTTCTCCAAATAGGTCCTTTACTTTTTTGGTTAAGTTATTCCTAGGTATCTTAATTTTTTTGCCGCAATGGTAAATGGGATTTTTTTTTAGTTTCTCTTTCTGTGAGTTCATCATTGGTGTATAAGAATGCCGTCGATTTCTTGATGTTAATTTTGTATCTTGCTACCTTGCTGAATTTTTAAATTAAATCTAGCAGATTTTTGATGGAGTCTTTAGGGTTTTCTATGTATAATATGATGTCATCTGCGAATAATGACAGTTTTACTTCCTCCTTTCCAATTTGGATCCCTTTTATTTTGTCTCCCTGTCTGATTGCTGTGGCAAGGCCTTCCAGTACTATGTTAAATAAGAGTGGCAGAAGTTGGCATCCTTGTATTGTTCTTGATCTTAAGGGAAATGCTTTTAGTTTTTGCCCATTGAGTATGATGTTGGCTGAAGGTTTTTCATATATGACCTTTATGATGTTGAGATATGATCCCTCTATTCTCACATTGCTGAGCATTTAATCAGGAATGAGTGCTGGATTTTGTTGAATGCTTTTTCATCGTGTATTGATATGATCATATGGTTTTTATCTTCCATTTTGTTTATGTGGTGTATCACATTTATTGATTTGCGAATATTGTACCAACCTTGCATCCCTGTGATGAATCCTACTTGATCATGGTGAATAATTTTTTAATGTATTGCTGGATCTTAATTGCTAATATTTGGTTCAGGATTTTAGCATCTATGTTTATCAGGGATATTGGCCTGTAGTTTTCTTTCTTTATAGTGTCTTTATCTGGTTTTGGAATTAGAATTATTCTGGCTTCATAAAACAAGTTTGGGAGTCTTCTTTCTTCTTGAATTTATTGAAATAGTTTGAGGAGAATGGATGTTAGTTCTTCTTTGAATGTTTGGTAAAACTCCCCCATGAAGCCATCCAGGCCTGGCCTTTTGCCTGCTGGGAGAGTCTTGATTACATCCTCAATTTTCTTAGTTGTTATTGGTCTGTTCAAGTTTTCTCTCTCTTCCCAGTTCAGGTTTGGGAGACTATAGTGTAGATTGTCTCGTTTGTTGCCATATAATTGTTCATAGTATTTGTGAACGATCCTTTGTATTTCTGTGGTATCAGTTATTACTTCTCTTTCATTTTTGATTTTGTGTATTTGGGTTCTCTCTCTTTGTTTCTTGGTGAGTCTAGCTAAGGGTCCATCAATCTTATTTACCTTTTCGAAAAATAAGCTCTTTGTTTCATTGTTTCTTTGAATTGATATTTTGGTCTCTATGTTATTTATTTCTGCTCTGATTTTTACTATTTCCTTCCTTCCGCTTGCTGTGGGATTTTCTTTTTGTTTGCTTTCTAGTTCTTTAAGTTGTGAGGTTAGATAGTCAATTAGAAATTTTTCTTGTTTCTTGAGGTACGCCTGTAGTGCTGTAAACTTCCCTCTCAAAACTGCTTTTGTTGCATCCCATAGATTTTGTGTAGTTGTGCATTCATTTTCATTGGTTTTCAGGAAGTTTTTAATTTCTTCCTTGATCTCCTCGGTAACCCATTCATTGTTTAATAACATGCTATTTAGCTTCCATGTGTTCAAATGTCTTTGCATGTTCTTGTTGTAATTGATTTCTATTTTCATGCCATTGTGATCTGAGAAGATACTTGTTATAATTTTATTCTTCTTGAACTTGTAGAGACTTAGTTTGTATCCTAACATGTGGTCTATCTTTGAGGATGACCCATATGCACTTGAGAAGAATTTGAATTCTGCAGTTTTGGGGTATAATTATCAGTAGATATCTATTAAATCCATTTGATCTAGTGCTTCATTTAGAGTCTGTGTTTCCTTATTAATTTTTTGTCTAGAGAATCTATCCCGTGATGTCAGTGGGGTTTTGAAGTCCCCTGCTATCATTGTATTGCTGTCAATTTCTCCTTTGAAGTCCTCTGGAAAATTTTTAATATATTTTAGTGCTCTTATAGTGGGTGCATATATGTTTATCAAGGTTATATCTTCCTGTTAGATAGACCCTTTCAATATTATGTAGTGGCCTTCTTTGTCTCTAGTTATGGCCTTTGTTTTGAAATTTATTTCATCAGATATGAGTATTGCTACCCCAGCTTTTTTTTTTCTTGCTGTTTGCTTGGAAGATTTTTTTCCATCCCTTCACTTTTAACCTACGTGAGTCTTTTGTTGTGAGGTGGGTCTCTTGTAAACAACATATATCTGAGTCATGCTTTCTTATCCAGTCAATTTACTCTGTGTCTTTTTATGGGAGCATTCAATCCATTTACATTTAACGTGATTATTGATATATACTTATTTATTGCCATTTTTTAGTGTGACTCTATTTTTCTTTCTATTTTTTCTACTAATTATAGCAGTCCTTTTAATATTTCTTGCAATGCTGATTTGATGCTGACCTATTCCCTTAGCTTTTTTTATGTGTGGGAAGCTCTTTAGCCCTTTATTTGACCTTCTATTTTGAATGATAGCCTTACTGGATAGAGTAGTCTTGGATTCAAATCCTTTTTTTTTTTTATGACCTTGATTATTTAATGCCATTCCCTTCTGGCCTGCAGTGTTTCTGTTGAGAAATCAGCTGATAGCGTTATGGGGGTTCTGTTGTAGGTAACCTGTTGCTTATCTCTTGCTGCCTTTAGGATTCTCTTTTT
Source organism: Molossus molossus (assembly GCF_014108415.1). Classification (NCBI taxonomy): domain Eukaryota; kingdom Metazoa; phylum Chordata; class Mammalia; order Chiroptera; family Molossidae; genus Molossus; species Molossus molossus. The sequence goes on from NW_023425401.1 coordinate 88,434,932, forward strand.
GTCTTTAATTTTTGGCATTTTAATTACTATGTGTCTTGGTGTCGGCCTGTTTAGGTTCTTCTTACTTGGGGCTCTCTGTGCTTCTTGAACTTGAATGCCGTCTTCCTTCACCAAGTTAGGGAAGTTTTCTTCAAATATATTCTCTAACCCTTGCTCATTTTTGTCTTCTTCTGGAACTCCTATGATGCAAATGTTGTTACATTTTTATTGTCCCACAGTTCTCTTAAACTGTCTTCCTGTTTTTAAATTGTTTTTTCCTTTTGTTTTTCTGATTGGTTGATTTTTTTCTACCCAGTTTTCTAATTCACTGATCCAGTCTTTAACTTCCTCTACTCTGCTGGTTATTCCTTCCATGTGTTCTTTATTTCTGCTATGTCATTCTTCATTTCCCCTTGGTTGGTTTTCAATGTTTTTATATCTTTACTCATGGTATTGAGGTCCTTACTCATGCTTTTGAGTTTCCTCAAGATCATTTCTCTGAACTCTACCTCTGATAATTTGCTTAACTGCATTTCATTTATTTTATCTTCAGTAGAGTTCTCTTGTTCTTTCTTTTGGGATTTGTTTGTTTCACCATTTTGGCTATCTCAGTAGGTTTTGGAGCCTGCCAAATTCTCCCTGTGGGTGTTGGTGTTCTGTTGTTTGTGGCTCCTTCTACTGCATTTGGATGAGTGTGGGAAGACCCATGTTAAACACTACTGTCAAGTCTTACTTTTCTGGGTAGGTTTGTAAGCCCTGGAAAGGTTCAGTTATCCTCTAGCATTTTGCCTGGAGGCTATGAGTCTTAGTTACTTGATAATCCTTGGTTTGTAGTTGTTAATTGAATGAAAAACTCCCTCAGGTATTCAGCATAAGATTTCCAGAGGGTGGGGCAGATGCTGGTTGTTAATAAGCCTCAATTTGCATTTCTCTGGCCCAGGTGGGTGAGGTTATATCTCTGAGCGAGGGGCTGCTGCTTCTCCCCTGAGCTCCGGGAAGGAGCAAGGTGGCCACTGTCCTGTGTGGCCACTTCTCAGCAAAAACTCTAAGTGCCCTCCAAATCCTGAGTCTCCTCACAGAATTCCAGTCCAGTCTGCCCTCCCTTTGCCAGAGCCCAAGGTGAGTGGCTGTAGCTAATTTAGTGCTCTGTCCTGGCCTTTTGCGCTGTGGAGCCAGCTTGGGATATAAACCTCGAGGGAACTGCTTACAGCTAAAACAGCTGCTGTCCGTGGGCCCCCATCCCTCCCTCATGAGCCTCTGCAGACCTACCAGGCTTGATTCAGTGTCCTTTTTTCCTGTCCCCAATTATATGGTTCTCTCCAGCTGCTTTTGTGTTTCTTTTCCCAAAAATTTGTCTTTATTTTAGTTGGAATTCCAGTTTGGTCCTGGGTGATGGTCTGTGTAGCTTCCATTCACTCTGCCACCATTTTGAAGGAAAATTGTTGTTGAGTCTATACTTGTTTGTTAATTGCAACTGTAGATTAGTTAGGGACATACAAGTTCAGCCAAAATCAAGCAAAATGATCTGTGAGAACCAATTGGCTATATGGAATGTATAACAAACCACATATTATTTGTTGTTATTCTTTTTAAATTCTATACAGATTTTAAAATTTCTCCCTGCGTGCTAATTCAGAAATCAGGCATAAGAGCACAACACCGCCCCTACCTATATTTACCTCCTGTCTTCTGCTTTCCTCACCACTTTTTATGCAAGTTGGCCAGCTAGCACTTCTTTAAAAGTAGTAAGCTAAGTGATTTTGTTTTTTCACCTCAGGCTTTTGTTGTTGTTGCACATTTTCTCCCCTAGAGGAGAGTCTCTTGACTCCTCTATATCTGGCCAACATCAACTCATCCTTAAAGTATCAATTCATATTAGTATATTAACATGCTTTAGCACTTGCAACCTTCAATCAAAAGGAAAAGCAAAACTATCCCTTTTCTTGACCTCACATTCTATTTTAATTGCACCATATTTTGGGGGTATTATTTGAAAGTAAGACTTATTAAAGAAAGCAATTTTTGCAGTCTGTATGTCTCACTTTATTCTTACTTCAACACTCTCTACATGGGTTGTCTTCCCAAACTTATCAGTGAATCAGATCTTGCATGTTACATTCTTGGTAACTCTTCTGTCTTATCTTCATTTTTCAGCAGCATTAGATGCAATTAACCAATATTACCTTCTTGTGCCACTTGATTCTCTTGAATTCCCTCCCTTCTACTGTACTTCTTCAGTGGCTGCTCTCTCATTTTACTTTTTTGGTGATATCTGAACATTTGTGTGCTTCAGGTATCAAACTTTAGCCTTTTTATTTTTTCCTTACCCTTTCTCCTCAGATACTTTCACCCAGTGTTGTGACTCTACATATCATCTACATTCAGTTGACTCTCAACTTTGTATTGTTTTTACCCTGAGTGTCCCAATCCCAGATCATACGGTATGTCCACTTGCATCTCTCAATCTACACATCTAATTGCAGGTCTCAATCACATATTCTTCTTTCTTGTATTTTTGAACAACTTTCTAAATTATTTTAAAAAATCATTCTTAGCTCATGGGCCATACAAAAACAGGCTGCAAGTGGCGTGCTCGCAGGAGTTACCAACCCCGAGAGAATGGACACTGAGCCAGGAGACCAGACACTAAGACAAGCCTCCCCAGGCCTGGAGGATGAATCTGCACTAACCCCAATATTTCTGTCACATCAGCGCACTGTATCTACTCTCTCTTCTTCCTTGTTAAGATATCGTAAATTTCCTCAGCTAAAAAAATATGTCCAGTGAAAAATGCTGGCCTTCTCAGAATCTATTGGAAGTAACATAATCACCTACATAGCATCACAAGAGATAAATGGGAAGTATGTAGAGGAATTTCTGGCAATTTTTATACAGCTATAAGTACAGCTTTCATGCTATGCCTCTGGATTTCCATTTATGTGAGTCAATTATGTCCTTACTGTTTAAGTTTTACTACTCAAAATGTAGTCCACGGACCAGCTGTGTTAATATTGCCTGGAAGCTTGATAGACATGAAGAACCTTGGGCCTGAGCCCAGATCAAGTAAATCACAATCTACCTCTTATCAGAACTCTCAGGTGATTAATATAGACATCATAATTTGAGAGACATTATCTATGGCAGTGGCTTTCAAAATATGGTTCATGAATCCTTGGGAGTTTCCAAGTCCTTGTCAAGGAGTCTGTGAGGTCAGATCTGTTTTCACAATTATAAGATATCTTTTGCTTTAGCTACAGTGCCTGGCACCACATAGTAGTTTTCATATTCTTAGTGAGGAATAATGCTGAAGGGAGAGCATAGGCTAATACTGATTTGGAGGTTTTCTTCCTTCTTCCTTTATGTGGACTTGTGCTGTTTTGATTTTCAGCAACTTTTTCTCTTTATTCTTATAGCAGGGACTTGATTATATTGGGAAGAGTCGCTCTCCATTCATGTGGTTTAGGTGTGGATGACCTCTTGCCCTACTGCCCTCACTATAGGCCTAGAAATAGAACTTAAGTGGACCAATTAACTCATTTAATTCTCTTGGCCACAGTGATTAATTCAGATTTCAGCATATAACGCATTTTGGTGCATTGAGAAAAAATACTGACACTTGTTTTTCCTGGAAATATTGGCAATGAGAAGGTCTCTTAACATCATTTTCTTTTTAAAATGATACAAGCTAGCATTGCTAGGAGCTCCCTTTGGAGATGGTTTCCTGTTTTGGCTTGGCATAGAATTTAGGTCAAAAATAATTTCTCTCAGAATCTTTACACACATGCTATGTTATTGCAGTCTGTGCCTGCTTTGTGAGACAAAGGCAAAGTACAGTGTTAACTGAAACCTTGGAAATTGATCAGTTTACATTCACTTCCTTCCAGATACTGGTAATGATTTTTAGTCTTAGTAATTGATAATATCAAAAAACATTTTTTTCCCTGGTCTGTTTGGCTTAGCGGTTGGAGCATTGGCCTGTGGACCAGAGAGTCCTGGGTTCGGTTCCCAGTAGGGGCAGATACCAAGAACACAAAACAGTTTTTCCCTTTATTTTCATGAGTATTTGAGGAAAATTTGGGTGTGCTTCATGAATATAGATAACCAGATACATTTTTGAACTAAGTTCTAGGGGTCCTTTATTATTCATCTTTCAATTCTCAGTACCTAGCATATTGTCTGCTTTATAGTCATTAAGATGAAAAAGGAATTTTGAATATAGACAAGTAATTTCAAATCCTTCCTTCACTACATGGAACTAATATGTTATTAATTTTGTAAGCAGTTAAAAATATTTTTTCCATGGTTGACATTATATTATCTTACAAGGATCCTCAATTATAATTTGACTTCTAAAGTTTCAAAGAATATTATGACAAACTTTGTAGGAAAAATTGTCCTTTAATGTAATAGAAATGTACTGTGTATCTAATATATGCTGGGCCTTATGCTGGTTGAATAAGATATAATCCACAGTGTCTACACTCAAAGAGATGCTGCTTAGTAGATAAGATGAACATAGCACACTTTTAATTCTGTTATGAGAGCAGCAAATGTAAACATGAATGGAGTAATTAACTTTATCTGTGAAGATCAGAAAAGTGGAATTGAAGGATGTGACAAGTGGAAATGGAGGACATTATAAGCAAAAGAAAAGCATATTCAAATACACCAGTATTTAATGTACCAGTATTTAGGGTGGGGGAGACTGTAAGTAGTTTAGAATTGTTTAAAGTAGAAATGGTAGGAGATGAGACTAAAGACAATGCTGAATTCAGATCAAGAAGGACCTTGTATATTATATCAAGGAACTTAGACTTTAATGAGCTCTCCAGTGTTATTTACTTTGAAAGAAACTCTACTACAAAAACATACAAATCCCTCTTGAAACAATTTGAGATTATAGCACCTTGTTTATTCCTCCTTCCATGGCAATCATTTACATAGACAAAGGGTAGCCTATAAATGTCTTGCACAGCACAGAGAAGCATCCTGGAAACAATAGGAGTTGGACTGGATGACAGAAATGAAGCTATACTTACGGCAGTGGCCGTGTGAATGGGCAGGTGGACAGCTTTGAGTGACTTGAGGGCTGGTGGGATCAACAGGACATCTTATATAAATCAGGGCTTTGTCCTGGCCGGTGTGGCTCAGTGGTTGGAGCATCAGCCCACACACTGAAAAACCGCGGGATCCACTCCATGTCAAGTGCACGTACCTGGGTTGTAGGTTCAATTCCCGGCCTTGGTAGGGGGATGTGCCAGAGGCAGCCAATCAATGTGTCTCTCACATCAGTGTTTCCCTCTCTCTCGCCCCACCCACCCCCAGTCCCTTTCACTCTTTAAAAATCAATGGAAAAATAATCCTGGGTGAAGATTAACAACAACAACAACAAAATTAGGGCTTTGACCTAACTTATTTACTTATATTTAAGAAAGAAGAGGAAGCTTTAAAAATAACTATAACTATCCCTTATGGTTCCATGGACATAATCAGTGAAAATTAGATTTGATAATATATATTATTTAACTTTACACATATAAAAGCTATTTATAGTCTCTTTAGTGAAAGATACTTATAAACATTAAATAAAGGGAAAAGGGATATTGCCTCATAATTTGAAGTGATCTTTTATTGAGACTTTTGAGAAGATGCCTGCTTACTTATTCACTTTAGATTCAATGTCATATTCATGTATAGTTTTACATTGTCTGAAATAGTCTAATGTAATTTCTGAAAATTGGTTCCAATTTTAATTTAAAAATTAATTTTTAAAATTTTATTTTTATTTTCTTTATTGCTTTTAGAGAGAGAGGAAGAGACAGGGAGAGAGACATAGAAACATCAATTAGAGAGAACATCGATTGGCTACCTCCTGCATGCCTCCCTAAGGATTGGGCTCACAACCTGGGCACGTGCCTGACTGGGAATTGAAGTGGCAACTTCTTGGTGCATGGGTAGATGCTCAATTACTGAGCCACATTGGCCAGGCAATTTAAAAAAATTTAAAAAATATATTTTTATTGAAATTTTTAGAGAGAAAGATAGAAATATCGACATGAGATACATTGATGGGTCACCTCCTGCACTCCCCCTACCGGGTATCAAGCCTACAACCCAGGCCAGTGTCCTGACCAGGAATCGAACTGGTACCTCTCAGTCCATGAGATGACGCTTAATCCACTGAGCCACACTGGCTGGACTAGCTCAAATTTTATAATGATAATATTAAAGTAGTTTTGGTGCTCTAAAAGTCTTTTTAGAACTTAACTGTGACCTTTTCCTAATTTTCTTCTGATCTTTATTTATTTATTTTTGTCCTCACGAGGATATTTTTTTGCATTTATCTTCAGATAGAGCGGGAGAGAGAGGGAGGGAGAAAACATCGATATAAGAAAAACACATCGACTGGTTGCCACCCGCACACCGCAACTGGTGCCAGGGACGAACAGCAACTGAGGTATGTGTCCTTAGCGGGAACCGAACCGGGACTCCCCTGTCTGCGGACGGACGCTCTAACCGCTAAGCCAAACCGACCAGGGCAGATCTTTATTTCTTTACCTACATCGTAATATTTACAGTTGTCATTTTATAACGAAGCAATACTTCCCAGTTTCTTTTGCATCATGGCAAACCTAGACAATTGCATATGTGTATATACCATACATAAAGGCAATAGAAGGCTGCTTGGTTTAGCAGACCACGAGCCAGGTGCTCTAGCCTACATACCTTATCACACCACTCCGAAGCCAGAAAACTGCTGTCTCCTCACGTCCCCACAGCCCATTCACACTGGTTGGAATTCTATATGAAATGGAACTTAAAGAAGTTACGCTTATGAGATGGACACCTGCATTGTTCAGTAAGTATTATGATAGTATTTGGCATACCATATAACAAAAATGCCATTTGGCTCAAGGTAACAAAGGGATCTTGAAACATGGTATACATAACTCAGGACAACCTACAATCATTATGGAAAACATGACTGGAAGCATATGTTTTATTGAGGAAGACTCCAGAGCCTTTGATAGAATATTATAAATATCCAGTCCTTTCATTTTTTGTTTCATAAATAAGAACAATTGAGACTAAAAAAATTGTGTGTCTTGACTAGAACGTAAATGACTTGAATAGAGGTTAAAGACTGGACTGTAAACTTTATGACGCCAGGGGCAGTTTGTTAACTTCTATAGCCCACAGCTTTGTAGAATGAATAGCATACGGAAGAAGTTTTATAAAATTGTGTTGAGTGCGTGAATGAATTGGCCAGGGTCACACAGGTAATGGCAGAGTCAAAGGAGAATTACAATTCCACCTTCAGCTCAATGATTTAATCCACTCTGTATAGGCTTTATGTCACATTATTATCAACATTCTGTGAGTGAATAATTCACAGTGTGGCACAAGGCACGAAAGGTCATGGACACGTGCTAAATTGAATATTTGTCTTTTCTTCTGTTTTATAGCTGTTCTTATCCAATCATATTCTTTTTTTTTTTTTTTTATCCTCACCCGAGGACATTTTTCCATTTTTTGTACAGATAGAGTGAGAGGGAGAAATAGGAAGAGAGAGAGAGAGGGAAACATCGATGTGAAAGGGACACATCGAGTGGCTGCCACCCGCACGACCAACCAGGGCCGGGGACACACTGCAACCAAGGTACAAGCCCTTAGCGGGAACCGAACCCGGGTCTCTCCAGACCGCAGGCGGACGCTCTAACCGCTGAGCCAAACCGGCCAGGGCTCCAATCATATTCTTAAATCAAATATGAAATATATGTTACTATAAAGCTTACATTTATCTTAATATATTTTTGTAAATATAGGTAATTTAAAAATAAAAAATTACTTTAATGAGCTTGCACAAAATATTTTCTCTTTGGTAGTTAGAGTATTTGGTAATTTACTTCAGCAATAGAGTATATTCAGGTTTGTCTTAATTTCCCATTAGTTAAATGATGAAAACTAAAAGTTTAAATAATTACTGATATGTCCTATATACAAGTTTTAAAATCAGAAAAGAGCACTGTCACTGAAAGTTTATGTCACTCAAGAATTCATTAAACATTCATCAGCCTCACCTTAGTTAAAGGTGTCCTTGTTTACATATTTACAGATTTGCATATGCATGTCCTGAACAGGTTTTCAGAAATGTTTGTGATCTTATGACCACATTGATTATGAGTAGGTATTTGTGAAATCTTTACTGAATGTGGTCATTTTTTTTTCCCCTAGCAAGTCCTTAAGATAGTTCAATGTACACGGTGACAACAAAATAAAGCAAGTGGAAATCCAGTTTGGGTAACTCTACCTCTCACCCTTGAATCTCGGTCAGTGACTGCCAAAGCCAGAAAGCCATGGGGTAGGGTGCCTGGTCATGGGGAAAGAAGGTGTGGTTGGCCTAGCAGGTGAGCATAAAGAAAGGTGTCACTTTTCTACAATTTGAATGGCATCCTTGTCCTCTTACCATATGGTTTTTACCCACTTTTTGGGGATTGTGTTTCAAAGAGAGACCCCAGACCAGAGTGTATTTAAATTATTTGATGAGATCTTTGTGAATCTTCATGCAGAAATTTTTTAGAGTGGTCCGAGGGTAAGGCAGCACCACTGGGGATATGGAATCTGTCTACTGGCCTTTGGGTTTGGTATAAACCCGCATTAATTTCAAATAGTCCCATAGGTTTTCCAACAGGTCATCAAGATTCCAGCTCTGATGGGCAGAGATGGGTAAATAGTGAGGCACCTTATAGATGATAGCCAATTCCTCAATGGGGATCCGATCTATCTCATTTAGTATAGAGATACTGGGGATATGCCCTGTTTCCTTCTACCACATCAACGAGGTCATCCGATGGAGAGTCACTCTTCAGAGTCATGTCAGCAGTGCAAATTTAATATTCAACCAGGAGGCTCGTCACAGTTTCAGCATCCAGTTCACTCTGAGGGCAAGTGGCCGTGACATTAATACCTCACTCATCCTTCTTCCTACAGCCAGTGTTAGGTGGTATGCTGTGCAAGTGAGTGCCAAAGACTTCCAGTTCATTGTCTTTCTTTCTTTTAAAATTAATTAATTTATTTATTTTTGTTACAGATATTTCTCCTTTTTCCCCCCGACTGATTCCCCCAACCCCCTTTCTCCCTGCCCAGTCCCCAGCTTTGTTGTCCATGTCCATTGTTCATGCATACATGCATATGAGTTCTGTGGTTTATCTCTCCCCACCAACCCCTCTTCTGGGGATTGTCAGTCTGTACCCCACTTCCACGTCTCTGGGACTACCCCATTCCTCAGACTGTTATGTTCATTATATTCCACAAATAAGTGAGATCATATGATACTTGTCTTTCTCTGTTTGGCTTGTTTCACTTAGGATAATACTTTCCAGGTCCCTCCATGTCGTCTCAAAGGATAAGAGATCTTTCTTTCTTACACCTGCGTAGTACTCCATTGTGTATATCTACCACAGCTTTTTTATCCATTTGTCTACTGATGGACACTTGGGCTGTTTCCAGATCTTAGCTACTGTAAATAGTGCTGCTATGAACATGGGGGTACATATATTCTTTCTGATTGGTTTTTCAGGCTTCTTAGGGTATATTCCTAGAAGTGGGATCACTGGGTCAAATTGAAGATCAATTTTTAATTTTTGAGGTAACACCATATTGTTTTCCATAGTGCCTGCACCAGTCTGCATTCCCACCAGCAGTGTACTAGAGTCCCCTTTTCTCCACACCCTCACCAACACTTGTTGTTTGATGATATGTTGATGGCAGCCATTCTGACAGGTGTGAGGTGATACCTCATTGTTGTTTTAATTTGCAACTGTCTGATGATTAGTGATGTTGAGCATTTCTTAATATGTCTCTTAGCCATTTGTATGTCCTGTTTGGAGAGGTGTCTATTTAGATTCTCTGCCCATTTTTTAATTTGGTTTTTTGTCTTCCTTTTGTTGAGTTGTATGAGCACTCTCTATCTATTGGAAATTAGCCCCTTATCTGACATATCATTGGCAATTATGCTCTCCCATACAGTGGGTAGCCTTTCCGTTTTGATTATTGTATCTTTCACTGTGCAGAAGCTTTTGAGTTTGATGTAGTCCTATATGTTCATTTTCTCCTTTATTTCTATTGCCTCAGTGAAAATTCTGCTGCATATGATGTCTGAAATTTTGTTGCCTATATTTTCTTCTAGGATTTTTATGGATTCATGAGTCACATTTAAGTCATTTATCCATTTTGAGTTTATTCTTCTGTAGGGTGTAAGTTGATGGTCTAGTTTCATTTTTCTGCATGTAGCTGTCCAATTTTCCCAACACCATTTATTAAAGAGGCTATCCTTCCTCCACCTTTGTCAAATATTAATTGAGCATATTGCCTTGGGTCCATTTCTGGATTCTCTGTTCTGTTCCACTGGTCTATATGCCTGTTCTTGTGCCAGTACCAGGCTGTTTTGATTACAGTGGCTTTGTAGTATAACCTGAAATCTGGTAATGTGATCCCTCCAACTTTGTTCTTTTTTTTCAAGATTGTTGTGGCTATTCGAGGTCTTTTTGGTTCCATATGAACTTTTGAAGTACTTGTTCTAATTCTGTGAAGTATGCCGTTGGTATTTTAACGGGGATTGCATTGAATCTATAGATTGCTTTGGGTAATATGGACATTTTAATGATGTTAATTCTTCCAATCCATGAACAGGGTATGTGCTTTCACTTTTTTATATCGTCCTCTATTTCTTTTTTCAAAGACCTGTAGTTTTCTGCGAATAGGTCCTTTATTTCTTTGGTTAAGTTTATTCCTAGGTGTCTCAATTTTTTTGCCACAATGGTAAATGGGATTGTTTTCTTAGTTTCTCTTTCTGTGAGTTCATCATTGGTGTATAAGAATGCCATCGATTTCTTGATGTTAATTTTGTATCCTGCTACTTTTCCAAATTCATTTATTAAGTCTAGTAAATTTTTATGGAGTCTTTGGGATTTTCTACATATAGTATCATGTCGTCTGAAAATAATGACAGTTTCACTTCCTCCTTTTCAATTTGGATCCCTATTATTTTTTCTTCCTGTCTGATTGCTGTGGCTAAGACTTCCAGTACTATGTTAAAGAAGAGTGGCGAAAGTGGGCATCCTTGCCATGTTCCAGGTCTTAAGGAAAATGCTTTTATTTTTTGCCCATTGAGTATGATGGTGACTGTAGGTCTTTCATATATGGCCTATATTATATCGAGATATAATCCCTCTATTCCCACATTGCTGAGAGTTTTTATCAGAAATGGATGTGGATTTTGTCGAACACTTTTTCAGCATCTATTGATATTATCATGTGGTTTTTATTCTTCATTTTATTTATGTGGTGTATCACATTTATTGATTTGCGAATATTGTACCAGCCTTGCATCCCTGGGATGAATCCCACTTGGTCATGGTGGATAATTTTTTTGGTGTATTGCTGGATCCCATTTGCTAGAATTTTGTTCAGGATTTTGGTGTCTATGTTCATCAGGGATATTGGCCTATAGTTTTCTTTTTTTGTAGTGTCTTTTTCTGGTTTTGGAATTAAAAATATGCTGGCTTCATAAAACAAGTTTGGAAGTCTTCCTTCTTTTTGAATTTTTTAAATAGTTTGAGGAGAATGGGTGTTAGTTCTTCTTTGAATGTTTGGTAAAACTCCCCCGTGAAGCCATCTGGGCCTGGGCTTTTGTTTGCTGGGAGAGTCTTGATTACCTCTTCAATTTCTTGTGTTGTTATTGGTCTGTTCAAGTTTTCTATCTCTTCCTGGTCCAGTTTTGGGAGAATACGTGTTTTTAGAAATTTGTGCATTTCGCTTAGATTGTCGAATTTGTTGCCATATAATGTTCACAGTAGTTGTTAAAGATCTTTTGTATTTCTGTGGTGTCAGTTGTTACTTCTCCTTTTTCATTTCTGATTTTGTGTATTTGGGTTCTCTCTCTTTGTTTCTTGGTGAGTCTAGCTAAGAGTCCATCAATCTTGTTTATCTTTTCGAAAAACTAGCTCTTTGTTTCATTGATTCTTTGAATTGTTTTTTTGGACTCTATGTCATTTATTTCAGCTCTGATCTTTTCTATTTCCTTCCTTCTACTTGCTCTGGGGTATTCTTTTCGTTTGCTCTCTAGTTCTTTAAGTTGTGAGGTTAGATAGTCTATTAGAGATTATTCTTGTTTTTTGAGGTAGGCCTGCTATGCTATCAACTTCCCTCTCAGAACTGCTTTTGCTGCATCCCATAGATTTTGTTTTGTTGAGTGTTCATTTTCATTTGTTTTCAGGAAGTTTTTAATTTCTTCCTTGATCTCCTCAGTAACCCATTCATTGTTTAATAACATGCTATTTAGTTCCCATGTGTTCAAATGTCTTTGCATGTTCTTCTTGCAATTGATTTCTAGTTTCATGCCATTGTGATCTGAGAAGATGCTTGATGTGATTTCAGTCTTCTTGAACTTGTGGAGACTTAGTTTGTGTCCTAACATGTGGTCTATCTTTGAGAATGTCCCATGTGCACATGAGAAGAATGTGAATTCTGTAGTTTTGGGGTTTAATTCTCTGTAGATATCTATTAAATCCATTTGGTCTAGTGTTTCCTTTAGAGTCTCTGTTTCCATGCTAATTTTTTGTCTAGAGGATTATCCAGTGATGTCAACGGGGTGTTGAAGTCCCCTGCTATGATTGTATTGCTATTGATTTCTCCTTTGAAGTCGTCCAGAAGATTTTTAATATATTTTGGTGCTCCTATATTGGTGCATATAATGTTTACCAAGGTTATATCTTCCTGTTGGATCGATCCTTTCAATATTATGTAGTGGTTTTCTTTGTCTCTAGTTATGGCCTTCATTTTGAAATCTATTTTATCAGATATGAGTATTGCTACCCCAGCTTTTTTTCCTTTTTGTTTGCTTGGAAGATTTTTTCCCATCCCTTCACTTTCAACCTATGTGAGTATTTTGTTGTGAGGCGGGTCTCTTGTAAACAACATATAGATGAGTCATGCTTTCTTATCTAATCAGCTACTCTGTCTTTTTATGGGAGCATTCAGTCCATTTACATTTAAGGTGATTATTGATATATATTTATTTATAGCCATTTTTCTTTAGTGTGGTTACATTTATCTTCCTATTTCTCCTGCTAATTACAGCAGTCCTTTTAACATTTCTTGCAGTGCTTGTTTGGTACTAATGTATTCTCTTAGCCTTTTTTTTTTTTCTGGGAAGCTCTTTATTTGACCTTTCATTTTGAATGATAGCCTTGCTGAGTAGAGTAGTCTTCGATTCAGATTCTTGTTTTTCATGACCTTGATTACCTCATGCCATTTCCTTCTGGCCTGTAGTGTTTCTGTTGAGAAGTCATCTGAGAGCCTTATGGGGTTTCCTTTGTAGGTAACCTGTTGCTTCTTTCTTGCTGCTTTTAGGATTATCTCTTTGTCTTGAATATTTGGCACTTTGATTACTATGTGTCTCGGTGTGGGCCTGTTCAGGTTTTTCTTACTTGGGGCTCTTTGTGCTTCTTGAACTCGAATGCCTTCTTCCTTCACCAAATTAGGGAAGTTTTCTGTCACTATTTCTGCAAATATATTCTCTAACCCTTGCTCATTTTCTTCTTTAGGGACTCCTATGATGCGAATGTTATTACCTTTCCAGTTGTCACACAGTTCTCTTAAACTGTCTTCCTGTTTTTTAATTGTCTTTTCCTTTTTTGGTTTCTGATTGGTTGATTTTTTCTACCCTACTTCTAATTCACTGATCCAGTCCTCAGCTTCCTCTACTCCACTATTTAGACTTTCCAATGTGTTTTTATTTCTGATATGTCATTCTTTATTTCTTCTTGGTGGTTTTTAATTTCCAACTGGTTGATTTTAAACATTTCTATGTCTTGACTCATGGTGCTCATGTCCTTACACATGCTGTTGAGCTTCCTCAAGGTCATGGCTCTGAATTCTAGTTCTGTTAACTTGTTTAACTGCACCTCATTTATCTCATCTTTGGTAGAGTTCTCTTGTTCTTTCATTTGGCTTTCGTTTCTGTGTTTCACCATTTTGTCTATCACAGTGGGCTTTGGAGCCTGCCAAATTTTCCCTGTGGGTGTTGGTGTTCTGCTGTTTGTGGCTCCCTCTCCTGGGTTTAGATGAGGCAGGAAGGACCCACTTTAAACACCACTGTCAAGGCTTACTTTCCTGGTTAGAGTTGCTAGCCCAGGGAGTGGTGGTTATCCTCTAATTTTTTTGCCTGGAGGCTATTAATATTGGTCACCTGAAGAACCTTGGTTTCTGAGTTGACAGAAAAACTCCCTCAGGTGCTCAATGTAGAGGATTTCCTGAGGGTGGGCAGATGCTGGTTGTTAATGGGCCTCAATTAGCATTTCAATGGCCATCTTGAGGGATGAATCTATGAGGGAGGGGCCACTGCCTCTCCCCAGGGCCCTGGGAATAAGTAAGATGACCATGGTGTTGGTGTTGCGTGGCTGCAGCTCAGCAAAAGCTCTGAGCACCCTCCAAATCCCGAGTGTCCCCACACAGTTCCAGTCCAGTCTGCCCTTTCTCTGCTAGAGCCCAAGGTGAGAGGCTGCTGCCAATTTAGCCTCTGTCCTGTCTCTGCACTGTGGAGCCACCTGGGACTCTAACCCGAGGGCGCCACTCCCAGCTAAGGGCGGCCAAGGCAGCAGGTCCCAGCTGAGGCCACAGCTGGTCTCAGCCGAGGCCGCAGCAGGGTGGGTGTAGGTCCCAGCCCAGGCCATAGTGGACCGTGGGCTCCCGGCTCCCTCTTGCATCCTCGCAAGCCTACCAGGATTGAGTCAGTGTCCCTGGTTATGTGGTCCTCGAAGCTGCCTTTCATTTGCCCCTTCCTGATGATTTGTCTTTATTTTTGTTGTAATTCTAGTTTGGTCCTGGGAGATGGTCTGTGTGCTTCCATTCACTCCGCCACCATTTTCCGCTGGTCGCTCATTTTCAATGACCTTATTTCCTAAGATTTTCAGGACATTCCAAGGAACTCTGGATCATGTTACACATTCAGGTCACTGAAATGACTTGACAGCCTCTACCTTTCCCATCCTTGACATCCTCCCCTATACCTAGGAAATTCAGGAGCTGGACCTTGGCACCTATGTACCTGATGATACTGGTCAGAGTAGTGAAATCATGGGCTGCTGTCAGGTTACTGAGGAGTGTCAACTTCCCCACAGATGAAAAGCCACACCCCCAATCTGAGCATCACCTGTGAGCCTTATGCATCCTTAGGTGGTGTGCTGTGGCCTTTTTCTTTTGAGTCCAAGGCATTTCCACTTCGATATCCATGATCTTGGCTAAGGGGCTGCTCATGGTGGCATGTCCCTGGGTGGGGGGTGGGGGGGGCAAGAAGAACTTCATATTTTCTCCAGTCACGCACCTACTGAGGATCTGCCAAGGCCACCAGGTGCTCCTGCGTTGTGCAAGCATGTGGACTAGACCCTTCGCCCTCAGCCAATCTTCTCTTTTATTGAGGGTTTTCTGTCATTTCTTTCCTTTTTTTTTTATCCTCACCCAAGGACATTTTTCCATTTTTTGTTCAGAGAGAGTGGGAGGGAGAGAGAGGAAGAGAGAGAGAGAGAGAAACATCAACATGAAAGGGACACACCGATTGCCTGCCACCCGCATGACCCAATCAGGGCTGGGGACAAACTGCAACCGAGGCACATGCCCTTAGCGGGAACTGAACCCGGGTCTCTCTGGACCGCAGGCCGACGCTCTAACCGCTGAGCCAAACCGGCCAGGGCTGTCATTTCTTTATTGGGCATGGATTGCACCGTTCAGTGTGGAGCTCTGTGCGGGCCCCTGTGTACACAATAGTGTATGTTATCAAAAACTAAACTACACACTGAGTAAAAAAAAGCAGAACGATGACATTATTACAAAGGTTTCCACCTGTAAGCCAGCTAACTCTAGGCTATAGGAGCAATGAGTTCTGAATTGCTTCACAGACTAAGAGGTTTTCAGGGGGTAAATGTGGGAATTATGCCTATTTCAGCTGATTGGTTGTCTAGGGTCATCTTCTTACTTGAGTCAGAGTAGCTCAGCCAGAGGAACGAAGTCTTAAGTTCAGAAATGGCATAAATAGATTTGGCTCCTGGGGACTTGCCAGAGTCCTCTGCTGAATTTTAGAAGAGCTGTAAATTCCTGCAATTCATGTTTGATAAGGTGGTTTTATTTTTCTTCAATGCAACTATTTTGGCCAACTCCATTTTTGTTTTGTCTTACAGTACACTATATACACAAATGTACACACCCACCCACAGGAGGCCAGACCTCTGGTGGACCGGGAGGTCTAACTCTTTTACAAGAGGGTTGTAGGGTCGCAATAGGATAGAGCCCGGTTCCCTCTCCCAGTCCAGTCAGTTGAATGGTGTTCACTTGGCCAGCGGCCACCAGGAGCAGAGCAGCACAGAACCGGGAGTTTTCCCACATCCTTCACAGCTTGCAAGTTTTCTTTGTCTGTAGCCTGCAAGCCAGCTGGTCCCAGTACTGCACCCTCCTCCCCCACTGCTAGATACAACCCTGCCTGATGCTGGCCGGCAACTCCCCCAACCAGCTGCCATTGGGTCCTCCCCACTGTGCAAGTAATAAAGGCTATGCTCTTCCCCTCTGATCTCTTTCGTGGTTTTGGACTGTCAAAGGATAGAGTGGTGCTCCCAGGTTTGGAGCTTCTGCATTACAAGGGTATTCGAAAGAGACAGATTCCAGAGGAAGGGCAGCTTCTGGGGCTGTGGCCTCAGCCAGGTGGGAAGCCAGCTGAGTCTGAATACCAGAGAGCAGCTGACATTGCTGAAGGCTGGAGGGCTGGGCTGTGAGAGAAGCTTGGCTGGACAGAGCCACCTCTGCTTCCCACCAACCCCTGGCTCTGGACTGGTGGCCAGGTCCAGTTCTAGCCCTGAAGTAAGTCCTCAGGCTACCCTGCAGGGAGGGTCCCTAAAGACCCAGAATTCTCTGTGGACCATTCCTTGGGCCCCTCTGTCTGAGTCCATGTTTCATGATGGTTTACAGTGATGAAATATTTGGGGGAGAAATAATAAATCAAATGAATGATTATCATAATACTCAGTGTAGAATGTTATGTGAACTGTAGCTCATGGACCACACTGATGTGAATTACAGTTTTTCCTTTCACCATTTCTCCACCGGGCAGCAGTGTTCACAGAGCAGACACTAACAAGATTTAGCAATAGCCACATTGTCTATAATTTTTGAGATATTATGGAAAGGGAAATGTTACCAAATTTAGAGGAAGGAAAAATAACAATTTCACTTTTTAAAAAGGCTTTCTGAAAATTGTGTCATTTGACTAAAGAAGGGTCTGGGTTTTGTTGTGAAAGGGTGGTTTATTCAGATACAGAAAAGTGTGCCTTTATTAGTAGGAGTTAGTATGTGGTGACTTAAAATAAACTTTGTCAAAAAAGCCCTTCAATTTTTTTTTTTTTTTTTTTTTTTAGGGAGCATGGGGTTTCTTTATTTCT
The DNA here is from genome assembly GCF_014108415.1 of Molossus molossus. Lineage (NCBI taxonomy): Eukaryota > Metazoa > Chordata > Mammalia > Chiroptera > Molossidae > Molossus > Molossus molossus. The sequence goes on from NW_023425401.1 coordinate 88,452,397, forward strand.
TTATTGGGGCATGGGGTGCACCATTCCATATACACCTCTGTATTCAGCATCTGGTCAAGTTTGGCTGGTAAAGGAGAAATAATATAGCATGTTTTTAGTTCATCATTTAACAGTTTTTAGGATATACTTGAAGGTAAAATAGAGAAATGCAGAAAAGATGACTCTAAAGATGAGTAAATATATAGCTTGTTATATCAGTGGAACAGAAGATTTCTACATAGAAATTATACAAATAATTGGCACATTTCTCTTTGAAATTTATTAATGATTTAAGACAGAAGCATACTCATAAAACTGATCAGCACTCATCTAGCAGTGCAAAATTACAGTAATATAAAATGGAGAAAAATCAGTGTTTGGAAATGTCTCTAAAGTTGGAAATAATAGGTTGAATTTAATGAAAAGTATTTATTTGAAATGTCCAGAATAGGCAAATTCAGAGACAGAAAGTAGATTTGTAGTTACCTAGGCCTGGGGGAAGTAGGGAATTGGGAGTGACTTACTAATGATTAGTTTATTTTGGGAATGCTGAAATGTTTGGGAAATAGATAATGGTAATAGTTGCATAAACTTTGAAATGCACTAAAAACCATTAAATTGTACACTTGAAAAGGGTGAATTTTATGGTAAATGAATTATGTCATGATAAAAGTTTAAAAAGACATTTGTGGTTAATAAAGTGGGAATAGAAGAAAAATTTAGGAATAACAGAAGGAAACTGAACAGAGTAAAGAATTAATATCTTGCACAGAGCCAGTGAAACTAGTTGCATTCTCATAAACTCATGCAATAAAACAAGAATAAAAATTGTTGGAGTATCTATCTATATTGTTAGTAAGCATTGTTTAACTAGTCTAACATGATATATATCATATTTAAATACTGGGAAAGAGAAGGCAGTATTATATTCAATGTAGATGATTTGATTACTTATATAGAACACAAAAGATTTAAAATGAAAATAAATTTGAAAGAATTAAAAAAGGTGGTCAGATAAAAAAGTCCACAGCTTTCCCATATGTTATCAACAAACAGATATAACAAAATGAAATGGAAAAGAGAGCTCATTCACAGTAACAGTCTAAATGAATAAAGTACTCAGGAATTAAATTCATGAGGCATGTGTAAAGATGAAACCCTTATATAGGTCTCAGGGATGGGTAATTGTAGAGGATTGAATCAAAACAATTTTGTGTATGTGCACATATGCATTTTTTTTAGGTAAAAAATATAAAACTTCTATCAGATTCTTAAATGACTTTAAGAGACAAGAAAGTTTACATATCATTGCCCAGAAAGCAGCAGTAGCTAGAATAGTGTAGTAAGAATACATTACTAGGTAGAATAGGTTGATAGACAAATTAATTAGAATGGAAAGATAAGTGGAAGCATATAGAAAATAAACAAAATTAAACACCAATATATTTATGTACTGGGTGTATGATAAAGTGACATTTATAATAATAAGAGACAATGGATTATTAAATAGTTTTTAAGAAAATAGATAATTATTTAGAAAATTTTTTTTACTTCTTTCTACATACCAACATTCAGATTTATTAAAGAGTTATATAAAAATTAAATCTAAAAAAGGTATTAGAAAAAATATATTAAGAAATTAATATTCTTCTGAATACAGGAAAATATAAGAATATAAAATGCAAATAACAAACCAGGAAAAACATCACAATATAGTTGACAAGTTTTAATGTCATTAATACATAATTCTCTAAAAACTTCAAAGAGAAAGATCAAAAGAAAAAAATGATCAAAGGCCAAGAAAAAAGCAATTTCTCAGAAGAAATACAAATAACCAGTAGACATAACATGTTCAAATGTACTAGTAGTCAAAGATATTTAAATTTAAATAACAATGATATACCACTGGCTAATACTAAGAAGTCTGATAACACCCAGTGTTTAAACTGGAGTTAGGATAGGAGCCTTACCATTCATATACTGGTGGTTGGGGTTTAAATTACCATCATGTTCGTTGAATGGCAAAGCCTTAAAAATGTACATGGAATTTGACCTATTAATCACAATTTTCAGAATGTATCCTAGGGAAATAATTGCATAAATATTCACAAATGTATCTTTCTTTGAGAATTGTTTTTGCAGCATTCTTTATAGTGGTGGAAATTTAAAAAGTATTAAGTAGGTTCAATGAATGTGGCTGAGGTGGCAGTACTTTCCCAAAATACATGTAACAATATTTCCAGTCCCACATGCTCTTTCTTAACCTTGTCAATCCCCATTTAAGTTAGAGTCTGTTTTCCTTCCCCCTTGAACCTGGGCAGGACTTGGTGGCTCTTTCACTGAATAGAATATGTTAAAAGTGAAACTGGGTGACTTTTAAAGGCAGTATAACTGTCCACCTGGTTCTCTCTTTGGAGATTTTTCTCCCTTGAAACCCAGCTTGTTGTGAGGAAGCCCAGACCACATGGCAAGGTCACCTGCAGGTGTTCTAGCAGAAAGCTAAGGTCACTGTTAACAGCCAGCATGTACTAGTCATGTGAGTGAATACAATTTCAGATGATTCCAGCCCTCCAGCCTTTGAGCCAGTACAGCTGATTCTAAGTAGAACAGAGGCAAGTTGTTAAGCTCTTCAAAATTGCACATGTGTTAGCAAAATAACTATTGTTTTAAGTCACTATGTTTTGAAGTGGTTTGCTATACAGCTCTAGTACCTGGAACAATGTTTCATCTAAAACTGGAATATTGTGAAGCCATTACAAATGAAAATATAGATGAATAAATATGTATCTTAAAATTTTAGAGACATTTACAAAGTGCAACTTACAAAGAGATCATGAGGGCATATATAATTACATATGTCTGTGCACAAAAATGCACATAAATATCCGACAATCAACACATGTATGAACAGAAAAAGAGGTTGATAAAGTATTTACCAAAATATAAATGGCAGTTGTCTTTAAATGTTTGGAATAAAGGGATTATTTATACTTTTTATTCTTGTTTGTCTTGTTTATCTTGCTGTATTTTTTAATTTTTCTACAAGTGAACATTGATCATTTGTTCAGTAAGGATGAAACAAATTTAGACTTAAATTAATCAACAGGTAAAGTGCAAAAGATAGAGAAACCTGGCTCAGTAGCTGCTCATAAGAAAAAGGCAGGTGCTTTAGTTGATTATCAGTTCAAAATCATTCAACAGTGTGCTGTAACTGCCAAAATGTTAATGCCTGCTTACGTAGCAATCACAACATCTGAGAGCCCAGAGGACTAGAGGCAACAGTCTCTGATGACACACTGAATAGATCCCACTTGGTGGTATCATGGATTAAGAAGCTCAGCAACTAGATTTCTTCCAGAAGAGATTGACCCAGACAGTGGTGTGTTCTAAAACAGGCTTATATGGGGGCTATAGAAACAACAGAGAATCCAGTTGTGTTAGAAAAGAAAAGAAAACAAAACATAACAGATACAATTGTAGAGAAGTGGCGTTAGTCTCCATCTGGATACTTTTAAAGAGCAAGAATTCAACAATAAAACTTCAAAGGGACAGGTTTGGCTCAATTGAAGACAAAACTTCCAATTAATTTGAATTATTCAAAAATTGAAAGGACAGCTAAAGGATGTAGTAATAGTCCTCAGCTCTGATGTCGAGGCTGTCAGGGGTCAGTATGTTTAGAGAGAAACTCTGCACTTCACAGGAGGTCTAACTGGGTGTCAGTTAAAGTCCTGTTCCTGCCAGAAGCTACAGCAGTCTCTGTCACAGATCAGAGTCCCGGCAATACGCTCTCTGGGCAGTATTCCCATTTAGAAGTCACTGTATAGCATGCTTTTTTTTTTTTTTTTTTAGCAGCCTGATTTTCTGAATTTCTAATCTTTGATGATTAGCACAGCTAAACTAAGTTTGGCAGTGCAGAATTAAGGACTATATTTTTGAAGACGATGTGGGTCTTAATTAAATTTTCTTATTAAAACTCTCTAGCTTTGATGGTCAGTACCCGTCTCTGTCTCCACACAGCACAAAATACACTTTGGCCCTGTCTTATGTAATGTTATTAATGTAGACAGCTCCTCTTAGTCATTCCTCCCCACAAAGCAAATTTTTAGGCTTTTTTGTTGAGATGAGCTGAGTTTAGATCTGCCTCTTGGGTATTTCTTTTAAGTGAGGTTCCTGACATATGGGAAAACTCTGGTTAGCTATAGATAGAAGAGTTTATAAAGTTGTTTAAAGAAAAAAGATATCATTGCTTTTTTTCTTCTTACTAGCAATTATGAGGAACCGATTTAAATGGAGCATTTGAAAGAAACATAATGTCCTCTACAAGTTTTGTTATGATTCTTGCAATTTACCTGCCCTGAGAATTCTCACCTCAAGCTCTCACCTCTCACTCTGAGACTTAGCCAGGACTGATAGGTTTCAGGAGGCCTGTATGTATGATAAAACTTTACCCTACCTTTGTTAAAATGTAGGCACAGTTCTCTTACAAACTTGATATTTGGCCCAAATGATCCTTTGGTCTTGAAAACAGGAGGCAAGAGGGGTTATGAAATTAAGAGCATAGTCCCAGAAAACATGTACTTTTAGTCTCCTGACTTCCATCGAGACACATTCAAATAACTGGACCCAGAAAGTGGCACTGATTCATAGGGGAGTTTTATGTATTTAAAATAATTAAATTTGGTTTGTGAAGCTGTACTTAATCTAAATCGTTCTTAATGTAATTCACTCAAAATCTTACATAATAGCAGAGAAACTCTATGTATAACATTCAGGAGAAAATAAAACATATAGGATAGATATTTAAATATTCCATTTACTGGAAACAATGTCTCTTTGGGGTATATCTAATAAAACAACTTAAAGCATTTGCTGTGGAAATTTGAAAAGACAAATTCCCACTTCGAAAAATAAAAACAGAAGAAAAAAATACAGAGATATATGAATGCATGATATTTTTTAAGTCTTCATTAATCATTTGGAAATCTTTTTTTTTTTCAGCAAAAATTATAGTGCAAATTATGGTAAAATGATCTGCACTGACTATTTACCACTAGTTGAGACATAAATCACTTTCAAACACAATTATTCCTAGAAATACTCCATATATGGCTAACTTTTGCTTTATTAGTTGTGAAAATTCCTGAATTACTTGGTGAATTGATGAAATGTCTTTTTTCTTGCAGAAGATCCATATAATGGTATATGCGGAAGAAGGATTTTCATTGATTCCTCTTTGTCCCCTTGAATGGGAGCCATTCAGTTGAATCCATTAATTCCCACCAGTGACTTCTGTTCATTTGGTGGGCAGCCCCTGAATTCTATTATTTTTTATTGATCAAGCTCCAAAGAAACTTTGATCTCATTGATAGATAAGAATACGATAGAAACAAAATCAGGCAACACTGTCCCTAAAACACTCACATTTTAGCTTAGTAGTATTCTCTGAGTATAAAGGACTAAAAAATAAACATGTCATCAAACATGATGATTCCATCATTTTCCCCTGGGAGTAGTTAACATGTAACTGATATCTGAATTGTGGATTGATTATTGGATGACAGGCTCTCACATTTGGAAGTAAAATTTGTAGTCATTACTAAGCCTATGTTGAAAATCACGACCATGTTTTCAGATCTTGTTACCCTCTCTGCCACCTAGTGATTTCACTTTATGTCAGGTTGGAGGAATGGTAGAATTTATAGGTTTTGGGGTATGATAACCTGGGTCCTATCCCAGCTCTATCATTTATCAGCTGTGTGACTTAGACAACTTACTTATTATTCTTAGGCTCTGGATTCTTTATCTTTAAAATAGGGGTGGTACTCCTACCTCATGATTTTGCAAAGATTAAGTAGTCTAATGCAAGTAACGTGCTTAGGGAAAGATCTCGTGGAGGCTGCAGTGCAGGACTCAATGATTACAGCCATTTTCTCTGTTACCACTTTGACGGTGTTGTGCACCAAAGAAAGAAGTAGCAAACCTGCTCCTTGCTCTGACTTTGCTCTCCATTAGTTTATGTGTGATTGAGCAGAAATTTTCTTTTCTGTGTGCTCTGTGGTTGCTATTGTTTATTTTTACATATTTCAGCATTCTTTTCAGGAGAATAATGTGTAGTCTTGAAAATTGACTACATAAAGTGGCATCTGCCAACTACATCCTTAAGAAATGGTTCAAATTCACAGGAACCCAGGTGTCTGAAAGTCAAAAAGCCTACCACTACAAGAAGGGTATTTTAAATTTAGTAACACAAATACTTTTTTTCTAGTAAAAGTATATCAAATAAATAAGAAGCATGATTTGTCTTTTCCTGGAAAATAATTTACACATTATGATTTCTTTAGCTCCTAGACAGCATAAATGTCATTTGGAACAAGATTAAGTCAAGAATCTAGGTTCAGTGATAAACTTGTCAATTGCATCAGTGGTTCCCAAACCTGGCAGCTCATCAAGATCTTCTGGGAAACTCTTTAAAGTAAAGACTTCTATAAAATCTTTGTGCATTGAGAGATGGCTAGGTGCACGAGGAGGTGGGGACCTGATTACAATGTGGATCAGGGAGACCTTGCACTCTAGGTAAGAGGGGAGGAAGTACCAGAAGAGGGACTAAAACTAAGAACATATCAAATTATGAGACTCCTGAGGCTGGCACATAATTCCTGTTGCTCTGGTGCTCAGAGTTCCATCCTGATTCTTTTTGAATTTCCTTAGAAAATTTGGCAAAGTTACAAATTATTAATGGTCCAATTGTGACTTTTGTGACTGCCATCAACATGTCACCTCAAAGGTGAGAATCCTAGGGCTGTGTATGAGAATATTTTGCTCCAGGGCCAGCTTAAGAGACCAGGAAGTGTAGGACCAGGAATTGCAAATATCATCTCTGACCAATATATGCAGTAAATATGTCTGATTTAAGCATCTGCTTTAAAGATGCCTCTTCATTCTGAGAATATGAATGGTTTTACGGAGAGTTTGAAGCATTATTCTAACACAGAGGGTCCATCTTAGACAACCTTCCAGATGGTCAGTTTTTTAGTACTTTGAAGTCCTAGTATGGATTTTAAAGGAGATATTTACAAAATTCTAGGACCTGTGTATGGAGTCAGAGGGCAGCAGCATAGCCTTGTCTTGTGGTATTTGGAAAAGAGCTGTACTTTCTTTAGTTTTCTTCATTTCAGTAAATGCAGGGTGATCATACATGCCAGTGTGCCTGATGTTGTAGAGTTCAAAATGGCTTTAATACTGTGCAGTAACCATCACCAGGAGGTGACACCTGGTTCCTCACCCCTTAAATCTGGAGCTGGTCTTGTGATCCTCTTTTGAAACATTGAATGTAGTAGAAATGCTACGGAGTAGCATGAGTTAAGAGCCCAGGCCTCAAAAGGTCTTGTAGCTTCAACTTTTGTTGAACTCTGTTGCCACCATGTGGGTGAGCCATCCTGGTGGATAATGAGCAGCCCGTGGTGTGTTTGTTCCCATATCCCCTGCTTGATAACAGCCAGACATATGAGTCTAGAGAGAATCTGAAGCCATCTAGGTAATTCAGCCATCAGCTGGCCCTCTGTGTGTGAGCCCAGAGGAAATAAGCTAAGCAGGCACCTGACAGACTCATACACTCATGAGCTAAATCAATGTTGCCTAAATCCAATGGGTAGTATGCTATGTAGCAAAAGCCAACCGATAGACCTGGAGCTCCTAGTTTACACCTGTTGTCATAGTATAATTGTTAATAGCATCCTTTCATTCTCAAAACTATCCTTGTTTAAGTATAAGTTCTACAGTCCATTTAAGTAAATTGTGCCACCATCTAATTATTTACCAAGCAAATTTTATATTTAAAAACGTAGATTAGTTATTGTCTGGTAAGCCCCGTAAATGAATTCCTATGTCATTTAGAATAAAATTCAAACTCCTTTTATGATCTTATGTAATCTGGCCCCATTCCCATCTCTATAGATTTCGCTAATGCCATTCTCCCTTTTGTTCCCCAGCCCAGGTTGCTGTCCTCCTTTTTGTTCCATAAACATGGGAAGGTTTAAGTTTTCCTTTGAACCGCAGGAACTTTGTTTTTCTTTCTGCTTATAATGTTCTCACTCCTGATCTTCACATTTATAAGTGCTCAGCTCAGGGCCACCACCTCTGAGAAGCCTTCCTTGACTCCACCACTCAAAAGAACTCCACCTCAGCCTTCCTCAGCACACACTTTTCATTTCCATTATGTAATTTATCACAAAATGTAATTAAAAAAGTAAATTAGTTCATGTGACACCCACCATTAGTCTCTCCCACTGACAAGCAAGCTCTTTGAGAGAACTGCATCCCAGGAGAGACCTGCAGAGAGGAGGTAAGTAAACATGTGGCGAAATGAGTGTTGTCCACTTAGCTCCGGACTTAGAATCGAGAGTTCTGGATTTGAGGTTTATCTCTTCTGTTTCTATGGTGTTTTTTTAAACATTTTTTTTTTCTTTATTGATTTTTAGACAGAGAGGAAGAGAGAAGGAGAGAGAGATAGAAACATTGTGAGGGAGAACATTGATTGGCCGCCTCCTGCATACCCCCTACCGGGGATCTGGCCCACAATCTGGGCATGCACCCTGACTGGGAATCGAACTGGCAACCTCTTCATGCATGGGTCAATGCTCAACCACTGAGCCACATCAGCCAGGATGTTTCTATGGTGTTTTATTTGAATAAGTTAATTATCTTTATGGCACTTGTTTGTTATCTTGAACATTTAGAAAATGAGATATTAAATGTGATAATGAATATGAGTTCAAGGTTGATTGGAATGTGTTATTAAATGTCAGCTATTATTATTTGCCTTTATCTCATCAAATGATATGATACATCAAATATACATATGTATTTAAAATATTTTTTATAAAGATAAAGTGCTCCCATTCAGATTCAAGGTCCTTGCTTGCCCGTAACTCTCTCAAAGGGAAAAAAGCACTGCCAACCCCATTACATCCTGTTTTGTGCCCTGTGAGTTATTATTTTTGTTAAGTCTGATTGAGTTGAAGGCAAAATAATAGTAGTGGCTCATCCTACTATAAATCTTGTCTTCTGTAATTTATTTCTTGTCTTTCATATTACAGCTTTTTTTTAAAGCTCATTTTGAAACAGACATATCGACTAGTTCTCTTTACAGGTGCTTTTCATAACAACGGAAACAATATCTGAGACTGATATCTCATCATACCACCTCAGTATAGCTTTGAAAATGATGAGATTTGCTCCTAATTTGATGTTGAATGATTACAAGACTGGAATTATGGCGATCAAAAAGCCAGTGCTAATTTCAAAGAAATGCTTCTGAATATTGGTACATGTAGATAGATCATGATGCAATTATTCTATTAATGAATAAAATGATTAATGTATAGTTATGTATTACAGTAGGGACATATTTCACAATAGCTCTTTAAAATGAGTTGATATGTAAAACAATTCAAATAAAAGAAAACAAACTATATTTTAAATATACTTTTTCTCAAAGGCATGTTGGTAGCACCTACAAAATACATATTTTTATGTTTATAAATCACCCTAAGTGCTCTCTGTCAAACATTTGCCCAGGACGACGGTGACAAGACTGTGATATTGACAATTTGGGTCTTGGCTTTTTTCTCTTCACTTGGTATCTCTGGCCAAGTGGAACGTAAATAACACATTCAGAATAGGTAGTATTTTTCCTCTTTTTTTTTTTTCAAACTGGAAGTATAACATATACACAGTAAATCTTTCTGACAGTACAAAAGTGTTCATAGTAAAATATCAACCCTCCTGACACTGTAGATCCTTATTCCTCTAGTCCACCTGAAAGTAACCTCTGATGAGTTTCTTCTATGTGTCTGTTCTGTGCATATGAACACATATTTTACATACATGTAGATGATGTTTATCTTAAGCATCAAGAAGAATCTCTTCTCTCCCAATGGTTCTCTCTTTTGGACAACTTTTTAACCTTTGTTTACCTCAAATGCCTCAGCTATATAATTGAACTTTATAGAGTTCATCTAGGATTACCTGGTTATTTGCATGAATCCCCTGAAAGAGCATCTAACACAGGGAAGCACTCTGTGATACTTATTATTGTATCACATGTTTGCCCAAGATCTTGCATCACTGATTGACATAATTATATTTTAATAGGTGTACTTAAAATTTAAATCCAAATAATTTCAACTCAAGGAAATAGTTTTATGGTACAGACTTTAAAAAGCTACACACAAATTTTTGCCAAATTTAAAAGAGTATTAAATAATATTTTAAGCATGACTAAAAAATGGCCAAACAAAAAAAAGTAAATTAACATTGAAAAAAAAAATACAAAGCTTATTTACTACAGAGCCAAATTTACCTTTTCTTAGATACCTTTACTCTAATGCTGATGGCCAGAAGAAAATGAAGCAATACAAATAGGGCTTTTATATGTTTCTTTGCATTTACTCATCTGCTCATTTATTTTGTTTAAAATATACTTACCGTGCCTGTTTAAAAAATGTTTTTTCTTTTTTTTAAACTTATCTTTATTGTTGAATATACTACAGATGTTCCTCCTTTTTCCCCTGTTGATGCCCTCCTCCCCACTCCCATCCCCCTCCTGCCTTTTCCCACACTGTTATCTGTGTCCATTGGTTATTCATATATGTATATAAGTTCTTTGGTTTATTTCTTTCCACCCCCTACCCCCCTTCCCTTTGAAGTTTGTCAGTCTAACAACCAATTTTTACTTCTTAATCCCTTCACCTTTTCACCCATTCCCCCAACCCCCCTCCCATCAGGCAACCAACAAAATGTTCTCTGTATCTATGAGAATGTTTCTGTTCTGCTTCTTCATTTTGTTTGTAGATTCAATTCTCTATAGATATTTATTGCCATTTTGTTTGTTCATACTTTTGATCTTCTTTTTCTTTAAGAAGACCCTTCAACATTTTATATAATAATGGTTTGGTGGTGATGAACTCCTTTAGCTTTTTTTGTCTGGGAAACTCTTCATATGGCCATCGATTCTAAATGATAACTTTGCAGGATAAAGTGATTTGGGTTGTTGGTTCTTGCTTTTCATCACTCTGAATATTTCTTGCCACTCCCTTCTGGCCTGCAAAGTTTCTTTTGATAAATCAGCTGACAGTCTTATGGGAATGCCCTTGTAGGTAACTAACTGTTTTTCTCTTGCTGCTTTTAAGATTCTCTCTTTGTCTTGAACTTTTGCATTTTGATTATGATGTGTCTTGGTGTGGGCCTCTTGGAGTTCATCTTGTTTGGGACTCTCTGTACTTCCTGGACTTATATGTCTGTTTCCTTCACCAAGTTAGGGAAGTTTTCTGCCATTATTATTTCAAATAGGTTTTCAATTTTTTGTTCTCTCTCTTCTCCTTCTGGCACCCCCAAGATGCGAATGTTGGTATGCTTGAAGTTGTCCCAGAGGCTCCTTACACTATCCTCATTTTTTGGGATTCTTTTTTATTTTTGCTATTCTGATTGGGTGTTTTTTGCTTCTTTATATTCCAATACAATGGTTTGCTTCTTGGCTTTACCTACTCTACTATTGAATCTCTGTACATTATTCTCTATTTCAATTAGTGCCTCCTTCATTTCTGATTGGTCATTTTTTTATGTTCTTGAGGCCCTCACTAAGTTCACTGAAGTTCTCACTAAGTTCATTGAGCATCCTTATAAGCAGTGTTTTGAACTTTGCATCTGTTAGGTTGCTTATCTCCATTTCACTTAGTTTTTTTTCCTGGAGTTTTGTCCTGTTCTTTCATTTGGGACCTGTTTCTTTGTCTCCTCATTTTGGCTGCCTCCCTGTATTTGTTTCCATGCATTAGGTAGAGTTGCTACGTCTCCTGGGCTTCCTAGGGTGGCCTATTGTAGTAGGTGTTTTGTAGGATCCAGTGGCATAGCCTCCCTGATCTCCCAGCTGGACCCTCAAGGTGTACCCTTCATGTGGACTTTATGCCCTTCTGTTGTAATTGAGTCTTGATTGCTGTTCGTACATCAATGAAAGGGATTTACTTAGACTGATGAGCTGCAAAGACTAGCTGTGCCCACTGTCCTCTGACCTCTGACTACCTTGGAGCATCAGCTGTGTAGGGGCCCATCACACAGAGCAAGACTTACTTCAGCAGGGCTCTGGTACCCACTGAGTCCACTCCTTGAGTGTGTCACTTGTGGAGGTGGTTGGGTGGTGGTACTTTGCAGTGTTCTGAAGCTGTCCACTGGGTGTGCTGGCTCTGCGGCAAGGTCAGCCTCTGCCTGGTGTTCTACCCAGGGCCACCAGGTATAAGCTACAAAGCAGTCTGCAGACTGCTGCTTCTTGTGCTGGGCTTGGAGGTACCCAGGAAAAGCCAAGTTGTGAACTTAGGCTGGCTGCTTCTAGTGTCAGGCTAGGGCCACTTAAAAAGATGTATGGGGTTCGCTGAGACCAGATGAAGTTTGTTTGAAAGAATTTAGAAAAATCTGAAGCAGGATCCAAGACAGGCCATTCGTTTGATAAAGCAACTGGCAATGGCTTGGGTGGGCCTAAAAGTTGGGTGGGGCAGGGCCTCAGGGAATCACCAGGGTGGGATAAATAGTGTGAGCCAGGTTGCTGGAATCCCAGATATGGCGACTGTCTGCCTGCCCTGTGGGGGAAGGGCTCACCAAAGGAGCAAAGGCCTCTGACAGCACGTCTGTCCAGGAGAAAGCTGGCTCTCCAGCCCTTGCCCCAATGCCAGACAACTCAGTTCTTCCCCATATGTCTCTGGTACCTTCAACCTGCCTCCCCTACACTGGAGCCTGGAGGGCGCGAGTCCAAGTAAGTTCGTGTACGGGCCCTTTAAAAGGACCTGCCTGGGGCTCCAGCAGCCTCAGCCTCCCTCAGTCTGAGTTCCTGTTGGTTTTATAGCCAGAAGTGATGGGGACTTCTCTTCCTGGCACTGGAACCCTGAGCTGGAAGCCTGGTGTGAAATGGGGACCCCTCACTCCTCAGGGAGGACCTTCACAGCCAAGGTATCTCCTGATTTTTATTCACCACACATGGGTGTGGGACCAGCCCATCTGTGCCTCCGCCCCTCCTACCAGTCTCAGTGTGGCTGCTTCTTGAATTTCATAGTTGTAGGACTTCCATTCAGCTCAATTTCAGGTGGTTTTGAATGATGGTTGTTCTGTAGTTTAGTTGTAATTTTATGTGGTTGTGGGAGGATGCAATACTGTGTTTACCTATGCCACCATCTTGACCAGAAGTCAAAAATATTTTTTTAATTGATTTTTTAGAGAGAGAGGGAGAGAGAGAGAGAAACACTGATGAGAGAGAACATCAATTGGGTGCCTCCTGCATGTTCCCCACTGGAGATTTGGCCCACAACCTGGGCATGTGCCCTGACTGGGAATCAAACTGGTGACCTTTGGTGCATGGATCGATGCTCAACCACTGAGACACACTGGCAGGGCTTACTGTGCCTTTACTCTGTATCAGACACAAATCTTGATGCATAAGAGGCAAATAAAATAATCAGAGTCTTGATTACCATGAAGTTTATAGGATGGTGGGGAAGAAATTAATTAGTGAAATAATTACATAGGTGTTATTATAACAAAAGTAGAAATGCAAGATATGTTGGTCTGTGTGTATCACCTAGTCTTATGTAAGGGGTGAACGAGGCCCTTTCAATGGAAGTTTGAAGGAAAAAGATTTTGATCTTAGAATTTTATTTCCAGCAAATTTGTCATTCAATTCTGAAAGCAACTGAAAGTTATTTTCTGTTATTGAAAGGTTTAGAAAATATACCACTCATATATTTTTGTAAAGCACATTGTTGGATGATATATTCTAATAGAATATTTTTCTCATTCTCCTTTTCTTGACAAAGCTTTTATTCTTCCTGTTTATACAGAAATCTACAAACTCAATTTGAATGCTTACACAAGTTATTGTTTACTTTATTTCTTACTTTGTAGGGTTTGTACTAGTTTTTGCTACTGCACTTTTAATTTTAGTGTGTATTATTAATAATAATATAAAATTTATATGTAATAATAAACATTAAAAATGGTAGGTTTGTGTTGTATCTATGAAATAAAACAATTATTCCAATTCTCACACCAAAATTTATTTGATTTATATCATATTGATGCCTATTGTTATATTACAAAGGTGAGATTTTGCAATTAGACAATATGCTGCAATGAATGTGTACATTTTTTTTTTTTTTTTATCCTCACCCGAGAATATTTTTCCATTTGTTGTACAGATAGAGTGGGAGGGAGAGAGAGGAAGGAGAGAGAGAGAGAAACATCGACGTGAAGGGACACATTGAGTGGGTGCCACCCGCACAACCAACCAGGGCCGGGGACAAACTGCAACCGAAGTACGTGCCCTTAGCGGGAACCGAACCCGGGTCTCTCAGGACCGCAGGCCGACGCTCTAACCACTGAGCCAAACTGGCCAGGGCTAATGTGTACATTTTTTAACCTGTGCAAGTATATCTGAAAAACATGTCGTATGTTGGATTGCTGTGTCAAAGGTTTCTGCAATTTTGATAGTTACTGTCAAATTTTTGTACATAAGAGTTGCACCAATATATATTTCAACTGGCAATATGATGAAGTCTGTTTCTCCATAGTCTTACTAATAGAGCATTTTTCAAATTTGTACCTATAATAAGATAGAATAACATCTCAAAGTAAGTTTAATTTTTTTTCTGTTACAGATGAGTTTGAGCATCTGTATATATGTTAAAAAGCTACTTGCATTTTCTTTTCATAACCTTTTTCATTTTTATAATTTAAATTTAACAACTTATTCTTATAAGAATAGTCCTTTGTCTCTGTTAGAATTATAGTTTTTTGGAAGGCGATGCCTTGTGAGTTTGTTTATGGTCTCTCTGCACATGTAAGTTTTCAGGTTTTTCTTTGAGGACTGTGGATTTTGAATTATGGTTAGAACATCCTTTCCCACTCCAGGTTTATATACGAATTCTCCATAGTTTCTTCTAATATTTCTGTAGTTTCTCAATATTTTTTACAATTAATCTTTTGCTTATCATTATTAGTTGTAAAATGTGTCAGAAAAAAATCACTCCAAATTGTATTCCAGGTTTAAGGGAGAACAGAAGTTGGAGTTCAAGGCCCGGAGAGAGATTGGGCTCTGGTGGATGCCTATGAACTTGAGGGGTGTCAGCTAAGTACAAGGGTGCAATGGACATAGAAAGGCCTTGACGGAGACTGGTGTCAGCTCTGAAACATTTCAGGTCCTAGGAGTAGATAAAGCTAGTCCTATGTTTATAGTGCCCCGAAAGAAACTAAAGACAAATTACGTCTGGAGAAATCCTCAGATAAAAGTACTTATACAATTTTGCAAGTACTATATCTATGACATAATAAAAAATATTTAGCATATCAAGGAATATGAGAAACGGGCACTGATTGAAAGAAACCCAGCAGAAACAAGCAACGGAAAGGACTTATGGGGCTCAGGATCTTAGAGCCAACAAAGACCCGAAAACAAAAGTTTATTGTGTTGGGATAAAATGTGAACTTTAAAATTTGGTAGAGAACTGGACACTGTAAAAATGGAAATATATGAGTAAACAAATATAATAACTACACTTAGAAATAATTGGTAAAGCTTTAGAGGTATATTACATACAGATGAGGACAACATTTGTGAACTAATATATAGGTTAAAAGAAAAAATTTGGAAGGAGCATTGATAGGTCAAAACTAAAAATAAGTATCACAGCTTTTTTATCCACTCGTCTACTGATGGGCACTTGGGCTGTTTCCAGATCTTGGCTATTGTAAATAAAGCTGCTGTGAACATAGGGGTGCATGTATTCCTTTCAATTGATGTAAAAAAGTAGGAACTCTTACCCTTTGCAACAGCATGAATGGGCCTGGAGATTATTATGCTAGTCCAAATAAGCCAGTCAGAGAAAGACAAATACCATATGATCTCACTAATATGGAATCTAATGAACAAAATAAACTGATGAACAAACTAGAAGCAGAGGCATGGATACATGGAACAGACTGACAGATGTCAGAGGAAGGAGGGATGGGGGGAACTGGATAAAAGAAGGTGAGGAGATTAGCCAAAGAACATACGTGCATCGTAGCCCATGGATACAGACTCCAGTGTGGTAAATGCCATGGGAAGGGGGTGCAGGGGCTGGGGGGAGGTGGGCAAAGGGGGAAGGGGGATGGGAGACAATAAAAAAAAGAAATCTAAAAAAAGATTAAAAATAAGAAAGAGAATGTAAGATACACAGTAAAGAATTCTAATGTAAGTAGGGTTGTTGAGAGAAAGAGAGGGAATACAATAAGAAAAATGTTAAAATGTTAAATGCAGCTGAATAAAAAAAAATTAATTTGAAAATACTAATGATCACTGGCAGGTGACTTCTTGTGATCTTAAAGATATTGAGACAACATGGATAGACCTGCAGTGGTGGGAAACTTTTTTTCTGCCAAGGGCCATATGGATATTTATAACATCATTCACAGGCCATACAAAAATATCAGCTTAAAAATTAGCCTGCTATATTTGGTCAGGCCAATTTGGTCAGGTGTATGATGTTAGCTGGTATTGATTTTGAGGGTCTTCTGCTGCCTGCGGGGCGGACATTCCCCTCCGCTGAAGGGTATCATGCTAAGTAAAATAAGTTAGAGAAAGAAAAATACCGTATGGTTTCACTTATATGTGAAGTCTACAAAAAAATGAAACAAATAAACAAACAAAAATCCCAAAACAAACTCAGAAACAGACCAAAGGGATGGTTGCCAGAAGGGAGGAGGATGAAGAAAGGGGTGAAAAAAGTGACTGGGAATAGAGTCCATAGTATTGTGACACATTTGCATGGTGACAGATGATTACTAGAGTTAGTGTGTGATCACATTGTATGGTATAAAAATATTGAATCACGACATTGCATACCTGAAACCAGTATTAATACAACTAACATAATAATTTATGCCAACTATACTTAATTAAAAAAAAATGAAATGATTATCTCAAAATGCTAACCAAAAGTCTATTGAGTGAAAAAATTCATTGAGAATAAAGGTGAATTGAACACATTTTTAGATGAACAATAACTATGAACACTTGTCATCTGTAACATGCCACCAAGGAAAAATGCTAAAGGTTTTTTTTTTCCAATCCTCACCCGAGGACATTTTTCCATTTTTGTTCAGATAGAGTGGGAGGGAGAGAGAGGAAGAGAGGGAGAGAGAGAAACATCACCGTGAAAGGGACACATTGAGTGGCTGCCTCCTGCACAACCCCAACTGGGGCCAGGGACAAACTGCAACTGAGGTAAGTGCCCTTAGCGGGAACCGAACCCCGGTCTTTCTGGACCACAGGCCGACGCTCTAACCGCTGAA
Source organism: Molossus molossus (assembly GCF_014108415.1). Lineage (NCBI taxonomy): Eukaryota > Metazoa > Chordata > Mammalia > Chiroptera > Molossidae > Molossus > Molossus molossus. The sequence continues at coordinate 88,469,743 of NW_023425401.1, forward strand.
CCAAACCGGCCAGGGCTAAAGGTTTTTTTTAAACTACATTTATTGGGGTGACATTAGTTAATTGGATCATATAGGTTTCAAGTGTACATTTCTATGATACATCATTTGTGTATTGCATTGTGTGACCACCACCCAAAGTCAAACCTTTTTCTGTCACCATACATTTGACCTCCTTTACCTTTTTCTAACCCCTACCTAACCCCCTTCCCTCCGGTAACCATCATACTGTTGTCTGTGTCTATGAGTTTTTTTTGTTTATTTTTCTTGTTTGTTCATTTTTTTCTTTCACTTTTATATCCCACATATGAGTGAAATGATACAGATCTTTACTTTTTTTTAATCCTCACCGGAGGACATTTTTCAATATTTTGTTCAGATAGAGTGGGAGGGAGAGAGAGGGAGTGAGAGAGAGAATCATTGATGTGAAAGGGACACATTGAGTGGTTGCCACCTGCACGACCCAACCAGGGCCCGGAACAAACTACAACCAAGGTACGTGACCTTAGCGGGAACTGAACCCGGGTCTCTCTGGACCACAGGCTGACGCTCTAACCGCTGAGCCAAACCGGCCAAGGCCAGTCCTTTACTTTTTCTGTCTGATTTATTTTACCTAGCATGCTATTCTCAAGATTCATTCATATTATTGCAAATGGCAGTATTTCATCTTTTCTTATGGCTGAGTGTATATGTACCACATCTTCTTTAACCAATCCTCTATCAAAGGACACTTTGGTTGTTTTCATGTCTTGGCCACCATGAACAATGCTGCATTTAAGAAAGGAGTGCATATATCTTTGCGAAGAAATATTTTCAAAATTTTCAAGTATATACCTAGAAGAGGGGTTGCTGGGTCATATAGTAGCTCTATTAATTTTTTGAGGAAACTCCATGTTTTCCATAGTGGCTGTACTAGTTTACATTCTCACCAGCAGTGAATGAGGTTTATTTTTTTTCCTTCTACAACTTCTACAACACTTGTTATTGCTTGTCTTGTTGATAATAGTCATTCTAACAGGTGTGAGGTGGTGGTATCTCACTGTATTTTTTATTTTCCTTGATAGTGTAGTTGAGCATCTTCTCATATTATCTATTGGCCATCTGTGTGTCTTCTTGGGAGAAGTGTCTGTTCAGATCCTCTGCCCATTTTTAAATTGGATTGTTGTTTGGAGTTGAGTGTATGAGTACTTTATATATTTTGTATGTTAACCCCTTGTCAGAGCTGTTATGGGAGATTCAGCTAATGGGTTTTAGTCAGGCAAAAGAGAAACTTTTCCATATGGAAACTCAGAGATATAGGATAAAATAAAGAACAATAGAAATAGAAATTATGTGATCAAACAACTTTAATCTTCATTTCTATTTTAATCTAAGTTCTACAGTTAGATGATTTTAGTCTGACTGATTTATTTTTTCATGATTTCTCCAGCAATTTCCTCAAGAAAGTTCATGGTATTTCTAGGACTAGTGTATGCTACATTTTCAGAACAGTTTGTCTGGATAATAAATCCTGGGCTTATACTTTCTCTCTTTGATGATCTTTTAGTATTGCTCCCCTCTATTATGATATTATCTATTGCTGCAGAGAAATTTGAAGCCTGCCTTATTCTATTTTTACTTTCTGCTAGTTGCGTCTTTATTGTGAAGGCATAATAACTTGACTGGGGTATATAGCTCAGTGTTGATCAGTCTGGCTCACTTTGATCTAGCTGACAGTGTGCTCGTCCAGGATTTATATTCAATGAATATTTTTCTGAATTTGAATATTTAAATATTACAGATTTTTGTTTAATTTTTTTCCCTTTGGAGACTTCAATTATGAATGCATTGACTTGTGTTGCCTGTATTCTGTATTTATTACAGTCTCTAAATTCTTCTAAACTTTAATTCCATTTGTTTATATTTGGTACTTAAATCTGTACTCTCTATTTTGCTTACTTTATTTTCAGCAGTTTCTGTTCTCCTTTTATGTTCCTTCAAAATTTGTCTTCATTTTTATGATTGATTTTTTTCCTTTGATTTCTTTTCCAAGTTCTAACAGCTTACACACTATTTCCCCTGAAATCTTTGTCCTGAGTTCTTTTATTTCTGCTTTGTGACTCCCTTCACAAAAGAATGACTGCACGGAGGTTTGTTTAAGTTGTGACAAAATAGCTGGTACACTTTTCATCTTGCCTATGGATTTACTTTCTGGTGAATGGTCTTTTGCTGCTATTTCTCACTCTTTTTTAAATTTATTTTTATAATATACTCTAAATACTTAGTTTAGATATGCCACTTCTGCCTGGTTTCTAGACCTTTTGTTGGCTTATTCTTATTTTTATAGTGCTGTCCAAAATAAAATATTTTCAAGTCAGAGTATCACTACGTGAATTTTTGTGTATGCTCCTTTTGAGTTTATTTATCATTTTCTTCCATATATTTGCAGTGTTGTCATTGTATGTTGACATGGCACTAAGCTCTGGGGTGTAATAATTAACAGTAAAGGCTGTTTTCATATAGCTTATAAGATTAGTAAAGGAAAACAAATAATTGAATTCAATACAGTGCATGCTATATGTACTATAAGAGAAGAAATGTAGGATACTATGGAAACACATATTGAGAATATGAAACATTTAGATTCTTATATGTCCTTGCATATTTTAGGAAGAATAACAGATTCTCCCATAAGTTTCTAATGTGAGGAAGAGTCATGAAACTATTCCTGGAGGAAGGAATATCTAAACTGAGTTTCAAATTGAACTAAGAGTGTTCTAAGCTGAAGTAACTACGATAATATATAGAGGCAAGTAAAAGCCCCCCCCCCCCCAAAAAAAAGCACAGTATTGGCAGATGAATGAGTTTCATTGCTCTGTTTCCATTTTATGAATCCACCAATAAACATAAGGAACTCCTCATTTTAGAAGCACAATTTGGATTTTAAATAGAATTTATCAATCCCTGTTAGAATTGTCTTCAGAACCAGGAAACAAATGCAAATACTTTTAAAAATTCTCCCCGTTTAAGAGGCTTCAGATTAATAGTTAATATTTAGAGTTAGCAAATTGTAGGTAAGCTAGGATCCTCTGGCTGAAGTTCCAATTAGGATTTGGAAATTTTTTTCTTTGGACAATCCTTGTTGGTTAATGCTCCTGTTGTTATTCTTAGTAGCTATCCTATTGTGAATCATTTTCCAGCAGGATCCGTGCAGTCTTTGCCTAGCACCTGCTCCAGCTGAACTTTGAAGTTTAAAATATCTGTAGACTGAAGGGAAAGCAGCTGCTAGGGCCTTCAGTATTATCCCTTTAAAAGCAAGATTTTAGGCCCTCATATGTGGCTTCTTGCAGTTTTACAACATAGGCTGCTATTAATCTTTGTTTATCTTCAGCATTTATCACCTGCATGAGACTGTATTATCTTTCCCAATGTCTATAGGGAATGATAGTGTTTTTGTCCAGGGGCTGTCAGTTAATTGCCACTATTATAGTATACATCTGGTGAATTTCCAGCTTGTCAGTTGCTGTGTAGAACTCAGGCTGGCTTGCTAGATACTTTAGTTTGTGTCTGGGTTTAGAGAAAGAACACAAACATTAACTAATGTATCATCTTTATGCAACAAATGTCAAAATCTTGTTATGATTAAATCCTTTGAGTATTCCTTTATGTATGAAAAGGAAAACATACTTGGGCAACTGTAAATGTGTGTTTTTTTATTTTTAGAGTGGAATCTACACCTTCTAAACAGAAACTACTTAATTGGTTTGGCAAGGAAAAAAAAAAAAACTGTTAAAAGAAAATCAGAACAACTGGTCCGTGGTCATTTCCATTTATTCTGTTTCCAAATAAAAGGGTTTGGGTAGAATTTTCTTCCTTTTTATGGCCGAGTAGTATTCCATTGTATAAATATACAATAGCTGTTTTATCCACTCATCTACTGATGGACACTTGGGCTGTTCCAAATCTTTGCGATTGCATGAATGGACCTGGAGAGCATTGTGCTAAATGAAATAAGCCAGTCAGAGAAAGACAAGTACCATATGTTTTCACTCATATGTGGAATCTAATGAACAAACTGAACTAACAAGCAAAATAGAGATAGACGTACAGATAGAGAGCAGGCAGACAGCTTGTGGGGATGGAAAGGTGTTGGGGGAGTGATGAAGGGATTGAGCAAATAAGAAAAAAGGGAGAAAGAACTCATGGACACAGACAACAGTGTGGTGACTGTGGGGGATGGGGGTGGGTGGAGGTGGAAGAGGGTGTACCAGTGATAAATGGTGATGGAAAAAAATAATAAAATAAGATAAAGGAGAAAAAATTAACTAAAGTAAAAAACAAAACAGCCCCCCCCCAAAAAAAACCCCACAAATATAAGAGTTTGATACTTTTTATACCTGGGGGCATATACCTGCAGAGACTAGAAACTTGCAAATTATAATGAACTGCAAATAATAGTGTGAATTCAGTAGATAAGAATACAATATTTTTATATTAGAATAAGAGACTAATCTGACAAACACGAGTTAAGCTGTTTTATAAAACTGTAATTCTGGTTAAAAAAGTATTGTGGGTGAATAAAGGAAAGCTAAAAAAGGTAATATTTCGTTCCCAGAAACAAATCCCAAAGCCCTTGAGGGTCAAACTTGGGAAAGAAGAGATAATAGGGGTACCAAATAAGTGAACTTATTAGATATTGTCATTAAATTTCTGTTTCTGAGCTTGTAGGTTGTTTGAAGCTATTTCTTTCATGTGTACTTTAATAGTGATATGGGAATAGCTTCTACCCTTCTTCTTCCCCATCACCTGGATTTTTAGAGGTCTATTTTACCTAGATTTTTATTTTTATTTTTTTTATGTTGCATAGTGTGGTGCTAAAGAAGCTCTTGAACTTGGCTGCCTCAGTTCAAATATTGGTCTGCCACTTACTAGTTGTGTGACCTTGGGCCGGTTAATAGCTCTTGTTTCAGTTTCCTCATCTTGTTGCCAGTAAAACTGATTCCTGTGGTGTCTTGAGAAAGGGATTTCAAAGGGAACACCCCGGGAGAAGTTTAAACATAGTGGCAGGATGTATTGGGGTAAAGGGGCATAATACTAGGGAGGTAGAGGGAGGGAGGGCTTTAGCAGCGATTGTTGCAAGACCCTTGATAACCATCCATATATTTTCTTGGTTTTCAGAAATAGGCAGGATTGTTTCTAATTACCCAATCTACTTCCTGTCCCCCCCCCCCCCATGGTGCTGGGCCCTCTGGGAAATCACTCCCTTTCCTTGACCTTCTGGGATTTCCTGCCATCATCCAATCTGATTCTTTTCCTATATTTTATCAGGTAAGGCTATATCCCTTTGCGTGGCCATTTAATGCATCCAAGTAGAAAGACCTCCCCCTGAGCCATATTGGCTTCTACTGGCCATGCACCCAACAGAGGAATTGACCCACTGATAATCCTGGTACCAAGCCAGTTGTTCCCTGGGGAGATGCTCCCAGGGATTGCTCTTGGATTAAATCCAGAGGGTGGAGAATCGGGTGGTCTCCTGGGGAGGCTTGACTGTTGCAACTTCCTAGTGACGCAGAATCCCTAGTAGATTATGCTTAATATCTCATTTAGCTCCCTAGTTTATTAGGCTTAAAGTCCAATCACTTTTGCTCCCTTCCTTTATTAATAATAACTACCTACCTATGCTAACAAACTGAAAGTGGTATGATAATAAATAGAACTGATTTTATAGAGCCACTGAGAATAAATTCCTTCCCTTCCCTCCCTCTCTTCCTCCCTTCCATCCATCCCACAGTAAACACACTGTAACTTTCATTATCATTATCCTTATTTTTCCTATAAGTGAATCTACAATGGTTTCAGATCAGCTTTCTCTCACATGTTCTTCTACTGATCCACAGGAAAGGTCTTTTTACTGAGCTGACTCTGGAGCTGTAAGTGATGCTTAACAAGGCCTTGCTCATTTTCCATTTTTGGCACAAGTATCTTCTGCCTCTGCCTTTTAGGCTTTTCAGTTAACTGTGCCCCCTCTAACCTCAGGAGACATATAGTTTTCTGGGTAGTGCTGTAGAAAACCTTTTAACTAGGCTTACGGTTAGAAGGCGGTCCCATGTGGTACTGGAAACCAGTGGAAGCTGCCTTAAGTTACAAGTATTGAAAAGGAAGAAGAGAAATCTGTTGTTATTTGGGATAGAATTTTTGTATACATAAAAACCTAAAACAAAATATTGAATAGAGAAGTACATTTAATATTTGTTGCCCTATTCCACTGACAACAAATATTATTCTGTTCAGTGCAATGTTGAGTAAGTGTGGTGATAGTGGAGTTACAAACTTTTCTGTCTAGATTTGTTTATTGTTTTCTAACTTTACAATTATGGATTCATTTACTTTAACAGGTAAGGACCTATTGATATTTTCAAAGTTGAATTTTAAAAATAATTTGTTCAGTTTCTCAAATTTTCAAAGTTATTGGCATAAAGTTGTTCTTACTATTTTTTAATGTTTGTGGGATATGTAACGTCCCCTTTCCATTTGTAATATTGTTATTATCTTTTATTTTCTTGAGCAGACTTGCCAGGGGTACATCATTTTATTAGCCTTTTTAAAGAACATGATTTCAGTGTTTTATTTTTCTATTGTATGTTTGTTTTCCATTTCATTGATTTCTGTTTTTAGTTTTATTACTTTTTTTTTTCTGTTGGTGATGTTTATTTTACTTACTTATTTGTTTGTTTTTTATCCCCACCTGAGGACATTTTTCCATTTTTGTTCAGATAGAGAGGGAGGGAGGAAGGGAGAGAGAGAGAGAGAGAGAGAGAGAGAGAGAGAAAGAGAGAAAGAGAGAGAGAGAAACATGAATGTGAAAGGGACACATTGAGTGGCTGCCTCCTGCACAACCCCAACCGGGGCTGGGGATATACTGCAATCGAGGTATGTGCCCTTAGCAGGAACCGAACCTGGATTTCTCTGGACCACGGGCCGACACTCCAACCGCTGAGCCAAACCGGCCAGGGCTGTTGGTGATGTTTAGTATGTTGTTCTTTCCCTCGTTGTTGATATAAAGGAATACAGCATTGATATTCAGCCTTTCTTCTTTTATAATACTTACATGGAAAGTTTATGAGTCCGTGTAAGCAATCCTTATGTGTTTCCCACAAGTTTTATTATTTCTCATTTTAAATACTTTCTAATTTCCTTTCTAACTATTTGATTTTTATGGCTGTTTTGATACGTGCTACTAAATATCCAAAATTTGGTAAGTTTTTATATATATTTTTAATTTTTTAGCTAATTTTATTCTAATCAAAGAATATATTCTGTATCTTATATATCAATTCAATCATGTGAAATGTGTTGAGTCTTGATTTGCATTGCGTTATATGGCCTATTATATAAAATGTTTCTGAGTAGATATAAATGAAGTTCTATTGTTAGGGGCAGTGTTCCATATCTGTTATGCTTTTTTCAATTGTGTTTTTCAAATCTGACATGTTTTTGGTTGTTTGGTTTTCTTTTCTATTAATTATAATGTGATTTATGTTAATACTTTTCACTATTTTTGGAATTTGTCTATTTTCTTTTTCAGTTGTGTAAGACTTTGCTGTACTGACCCAAGTTGGTGGATCCTTTGCCCACTGCATACAGGGAGGCCATATTTTGAAGCAACAGGTTTTCACAGAGAAAATTTTTTGTGTGTGAGGCAGTCAGAAGAGACAAAGAGAAAGCCCAAATCCATCTCCCTGAATAAAGATGTGAAGCAAATTTAAAGAATAAGGTGAAGAGGGGCTATGCATATTCATTAATTCTAATTCAGGGTGTCTGATTGGATAGTTTTGAACAAAGCCGAAGAAGGTAAGTATCGTGATAGAAGGCAGGAGAGAACTAAGTAACTTCCATCCGGCAGAGTTTGTTTGGTCAGTCCTGTATGTGTCTATATTTGTTGAAGGCACTGGATCTTCTTTATTGATGGACATCTTGCTCTTTAAAGGGTTCCGGATGGCAAACAGCAGTACTTCTATTACTTGAGTTCTGACAACCTTGGTTCTTTTATGTTCTTGAAGTTATTTTGGGGTCATTTGGCTGCTAACTGCACCTGTGCACCTGCTCAAGCTTCTGGACCAGTTTGATCCAGTAGGTCTGGTAGTCTCTGGAGGCTATGAGGCAACCTGGTCTTATCATTGGGAAAAGCACTAAAAACAAACAAACACACACACACAAAAACTAGAAAGAAAAAATTATTAAGGTCTGGTTTCAGTGTTAGGTCCCCTAGAGGCTACCAGTTTCAGTGTGAGGGCATTTTCATTGCCTCACCTATTTTGGTGTTATACTATTAAGTCCATACAAATTTATAATTGCTATCTCTTTCAGTTGAATTAATCTTTTTATTACTGTGATGATTAATTGTATGTATCAGCTTGACTGGGTAATGGGTGCCTAGTTATTTGGTCCAACATTATTGTATGTGTCTGTGAGGGTGTTTTAGGACGACATTGACACTTGAATTGGTGAAATGATTAAAGTAGATTGCCTTCCCCAGAATGGGCAGACTTCATATAATTAGTGGAAAGTCTCAGTAGAGCAAAAGTTTGACCCTACCCAGAGTAATAGGTAACTCCTCTTGCCTAATTGCCTTATAGATCTTTGCATTTGTCAGCCTCTCTAACTGTGTGAGCCAAATCCTTATAAATCTCTTTCCCTTCCTATACCCTCCCCTCTAGATAGAAATAGATGATATACATAGATAGATATAGCCATAGACGATTATATAGAGATATAGATATAGATAGATGATATAGATAGATATAGATATAGATATAGATATAGATATAGATATAGATATAGATATAGATATAGATAGATATAGATATAGATCCTACTGGTTCTGTTTCTCTGGAGAACCCTTTTTCGAAGTATATTTTGTCTCATATTAGTGAGCTTTTTTTCCCCTGGTAGCCTTAGCATGACATATTTTTTCATACAAACTTTTTATGTCCTTTCATATTTAATGTGTATCTATTGTGAGCATTGTATAGCTTGGTTTAATTTTTCTAATCACTCTTGACAATCTTTTAAAAAGTTCTAAAACATTAATCCACTCAACATTCATATAATCAATATAAATACTGTTTTATGAAGAATTTAAATCTATCTTACTTTTCTCCCTATTTTTCTATATAATTGTTTTTATTTTTTCTACATCTTTATTTTCCCTTGGAGTAGTCATAGAATTTAAAGATATTTATCTTTCTATTAGTTTTGTAATTATATACATATATTTATTGTTCTTTACGTGATATCTCTAGAGGTTTTACTAGTCTAGTTTTTATTAATATTTTTACTACTACCTGGATATTACAAAGACTCCCACACTTTAAGTTTATTTGTCTACCTCCTGACTTTGTGCTACTCTGTTATATAATTTAATGATATATAAAACATATGCAAATATATATACATACATATATATGTGTATGTGTGTATATATACAGGGTGGGACAAAAGTAGGTTTACAGTTGTTTGTATGGGAAGTAACACAATAATAATAAATAATAATACTAGAATAAACTTTGTTTCACATATTCACAACTGTAAACCTACCTTTGCCACACCCTGTATTTGTATATAAATGCAAATACACACACACACACACAGACTTAAAATTCCATAAGACATTATTATTCAAGACAGTTAATATTCATTTTGATTTATGCACAGTTCTGCCCTTTTCAAACTTATTCATCTTTTTGCATTATTAGGCTCCTACTTCCTAAAGAGCTAATTTATTATATCTTTTAGTACAGTTGTCCTTGAAATAACTTTTCTCAGATGTTATTTTTCTGAAAAATCGCTTCATCTCATCGTCATTTTAAGGATGTTTTCACTGGCTGAAGAATTCTAGATTGGCATTTTAAAAGTACTTTAAAGCTGTCATTTCATTGTGTTCTGACTTGGATCCTGTCTGCTCGGTGAGCTGTCAGCCCTTTACTCTTTTTCTTTTTACAGGTGTACAGCCCACGAGCCTAGGTGTGTTTTCTCTTATCCTCTTTGATCTCAGAGCTTTTAGATATCTTTTATATGTTTAATGTTGCTGGATAGTTTTATCAATCTTGGAAAGTTTTCTGTCTGATGTATCTTCAAATACTGCTTCTTCCCATTCCTTCTTGGACTCCAATTTGATGCATGTGAGACATTTTTCATGTACCCAGATGACTCTCTTTTTCTTTTCTATATTTTTAATTCTTTTTTTTCAATTTTACCCTTCAATCTGTTTATTTTTCCACTTATATGTTTGTTACTTAATAATATTCTTTTCTGCAATATCTATGTGTTAAACATAACTATTAAATTTGTAATTTAATTTATTGAATATTTCATTTTCTAGATTTTCCAGTTTATTATTTTTAACAGAATTTAGTTTCCTAATAAAACGCTCCATCTTATTATCTATTTTCTTGGACACGTTAAACATAGTTATTTAAAAATTTCTGTCTGGTCTGGATGGTGTGGCTCAGTGGATTGAGTGTCACCCCATGGACTGAGAGGTCCTAGTTCCATTCCTGATCAAGGCACGTGACTTGATCCCCAGTAAGGAGCAGGTGGCAGCCGGTAGATGTATCTCTCCCATGTCAAGATGTTTGTAGCTCTTTGTCCCTCCTTCTCTCTCTAAAAAATAAATAAAAGTTTTTTAAAAAATCCCTGTATACTACAATATGTAAATGAACTAACTACCTCTGAATTTTTTTTAATCATTTGGCTTTCTTTCTCTCTCTCTCGGTCATTTGTTTAATGCTATCATTTTGTAGGAAAAGTTATAGAAACACTAGATGGTATTTTCTTCCTCCTTTATCCATAAATGGATTGAAACCATTTCAGAATTTTTGAGTGCAGTTCTACTTTCATTTTGCCTGGACACTAGCGTACAGTCCTTTCAGTGGGAAGCCTCGAGTAATTGCCTGACTCCTCCTGAAAGAGCCTTAAATTCTAATTCTTATAACCTCAGAATTTTGAGATTGCTAAAATCTCCACATAGCTTTTGAGCCTTTTACAAAAGCTTTTTCTTGTTTTCCTCCACCTATTCAGATTAGTTACCAGCAAATGTATCAAGGAGAAATTGTATGCAGTCTATTGCCATTACTTACTTTCGGTTTGCATTTCTTTAGATCTTGATCTTTCAAATAATGGCTGCTTTGGTAGTCCTGTTGCCAGACAGCTTTCCAAATGACTGTACATTTGAGGAGGTTTACAATATTGTATTAGTTTCAAGTGTATAATATAGTGTTTCAACATTCTTATACCTTGCAATGAGATCATGTCACGAATTCTAGTAATCATCTGTCACAATGCAAATTTATCACAATATTATTGACTATATTCCCTTTCATCTTTTTCACTCATCCTCTCTCCCCTTCTGATAACCATCCCTTTGGTCCCTGTTTCTGTGGGTATATTTTTGTTTGTTCATTTGTGTCATTTTTTTTCCAGATTCCATGTAAAAGTGAAACCATCCAGTATTTGTTTTTCTCTGTCTGACTTATTTCACTTAGCATGATACCCTCTAGGTCCATCGATGTTGTTGCAAATGGCAAGATTTTATTCTTTTTTCTATAGCTGCATACTATTCATATATATGTATATGTATATATACATAAATATGTATATTTGTGTGTGTGTATATATATATATATATATCACTTTATCCTTCATCTGTTGATGGACACCTAAGTTACTTCCATGTCTTGGCTATTGTAAATAATGCGATAATGCACATAGGGGTGCATATATATTTTTGAATTAGTGTTTTTGTTTTCTTTGTATAAATATTCAGAAGTGGAATTGCTGGGTAGTATGTTAGATCAATTTTTAGTTTTCTGAGGAGTCTCCATATTGTTTTTCATATAGTGGATGCATCAACTTGCAGTCCCACCAACAGTGCACAAGGGTTCCCCTTTGCACCCTAGCCAACACGTTATTTGTTGACTGTTTAATAATAGCCATAATGACTTGTGTGATCTTGTATCTCATTGTGTTTTTGATTTGCATTTCTCTGATTATTAGTGATGTTGAGCATCCTTTTTATATGTTTGTTGGCCATTTGTATGTCTTCTTTAGAGAAATGTCTTTCCATGTCTTCTGCCCATTTTTTTTTTTTATCAGATTGTTTATTTATTTATTTTTGGTAATTGAGTTGAATGAGTTACTTTTATATTTTAGACATCAACCCTTTATTGGATATATCATTTGAGGATATATTCTCTCATTCAGTAGATTGTTTTGTTAATGGTTTCCCTCACTGTGCAAAAATTTTATAGTTTGCTGAAGTCCCATTTGTTTATTTTTTCTTTTGTTTTTCTTGCTGAAGTGGATATATCCATAAAGATATTACGTAGACTGATACCAAAACAACTTAGATTTTATCCTAGGAAATTATATGGTCCAGGCCTTACATTTAAGTCTTTAATTCATTCTGAGTTTGTTTTTGTATATGATGCAAGAGAATGATTCCATTCAGTTTTTTACATGTATCTGTCCAGTTTTCTCAACTCCATTTATTGAAGAGACTTACTTTGTGTATTCTTGCCTCCCATGTAATAGATTAATTGATAATTGACCATGTAGACGTGGACTTATTTCTGGTCTCTCTATTCTGTTCCATGGACCTATGTGTCTGTTTTTGGTGCACTTTGTTTTGTTTTGTTTTATTTTGCCTGTATCACACTCTTTTGATTATTATAGCTTCACAGTATAGTTTGAAATCAGGGAGCATGATACTGCCAACTTTATTTTTCTTTCTTAAGATTGCTTTGCCTATTTGTGGTCTTTTGTGGTGCCATATACATTTTAGGATTATTTGTTCTAGTTCTGAGAAGAATGTCCCTGGTATTTTGATAGGAACTGCATAGTATCTGTAGATTGCTTTGAGTAGTATGGTCATTTTAACAATATTAATCTTTCCAATCCATGAGTGCTGTACATCCTTCCATTTATTTGTGTCCTCTTCAGTTTCTTTCTTCAATGTCTTATAGCTTTCCAAGTGTAGGTCTTTTACCTACTTGGTTAAATTTATTACTAGGCTTTTTTTTCCATAAAATTGTAAGTGGGATTTTAAAAACACTTATCTTTCTTATTGCTATTAGTGTATAGGAACACAATATATTTCTGTATATTAATTTTGTATCCTGCTAATTCACTGAATTCTTTTAGTAATTCTTTAATTTCTGGTGGATTTACTATGGTTTTTATATATACTATTATGTCATATACAAATAGTGACATTTTTACTTCTTTCTTAATAATTTGGAGGCCTTTTATATCTTTTTCTTGTCTGATTGTTGTGGCTAGGACTTCTAATACTATATTGAATAATAGTGGTGAAAGTGGGCATTATTTTTACCCCCTGATTTTAGAGGAAAAAATTCCAGCTTTTCACCATTGAATATGATGTTAGCCCTGGGCTTGTCATATATAGCCTCTTTCAAGTTGAGATAAGTTCCTTCTATACCCACTTTGTTGAGAGTTTTTATTATAAATAAATGTTGAATTTTGTCAAATGCCTTTGCTAAATATGTTGAGATAATCATATACTTTTTAGCCTTGGTTTTGTTGATGTGATGAATCACAGTTGTTTTGCAGATGTTGAACAACCCTTGTTTCCTTAGTATAAACTCCACCTGATTGTGATGTATAGTTTTTTAAAATATACTGTTGAATTTGATTTGCTAATATTTTGTTGAGAATTTAGCATCTATGTTCATCAGGGATGGTGGCCTGTAATTCTCTTTTTTTTTTTTGTATCATTTCTATCTGATTTTGGTACCAGGGTAATGCTGGCCTCGTAGGATGAGTTTGGAAGCATTCCTTCCTCTTCGTTTTTCGAAATAGTTTCAAAAGGATAGATACTAATTCTTTAAATGTTTGCTTTGAAGCAGTCTGGTCCTGGGCTTTTGTGTTGGGAGCTTTTTGATTACTGCTTCAATTTCATCGCTGGTAAGTGATCTGTTCAGATTCTCTTTTTCTTTCTGGTTTAGTCTTAAAAGGGTGTATGTTTTTAGAAATTTGTCCATTTCTCATTGACTGTCCAATTTGTTGGCATATGATTGTTCATAGTAATTTTTATGATTCTTTGTATTTCTGTGGTGTTGGTTGTAATCTTGTCTCTTTCATTTCTGATTTTATTTTTGTTCATTCTTTTTTGCTTGGTAGAAACTTGTCAGTTTTATCCTTTCAGAAAACCAGCTCTTAGTTTTGTTGACCTTTTCTATTGTTTTTCTGTTTTCTATTTCATTTATTTCTGCTCTGAACTTTATTATTTCTTCTCTTATACTTTGGGATTTGTTTGTTTCTCTCTTCTTTAGTTCCTTTAGGTATAAATTTAGATTGCTTATTTGCAATAAATTTAGATTAGATAATCTTGTACTTTACATAGTAGTTCCCCCAATCTTTCAAGTAACCACCTGGCACCAAACAGTTATTACAATATTATTGACTATATTTTATATGTTATAATTTATTTATATCCTTGTGACTATTCTGTAACTACCAATTTGCACTTTTTAATCCCTTCACCTTTTTCATCCAGCTCCACAATTACCCTACCCTCTGGCAACCCTCAGTGTATTCTCTGTATCTATGATTTGGTTTCAATTTTGTTTGGTATTTGTCTTTCTTAAGTTTATTTCACTTAGAATAGTACCCAGTATGTCCATCCATGCTGTTGAAATGATAAGATTTTATATTTTTTATGGCTGAATGATGTTCCACATATTAGCTTGATTCACTAGGATTATTGTATATTTGCCTTTACCAATTAGATTTTTTTTCTTTCCTGTACTTTTAAAATTTCTGATTATGGCCTGTCCTTTCTGCATAAAGAAAAACCCTTTAACATTTCTTGTAAGACTGATTTAGTGATTGTGAACTCTGTTAGTTTTTGCTTGTCTGGGAACTTTTTCTCTTTCCTTCAGTTCTGAATGAAAACTTGCCAGATATAGTATTGTAGGTTTTAGATTCCTTTCTTTCAGCACTTTCAATGTTTTTGTCACTCATTTTTGGCCCGTAAAGTTGCTTTTGAGAAATCACCTGATGGCCTTATGGGTTTTTTTGTATGTGACTTGTTTCATTCTTGCTGCTTTTCAGGTGGTCTCTTTATCCTTAATATTTGCCATTTTAATTACAATATGTCTTGGTGTGAACCTCTTTAATTTCATGTTGTTTAGAACTCTGTGCTTCCTAGACCTGCATGTCTCTTTCATTTCCAAGATCAGGAAAGTTTTCAGCCGCTATTTCTTCAAATATATCCTCATTTTAAAAAATTCTTTTCTCATTTTGCTGTTCTGATTGGATGACTTCCACTATTCTGTCCTCCTTGTCACTGATTCATTCTTCTGTGTAAACTAACCA
This sequence comes from Molossus molossus, assembly GCF_014108415.1. NCBI lineage: Eukaryota > Metazoa > Chordata > Mammalia > Chiroptera > Molossidae > Molossus > Molossus molossus. The sequence continues at coordinate 88,485,115 of NW_023425401.1, forward strand.
GTTGTTGATTTGTTATAATGTATCCTTCATTTCAGTTACTGTATTCTTCAACTCTGATTGGTTCTTCATTACATTTTCTTTCTCTTTGTTGAAGTGCTTTCTGAGTTCCTGTATTCTACTCTCACATTTCTTGAGCATCTTTATGACCGTTTCTTTGAATTTGTGGCCAGGAAAATTACTTATCTCCATTTTATTAAGGTTTTTATCTGGAGTTTTTTCTTATTCCTTTGTTTGGGGCAAATCCTTCTGTCTCTCTGTTTTGTTTGACTTTCTGTATTTGCCCCTCTGAGTTGGATAGAATAGTTTTTCTCCTAGACTGTTTTCTTTGTTCATGTGATTTGTGTAATAAATTATAACAATTCTTGTTATTTCTAATTTATTTTATAAATATTTCAATTTACTGAAACATAACCATAATTGTGTATTGCTATATATTTTATTATAAATGGAGATGCTTAGAACAAATAAAAGCACTATGTTTTAGACTAGGAAATATGTCAGTGTGAAATTTCAACAAAGTAGATTTTGAAGTCCTGCTTAAGCTGCCTACTTAATGTGTGGTTATTATGCAAATCTCTTAAACTTTCAGAACTTTAGTTTCTACATGTTTAATGTGAAAATATTAACTAGTATTATTTTATATATTTTTTATCTTAATGATTTTTATTATTATACTTTTAAAAAATCAAATGACCGGTGAGTGTGTGGGGTAGCTACTAAGATAAGGGCTTAGATAAGAGCTTACCTAAGAGTAGCCTAAACACACTTTAATGAAAGCCTATTCAACTTCCTTTTAGGTTCAGTGTCCTCCATCGGTGATTTTCAACCTTTTTCATCTCAGGGCACACATAAAGTAATTACTAAAATTCTGCAGCATACCCAAAAATATAGTTTTTATTAATCTGACAAAAATAGGTATAATTTTGAATCATTCACACTGGATGGCTATTATTGTATTGGTTGTTTTTTTTTTTTTTTTTTTTTTTAATTTGAAAATCTAAGGGAAAAGAGGTCAGTGTCCCTGACTAAATTGTCAGGTATTGCATGTTTTAAAAATTCTTGTGGCACACCAGTTGAATATTGCTGCTTTGCATAGTTTGTTTATTTATTTATTTATTTAATCCTCACCCGAGGACATTTTTCCATTTTTTTTGTTCAGGTAGAGTGGAAGGGAGAGAGGAAGAGAGAGAGAAACATCGACGTGAAAGGGACACATTGAGTGGCTGCCACCTGCATGACCAACCAGGGCCAGGGACAAACCGCAACTGAAGTACGCGCCCTTAGCGGTACCCGAACACGGGTCTCTCTGGACTGCAGGCCGGCGCTCGGACCGCTGAGCCAAATAGGCCAGGGCACTTTGCATAGTTTAGACTGAAGCTTTTCCACTCTGGGATGCAAATAGTAGTACAAAAATCAGGAAAGTTTTCATAAAGTTCAGTCATGTGATTTATAGACTAATTTAGATTTATGACCCGAGAAATACTATTGATATGTGAACACTTGAGAACAAAATGTCTAAAAAGTGATCAATAAAACAAATTTATTAAAGAAAGGTTATAGAAGATTACTTTTTTCTTCTTCTTTTTGCGATGATGGATTTATTAGATAGGGGAATACTGGGAATCAATGTGCTATATATTATAGATTTAATAAGTAGTTTGATGAAATGTCAGATGGCACAGTACCAAGAACATCAATTTTAAAGTGCCAGGATTTAAATGGTCTTAATTACAAAGTAGGCAGGGTCAGAAGGAAAGTGATCAGATATAAAAAGTTATGCTAAGTTTGTCTGGAAGATAGTTTCTCTACCTTCTGTGTGCTTCCTGACATATTACATGCAATTTTATTATGATATCAGTATAGTGAATTAGTTATTTGTCATTTTGCCCTCCCCACTAGGCTGTAAGATCTTTCAGATTAGAGAACAGTATTCATCTCTGGCTCCTCAGTATCTAATAACATGCCTAGCATATCTAAAGAATTTCTTTATTATTGGCTAACAATGGTCAATTTTTTAATTAGTAAAACATATTAATTTTTATCTTTAAACTGGGTTAAAAATCTTCAAATTTTTTTTGGTATGCAAGTTCCCATATGTGAAAGGTTGGAAATGATTTTTTTCTTTGAGAAAAAAAATATTATGAATGAAAAGATCTGGTTTCAATACATTTTTTCCCTTGGATGAGGAAAAACCAACAGGACAGAAGTCACTGTAGACAAGGCAGGTAGGAGTCTTCAGTTTTCTTATTTTCAAAATAGGTGGACAAGAGTTGATGCTTCTAAAGTGTTTTGTTTTATTTGAAAATACGTCTGTGTTATCACGTCTCCCAATTATAGTGTTTTAGCTACAGTTCTCAGGAACTGGGGTGTAGAGATGTCCTTACCAGCCACCCTATTCTGCCAGTTAGTGTGGGGATCTGTACTAAGATTAGACTTTAGGTAAAGGAAGCATTTGTTTACCTAAGAGTTGTGTCATTGTAAATCTAGTCATTGGAAATGTTCTATTACTTATTTAAAAGGAAAAAAATGCATTTTTTACAAAATATTGTTGGTTTCTCAGTGTGGGATTTCCTTAGAATTAAAAGTTCTCTTATACAACAATTAATTGATTCAGAAGGGTATATGTTGAATAAATATGTTTAATAAAACCTGACAATGTAATTTTGTATTAATTGCAAAGTTGCTTCAGGTATATAACTAATTTGACTACCAGCTGACAAAAGTTTTTTATATATTTTAGGAAATATTAGCAGCTCCCTGCAAATAATATTAGCAGCTCCTTGCAAATGAAGGAAGTAGAGCAGGGATCATGGGGCTAGGCTATTATATGAAAAAATCTCATTATAAGAAAATTTTGGAGAGTCTTGGATAGAAATAATAAAAATAGTACCTTTGCAATTCTTTCAAAACGTAGATGTATTGTGCTGAGAAATTAAACACCCAGAATTAATTGTAAGAACTTTAGTAGTCATGCACATCAGAAAAAGAGACTTGAAGTATTTAAAATTTTTCCACTTATTAAAACTTGTTTCCTAAAGCTAATTATTAAACAAAGTTTTGCCTCTTTTGACAGCATAAAGGTAAAACAAAAATGCAGATTTTACTTCTTTAATATTTTTCCATAATTATGAGTTTTCACTTACTAATACTGATCTTTTCTACATTCTTAACATAAAGTAGGGATATGCATAAAATAGTTAAAATGTGGAAATAGAAAATGTGAATGTTTATTTGCCAACGCAAGAAGTAGTCCAAAACCAGCATAAGAAGTCAGACAATAATTCAATGTGAACTTGAGATTACATATTTGCAGATACATTTTCAATATGATGGGGATGCTTGAAGATTGTCACCATATGGCAACTGACTTACTTGTACCTAAGATCTCTCAAGTAGAAAACTTAAAGTGGTAACTCTTTTTTAAAAACAATATTTTTTCTTTATTGATTTTAGAGAGAAAAGAAAGGGAGAGAGAGAAACATTGATGAGAGAGAACATTGATTGGCCACCTCCTGCATGCCCCCCACTGGGAATTGGGCCCACAACCTGGGCATGTGCCCTGACAGGAAATCAAACCAGTGACCTCTTGGTGTATGGGTTGACACTCAACCACTGAGCCACACCAGCCAGGCGAAGTGGTAACTCTTTGAAAAATTAATTCAAGAACTGATACATAACAAACAAGACTTTTTCCTTATTTAAACTAACTATAAACAGGCACTAAAATATATATAGACTTTTTCAACTCATTGAATCAAAGGTAGATGTGTTAAATATGAATAGAAAAGCGTAGATGAGTGACAATTTTAACAAAACAAAGTTTAGTTTCTCCCATTATTGGGATAAGAACTAACATGCTATTGGAGTCTATTTTCAGCATATTTGACTTTCATCCAAAGCTGGAGGTGAGGGGACAAAGCCTTCTAGGCACTGGCCAACAAGCCATAGTTCTTCATTAATAGGGACTTTGGCAGAGTCAGGAAGAAAAAGTAAGAAAAATGATAAGGGAAAAAAATGGGAGGAAAATGAACAAATAAAAATATGAACATTAAGTAGGAGACTTTTGAAGTAGATGGTATATATGAATGGGTAGCTTTTATACCTTTTGAGAAATGTAAAATATAGCTCAAGCTTCCAACAGAATTTGTGTAATTTTTTTTCAACCTCAGCCACCGTTATTGTGTCTTCTTTTGTTTGCTGCTAGTACTACAAAATGTCACATTGTAGGAACTCCTTAAAGAAATCAATAAAGCTTCCTCTATACAAAGCATGTATATGTGGGAAACTAATGAATATTGACTACCCATTAAATACTACTATACATTTATGTGTTTATCTCTTTTCTTTTTTTCATGAAAAAAACCTTTATTTTATTTTTAAATTATTTTAATTAATTTCTTTTTACTGATGTTTTTTCTTTTCCCCCCATTGACACCCTCCTCTCGATCCCCAGCACTGTTGTCTAATGTTCATTGGTTACTCATACATGCATATAAGTTCTGTGTGTTATCTCTTTTAATTTTTATATTTTACAATTAAAGAAATCAAGGTGATCTAAATTCAACTCCAACTGTAAGGCTTATGATATTTCTATGATTATCTACTCTGATGTTTGCTTAGTTGTTAAAGATAAATAATATTTAAAATCAAGAAATAAATGTCTCTAGTAAGGAACCAATGTTGAAATCTTGCTCAGACAGTTAATGTCGTAAGGCCACCATTATAAGAAAAGGCACATACAGAATATTGCAAGTTATCCAAGCAGTGATAGGGTATTCTTGGGACAAGTTTGGCAATGATGGTTGTATCTAAGCTGAATTCAGAAATGTTCTCAGGAGTACTTTATAAATGAGATTAGGATGCAGCTGTGGTATATTCACCCACTTAAATTCAAATGTAGTTTTTCATCCTGGCCTCAGTTAAAATTCCAAGAAGCATAGAACATTGTGTCTCTTCTACATTGCCTTTACATCGCAGAGTAAAGTAATATTAAATAGTAGATATTAACTTAGTATTTTTTAAAATTATAGTCATAACTATAGAAACTGCATTCCCCTGAGTATAATAATTATGCATAGTCTAGTTCTGCAATAACACAACATTTTAAATTCTAATCTCCCAAACCAGTTTTAAGTAATCCAGAAATTTCAGTAATCTTTATTAAAATGGTAAACAGGTGAAATTAGTATTTAGTGATTCTCTAAATTCTATCTTATTTGAGTTCATATTCAAAGGGTTTGTACTGTTTTGCTGATTATAAGAAACTCATTTTTTATACGTTAACATCTCTGAAATTGAGATGCAACTTTAAATTGATGTGATAAAAAATCATTACCATTGCCCTGGCCAGTTTGGCTCAGTGGTTAGAGTGTTGGCCCTTGGGCCAATGAGTCACGGCTTTGATTATGGTCAAGGGCACGTACCTTGGTTGCAACCCAGTCGATGTGTCCCTCTCAAGTTGATGTTTATCTCTCCCTCCTCCCTCCCACTCTATCTAAAGATAATTAGAAAAATATCCTTGGGTGAGGATTAAAAAAAAATCATCACCATTGTCAGAGTTAATTGGCATGTTTTCTTAGTGGTGCACAAAAATTGATGCATTTTACAATTAATGGAATCTTAGATTTAGTGAAATTAGATATAAGGTATTGCATTCATAAGGCAATTTCTTCCTGTGGGGGTGTCCAATAATATTTAGGTAAAAATCTTTAGGCATTACTTCTCTTAGAGATACATGTATGTTTAATAAACTTCTAAAATAAAAATAAAATAATTTACTGTAAAAAATGATTACTAAAGGCAGACTTTCAGTCATGGTGATAGGTGATGGCTGATATATTTTGGTCAGGGTCTATTTCTGGCACCACTGAGATCTGTTCTACTTGCTTCAATTTTAGCTTTTACACTTATTTGTTATGTGACCATGGCCAAAGATTTAGCCTCTTTTAATCTCAATTTCCTCATCTATAAAATGAAGATGCGTGCATCTACCTCCTAGAACTGTAAAGAGAACTACATGAGATGGCAGACATAGAGATGTAGCACAGTTTCTAACACAAAATGTTAATTCTTCTTTAAAGGGTAACCTTGAAATTGCATTCTGAAAAGTGAATTTGTCGCAAGTACTAGAAAGTCTTCCCAGTGACTGGTGTAGCCTGATTGCAGACTAGATTGAGAGTGTCTTTGAACTAGACATTGCCAAAACAGTCTTGAGGATAAATGTTCTCTGTTCATTTTAGTGCGTGGTTAGCAGCACACAATAGAAAGAAAAGCTCCTGTAATGAATTGATTGCATTAATCAATCAAAGGTCTATGCCTAAGTCTCTAAAACAGGTGTGAGCATCATAATGGGACCACTTACCTCACTGTGAGATGGGTAATGCGATTAAATACCAAGATACTTTTACAACATTTATTACCAGGTGGCTGTAGGCTTAATCCCTGATTAGGAGTATAGGTAACTATTTATGAATCAGTCTAATTATTTTCTCAAATTGTCTGTCTCAGAATTTATTTATTTATTTTAATTAATTAATTAATATTTGTTACAGATGTTTCTCCTTTTTTCCCCACTGATACCCTCCCCCTGCCCCTCTCCGCTCTGTCCCCAGCTTTGTTGTCCATGTCCATTGTTCATGCATATAAGTTCTGTGGTTTATTTCTCCCCCCCACCACACCCTCATCTGGGGATTGTCAGTCGGTACCACACTTCCACGTCTCTGGGACTACCCCATTCCTCAGGCTGTTATGTTCATTATATTCCACAAATAAGTGAGATCATATGATACTTGTCTTTCTCTGTTTGGCTTGTTTCACTTAAGATGATACTTTCCAGGTCCCTCCATGTCGTCTCAAAGGATAAGAGATCTTTCTTTCTTACAGCTGCATAGTACTCCATTGTGTATATGTTCCAAGCTTTTTTATCCATTTGTCTACTGATGGATATTTGGGCTGTTTCTAGATCTTAGCTTTTGTAAATAGTGCTGCTATGAACATGGGGGTACATATATTCTTTCTGATTAGTGTTTCAGGCTTCTTAGGGTATAATCCTATAAGTGGGATCACTAGGTCAAAAGAAAGTTCAATTTTTAATTTTTTGAGGAAACTCCATATTGTTTTCCGTAGTGGCTGAACCAGTCTGCATTCCCACTAGCAGTGTACTAGAGTCCCTTTTTCTCCACATGCTCACCAACACTTGTTGTTTGATGATTTGTTGATGGTGGCCATTCTGACAGGTGTGAGATGATACCTCATTATTGTTTTCATTTGCATCTCTCTGATGATTAGTGATGTTGAACATTTCTTCCCATGTGTCTCAGCCATTTGTATGTCCTGTTTGGAGAGGTGTCTATTTAGTTCCCCTGCCCATTTTTTAAATGGGTTCTTTGTCTTCCTTTTGTTGAGCTGTATTAACACTCTCTATATATTGGAAATTAACCCCTAATCTGTTGTATCATTGGCAATTATGCTCTCCCATACAGTGGGTTGCCTTTCCATTTTGGTGGTTGTTTCTTTTGCTGTGCAGAAGCTTTTGAGTTTGATGTAGTCCCATGTGTTCATTTTCTCCTTTGTTTCTCTTGCTTTGGTGATGTATCAGTGAAACTTCTGCTGCGTATGATGTCTGAAATTTTGTTGCCTACATTTTTTTCTAGGATTTTTATGGATTCATGAGTCACATTTAAGTCTTTTATCCATTTTGAGTTTATTTTTGTGTATGGTGTAAGTTGATGGTCTAGTTTCATTATTTTGCATGTATCTGTCTAATTTTCCAACACCATTTATTAAAGAAGCTGTCTTTACTCCACTGTATGCTCTTGCCCCCTTTGTTAAATATTAATAGAGCAGCCCTGGCCGGTTTGGCTCAGTGAATAAAGCGTTGGCCTGCGGTCCAGAGAGACCTGGGTTCAGTTCCCGCTAAGGGCATGTACCTTGGTTGTAGTTTGTCCCCGGCCCTAGTTGGGTTGTGAGGGTGGCAACCACTCGTTGTGTCCCTTTCACGTCGATGTCTCTCTCTCTCTTCCACTCTATCTGAACAAAATATCAAAACAAAACAAAACAAAATGTTAATAGAGCATATTGTCTTTGGTCCATTTCTGGGTTCTCTGTTCTCTTCCATTGATCTATTTGCCTGTTCTTGTGCCAGTACCAGGCTGTTTTGATTACAGTGCCTTTGTAGTATAACCTGAAATTGGGTAATATGATCCCTCCAATTGGTTCTTCTTTTCAAAGATTGCTATGGCTATTTGGGGTCTTTTTTGGTTCTATATGAACTTTTGAAGTATTTGTTCTAGTTCTGTGAAGTATGTCGTCGTTATTTTGATGGGGATTGCATTGAGTCTATAGATTGCTTTGGGTAGTATGGACATTTTAGTGATGTTAATTCTCTAATCCATGAACAAGCTGTGTGCTTCCATTTTTTTTTTTTTTATCTTCCTCTATTTCTTTTTTCAATGACCTGTAGTTTTCTGTGAATAGGTCCTTTATTTCTTTGGTTAAGTTTATTCCTATGTATCTCAATTTTTTTGCTGCGATAGTAAGTGGGATTGTTTTTCTTGTTTGTTTGTTTCTCTTTCTGTGAGTTCATCATTGGTGTATAAGAATGCCATTGATATCTTGAAGTTAATTTTGTATCCTGCTACTTTGCCAAATTCATTTCTTAAGTCTAGTAAATTTTTTTGGAGTCTTTCAGGTTTTCTACGTATAGTATCATGTCATCTCCGAATAATGACAATTTTACTTGCTCTTTCCAATTTGGATCCCTTTTATTTTGTCTTCCTGTCTGATTACTGTGGCTAAGACTTAAAGTACTATGTTAAATAAGAGTGGTGAAAGTGGGCATGCTTGTCTTGTTCCTGTTCTTAAGGGAAATGCTTTTAGTTTTTGCCCATTGAATATGATGTTGGTTGTAGGTCTTTGATATATAGCCTTTATTTTGTTGAGATATGATCCCTCTTTTCCCAGATTGCTGTAGTTTCCCATTTTTATCAGAAATGGATGCTGGATTTTGTCGAATGCTTTTTCAGTGTCTAATGATATAATTATATGATTTTTATCTTTCATTTTGTTTATGTGGTGTATCACATTTATTGTTTTGCAAATATTGTACCAGCCTTGCATCCCTGGCATAAATCCCACTTGGTCATTGTGAATAATTTTTTTTTGACATATTGCTGGATTCAATTTGCTAGTATTTTGTTCAGGATTTTGGTGTCTATGTTCATCAGGAATATTGGCCTGTAGTTTTCTTTCTTTGTAATGTTTTTCTCTGGTTTTAGAATTAGAATTATGCTGGCCTCATAAAATGAGTTTGGAAGTCTTTCTTCTTGATATTTTTGAAATAGATTGAGGAGAATGGGTATTAGTTCTTCTTTGACTGTTTGGTAAAATTCCCCCATGAAGCCATCTGGGCCTGGGCTTTTGATTGCTGGGAGAGTCTTGATTACATCTTCAATTTCTTTTGTTGTTATTGGTCTATTCAAGTTTTCTGTCTCTTCCTGGTCCAGTTTTGGGAGACTATGTGTTTCTAGAAATTTGCCCATTTTGCTTAGATTTTCGAATTTGTTGCCATATAATTGTTCATAGTAATTGTTAACAATCCTTTGTATTTCTGTGGTGTCAGTTATTATTTCTCCTCTTTCATTTCTGATTTTGTGTATTTGGGTTCTCTCTCTTTGTTTCTTGGTGAGTTGAGCTAAGGGTCCATCAATCCTGTTTATCTTCTCAAAGAACCCGCTCTTTGTTTTATTGATCCTTTGAAGTGGTTTTTTTTGGTCTACATGTCATTTATTTCTGCTCTGATCTTTACTATTTTCTTCCTTCTACTTGGTCTGGGGTTTTCTTTTTGTTTGCTTTCTAGTTCTTTAAGTTGTGAGGTTAGTCTATTAGAAATTTTTCTTGCTTCTTGAAGTAGGCCTGTAGAGCTATGAACTTCCCTCTCAGAACTGCTTTTGCTGCATCCCATAGATTTTGTGTTGTTGTGCATTCATTTTCATTGGTTTCCAGGAAGTTTTTAATTTCTTCCTTGATCTCCATGGTAGAATAACATGCTATTGTTCAATAACATGCTATTTAGCCTCCATGTTTTTAAATGTCTTTGCATGTGTTCTTGATGCAATTGATTTCTAGTTTCTTGCCTTTGCCATCTGAGAAAATACTTGATAGATTTCAATCTTCTTGAACTTGTAGACTTAGTTTGTGCCCTAACATGTGGTCTATCTTTGAGAATGTCCCATGTGCACTTGAGAAGAATGTGAATTTTGCAGTTTTGGGGTGTAATTCTCTGTAGTATTTACTAAATCCATTTGATCTAGTGCTTCTTTTAGAGTCTGTGTTTCCTTGTTAATTTTTTGTCTAGAAGATCTCTCCAGTGATGTCAGCGGGGTGTTGAAGTCCCCTGCTATGATTGTATTGCTGTTTATTTCTCCTTTGAAGTCCTCCAGAAGATTTTTAATATATGTTGGTGCTCCTATATTGGGTGCATATATGTTTACCAAGGTTATATCTTCCTGTTCGATCGATCCTTTCAATATTATGTAGTGGCCTTCTTTGTGTCTAGTTATGGTTTTCATTTTGAAATCTACTTTATCAGATATAATTATTACTATCTCAGCTTTTTGTTCTTTTTCATTTACTTGAAAGATTTTTTTCTGTTCCTTCACTTTCAACCTATGTGAGTCTTTTGTTGTGAGGTGGGTCTTTTGTAAACAACATATATGTGAGTCATGCTTTCTTATCTAGTCAGCTACTCTGTGTCTTTTTATTGGAGCATCAAACCTTTCACATTTAAGGTGATAATTGATATGGACTTATTTATTGCCATTTTTGTTTAGTGAGGTTATATTTTTCTTCCTGTTTCTTCTACTAATTACAGCAGTTCTTTTAGCATATCTTGCAGTGCTGGTTTGGTGTTAATATATTCCCTTAACCTTTTTTTGTCTGGGAAGCTCTTTATTTGACTTTCTATTTTGAATGATAGCCTTGCTGAATAGAGTAGTTTTGGATTCAGATCCTGGTTTTTCATGACCTTGATTACTTTATGGCACTCCCTTCTGGCCTGTAGTGTTTCTGTTGAAAGGTCAGCTGAGAGCCTTATAGGGTTTCCTTTGTAGCTAACTTGATGCTTATCTCTTGCTGCCTTTAGGGTTCTCTCTTTGTCTTTAATTTTTGGCATTTAATTACTATGTGTCTTGGTGTGGGCCTGTTTGCATTCTTTTTACTTTGGGCTCTCTGTGCTTCTTGAAGTTGAATGCTTTCTTCCTTCACCATGTTAGGACAGTGACAAAAAACATATATTCAAATATATTCTCTAACCCTTGCCCATTTTCTTCCTCTTCGGGGACTCCTAGGATGTGAACGTTATTATGTTTTCATTTGTCCCACAGTTCTCTTAAGCTATCTTTCTGTTTTTTAATTGTTTTTTTCTTTTGGATTTCTGATTGGTTAATTTTTTCTACCCTGTCTTCTAATTCACTGATCCGTTCCTCAGCTTCTTCTACTCTGCTGGTTAGTCCTTCCAATGTGTTCTTTATTTCTGCTATGTCATCCTTTATTTTCACTTGGTTGTTTTTCAATGTTTCTATATCTTTACTCATGGTGCTGTATGTCCTTACTCATGCTGTTGAGCTTCTTCACGATCATAGCTCTGAACTCTACCTCTGATAATTTGCTTAGTTGCATTTCATTGATCTCATCTTCAATAGAGTTCTTTCGTTCTTTCATTTGGGATTTGTTTCTTTGTTTCACCATTTTGGCTATCTCTGGGTTTTGGAGCCTGCCAAATTTTTCCTGTGGGTGTTGGTGTTCTGCTGTTTGTGGCTCCCTTTACTGGGTTTGGATGAGCCTGGGTGGGCCCATGTTAAACACCACTGTCAAGTCTTACTTTCCTGGGTATATTTGCAAGCCCAGGAAAGGTTCATTTATCCTCTAGCTTTTTCATAGTGGCTAGTTGTCTCAGTTACTCAGTGCCTTGGAATATAGCCCTGGTGTTCTGCATAAACCGATTTCCAGATAGATGCTGGTTGTTAATGTTCCTCAATTTGCATTTCTTTGCCTCGCCTGGGAAAGGCTGACTCTCTGGGGAGGCTGCTGCTTTTCCCCACAGCTCTGGGAAGGAGCGCACTGGCCACCGTCCTTTGTGGCTGCAACTCAGCAAAACTCTGAGAGCCCTCCAAATCCTGGTTGTCCCCACAGAGTTCCAGCCCAGTTTGCCCTCTCTCTGTCATAGCCCCCAGGTGAACGACTGTGGCTATTTTAGTGCTCTGTCCCGGCTCTCTGCACTGTGGAGGGGGCTTGGTCTTTATTCCTCAGGGCACTGCTCACAACTGAGACTGCTGCTGTCTGTGGGTTCCCAGCCCACCATCCTTGTGCCTCTGCAGATCTTAACAGTGTCCCTGGTTATATGGTCTCGTCCTGCTGCTTTTCTGTTGCTTTTTTCCGAGGATTTGTCTTTATTTTAGTTGTAATTCCTGTTTGGCCCTGGGAGGTCGTCTCTGTAGCTTCCATTCACTCCACCTCCATTTTCACATTCTGTCTCAGAATTTAAAACCTCTACCATTAGATCACTTTGGTTTAAATGCATTTTTTTTTCTAGAAGGACTTTGCACAAATGCACAAGGGGAGAGAGATTTTATAATTGATTCATTAGCATGTATTAGTGTTCAGATTAGATAAGAAAGGAAATAGAAATCATGCTACATAAGTTTGATGGAGATGAGAGAAGTTTAGATAGTCTTAGGAGGAGGGCAAACTCCAGCAGCAGACAAAGTGAATAGTCTGCCTAGATGGAAGGAGCTAGGAGCCTTGTTATTGGGAAAAGAATAAACATAAAATTATAGTTCTGAAAAACAAGAACTATACCAATATTTCACTGCTCTGTCTTCAGTTACTTGCACAGAATGTGGCACAGAATAGACCCTTGATAAATATTTGTTGAATAAATGAGACATTTGTAAATGAAATATATTTTTACTGTCAATATACTGCTAAAATATTACAGAGTGTAAACTGAATTGCATTTTTACGTGCTCATGTAAGGCAAGAGCATTGCAGAACATAAAAAAATCATGTTGTATCAGGTTTTTGTTGATTTTCAAGAAATGTAAGGTGATATATAAAAACACCTAAACCTGTGCAATAAAGAAATCCTTAAGCTGTCAAAATTTTTAGCAAGTGAACCATGCCTTCTTTCATCGTTAAAACCTCATTTTTTACCATTATGTATTGAATATGATAGGCATTCAATAAATGTTGGCTAAATTAATGGGATTCTAATATACATAGTTAATTATCCAAAGCTCTGCACATATTTAGTCTAATAATCCAGAAAATTGACTATATATTTACCATTCAGACATAGCCATTGGCATGCCTCTCTCATCTACCAACAAATTAAATTTGGTTCATTTAATTGTGTTTATGTTTTACTGTGTTAGGCTTTATTTGTGAGAATGTTTCTTCTGTCAAATTTTTGCTTAGCCATATTTACATGTGTACGGACAAATCAGTATATTGCAGTGGCATTACGTTTTTGTTGAACAGCCATGAAATAGTTTATTTGCAGCATCTATGTATTTAAAGATATATTTCTGTCTAGGAAATGCCATTTTTTTCATGTAGATGAAGATGAAAAATGAGATTAAAACACTGGTAAAAGTCAATCTGTAGGGTTTTCTCAAAACATGTACTCTAGTTTCTTCCTGAGGATTTGATTTTGTTTTGTGGTGGGGAAGGGCGAGGAATAGGTAACCAGGAATGCAGTAGGTGGTTTCAGCTTTGAACTTACACCTGATTTCTATCCCCATTTTGAAGCTGAATCCTATCATGTGGGGCTAACTGAAATCTGTGCTTCATAAATCCCCCCACCCACCCACATCGATTTAATCCATGCCTTCCCTTTCTCATGCCAGCGGAGAACTCACAATCTCTTAGTATTTACTAACAGTTCTTTGTGATGTAAAAATGTTTAAAAATGTCAATGAGCTCTATATTAATCGTTAGTGAACCTTCTCAAGGAGATTTCTTCTGTTATTATTATCTGGTTTCCAAATTCATTTGAAATGACTCCAGTGAATTTAAGGGAAGAAACAGTGAGAAGAGCTCGAAAATTTAGAAACCAGTGTGAATTGATAAAGGTCTTCCTGGGAAATCTGGATTAAGAAACTTTCCTTTAACCTAATTATGTCCTCATGGTTAAAAATAGACTCATACAGAGAACAAATTGTGCATTCACAGAGTTGAGATGGGTGGGGGTTGGGTGAAAAAGGTGAAGGAATTAAGAAGTATGGATTGGTAGTTACAGAATAGTCACAGAGACATAAGTACAATTTAGGGAATATAGTCAATAATGTCATAATAACTATGTGTGGGTCCAGGTGGATCCTTGAAATATTGGGGGGACCATTCTATGAAGTACATGATTATCTAATCACTGTCTCGTACATCTGAAACTAAAACAGAATAATATTGAATGTAAACTGTAACTGAAAAATAAAAAATAAACTGTCACAGACTTCTTTTCACCTCCAAGTTGTTAACACATGAAGACAAATGTTGCATGATTGAGAAATAGTGCTTTTCAGATTATCAGAGAACAAAGACCCTTTTGGTGAAGTCAATTAAAATGTATTTCTTTAGAATATTAATTGCAACCCATACTTAACCACCACTCTTATTATCTATTCTACAAAATCCAGAACAAATTAACTGGCCAGCGCAATATTATTATCTATAAATGATTAATGAGTTGAGTTTTAGTTTTAAGGAAGAAATGACTCAATTATTAATTGCTTCAAGGAACTACGATGGTCATTGTTGTAACAGAGGTATTAACAACATTGTAATAGGTTATCTTTGATGAAACAAATTTAGAATATAAGGGGGTTAGACATCAACTTCTTATAGAATATTCAGGATCGACTGACATTGCAAAATATTATATAATGGAAAAATTCAGGATTATTACATTTATTGAGAATACAAACTTATGTGCAGTTCTGGATTTTGATTTTTAAATAAATAGGCAAAAATGGAAGTACAGTGTCAAGTAGAAAGTTAGTGATCAATATATTGAATGAATACATTTACAATAGAACATTTTTGACAGGTTATAAACATTATAGACATTGCAAATCCAACATTTGTTATCTCCCATACATTGTACCCTGTACAAACCTTTTCCTCAACTCTTTACTCTTTTTTTTTTTTTTGTCTAGATGTAAATAAAAAAGAAGATAGAAGTTTGATATTTCTACAATGATTTCAATAATAATATTTTTGCTTTTGGCAATTTTGGGGCCCATATTCTAGTTACCTTAAGGAAGTTGTGTCAGTTCTGGTGATGATTAGTTCATATTTCTTCAATTACAGATACAACTTAGTTCCACTGGAGAGAGAGGGAGAGAGAGAGAGAGAGAGAGAGAGAGAGAGAGAGAGAGAGAGACTTGAACACATTCATTTATCAAACCAGTGATTATAGTAGGATGATTTTGTCTGATCTAGTGAGGAATTTTACCTCACTATTCAAGTTTGTTATCCCCAAATTTTACAAGCTTTCAATATACATATGTGAACCAAATTTGGTCCATGGCTTTTCTGAAAATCAAAGTCCAAAAATGGTGTTTGTGGAAGCTGAGGTCGTGCATGATTAGTATATGATTTTGTTCTTGATTTTATTTGGATACCCTTAAATTAGTGTTTCTGAATTGAGGTAGAATGAGTGGAAGGCAGAGTGTGGATTAAGTGTGTATCAACATTACTAGGCAATTAGAGAATTTTTGCAAAATTCCTGGTGATTGTAATGATTCTCCTGTGGTGAACAGAAGAGGGAAGATTTGCATATGACAATATGTTTTTGCTTTTTGTTTGTTTAATGTTACAAATGCCTCACCCACAACTCCTTTCTGGTTATAAAGATAACATTCTGAGGTGAGAGAACACTTTATAAAGTGTTCCATTGGTCCAGAAATAACACTGCTTGTTTTCTCCTCCACATGCTCAAATTATTCTTCCACACTTACAAGGCTTTTGGAAGTTTCTCTGTAGGTGTTGTGCATAAGGTATGCTGAGATAGTGATATTTCTTCATTATCTAAATGTTGCAAAAGATTCTGGGCCATGATTAGTGGGTTGGTTTCTAGCTCATATTCAGATAAGCAGAACAATTAAAACCAAGTCTATGATTCTTGGGAAGAAAATGGCATACAATAAAATGATTTTATCCTAAATAATATTGCATATAGTTTGCAAAAGTCTTACTTATGATTGAATGTGGCAATAAATCAATGAGGCAGATTTTATTGTCTGACTTTTAGAGTTTTTTTTTCTCTCTTTACTTTATGGTTATATTTCTGTAGCGCTTGATATTCCGGGGTATAAAATCGCTTTACCCTGTCTTTAACAGTTTTAAATACACATGTGTACCTGAGTAATAACATAGAAACACCACTTAAACCTTACTGGCATGTGTGGGAGACTGTTTGCATGGCATCCATTTTGCAAAAATCTGCTCTGCCATCTCCTGCCCCAAGGCAGGATATCTCTGTCTGCATCTCTGCATACAATGTTTCTGCATTCCTTTAAGTAACCATTTACTCAGCCAGTTATGCTGTTTGTCTTTTGTTCCACCTGTGATATTTACATGATATTTACTTGAAATTGCTTCGGGGTGGTCACCACAGACATGCTTGGCAACAAATGTTCTTGTTTTTCTGCTCCTTGCCCTATATATACTGTGGATCTCCCCAGAATAAACTAGACTTGATCAGAGCCCTGTCTTGTCTCCATTTCTCGTGTCTCTTGTCCCTCCTCATCCTCACTCCCCCTCTAGAGTCCTCGTTGCTCGACCTGCGGGACGGGTCAGGCATGGACATTGAGGCCCAGAGATCTTTTATGCCCTAATTCCCATTTCATTGCTGTGTATGCTAGAGTCTGACATTGTCTATCATTTTCACTGTAGGGATAGCTACATCTGTAAGAAAATAGAGTGGTTTGGTTACATTTCTCTGCCCATCCCCTATTTAAATCTTATTGGTATTATTTATGTCTTTCTGGTGCACTAAGGGTCACATAAGAAACCCTTCAGATTCATAGTCTTCAAATAATTAATGGTAGAAATTGAAATGTTATTATAACATATTATGTGAAATTATCTTCCAGGTAACATTAAAATATTAGTGTTCTTTTTATAAACCTGGATAGCCATTGATATCAGTCAACTTTTACCTCTTCAGTATCTCTACTACTTAACACATCATAGATTCTCTTTAGTTATTTGCTAAATAAATCAACTGATCATGAGCAACTTGATTATTTGATGCATAGTTTTTTGTCTTAATTTTGCGATGGTCTAAGGTAAGAAAACATGTATTTATACAGATATCTCAGAGTTTGAAATTACAGAGATATTTCACTATCACTGACACTCTATTTTACTGTGCAAATGCTGTTTATTTAACAAGTATTTCTAAGTATCTAGTCTATGCTTAACCCCAGGTGTCGCTAGATTAGCAACGACAGTCTGTGAAGCATGTTATTTTTCTTCACTGCCTCCAAGTGAAATCTATAACAAAACCAAAGCCATACTTGAGTTATTTCAGAGAAAAACTATCCAGAAAGATAGTTCCATATTTTCAGGCAACTTAACAGGTCAGATGCCTTTGGGTTCTTTGCATGACTGAGTTAAAGAGCTGGAATGTATATAAAAGCTTAGTGAATTGTGCTTGCAATTTCATTAAACAGCCATAGGTAAAACCAGACTTTGTTGGCGTTTCAGGTGTAACCACTAAAGTACTTGCTTGTGATTGAATTGCCACTCTGTTGAAATACATCATTGAAGTTGGACAAGTGGCTTCTGCGGCATTTGTGGGTTATGGTTGGTTTTGATGTTTGTCCACATAAAGACTCTCAGTTTATATATATCACACTCAAATGGAAAATTAAGCTATAAAATAAGATTGAATTGTTTTAAAGAAGGAAACTAACTGCTAATAATAATAATAATGATAAAAAAAAACCTTCTACCTATGACAAAATAAATCTCAAACCATTTTTTATTGGTAGAAAATTTCCCTTAAAAAAACCTTTTAAATGTACTATACTGATGAGCTAACTGTTAAATTAATCAGTAAGGAATCACTGTTATTAACTACTGACATTATTTAAAGATGTCAATTAAAGTGAAAATATTTAAGGCATAAATTTCCTAATTACTGCTAAAACCTAAATTAACATGAAATATTAAAGCCAACATAGCATCTGCTGATGTATCATTTGGGACACATTTTCCCTTGGCTATACTTCCTACCACTGCTAAATGAACAGTCAATAATTATTATTGGGTGTCATACATTTCATAGAAACTGTCAGAACATGCAGTTAATCATGAATGATAAAATGGTAATAAAAGAGTTAGGAATAATGAATTGCAATATAAGTTATCAATGCGGGATACATACATTTCTTAAAATGTTTTATAACCTACTGGTTATTAAAGTAATCATGAGTGGTAAAAGCAGATGGAATTTGTTTTAGGGAGAGTAAAATATCTAACTCTCACTTGAAAGTGGACCTCATTTATTTGATTATCTTGACCCTCACTATACCACAAACCACTATAGAATTGCCTACAAGGAAAACTGCTCTCGATCAGGGGCCATTGTCTGAAGGCATTCATCACAGAAAGTTGTCCAGATGCCTCGCTGTGATAGGATTTCACACATGAATGCAATGAGCAGAAATTCTCCAGAGAAGTTCTAACGCTGTTTGTGGCAGCTGAACTCTAACGTTAGAGTTTTAAGACAGAATTGGTTATAAAACTTTAACTTTTGCTATAACTTTTAACCTTTTGGCACACAAGTTTAGTTGTCAAAGAATGTTTACTTTCTTAGTTCCTGAAGATGAACATATGGGTATGTTCAGCAAAATGATGACCCTAAACACCCCTATTATTACCAGTACCCTCTCTCTCATATTTTCTATTTTGCAAAGTCATACATATATAGATACATAGCTGTAATTTAGACTGCTGCTTCTAAATATAGGCTACTGCAATTCTCATTTAAACTCACCAGGCATAACTATTTAAATCATTAATTAGTAAGAAGTGGTGAGCTGTTATGCTCCATTTCACCTTTGACTGCCAAAATCGTGCCCTAGAGATAACTATATTATTGTTATGGATGAAGTATTTGGGAAATTTCTGAGATTCAGTGCTTCTGGGATGCAAAATAATATTTTATAGGTGTGAAACCAAAGAGGAGTGGTTTAACATTATATTTCTCATCCCATAATTCATATTACATTGACTAGGGGAAGAAAACTGCTCAGTTATGAATTCTTGAACATGGTGACATCTGACATATATCTGAAATGGGAGACTGAATTTAATATCCATAATTAAGTGTCAACATTCCTGCTTCGCTCTCATGCTTGGCAATATTACACTGACACTGCAGAAGAGTGGTACAGAACTTGCTGTTATGTAGCAGAGTTTTAAATGAACATATTTCAAAGCTCCCTACGAAGTAATGAATGAGAAATTGGCTTTGAATTCAACTTGGTTGTCAGTTATTTGGTACATAGATCTCATGAGACAGTAGAGTGCAGTTATACAATAGCTACTCGGAATTCTGTGTAGCATTACATGGTCATATTAAAGGGGGGAAGTGAATTACATCTGTAATAATATCAACAATAAAAGTAAAGTAAAAAATAAATAAAAATGCAAAAAAGGTAATTCTTAGATTTTTTTATCCAAATAAAAAATTTTTGATGGTTTACTTTCACATTTATGATGTACAGATAAAACGTCACAGCACTGTTGTGGAGAATGCAGAATTCAGGATAGATGGGGTGTATTTTTGATCCTATCCAAGGGGATTTATTACTAGAAATACCAAAAACATCTCATTGTACCAAGGCTTCATTTATAATAAAGCCCCATATTATGGATCCTGGGGATAGCTATACAGTATAGTTTTAGGTCTCTAGGACAAAGAAAAGCAACTGATATATATTAAAAAACAAACAAACAGTATTTTTTAACACCGGTATTGGTTATGCATAGTAATATCTTATTAAGAGTGTTGATTGAGTTAAGATATCCTAAGCTCTACGTTTGATAAATATTTGTTACAAATAAACAACTTGGATATTTACCAGGCTGTAGCACATTCAGCATTCTGTTTCTGAGAGAGCTAAGAAGGTGGCTTCCCAATGATGTTTCATGCCGCACTCTCAAAAGGTTACCTCTGCTTCATAACCCATAATATACACTCACTGTTCATGATAAAGCTAGTGCTTATGACTGAGTTTTCCTTGAATTTTTACTCACTTGCCTGAAATTTTATTTTTAGCCTCTAACACCTCTTGTCTTCACCCACTGGGGGGGGTAAAGTACTATTTTCTTTTATATTACCTGACCCTATTTCATTCACTCATTATGGGATAATCCCCAAATTCTTTGAGCCTGAGTTTCTTCAGGTAAAATGTTAGAATATTAATAACCAGCTTTATTCTCAAAAAAGAATAGATTATAGCCCCGGCCGGTTTGGCTCAGCAGTTAGAGCATCAGCCTGCGATCCAGAGAGACCCGGGTTTGGTTCCTGCTAAGGGCACGTATCTTGGTTGCAGTTTGTCCTCGGCCCTGGTTGGTCGTGCAGGTGGCAGCCACTCGATGTGTCCTTTTCACATTGATGTTTCTCTCTCTCTCTCTCTCTTCCTCTCTCTCCCTCCCACTCTATCTGAACAAAAAAACAACAAAAAAAATGTCCTCGGGTAAGGATAAAAAACAAAAAATAGAATAGATTATAGTAAATACAATTTCCTAGTACATAGTGGGTAATGTTGTCCCATAACCTATGGCTTCTATGTTGTTTGCACCCTTTATTAGAATTCAATTATATTCCCTTTCTAATTTACTTCTTTGAGATTGATGAATCTCATGGTCTTACATGAAAATTTCTACATTCAGTAGTACTCCCTTATTCACAGTTTCACTCACCATGGTTTCAGCTTCCTGTGGTCATTGTGGTTCAAAAATATTAAATAGAAAACTTCAGCCCTGGCCTGTTTGGCTCAGTGGTTGGAGCATTGGCCTGAGGACCAGAGAGTCCCAGGTTCAGTTCCCACTAGGGGCACATACCAAAAACAAAAACAAAAGCAAATAAAAAAGTATTTTTTTGGAAAAAGTAAAAATATCTGTAACAAAAATAAATTAATTAAATAAAAAATAATAAAAAAAGTAAATGGAAAATTTCAGAAGTTTTAAATTATTCTGGTAGCGTGATGAAGTCCTGTGCTGTCCTGCTCCGTCTCAGTTGGAATGTGAACCATCTCTTTGTCCAGCCTGTTTATGCTGTGTATACAACACAGTAAGCTATTCTGATAGAGACCACATTCTCATAGCTTTCATCACAGTATATTGTTGTAATTGTTCTATTTTATGTAGTTGTCATTAACCTCTTCCTGTGCCTCACTTATAAATTAAACTTTATCATAGTTATATATGCATAGGAAAAAACATAAACTATGTTTGGCACTGTCTGTGGTCAAGTATCCACTGGGGATCTTGGAACATGTCCCCTACTGGTAAGAGGGAGAATACTATATTATTTTGGAGGGGTTATTATCCCTAAATTTTTAAATTAAAATATAATTACCATACAATATTACATTAGTATCAAGTGTACAATATGTTTATTCAACATTTGTATATCTAACAAAATGTCACTATAAGTCTAGTAACCATTGTCACTGTACAAAGTGACAGCAATATTATTTACTGTATTTCTTATGCTGCACATTATACCCCCATGACATATTTATTTTATTACTAGAAATTTCTACCTCTTATTCCCCTTTACTTTTTTTTGCCCTTCCTCTCCTCTCCCATATCTCCTTCCCTTCTGGCATTGGTTTGTTTTGTTTGTTCTTTTTTTAGATTCTATATGTAAGTGAAAACATATAGTATTTGTTCTTCTCTACCATATGACCCAGCAATTCCACTTCTGGGTATTTGTCTGAAGGCAACAAAAACACTAATTTAAAAGATAATTGCATACTATTTTTATTGCAGCATTATTTATAATAACCAAGGCATGGAAACAACCTATGTATCTAGATGAATTGATAAAGAATATATGATTTGATTGATATGATTGATATATGATGTAAGATGATGTACACACACATACATAGAATGAAATATTTACTCAGCCATAAAAAAGAATGAAATATTGCCATTTGTGACAACATGGTTCAACCTAGAGGGTATTGTGCTAAGGGAATACTGAACTACTGAATTCTTGATTTTAGCTACATTTTCTTATTCTTTTTTTGAACTCTATATTGTCTTTCTTTCAGAAATGACACCAGAATTTTACCCAAGAGTTCAGAGTTTTAATCAACTCCTATCAGCTTCCCCTCATTTTTATACATCCCCAAAAGAAAGTGAAATCGTGTAGAAACTGGCAGAGCAAAGAATTGCTCACTAGTCATATAACTGCTTCTCTGGTCACATAAGACTTGGAGTGGGATGGGAAGAGTGTCTGTGGTGGTTCATGGATGTCTCTTCCTAGTCAGCAGCATTATTCTCTCCTGTATTGTGGCAGATAAACAAAAGGAGTTAACAAAGAGAAGCATTGGGCCAAATAACCCAGTGCATTTAGACAGGCATTGTTTCCAAAGGCATGACCTCAGTTCATTTTGATGCATCATGCTATTAAAATCTTTTATATTAAATAATTCAAATTTTATTTAAATATACGATGTACATATTTATTCCTTTACTATGTTTCTTAAATCAACTCCCCTTCCCCCCTTTACTATTCCCATTGCCATACTCTGGGATATATGTATGCTTTTCCTCAAATTACAAAATTAGTTTTCTAAGTAGCTTCTATTTCTCTATTCTTACCCCCTTTTAATCATTCTACATATTGCTACTATATTAATCTTTATATAATGCCATTTTTGTCTTTATGCGGTTTGCATGCTCACGCATCCTTGAGAGTTTCTTAGGGACTGCAGCACGGGTCCCAAGAATTTCCGACCAAGTGGCAGGTGGAAGGGACCTGAAGATCCTGAGGGCTAAGAATTGGGCAATCCTCCTCAAATCTTAACTTGTATCTTTAAAATTCAAATTAATTTTTCATGCTTTACTACATACTATCAGTCTTTGTTTTAATGTAATTGAAAATACTTCCTGATTAAACAGACTAATGCTCCGTTCCAAATCTTGAAGTAATTTTGATGTCCAGGAAGATGTCCGTGTTATCCTGTGACTCTAAGTATCCCTGGCTCTACCCCATTTTCTTGGACGTACGTATGAGTACACTTGTGTGAGAAGTCAGGTTGATGCAAACTGTTTTGTTGGAATTTCATGATACTGCAGAGTCTAGCTTTAACTTCCTTTTAGAGTCTATCTTCCATCAATTCTCTACACAAATCCTACACTCCAGCCAACCTGTGGAACTTATTCTCACACAGACTCATCTCTCTTTTCTTGCTTTCCTGTCTTTGTTCACTATTTATTCCCTATCGATAGCTTCCTCCCTGATCTTTTTTTTGGTTTGTTTTTTTAATCCACACCTGAGGACATTTTTCCATATTTTGTTCAGATAGAGTGGGAGGGAGAGAGAAACATCGACGTGAAAGGGACACATCGAGTGGTTGCCACCCACACGACCAACCAGGGCCAGGGACAAACTGCAACTGAGGTATGTGCCCTTAGCGGGAACCCAACCCAGGTCTCTCTGGACCGCAGGCCGACGCTCTAACCGCTGAGCAAAACCGGCCAGGGTTCCTCCCTGATTTTATCTCTGCCTATAAAGTGCTAATTAATTTTCAAACTCATATTCATCTTTTCTTTAAATACATTTAAGCTGGAAGCAGACTATCCCATGACTGATTATTTACAAGCCTTTATTGGGTTTTATTGTGGTATTTAAATACTATTGTTTGTTTTGAATAGAACTCTGTCCCCATACCCTGCTCCTTCTTTCAGAGATTTGATTTTAGTGGTGACAAAGACCTTAACCAAACTTTAGTTTGTATACTTTGAGCCACTTCTTGACTAGACCTCTGTGGGCCCAGTCTTCAGCTTGTCTAGTCCAGTTGCAGCAAGAATCCTGCTGTTATTTTATTGATAATCCTCTACTGTTGATATCTGATCACCCTGTACAGACTTCAGCAGGAGTCCTGTTAAGGGGGTTTAGCACGAATTCCCTTACCCCTGATGTCTGCTCTTTGTAATTTTCCAGGGCGCATCCCTCTGCTCCTCAGCCGCACATCCCCAGCTGTCTGTGTTGCATTTGGAGTTGAGCCTGATCTCTCTCCTGCTGTGATAGTCTTGACATCTATTACAACAGTCCTGAATAAAGTCTTTCTTATAATTTTAAAAAGTGTCAGAACACGTATTTTTAACAATGGAGAGTGCCAATCATATTAATTCACACCCTGGGCTGCTACAGTGTGTGGATATAACATGTTTAACCAGTTAGAATATTTTTTAACTCCGGTTCTCTAAATGGAGTTACATGGCCCTAAGCTGCTCAAGACTGTTTCCTGCTACCACCATATGGAGAAGCTGACACTAGACAATAAAAATGTCACATGGACAGAAACAGAAACAGAGTCCAGATCTGTCTGCTTTGAAGTTCTTTACAGTCATACTGTAAGGTCAGCTCTATTTTTGCCCTTCTTAGTTGTACGGCCACATAATTTGCTTTTTTTTTTTTTTTTGCTTAAGTGCATTGAACAAAGTTTTAGATTCTTTTTTTTTTATCCTCACCCGAGGACACACCCGAGGACATTTTTCCATTTTTTGTTCAGGTAGAGTGGGAGGGAGAGAGAGGAACAGAGAGAGAGAGAGAAACATCGATGTGAAAGGAACACATCGAGTGGCTGCCACCCGCACAACCGACCAGGGCCGGGGACAAACTGCAACCGAGGTACGCGCCCTCAGTGGGAACCGAACCCGGGTCTCTCAGGACCGCAGGCTGACGCTCTAACCGCTGAACCAAACCGGCCAGGGCAAGTTTTAGATTCTTAAAACCAAGATATCCTGATTGATATATTTACACATATAGTAATTTTTATCTACTGTGCTATGCTATTGATTTGTATTCTTTGCTCCTCAATTATACTGTGTATAACTATAATTTGTGCTACTCCACAAACCATAGGCTCTTAACAAATATTTACTGATTTATCTCATTTTCTGTGTGCTTGAAAATTAAAGAATTATAATAATTTGTTATTTTAGTTCTGTTTTTCTAAATAAGTTATTATTTAGAGCATAAAAATATGGATTAATATAAAGATAAATTCATCTATAATTTCAACATCCAGAGATGATCCTGTGAATAACTGATGTACTTTCATCCATTATTATCATGGGATCATAATGTATATATTACTTTATTTTTTCTCTGAAAAATACATTGTGAACATTATCACATAAAGACACTGTACTTTACATACAACTTTTTATTTTTATTATTTTTTTAAATTTATTTTTTTAATCCTCACCCGAGGACATTTTTCCATTTTTTGTTCAGATAGAGTGGGAGGGAAAGAGAGAGAGAGAAACATCGATGTGAAAGGGACACATCGAGTGGTTGCCACCCACACGACCCAACCAGGGCTAGGGACAAACTGCAACCAAGGTACGTGCCCTTAGTGGAAACCGAACCCGGGTCTCTCCGGACCGGCGCAGCCGATGCTCTAACGGCTGAGCCAAACTGGCCAGGGCTACATACAACTTTTTAAAAGATTCCTGGATTGTTTCTAAAGATTCTCTATTTGTTTCTAAACATATTCCCTATGTTTGTGTATGACACAAACAAGCAAAAGTAGACTAAAAATGTTAAGATTTCTTTTTATGTGTTTCTCACGTTTGGCTATTTTCTGAATGATATAT
This sequence comes from Molossus molossus, assembly GCF_014108415.1. NCBI lineage: Eukaryota > Metazoa > Chordata > Mammalia > Chiroptera > Molossidae > Molossus > Molossus molossus. The sequence goes on from NW_023425401.1 coordinate 88,511,029, forward strand.
ACATTAAAAAAATGTTTGGTGCGAATAGCCAAATTACTTTTCAGAACTATGGTACAAATTTGTGCTCCTAAAGTAATAAAGTAATGGTCTTAATTTTTTTCTCAAATTGCAGCTAGAAACTGGCATCTTGTTATTTCTAGCTTTACAGTTTTTTATATATGCATTTATCTTATTACATATAAGATATATTTATATATTAAATTATATGTTATATATAAAATACATATATTGTATATAACTTTATCTTACAATTTGATTTAATTGAATTTATGTCATGTTGTAGCAATTTGACAACTTTAAACTTGGAGAACTTTAGAAGTCAAGGTTATTAAGTAGCAAATTAATGTAACACTAAACTCTTAAGAGAGCCCTGTAGAATGCAATTTTGGACATTTGTTACAATGGATCAATTTTTCATTAAATTCTTCAAATTATTTCAATACTTTTTGGATACAAAACCAACTGCCATTCTTATTTTTTGCCAGAAGATGGCACTATAATAATAAACTAAGATCTCTGTGTTTTAGGGAATGCAGATAAATATTGTCAAAAGATTAAAATAAAAACAATTCCTATGGCTTGACAAATAACTTTCGAATGATATGCTCACCTTTGTCTTTAATGGCTATACCTTAAAATGAAAAGTTTGCTATACATTGAAGGAGGAGGGTTTAAAATATTTTACTCAGTATAATTTTTTTCTCAGATTTTACTTATCTTTCTGTTCAAGTTATAGGACAACTTGGGTATAAAAGTGTTGCCAATTAGTGGATTTTTAATCTAAAGTTATATTTGGAATCATCTGAAAGTTGTATGTTTACACAACATACACGCATACATACATACGCTAATGCAACTACTTCTGTGCTGAGACTGAAAAAATGGAATAAAAGAAACCACAGCTAAAGCTTAAAATTATGATGATTCCATGAGACAAACCACAAAATAGTAGCTTTGGTATGTATTATTATCATTATTATTATTATTTTTAAAGACTGTGGTTTACTAGGATGAGCCAAACACAGGAAACATCCATGGCTGAGAAATACCTATTTTATTTATTGTTTTACTCGAGGATTTTTCTTTCTTTTATCTTCAGATAGAGAGAGAGAGAGAGAGAGAGAGAGAGAGAAGGAGGAATACAGAGAAACATCGATGACAGAGACACATGGAGTGGTTGCCACCCATACAAACCGCCACCGGGCCAGGGACAAACCGCAACCGAGGTATGTGCCCTTAGCGGGAACTGAACCTGGGACTCTCGGCCCGCAGGCCCAAGCTCTAACCACTAAACAAAACCGGCCAGGGCGGTATGTATAATTATTTACATTTAACAACAGTCCACTAAAATTTACTTGGGGGCATGTTTATATTGCATTTTATTTATAGTAAGACATAGTCATTTATCAGAGTTTCTGTAACAGATCAAGGATCCCTTCAACCATTACTTTTATTCAATGACATTAAATATAGGTGTCTTTAAAACATTTTGTATAAACTGGAATGCCTCAATGTGTGCTAAAAATGGAATTTTTGTTCAGCATATAAAATGAACCTTAATAAACCTCTTTCCTTCTGTATTGCTCCTGGCTCCAGAATTTCCTAATGAGCAGCAATGGGAGCTCAGCAACCATTAAGATGTTTCTTAACCTGACAGTAATTATGTCTAATAAGTAGACAGACCAGCGCATACACCAAAAGTTCCATTGAGGTATCCAGTATTACCTTATTAATCTTTACTAATGACTGGGAAACAAATTGCATGCCTTGAAATTGTTCACAAAGCAGTGGTTCAGGAGAAAGAACCAAAGAGATAGGATGAAACTTTATTAATGAGCAGAAATAGCATCAATACACGTTCAATTTTGTTTCTGTTTTGGTATCATTCCTGTAATGCCTTTGAAATCTATATAAATACATAGATCAGCAATATCTCCCTTTTTTATATAATATGTAGCTCAATAGCTGTCCACCACATTTATTGCATTTCTTCTGTGGTCAGTGTCTTCAGAGTATTCAGAACTGATGAGTACCTTTAAAAAGAATCAGAAAGCAATGCTTTTTAAAAACAGCCATTTAAGCAGGGAGATAAAATAAACATATTTGTGTAGAAAATAGCAAAAAATACTTTTTATAAAACTAAGTAATATAGTGTAAAATTATGGAATTGATTAGTGGCTATTTGATTTCTGATCAATGCCTATATATGCTGTTTAATACTCATGACAATCTAGATATTTTGTTTTTGATAAATGAGTAAGTTAAGCCCCACTGAGGTTGACTGAGTTACCTACTCGCACAGCTGATAGACCCTGGGACAGGATGTGGACTCACCTGCTCCATCTCTGGAGCCTGAGCTCTCTCCAAAGTGCCGGAGTGAGTTCTGAATCCTCCCACTGAACACTTGCACCCAACTCAGGCTCACACTCACTTTGTCTGCCTCCTAACGTCTCCTTACTCTCTTCAAATGAAAATCCTGCAGAAGATTTTTCAGTCAGAGTTGAGATTGATTTCTGTGATTCATTTGTCACTGTGAAAAGAGATTAGAGCTGAAAGAAAAGTGACTCAGATGATGGCTCATGTTCACTGCTGCATGACTGGCAGCTTCGAGAACAGAGAAAACAGACTTTTCCTTTTCTCTGGGGAATAAGCAGCACAAGAACATTTCATTCAGCAAAGCTGATGACAATTTTTCTTTAAATTGGACACCCTAATTCTCCCAGGATCACAGTACAATAATAGTCCTAAGTCCATAAAATTTCCAGATCATCTTTTCCAAAGGGGAGTGCATTCTCTTCTTGGAACTGTTTGCATTGTTTGCTTCTCTTCTAATAATGTTTGCAAAATCATGTTATGTATTTAGGCTTTTAGAAAAGAGAAGTTGCTCTCTGAAGGCTTTGAAAGCAGAGCAATTAAATATTCCTTTACCTGATTGTCTCATTCCCTCTCAACCTTCTGATTAGATCACTTAGTTCTCAACTGTCCTCAGAGTGTGTGCTTTTAAATTCTTTAGAACACATTACTTTGCTAACTATATATAAAAAAAAGATATATCATTACTAGAAAGTGTTTTGCCTAGTTTGCATTTAATTTATCTAGATTACTTATTTTGATTCCTGATTTCTAGTAAATGGAGCCATAAACAATTAGGTGTAATAATTCATGATTACCCTAGAAATTGCATCTCCAAGTCATTGATGAAACTATGTATTAATCAAACTCTAGTCAACAAATGCAGAGGCATTATGAGTTATGAATAAACCTATATCGGAAGACAGTATCACAGAGGAGTTGAAATACACCTGTGGAGTCCGACAAACCTGAGCAGAAATCAGTGAAGGCTTGGATAAATAAATTAAATTCCCTCAGCAATGGTTTCTCCCGTTTCAAAGGTTTCTCTTAAGAATTAAATTAAATTGTGTGTGCGCATTATATTTTTATATGCATATATGTTATTTAGCACACTATCTAGCACTTATTGCTCAACATAAATGACTATGTTTTGCCTTTTTTTTTTCTTTGATAATTTTTAAGTCTTTATTCACAAATCAGACATTTTTCCCACTGCTTTCATCAAAGATGTGTTCAGTTTCTTATATATAAAGAGAGTGACCAATCATCTATTGCCACAATAATGCTGAATAACAAACAAGTAGAATCCTCACTCAATAAGATACAATAGCCCTGGCTGTTGTGGCTCGGTGGTTGGAGCATCAACTTGTGCACCAGTTCGATTCCTGGTCAGGGCGCAAGCCTGCATTGCAGGTTTGATACCCAGTCCGGGCATGTAAGGGAGGCAGTCAGTTGATCTCTCTCTCTCTCTGCCCTCTCTAAAATCATTTTTTTTTTTTTTTTGGTAAAGATAAAACAATAAATACTTGTTTTTGCTTACAAGCCTATGATTTGGTGTTTTTGCTGATTTGGACTGAGCTGGGCCAATTTCTGCTGTGTCTGTGGTCAGCTGCAAATTAGTTGACTTGTGTCTCAGCTGAGTCATCTGCTTTCTGACCCACATGGTCTCTCATCCTCCAGCAGACCAGCTTCTGCTGTTTTTTCCCCCCCTGGAAACAGCATAAGGAAGTATGTACTGTTATTGAGGCATAGGCTTGTAACTGGCACAGGTCACTTCTACTTTATTCTTGTAGCCAAAGTCTCTACCTTGTAGGAAGGAGCTGCTAAGTCATAGGACAAAGGATGTGGATATAGGAAAAGGTGAAGAATTTTTACAACTTACTATAAAGATAAGGTGACTAAGAAAGACTTCTTCCAGAAGATGCTAATCTTTTTTTTTTTTTTTTCTCTTTTGCATTTGTTGCTTTCTTTCTTTTTTTTCTTTTTTTTTTTGTGATACATGTCCCTAGCTGGAACTGAACCCGGGAGTCCCTGGTCCGCAGGCTGACACTCAACTGCGGAGCTAAACTGGCCAGGGCTGCATCTGTTGCTTTCAAGTTTTCATAATTTTTACCTTCATAGCTAATGCCAGTTAAAATTATTACTTTGTACAAGTAGTAATAGCTAATCATCATTGACCATATACTGCAGGCTAGGCATATTGGCATTTCAGATTCCTTTTCCTTTTTAACTTTACAAACTTCAAAATAGATATTATTTTTATTATCTCTGTTTTAGAGGAGAGTAAGTCTTAGAGAATTAAGCAATTTAATTATGGTCAGAATGCTAACAAGCAGCAGAGCCCAAATTTGAATACAGGATGGTTGGGGTACAGAATTTGCTATATTGGGGTACCACCTTCCTCTCTTCCTTCCTTAATTCTATTTTATTGACTCTTGTATGTGTCAGCCAAAATAAAGAAATAAACAAACACTGATCAGTTAGGTGATTTTTACTTTGTAATCAATACAAATAAATTAAATTATGCCAGAAGATAAGATTTTAAGACATATCTATTTTATATATAATTATTACAAGAAAACCAGAAAATACCTTTGAGGTCCCTTTTCCACCTGCAGTGTAGCAGACCCTATATTCTAATTGCTAGCCATGCTCCCATTGCAGAATGAGCCAATTAGCTAAGTTTCTATCCAGCTTCTTGCCAAAATGTCAAGACTAGAACAGGAGTCATTTAAAGGCATACACTAATAAATGGGGTCCATTTAAAACAAGATATTTTAGGCTGTATTCCTAATTAGAAGATTGAAATGATTGTTATCCTAGAAATTGTAACATATTCTTAGTATTTTCCTAGTTTTATTAGATGTTCTGATGTCTAATATTACCTGAGTCACTGAAACATTTTTGGAAGTTTTTTTTATATATGAAATAACCTTTACACAGGATAAAAATAATTGGCTTGGATGACTATGAACTATATAAATGGACAGAATAACCGTTAACCTATGTTACTTACAAACCTTAGAATCATCTTTGGTTTCTCTCTTCCTTTTACTTCTGTTGCTCCCTACCTGTACTCCCTCCTCCTGTGCCAATTTCTCAGTATATGTTTATAAATCTATATATAACATTTCTTTCATTTTTCCTCTGTGATCTCTGCTTCTGTCATGGTTTTGACTCATTATCTTTCTTTTAGAATGAAGAACAACCTAACAGGGTTTCTTGTTTTTAGTGCCTCTTTCACTCACACTGATTGCCATTAACATTTCAAGATAAGGATCCTCAATTTCCTTATTTTAACATGGTCTCAAGTACTTCTGTTATTGATTACCCTCATCTTTCTAGAATTGTCTCTCACGATATTAGGTGACTTGGAGAAATCTACATGTGTGAGGGAAACATCTCCGTCTTACTCCGATCATCTTTAGGTGACATTAGGATAGGCTGGGGAAGTAGAGCGAGGTAGGAAAGGGAAGAGGGCCTCACACATAATTCTGACCAAGTGTACAGGTGCTGACTGCCTCTCACCACATCATCATAGAGGGATTGCATGGCTACTGCAGGCCAGGTAAGCTAGAGACTAAGTCCAGGGAAATTAGTTCACATTTGGAGCATAAGTACCAGAAAACATACTTCTCTGCAGGACTCATGCAGTCGTCTAGGATGAATCAGCTCGAGAGGCACTAAGCATATGGAACTAATGCTGAGCTTCCCAAAACCTGAATGCAGAGTTGGGAATTCTCTTTGAAGATCAAAAAAATGATGTGGGAAGGTGGTGCAAATTATGCTGATTGTATGACCACAGCTATGCTGTCATGTGATCACTTCCTATTCATCACTGGCTTCTTCCAGTGGTTCACTCATTAGAGTCTTCCCATGTGAATTCAGTAGAAGAGAGTTGTATGTGGAATTTATTTCTCATTCTTATTGGGCAGAACCCCAGTGGACTTAACTTTATAGAAAATGACAAATAGCAAAGAAAATAACATGATAACCAAGAAGCTATTCAAATGATTATACTATGTGAAAAATTCTCAAGCTCATTAATAACTGTAATTTGAAATGAGATAAAATTTATCATTGATAAAATTGACAAATATAAAAATGTTTATAGTCAGTGCTGATAAAAATGGGTTGAGGTATATATTTTCTGTGATTTCAAAGAATTTTCTAACTGTCCTCGAGGATTCAGAGAGCTCAGCTTTTAGTATTACTTCCTACACTGCTGGAGATTATAGTACAAAATGTTAGAATTTGTTTTAATGATATATATTTAAAGCTTGCTTGCTTTATTATTTATTTATTTATTTATTTATTTATTTATTTATTTATTTATTTATTTATTTATTTATTTATTTATTTATTTTTATCCTCACCCAAGGACATTTTTGCTTTTATCTTCAGACAGAGTGGGAGGTAGAGAGGAAGGAAGAGAGAGCGAAACATCGATGTCAGAGAGACACATCGAGTGGTTGCCACCCACACAATCCCAGTCAGGTGGGGACAAACTGCAACCGAGGTATATGCCCTTAGTGGGAACTGAAGCCAGGACTCTGGTCCATGGGCTGACGCTCTAACTGCTGAGCCAAATCGGCCAGGGCTATATTTAAAGTTTTAAAATATCTATATTGTTAGACCTAACATTCTACTTCTCATAATTTAACCTACCAAAATAATTGAAAATGTTTCCAAATATATACAAATAAGAATATTTATCACGACATTTTGAGCAATAGTAAAATATGGGGAACTAGCTTAAAAATACAGCAATATGGTATTGGTTAAACAAATGCTTATGTATTACTGCATTGGGCAGCCATTAAAACTCATGTTGTAGGTTTATTTCTGGGCTCTCTATTCTGTTTCATTGGTCTGTTTTTATGTCAGTACCATGCTGCTTTGATTACTATGACCTTGTAGTATAGTTTGATATCAGGTAGAATGATTCCTTTAACTTTGTTCTTCTTTCTCAAGATTGCTGTGGCTATCCTAGGTCTTTTGTGGATGCATATACGTTTTTGGAATGTTTGTTCTGGTTCTGTGAAATATGCCTTTGGTATTTTGATAGGAATTGTGTTGGCTCTATAGACTGCTTTGGGTAGTATGGATATTTTAATGATGTTAATTCTTTCTATTCATGAACATGGTTTATGCTTCCACTTATTTGTATTTTCTTCAGTTTCTTTCTTCGGTGTCTTAAAATTTTCTGAGTACACATCTTTTATGTCCTTAGTTAAATTTATTTCGATGTACCTTATTTTTATGATGCACTTGTAAATGGGATTGTTTTCTTAGTTTCCCTTTCTGGTAGTTCACTAATGGTGTACAAAAATGCAACTGATTTCTGGTTATTTATTTTGTATCCTGCTACTTTACTAAATTCATTTATGGGTTCTAGTAGTTTTTTGTTTTTGTTTTTTTTGGTGGAGTGTTTGAGGTTCTCTATATACAGTATCATATCATCTGCAATTAATGGCAGTTTTACTTTTTCCTTTCCAATTCAGATGCTTTTCATTTCTTCTTGTTGTTTGATGGCTGTATTAGGACTTCCAGTACTATGTTGAATAAGAGTGGCAAAAGCAGACATCCCTGTCTTGTTCCTGATCTTAAAGGAAACACTTGTAGTTTTTGCCCATTGAGTATGATGTTTTTATGTGGTATATCAGGTTTATTGATTTGTGAATATTGTACCAATCTTGCATCCTGGAATAAATCCCACTTGGTCATAGTATATGATTTTTTAAAATGTAATAGTTAATGCTGGATCTGGTTTGCTAATATTTTGTAGAAGATTTCAGCATCTATGTTTATTAGGGATATTGGCCTATAATTTTCTTTCTTTCTTGTCTCTCTATCTAGTTTTGGAATTAGGATAATGCTGGTCTCATAAAATGAGCTTGGGGGTCTTCTCTTGAATTTTTTGGACTAGTTTGAGAAGGATAGGTGTTAATTCTTCTTTGAATGTTTGATAAAATTTGCCTGTGAAGCCATCTTATACAAGACTTTTGTTTGTCAGAAGCTTTTTAAAAATTATCGCTTCAGTTTTATTAGTCATAATCTGTCTATTCAGATTTTTCTGATTCAGTTTTGGAAGATTGTACATTTCTAGGACTTTATCTATTTCATCCTAATTGTTTAATTTGTTGGCATATAGTTGTTCATAATATTTTCTTACAAGCCTTTGTATTTCTGTGATGTTTGTTACTTCTCTTTCATTTCTGAATACATATATTTGGGTCCTCTCTGTTTTGTGCTTGATGAGTCTAGATAAAGATTTGTCAATCTTGTTTATCTTTTCAAAAAGCCAGCTCTTGGTTTCGTTGATCACTTGTATTGTTTTTTAGACTCTATTTATTTCTGTTTTTATTTTTATTATTTGCTTTCTTCTACTCACTTTTTTTTTTTCAAGTTTCTTTTTCTTTTTTTTAATATGAATAATATTTTATTTATTTATTTATTTTGTTACAGATATTTTACCTTTTTACCCCATTGGCACCCCCCACCCTAACCCCCCTCCACCCTGTCCCCGGCTTAGTTGTCCATGTCCATTGGTCATGCATACATGCATACAAGTTCTGTGGTTTATCTCTTCCCACCCCCCCACCCCCCATCCCCTCTTCTGAGGGATGTCAGTCTGTGCCCTACTTCCATGTGTCTGGGTCTACTGTATTCCTCAGACTGTTATGTTCATTATATTCCGTATATAAGTGAGATCATGTGGTATTTGTCTTTTTCTGCTTGGCTTCTTTCACTTAGGATAATACTTTCCAGGTCCCTCCATGTCGTCTCAAAGGATAAGAGATCTTTCTTTCTTACCGCTGCATAGTACTCCATTGTGTATATGTACCACTGCTTTTTTATCCATTCGTCTACTGGTGGACACTTGGGCTGTTTCCAGATCTTAGCTATTGTAAATAGTGCTGCTATGAACATGGGGGTACATATATTCTTCCTGATTGGTGTTTCAGGCTTCTTAGGGTATATTCCCAGCAGTGGGATCACTGGGTCAAATGGAAGTTCAATTTTTAATTTTTTGAGGTAGCACCATATTGTTTTCCATAGCGGTTGCACCAGTCTGCATTCCCACCAGCAGTGTATTAGAGTCCCCTTTTCTCCACACCCTCGCCAACACTTGTTGTTTGATGATTTGTTGATGGCGGCCATTCTGACAGGTGTGAGGTGATACCTCATTGTTGTTTTAATTTGCATCTCTCTGATGATTAGTGATGTTGAGCATTTCTTCATATGTCTCTTGGCCATTTGTATGTCCTGTTTGGAAAGGTGTCTATTCAGCTCCTCTGCCCATTTTTTTAATTGGGTTCTTTATCTTCCTTTTGTGGAGTTGTATGAGCACTCTATATATATTGGAAATTAACCCCTTATCTGATACATCATTGGCAATGATGTTCTCCCATACAGTGGGTTCCCTTTCCATTTTGATGATTGTTTCCTTTGCTGTGCAGAAGCTTTTTAGTTTGATGTAGTCCCATGTGTTCATTTTCTCCTTTATTTCTGTTGCCTTAGGTGATGTATCAGTGAAAATTCTGCTCCGTATGATGTCCGAAATTTTGTTGCCTACATTTTCTTCTAGAATTTTTATGGAGTCACGGGTCACATTTAAGTCTTTTATCCATTTTGAGTTTATTTTTGTGTATGGTGTAAGTTGATGGTCTAGTTTAATTTTTTTGCATGTAGCTGTCCAATTTTCCCAACACCATTTATTAAAGAGGCTGTCTTTACTCCACTGTATGCTCTTGCCACCTTTGTCAAATATTAATTGAGCGTATTGCCTTGGGTCCATTTCTGGGTTTTCAGTTCTGTTCCACTGGTCTATATGCCTGTTCTTGTGCCAGTACCAGGCTGTTTTGGTTACAGTCGGTTTGTAGTATAACCTGATATCTGGTATTGTGATCCCACCTACTTTGTTCTTCTTTTTCAAGATTGCTGTGGCTATTCGGGGTCTTTTTTGGTTCCATATGAACTTTTGAAGTATTTGTTCTAGTTCTATGAAATATGTCGTTGGTATTTTGATGGGGATTGCATTGAATCTATAGATTGCTTTGGGTAGTATGGACATTTTAATGATGTTAATTCTTCCAATCCATGAACAGGGTATGTGCTTCCACTTTTTTATATCTTCCTCTATTTCTTTTTTCAATGACCTGTAGTTTTCTGCAAATAGGTCCTTTACTTCTTTGGTTAAGTTTATTCCTAGGTATCGTAATTTTTTTGGCGCAATGGTAAATGGGATTGTTTTTTCAGTTTCTCTTTCTGTGAGTTCATCATTGATGTACAAGAATGCCGTCGATTTCTTGACGTTAATTTTGTATCCTGCTACTTTGCCAAATTCATTTATTAAGTCTAATAGATTTTTGATGGAGTCTTTAGGGTTTTCTATGTACAATATCATGTCATCTGCAAATAATGACAGTTTCACTTCTTCCTTCCCAATTTGGATCCCTTTTATTTTTTCTTCCTGTCTGATTGCTGTGGCTAAGACTTCCAGTACAATGTTAAATAAGAGTGGTGAAAGTGGACATCCCTGTCTTGTTCCTGTTCTTAATGGAAATGTTTTTAGTTTCTGTCCATTGAGTATGATGTTGGCTGTAGGTCTTTCATATATGGCCTTTATTATGTCGAGATATGATCCCTCTATTCCTACATTGCTGAGCGTTTTTATCAGAAATGGGTGCTGGATTTTGTCGAATGCTTTTTCAGCATCTATTGATATGATCATGTGGTTTTTATTCTTCATTTTGTTGATGTGGTGTATCATGTTTATTGATTTGCGAATATTGTACCAGCCTTGCATCCCTGGAATGAATCCCACTTGGTCATGGTGAATAATTTTTTTGATGTACTTCTGGATCCGATTTGCTAATATTTTGTTCAGGATTTTGGCGTCTATGTTCATCAGGGATATTGGCCTGTAGTTTTCTTTCTTCGTAGTGTCTTTTTCTGGTTTTGGAATTAGAATTATGCTGGCCTCATAGAACGAGTTTGGAAGTCTTCCTTCTTCTTGAATTTTTTGAAATAGTTTGAGGAGAATGGGTGTTAGTTCTTTTTTGAATGTTCGGTAAAACTCCCCTGTGAAACCATCTGGGCCTGGGCTTTTGTTTGATGGGAGAGTCTTGATTACCTCTTCAATTTCCTTGGTTGTTATTGGTCTGTTCAAGTTTTCTATCTCTTCCGGGAATAGTTTTGGGAGACTGTGTGTTTCTAGAAATTTGTCCATTTCGCTTAGATTTTCGAATTTGTTGCCATATAGTTGTTCATAGTAGTTGTTAACGATCTTTTGTATTTCCGTGGTGTTGGTTGTTACTTCTCCTCTTTCATTTCTGATTTTGTGTATTTGGGTTCTCTCTCTTTGTTTCTTGGTGAGTCTAGCTAAGGGTCCGTCAATCTTGTTTATCTTTTCGAAAAACCAGCTCTTTGTTTCATTGATCCTTTGAATTGTTTTTTTGGTCTCTATGTCATTTATTTCTGCTCTGATCTTTACTATTTCCTTCCTTCTACTTGCTCTGGGGTTTTCTTTTTGTTTGCTTTCTAATTCTTTAAGTTGTGAGGTTAGACAGTCAATTAGAAATTTTTCTTGTTTTTTGAGGTAGGCCTGTAGTGCTATGAACTTCCCTCTCAGAACTGCTTTCGCTGCATCCCATAGATTTTGTGTTGTTGTGGGTTCATTTTCATTGGTTTCCAGGAAGTTTTTAATTTCTTCCTTGATCCCGTCAGTGACCCAATCATTGTTTAATAACATGCTATTTAACCTCCATGTGTTGAAATGTCTTTGCATGTTCATGTTGCAATTGATTTCTAGTTTCATGCCATTGTGATCTGAGAAGATGCTTGATATGATTTCAATCTTCTTGAACTTGTAGAGATTTAGTTTGTGTCCTATCATGTGGTCTATCTTTGAGAATGTCCCATGTGCACTTGAGAAGAATGTGTATTCTGTAGTTTTCAGGTGTAATTCTCTGTAGATATCTATTAAATCCATTTGGTCTAGTGCTTCATTTATGTCTCTGTTTCCTTGCTAATTTTTTGCCTAGAGGATCTATCCAGTGCTGTCAACGGGGTGTTGAAGTCCCCTGCTATGATTGTATTGTTGTCGATTTCTCCTTGGAAGTCCTCCAGAAGATTTTTAATATATTTTGGTGCTCCTATATTGGGTGCATATATGTTTATCAAGGTTATATCTTCCTGTTGGATAGATCCTTTCAATATTATGTAGTGGCCGTCTTTGTCTCTAGTTATGGTCTTCATTTTGAAATCTATTTTATCAGATATGAGAATTGCTACCCCAGCTTTTTTTTGCTTTCCATTTGCTTGGAAAATTTTTTTCCATCCCTTCACTTTCAACCTATGTGAGTCTTTTGTTGAGAGGTGGGTCTCTTGTAGACAACATATAGATGAGTCATGCTTTCTTATCCAATCAGCTACTCTGTGTCTCTTTATGGGAGCATTCAATCCATTAACATTTAAGGTGATTATTGATATGTACTTATTTATTGCCATTTTTGTTTAGTGTGGTTCTATTTTTCTTCCCATTTCTACTGCTAATTACAGCAGTCCTTTTAACATTTCTTGCAGTGCTGGTTTGGTGCTAATGTATTCCCTTAGCCTTTTTTTGTCTGGGAAGCTCTTTATTTGACCTTCTATTTTGAATGATAGCCTTACTATAGAGTAGTCTTGGATTCAGATTCTTGTTTTTCATGACTTTGATTACTTCATGCCATTCTCTTCTGGCCTGTAGTGTTTCTTGTGAGAAGTCAGCTGAGAGCCTTATGGGGTTCCCTTTGTAGGTAACCTGTTGCTTATCTCTTGCTGCTTTTAGGATTCTCTCTTTGTCTTTAATTTGTGGCATTTTAATTACTATGTGTCTTGGTGTGGGCCTGTTTGGGTTCTTCTTACTTGGGACTCTCTGTGCTTCTTGAACTTGAATGCCTTCTTCCTTCACCAAATTAGGGAAGTTTTCTCTCACTATGTTTTTGAATATATTTTCTATCCCTTGCTCCTTTTCTTCTTCTTCGGGGACTCCTATGATGCGAATATTATTACGTTTCCAGTTGTCCCATAGTTCTCTTAAGCTATCTTCCTGTTTTTTAATCGTTTTTTCCTTTTGTTTTTCTGATTGGTTGATTTTTTCTACCCTGTCTTCTAATTCACTGATCCGGTCCTCAGCTTCCCCTACTCTGCTTTTTAAACCTTCCAATGTGTTTTTCATTTCTGATATGTCATTTTTTATCTCTTCTTGTTGGTTTTTAATTTCCAATTGGCTTATTTTCAGTGTCTCTATGTCCTTACTCATGCTGTTCAGCTTCCTCATGATCATGGCTCTGAATTCTAGCTCTGTTAACATGCCTAATTGCTTCTCATTGATCTCATCTTCGGTGGAGGTCTCTTGTTCTTTCATTTGGCTTCTGTTTCTGTGTTTCACGATTTTGGCTATCACTGTGGGCTTTGGAGCCTGTCAAGTTCTCCCTGTGGGTGTTGGTGTTCTGCTGTTTGTGGCTCCCTCTCCTGTGTTTAGATGAGCGAGGGAGGACCCACGTTGAACACCACTGTCAAGTCTTACTTTCCTGTTTAAAGTTGCCAGCCCAGGAAACGTACTGTTATCCTCTAGCTTTTTGCCTGGAGGCTAGCAGTCTAGGTTAATTGATGAGTTTTGGGTTGTCAGTTGATTGAAAAACTCCCTCTGGTGCTCAGCCAAGGGGCTTTCACGAGGGTGGGGCAGATGCTGGTTGTTAGTGAGCCTCAATTAGCACTTCAATGGCCCACAGGGTGGGGTTGGATCTCCGAGGGAGGGGCTGCTGCCTCTCTCAGAGCCCTGGGAAGGAGCAATATGGCCACCGTCCTGAGTGGCTGCACTCAGCCAAAGCTCTGAGCGCCCTCCAAACCCCGAGTGTCCCGACACAGTTCCAGTCCAGTCTGCCCTCCCTGCGCTGGAGCCCAAGGTGAGTGGCTGTGGCTGTTTCAGCCTCTGTCCCGCTCTGAGCTGTGGAGCCGCCTGGGAGTGTAACCCGAGGGCGCCACTTACAGCTAAGGCTGCTGCCGAGCTGCTGACCGTGGGCTCCCAGCCCCCTCTCGCGCCTTCGCAAGCCTACCGGGATGGAGTCGGTGTCCCTCGTTGTATGGTCCTCGCAAGCTGCTTTTCTGTTGGTTTTTCCCGTCGATTTGTCTGTGTTATAGTTGTAATTCCAGTTTGGTTCTGGGAGACGGTCTGTGTAGCTCCGTTCACTCCGCCGCCATTTTTTTTTTTCCTCAAGTTTCTTAAGTGTAAAGTTAGATGGTTTATTTGAGATTTTTCTTGTTTTATTTATTTGTTTGTTTGTTTGTTTATTTATTTATTTATTTATTTTTGAGGTAGGCTTGTGATGCTATAAATGTTCCTATTAGGACTGCTTTTCCTTTGTCCCAGAGATTTTGGGTTGTGTTTTCATTTTCACTTGTTTCAAGGTATCTTTTGATTTCTTCCTTGATCTCATTGTTAACTCAGTCATTGTTTAGTAAGATGTTATTTAGCCTCTAGCCTTTGTGGGCTTCACAGGCTAGGATGACAGAGTCCAGAAGGTGGGGCTACTGCGTTCCCCCCAGGCTGATGCCCTAAGGAGGGGAAGGCTCCACCCAAGATAGATGGCATCTGTGGTGTGGGAGAGGGACTTAGCACAGGATCCTGGTGGCTGTCCCTTTAGCTCTCTTTCTAGAGCCACAAACCCCAGCGTTTCCTTACATTTCTCTATTCTGCTCTGCCCTTACACAGGGTGAGTGCCTTCAAATGAGATTTTGTGCTATGGCCCTTTAAGAAGGCACCTGTGTCTGTAGCAGACAGTCTCTCCCTGGCAGAGTCCCCACTGATTTTCACAGCCAAATGCTATGTGGGCTCTGCTGCTCAGCTCTGGTGCTCTGGGCTGGCAAGTCTGACATGAGTCTGAGACCCCCATGCTCCTCAGAGTGAATCTCTACAGCTGAGCTATCCCTCTGAGATTTCAGCTACCACCTGTGTGAGTGGGACTAACCCTTTTTATGTCTCTGCCCTTTCCACTAGTCTCAGGTTGCTTCCTCTGTAAATCCTTGGTTATTAGACTTCTGTTCAACTAGTCTTTGGTTGGTTATTCAGGCTGATTATTCTATATTTCAGTTGTAATTCTAGTTTGGTGCAGAAAGGAAAGTAGCTTCTATTTACTGTGCTGCAATCTTGGCTCTAGGGTTCAATACATTCAATGGGTTTTGATAAATTGTATAATGTTATATATCTGCTG
This sequence comes from Molossus molossus, assembly GCF_014108415.1. NCBI lineage: Eukaryota > Metazoa > Chordata > Mammalia > Chiroptera > Molossidae > Molossus > Molossus molossus. The sequence continues at coordinate 88,526,640 of NW_023425401.1, forward strand.
GTACAGTATCATATATAAAGTAGTTTCATTGTTTTGAAATTTCTCTGTGTTCTGCCTATTCATCCCTCCCTTGTCCCTAATCCCTGGCAACCACTGATATTTTCCACTGTCTCCATGCTTTTGCCTATTCCAGAATGTCATATAGTTGGAATCATATAATATGTAGTCTTTTCAGATTGGCTTCTTTTACTTTGCAAGATGCATTTAAGGTTCTTCCATGTCTTGGTAGCTTATTTCATGTTAACACTGAATAATATTCTAATGTCAGATGTACCACAGTGTATTTTTCCATTCACCTACTGAAAGATATATTGTTTACTAACAAATGTTGGCAATTAAAGCAGCTATCAACATCCTTGTGCAGGTTTTTATGTGGACAGAATTTTCAGATCTTTTGTGTGAACACCAAGAAGCACAGTTGCTAGATCATATAGCAAAAGTATGTTTAGTTTTATAAGAAGCCACCAAATTATCTTCAAAATGGCTGTACCTTTTGCATTCATATCAGAAATAAGTAAAAGAGTTCATGTTGCTTCACATTCCCCTCAAAATCTGGCATGTTGTTGTTCTGAATTCTGGTCGTTCTATTAGGGGTGCTGCAAACTTCCTATAGTCGTTTGTTACTACACATTACTGTTGTTGTTGATTCTTTTGGATTTTCTATAAAGATAATAATGTTATCTGCAAATAAAGACAGTTTTACTTTCTTCTTTCTAATCTGTACACATTTTATTTCCCTTTTATTTTTTTATTGCATTGACTAGAATTTTCTGTATTATATTGAAAGGAATGTTGGGAGAGGACATCCTTGCCTCATTCTTTTCTTAGCAGGAAATGTTCTAGTTTCTCACCATTGAATATAATGGTAGGGTAATTATGGCTTCATAGAATGAGTTACGATGTATTCCCTCTGTTTCTATTCTCTGAAAGAGATTATAGAGAATTAGTATAATTTCTTGCTTAAGTGAACTAAATTAAAATGAGAACATCATTTTGATACACTGGTGAATCATTCACCAGTGAACACATCCGGACTTAGAACTTTCTGTTTTGAAAAGTTATTAATTATTGACTCAATTTCTTTAGTAGATACAGGTTAATTCTGATAGTCTATTTCTCTTTGTGTGAATTTTTGAAGATTGTGTCTTTAAAAAAAGTTGTTCTTTTTTAATTGAGGTTTTTTATTTTGTGGACATGGAGTTGCTCATAGTATTTCTTTATTATCTTTTTAATGTCCATGAGATATGTAGTGATATTTTCTCTTTCATTTCTAATATTTGTAATTTGTCATCTCTCTCTCTCTCTCTCTCTCTCTCTCTCTCTCTCTCTAGTTAGTCTGGCTAGAGGCTTTTGACTTTATTGATGTTTTTGAAGAATCAGATATTGGTTTATTGGCTTTCTCTATTAATTTCATATTTTCAAATATATTGGTTTTTATTCTAATTTTTTTCTGCTTACCTTGGATTGAAATTGACCTTCTTTTTCTAGTTTCCTAAGGTGGAAGCTTAAACAACTGACTTTAGATCGTTTTTCTTTTCCAATGTACTCATTCAGTGTCATCCATTTCCTTCTAGCACTGCTTTTGCTGCCCCCGCCCAGGTTTGATGTTCTCATTTTAATTCAGTTCAAAATATTTTAAATTTGTTTGAGACCTTTTTTCTTTAATGCATACATTATTTAGGGGTATGTTGTTTAATCTCCAAGTATTTGGGAGATTTTCTGGCTTTTTGTTACTGATTTCTAGTTTAGTTCTCTGGTCTGAGAAAAGACATTATATGATGTCTGTTCTTTCACATGTATTGTGTTTTACAGTCCAGAATGTGGTCTGTCTTGGTGTATATTTCATGTGAGCTCAAGACAGTGTCTACTTCTCTGCTGTTGGATGAATTAGTCTGAGGATGTTTATTATATCCATTCAATTGATGATGTGGTTAAACTCAGCTATGTCCTTACTAATTTTCTGCCTGTTGGATCTACCCATTTATGGTAGATGGTTGTAGAAATCTCCAGCTATGACAGTGGATTTCTCTCTTTCTCTTTGAAGTTTTATCAGTTTTGTCTCATGTATTTTGGTGCTTGCTGTTAGGTACATAAGGGGGTCAGTGGGGGAATAAAGGGAGGATATCTGTAATACTTTCAATAATAAAGATAAATTAAAAAATAATTCTTATGTCTTCTTGGGAAATTGATTCCTTTACTATTACATAGTACTCCTCCTCCTTATGCCTAATACGTTTCCTTGCTCTGAAGTCTGCTCTGTCTAAAATTAATATAGCTCCTCAAACTTTCTTTTGATTAGTGTTAGCATGATATACCTTTCTTTATTCCTTTAACTTACATGTGTTTTTATATTTAAAGTAGATTTATTATAGTTGTGTGTTATCTTTTTTATTCTCTCTGATAATCTGTCTTTTCATTGGTATATTCAGACCATTAACATTTAAAATGTACGCTATAGTCAGATTAATATCTACCATATTTGTTACTGTTTTATATCCACTGTTATTGTTCTTTGTTCTTAGTTTTATATTCCACTCTTTCTCTGACATTTGTGGTTTTAATCAAGTATTTATATGATTCCATCTTTTCTACCTTGAAAGTTCAGACATGATGTACTAGGTGGAAGGAACTGCAGTAAACAGGCCGTTAGTGTTGAGCTGTTGTGGGGAGAGTGGAGCATTCTATAGTCCTATCTATGATTAGGTCTCAGGCTCACGTGAGCGTCACAAGTGCCTCTGAGGTGTTTTTCATACCTTAGGTGGACAGAATGGCTGGAAGATGCTGGGGTTAGGTATTTCCCTTCCCCCAAGTCAATTAGACTTTGACAAGACCCCAATAGGTTAGGCCTGTGGTAAGACATTTTCCTTTGAGAGCAGGCCTCGTCAGAAATAGCACAATGATCAGGTGTATTTCAAAATCACCCCCCACAATCCGAACCCCAAGGAGATTTTTCTCTGATCTTCACAATGAAAGATCTAATAGAACACCAAGTAATAAACTCACAAAAGTATAAGGGCCTCCTGGAATTTTTAACTCACAGCATTTTCCACCAGGAGCCTCCAATAATAGGTCAATTATAATTCAGGCTTTCCTATTTTGTTAGTGGTTTCTGCAGAGATTTCTGCTCCAGTAAATTGTTATTCTCTGTATTTGCCTGTCAGCCTCTCCAATTTTTGGAACAGTGATTTGCCCTGTGACCTCACTTCTCTGATGAATATAAGAAGAGTTGTTGATTTGTCAGTTTGTTTGGCTTTTTACTTGTTAAGACGGAGTGGCAACTTCCAAGCTCCTCATGTGCTGCACTGGAAACTGAAAGTCTAATGAGTTTTTTACGATGAAATAAAACATGTCAATTTTCAATAGCTTCAGTGTTTTAAATAGCAGAGTATTTACTAAATATGAGACGTAACATTTTAAAAATTTATATCTTTATAACCAGCAAGAAGAGTGTTTCTAATGTTTTATCAGAAAACATTTAAGGTCATGAACAATCATGTTTTTCCCATTAATCATTAAGTTCTTTGCACAGTTCAGTTTGCCTGATCATTTTTGCAGCTCCACAAGCAAGAACAGCCTGTACTTTTTTATCCTGTATTTTATTCCCCAAATATACACGAGTTCCTCTTCTAGTTCAATGCTATACTGATGCACTGCTACACCTTATTAGTTTTTAAAACTACTGACACTTTTGAGCATATTTTGATATTGGATATGGACACTTCTTTCCACATTCTGTGATTCTACTTTTATAAATCTTCTTTATGATAAATCATACTTGATCATAATGACTTTTAAAAACATATGTTACTGGAATCTATTTGCTGGTAATCATTAGAACTTAAGGTCTTAAAAGAAGTCTGCCTCTGCTCCTTGTTTATATATTTTTTTATGTATGATTTTTGTATTAGGGCTCTTCTAGCTTTTTAAATAAATTAGAAAGTAGCTGGTGTCTTTCCAAGATGTCGATCTTTGATTATGTTTTCTAATTTCATAAGGCCATTTCTATTTTATACTCAAAACACAAGTCAATTTTGGCTCATAGAATTTATTCAATAATTATCAATTTTTTGGACATTTTCAAATGTGTTGCATTAAAGTAAGCATAGTAATTTTTATTTAAAATAATCTCAGTGCTTTATAGCTAATCATGTTTGAATCATATTTGCCAAATATTGCTTATTTTAATGGTGTTTCTAAACAAGAAGTTTTTGGTTTTGTTTGTCAAATTTACTGCTTTTCTTCTTTATTTTGACTTTTACTTTTATTAATTTTGTTCTTCTAATCTTTTGGATTTACCTTGTTCTTTTTTTATGTCCACTGTCCAGTTCCTGTGGTTTTGAGAGTCATTTTCCACAAGTCAACCCTGCTCTGCCTGCTGTGTCATGGCCACTTCAGCCTCGGCCATTAAAACGTAATCTTATAATTTGAGTGAAGACTCAGAGACCTCATTCTGCTCTCAAAATTATTCCAACATCAGAAAGATTATATAGTGGACCTTCATGCTGTTTATAAAGCTTACCTCTTCCCGGGTTTCACAATATACTGCACACCCCACCTTTTTTTTTTGGTGTTGATCAAAAACTTAGCAAGACTTCTTTGCACTCTATTTGAATGAGAAAAATAAGCAAGTCTTCATTCACACAGGCTTACTGAAATCTCATAATTTTAAACTATGTACAAACCTGAACAATGCCTTTTCAAACACTGTATGGTCTTCCTTTCTTTCTCAGTGTGTATAGTTTTTCATTTATACTTCTTTTACACATGGTCAATTTACACATAGCCAAGGTCTGGAGAAAACCTAAGTGTCTGTTAACAGACAATAACATGTTTTTTACATAACGGTAACATTGAACCTTAAAAAAGAAGGAAATTCTGTCATCTGCAATAACATGGCTGAAACTGGAGGGCATTATGCTAATAGAAATATGCCAAACAGGGAAAGATAAAAACTGCATGGTATAACTTATATGTGGTTTCTAAAATAAGTAAATAAACAAATAACAATCTCTTCCTCCCCAGGCATTTGTTTTCTCAACAATATCTAACAGTTTGTACCATGGGTTACACGATTTTCTTTCTTTTCTTTTTCTTTTTTGTACTAGATCACACCCCATGGTGCCTGGGTACTGACTGGTATACTTGCATTATAGTTTACCATTGTTTTATTTTTTTTATCCTCACCAGAGGATATATTTTGATTGATTTTTTGAGAGAGGGAGAGAGAATGGATGAGAGAGAGAGAGAGAGAAAGAGAGAGAGAGAGAGAGAGAGAGAGAGAGAGAAGAAAGACATTGATTACACTCCCCAACCAGAGATCAAACCTGCAACCTACGTATGTGGCCTGACCAGGAATTGAACCTGCCACCTTTTGGTGTGCAAGATGATGCTCTAACCAACTGAGGCACCAGCCAGGATGGTTTACTATATATTGTTGTTTTTCTCTTTGTTATTCATTCATTTTCCTTCTGGCAGCAGAACCTCATTTTTGATTCGGAGAATTTCCTGTGATTCAGGTAAGTTACCTGTCCCCTTCCAACCCCAATGACCTCGAATATATTTTATATACACTCCATTTGTCTTAAGTACTTATGTCTCTTTTTTTACATCATTTTTTTTTTCTCTAAATTTTATTCTGGTTATTTTTTTTAATTGACTTTAGCAATCCTTTCTTATGTTTGACTAATGTAATGTACTGCTAAAGTAGCCTGCGGAATATTGCTTAGAGGTTCCAGTTTATTAGCAGAGTAAAGACAATTAGCAAGAGGAATACTGTGCTGCCCATTATCCTGGAGAGACCATAAAGTCTTACCTTCTCAGTGGACCATGCCCCACCCCCCCAGGATCCCCACAACCCGGCCCTGAGTCCCCCTCTGAGCCCTTGGCACAAATCCCTATGTCACCACTTGCTCTCTCTGGACCTGCCCCCTTCATATGGGAAAAAGGCCTGCTCTCCCACAGCTGGGTTAGGGATTATGAGATAAGATTGGTGATAGTAACATTGTTTGCTATGTTTTCTATCATTTCACCCCCTGATCTGACTGTATTGTCCTCATGTACATGGCTATCTCTTATTTATCTAATTAATTTGGGTTCCCCTTAGGCTGGTTGACTGTACATCCAGGGCCACTCCCCTTACTGGTCATTTCCGGGTCCTTCCACCCAGCGGGCAGTCAATACTTTAGGCTTTTGAGGTTTAGAAAGAAGTGGGCCAAGGGGCTGTGGAATCAGGCAGGGAGATCAAGAAATAGAGGGAGTTTGTTTAAAATGTCTTCAGGCCTCTCTAGCCCAGGGCACAAGTGGGAGTCGGTAGATGGTCTTTAGGAGAAAGAGGGCAGGACAGGCAGGTGGAAGCAGCCCACCCGCAGCCGGGCTGTGGTCCTCACTCTCTCTTCACCTCACTTGGACACACAGAGAACATCTGCCACCCCTTCCAACACCCCAGGCCCCCTGCACTCTGTGACTGGCCCCCACCCTGGGGTCCCGAGAGTGAAAGAGGATGAGTGGGACCACCGTGGCCTAGTCTGCAGCAACACCGCTGTTACCTCAGTATGTCATCAACCAAACATGTGCTCAGGCCCCACTCTCTCAGGCCTGGAAGACAGGTGGGTGGCTGGTATGAGAGACGGGAACCCCGAAATGAGCACATGCCCAGCCTAGTATCCTTGAGCAAAAGAAGAAAAACAACGGGCTCCAGGCGGCCTTTGAGCCTCACCTTCCTGGTCAGGCTCGGGTAAGCCCTTCCATTTGTAGATGGAGAGAGAACCTCAGACGCACAAACTTTAGACTCTCCTTTATAAACAAACATCTATCTGCCTTTTTAGGGGCCCTGGGGAAGGCCAACAGGAGGACTTCTTTCAAGTGTGCCATCACCTGCCTGGAACAATCCATAGAGATTTTGGAGAGAAAACCAAATATAGGGATGGCTTCAAGCTTCCTCCATGTCCCCTCCTCTCCAGCTCCCAAATCTAAGCTGCTGAGGTGGGGGAGAGAGCACCAGGTGAATTTAGGGATGTTTTTAGAGGCTGGAAGCAACAAGTGAGATTTCCTTAGGGCTCAAACTCTAGTGCTTCTAGAATTCTGCAATCTGGATGAGAGTGAGTGAGCAGTGGTCCTAAGTATATATTTTGGCCAGTTGCCCATGCCCTTCTCCCTCAATAAAGAGTAATAAATTCCAGGCTATGTCCCAACTTTGTTCCTCTTCTTACCCTCCCATTCCCAGGGTCTGGCATATAGCAGGACAGTAGTCAACAGCTGATGCAATAAATGCACAGGAATCATGACCATGATCACATTTTCTCTTTTTTGGGGGTTACTAGAGTCTAAAGATCCTTTCTGCTTCATTCATTCATTTATTCATTCCCACATGTGTATACATATGAGCTGTTTCTCCCAGAGAGACTGTTCAAGGGACAGGGAGTAGAGATATAAGGGATTGCTCTGACTCACCAGCACCTCTCTGGTGAAGGTTCAGTGATGCTACCATTCTCCAAGGCCAAGCAAGGTGCCTCGCCTTTAGGGGAGTACAGTTGACCCTTGAACAATGTAGGTTTGATCTGGTCCACTTATAAGTGGATTTCTTTCCAATTGACCAACCTATTTCAATTGACCAGTGCAGTTTAATTGACCTTTGAAGCTGAAACCCACATTGTTCAAGGGTCCACTGTACCCACAAGAAGCTTGCATAATGAAATTGGATCTTAAAGATTATAAAACCTGTGTCCATTCCAGCCCTCTTCTTCCCCTTAGCATCCTGGGGCACCACAGGCCAAAACTCTTGAGACAAAATGCTCCCAAAGAGACAGGACTGGAAGCACAGACTGTCTAGACAAAGGTGCCAAACAAAGATGTAGAGGGAGGAAGGGGAGAGGAGGAGGCTGGAGGGGGGGGGTGAGGGACACATCCGGGGGTGGCAGTAGTGGATTGAGGCTTATTTCTTCTTCTGCAGCAGGTCCTGCTCATCTGGGCTCTGAGGCCATGACTCCTGTCTCTGCAACCATCTACAGAACTTTCTCCACAGGCAGAGAATGAGCCCCTTCGCCTTGGGCAGCAGCATCTCCATGTTGTATAGGGTGAACGCCTGTGGGGCTGAGGCTGAGAACAGACTCTGACTGGACTCAACCCTGCGGCCACATCGGCCCCCTCAATGGCTGGCCTGCCCTGTCCCTGTAGAGGTCCCATCTCCTCCCTGACCCACCAGGTGTCCCGGGGAGGCGCCCCAGCCAGACCGCAGACAGGCCTCAGGATTTGTTACCCTTGGCGGAGCTGGCACACCCTCACTGGCCCCTCGGGCAGACAAACTTCCTCTCTCCTCCCAACTTACCTGAAATTTAAAGAGGTCAGGAGACCTGCATACTCTGGGACCTTGTAGAAACTCCTCCACCTTGGCCCTAACCCAGCCCCCAGGACAGTCCAGAACGGGGAGTTCTTCAAAGAGACTGGAGAGACCTCCCTTGGACTTTAGGACACCTGGTGACCTTTTATAGAAAGACCTGATGGGTCAGACTAGACTGAGAGACTCGGGCAGTGAGGGAGGAGGGAGGAGTCAGGCAGGCCTTTGGGTTTGAGGGCCCCTCAGTGAGCAAGTGAGCGAGCCCACCTTTCTCACAGGGCCTTTCCTGTCGGCCTCCCCCAACCCTTTTCTGTGTCTGCCCCTGCTGGGGACTCAGCTTTTTCCAAATCATCCTTTAATCTCTCACCTGGCCCAGAATGAGTATACAAGTATTGAAAACTTATTTTCCTCACCAACTGTGGATCAGCAAACTTTTTTTTGGTAAAGGGCAAGGATAGTAAAGGTAAATATTTTAAGCTTTTCAAGCTCTAACACACCTTTTTTTTTTTTTTTTTTTTACAACCTTTAAAGATGTAAAATACATTGTTAGCTCATGAGCTAAGACACAAAATGGAACTATGGGCAGGATTTGACCCCTGGACAGAGTTTGCAGCCCCTACTCTGGACCTCTAGAGACCCTCCCCAACATGACATACATGTAGTGAGGTGCCAAATAAAATGCAGAGCACCCAGTTCAATTTGTATTTCAGAGAAACAACAAAGAAGACTTTGGGTGTAAGTACGCCCCGAGTACCGCAGATGCTGTCTCTGGCAACGTCCAGGGGAGGCAGTGTCTACGCCGGCTGTGCCTTTAACAAAGTGTTCCCAGGTAGGCTTGTGTCATAAGGTGGGTATTTTCTGCATTTCACCGATGAGAGGAAAGAACAAAATGCAAAGTGGCAAAGTAAATCACCCAGGGCAGACTGTTCGGATCATCCTGTCCATTTCTGTACCTGATCCTCTTCCTTCTTTGCCATCTCTTTTGGAAGCTCTTCTTGGAACTTCGCCTCCACCTCCTCTGGGAAAGGAAGTGAGATGATGCTGGATGGTGCCAGCTTCACCACCTTGCCTACCTGCTCAGGTGGTGAACACGGGAGAGAAAATCCATGCCCTGGGGGAGGGATATTGATGGCTTTTGAGGGTCCGAACATCATGGTATTAGGAGCAGACAGCACGTGCTTGTGTGGATGGTCCTTCCAGTTCACCAAGGGGAGGCGCCCCAGAGGAGAGTACGAAGTGTCTGGGAGAGGACACCGCCTTCTCTGCTCGATGTAAGAGCCAGATGGTAAAGGTGCAGATCCTGGTGAAACAGCCTGTGACCAGGGCCCACAGCAGGTGCAGGATCAGCAGAGAGGTCCCGGCCAGGTGGGGCATCATCGCAGTCAACAGGGAAAACCACTGGGTGATGGCCACCGGACAAGAGACGGCTTAGGCAAAATGACAGATGAAACTTACAAAGCCAATTGTCCACCTACAGCCAGTTGTGTGCCAAATGAACCGGAGAATAGAGTAGAAACTGGGAGAGCTTCTCCTTAGCTTCCCACTCCTTGCAGCACTGAACTAATTCCAGCCTAACTGAACTTAACTGCTGCTCGGGGGCGGGGCTGTCGGGGGCGGGGCTGCTCAGGGGCGGGGCTGGCGGGGCGGGGCATGTGGAAGGGGGCAGGGAAGCACCAGAAAGTGGGCGATGGGGCGGTGCCTGCAAGTCCTGTGCAAGAAGAGAGAATGGTAAAGGATTAAGAACAATGCCCCAGTGGTTGACCAACCCTTTTTGAACTTTTTAGGGCCTGGGTGTTTGGCACTAGATGGGCTATCATGTGGGGGACTGCTCAGGACCCTGCAGGCCGGAGTTGCCAGACCTCACCCCACTTGGTACCAGCTCTGTAGGCCCATCGTCACCTTTCCAGTGGTCCCAGAAGCCAAAGATCTTAAAAGTCAAAGACATGAAAAGTAACGAAAATGCCCAGAAAAAATCTTCAGAACTTTAAAGTAGCATTTGAAGTACTTTGGGTTCTATCTCATGTTTAAATTTGTATATAACACCGTCTCGACCACTGAGGCCACAGTGCCCTATTACTTTTATTAAGCTGAATGACACGTTAAGGGAAAAAAAAAATAAACCATGAACAAATGATATTGCCTGACAAAAATAAATGTTGTATCTTGTGTGACCATGAAAAGACCTGGATAGTCAGATTTTAAAGGGGAAAGTCATAATACTAACAGACGTTCCCTCCCCCCCATTCAGTTTTGCACAATGAGCATAAATTTTATCAGTTATTTTAATCATGTGGAAATAATACCTTTGACTTAAGGAATGATAGAACATTAAAGTGTTCAATTTCATGGACACCCACAGATATGTTTTTCTTGACCACAAACTATATATTTCAGAGGTTTTCTAACCTTTTGGTTTACTGCTGAGATGTGTGTGTGTGTGTGCACATTCGCACTCACCTTACCACCAACTGCTGGCATTTATGTTACTATTCATCTAATTGTATTGAATCCCAAATCAAAAATGTTTAAAGCACTGAATGACTCAATCACAGAATTTTAGACAAGATAGCTTAGTGATGTTTTCTAAATAAACACAGAAATATTAGGCATATTTATCCCATTCATTCTCTAAAGACAACTATATATAAGCTGGATATCAATATTAAAGATTAGTTAGAAACACTAAAAGAGTAGAAATGTAAAATAGCAAAAACCTAAGAAAAAGTTCTTAGAAGTTAAGTGATCTGTAGGAAGTCAGTAAGTCACTAAACGTAACATGTAGGCAGGCTGCAACCAAATCAATCAGCCAAGCAGCTATGACACACAGATTGATGAGTTACTCTAAGTACTCTTTAGATTGTTTACCTTCTTTTTGCCAGCTAGTATCTAAGATTACTAAGGTGTCCTAATTAAGAAGATGACCCTGGAACTGTGAAGCCTGTATCCTCCACTATTTTCTATATTTTGAAGCCTATGTCTTTTTAAAAATATTTTTTCTTTATTGATTTTAGAGAGAGAGGAAGGGAGAGGGAGAGAGAGATAAAAACATTGATGAGAGAGAACATCGATTGGCTGCCTTCTACATGCCTCCCCCACCCCCCCTAGGGATTGGGCCCACAACCTGGACATGTGTCCTGGCCTGGAATCGAACCAGTGACCTCTTGGTACATGGGTCGATGCTCAGCCACTGAGCCACACTGGCCGGGCTAAAGCCTATGACTCTTAAACATGGTGTTGTTTTTGGTCTTTCCACAATGCCAACTTTATTAGGGGATACCTCCCCAGTAAGCCAGCATGTTACACACAGAGAAGGGGAGCCTACTCCATAGAAGCGAGCAGAGCAGTGTCCCCTGAGAAGTCCAGGTCACCAACAGTGTCCACAGGTGGAGAGGCGGGCATTGGTCTCAAATCAGTGGTGGCATGCGGCTGGTGGAGTGGAAGTCAGGCAGGGCTCTGAGCCTGACCTGTGGTATTGCCAAGCTTGAGCAGTAAATGGTCAAAGCTTTGAGTTCTTATATCCCACAATGAGCATTGGTCACACTCATATCTGTGTCTATGAGTCTTTATCAGAGTGTCCAGACTGTGGTTTGGGGTGTTTCCGTTACACCCCTTTACCTCAGTATTGACAACACTTGACATGACTGTCATGGCCCACTCCATATGGGATTGTCAAAGTGTTCGAACAGTCCACTCTGTCATAAATATGGTTTTTTAACTGTTTTAGAATGATAGTAATTTTTATGGTGGACATTACAAACATCTAGTGTACCTCAAGAGCTCTTTTTCATCCCTGGCTTGTTTGGCTCATTGGTTAGAGCGTTGGCCTGCAGTCTGGGGAGACCCGGGTTTGGTTCCCGCTAAGGGCACGTACCTCAGTTGCAGTTTGTCCCCAGCCCTGGTTGGGTCGTGTGGGTGGCAGCCACTCGATGTGTCCCTTTCACGTCGATGTTTTTCTCTCTCTCTCCCTTCCACTCTATCTGAACAAAATATCGGAAAAAAAAATGTCCTCGGGTGAGGATAAAAAAAACAACAACTCTTATTCAGATTACCAACTAAAAGGGGATCAACTGCTTAGTAGAGAATCACAGTGGCATCAAGCAAACATTTAATGGTATAAAATTAGAAATAAAGGTTATTAAATTCAACCCAAAATAGAATCTATTATTTACTTCAGCATAAGAGATTTTAAATTTTCCTACATTTATTTGCTTCTATTTCTCTACATTTATATGCTTGTGCAGGATCAAACATACGTTTTCAATCATTGAGATAAATAGAAGAACTGTGCTGTTTGCTGGGGGAACCATTAGACACGTGGCTCTGAGCTCTGGCAGAGTGAGTCGGATGTTTCAGATATCTAAAAGTATAAAACATACACTGAATGCCATAACGTAGTAAGGAAAAAATGGAAAATGTGTCAATAATTACATATTGAACACATGGTAAAAAGTATACAGTATTTTAACATGTTGGTTTAAATAAAGCATATTCAAATTCATATTGTTTTAGTTTTCCTGTTTCAATGTGGCTACTAGAAAATTTAAATGTACATGTGTGGTTCCCTTCTGTGTCCTGCAGTGTGTTTCCATTGGGCAGTGCTGACCTACAGTCTGGGGAGACAGGATTTTAGGAGACTCACTCGCAGGTTGTGCCCGGGATGCACGTTGTCTTTGTCATGAGCAGGTCAAACAAGTGGGAAACGTTTCCTGTGTCAAGCATATGCAAGTTATTTCATTTAAAATGTTCATTTTATTTATTGATTTGGATGAGATTAACATTTAAATCGATACATTGAGTAAAACAAGATTCCCCTTCCTAATGTGGATGGGCCTCCTCCATGCACTGAAGTCCTAAAGAGTACAAAACGGCTAACCTTCCTCGAAGTAAGAGTGAATTCTTACTGTCTAACAGCCTTCAAACTAGAACATTGGCTTTTTCCTACACACAGACTCAAACTGAAACATTGGCTCTTCCTGGACCTCTAGTCTGCCAGCCTTGAATTGGAACTATTCTATTGGCTCTCCTGGTTCTCAGGACTTCGGACTCAGACTGGCAATGCAATATTTGCTCTTCTAGGTCTTCAGCTTGTTGACTCAACCTGCAGGTCTTCCAATTTGCCAGTTTCCATAATCTCATAAGCTAGTTCCTTATAATAAATCTTTTTACATATAGACAGATGATAGGTAGAAAAGGAAGGAGGGAGGGATTGAGGAAGGGAGGGAAGGAAGAAAGGAAGGAAGGAAGGAAGGAAGGAAGGAAGGAAGGAAGGAAGGAAGGAAGGAAGGAAGGAAGGAAGGAAGGAAGGAAGGAAGGATAAATGCTTCCTATTGCTCTGTTTCTCTGGAGAACCCTAACATGGGAGTGAATACCAGAAGGAAGGGACCACTGGATGCCCTCTAAGAAGGCCACCTACCATACTCCTTGAATTTTATACCATACTGTCTGTCTACTTAGAGGATTATAATCTACAGTATAAGAATTTCACTGCAGCCCTGGCTGATTTGGCTCAGTGATTAGAGCATCGGCCCACGGACCAGAGAGTCCCGGGTTCCATTCTGCTAGGGCACGTACCTTGGTTGCAGTTTGTCCCCGGCCCCAGATGGAGTCGTGTGGGTGGCAACCACTTGATGTGTCTCTCTCATATCGATGTTTCTCTCTTTATTCCTCCCTTTCTTCCTCCCACTCGATCTGAAGATAAATGCAAAAGTGTCCTCAGTTGAGGATTAAAAAAATAAATAAAAGGAATTTCACTGCATATTCTTTTTTTCCCCCATTTATCGTTATTTCAATTTCTCCTCTAACATTGTATCACCATATTTAGAAAAATGTCCTGGGCACCAGAAATACAGTAAATCCTTATCATTACAATGCTAACAAGAACTAATTATATTTAAGGAGAAAACATACAATAAATGGGGTTGGGAAAATTTGATAGATATGTGCAATAAAATGAAACTAGACCAACTTCTTACACCATACACAAAAATAAAATTAAAATAGATTAAAGACTCAAAAGCATAAAACTTCTAGAAGTAAAAATAGGCAGAAAATCTCAAACATTTCTCCTAGCAATACTTTTTTCTGATAATAGCTCCTCAGTCAAGCATCCTAGATGACAAAACACAGTTTATTTCTTGTATTATTATTCATCAATTATTGTATTTTCCAAAGAAACAACTGCAAACCTACTTTTATTCTGTCCTGAAAAAAGATCTTAGTGATTATCATTGAGGGTGAGATTATTTAAGGATATTCATTTCCTTCTTTGTGTTTTTATACTTTAAAATGTTCTTTAAAGTTTCCTTTTGCAATCAGAAGAAACCATACATTTTGTTTTTTTAAATCATTGACTTATATTTGCTCTTATTAACAAATATAAAAAAATTCTTTTTGTTTATTGCTATTTATTTTTTAATACAATACATCTAAGTAGCAACATCAACACATAACATTTATTTAGGTGGTAACATAACCACAGAAATTCTTCACAGAGGATAACAAATATCATGAGGAAAGAATGGCTACAAGGGAAGTCATAATCATGCTGTTGAGGGCTTCTTAACTAACCTCCCAAGTTTCCCATCAATATCTGAAAATCAATTTCCTTACTCCCAGATCTCTTCTCAGTCTTACAGCTGAGACTAGCTTCAAACTGGATGAGTTTGGGGATTTTGAGGGATTATTTTATCAGGATAAATCTATCCAGTTGGTGATATGTGAATGTTTACAAAACTATACTGGTAGACTTGAAATTTAAAACTGGATAGAAATGCTGAACATTTATTAATTTAAAGAAAAGGCAATTATTTAACAGTTCTGTTTATACTATTAAAATATTTATATAGGAAAACTTTCCAGAATAATTTCAGTCATCCACAGTGCATTCCATTCAGTGGCACCTTCCACGCATATGGAGAAGCTGTATAAACAAAGGAACAACATCAAGGTAATTTTATCAGATTATGATTTAATTCTATCTACAGATGTGTCAGGTTTTGAAATTAGCTCCAATCTGATTTTGCATGGAGTGCACACCTGCAGCACTCTTTAGTGGTTTGTAAGAGGAGTCTGGAGCTCAGAATGTGACACTTGGAGGCAACACATTGAGCACAAATCACCTCCATGTCAGGCTCTCTGAGAATTAAAGGCAGAGATCTAGGTGGTATTCCTTTCCCAGTTTTTCCACAAACAGGACCAACTCTAAGCTTGGTGCATAAGTCTATGTAGACTGAGGGGTACCATGGGCAAAGCAAAACAAACAAAATCAACCAAGTTATTTGTGAAATAACTAAGATAAATAAATAAAACTTTGCTAGCATCTTTAGGCAAAGGTATTTAACAATTTAAATTCCTGTAATGTGATGCTGATTACGTCTAATGATTTACAATAAATCAATTAAATGATGAACTTATAAAAGACTTTTAAACTTCTGAAGCAAAGATTCATTTAGTTTGTATTTAGATATATATCAATAATATCATGATTAGCATAAACCTATCTGGATACTTAATATTGCTTTGACATTTTTACCTATCAATTTATTTGAATAAACAAATTTTATATAGAAAACATAAAGACAAAAGGTCATAGGTCTTATAGCCATGTCAGACTCCAGGTATATGGTTTAGTCCTGTGGTTCTAATAAGACAGTCACATAAAAGTCCTTGTTAACCTATCTTAAAGAACACCACGTGTGTTAAACACAGCCCAGGCCAGATGGGGATTGCTAAACTCAGTTAAATTCTTTTATAATGTCTTTTTATTGTTGATTTGTACACTTGAAATCCACATGGTTTTGTGGACTAGTGTCACCTTAATAAATTCAATAAAAAATGTCTTAGGATTATGGTAAATGGTTTTGGGAATATATACTACAATAGATAATAAATTTAATTGTCTTTAGGGGCTTGGCAAATAGTAAAAACACAAAGGTAATGTTGGACAATGGTTGTCAACGTGCAGTCCTGGGACCAGTAGCATCAACATCACCAGGGAACTCATAAGTAATGTGAATTCTTGTGCCACACTTAAGACCTGGCAAACCAAAACTTGGGGTCGGGCCATCAGTATGTGGTTTAACAAGCTGAACAGGTGATTCTGATTTATACTCAAGTTTGAGAACATCCAGTGTAGAATAGTGGGACGTTATCGACTATAGTGAACTATATAGTGAAAGTCATAAAGCATTCAAATTTAAGGTCAACACACTGAGAGCACCAAATCAAAATACCACATATAAGGGAATAATTTAATCCATGGGACACCAGATTATGTCCACAGTTTAAAGGGATTTTGATACATTTTATTTCTAGAATGGTCAGATTTTAATTCGTCATAATTCAACTATCTAGAAAACACTTTGCTGTCCCCAATTATACATACTCCCTCTGAAGGGCACAGTGTTATCCATCAAGTCATTTGGAGTCTATGGGACTTCGTATAATGACACTGGTAGACCATGTGTGCACATTTTACAGATTGGAGTGGTTTGTCACACGCTGTTTTCTTATTGAATTGATAAATCTGTAAATCTTGTAAGGCTTTCTGTTCATTTTATAGGTAAGAAAATAAAGTTAAGAGAGGCTGAACAATGTGTTAAAGATCAAACAGTGGTCCTGTCCAGGTGACTCAGTTGGAGCATTGTCCCATACACCAAAGGTTGTGAGTCCCATTCGTGGTCAGGGCACATACCTAGGTTGTGGGTTTGATCCCTGGTTGGGGCACATATAGGAAGTAGCCGATTGATGTTTCTCTCTCTCTCTCTCTCTCTCTCTTTCTCTCTCTCTCTCTCCCCCTTCCTTTCTCTAAAATCAATTTATGTAGTAGTGGTCATGTTGTAGTGGTGGTTATGAGGAAAAGGCTAATGAGTGTATACCACACATTGAAAAATCTATATGCTTTTTGAAATAAATGTTCATATGTATAAATTATGAATCTATAACATGTAGGAAACAGGCATTTTACATATAAAATTGTAATCAAGAGCAGTATGAAAATGATTTAGTATTAACTTCATAAAGAAATGGTATGGAAATTCTTTAAGCATTCTTAATATAATTAATGCATTTAAATATGTGTAATATGCAACATAACAAAATAACTCAAATTTATTTATTCTGTCTGATTCTTTAATTTATGGATCATAGGTTAGAGTGCCATATATATTTCGAGCTTCCTTCACTAAATGAAAGATTTATAAGAGAAAGGTTCCTTTTTGCCAAGTTCCTGTTGTATTCTATTTTCTAGAACTCTTGGCGCACTGTCAATACTCAGTAGTTGTTGTATAGATAAAAGCAAAGACAAGTCATTAAATCTTTCTGTCTATTCACATCCCTTTTTTCCTGAAATTATGTCCCATAGCCCTAATTGTGTAACAACGTAGCCTGTATTGCCACCATATTACCATGGCCTATATGCATAACAGGTAGGCTAGGACTAATTAGGTCAGTCACTTCTTTGCCCTGGAAATATGAAATTTAGATGTGAAGACTTCATGAAACTGTACTTGGCATTTGAACTGGGTGATAGTAGGTTAGCTATTTTATATAAATTTTTTAATGGGCAGGTAATGATTGTCCACCTACTATCTCAGGTGATATGAATACTTAGGTGACAAGTATAAAGCATGCCCTTATGCTTACATTTATTGGGATGTACAGATTATTAAAATAATTATATAAATCATATCAAGAAATTAGTGTTATGAAGAAAAATAAAGATAATAGATAGCAGAAGGAGTTATTTTATTTACTTATTTTAAATTTCATGTTATTTTTTTAATCTCTATTGTTGCAAATATTACAGATGTCTCTCCTTTTTTTCCTTAATGACCCCTCCTCCCCACTCTTGCCACCCCATAAGTTCACCAAACTATTGTCTGTATCCATTGGTTATGCACATATGCATATAAGTCATTGGTTTATCTCTTCCCACCCCCCATCCACCTTCCCTCAGAGGTTTGTCAGTCTGTTTAAATAGGGTAGTCAGAGACTGACTCTAAGCTGGTAACACTTGTTTTTTTAGCTGGGTGGAAAGGAGGAAGGGAGAGAGAGAAACATCAATGTGAGAAACGCACATTGATTGGTTGCCTCCTGCATGACCTGACTGGCGCCAAGTGTTAAACCTGCAACCCAGATATGTGCCCTTGACCAGGAATCAAACGCATGACCCTTGGGTCTGAGGGCCAATGCTCTAACTACTGAGCCAGAATGGATGGGGATAATCTGGCAACGTTTGATGAGAGAATTGAATTAAGTGAGGAAAAAATCATATGGATGGGTTGGAGAATAATGATCTAGGTAGAGAAAACAACAAGCACAAGAGTGCAAAAACAGGAAGACTAGTTTGGCTGGAGTACAATGAGCAAGGCTGATGATGGTAGGAGATGACACTGGAGATATAGTCAGGAACCAAATCCTTTGGGATTAAAGAGTCAACATAACATAAGGACTACAGAATTTTTCTAATGTCACTGTTAAACCTTTTAAAGGTTTTAAGAAGGGAAGTAATTTATGTTGTCAAAAGATCATTCTGTGTGACAAAAAATGAGAATAGGGAAACCAATTAATTCCTGCACTGGCCAAGGAGTAACGTGATGGTGGTGGATACGCTAATAGTTAGATTCAAGATATATTTTGAAAGTAGAGCTTAGAAAATATACTGTTGGTTTGTATGTGAGGTGTAGATAAAGAGCTTATTTACTGGATGAATTCATCAGGTAAATGTGGTGCTGTTTATGGAAATGGAAACCCTTGGGGGAAAGCAGGTTAGTTTGGAATTGCAGTGGCAACAGAATCAAGAGTTTGGTTTGGGCATGTTACATTTAGGAAGCTTATTAGACATGAGTGAATACAGCGAGTGGGTGCCAGGATATGTTATCTAGAGTTCAGCAGAGTGATTAACAAGGGCAGTTTTACTGCATTAGAGGGGACACAAAGATGTGTGAGGTGAGCTCCAGAGTGAATAAGAAACAATGAAGTAAAGAAAGTGGATATAAACAAGTGCCACAATGAGTTTTTGAAAAAAGAATGAAGAAATAGGGTACAAGCTATAAGGAGATAGTAGATCAAAGGAGTTTTTTTTATTATTAAGATGGATATTGTAAAATATTATAATTCAGATGTATATATGACTATGGGAATGCTCTATTAGAGAGTGGGAAAATAATATAAGAGAAGGGATAATTTTAGGTCTGACATATATCCTTGAGCAGGTGAGAGGTGGAAATGATCTACTCCATTGATAAAAGGGTTGGCCATAGACAGAGAACAATTTATCTACTGTAATAAGAATGATATCAGAGTGTATAGGGATAAACACAGATTGTTTGGTAGGTATGATGATAGGGAGAATGGGTAAGTACTTTTCTGATGATTTCTACTTTTCAGTGAAATAGGAAGTAAGATTATAATTGATAGTAATATATGAGCAGGAGTGTTAGAGACTTCAGGAGAGAAGAGGTATGAAATTGTCTTTTCAAAGTATGTAAGAGTAAATTAACTAGGAAATATCTTATGCATGAAAGAAGAGTAAAGAAAGAATGAACCTGAAATCTACAAAGAAGACCAAGTAGTGCAAGGGAGACAGGGTGATCTTGGTTCTGTTCCACTAAAGGCTCAATTATTCATGTTGCCCTTGGGTATGTCTCTTTTCTATAATCCACCAACCTTCCCTGCCACTTATTTTGCTGAAGCTAGTTTGAAAAAATTTCAGTTAATTTTCAACAATCATTGATTATTGATGAAGATACTGCATGAAGATAGAAAAATATTATTGTGATATACTAACCAACTTGTATTGCTCCTGACAGTTTCTTTAAAACCTGTTCCCATTCAGTTAGTAACAATCATTGCCCCATAAAAACAAATGAGAGAAGAGTGCATTTGTAGCCTTAGAATTATTAAATAAAATTCCAAAGGACAGAGAGAATGAAGTTAATTCTATTAGAAAATAATTTTGGAGAGCATGAGATCAGTCAAAGGCTGTTTTTATTGGCTAAGAAAGATGGAGACAATTGTGTATAAAGTGCTTCTAAACCTTTTATAAGTCATGACATTTATAAAAAATAATAGTATTTTAGAGGTACCAAATTGTGGGCCAATACCATGCCATACCCACCTATCTCAAGGAATGAGAGGATCAAAATCTTATCACACCTGGAAGCTACTTACAGCAAAGATGGGTTGTGATATTCCCCTTGGGAAGTTCTGGTAGAGGAACAAGGAAGGTACAGACCCTGCTTAGAATTCTTCCACACTTATGTTTCTGGCTTCAACGTTGTTTTTGTTTTGTTTTGTTTTTAAACAGAGAACATTTTATGTACAGAAAGGTGAGAGTATTTGCCTTCTTATTTCCCTCCTTTCCAATTGCCTCTATTTTAGGATTGGACATGAATTGTTTTGTTGTTTTTCTTTAGGGATGTTGTGTATTGATATATATTATTCTGTGCCACTGAAAAGAGAGTATTAAGAAATGTAGATAATGTATGAAATTAATTAGCCCACAGGTTGGGTACAATATTCACTATAGAAATTTGTTGAATGAATTGAACAACTGAAACTTTAATAAGTAGAATAGCTTAAAACTTCCTGATTGGGAGTGTATTGCATCTTTGAATCTGTTAACATGGGTTTCATCTTCTTCTTGTTGAGTATGACTTTTTGTTTCTGGGTGATTTAAATGAAATAATATACCTTTTAGGAATTCCAAAGCATGTTATTAATTACTGTTAATATAAAAATTACTATTTCTTTCCTGAGATGTTTTTCTTGGCTATGAAGTTGGGTAAAAATTGTGAACATTAGGAGTTAAGTTCACATTGATGCTACTAGTGCAGGAATTAACTTTCTTCAAGACCCATGATCAGTAACAGGGGATTCCCTAATGATTTACAGTGGGTGACCAGAAATAAACCACACTATTTGACTGGATGGAGTTCAAGTAAGAAAGAAATATACTTGGGTCAATACAATATTGGTCCCAATTTGGGGATGATAGCTCTTCTAAGAATTATAGTCTATTTTGTACACTAACTTCCTCAGAGGTAGTAGAAAAAAGGGAATACAATTAATAAGAAAACAGGCAAAAAAAAAAAAATCTGTGATTATCATTTTGTACTGAGTTCTTATTGTATATAAATTAGAAAACTTGACTGAAACTAAATGTGGAAAAGTTATAAAACAAAACAAAAATGATAGAGTTTGGGAGGAACATAGTTATGATTCCCAGAAGTGTGGGACAGACACTCGGCAGGACTTAGACACACATGCTGGTGTATAGTCAGATGATTACAGGGAGAAGAAACATGAGTATTTGAATTTGTGGGTATAAGCAGAGGCTGAAGTAGGATTAAGGGGAATATTCAAGTTTTTTTACATCTTGCTCTTTAAAATATATTCAATTTTTAAAGAAATTTTTGTCATATTTTCCCATTAATAATCAAAATAAAATTTATAAATATTCTTTATTTTTATTTATAAAAGTCATTTTATTTTTAAATTACAATTGACATGCAATATTATATAGTTGCATGTGTACACCCCAGTGGTTAGACATTATAAAACTTATTAAGTGATTATCCTGAAATATCTCATACCTATCTGATACCATACATAGTTGTTAGAATATTATTGACTATATTCCCTATGTTGTACTTTATACCCCCACGACTATACTATAACTACTAATTTGTGCTTCTAAATTCCTTCACCTTTTTCACTCATCTCCCCAATACCCTCCCATCTCACAACTACCGAAATGTTCTCTGTATCTTTGAGTCTGTTTCTGTTCTGCTTGTTCATTTATTTTAACTTTTACATTTAATTGTTGATAGATATGGATTTATTGC
This sequence comes from Molossus molossus, assembly GCF_014108415.1. Classification (NCBI taxonomy): domain Eukaryota; kingdom Metazoa; phylum Chordata; class Mammalia; order Chiroptera; family Molossidae; genus Molossus; species Molossus molossus. The sequence goes on from NW_023425401.1 coordinate 88,548,819, forward strand.
CATTTTATTGTTCATAATTTTTATCCTTTTTTCCTTCTTAAAGAAGACCTTTTAACATTTCACGTAATACTGGTTTGGTGGTGATGAATTCCTTTAGCTTTTTCTTGTCTGAGGAAATCTTTATCTGACCTTGAATTCTAAAGGATAGCTTTACTGGGCAGAGTAATCTTAGTTGTAGGTCCTTGCTTTTCATCACTTTGACTATTTCTTGCCACTCCCTTCTGGCCTGCAAAGTTTCTATTGAGAAATCAGGTGTCAGTCTTATGGGCGCTCCTTTGTTGCTGCTTTTAAGATTATCTGTTTGCCTTCAACGTTTGGCATTTTAATTATGATATGTCTACTGTTGATTCTTTGTTAATTAATCTTCATTTTGGTGAGTGTATCCTTCATGTCTGACTTCTCCGTTTGTTTGTTTGTTTTTATCCTCGGGTGAGGACATTTTCCCATTTTTTTGTTCAGGTAGAGTGGGAGGGAGAGAGAGGAACAGAGAGAGAGAGAGAAACATCGATGTGAAAGGAACACATCGAGTGGCTGCCACCCGCACGACCGACCAGGGCCGGGAACAAACTGCAACCGAGGTACATGCCCTTAGCGGGAACCGAACCCGGGTCTCTCTGGACCGCAGGCCGACGCTCTAACTGCTGAGCCAAACCGGCCAGGGCTGACTTGTCCGTTTTTATGTTGCTGATATTCTCACTAAATTCCTTGAGGTTCTCAGTAAGTTTCTTGAGCATTCATATAACTATTGTTCTGCTCTCTGTATCTGGTAGTTTGATTTCTTCCATTTAATTTAGTTCTTTTTCTAGAGATTTCTCTGGTTCTTTCATTTGCGACACATTTCTTTGTCGGCATTTTGGCTGCTTCCCTGTGTTTGTTTCTATTAGGTAGAGCTGCTATGTCTCCCAGACTTTGTGGAGTGGCCTTGTGTAGTAGATGTTCTATAGGGCCCAGTGGTTCAGACTCCCCAGTCACCTGACCTGGGCACTTCAGGTGTGCCTCTGTGTGGGCTGTGTGCACCATTCTGTTGCAGTTGGGCCTTGGTTGCTGTTGGCGTCATTGGGAGGGATTGACCTTCAGGCCAATCAGCCGTGAAGGCCAGCTGTGACTGCAGCAGAAGAGCTGCTGTGCAAGAGTCAACCCTATGGAGCAGGATTGCTTTAGTGGGGCTTTGGTGCTCATGGAGTCCGCCCATTGAGTGTGTCGCTCATGGAGATTGTAGAGCTATAATATAGAGTGATCTGAAGTTGACCACCAGGTGCACTGATTCTGGGGCTTCCTCGGGGGTGCAAGTCAGTCACTGCCTGTGCCCTTTATGGGGCCATCTGGCATCAGCTACAGAACAATCTGCAGATGGCTGCTACTTGTATTGGGCTTGGAGGTGCCCAAGAGAGGCTAAATTGTGAACTAAGGTGGGCTGCTTTTAGTGCCAGTCCTGGGGCCACTTAGTAAAAGGTATGGAGCATGCTGAGACCAGCTGCTTCTTGTTTAGGAAATTTTAGTCGAGTCTGAAGCATGAGGCAAGAGAGGCCAGTTGTATGGAAAAGCCACTGGAAACAGCTTGGATGAGCCTGCAGGTTGGGTGGAATGGGGTGCCAAGGAATCACCAGGGTGGGGCAAACAGTGTAAGCCAAGTTGATAGACTCGGATATGGCTCCTGCTTGTCAGCTCTGTGGCTGGAAGGGCTCAGCAAAGGGGAAATGACCTCTGCTAGCACTTCTTGCCCTGGTACCAGACAATTTAGTTCCTCCTGTATGTACGTATTTCCCTTCAAGTTGCTGCCCCAGTGCTGGAGCTCAGAGGGAGTGAGTCTGAGTAAGTCCGTGCGCAGGCCCCTTAAGAAGAATGCCTGGGACTCTAGCAGCCTCTGTGTCATGTAGCCACAATCCCCGCTAATTTTACAGCCTGAAGATATGGGGACTTTTCTTCCTGGCCCTGGAAACCCAGGCTGAAGGGTCTGGTGTGGGGCTGGGGCCCCTCATTGCTCAAGGGGAACCTCCGCAGTTGTCTATGCCTCCTGATTAAAAATCATCACATGTAGGTGTGGAACCAGCTTGTTCTGTGCCTCTGCCCCTCCTACCAGTCTCCACATGGCTGCTTCTTTAATTCCCTAGTTTTATGATGTGCATTCAGCCAGATTTCAGGCACTTCTGAATGACGGATGTTCTGTAGTTTAGTTGTAATCTTGATGTGGTGTGGGAAGAGGTGAGTACTGTGTTTACCTGAGCCAACATCTTGGCTGAAACTATACATATTTTTATATAAAGTCCATCAGGATAAACTTCAATAACTTACTTGTATTTTTTGTTAAATTGAATAATCTGTTGTAGTTTTTCTTATGTTCTGGTCATTTGCTATGAAGATGCAGACAGCCTTCTATTCTTCTGTTTACAAGGTCTCTGAATTCTGCTGCTCCCCTGGCAGTCATTTGTTTCCTTTCTTTTTGCTAAAAGTAACAGAGTTATAAATGTAAGACATTTATTTAATTTGTTTAGATTTATAAAACCATGCCCATTTTCTAGGCCTTTGGGGGCATGAACTAGATAAGAACATATGGTATAATCTATTATTTTCTCATCTCTAATTATGAGGTAAGGCATTGTTTACATGTCAATGAGGAAATCTCAGATTGCTCTCCTTGGAACAGTGATTTCTTGGATAATGTTCAGTTAAATTTAATAAGGGGACATTTTATTTTCTTTAAGTAGTCCACCAAGGCCATGGTTTTCAATCTTTTAAGGATAATAGAAAACATTCAGATTTCTTTTCTACTCCTGGAAGGCCAACTAAACCATTATTAGCCACTGTTGAGCATATTGTTACCAAAAATATCTTAGTAGCGTAGTGTAAGTAATTCATAATTTATTCAGGTTACTAACAGTCATGTATTTTTTCAGCACTTATAGTTTTAATTTCTAAATGAAAAGAAGTTTAAAATGTGGCAAATCAGAGAATATGCTTATAAAGTATTATTTCATTCAGAGTCAGTTTATGTTTCTGTGATTAATGTTGGCAGAATGCATGGATTATGTCAGGCCAGAGTTTCTGAAACCAAAACCATTTCCCCCCGCCCAGAAACCAAATCTAGAAAACATGTAAAACATGGGTTAAGGATCTACCTAAGTGGCCAGCATAGGAGGCAAAAGGATGTTTCACGTCTTTGGAGGGTTCTAATTCAATGATACCAGTAAGTAGTTGAAAAAAATTCTGAAATATTGGCCAACTTTTCTCAGTGTCTTTCTACTACTTTCCTCCTAAATTCCGACTGCTGTTTGTATATACACTCCTGTGCATGTGAAAACATTTCTAAGTCATTCTCTGGTGGTAGGGTGGGTGAATAACTGCTTTCTCTCCCAATTTACATCTTAATTTTTATTAATATTTTTATCAGAAAGGATCTACTGAACTCTTAAAGTTCTTATATGTTAAAGATTTGCATTTATTTTGGCTAGAAAAACTTAATACCATCCAGAATCTGAAATATATTAGAATTACATTCTTCTTCCTGTGCTCTCTTGGACAGGTCCAAATGGCTTATTGAACATATTTGAAGACATCTTATATTTGAAGAAAACTCCATATGTCATATACTGTTAACATAGAGCCTATCAAGAAATGTAACATAATTGGGATAATTAGTGCATTAGATCCTTGAAAATTGATCTATACACATTTTTCTCATTTAATAACCAGTACTATTAACATTCAGAAAAACATAAGTTGAAGTTAGGAGAAGAAAATATAGAAAAATTCAAAGAAACTGGAATAGACATTTACTGTTTCTAGTGGTTCATCTGTGTTCTACAATTTCTCACTAATGATTTTAAATCTATTTATTTGAATAACATACTCAACAAAAGATCATGATAATAGCTGACATTAAAACTAAATTTTATATAGGCTCAAAACATTTTATACCTAAAGAGTTACTTAACCAGTTATTTCACAGCAAAGGAATATATCTATGTAATGACGACTTCCTAAACACTGTCAGTTCATCTTAATCTATGGCCAAATACGCCACCAATTTCCCACGATTTTTTCTTTTAAAAGCAGTGTTGGGGAGGCTTAACTTCTTTAAAATATCTATTGGTGCCTACATATATTTTTGTTTGCCTTGTGTCAGTTTGGGTCTGTTAAGAGTATTTAGTTGGATTTGATACAAATGTTACTTTTGTCAGTTTGGGTGCAGGATTCATGTGATTTCAGACTTTATGAGTGTTATCTATAAACAAAGAAACCTGCTATTCCAAAGTTAAAGAGTTCAGGTTCCTCCATCTTTCTAAAATTGAAAAATTTTAAATTAGAAGAGAAAAATGTTATGCTTAGTCACAAAAATAATAAAAGAAAAGTTATGAAAAAATTTTCTTACTCTATGCAGCACACAATCTCTAACATTAAAAACATTGTTAAAAATCAAGAGTTTTGTATAATTATTTTATTAATATTAAAAATATGCATGTCTATATATAGACATAGTAGGCACAGTGCCATATAATAGTTCCAAACAATTGAAGCTTCTTGAAATTTCCAAAAATATAAAGCTCATAAATAGTATTGTCACATATTTGTCGCACAAATTCAGGAGTACTAGTACCTTTTTCCCTATTTCTTCAAATTCAAGGGGATTTATTTAGGACAAATAAATGAGCATAGTACTTTAGGCCATACACCTTTTGTGGGTAGCCCCATGGAAGGAAAACATTTTTTTACACATAACATCCTTCAATGTTTTTTTTTCCTCTTCCTTTCAGAAGATATTGTTGTTAATTTACAAATCTTTAAGTAGAAGTGTCTACTTGTATGTGTATATACACAACTTTATTAGCTTTTAAATTACAGTGAGTACTTAAATATAGTGATATCAAATACTCAAAAACTGTCACTACTAGCTATTCAATTTAGCTTGGATGATCTGCGGACAGAGTACCAGAAAAGAGGAGCTGCAGATATTTTACGTGGATTCCTTCAGTATTTCACTATATACTAAGCTGTGCACACCCAGGTGAAACTCCAGGAGGCTTAGCAGAGACTAGCTTCCAGGGGTATACTATGATTTGCCATGGGCACTCACACGTGGCTTCCAACAATATGTTAACTTTCCCACTGATATTCCTTACCTGCTTGTCTGGTAGCATCCATTCCTCTCATGCTCCACCTCTCATAAGCCACGCAGTATGCTGCTCCCTGGAAGGGCCATTTCTGCCTTGCATTCCATATTATTTGGTTGCCCTGTTGCTTCAGCTCTTTGATAGTACCAAGAAGTTATTACTTTTATGGTTTATCCAGCCATGTATAATTTTTAGAATGGAGAAGGTACTCTTTCCAATTTATATATGTGAAGCAGAAGCAGAAATATCTTGACTTTTGACAAAGATGCCAAAGTAATTAGATTGGAAAGGGAAAGTCTATTCAGCACATGGCTCTGGAATAATTGAATATACATATGGAAAAAGTGAAACCCAAGCTCTATTTCACATCATATAGAATAATTAATTTGAATTGGATCATAAACCTAGATATGAACATTAAAGATTTAAAACTTCCTGAGGAAAACAGATGAGAATATTTTCATGGTTAAAGGTTCAACATTGACTTCTTAGACTGAACAAAGAAAGCAAAGCCAACTTTTTTTTCAAAAGTTAAAATATACTTCATTAAAATAAAAAACGTATGCTCATCAAAAAGACACCATGAAGAAAGGTATTGGCAAGCCACACTGAAAAATCTTTTCACTGGGACAAATACTTACAAACATGTAACTGACAAAGGCATATATATTGATATATAATTAACTCCTATAATTAGGAACAACAAAAACTCAACAAAAAATGGGAAAAAGACTTGGATACTTAAAGAAGAAATATGATGACTAATAAGCACAAAAAATCTGATCAATAACTAGTCTTTAGAGAAATACAAATTAAAACACAAATGAGTTACGTATCAATAATATCCAATATGCCTAGAATTTAAATGACTGATAACAGCAAACACTGATAAATATGTAGAGCTATTAAAACTCATAAATCTGGAAAGAGGAGGGAATGGTACAAGTACTTGGGGAAAAGTTATAAGTTCCTTACAAATGTGTATACTGTGAGCCAGCAATTCTATTCCTAGGTATTTCCCAAGAGAAATAAAAACATCAACCTACAAAAATACTTGAATAAGAATGTTCATAGCAGGTTTTCTCATAATTGCCAAAAATGAAACAACTCAAATATTTACTACCATAAGAATAAACAAATTGTGGTATATTAATAAAATATTACTCAGCAATAAATAGAGTAAAATCATTTATATAATTCAACAAGATGAATGAATCTCAAGAACATTTTATGTAAAATAGATTGGACAAATTAGTGTTCATAGTATGTGATTTCCTTATTAAGACGAGAAATTTTAAACATAGGCTGTGGATAAGATGATAGTTTTGTTTCAATTCTGACTTTGAAAGTATGTGTTCTGGGTGAAAATGTCCTTTCTTTTAGAAAATACACTGTGAAACATTTAGAAAGTATTAAAAGAATATATTCTAATACACTCTCAAAAATGTAAGAAATAAAGGGTGTGTGAGAGAGAGAGAGATTACAAGAGAGAGAAAATAATAAATAATAGCCTTGACTGGTTTGGCTCAGCAGTTAGAGTGTTGGCCCATGGACCAAAGAGTTGGGGGTTCAATTCCGGTCAAGGGCACATACCTTGGTTTTGGTTTGATCCCTGACTAACTTATTAGTCTAAATGAGTTTGATGCTTGTTAGAAATTTTTAAAGAAAATCTGACTCACTTTAGTAGTTCCTTGAAACCTTAAAAATATTATCACTACACCCAGCACACCTGAAATATGCAATATAAACTTCTATGAATAATGTAAGCAAATAATTTATAGCAATTATGAATTAGAAAATGCAATACATTTTTCAAGCAAGGAAACTACTCTATTAAATGATTCCTGAGTTCAAGAAAGGAGCAAGACTACTGGGCCTATACATATTGGTTATGTATCCAGATAGCGGATTCATTGGAAAATTTGTTTTTACATATATTAAAAAAAAGTTTTTTTCTTATTGATTTTAGAAAGAGATGAAGGAAGAGGGAGAGAGAGATAGAAACATCAATTAGAGAGAACATTGACTGACTGCCTCCTGCATGCTCTCCACTGGGGATTTGGCCCACAACCTGGGCATGTGCTCTGACCGGAAATCGAACCAGTGACCTCTTGGTGCATGGGTCGATGCTCAACAATTGAGCCATATTGGCTGGGCTAAATATATTTTTATTAGTCAAACTTAAGTTCCCTAAAATTTTTTTAGTAACTCAGAAGATGGCAAATACATCCAAATTAACTTGTCTATCCTGCTGCAATAATATCCCAGTTCTAGTATGTGATTGTTTATATTAGAGTGCTCAAACCTTTGGAGTAAAATCTCACAACTTGTTAAAGTACATGGAAATAATTAAATAGGGAAAGTTGAAGAAAAGTAAAAATAAAGACTGACTTACCATTAAAAATACTATTGAAAATATAGATTTGGGGGGATGAACAACTACTATTAATATTATTTATTGAATATTTATTATATGGCACAAAACTTCACAAATACCAGAAATACTAGATTGTTATTTGGGCTATTATATATTAGTAAGTATAGTAAATTGAGCTTCTAGATAGACTAGCATGAGCTCCAAACATGATGACAGAAGCAGACTTAAAACTAGGCTTTCCCTGGCTGTTTGGTTCAGTGGTTAGAGCTTCGAGCCTTGGATCAAAGGGTTACAGATTTGATTCCCAGTCAAGGACACTGTTATAGTTTCCATGCTTGGCCCAGGTAGGGGTTGTGTGGAAGACAACAACCAATTGATGAGTCTCTCTGACATGGATGTTTCTCTCTCTCTCTCTCTCTCTCTCTCTCTCTCTCCCTCTCTTACACTCTATCAAACACTCAATGGAAAAATAACCTTGGGTGAAGATTAACAACAACAAAAAAAGTCTCGGCTTAGGGTAGAAAAAAATTGGGATAATTTTTCTTCTTCATTTCCTTTTTTCCCCAAATATTTCTACCATGAGGAGCTAGTGAGAATAATAAGATTGAGTTTAAATGAAGCACTCTATTCCAGATTGTTTTTCACCAACTGAGAAAAAGTAGAATAAAATTAAAACTCTCCATAAATTAGGAACAATTCCTCTTATTCATCAACCCTTAAGTTCCCTCACACCTTTTTGTCCATTTCTTTTCAATTCCATTACTCACGCATTAAGTTTCCATAAGAAGCTTAGGGAATATTAAAAATTTGAGGATATTATATGCCAGGATTTTTCATCCTCAGCACTATTAACATTTGGGGCCGGAAAAGTCTATGTTGTAGGGCTGTCCTTGCATTGTATGATGATTAACAGGCCCCTTAGCTCTGCTCACTAGATACTAGTAGCACCCCATAACTCCAGTGTGACAACCAACACTGTCTTAGATATTGCCAAATGTCCCCTAGTGGGTAAAATAATTCCCACTTGAGAATCAATGTTATGAAGTAAATGTATACAGGGTTTAAAATTTCCTCACTGACAAGAAAAAAAGCAGAGCCTTTCTATTTCCCCAGAAAAACAAAAAACAAACCCAAAACATTTTAATGGATGGTAGGAGACAAAGAATGATATAATTACATACATTTCACTGGTATGTTTGTATAGCATAGAACTAAGAAACTTAAGAGAGAACATAGCAACAAATATATATTGTTTAAGCCAACAAATATTATCCTGCATACTATAGTTTTTCGTATTAAATTTAAATTAGTTGTCAGAATTTAAAATGGGAAATATATTACTGAAATAATTGATGATGATATCTGAAAAGTCAGAAGTTGAAGCCAAACTATGTCCCAGTTCCCCCTAAAATAATTCACTAGATAATGCCCTCTTTAGATTGCACATGTGCACTCTAATTTATCACACCTGACCTATTTTTTAAAGTTTTACATTACCTACTTAGTTTCTATAATCATTTGAATTTGAAAATCTAATAAGTAGAAAATATAGTGTTTAATCAAAAGCTTTTAACTTTAAAGAATAAATTCCAAACTCTAAAAATTTGGAAGAAAAAAAGAAGCATTAAAGGAGAGGGTCACTTAGTGAGAGGAAAGAAAAGAGAGAATGATTTATTATTTTCATCAATGCAAGACCTGGTATTAAGTATTATTATAGTTCTTTAGCATATTAATAGCTTATTAGGAAATCACTTGAGCTTTTCAGTAACTTTATTTTAAAACTCAGTATGATAACAAAGACAGCATATAGGATCACTATCTAGGCTTCATTTATAATACTGAAAAAATCAGATGAATCAAGCTGTGGATAAGTCAAAGTAGAAAGTATTCATATTTTTCAAATAAATAAAAACTATGGGTTAATTCTCCATGTCACTCAAGCAAAAATGCATTTCCTGAAAATTTATACTGGAATTGTTATATTAAGGATGTATATTCTCTATCTAGTAATACATATGGTACAAATTACCACCAAAATAGGTAATCTATTATTTGTTATTTTATTTCATATACCTGTTGTGGAACATTGTTCCTAAATAACATACTTTCTTTATATAATTCTTTTGAAACCAACTACAGGTATTTGTATTTGGGGGGTATAGAGTTACAGGCTGGGGTTATAACCATTGTTCAAGTGTTTATTAATACTATCCTAGAAAAATGCCCCCCAAATCATAACAAACAGCAATTCTTCATCGACTGAGATGGGACAGGGATGTTCCAAATAATCATGAAAATGTTATTTAGAGAAATATTTTTAAATCTAGTTTTTTATGTATTAAATAACTGAGAAAATTATTACTTATATGAGAGGTAACTCTGAAACAATTCTTGTAATAAATAGAAGTTCTTACCTCTAAACTAAATATTAATTTTTGGATGTGTTTTAATTTTTTATTAACCTGCTCAAATAAAGAAAAAAACTGGGTGCTCTTTGGAATAATTTTAAAAACACTTTCAAACTGTTTGCAGCCTGTTATGAAATTTAATTTTAAGTAAGTGAAAGATATTTTGAAATGTTTCAAAATATTAATATTTTAAAATAATTTAGAAGGCAGAGGTAGTCATTCATAGTTAGCAAATCATTAACTCATTCACTATAAATATTTAAAATATGCATGCTGTTTATCAAACACAGATATTGGGAATAACCCATGAAACTTTTAGTGGAGAGAAGGAAATATTACAGTTTCTTTTGAGGGTCAAGCAAGACATTATTCTACATTAAGAGTTACCAGAGGGAAGGGGTTTGGGAGAAGGTAGTATAGGTTAAATATATGATAACAGGGTCAAATATATGGTAATGGGGTCAAATATATGATAATGGAAGGAAAATTGACTTTGGATGGTAAACACACAATGCAGCATATGGATGATGTATTATAGAATTGTACTCTTGAAACCTATTTATTAACCAATATCACCCCAATAAATTAAATGTAAAAAAGAATGGATGTTTAAAAAATTTTAATACATAAAGGTTTTATACATAACCAAGAAAAATAATATTTTAGATGAGTTCTTTAATATATATAATTTATAGCAGACTGAAACCTTTTCAATTAATTTTTGATTAGCATGTTTAGTTATCAGAACTTCTTTGATGTAAAGAAGGCACAGTATTCTAATCTGGTGTTTTTGGGTTTTTTTTTTTTAAATAAAAAGTAGCTTAATGTTAGTTAGCAATGGGTTCTCCTACAAGAAACAGAAACCTTAACCTAGTAGATACTTAAATAAATGAGGTTTTTTGTTTTTTTTTTTCCTTGTAAAAATAGTTTGAATAGTAGGTGGCAATTGCCTTAGTTCGTTTCAGTTGGTGACTTATTTGGAAAGTAATGGATCACTTCTGTATTTAAGGCACCACAAAGAGGAAAAGACAGTGCCAGCCACATTTCCCCCTTTTTGTTGAGAATATGAAAACCTTTTTAGTCTTCTTCTTGTGTCTCAGAAACCTCTCCGTGGCATTCCCAACTCTAAAAGTCACTGGGAAATTGAATATTTATATTTCTAAACCTTTACAGTTAGAGTCGAACAAAAAGGTTTGGAGGCAGTATTGGCCACAATCTATGCCTAACTAATAATTTAATTTGATCACGTAATGATATATCATGTTAATGGAATTGAAGAATCAATATTTTATAAGAAGTAAATTTTCCCCAGTAGACTTTAATAAAAATTCTAGCAGGTTTTTCCGGTGGAAATTGACAGGCTCTTTCAAATGTTTTTATGGAAAATCAAAGGCCGTGAATAACTAAGACATCTTGAACAAGAACAGTGCTGAAGGATTTATATACCAGATACAAGCTTTATTACTTAAGAAAGGTAGGCGAGACTAAAGGGGCCCTTACTAAACCTGACAAGCTCAGGGAAGGCCTGCGTAGCAGCCTTGCAAATGCACAGACATAAAATAACCTCAAAGGATGGTCCGAAATGAAAACTTTTAACTAAAAGCAGTTTATGCCGAGTAGTGCTGTCCTAGGCTGGTATCTTCCCTGACAAAAGTCAATCTTTACATTAGCTGAACCTGTCTATTGTCTTTTTGCATCCTCGATAATATATCTTTGGAATATCAAAGTGATTTTCCTTTTTCTGGACCCCTCAAAGTACAGGCACCGCTCTATGGAGACCACAGGTCCCCTCAGTTATTCATTGTTGACTGTTAACTATCCTATACCCACTTATGTAAAAGAAGTATGTGTCTGTCAGTTTACTTTTTATCCAATCTCAGAGGTTTCCCTGCTTTTCTTCCTCCTGCCTCCCTAGTCTATCACCAAATAAATTTCATGTAACACACTTATATCTGCGCTTTTGATTGTGATGTATAAAATAAGGTGTAAAACTGCCTTTCTCTGGAGCACTATCTCAATCCATTGAGATTTTGCTTCCCTGCAATTGTTGTCAATTTGGCTCAAATAAACTCACAAAACTTCTTCACAGATTTGAATGTTTCTTAGGTTGACAGGTGTTCACAGAAGAATAGATGAAATGAGCAATGAGGTAGAATAGTTATTTCATAAATCAACAACACTTATATGATGTCCTGATTTAGGGCAAAAGGGACAAGATAGTGTGAAGGGAAAAGGATGGTTATTTAACAGGAGTTAGTTAAAAATCTAGATAGAAATGAAAAATAAATCATAATTTCAACCTTATACCATACAAAGAAAACTAGTTCAAGATAAATTGTGGATTTAATATGAAATCTAAAATGATAAAGCTTTGGAAACTTTAAAATCTGTCTGTCTCTGGTCCACAGGCCGATGCTCCAACTGCTGAGCCAAACCGGCCAGGGCTCTCTGTTCTTCTCTGTCTCTTGCATTTAAGAAGTACCCCAAATTGAAGTCCCTATCTATTTTGTTAGGAAGAACTGGATTTCGTTTCTTGGATATTATGTAATTAACTGCTTGAGTGCTGAGAGCTGGCTAGGTCTGAGAGAGGAACGAGTAGAGAGTGGTTTTTTAAAGTCGATGTGTTGATTGCATGTAGAAAAGTCGCCTGCCACTTCCAGGCTTTTACATCCATTTCGGGTCCAGGGAATATGCAGGAGATTTGGTGTATTTGCGTGGCCCCAGGTGGTGACATGTCTGAAACTGGTCCGACAAGTGACTAAGAGGATGCAGAGTGACGAGTGCTGCTGTCTGGGTGACTGAGCTGTGTGCTGTGGGAGTTGAGCACAGCTGAGGGAGCAGAGGCTATGCTGTGGAGAAAGACATTTTAGTAGGGTAGGGCATCAGGATTTGGAACCACAGAGATGTAGTATGAAGCCTCCGCTGTTGGCAGTGGGAAGACAACAAGCAGAGTGATAGCATAAAATAGATATGTCGCAGTCACCGGGTATAATTTAAATAATGTGGTAAACTCATTAGAATGATTATATAGGAAGCCCATAGATTATAATAAGATTACAGGAACAAATGGGAAAGTTACTTTTTAATAATGGGAAAGGATTTAATCTATCTACAATCAGATGCCAGGCTGGAATTTGTGATTAACCTGATAAAAAATAAAAGTTCTCACCATCACAATTGTTAATACATAACAAACTGTTTAAAAATTATTCTTTCACATCCTTCCTGTTAAATAGACTATTCAATACAGAAATGCAGTACTTAAAATAAATATCACAATGAAAATTATACATATTTTTGTTTAGCTCATGTTTAAACTAGTATGACTATGTGCTCTACTTTCTCTAATAAGAAACCATTCAGAGCAGCTCCAAGCAAAAGAAGGTTGCATAGGATGAACAAGCCTTTCATACTGCTTGACATTCCTCTTTTGCAGTAATTCAATTTTATTTGATATGAAGTACATCGTTTAGTACAGATATAAACTTTCTGTTGTGCACTCTTCTTCCTTGACATCAATGTCAGATTACCTGCTTATTGTAACACTTTTTTCTCTAGTTCTCAACCGTTAGTCTGCTACCTGAAATTATGAAATTAAGTTTTATCTTGTATATTAAAGATTGGTACCAGAAATGGGTACTTACTTACCTGTACTAGTCTATTTTAATATTCAAAGACATCAAAAGGAATTTTCCTTTCTGCTTTTTATTTTGAGCATATTAAAACAACACATTTATAGCATTATCTCAATTTTGTGTTATGGGAAACATTATGTAGTAGGTCAAACAGGAAAGAAAAATAACTTGATAAACAATATAAAGATAATATTAGTTTAGTGAAGGAGAATTTGGATAGAATTGACGGAACATCATCTGTCATTGCCAACGATTTTTTTGTAGGTTTTCTCACCATTGCTAAATAAATATAACAAGGGTAGAAAGATTCTGATACTGACATACCCAGGCCAGATAGATGCAGTTTATTAAAACTATGAGGAAAAAGTGAGTTTGTGAAAGTATATCTTGGAGTGAGAGTCTAATGCAGATGCCATTTGGAGTTTAAGATTTTGCACGTTCTGTTTGTAGTTCTCATCTGTTGGAGAAGCCACAACAGGCCAGAAGCACAGGTGTAATTAGGAAATTAGTGGATGAGGCCAGCAAGCAGGCAGAGTTTTTGTCTGCAGCAGTAAGTCACATCAGAGCTCATGACATCGTTGCATTCTTTTTTTTTTTTTTTTTTTCTTTTGGTACGTGCCCCTAGCGGGAACTGAACCCAGGATTCTCTGGTCCATAGGCCATCGCTCCAACCGCTGAGCCAAACCGGCCAGGGCCATTGTTGCATTCTTGTACAGCTTTTTGTTTGCCTTGAGTTCAAAGATTGTCTGTCTTTTCTTTGTATAATTTTTAATGTACATACTACTTAATCATCTCTAAACTGTTTCCCAGAACTATCATTTTTTCTAAATATGTTTAAACTTTCAGGTTATGTGCTTGGAACCTCCCTTTCTCATCATCCTAGGTTTTTGCTTTCTTCTCTCCTTTGTGCTGTCTGTGGTATTCTGATCTTTTCTTGTTGTACTTCTTCATTTTATTAAAATATATTATTTTATGGCTTACTGAGAAGGGGCACTAGGGAAGTAAATCTTTTGAAAACATGAGAATGTACCCTCACACTAGATTGAGAGTGTGGTTCAGCACAGACTTCTAAGTTGACAATTATTTTCCTTCAGTGACTGAAAGCATACTCCATTGTTTTGCTTCTGATATGGCTGTTGGAGAATTCAGTGACGTTTCTTGAACTTCCATAACAACATGCCTCGCCATGAATCTTTTTTCATCTCTTTTACTGGACACTTGCTGAGTTTTCTAATCAGAAATCCTTGTGGAATCTTTTTGGAACTATTTTATTCATATATACAGTCGGCCCTTGTTTATCGCGGTTAATCATTTCTAGACTCTACTATGATAAATGATTTTCCGCGAAGTAAGATTCTTTACTTATACAGTAGTCCCTCACCACTTCGCCCTTCGACTTTCGCAGCTTCACTCTATCGCGGTTTTTTTCAAATATAGTATAGTATATATACAGCAAATATAGTATATGTTTTTATTGATTTTGTAGAGAGAGAGGAAGGCAGAGAGATAGAAACATCGATGTGAGAGGGATACATCGATTGGCTGCCTCTTGCACATACCCTACTAGGGACTGAGCCCACAACCCAGGCATGTGCCCTGACCAGGAATCGAACCAGGACCTCTCAGTCCAGGGGCAATACTCAATCCACTGAGCCACACTGGCTGGGTGGAACTATTTTCTTTATACTATATACTCTTATTTTTGTTTCCTGTTTCCAAAACTACTTATTCAGATGTTGCATGTTCTGGACTGCCCGACATCTGCCATTTTATTTGCCATCTTTCTTTCCCCTAACGTCTCTCCCTTGTGCTGTCTGTGGTATTCTGATCTTTTTTGTTTTACTTCTTCATTTTATTAAAATATATTATTTAATGGCTTACTGAGAAGGGGTAAGAGAGAAGTAAATCTTTTAAAAACATGTGAGTGTACCCTCACACTAGATTGGGAATGGGGCTCTGTATCTCAACTCAATCTCTGAAATATCATTTTCTTCAATTATAATTTTTAAAATTAGTCAGGGATATTGTGATTTTTTATCTTTTTGTTTTGTTTGTTTTAGATATTTTCTTTTGACTATTTCTATACCAAAAATAGAACAGATCATTAAAACATGGTGAATTCATATAGGTGAGGACTACACAATAATTAAATGTGTAAACAATAGCCAATGTAGCCATCATATGAAGATTTTGATATTTAATAACCTGGGCCTATTAAAAAAAATTGTTGTATTGTATAAAAGTCATATTTACAAAAGAATGCATATAATATAATTTTGTGTATATCAAGTTTAAGAAGGAGCAAAAGTTAAACCATAGATTGGTTTGGTAATTATTCGTAAGTGATGTAACAGCAACAACAACAAAAGACGGAATCATGAGCATACAGTTGTGGTGGGTGAGGTAATATGGCAGGAATGGGTACACAGTGGGCTTTAAATTACTGTTAACAGGGAGGTTAGTACCTGGGTATTCACCATATCCTTCTTACTGAAATAAATAGAAATGGTTTAAACATTTGTGTATATGATATATTTTCCTTCAAAATTAAAGAAAACAAAGAAACTGGGGCAAGGATGTTGGATGTTTCATGTGAGAGTAGACAGAAGGGAGTGAGTCCAGCCGGTGACAGGGGATTATAAGGAAGGGCGATGAGAAGGGAACTTCCAAGAGTGATGAGCCACCAAGCAGCAGAGGCTTATATGCGGTGGTCTCCACAATCGAACAGAAGGCAAGGATGTTGATCCCATCGCCTGACATGGGGTGAGAAGGAATAAAACACACTTGAAAATGCTATAGGAGAAGCAATGTCATCAGGGGTACATTTTGAAAGGTTAAGTCAGTTATTTGACTGGGTAGAACATAGGAGGGTAATATTTGGGGAGACAATCGATGGGAGGTATAACCATTGGTTCTGAAATGAGGTAAACAGGGCTAGTCTTTAAAATCTGTGCCAGGACAGTGTGCAATGGGCTCTAAGAGAGTTTCGCGTATGATTGGCAATGAGGCTGTGTTTAAGAGGTGGGGAAGGTGAACATTTCTTTCCTTTGTTGTCAGTTTGATGGGAGTAACTGGTAGCAAAAGTGACCTCTAATTGAATGATTCTTTTTATGGGGAAGAATGAGTTTGGGGTCAACTTCAAAGCTGCTGAGTTTGGCCCTTTGACTTACGTATTTATTTTTCATCACCAGTGGCCGGGAGATGCCAGTGGATTTCTGTTTCTGACACCGGTGTATCTCAGAATTTGTAATCAATGCACATGCAGTGCCTTTAGCTGACTTTTGCTGTCACAGCTCTCACATAAGCGACTTGGGTATCTCTAAGAGCACAATGGATTTGGATACTTTTCTGCCCTTTTGTCACTCTGTGTCTGAGAACAGAGGGAGGAATCATCAATAAAAGTTTTTCCTCTATAGCTTTACTTGACTATATCCTGTACTCCCTAGAGGTTCTAGTTTTGACATCACTTCATCAGGGACACCTATCTTTGTCTCTCATGTCTGATTTATATACTTCTCTTAACTTCTCCTTCCGTGCTCCGTCCTTCTGTCAGAACACAGATCTCACTAGACTGTCATTGCAGGCTCAACGGAAATTTCAGTGTTTAGTCAGTTTCCTTCAGAAAACTTAAAATATCCTTCTCCAGTAGCCCTGAACTTCAGCTGTCTCAGGCGATGCTGTTACCAAATATTTTATTAATGCCAATCTTTGCACAGTGCTGTATTCAGACAATTTTATCACATACCACTTAAAAGGTTTTCCTTTTATGATTGATAGCTAAAACCTGACAAGGGTCAGCCATTCCACACTGACTTAATGAAAGAATAACTTCATCTTGAATTGTTGAGAAGAGGTTATAGGAACGTGTTTCCACAATATTAGCGTGTTAAGAGAAGGTAAGTAGGATTTTCTTTCCACCTAAGACAATAAAATGCTGACTGTGCCAGGCTAAGCTAAACAGGAGTATGCTGGGTCAGGATTTGGTGATGTCTTCGAGGAGCACCTTCTATAGAATAGCAATTTAAAAAATAATTCAGCAACAACTATCTTTGAGTCACTTCTGAACCAGCCTTCTGGCCAGATGTTCAGGGAGTGCTGGACCAATGGAAATGCTGCCTTAATGATGCTTCTTACTTTGGGACTGTTATACTTGTGATTATTATTCATCACTAGAGACCCGACTTTCCCATGCAGGGTCAATCATCCCCTGCAATCCTAGAAGCAGTGGGGGCAGAATTAATGCTGCATCATCTTCCACTCTCCCAACACCTAAAATGTTCTGAAGAAGGGAAGATAGGCAGATAAGTCACTTACTTTATGCCTGAGGGGTCGGGGTATTTTATTAAAATAAAAAACAAATGCAAAACAACTGGAACGGTAAAAATCCACTAAGACTGCATATTGATATTTCAATGAAGAAATTAAGTGGATGAAAGCTTTGTTCTGAAAACCATTAATGGGGTATTTTAAAAGAACCAAACATTGAATAGCACACTGTTACAGAAACTGCATGGACTACTGTATTAAATAGTGATTTATATTTGCACGAGGGGGCAAAATAGTATATGTAAGTACTTAAAACGTTCACCCTCCTCACTCAGTAGGATTTCTGTATTTGCCTCCTTGACTCCAGTTTTATTGTGATTGGCCTGGATAATGGGTGAAGAGGAGGCAACATGATTATATCTGGACCAGCACCCATAAGCCAGTGGCAGATAACCAAGTGTTCCTTTCAATGCTGGCACAGATTCTAAGCCAAAAAATAAATTCATTGATGAGCATTAAAAAGAGAAGAGATTCTCTGCAAGTTGGGTACAGTGGGCAGGAGTGGAAATGAGAAGATGCATGGACATTGAACAGTGAGAATACCTACATGGCCAGGAAGTTAGGGAGACAGCAACACAGAGACTTGAGAGCAACTGCTATGATGAGTAAGTAACTTTGAGAGATAGAGATAATTAATAGCATCACCGTAGAATGCAGTTATGATAAATTTGTAATGCATTTTGGGTGTCAGACTGGTGGGTAGTCTTGTGTGTTTGTTTTTAAGCGAGCACTGTGTTGAGATTGGCTTAGAGGAAGTATAGTTATATTCAGGGGTCATATTTAAAATAATGCACAAGGGTACAGACTAATAAGACAATTACCTGACCCATAAAAACAGAGGCTAGTCGCCCTGGCCGGTTTGGCTCAGCGGTTAGAGCATCAGCCTGCGGTCCCGAGAGACCCGGGTTCGGTTCCCGCTAAGGGCACGTACCTCGGTTACAGTTTGTCCCCGGCCCTGGTTGGTCGTGCGGGTGGCAGCCACTCGATGTGTCCCTTTCACATCGATGTTTCTCTCTCTCTCTCTCCCTCCTACTCTATCTGAACAAAAAATGGCCTCGGGTGAGGATAAAAAACAAACAAACAAACAAAAAAAACACAAAAAACAGAGGCTAGTCATTATACTGAACTAATATGAATTTACTCAACATGTTACTATAATGAGATTATTAAGATATTAGTATCTTGTTCTTTGTTACTTTAAACAGAGTCAGATAGAATAATGAATATTTTTATTTCATATATCATATACTCTATGTTTTATATATTCATGTTAGTATTTTTCAATTATTAGAAATTTGAGGCCACAGAATTGAAAGAGAGTGTGTTATACCTTAGGTGCTATATTAAGGCACTTTACATAATTGAGAAAACATTTTAAAGAATCTGAAAACACAGATAATTGGACTTGAATTTTTGGAACCCTGATTATTTTTTTAGATACCAAAATATAAAAAAATTGAAAAGGAGAAAACTTATTAGAAAGGCCATCAATAGACCATAGCAAATAAAGATTTGCTAGTTTTTCTTTGCTATTTTAAATTGCAATAGTCTCTAAATAAAAATATATTTTTATTGCACTTAATTTAATGGTTTAGAAGAGAAGACTTTTCTGATTAACAACAAATAAATTAATCTGATAATTTAAAAAATATAAATTAGTTTGAATGAAAACTTTCCCTATGGTATTATGAATAGATTTCTAATTATGAAAAATCTCATATTAATACTACTTTTTGAGAAACAGTGACTGACTTTCTTTACTCAAATCAACTTGTAAAATTAGTATTAGAATAAAATTGGAATGACTAATAAATCAATAAAAGCCTTGAAAAGTACAAGGCCAGTCAGAAAAAACCTTTGACTTTAAAGACAGTTCTGTGGATTTTAGCATAGAATGTTTGGGTTGTATTTTACAAAAATTTAAGTTATTTTAATGAACTAGTAGACAATGATATTAAAATCTAACCTTTTTTTGTACAATGATAGAAAACATTGCTAAAGTATATTTTATGACAAGCTACAAATGGGAGTTGGGTTTTGTTTTTTTTTGTTTTTTTTAAAGGGAAATTATAATTTGAGGAAAGCAATTTAATATCTTTGGGTCTCTATTATCATACCTGTGCTCTAAGATTCTGTGGATATATAAAGTGATCCTAAGTGCCAAATGATCATTATAAAAAATTGGTAAATAGGGATAGTAAAACAATTTGTGGCCTTTGCTAACATTTATGTAGGTTTGATTAGTTTACCAATCCCCACAAATTGTTCTAATTTCAAGTACCAGGTAACCGAGGTTTGAGCAAGCCACACTGGGTGAAACGTGGTAGAGTGAACTGCTAGGTTTGGCAAACAGAGCAGTTTTCTCATAAGCCATCTTTAATAGGTTAGGGAAACGAATTCTTAAAGTATAACTATGAAATTTAAAAAGAATGTAGCTCTAAAAGCAAATTTCCTTACAGGGAGAGAATACCAAACACACAGTTTGTTTGTTTGACATTTGTACTTACCTTCTTTTATTTCTATGTGTATAAAAAGTAATAAAAGTCAGTACAACATTTCGATTAAACTCTTTATTTTGTTGTTTTGTTTTTTTAATTTTCTTTTTGTTACAGATGTTTCTCCTTTTTTACTCCATTGACAGCCTCCTCCCCATCCCCTCAGCCCCGTACGCAGCTTTGTTGTCCATGTCCATTGGTTATGCATACATGCATATGAGTTCTGTGGTTTATCTCTTCCCACCTCCCACCCCCTCTTCTGAGGGTTGTCAGTCTGTACCCTACTTCCATGTTTCTGGGTCTACCCTATTCCTCAGACTGTTATGTTCATTATATTCCACAAATAAGTGAGATCATGTGGTATTTGTCTTTTTCTGCTTGGCTTGTTTCACTTAGGATAATACTTTCCAGGTCCCTTAATGTCCTCTCAAAGGATAGATCTTTCTTTCTTACAGCTGCATAGTACTCCATTGTGTATATGTACCACTGCTTTTTTATCCATTCATCAACTGATGGACACTTGGGCTGTTTCCAGATCTTAGCTATTGTAATTAGTGCTGCTATGAACATGGGGGTACATATAGTCTTTCTGATTGGTGTTTCAGGCTTCTTAGGGTATATTCCTAGAAGGGGGATCACTGGGTCAAATGGCAGTTCAATTTTTAATTTTTTGAGGTAACACCATATTGTTTTCCATAGTGGCTGCACCAGTCTGCATTCCTACCAGCAGTGTATTAGAGTCCCCTATTCTCCACACCCTCACCAACACTTGTTTGATGATTTGTTGATGGCGGCCATTCTGACAGGTGTGAGGTGATACCTCATTGTTGTTTTAATTTACATCTCTCTGATGATTTGTGATGTTGAGCATTTCTTCATATGTCTCTTGGCCATGTGTATGTCCTGTTTGGAGAGGTGTCTATTCAGCTCCTCTGCCCATTTTTTTTTTAAATTTTTTATTTATTTTTTTGTTACAGATATTTTACCTTTTTTATCCCATTGGCACCCCCCTCCCCACCCCCACACGCCCTGTCCCCGGCTTAGTTGTCCAAGTCCATTGATCATGCATACATGCATATAAATTCTGTGGTTTATCTCTTCCCACCCCTCCCACCCCCTCTTCCGAGGGATGTCAGTCTGTGCCCTACTTCCATGTTTCTGGGTCTACTGTATTCCTCAGACTGTTATGTTCATTATATTCCGTATATAAGTGAGATCATGTGGTATTTCTCTTTTTCTGCTTGGCTTCTTTCACTTAGGATAATACTTTTCAGTTCCCTCCATGTCGTCTCAAAGGATAAGAGATCTTTCTTTCTTACCGCTGCATAGTACTCCCATCAAAAATCTACTAGACTTAATAAACGAATTTGGCAAAGTAGCAGGATACAAAATTAACGTCAAGAAATCGACGGCATTCTTGTACACCAATGATGAACTCACAGAAAAAGAAACTGAAAAAACAATCCCATTTACCATCGCTCCAAAAAAATTAAGATACCTAGGAATAAACTTAACCAAAGAAGTAAAGGACCTATTTGCAGAAAATTACAGGTCATTGAAAAAAGAAATAGAGGAAGATATAAAAAAGTGGAAGCACACACTCTGTTCACGGATTGGAAGAATTAACATCATTAAAATGTCCATACTATCCAAAGCAATCTATAGATTCAATGCAATCCCCATCAAAATACCAACGACATATTTCATACAACTAGAACAAATACTTCAAAAGTTCATATGGAACCAAAAAAGACCCCGAATAGCCACAGCAATCTTGAAAAAGAAGAACAAAATAGGTGGGATCACAATACCAGATATCAGGTTATACTACAAAGTGACTGTAACCAAAACAGCCTGGTACTGGCACAAGAACAGGCATATAGACCAGTGGAACAGAACTGAAAACCCAGAAATGGACCCAAAGCAATACGCTCAATTAATATTTGACAAAGGTGGCAAGAGCATACAGTGGAGCAAAGATAGCCTCTTTAATAAATGGTGTTGGGAAAATTGGACAGCTACATGCAAAAAATGAAACTAGACCATCAACTTACACCATACACAAGAATAAACTCAAAATGGATAAAAGACTTAAATGTGACCCGTGAATTCATAAAAATTCTAGAAGAAAATGTAGGCAACAAAATTTTGGATATCATACACAGCAGAATTTTCACTGATATATCACCTAAGGCAACAGAAACAAAGGAAAAAATGAACACATGGGACTACAGCAAACTAAAAAGCTTCTGCACAGCAAAAGAAACAATCATCAAAATGGAAAGGCAACCCACTGTATGGGAGAACATCATTGCCAATGATGTATCAGATAAGGGGTTAATTTCCAATATATATAGAGTGCTCATACAACTCAACAAAAGGAAGACAAAGAACCCAATTAAAAAATAGGCAGAGGAACTAAATAGACACCTCTCCAAACAGGACATACAAATGGCCAAGAGACATATGAAGAAATGCTCATCATCACTAATCATCAGAGAGATGCAAATTAAAACAACAATGAGGTATCACCTCACACCTGTCAGAATGGCCGCCATCAACAAATCATCAAACAACAAGTGTTGGCGAGGGTGTGGAGAAAAGGGGACTCTAGTACACTGCTGGTGGGAATGCAGACTGGTGCAGCCACTGTGGAAAACAATATGGTGTTACCTCAAAATATTAAAAATTGAACTTCCATTTGTCCCAGTGATCCCTCTTTTAGGAATATACCCTAAGAAGCCTGAAACATCAATCAGGAAGAATATATGTACCCCCATGTTCATAGCAGCACTGTTTATAATAGCTAAGATCTGGAATCAGCCCAAGTGTCCATCAGTAGACGAATGGTTAAAAAAGCTGTGGTACATATACACAATGAAGTACTATGCAGCGGTAAGAAAGAAAGATCTCCTCTGCCCATTTTTTAATTGGGTTCTTTGTCTTCCTTTTGTTGAGTTGTATGAGTAATCTATATATTTTGGAAATTAAGCCCTTATCTGATGTATTATTGGCAATGATGTTCACCCATACAGTGGGTTGCCTTTCCATTTTGATAGTTGTTTCTTTTGATGTGTAGAAGCTTTTAGTTTGATGTAGTGCATGTGTTCATTTTTTCCTTTGTTTCTGTTGCCTTAGGTGATGTACCAGTGAAAATTCTGCTGTGTATGATGTCCGAAATTTTGTTGTCTATATTTTCTCCTAGAATTTTTATGGATTCACGAGTCACATTTAAGTCATTTATCCATTTTGAGTTTATTCTTGTGTATGGTGTAAGTTGATGGTCTAGTTTCATTTTTTTGCATGTAGCTGTCCAATTTTCCCACCACCATTTATTAAAGAGGCTGTCTTTACTCCACTGTATGCTCTTGCCACCTTTGTCAAATATTAATTGAGCGTATTGCTTTGGGTCCATTTCTGGGTTTTCAGTTCTGTTCCACTGGTCTATATGCCTGTTCTTGTGCAAGTACCAGGCTGTTTTGATTATAGTCACTTTGTAGTATAACCTGATATCTGGTATTGTGATCCCACCTAATTTGTCCTTCTTTTTCAAGGTTGCTGTGGCTATTCGTGGTCTTTTTTGGTTCCATATGAACTTTTGAAGTATTTGTTCTAGTTCTATGAAATATGTTGTTGGTATTTTGATGGGGATTGCATTGAATCTATAGATTGCTTTGGGTAACATGGACATTATAATGATGTTAATTCTTCAAATCCATGAACAAGTTATGTGTTTTCATTTTTTTATATCTTTCTCTATTTCTTTTTTCAATGTCCTGTAGTTTTCTGCAAATAGGTCCTTTACTTATTTGGTTAAGTTTATTTCTAGGTATCTTAATTGTTTTTGCCACAGTGGTAAATGGGATTGTTTTTTCAGTTTCTCTTTCTGTGAGTTCATCATTGGTGTATAAGAATGCCATCGATTTCTTGACATTGATTTTGTATCCTTCTACTTTGCAAAATTAATTTGTTAAGTCTAGTAGATTTTTGATAAAGTCTTTAGGGTTTTCTATGTATAATATCATGTCATCAGCAAATAATGACAGTTTCACTTTCAACTTTCCAATTTGGATACCTTTTATTTTTTCTTCATGTCTGATTGCTGTGGCTAAGATGTCCAGTAGTACGTTAAATAAGATTGGCGAAAGTGGACATCCCTTTCTTGTTCCTGTTGTTAAGGGAAATGCTTTTAGTTTCTGCCCATTGAGTATAATGTTGGCTGTAGGTCTTTCATATATGGCCTTTATTATGTTGAGACATGATCCCTCTATTTCCACATTGCTAAGCATTTTTATCAGAAACGGATGCTGGATTTTGTTGAATGCTTTTTCAGCGTCTATTGATATGATCATGTGGTTTTTATTCTTTATTTTGTTTATGTGGTGTATCACATTTATTGATTTGCAAATATTGTACCAGCCTTGCATCCCTGGAAGGAATCCCACTTCATCATGGTGAATAATTTTTTTGGAGTATTGCTGGATTCGATTTGCTATTACAGTGATACCTCGGTTCTCGAACGCCTCGGATTTCGACCAAATCGGTATTCGACCAGGAGATTCGAGAAACTTTTGTCTTGGAATCCGAACAAATATTTGGAACTCGAACTTCCGAGATGAGCCGAGTTGAGCCGAATGGCGTTCATTCGGCCCAGTGCGCCTTGCTTGCGTCATCAGTGTGAGTGCAGAGAGAGAGTCACGCTTTGTGGAGAGAGTCACGCTTTGTGGAGAGAGTCATGCTTTACACTGAATTTAACCCTTAGACATACTGTACACTTTTATTTCTTGTTGAGACTTATGTTTTTCTACATATTATATACAAATTAGGCCAGTAAATAGGCATTTTCTGGGGCTGGGAACGAATTAATCCAGTTTCCATTATTTCCTATTGGGTTTCATTGCTTCGGTTCTCGAACAATTTGGTTCTCGACCGTCCTCCTGGAACGAATTATGTTCGAGAACCGAGGTATCACTGTATTTGGTTCAGGATTTTAGCATCTGTGTTCATCAGGGATATTGGCCTGTAGTTTCCTTTCTTTTTAGTGTCTTTTTCTGATTTTGAATTAGAATTAAGCTGGCCTCATAAAATGAGTTTGGAAGTGTTCCTTCTTCTTGAATTTTTTGAAATAGTTTGAGGAGAATGGGTGTTAGTTCTTTTTTGAATGTTTGGTACAACTCCCCCGTGAAGCCTTCTGGGCCTGGGCTTTTGTTTGTAGGGAGAGTCTTGATTACCTCTTCAATTTTCTTAGTTGTTATTAGTCTGTTCAAGTTTTCTATCTCTTCCCAGTCCAGTTTTGGGAGACTGTGTGTTTCTAGAAATTTGTCCATTTTGCTTAGGTTGTTGAATTTGTTGCCATATAATTGTTCATAGGAGCTGTTAATAATCTTTTGTATTTCTGCGATGTCAGTTGTTACTTCTCCTCTTTCATTTCTGATTTTGTGTATTTGGGTTCTCTCTCTTTGTTACTTGGTGAGTCGAGCTAAGGGTCCACTAATCTTGTTTATGTTTTTGAAAAACCAGCTTTTTGTTTCATTGATTCTTTGAATTGTTTTCTTGGTCTCTATGTCATTTATTTCTGCTCTGATCTTTACTATTTCCTTCCTTCTACTTGCAGCACGGTTTTCTTTTTGTTTGCTCTCTAGTTCTCTAAGTTGTGAGGTTAAATAGTCTATTAGAGATTGTTCTTGTTTATTTTTTTATTTTTATTTTTTTTGAGGTAGGCCTGCAGTGTGAACTTCCCTCTCAGAACTGCTTTTGCTGCATCCCATAGATTTTGTGATGTTGTGTGTTCATTTTCATTGGTTTCCAGGAAGTTTTTAATTTCTTCCTTGATATCCTCGGTAACCCATTCATTGTTTCATAACATGCTATTTAGCCTCCATGTGTTCAAATGTCTTTGCATGTTTTTGTTGCAACTGATTTCTAGTTTCATGCCATTGTAATCTGAGAAGATTCTTGATATGATTTCATTCTACTTGAACATGTAGAGACTTAGTTTGTGTTCTATCATGTGGTCTATCTTTGAGAATGTCCCATATGCACTGGAGAAGAATGTGAATTCTGTAGTTTTGGGGTATAATTCTCTGTAGATATTTATTAAATCCATATGGTCTAGTGCTTCATTTAGAGTCTCTGTTTCCTTGCTAATTTTTTATCTAGAGGATCTATCCAGTTGTGTCAATGGGGTGTTGAAGTCCCCTGCTATGATTGTATTGCTGTTGATTTCTTCTTTGAAATTCTCCAGAAGATTTTTAATATATTTTAGTGGTCCTATATTGGGTGCATATATGTTTACCAAGGTTATATCTTCCTGTTGGATAGATCCTTTCAATATTATGTAGTGGCCTTCTTTGTGTCTAGTTATGGTCTTCATTTTGAAATCTATTTTATCAGATATGAGAATTGCTACCCCAGCTTTTTTTTGCTGTTTGTGTGCTTGGGAAATTTTTTTCCATCCCTTCTCTTTCAACCTATGTGAGTCTTTTGTTGTGAGGTGGGTCTCTTGTATACAGCATATAGATGAGTCATGCTTTCTTATCCAATCAGCTACTCTGTGTCTTTTTATCAGAGCATTCAGTCCATTTACATTTAAGGTGATTATTGATATGTACTTATTTATTGCCATTTTTGGTTAGTTTGGTTAAATTTTTCTTCCTATTTCTTCTCCTAATTCAGCAGTCCTTTTAAGATTTCTTGCAATACTAGCTTGGTGCTTATGTATTCCCGTAGCCTTTTTTTTTTTTTTTTTTTTTGTCTTTAAAGCTCTTTATTTGACCTTCTATTTTGAATTACAGCTTGCTGGGTAGAGTAGTCTTGGATTCAGATTCTTGTTTTTCACGACCTTGATTACTTCATGCCATTCCCTTCTGGCCTATAGTGTTTCTTGTGAGAAATCAGCTGAGGGCCTTATGGGGTTTCTTTTGTAAGTAACCTGTTGCTTATCTCTTGCTGCTTTTAGGATTCTCTCTTTGTCTTTAATTTTTGGCATTTTGATTACTATGTGTCTTGGTGTGGGCCTGTTTAGGTTCTTCTTACTTGGGGCTCTCTGTGCTTCTTGAACTTGAATGCCTTCTTCCTTCACCAAATTAGGGAAGTTTTCTGTCACTATTTCTTTGAATATATTCTCTAACCCTTGCTCATTTTCTTCTTTGTTGGGGACTCTTATGATGTAAATATTATTACGTTTCCAGTTGTTGCACATTTCTCTTAAGCTGTCTTCCTGTTTTTTAATTGTTTTTTCCTTTTTGTTTTCTGATTGGTTGATTTCTTCTATCCTATCTTCTAATTCACTGATCCGGTTCTCAGCTTCCTTGACTTTGCTGTTTATACTTTCCAATGTGTTTTTTATTTCTGAAATGTCATTCTTGATCTTCTTGGTGGTTTTTAATTTCCAATTGGTTGATTTTTCAACATCTGTATGTCCTTACTCATGCTGTTGAGCTCCTCAAGATCATGGCTCTGAATTCTACCTCTGTTAACTTGCCTAACTGCTCCACATTGATCTCATCTTTGGTGGAGGTCTCTTGTTCTTTCATTTGGCTTTTGTTTCTGGGTTTCACCATTTTGGCTTTCACAGTGTGCTTTGGAGCCTGCCAAGTTTTCCCTATGGGTGTTGGTGTTCTTCTGTTTGTGGCTCCCTCTTTTGGGTTTAGATGAGCAAGGGAGGACCCACGTTAAACACCACTGTCTAGTCTTACTTTCCTGGTTAGAGTTTCTAGCCCAGGAATGGTACTGTTATCCTCTAGCTTTTTGCCTGGAGGCTAGCAGTGGAGGTTACTTGAAGAGTTTTGGGTTGTCATTTGATTGAAAAACTCCTTCAGGTGCTCTGTGCAAGTGGATTTTCCGAGGGTTGGGCAGATGCTGGTTGTTAGTGAGCCTCTATTTGCATTTCAGTGGCCTACAGGGTGGGGTTGAATCTCCGAGGGAGGGGCTGCTGCCTCTCCCTAGAATCCTGGGAAGGAGTAAGATGGCCACCGTCCTGCGTGGCAGCAACTCAGCAAAAGCTCTGAGCGCCCTCCAAATCCTGAGTGTCCCCACACAGTTCCCGTCCAGTCCGCCCTCCCTCTGCTGGAGCCCAAGGTGAGTGGCTGTAGCTATTATAGCGTCTGTCCCAGCTCTGCGCTGTGAAGCCGCTTCAGAGTGTAACCCCAGGGCGCTCCTCACAGCTGAGGCCGCTGCCGAGCTGCCGACCGTGGGCTCCCAGCCCCCATCTCGCGCCTTTGCAAGCCTACCTGGATCCAGTCAGTCTCCTTGGTTATATGGTCCTCGCAAGCTGCTTTTCTGTTGCTTTTTCCTGTCGATTTGTCTGTGTTTTAGTTGTAATTCCAGTTTGGTCCTGGGAGAAGGTCTGTGTAGCTTCCATTCACTCTGCCACCATTTTGGAATCTGATTAAACTCTTGATTCTTTTCTAAGGTATAGTAAAGCTCCTGCTATTAAATACTCTTAGATACTCACCTGCTCCAAGCTTCATGCAGGAAGTTGAAGCTTAGTCCTGCTGTATCTTTATATTTAATCACTAATTAATTAAATTTTAGATCAAGGCCAAACGTTAAGGGTTTCATAAGGAAAATAATATCATAAACTATATTTCCCCATAACATAGATAATTTTAAAGAATCACATTGATCTGGACAGAAATAAATGTAAAATAGTAGTCTAGTGGGTATTACATGCTCCATTTCTAATATTCTCTTCCAACTCAATCTTAAATCAAATCTCAACTTTAAACTGAATCGTAATGTTGTGGTTTTATGAAATAAACAAAGTAGAAAAGAGATCCCTATACCATCAGTTCAAACTGGGTTCCTTGGGAGCATGACTTGGGAACTTTTGGTGAGGTAGGAGCCCCTAGGACAGGTTCTGGTTTTCCCAGGTGAGTCATGCAGAGAACTCAGCCTTCCTTTTCCTTCCTAAAATATTCTTCCACCCTGTTAAAATTCTAGTTCACTCCCTTACTTTTAATTACTTGCGATGGGAAGGTTTGGTCTCATAGATCTTGGATGTAGGCTGCATGTTTTTTGATGCTCAAATGAGAGAAAAAGCTACAACTGTGACTACTTACTTCTTGCCTCCTTTCAGTAAGAAAAAAAACCACTAAAGAGAAGTGCGCACCCAGCTGGTGTGGCTCAGTGGATTGAGCATCATCCCATTCCTGGTCAGGGAATGTGCCAGGGTTGCAGGCTCGATCCCTAGTAGGGGGCACACAGGAGGCAACGATTGATGTCTCTCTCTCACATTGATGTTTCTATCTCTCTCTCTCTAAAAAAATTAATAAAAACATATTTAAAAAAATTAATTTCTTGCCAGGCCAATGTGGCTCAGTAATTGAGCGTTGACCCATGCACCAAGAGGTCATCAGTTTGATTCCCCATCAGGGCGCATGCCCAGATTGTGGGCCTGATCCCCAGTGGGGACATGCAGGAGGTGCCAATCAATGTTCTCTCTCATCAACGTTTCTATCTCTCTCTCCCTCTCCTTTCCTCTCTCTCTAAAATCAATAAAGAAAAAAAAAATTTTAATTTATTTCTTTGAAAATAAAGAGGAGAGCTCTTTGTTCTTACTATATTTTATACCATTTTCTTTTCTCTTAGTACATCCTATATTTGGGGAATCCAGTCTTGTACTTTTTGCATGCTGCCAGAGGCAATAGAAGATTATTGCAGAAGTTAATCACTGGCCTCTCTTTTATTATATAGTTCTCAGATAAAGTTTTTTGACCGGAAAATGAACTAAACCCACTTCCACTGAGAAAATTATTTTTACTTATTTCTTATAGCTGACACACATATGAACAATCTCTATCTATACAGGTCGGCAAAAGTAGGTTTACAGTTGTGAGTGACAATCTTTTGAGTTAATAAAGCTATTGTAACAATCATAATCTGCATGCCTTTTTTCATACAAACAACTGTAAATCCACTTTTGCTTACCCCTGTATAATAAGTTGTAATCTGGGCACATGATTAATAATTTTGCTATCACACATGCAAACAATATAGGAGGCATATGCCTGTACCTGATATACTATAAAAATGTAAAGGAATGGCCCGGCTGGTGTGGCTTAGTGGTTGAGCATCAGCCCATGCACCAAGAGGTTGCTGGTTCGATTCCTGGTCAGGGCACATGCCCAGGTTGTGGGCCCAATTTCCAGTGGGGTCATGCAGGAGGTGGCCAATCGATGCTTCTATCTCTCTCTCAAAATATCAATAAAGAAAAAAATTTTTTTAAATATATAGGTATGGTTACCACTGAAAACAGAAATTCTACTAGAATAATGTCAAATATATTGTAAATCCTACATTATGTGTCTGGGTTGGTTGTTCATAATAAACCATTGATGAGTATGGTGGTAAAGGCGGAGATAGAAGAATCAAAGTCAAAATTAAAAAGGGAGAAGGTAACAAGGTTGCAGAGTAAGTCGGGAAGGAGAATCTGCTGAGAGGGCTGGAGTTGGGGCAAGGCATACTGTGTGCATTCGATTGCGTGAAGAGTCTGTTTCCAGAAATCCTTGTATCCGTCCTTGAGTAGCTGCCATTGCAAAGAGATGCTTTTCATATAAAAGTTTTTGCTAAAGTCAGCCCTTTTGATTTAAATAAAAATAACATTTTCATTTAAATACATTCATTCAGTGTGGCTTAGTGGATTGAGCATCATCCCATGGACTGAGAGGTCCCAGTTTGACTCCCAGTCAGCGCACACGTCGGGATGTGGGCTCGATCCCCAGTAGGGGGTGTGCAGGAGGCAACCAATTGATATTTCTGTCTCACATCAATGTTTCTATCTCTCTCTTCCTTCCTCTCTCTAAAAAATCAATAAAAACATATTTAAAAAAATACATTTATTCAAATACAGTCATTTAAATACGTGAAAAAAATACTTTCACCTTGACCAAGTATGTGTGTAGTCACTAAGAACATTGCCATTGAAACATCCTTCACACCAAACTGTTTTATTAATTTACATGGAATTTACTTATATACATTGCTGAATTTATTTATTTATTTATTTATTTATTTATTTATTTATTTATTTATTTTATTTTATTTTATTTCTATCCTCACCCGAGGACATTTTTTTGCATTTATCTTCAGATAGAGCGGGAGGGGAGAGAGGGAGGAAGACAGAGAGAAAAACATCGATGTGAGAGAGACATATCAACTGGCTCCCACCCACATGACCCCATCGGGGGCCGGGAACAAACTGCAACCGAGGTATATGCCCTAGCAGAACGGAACCCGGGACTCTCTGGTCTGCGGGCTGACGTTCTAACCACTGAGCCAAACCGTCCAGGGCAGCTGAATTTATTTTAGAGTTACTACCTAAAATACTGTTTAGGTGGATTATTCCTGACCAAGTGGACAATATATCTTGGACATTTTTGAGTGAAATTATTTTAGCCTAAAACAAAAGAGAACTATTTCTTTAAAAACCCTTAAGGCAATGTTACAAGGGATGTTAGGATGATTGCAATGGATAAAGTCAGAAATACAGAGAATCTGAAAGGCAGAGGTTGCTTATGTCACCCTCTTTGCAATGGGGAAAATGTAAAAGCTAGAAGGTATATTGTTAAAGAAATGGATTCAAAAATACTTATGCACCAAAGAAATAGTAAGACTTGCCATGGAAAGATTTTTTTACCCCAGCAGGATCCAATTTTAAAATGTCTCCTACTAGATCCTGCAGCAGTGACTAAGTGAGCCAGAATAAGAAAGCAAACCGGAGGAGAAGGACAAGAAATAGATAAGACTAAGGAAAAATTAAAGGTAAAAAGACAGATGAAATGACAAGGTCAGGGGATGAGTGTGAGTGGCCACAATCTGTATCTATGCTGGGTGAACATAAGAAGCCTGCATGAATACTTGTCACTGATTCTTCCTAATTTATCACTTACTCTATAAATATAGACCTGTCTTGGTGATGAATAGCAGTTGTATTAATTCTCATAGATTCCTTCTCTGAGCAGACCACATCAACCTATTTGACCATGCCTAGATTTAATGATGCCAAATCAACCAATCAAATAACAAATATTTTAGGCAAATTGACCTTTATAACATTGACTTCATTGGTGGTTCTATGGCTCTTGATGTCTCTAACACACATAGGAGTCTCTTGGAATTTGCCCTGGGTGATCACCAGAGTGGGCTAGTGGCACACAGTTCTGAAAAGATCTTTTAAATATACACATGGATATAAATACACCCCAGCCATCATCCTGTCTTTCCACACTAAGCAATGGCCTTATTTTCATTATTTTACAGCCTTGTCTCTATTTTTCCAGTCAAAATTGACAGGTAGGAGTGTAAAATTTAGGACATTATGATCATGTTTTGTCAAGGACACCTTTGTAGGGAACTAGCCTTCTGTTCTTGGGAAACCTTGAACACAGAATTACTAGAGCCCGAGCTGGAGAGAATCAAAGATTACCCAGGCCAGTGTTTATAGTATTGGTGCCCATCCTCTTCTCCTCCCTGTGCCTTTATCACCTCGGTATTTAGTGCATACAACCTGAACATTCTTGTGGCACTATTCAGAATATAGCATTGTCTAACAATAACATCCTTTATACCATAAGAGCTCCAACCCAGGGAGCGCCACACTGTTCTCTGATAGTCGGGAAATAACCATGCAGGGGACCAGAGGGGAAGGGCATAGACTTTATTACTTACACAATGGGGAAGACCCGATGGTGGCTTTGGGGACGTTTCTGCACTTGGTCAGGGTCAGGCAGGGGCTTATCTAGCAGTGAGAAGGGCTTGGAACAGCTTGCTTACAGGCTAAAGACAGATAAAGACTTGTTGGCTGTCAAAGATGTGGGCAAACTCCCGGTTCTGTGCCGCTCTGTTCCTTGTGGGTGCTGGCCAGGCAGACATCGTCCAACTGCCTGGGAGGGGGAATCGGGCTATATCTTCATGTCACCCTCCAACCATTCAAATCACTCCCCATTTAATTTTATTAAACTTATGTAGCTCAGCCATAACACTCAAAGACCACACGTGATTATGACATTCTGAATTGTCCTTTTGTCCTTTTAGTTATACATGTAGTTTCTTATTTTAACATTTTAAATTTATGTCATGAAACCATTAAACTACTCCAGTGGTGTGTGGTAACATGCTCTGAGTAATACCTGGTTCATTATAATTTTTTAAATGATTAAAAGATTATAATAACTGTTATAAGTATATTTGCTTAAAAGAAGAAAATTGTAAAATTAAAAAATTGTAAAAATGTGCATGTAGTGCTATCAGATGTAAAAAATAGGGCTGTGAAATTTAAAGAAACCTTGCAGGATGAAAATATTCACAGTCAATGAAATGTAGTAAAGAGTGACCTAAAAATAAATACAAATCAGTGTTCAAGATGGAAAACCATCTGAATAAGATGACTTAAGAACCTAGAATTACTTTAGATGTTTGTAGAGCTGGACAAATTTACATAACCATATCTACCTGGTCAATTACATTATTTAATGCCTGTTAGTAACTCAACTAATTTACTGGTAGAAATTTAACTAGATATTTAAAAGCTAATAATGGAGAGATGAGGGAGGGAGAGGGGAGAAAAGGAAGGAAGAGACAGAAAAGAAGAAAAAGAAGAGGGGACAAAAGGGAGAGAGGAAGGAGGGAGGGAGAAAGAGAGGGGGAAGAGAAAGATTGTGGGTAAAGACCGACAAATAATTTGATTTATATTCAATCAGATCTGTTTAACCCCAAATAGACAATAATAATAATAATAATAATAAAACAAAACAACAAACGTGTGGTGAGTGATGAGACTTTTTATTTTTGAAGTTTTTATTCTTGGGTTTTGGAGACACATCCAGAGGAAAAGTCAAAAGACCAGAACCACTATCCTTAAAATAAGCTGTGGGTAAGCGTTTGGCTCTGAATTCTTACGAATTATTTTACCTTTACTTACTCCTTTCTTGATGCTCTTCCTTTCTCCACGTAGACTTAAGTTGCTGACCTATATTATTTTTCTTCTTTCTAAAGAGCTTCTTTTAACATTTCAGGCAGGTCCACAGGCAACAAATTCAATTTTAGTTTGAGAAAGTCTGTACTTCTTTACTTTTGAATGATAATTTGATAGGACTCAGAATTCTAGGTTAGCGGTTGGTTTTTTTCTCTCAATACTTTAAATATTTTCCTCCTCTCTCTTCTTGCTTGCATTGCTCCTGAGAAGTCAGATGTCATCCTTATCTTTTTTCTCTACAGGTAAGAAGAGGTCTATTCCTCTGGCTTCTGTGAAGGACTTTTTGTGTACTTTGACTTTCTGTTGTTTGAAGACAATATGCTGAGGTGTAGTTTCTTGTAGCATTTATTCTGCTTGGTGTTCACTGAGTTTCCTGGATTGGTGGTTTGGTGTCTGATATTAATTTGGAGAAATCTCAGTCATTAGTTTTTCCAGTATTTCTTCTTTCTCTTTCATCTTACTTGTTTCTATTCATTCTTACTTTGTCTTTCGTCTCCTTCTCATAGTGCCACTGTACAAATGTCATACCTTTTGTAGCTGTCTCACAGTTTTTGGATATTCTTTTCTGTGTTATTATTTTTGTTTGTTTTTCACATATTGAGGTTTATATTCAGATATCCCCTACTGATACCCTCTACAGCTTTCCTCAGCTGTGTCTAATCTTCTCTAAGCCCGTCAGAGTCATTCTTCATTTCTGTTACAGCCCCCCTCCCCACCTCCACTTTGGGAATTTCTCGCATATCTTCTTGATCGCCAGAAATGATGCCTGGCTAAAAGTAACTGCTGTGACTAGGCCTTTAATAATGTGGTAGTAAGGTGTGGGGAGCAGGGAAGTGTTCTTCAGTCTTATGATTAGGGCTCAGTGTTTAGTGAGCCTGTGCCTCTGGTCTGCGAACAGGCTGTTTCTCAGGCGTGCGCTCCCCGCCCCACCCCCTCCTGTGTGCGAGAGAATAGCTGTAGTGGGCAGGAGTTGGGTATTTGAGTATTTTTCCCCCACATGGAAGGCTAGAGTGAGCTGGAGTTGAGTGTTTCTTTCCCCAGGCAGTTAGGCTCCGATAGTACCCAGCCGGTGAGGCTTGATTAGTTTGCCTTGAGTGCAGTTCTTGTTAAGAACTCAAGTGGTCTGATGTATTTCAAAAAGGTTTCTTTGTCCTGGCTGGTGTTCCTCAGTGGTGAGAGCATGACCTGTTCACAGAAGGGTCTCAGGCTCAATTCCTGAGCAAGGGCATGCACCTGGGTTGAAGCTGGATCCCTGGCCCTGTTGGGCCGTGTGCGGGAGGCAGTCAATCAGTATCTCTCTCTCACATCGATGTTTCTCTCTCTCTCCCTCCCTCCCTTCCACTGTTTCTAAAAATCAATGGAAAATATATCCTTCAGTGAGGCTAAACAAAAAATAATAAAAAGGGTTTCTTTTTCCCTTTCCCTGCAGGAAGCCTGAGGGGATTTTTCTCTGATATTTACTGTGAGAACCTGGTCAAGCTCCTGAAGATAATGTCTCACAGAACAGTGGGAGTATCCCTGTGACTGGGTTTTTCTGTCGTTTTAGCTCTCGGAGCTGTCCACACTGAGTCTGCAGCAATTACCAGTTACAGTGTGGCCTTACCCCCCCCTCCCCCACGTTCCGGGGTCTGGTCCTAAGTCTCTGCTCGGGTAAGCCATGACACCGTTTTCATTCCTGGGGTCAGAGATTTGCCCTGTATCCTCACCTCTCTTGTTAATCCTAGAAGAGTTGTTAATGTGTCAGTTTGTTCAGCTTTGAAGAGCTGAGTGGTAACTTTCAAGCTCCTCCTATATGGAACTGGAAACTGGAAATTGGTTTCTTATTTTATATATGTTTTCTTTGCTTGTATTGGTGTTGAATTAACATTTTTGAGGTGATATGTGAAAATGCCATCTGCTATATAAATGTATGGATAAAGAAATGCTCTGTGGTTCACAGTGAACCGCTATCTCTTTGTAAAAACACCTAATCATTAATGAGAAATATGTTTTTTCTTCTGTTAGGAAAGGAACATTATATAGAGAGGAAATACAATAAAAGCAATACTGTTCAGAAATGTAGCCATTGATTTACTTGCAATGTAACCTTTTGTGTTATGATAAACAAAGACTATAAGTAGAGAGCATTTCCTTTGGGTTAAGACTTTTACTGTCATTTCAAAAACCAAGGTGAAGTTAACCATGGACCAAAAGTTAAGAGGACTGAAGTTATTGTTGATAACATCTTAGTTCTGCTGCCTCTTGTCTTTTCCCTTAAATGGCATCTCTACTCCCTGAGGCAAGATTCCTCTGTTCTAATGCTTCTATGAATATTCTACACCTCTCCTACAGGTCTAACCTCATTCCAGTACATTACCTGCCTCTATGTCTGTCACACTCGCTAGACTGTGAGCTCTTTGAAGACAGTAAATCCATAAGTTAAAACAAATTATGATTATATTTTTACTGTTTTTAAATACTACCAACTGAATGTAAAGTCTCTTTCAGCACCTCTCCACTTAAGTCAGAACTGTTCTGGAATGAAGGTTATACCACACAATAACCAAGTGTCAAGGGGATTTTCACAAGTTAACTTGCCCCAACCCAGCTTGTGCCAGCCAAATAATTTAAGTATTTATTGAGCTTCTACTTGAGTCAAGTACTCTTCCAGAAACTGGGAATATATTTGTGAATAAAATTGGCTGTGGTTCTGACCTCACTTGAGTTTTAGTAGGATGACAGATGAATAAATAAAGATAATATAGGCATGGGAAAAAGGAGGTTTACAGTAGTGAGTACACAACACACAAAGTTTATTCTTATATTATTTTATGAATTACTGTATTCTTTTTCATAAGAACAATTGTAAACCTTGTTTTGCTCCACCCTGGAGTGTTACAAGTACAAGAATAAACACAGAGCATAATAGAAATGCAAGTTGTGACGAGGGTAATATTTTGGTTATATAGTCAGGTAAACTTGAATGATCCTTTCTAGAATACTTGTATTTTTTTTTTTCCAATTTGAGGATTTGCCTTCCCATTTAATGTCTTGCATTTCCTCTGATTAAATGCTCATTTCCACACATTTGACCTCTTTTTGTTGCTGTCTTCTCACTCTTTTCTGGCTATTCGGTCTTTACCTGTAAGACAAACCACCATCAATCTAGTTTGAGCTGTCTTTAGGATACCATATTTCTAAATAAGGAGCTGGGGACTGTAATGATGAGGTGCATAGTGGCAAACTGTTTGTGGATATACCCAGTACTTCTTCCCCTTTTTTTGTGAGATCTCCACTTCCCTTTTAGAAACATGCTTTCCTTTCAACTTAAGTACAGCTTCTTTTAAAAACTGACTGCATTACATCTGACCTGCCCATATTAGTCGGAGGGAAATGACACAGGGTGAGCTAATCATAATAACTCATCTTTCTGGTTACAGTAATTTGTATGGGAGGGTGGGCATTTATACCAAACTGAGTCAGAAATCTTATTCAAGATTGTAAAACTAAAACCAGTTGTTAAGAATTTCTTCTCTCTCTATCTCTTTTTTTCCGATCACAAAGTCATATGGATATCATATCATTTAGGATTTAGTCAGAAAAAGTACATTCTATGTCGTCCAGGTGTTAAGGGCTTTAGTATAGAAAATTAGGAGCTTGTACCTGTTGGAAGAGCTGAGGGAATAAATTTCAGATAACCACCACTGACTCTGCAGCTGATCCAGAAGCCACTGCAATTGTGGAGAGTCCCTAGGAATTTCTCTTCAATTGCTGCAATCTGCAATTGGAGACTACATTTGAAGTGAAGAGGCAAACCAGGATTCCAATGTGTCTCATTCTGTTCATTCATGCTTCTCTCTTCCACTTTCCAAATTTCGTGTGAGTATCTATATTGGCAAATCACAACTCATAGTACACAGCAGAGGGGATCCTCAGAAATGTATTTCCTTTAATTTTTTTTCTGTGATCCCAGAGTCCTTACAAAGAGATAGTGGTAATGTACAATTGATGACAGAGAATCCAGCACAAATGTGATTCTTATGTTTCACTGGCCTTTACCCATCTACTTGAGAATGGGAAAAAAACCTGAATGAAGCAATGAATGAGAGATGGGGAAAGAGCAATCCAAGTGTACATATCTAATCAGGACAGATTTCCTGTTATTTTTGGGGGCATTTAATTCTTGTGAGTCTCCCTTAGTGTGCAGATTATCCTATATATATATTTTTTATTGTTGTTAGAATTTATTTATTCAAGAAATCCAGTAGATTTATTTGTGAAGTTCCCTACAGTCTACTTGGGTTTATTGTATCTGCTTGGGATAGTTTAATGTGCTCCTCTAGTCTCTATGTTACAAATTTTATCTTGAAGCTTGATACTACTTATGTTAAATTTATTTGGCAAGCGTACATCATAGGTGTATTGTATTTTTTCAGGAGACATAAAATATTTTATTGTCTCTCTTTTTGTAATGTAGTAGACATAGATGTTCAATGTCTATGACATTTACTTCAATAAGGATATTTATTTGTTAGTGTGCTATTTATTTAAAGGGAAACACCTCTCATACAGGAAAGGCAGAATAAATATGTGACAACTAAAAATTAACTTCTTATTTTTCTCCAAAAGAGATACCTTCTTTAAAGTATAATTTCTAAGTATAAATTTTTAAAGAAATATCTAAACAAAAGAAATATTGTATATATTATATGCAAATGTGTATTTAAAATCAGATAAACCAAAGAACTTATATGCTTATATGTGTAATCAATGGACGTAGACAACAATGCTCGCAGGGGTGGGGATGGATAGAGAGGAGGGTGTCTGGGGGGAAAAAGGAGAAACATATGTAACAAAAATTAATTAGTTAATAAAAAATGAGAATAAAAGATAAAATAAAGGCAGGTCAGAAAACCTATTTTGTTACTCTCTCTTAATTATTTATTCAATCTTTATTTTCACAGTCCAAATTTTAGTTCCTTAATTACGAATAGAGAATCCATCATGGGAAATAAGGTAATGAAAATGATAGTATAGAGGGAGAAATTTTTCTCATTATAAGTACTTGTTCAAAAACCTAAAAATTAACAAAAACTAAAAAAAAAAAAAAAAAGGCCAGCCAAACATATGAATTACAGTTGTGCTAGTTTCTCTGTTATTATCAATATGTTTCAATACACAAAATAATTTTGTACTTAATAAAAACATATTCCATTAAATAGTACCATAAAATACTTTTATAAGAGTGTTCCAGAGTCATAATTTTATTAATGAAATAGCATTGTGTTTCACTACTAAAAGCAATGTTATCAGGATAGAGAATTTTGACTCTTTGTGGTGATATGGAATTTACTTTGGCAGGAAGTTCCAATGGAGAATTTGTAGCAAACTATGGAGTATACAGACCATGTTTGTTGTTATTCTGACATTGTAGCATCTTGTAGGTCATCCTTAGACAAGGAATTGTGGCTATAGTCAGTGGTTGTGACTAAAAGCAACAATTCTATGTTATAAGAGCAGCATGTAATACAAGTTGCAAGGGCATTATTTTCTTTTTTTTGGTCTAGGATTTTTGGGTGACTTACTTGTTTCCATCCTAAAATCATGTTTAAGAGCTCTTAGGTAACAACAACTCTGCCCCACAGTGTCTGCTGTAGTCGTGTTTAATTGTTCCCCTCTCAACACCGCAGAAGGAAAAAAAAAAAAAAAGATGTAGATTAGAGGACATCTCATTACCTACTGCAATTCAAAGCAGTACATCTTAAAGAAGGTTTTGTAAAGGGTGTTAAAAAGTGAGGATCTAATCATCCACACAGGACTATTAGCCTATGTAGTTTACTACCTATTGTCAAAAAGTATACTGAAATGTTTTATTTAACTTGTTAAGAATTATTTACCTAAATCAAAAATTATTTTAACCTGTAAGAAGATGATAATTTTATTCACCAGTGAAACTTATTTAAAGGGTGGAACAACCCAACGGTGTTCAATTCCAGGTCAGGGCACATGCCCAGGTTGCTGGCTTGATCCCCAGTGCGGGGCATGCAGGAGGCAGTCAAACAGTGTTTCTCTCTCATTGATGTTTCGATCTCTCTCCCCCTCTTCCTTCCTCTCTCTCTAAAAAAAAATTAGTAAAATATATTTATAAAAAAAAATAAAGGGTGAGACAAACCAATTTATAGTTGTTTGTATGGGAAATAATACAATAATAAATAATAATACAAGAATAAATTTGTTTTCTGTACTCATAACTGAAAACTGACTTTTACACATTTAGAAAACAGCAAAACAGCACATTTAAAGGATGTGTAAATTTATATTCTCTTCAGATGTGATGAAGTTAACACTGAGCTATGAGTAAAGAATTATCATGTTACAGATATGCTACTTTTCAGGTATTTAGCTGCAATAATATTTATTTTATACATTTGAATATTAGTAATTTGGCATCATAAAGGGACTTTACTTCAAAATAATTTGAATCCTAAACATGTCGTAATCTCATTTTTTATGTGGTTTTTTTTTTTGTTTTGTTTTTTTCCCTCTTGTGGACAAAAACACAAATGGGTATTGATTTATATTTGAAGGCTTAACTAACACCTAGATAGGTGCTAATAAGCAGATTTTGCTTTATGCTTCTTATAAAAAAAAAATAAAGTCTTAGTTTTAACTCAGCACCTGCACATGTTCAGGCTGTTGGGTTGCTCGCCAGGGCAGAGCTTGCTCTAGTTGAGCTAGCATTTCAGGTCGCCTCGGAGAAGCCTGCTTTCCCGAGAGGCGGGTTCATGGAAACGCACTGTAGTATGACATGTTTAAGTGGATGCCATTCATTTGAGTTGCTTTGAGTTAAACAGTTTTATGCCATAAAATGTTTACTGCCTTGTGAATGTGAACGAAGACACTCAAGTCAGGTGAAGCTATCATCTGTCTGAACATCATCAATATAACTTGAAGCTATGTGGGAAAACAAGTCTGTCTAAAACTGAATCAAGTTTCAGGGTGGAGTCTAATTAAAAATAAAACTTTATTTTTTAGTAGGTAATGAAGATATTTGTTTCTAAGCTAGGATTTCAGTTTATTATATGGTCAATTAAGGTACAAATGTTTTTACAATACAAGCCCCATTTTTCAAGAAGAAATAGAAAACAAAATGAAAAAAAAAAAGTGGAGATGATTGTTTACCTTGCATAGTATAAGAATACTATGCTCAAATAATTTATTTTCTTATCATGTTTAAGGTAATAAACTGAAACTTAATTTAAAATAAATTTTCAGGAATTCAGTAATGAATTAAATAAAGTAGTCAACTAATATAATCAGATATCGATTTAAATAAATTCAAATAAGTTAGTTATGATGTCTGTGTTAATATATGATCAAACATGGAGCCTGACACAATTCATTCAAAGAATTACAAATTCAGTTATCAATAACTCAAATAGATTACTAGTTGTGTTAGACACAATCTTAGCCATAAGTATACTTTTAAACATGCAAAAGTTTTGCCCGGCTGGTGTGGCTCAGTAATTGAGCATCGACCCATGCACCAAGAGGTCGCTGGTTTGATTCCTGGTCAGGACACATGCCCAGGCTGTGGGCTCGGTCCCCAGTGGGGGGCATGCAGGAGGCAGCCAATCAATGTTCTCTCTCATTGATGTTTCTCTCACTCTCTCCCTCTCTCTTCCTCTCTCTCTCTTAAAATCAATAAAGAAGAAAAATAAATAAGCATGCAAAAGTTTTTTGTACAAAACTGAAATGTATTAATTCTTTGTTCATAAATTATGCAAGAGTTTCCATATGAATTTTAAAATCTTAAAATAATAGGTAAGAATATTATCTATCATCATCTTTGTGACAATTAATTATATAAAACTGAGAATAAAGTGATACACACTTGATTAAAAGAGCTTAGCCACAAAGGTTACAAAACAGGAAATGTGTGACTACTTTATAATGTACACATGTCTGAGGATTCCCAGCAGTGATGATGCCTGGGTTAAACACCATTTAAAATATTTCAGCAGATTAACAGATGAATGAACAGAATCATAATCTGTTTTAGGAATGAGAAAGCTATTCCATTGCATTGTATTGCTTCCCTGTGGTGTTTATCATAGGGAAAAA
Organism: Molossus molossus; assembly: GCF_014108415.1. NCBI lineage: Eukaryota > Metazoa > Chordata > Mammalia > Chiroptera > Molossidae > Molossus > Molossus molossus. The sequence goes on from NW_023425401.1 coordinate 88,591,246, forward strand.
ACCTTGGAGTTTGGTGAGTTCTGTGTCCACTCTTCCCTAAAATAAAGATTCTGTATTATTTATTGGATTTTACTACACTAGAAAAACAAGCAAAGAATAATCTAGAATGGTATAAACTCAGATCACATATCAAGTCCTCAATAAATGGTAGCTATGAGCAGTATCACTAAATGATGTATTTTTTTTTTAACCTCACCCAAGGACATTTTTCCATTTTTTTTTTTTTTGTTCAGATAGAGTGGGAGGGAGAGAGAGGAAGAGAGATAGAAACATCAATGTGAAAGGGACACATCGAGTGGCTGCCACCCGCACGACCCAACCAGGGAAAGGACCAAGCTGCAGCCAAGATACGTGCCCTTAGCGGGAACCAAACCTGGGTCTCTCTGGACCGCAGGCTGATGCTCTAATTGCTCAGCCAAACTGGCCAGAGCTGATGTAATTTCTTTAACACAACATATCATGGGGAAGGACAGCTCAGAAACAAAATGAATGGAGAATAAATAAGGACTAGAAAAATTTATTTGAGATACAGAGTACAGAAAAGAGATACATTTATTTTCCAATATCTTGGCTTCACCATCTAAACCATCTAACCTGGAAAGGAGAAATTGGAGAAGAAAAAGGTAGATAATTCATTGTAATATCCTGTTCACTACCAATAGTCAAATATGAAAATAGCAATTTTAGTCTCCTATAATTTTGAATAGTACACTAGTATACTTTATTCTTCTCTATGTGATAGATTATCTGCATGCACTAGAACTTGAACAATTCCATTAGAAAAAACAATGAAAATAGAATGAATAAATTACCTATTTTATTTCTGTATTTATGCTAATAGAGTTGTTATTTATTATGGATTTTTTTTTCTGTCCATGACTATAATCATCTGTGACTTCATTATACTTGACAAAGGCCAAGGACAATTTGATGCCGACTTTTCTTTTGGATCAGTTGCCATAAGTGACCAATAAATATTGCTAAATAAGTTACTATTACCCTGAGGAAGCAAGGATTTTATGACTCAGAATCCTTTTTTCTGCCCTTTGTCTCATCTCACCTGAGTAGAATAGAATGCCTCAGTACATTTTGTGACAACTTATATAGCTTGATGGGTTAGTTTGCTCACTGGGTAATACAGTTACAATAATTCATACTTCATATTGTCCTATAAACGTCCTGGCCCTGGGCTTCTTTACACATACACTTTTTACATGCACTTCCAAGGACAAAATCTATCTTCAGGTAGTCATCAGCAATCTCCCTAAAAATTATTAAACCAATATTTATTTAGGGTAAGGGAGTCTCTAAGGGTCTATTCACCTTTTCAAGGGGGGGAAATTGTGTGATAGTGATTACAGTAAATTTGCAAGTTGCTACCAAGTCAGTGCCAGCTGTCACATTGACAAGATTTTATTTGGGACCTGAATAATTTCTATTCAAATAAATAAATCAGCAAACACATTTTGATGCCTCCATTTTTCAAATGGGCATGCCACAGTAGTACGAAGGTTGCTTAGCAACTGCAAAATGGTAAGGATTGAAGAGGCCAATAAAATAAGCAGTTATATTTACATAGAATGAGAGGAATCATGCTGGTTTAGACGGCCTGATGAAATTTACAGCATTCATTGTTAAAATTGAGGGCCAATTTTACAACAGTATCCTTAGTCATCATGTCCAGTGGCATTACAGCTCTGAGGATACCATCTGCTGATTTCCTACACAGTCATTCATTGTCCTACCTCTCAGGCTGTATAAAGATTTCAGTGAGCAGTTCACTGTTAAAATAGGTAATGTATAAGAAAGATTCAAATAGCTTTCCCAAGTATCCTTTCCAACCATCTAATATTTTATGGCTATATGCAGATTTGGTCTGTTGTTGTTTTTTTTTTTTCTCTTTTTGTTTGTTTTAAGAATTCTGTCTCAATGAATTTAAGTGGAAAACACTTAATATAATTTTTTAACAAACACAATTGAAGTTTGTGTTTATATAAATAAATAAAATATACTACATCACTTGAAATAGTAAGTGCTCAATATATATGTTAATGTAATAAATATATGTTTAATTACTTTTAATCAGAAAATTGTCCCCCTTTATATTAAGAAATATACTTTGGAGATTTTGTAAGAATAATCTAAATACTACATATTGGTTTGCTTTCTGATAGTTAATAAATTTATTCATTTATTCATCTATTAAATGTTTATTGTAACCTATTATACACTGAGCTCTGCCCCAGGGAAAGAAAAGTAAGATCTGTGCCATCTTAGAAACTCACAACAGTGTAAGAGTTCTAATTTTAATTATAAAGTGATGCTAATGTAGAGGTACATCCAACACTTTGAAAATGTGGAGGAAGTAATAGCCCTTTCTGAAAGTCTGGGTGAATGCCATAGAGGAGTTGACATTTGTTCTGGATATAGGACCGTGACTAGGATCTAGCAGAGAAAGTGGAGCACACATGTCCTTGAGTGTGTTTGCTTGTGGATAGACAGTATGGAGGCGAACTCGGGAGAAGGCTTTTCCAGGGAATCGCCAGTGTGACCCAGTGTGCCTGACACCTAGATTGGGTCGTGCGGAATGGAAAGACACACCACCAGAGAGAGAGAGAGTTAGATTCAGTTAAGCTGGTCTTGAAGAGAAATTTATCCTGAAAAAAAAAAGTTTACATAGAGGAAAATAATATAAATAATAGGTCTAAGGAGCTGACTTTTCTCAAATCTTTTATTCAATGATGAGTTTTCCTAGTAACCGTCATTTGTGCTGCACTAAATACACTGAGCACTTATACAAAATTAGTTATACTTCATAGAATTTCTGAATTCTATACTTCATAGAATTTCTTTATTAGCAAAGACTTGATGAGTGTTAATTTTAGTGCTGCCAAAGCTAGCATCAACTCCTCAAGGAATATTCCTAAAATTTGTCTACCTCTCTTATCGAAGACTTGCATGGGTTGTCTTTCTTCATTGCTAGTGAGAGTGGAGTTCTTGGGGCACCACTGGAATAAGCATTTCTGGAGGTCCCCACTGGAGACTGAGATGGACTAGAAAGCTTTTTTTTTGTGTGTGTGGAATTATATCTCTTGGTTTGCAAAGTCCCATTTCCCTTAATCCAGTCCTTGAAGAGGTGTAGCTGGGGATTAAGCAGAGCTAGAAGCCAAGCCAGTGTCCCAAGTTTCTGCTCCATGGTGGAGTTAAGTCTGGCACAGCGTCATGTTAGTTCCAGTCCATTAGTTCATTCTGTGGGGTACACATGGCTGTGGGCCACGTGGGCAAATGCAGGAGCATGAGAGCTCTGCAGGCTAGGAGGCAAGCTCAAGCAAGAGAGAGGGAACTCCTTTGTTCAGGAGTTTAAATATCAAATCTTCCCATGCTTTCCACGTCTATTCTAGCTAATGACTCATGTCCAGGTGTGACTGACAGGTAAGTATCTTCTCTGTGTCATCTGGACCTTATTGGGCATGCATCTATTTGGCGTTCCCTTTTTTCCTTTCCAGTTAACTAAACACTGGGTTAGTTCCAACAGTATCGCCTCTACATCCCATATATTTCTATCTTTATAAGTTTCCCATTGCTGCTAGTTCAAGAAATATATAGCTAACAGCATATTAGAAACTTAGCAAGACTCAAAAAATTTTCCTTATTAATTGCATACAGGTTTCCTAAATTGATGCCAGAAAACCACATATGTGATTTTTGTTTGGGCATCAGTCAGGTCTGAGCAGAAAATAATGGCACAATCAACTGGGAGAAAGTTGAGGTGAATGTTAATGAAATGTTATTACCTAAGTGCAGACAAGATATAGGGAAAACACAAGGGTAGCTAGATCCCTGGAAATAGTAGGAAAAGGATGTCTGCCAACCCCATGCCTCAAGTGGTGAGGAGAGAGGGTGACTGTTTTAAGAATACATGGAGAGAAGGCCCTGTCCGGAGAAGGCTACATCACAGCAGCCACTGTGACAACCAGCCTAAGCTGAATTCACAGGGAGGGACCCCAAGAAACAAACTCCAACCATACTTTCCTCCTTCCTTCCCATCTTCCGCCAATCAGAAGCTAGAGTGTAAAGGGGTCTGGATGTATACCATAGAGGCAGCTACTCGTAGAGTGGGAGGGTGGAGCATGCGCAAATGGAAGATACCTAGCGGAGTCGATCAGCTAGATTAGTTTAGCTTACATTCACTTAATGCATCACCACAACACTAAAATGATAATATAAGAGGATTTGGGGGGACAAAAGTAGTGATCTGACATGTTCCCCTACTAACTGCAGAGAGGTAAACCCGAGGCACTGAGTTAAAGGTGTGGAACAGGAAACAAGTGAGGACAATAGGCTGTGATGTGGTAGGTAACTATTCTGACAGTTTTAGACTTGGGGCTTTAGTCGAATTTTTACACTTCTAAACTGACCAGGTTGTAATTAAAATAGAAATCATAATTCTAGTCACTGAAGGAATTAACAGTCTTACATAAATAGAAATAAAAATTGTTAGTCGTTTTTTCAAGTTTTTTTTTTTTTTACTACGATATATACAGTGATTTTGTCTTCATTCTTACCTAAATATTCAAAATTTTTCTAACCTCTTTCCAAATCTGTTTAATGTTTCTTATACAGTAAGTAACCAAACCTCATTTATATCAACATTGCCAGGATCATTGGATGCATTAATCACTTAGTATTTGTTCTGTTATAGTGTTTGTGATGACTGCAAATGTTATATATAGAGCATCTTGGAGTGTGTATGTCATTATCTTATTTTATTGAACTGATATTGTACTTGTCATCCATTAGCATGACTTAAAATCCCTCTTCTCTAAGACAAATTTTGCAGTCTTAAGGAGGATTTCATTCAATATAATTTGGCATATGAGTGTCTGGGATACAGACTTTTTTTTTTAGTATGTGCCCCAAGCGGCAACCGAAACTGGGATTCTTTGGTCCACAGGCTGACGCTCCAAACCGGCCAGGGCTGGATACATTCTTTAGAAGAATAGATGGCCACTTCAAGGAAAAAAAATAGTGAATAAATCAGTCATTTTGTTTTTGGACAAAACAAATCTGTTTGATTCAATGGTCTCAGTTTGTTATTTAAAATTAAAAATTAAACTGCCATTTGACCCAGTGATCCCACTTCTAGGAATATACCCTAAGAAGCCTAAAACACCAATCAGAAAGACTATATGTACCCCCATGTTCATAGCAGCACTATTTACAATAGCTAAGATCTGGAATCAGCCCAAGTGTCCATCAGTAGATGAATGGATAAAAAAGCTGTGGTACATATACATGGTGGAGTACTATGCAGCTGTAAGAAAGAAAGATCTCTTATCCTTTGAGACGACATGGAGGGACCTGGAAAGTATTATCCTAAGTGAAACAAGCCAAGAAGAAAAAGACAAATACCACATGATCTCACTTATATATGGAATATAATGAATATAACAGTGTGAGGAATAGGGTAGACCCAGAAACACGGAAGTAGGGTACAGACTTACAATCCTCAGAAGAGAGGGTAGGAAGAGATAAACCACAGAATTTATATGCATGTATACATAACCAATGGACATAGACAACAAAGTGGGGGAAGGGGTGGGGGGATGGGGAGGAGGGGGTCATTGGGGTAAAAAAGGAGAAACATCTGTAACAAAAATAAAATTTAAAAAATTAAAAAAAAAATTAGCCATGGATGCACAAAACAGGGCACAACAGAATAGGAACTTGGAGGGTTTGAACCAGAAAGTGCTGCTTAGAAATAGCTCTCCTAAAGATGGGGAACACCCTAGAGGAGAATCCTGGCTGCAGGAAATATAGAGTGTCAGTTGATAGACCACCCCGACAAGAGATTTCCTTTCATCAGGTACTTGGCAAATAGAATTGGTGACCAAGCCAGGAAGTTAGGCAGACAGCCAACACAGAATATTTAAGAGTAGATACAAGGCACCCAACCAGGGACTGTGGTTATAGAGGGAGCTCTCAGTAGGAGGAACCAGTGAAGACTTAACAAGAAGAAAGAGCTCAACTGGTGTTACTCAGTGATCGAGCATCAATCCATGCACCAAGAGGTCTCTGGTTTGATTCCCAGTCAGGGCACATGCCCAGGTTGTGGGCATGCTGGAGTTGGCCAACTGATGTGCTCTCTCATCAATGTTTCTCTCTCTCTCTCTCCCTCCCTTCATCTCTCCCTAAAATCAATAAAGAAAAAAATATATAAGAAAAAAAAAGAAGGTCCCAAGCTCCAAACTTTACTGAGAAGGGGCCTAAGGAAAGGGATCAAATCTGAAAATTTGGATAGGAAAATAGACTCTTTGGTATTCAAACTTTCATGTCACCTTCTGCCAATTTGGTCACACTCATTCCAACATTTATGCTGTTAACCTTGCTTTAAGTGCTTTATCTATTTCTTTCTATTCATCAAAATCTCATATTTACAGTCCTGTCTCTAGTCATATCCTTTTCATAAAATGGTCTCCCATTTTCAACTTTTTCTTTTAGTTAAGTATGTTTTAACTCTTTATTATAATATAATGTATTACTTATAAATTTTCCCATGATAAAATGTATTTTTCTCAACTGAATTGCAAGCTACTCAAAGTCAGGGTCCCTGTCATTATTTCCACTATTATCCACAGTGCTGCATTAGACCCATTCAGTGAAGATTCCATGAAAAATTGTAAAATTATGTAAATATAATAATATTTGCCATTTATCACTGAAAAGCTGGTTATTAATAAAATAACCAGCTTCTAAGATTGTTAGGTTAGAGGCCATGTTATATGTTTCTTTACTTACACTAATTATATTTCCCAACTGTTCGTGCCATGAGCCTCTGCCGCAATCAAGCTGGTTTCTCCATGTCAGAATTTTTGAGGGGGGAGGGGATACTTTACATTGTCATACAGGGATGGGCACATATAGAACACTCTACAAATATTTGCATTGATATTTACATTTTAAAATGGCTTTGAGTGCACAGTTTAGGGAATCATTTTACCTATATACACAAACCAATTCGTAAAGTTAGATTTAATCCTTCTGTTGTGTTTAGCTTTTGAGGTTGACTATTTCCTGTGTCCTGATACAGTTCTAAGGCAGGACCACTGGGCACTGAAGCTGTATTCAGACTGACTTAGCTCTACGAGGCTGAACATGTGAGAAATCAAATAGAAAAGATCCATGTAAGACAGGGGTTAGTCCGAAAGCTATTGACGTGGCAAAATAAAGACAGGTAACAACTGCAAGCAATTGAGCAGAATAAAATGGATTACAAAAATACCATGAAACACTTTATTACTTGTCTCCGAGTGAGGTTGCCATTTATTCTGAGGGAGTAAAAGAAATGTGTGGATCAACAGGGTCCTTCAAACAAATACATTGTCAAGCCAGGGAGTCGAGAGACAGCCATGGATGAGGACGACAGGAGTGAAGGCCACCCATGGGTTATTTTAGCCTCCCTCCTATACCGTGGAAACACTTTCACTATCAACAGTAATTTTGTAAATTTGGTAGCAGAGGTCAGACGTAGAATACTGACATAATCCTAATGAGTTCTTCTGAAAGAGGAGATATTGGATGAAATTCTGAGTAATTCATATTTCTTTATTTATATCCTGTATCTGAGAAGTAAATTAAAATGGCATCTGTCCCCTCATATATTTAATTTTTAAATAAACTTTTTATTTCAAAATAACTGTAAATTTGCCTGAAATAATAAGAAATACAGATTGCCTATATTTTTTACCATTTCCTCCAATGACAACACCTTGCAAAACTGTAGTGTCATAGGGCAACCAGGGCATTTATATTGACACAGCTGAGACGGAGAACATTCTCCTCATCACAGTAGTTCTCACGTTGCCCGTTTATCGCCAGACCCAGTTTCCTTCTGCTCTCACCTCCACCTTAACCCCTGACAACCACAGACCTGTTTTCCACTTTTCTAATTTTGCCACTTCATCAATGTCTATAAATGGAATCAGAGAGAAAGTATGTATGTTTCACTCAGCATAATGATCTAAAGATTCATCCAGATTGTTCATGTGTAAACAGTTCTATGGTATCAATGTACTGTTGTTTTGGGTTATTTTTAGTTTTGGACTGTTATGATAAAGAACTATAAATATTCATGTACAGGTTTTTGTTTTCATTTTCAGCTTTCATTTCTCTGGGATAAATCCTCAAGGAATGTAATTGCGGTGTCATATGGCAGTAGCATGTTCAGTTTTTGTTTTTTTTTTGTATTTTTTTTTTTAAAGAAATTGCCAAATGGTATTCCAGACTGGCTGTATCATTTTATATTTTCAGTAACAATGTATTTGTAATGCAATTCCCCTACATCCTTGCCAGCATTTGGTCTTGTCATTATTTTTACTTTTGCTATTCTGATAAGTGTTTAGTGATATTTTAGGAAAAGAGTTTGAATGTCTTTTCATGTGCTTATTTACCATCTGTATATCCTCTTTGGTGAAATGTCTCTTCATTATGTCATTGGCATATGACAACAGCAACATTTTTGTCAAGGCTGATGTTAGTGGTAACTCAAAGAATTGTGTACAAAGGAGCGCAGAGAAATGGCTGGAGCTTGAGATCCAGAAGGAATCAAGAAGGCTTTTGTGAGATGGAGGGTATTTGCATCGTCTTCTCTCTCTCCAGTGTGTCACCTCTCATCCTCCCTTCAGTCAGGAAATGAGGTTGCTGTCCTGTGGTGGACACTGTGCTCACCAAATATTCATATTCTCTTCTCTATTTCTCAATTTCCCTTCTCATATGATTGGACTTTGGCTAACGTGCATGGAAGTTATGTTAACAATTTCCAGGCCAGCTCTATAAAAATATACCATGCCATCTCTCACTCCCTTCCTCTGCTGTGACAAACCTGCAAGTCTTTGGTTTAAATTGCCATTATATAAGATGAATGAGGGCAGCTAAACTGGAAAGAGTTCAATCAATGATTGATCCCTAAACATTGCGTATTTAACAAATAAGCCTTTATTGGGTTAAGTTACTGATATTTAAGGTTTATTTGTTATCACACCATATCCTAACCATCTTTCACTAATATATATCTTTCAAAGACCCACTGAAATAGCTCTTGTCAAACTTACACTGCCTACCATCTTGTTTCTGTCCTCATTTTCTAGACTTCTCAGTGTTCAACACAGTTATATATGTCCTCCTCCTGGAACTAGTTTCTCACTTGACTTTTATGACACCATACTTTCTAGTGTTTCTCCTCTCTCACTGCTACTCTTTTTCAGCTGTCTTTGCTCTCTCCTTCTCTTGTGATAGACTTATCACTGTTGGAGTGACCCTGGGCTCAACCCTCTGTCATCTCTCCTTAGGTCATTATGCAGTCCCATGGCTTTAAATACCAGCTATATGTCCATGACGCTCACATTTATTTCTCTAATTGTTTACCTTTTAAACTTTAGCCCGATATAGCCCACTTCTTACTTAAAATCTTTAATAAATATCTTGTATGTCTAAGAACATCTCAAAGCTGACACAGACAAAGGAAATCTCTGATTCCTATATCCAACACAATGTGTGTGTGGTGTGTGTGTGTGTGTGTGTGTGTGTGTGTTTAGTTTTTTCCATCTCTTGCAATGGGTCCACCATCCACCCATTTCCTGAAATTAAAAACTTAGGTGTCATTTTTTGATTGATTTTTTTTCTTCTCTACATCATCTCCCAATCCGTGTGCAGGTCTGCATGAATTCCCATACTTCTGACCAGGTCCATTGATATTCTATCAGTCACCCACCATCATTTCTCAACTTGGGTTTGTAGGTTCCTTTCAACCACTCTCATCATTTCTTCTACTTGTTTATAGCCCGTTTTCCATTCTCTATCCACTTCTAGAGAACCGACTTCTACTCCTTTAAAAATAATTTTTTTCTTTATTGATTTTGGAGAGAGAAGAAAGGAGAGAGAGAGACATAGAAATATCAGTGAGAGAGAACATCAATTGGCTGCCTCCTGCATGCCCCCCACTGGGGATTTGGCTCACGACCTGGGCACGTGCCTTGGCCAAGAATCAAACTGGCAGCCTCTTTGTGCATGGGTTGATGCTCAACCACTGAGCCATAATGGCCGAACCCTTTATAAAGTATAAATAAATCATGCCAGTCTTCTGCTAATGATTCTACAATTATGTTGCAATAGACTTAAAATCTAATTTTTGTATGGTCTTCAAGTCTCTGACCATTTGTACTTGTCTATTCAACCTCATCTCCTATTTAATTCCTTTATCTTCTATACACTGGCGATCAGACTCTTTCTTGTTCTCAAACATGCCAAGCTGCTTTTTGTCTGTCTGAATTTCCCCCATGTACCATCTTCCCGTGTCAGTCTCCTGGGATAGTCATTTTTAGGCTCACATTTTACCTTCTCAGAAACTACTCCCAGAACCTTTTATTCTCTCTTCTCATTTTTTTTTAACAGTCTTCACAAGACTTATAATGATGTGAAATTATCTTGTCACTTAGTTATCAATACATTTGTATTGTCTATTTTATTTTCCTTCCCCTCCAAGAATACATAAGCTACATTGAGGGTAAGAAGTTTGCGTGGCCCAGCCAGTGTGGCTCACTGGTTGAGCACTGACCTATGCACCAAGAGGTCACCGGTTTGATTCCTGGTCAGGGCACATGCCCAGGTTGTGGGCCTGATCCCTGGTGGGGGGGCGTGCAGAAGGTGGCCAATAGATGTTCTCTCTCATAGATGTTTCTATCTCTCTCTCTTTCTCCCTTCCTCTCTCTCTAAAATCAATAAAGAAAAAATATTTTAAAAAATAAGGAATTTGCATGCTTTTTTTCCTGGAATAGTGCTGGCCACATATCTAGTACACAATAAATTGACAAACTGATGAGTAAATGAATGGAAGATTGAAGGAATGAATACATGTCATTATGCCCTGGCCGGTTTGGCTCACCAGTTAGAGCGTCAGCCTGCGGTCCAGAGAGACCCGGGTTTGGTTCCCGCTAAGAGCATGTACCTGGGTTGCAGTTTGTCCCCGGCCCTGGTTGGGTTGCGAGGGTGGCAGCCACTCGATGTGTCCCTTTCATGTCAATGTTTCTCTCTCTCTTCCTCTGTCTCTTTCCTGCTCTGTCTGAGCCAAAAAATGAAAAAAATGTCCTCGGGTGAGGATAACAAACAAAACAAAACAAAAAATAAATAAACATCATTATTCTTTGCAGAGAGGGGTTAGCACATTAGCCGGTTCTGTGGGGCTATACTAGGAGGCTTCAGCTGGTGAACCTTCTGCTGTTTCTCACTTGGTACACGTAGCGTCCATTGCTGTGGCAGGAGACTTCATCAAGTTCTTGGTGGCCTGTTCTGTGGGCAAAAATAAGCACTTTCCTTTTTTATATCTTTTTAAATTTTTTATGGCTGTGATATTACAGTTTTCTGACATTAGAAATGTCAGGGAATCTATCTCTTAAATCCTTACCTGACAGACACCATTTGTCAACACACCCCAAAGGGAGATGCTCTGTACGAGCCATCAGAGCTCTGTGCTCTCCTTAGTCTCTTCAGGAGTCTAATTCCTAAACTGTACCGAAAGAGAGCTATATCGCCACAAGCCAAGGAGCGCTGTGGACCTAAGAATCTGTGTGCTCAAAATTAAAGCTTCGCTTTTTAAGGTGCTCCCATGTGATTTTTATCTAATATTTACTAAAGAAACAACAGTGCTTGGAAAATAAAACAAGACATTTGAATGGTTTTTCCTTATTCATAAAAAAACAGATCTTTATCATTTTGCCATTTCTTTGCAGTGGCTTTTTTTTTACTTTTAAAATGAAATGCTCAAATATAAAAAAAAGTTTAATAGAAATTAGCTAAGGAAATAAACTATTATTTGGGATGAGTGACCATTTCTTTGATACATAGTAATTTTTAGAAGAATTTGTATATTCTACTCTGCTCCTCTGGAGGGAAGGTGCAGTACTGTGACTTGTGCATATTTTTTTCTAATTTTTGTCCCTAACAAATGGTTTTGTTGGTTTGATGACCTTTGCTGAGAGCCTTTGATAATAAAGTTGAGAATTAAGATATCACCAGACAGTGACACACAGATGGGCTTCAGCTGATACTTAAAAAAATAATATTTTCACCCTCCAGCTATTTCTCCATAAATCCAGCCATAAAAAGCCTAAAGTGAAAGTAACTGAAGTCTCATAAGAAGAAAACACGTTGCCTCTGGCCGGTTTTGCACAGTGGTTAGAGCGTCGGCCTGTGGTCCAGAGAGACCCAGGTTCAGCTCCTGCTAAGGGCACGTACCTCGGTTGCAGTTTGTCCCCGGTCCTGGTTCTGTCGTGCGGGAGGCAGCCACTCGATGTGTCCCTTTTACATAGATGTTTCTCTCTCTTTCTCTTCCTCTCTCTCTCTCTCCCACTCTATCTGAACAAAAAAATGTCCTCAGGTGAGGATAAAAAAAAAAAATTTTTCAAGAAGGCAACACTTTGGCCAGATCAAACATGCTAACTCTTCTGAGCATCACTTTAAGTGTTTGGAGATCTTCTTTACATTGTACTGCCACAGGTCTGAAAACGAATTAGTGGCTGCATTGAGTCTCCTCAGAAAATTAAGTTTCTGTGCTTGTGCTGTCTCTGGAATTTGAGCAATAGGTTTCATTTTAGTTAGGAGGAAACTATACTACCAGAAATAAGGTTCTCCCTACATTTTTTTTCCAGAGCTATTTCAGGTAATCAAAAATAACCAATATATTGGGAAAGAAAATAAAACTACCTCAATTGTTCAAGGCTGTAAAGAAATTAGGGAAGACTTTGGAAATCTGTCAGTGGGACTTAAAACAAATGTTCGAACCCTGCCCACTCTCAGTGCTGAGCAGGTATGGATGTGTGTGTATGTGAGTGTGTTTGTATGTTTTTACTATTAAAGAATCCATATGAGCCCCGGCCGGCGGTGGAGCAGTTGGCTCGGCATTCTGTGCACCAGATTGCTGGTTCCATTCCCTGTCAGGGCACCGGCCTGGACTGCGGGCTCAATCCCCAGTAGGGGGCGTGCAGGAGGCAGCTGATTGATGTGTCACTCTCACATAAATGTTTTTCTTCTCTCTCCCTCTCCTTTTTTCGCTGTCTAAAAATGAAATCAATAAAAAATATTAAAACTAAATAAAAGTATCAATGTAAATACCTTATCATATAGATAAACCTGGTCTCTCAAAATGACAGAATAAACAGTGATCTCTATGATTTGAGTTTAGAAGTTCTAGGTAAGACCCTCCTTCCCTTTTCCAAATCTCTCCTATCTACCTGCACCCTGAGTTCTGACACCTTTTTAACATGTGGCATGGTTTTAAATTTGCTCCTAGACTTCAAAATTAAAATGTAAAACGATATTGACTTAGGTTCAGATAGGGATAATAAAATAGTCTGTAATAATAGTAAAAGAGATCCAAAGGCTAATGGATTTCACATATATTTAGTGACAATTATATGATAGATATATTAACATTCATTATCTTCCTTAAGATATAAAATAACCTCAGGAATTAGATAGTATTATTATGTTTTTCTCCGAGACTATTAAGATGACAGGTTAAGTAATATTTCTACAATTGTAGCGAGTCAAGCATTGCTGAAACAGGAAATCAAATCTCAGTCCATCAGAATATAATAACGCTGGGCCTGTTGCCCCGTAAGCATGGTTAGAACAGAAGGGATAGCTATTGGAGAGGAAAGAGAAAAGATTGCTGAATTACAGATAAGCTGGGTATGCTTCACAATTTTAAATGCTCATATTCACTGAAGGTATATTTGCGCACTATAGGTGGATGTAGGAGGAGTTTAAATCCTCAGAAGCTGTGGGTATGTCTTCCACTGAAGGATAGTTTATAGCTCATCCCTCAGATTTTAGTGCAGCTTGTTACACAAAAGTTGTTTTCAAACATATTGACTTTATTTCGAAAAGGGTCTAGTTCATGGTCTTTAACATTGTAAATGCTCAATAATTTACTTAATTCTATTTGACACCTACTGCCATCCTCACACACACATATATTTGTATATATTATTTTAGCAACTTATTCAATATACATATATATTTGTACCTTTTCAGCAATTAAAATAGAACATTGTGACAGGTTTCTCCACTGGTATGTGTATCTCTTACTTTACAGACTCAGTTATACCCCGTTGCTCTGTGCTTCTATACTCCTTTGTGTGTTTCCTTGGTGACCCTCATTACACTTGTCATTACTGGTTTAACATCTGTTCTCTCTGTAAAAATGTCATTCTCATGAAAGCAAGTCTAAGACTGTCTTGTTCACTGTCATGTCGTCAGCCCCTAACAAAATAAATAGTATATAGTAAGGGCATAAGAAGTATTTAAGTATTTAATGAATTGAATTGAAATTGAAATTGAAATTCAGTATTCCATTTGCATAAGGCATTTCTCCCTGAGATGAGTGACACATTAAGTCATGTTAAACTAACAGTATAATTTTCAGGCAATATCCTAGGAACCAATGTTGAACAAGAAAGTTATATATAAATGGAATAAAGATGCTTCAAAATTCAATTTGCTGAAATCAAACTTTTGCTTAGGACTATCTCATATTTGAAATATTAGAGTAGCCTGTCAGCACTTTGCAGGGACTGATTTTGAGGGATGATAGGTAATTTGGACAGGAGGAGCAGAGGTGGTGTTTGAGAGAGGGGGTGTTCATGATTATTATGCCATCAGGTCTTGATGATTAGGAAAATCAGGGGGCAGTCTGAAAAAAGGAAGGATTAAATAAAATCCATAGTGGGACCTTGTAAACCAATGCAGATGTACTGAACTAGAAAAATTAAGGCCATAACCTACTATAAAATGTATGTTTAAAAACAGATCTCATATTTTCCAGCCCACACAATGAGTACCTCTAACTTACATTTTAATTATAACCTAAAAGTATTCATGGAAAAAAAATGTAACTAAGGAAAAGTGAAATTGCAGAACTTTGTCTTTATTAATTTTTTTTAAATGTTTTTATTTAAAAATAAAATTGTTTATCCTCACTCGAGGACATTTTTGCATTTATCTTCAGATAGAGCGGGAAGGAGGGAGGGGGAGAGAGAGAGAGAGAGAAAAACATCAATGT
Source organism: Molossus molossus (assembly GCF_014108415.1). Lineage (NCBI taxonomy): Eukaryota > Metazoa > Chordata > Mammalia > Chiroptera > Molossidae > Molossus > Molossus molossus. Next base: position 88,606,361 of record NW_023425401.1, read on the forward strand.
GAGAGAGACACATCTAGTGGTTGCTACCCACACAACCCCAACCGGGGCCGGGGACAAACTGCAACTGAGGTACGTGCCCTTAGCGGGAACCGAACCCAGGACTCTCCGGCCCACTGGCCGACGCTCTAACCGCTGAGCCAAACCGGGCAGGGCTATCTTTATTAATTTAAAATTTTTATTTTGATCAACTTTCTGCTTATAAAATGGGCTGATTTACCTTCTCCCTACCCCATGCACATGGTATTGTTTCCAGGGCTGATTACGCCACTGTACTTATAATGTATCTACACTGCGCTATGAGCAGGCTACCATTCTTAATGTGGTTTCGCCTCTAACTTCAATCATTGAAAAAAACCTTCATATTTCTTATATGTGACCAGACCAAAATGATCATTCTGCCTCCTCAGTTCATAAAACGTTAGTGTTTCCAGAAGCAACAAATGCAAATGCTATTTATAGGTCACTTATCAGTCATATCACAGAAACTTTTCTCACAAATCTTTTTTCAAAGTTGACCTTTTTCTGAATCCTGTGCAAATGAAAAAAAAAATAGGTAACAAGAAATTTTGTTATTTTTCATTCGTGTGCTTTAACATTGGTGTGATTTTAATAAATGCCTAAATAAAACGACAGAAATGTGATCTCGTGAGAAGCTCATGCTTATGCCCATGGAACATGTGACTTGGCCTGGGACTCTGTATTTTGCTTATGGATTTCTTAGCCCAGTGGTAGAAAAATGTCTTCTATTTCAGCACTTGAAACTCGGACAGCTACAGAGGAAACAAACAAAAGAATCCAGCAGAACATGATGATCAGTTTCACTTATTCAGAATCAAAGGTAACTTGGACAACCGTTTAGGAAAACAGCCTATCACCAGATCACTGACCCCAGAGAGACCCCGTCATTAGAACCTTAGTGCTGAGCCTGTAAGCCTCTATTCCTCTGGTTGGGCAATTGACTCTATTTCTATTCCTGTCTGCCAAAACATTCCGTTGGAAACTGCTTTCTAACTCCCTGGACTCATAAAATGTTGTTCGAAGGAGAAGAAAAAGAGAATGAATTATCTTATTTAGCAACTCATCATGATGCAACAAGAAGACATGAAGGATTTATAGATAATATTATAAAGAGACAAAGGCAGAAGATTGGGCAGAAGGTCACAGAGCCCTGCTGAGTCCTGGAGGCCAGAGGTACGCAGAGCCTTTGCTGCTCAGTGCTGATCAGAGTGACTACTCACATCAGTTAGCAACATGGTAGAGGGAACAGGCTGGGGCTGCGTTTTCACTAAGCTGATTATTGCTGAACTTCACAAAATATTTGCTTCTATTTTATTCCAATGTAATGTGTGACGTACTCTTCTTTATAATTTTGTTGTATCTACAGAAAAAAAATAGACTCAATTAATAAATGTTTAAGTGTGTTAAAATTCTAGACTATAATTTAGCATTATGATAACTAAAAATTTTCAGTTAGTGTACACTCACAAATAGTCATTGTGTCATTGTGTATGTTTGTCCCATAGTAGTATTAAAAAACACAAAAACTTCATTTACAAATAGATATATCAGTTTATGCAATTGAAAATATTTCTTAATTTCAATGACATTAAAAATTTATGCTTTTATAAAATGACTGTACAGTGCCTCAGTTTCCACATCTGCGTGGTATGAATAAGAATTCTTTTTGTTACCTTACATGTTTGTTTTGATCTAACAATTGATGAGGAAGTGTTTTGAAAAAATTTATATAAATAAAAGGATGCTATCTAACTCATAAATTTCAACTCTGATTTTTAATTCAGATATAGCTATTTTGAGGGATTAATATTAAGTATGGTCATCATGTGTTTATCATATTTCTTGTTTAAGGCTGATTAAAGAATTTCAGGGTAATATAGACTCATTGAAGTATTTTTATTCATATCTTTCATAAAAATTCTAAGAGACCACATGCTACTCTTATCAGGGATGATTGGGAACACCAGAAAAGACTGTTTTTCTTCTTGTCATATTTCTGAACCGATAAGGGAATTCCCAAATAGAAACACTAAAATTTTATGGGCTATAGAATCTCTTAGAAGTGTTTATTCCTCATCTGATTTAGAGTACCCCAAAACTTGCTCACAATTTGCCTCCTAGGTGTAATAGACTATTTATTTATTTGTCTTAAGAATGTAAGTAAAATCCATGAGTGTCATAGGTGTTAATCTGACTAGATGCCAAACCTTAGCTCTCCAGAGGTGCCCCACTGCCTGGAAAGACTAGGCAGCAGGGAAAGCGAAGAAGCCACATTGAAAAACATATAAAGCATAAATAATGAGCAGAGGAAAAACACAGTGGAGAAAGACGAAAAAGATATCACTGTGTGAAACATATTTTTCTTTCCTCAGACGAATGGTATTCTGAACTGTTTTATAAAACCCTAACCTTTTCTGCATCGGTCTCTGTAAAAGTAAGTGTTTTTGTGACCCTCATTTGTGATGATTCTATAAATCAAAAAAATATCTTCAACGATGGAACTGTCATATCTGCTTCTGAACCATGTTTAATGGAGTCTTTTTTTTTTTTTATGCTTTTTAAATCAAAGAGTTTGCTCCCCTCTCACTTGGCTTTGCGGACCATGAATACAACAGTACATTGTGAAATGTTAGGGAGGTTATTAGCAACTGTATTATTTTTAGAAGTACAATATTTAATGTCTTGTGACTGGCTCCTTCAGGTGAAATTTTAACATGAAACAAAATGCAAACATATACTGTATGTTAAAACTAAGAAATTTTAAGAGTGTGATTTGTTTGGTTTTAACAAAGTCGTAAATTGGCCTGCCTGCCAGTTGCTTCAAAAAAGCAGTAAGAGAGAGTGGGGTTCAGAAGACATGGGCATATCCTTAATAGTTCACCTGATGTACTCTTAGATTTTGAGTAAATTAGCATTTTCCTCCAGTGCCATATCTTCTGTACACTTGTATATTTTCTCTTTTGATACATTATATATACTGTGGAAGGAAAAGTTAAGATGTGAATACACATACCAAAGTGATGACTTTCTTTATTAATCCTGCTTACCTTTTACCAACAGTAATAAGCCTCCCCCTTAACGTGCACTTTCACATACATTCAGATGTTGGTGAGAAGATAATTATAAAGGAAATCAAAGAAGAGAATAAAATAAGACAGTCATGTTGATGTGGCAGCATTAAAATATATATAGTCCTAGACAGTTTGGCTTAGCAGTGAGCACATCAGCCATGGACCTAAGGGTCACAGGATTGATTCCGGGTCAAGGGATGCACCTGGATTGCAGGTTTGAGTCCTAGACCTGGTCCTGGCACGTGCAAGAGGCAACCAATCAATATGTCTCTCTCACATCAATATTTCTCTCTCCCTTCCTTCCACTCTCTCTAGAAAGCAATGGAAAAAAATATCCTCGGGTAAGTATTAACAACAACAAAATAATAATAAAATATATACAGATATACATATAAAAGAAAAAACAGAAAATTTTGGATAACATATATCAGCTATGGTATAGAATTTACCTTCACCCATAAAAACAAAATAAAAGACAAGACAAGGCTAACAAAATTTTTAGAAACATATTCAGTATCTATAGAACTTATATCCCTAGAATCCAAAATATAAATATGTTAGTCACTAACCAAGAGCAATAAATCACTTTTGGTATTAACAGCTGTGTAGGAAGAAATAGAAAAAATGAAAGTGACTTCTGATAACATTTATAGCACAAAAACCTATGTATTTAATAAATAACATGGGATGCAGCCCAGAATCCCAGTTCGCATGGGAAGTTTAATGGACCAATTTTGGGAAAGTGGCCTAAATTGAGAAGGTGGTTCTGTTATGTAGGTAGTTAGCCAGTTATTAATAAAGGAAGGGAGCAAAGTGACCCAGACATTATTAAGCATAATAAACTAGGGGACTGAAACAAATATTAAGCCTAATAAACTGAGAAGCTGAATCAGTTATTGGGCCTGCTTCAGTAGGGAGCTATAGCATTCACTGAGTCATTCACACACTTCAGGAGACCCTCGCATCCTCCGCCCTCTGGATTTAATCCTCGGATATTCCAGATATGTGTAATTCCCTAATGGGCAGGCAGAGTCTCCCCAGGGGATTGTTGGTTTGGTACCGGATTATTTGTTTGCTGAGCACATGCGCAGTAGAAACCAATATGGCTCAGGGGGAGAAAAGCATTTGTGCAGAATAACTCTTGACATGGGCAGTGGGAACCAAAATGGCTATGAGAGCAGGCAGAAGGTAGCCTGACAAAATCTTGGAAAATAATCAGATTGGATTGGGGGCATGGAACCCTGGTAGGTCCAGGAAAGGGACTGGTTAGGGGAGAGGATCCAACTCAAGCCTGGAAAAAAACAGGAAGTGTGTTGGATGGTTTGAATGACAGCTTGCTCATTACCGAGAACCAAGAAAATGTATGGAGGATTATCAGAAATCTCAGGGCAGCTGCTGCTCGTGTCTGTCCACCCTCTACACCCCCAAGGGTGTGTGATTTTCCTTCACCCCCATAAATCTTACTGCTGCATGTAAACTTCCACATGTATGCCCTCTGATGTTCTTTTCTTGTGCCGCTGCAGAAGAACCTATTTTCACCGGCAACAGTTCCGAAACTTCAATTCAGGAATGAACATGGACAGCAGAAAGGGTAGTTGTTTGGATCAGACTGGACAAGTAAATACTCAGACTGTTAGAGTAGCAGATGGAAAGATATGAGCTGGGAAAGGCAGTTGGGGCTTGCAGAGATTATGTGTAAGAGGGGACAAACCACAAACAGACGGTGGAAGCAACAGAGCCCTATGTGAGGAGAGCAGATTTAGAGCCTCTCCAGGATGTGGTCTAACCCCAGGCATAGCACCTAGGTGAAAGAGCCTTATAGCTTAAAGATATATATTTTAAAACACGAGGGAGGGGGGTGACTCTCTTCTTGCCTAGGGGCAATCTAGCCTAGGGTATAAATCCTCTAAACTCCCAAATATCAGAGCACTCAGTTCAGTCTCGGCCAGCTGAGCTGCCCGCTCAGGTTCTATCTGAGTGTATTTCTTTCTTAAAAATAAATCCTTACCGGCTTTTGCTTCTATTTGTTGTCTTTTGCTTGAATTTGTTCCTACAAGCAAGACAATAACTGGGGGTGCAGAGTACTATCTCTGGCCAGAGACCCCCTTGACCACCACTGACGAAACTCACCAGCTGATGCTCTTTCCCAGTGCCAAGCCCTACAATATGAAATACTACCAAGACTAGAACCTGACCTAAGAAGGACAGGGACAAAGGAAAGAAAACTTCCAGAAAAGATGGGACAAGTGAACAAAAGAGGCAAATCTCAATGCTGAAGATTATATTTATTAACATTTACTATACCAATAAGAGAGTCCAAAATCATAAATATTGGAAAAGCTATTCTGGCCCAATTTCCTCTCTTATTGGTGCAATAATCCTATCTTGCTGAAATATAAGCAACATAAAATAATTACAATAAAATCCCATTCAAAATAAAAAGGCAAAAGATCATAATAAGAATAAGATTTTATAAATAATGAAATAGTCTTTCAATATGAGCTAGAATAATTTAAGACAATGAAAACTAAAAGAATCAATCAATCAATCAATCAATCAATAAGATTTGAATAAACAAAGAGATACAAAGATGTTTAGAGAAAGGGAAGATTTTAAAAGTAATTTGCAAAATATATAGAGTACTCATACAACTCAACAAAAGGAAGATAAAGAACCCAATTAAAAACTGGGCAGAGGAGCTGAATAGACACCTCTCCAAACAGGACATACAAATGACCAAGAGACATATGAAGAAATGCTCAACATCACTAATCATCAGAGAGATGCAAATTAAAACAACAATGAGGTATCACCTCACACCTGTCAGAATGGCTGCCATCAACAAATCATCAAACAAGTGTAGGTGAGGGTGTGGAGAAAAGGGGACACTAGTGCACTGCTGGTGGGAATGCAGACTGGTGCAGCCACTATGGAAAACAATATGGTGTTACCTCAAAAAATTAAAAATTGAATTGCCATTTCACCCAGTGATTCCACTTCTAGGAATATACCCTAAGAAGCCTGAAACACCAATCACAAGTAATATGTGTACCCCCATGTTTGTAGCAGCACTATTTGCAATCGCTAAGATCTGGAAACAGCCCAAGTGTCCATCAGTAGACGAGTGGATAACAAAGCAGTGGTACATATACACAATGGAGTATTATGCAGCTGTAAGAAAGAAAGATCTCTTATCCTTTGAGACGACATGGAGGGACCTGGAAAGTATTATCTTAAGTGAAACAAGCCAAGCAGAAAAAGACAAATACCACATTATCTCACTTATATGTGGCATATAATGAATATAACAGTGTGAGGAATAGGGTAGACCCAGAAACATGGAAGTAGGGTACAGACTGACAACCCTCAGAAGAGGGGGTGGAGGGTGGGAAGAGATAAACCACAGAACTTAAGTGCATGTATGCATAACCAATGGACATGGACAACAAAGCCAGGGATGGGGCGGAGGGCAGGGGGAGGAGGGTGTCAATGGGGTAAAAAAAGGAGAAACATTTGTAAGAAAAATAAAGTTAAAAAAATAAAAATAAAAAATAAAAGTGATTTCATATAACTCATGAGACATTTAAAAATAAAATATAAACCATTTAGGAATGTAGGTCTAAACTATAATTTTTTAAAAAGCAAGCAAATAGCTTGGATTATGCCTTAAGATCAATACAAAATAAAATATGCAAAAATTTTAACAGAATTGGAGAAAAGGTATTAATGAGTGAGTGATAGATATAGAAGATTGGAAAGAACATAAAGCATGTGTAAAATAATTTTCCTTATAAGAACTCAAGCAATGGGCCTAAACAAATACTTAATCTTAAAATTCAAGAAAAAAATTCCTACAATATAAAGTATTGAACCTATATATTGAAAGGATGTACAGTGTAATTGGGGAAAGCAGTAACAACCACATTTGAGAAACAATCTTGTAAAACTTTTGTGCTTAAAATAAAAAAACATTGGTAATGAAGCAAAAAAGTTCAGGTCATTTACAAGAGAAAAATAAGCATTTATCAGACTTTTTAATATCATGTCGTGATACAAGAAAATGGCAAACCATTTTTTTTGTGATATTCAAAGGAAGGAAAATAGAAACTAAGAATTTTATATTTGACCAAACTTCCTTCATGTACAAAAACAATAAACTTCTAAAATAATTCAGGAAATAGAAAAATCTTGATTTTTTAAAAAATAAGACCTACCTTTAAAATCTACTAGAAAATGAACTCCAAAATGACTGGAGAGCATGAACATAAATTTTGATAGTGACTATTGAGTATACATTAACCTGCATGACTAAGACTGACATATGGATATGAAGGAGACAGTATAGGCAAAAAAAGGGCAAATATGAAATAAATTTATAAATATTTAAAAATATAACCATAATACAAAAAAATGAGAGAAGATGCAGACAGTATATGGAAAGTAAGATAAGCTCATTTATTACCTTACAGAAATTAACAGAGGTTGAAAGGATATTAGTATAGATTAAATGCCTGAAAGAGAAAAGATGGATTAATAGCTAATCTTCATGTTGCTTAGAGTAGAGAACTAATACAGAATATCTACAATAGAAGTCAGGAATGGTACTATATAAAGGCATGGATATAAACATAAAAACTGGAAGAGAAATAGATACCTTTGTAAATAAGAAAAAATCTATCTCCATAAAAGACAACAAATAAAACAAATTACATAAAGGAATACAACAGGGTAGAATGTGGTCAAATATGTCAAGAAACATAAAAGAGTCAAATAGATATACCATGCAAACAGTGAGCATAAAGAAGCCTGTAGATTAGCTATACTGATATCTGATCAAGTATACTGCAAAACAAGACATATTACCAACATAAAGAGGGATATTTTATAGTGATAAAGGGATCAACTTATAAATTGAGACACAGCTTTGCTAAATGCTTGTGTACTAAAATATCCTCAAAACACATAAGGAAAATGAAAAAAACAAAATCCAACCATATCAATAATGTATCAAATGAAAACAATCTAGGCACAAGTCTAAAATGTTCAAGATTTGAAGATTGGCTATAAAATAAGCCTCAACTATATGATATATACATGGAAAACACTACTAATATAAGGACAGAAAATCTGAAGTAAAAATGTAAGTAATATATATATAATGCAAACACACTAACTAAAAAAAAGATTCAGTGGTTATATATTAATATCAAACAATATAGAATTCAAGACATAGAGTATTACAGGAGATATAGAAAACTATTACACATTGACCAAAGCAAGTGCCTGGTTAAGTTTAAGTTTTTGATGGTGTTTTTGTTATATATAAATAAATAAATATATATGTATATATATATATATATACCCATATATATATATACCCACATATATATACCCATATATATATATACCCATATATATATATACATATATATATATATATATATATATATATATATATACACACACACACACACACACATGCGTACACATACACACACATAAAATTTCTTTTGGAACATATATATTTAAATGTATATTCACATTTATATAGAGAATATTAAATTAACTTAAATTTAGTAAAAAGCAAACATCCAAATAAAAATGTGCAAGTTCAGAATAGACACTATACAAAAAAAAGAGAAAGAAATGGCCAATAATCACAAGAAGAGATGCTCAATATCATTAGTCATCAGAGACATGCAAATTAAAATTGAGTTAGCATTTCACATTTTAAAATTGCTAAAATTTAAAAACTGACAGAGCAGCAAAATAATTCACAACGATCTCAAACTAGAACTATCAAAGTGTCCATCAACCAGTGATTGAATATATAACTGCTTTACATTTCATATGATGGAATATATTTCTACCATAAAACAAAATGATCCACTGGTATGCTTAATAAATTGGACATATCTCAAAGACATTATAGTGATTGGAAACACGAGACACAAAAGATTACACACTTTATAATTTTATTTAAATGACAATCTTAAATTAGCAGAACAAAGTAATGCGTTACGTCACAAGAATTCAAAGGCCAACATGTAGAGGGTTCCCATTAGCTAAAAATGGGCATCAGGGATAATAGCTGCAGTGGGTTGGAAATACATCAAATATGTTAATAATCAAGAGTTTACAATGACTCAAAAAATTAACTTGTTCACATATGGTTAATGCTTAGGAACAACAGGGAATCAAGATGTACACTGACTTTCCCATCCATCTGCACCAAACAGTTAGTAAGTTCCTTTTTATAAAAACATTCCAGATAAAATATGAAGAAAACGTGATAGAATTAGGCAAACAATCACCATTTTGCAATCCTTGTAGGAAAAACGAATCTTGCCATTGAGCATCATTGACAGCTAATGTCACACAGGCAAAAAAGAAGATGGACATCATGTGCCTCTGGTGGATGTGTACACCACTATAGATGAAGTAGCTTTAACAAAAATAGTAAATCTAAATCTGTGCAACCCTTATATCTAAGTATCAGTTTTCAGAAAATACAGCAACAGAGGAATATGTTAGATGACATCACAGGAATACTATCAGCAAAACTCAGACTGTGGGGTATTACAGGAAAAAAGACTTGGTTTCTTCTACACATAAATGTAAGGGTTAAACAAAGGTAGGAAGAATTTATAAATAAAAGGGACTTAAGAGACATTTTTATTAATTGCAGTGGATTTTATTTGGATTTTGATTTGAACAAATACTTCATTAAATTCTATGAGACTATCAGGACAGTCAGGAAATATGAACACTGGATATTTACTTATATTAAGGGATCTTGTCAAATTTCTAATTATTTTAATGATATTGTGGTTATAGTTCTACAATAATTTTTAATTTTTACAGAAAACTATTGAAATTGTTAAGTCTGTTCTGTTCGGGATTTGCCTCAGAGCATCTGGCTGGTGGGTACTGGATCTAGATGAAACAAGATTGGTTGCTGATTATGGAGGCTTGGTTAACGGATACCTGGGGTATTTTATACAACTTTCTCTAATTTTGGATGTAATTGAGATGTTCCACAGTAAATATATAAATAAAGAAAAACAGAATGTCATTCTAGTCCTCAAGTTAGGCATGAATTTTAGTCAGTGAGTCACTGAACACTATCAAAGCAAAAGGGTGGCTAGTAGATTACACTATTGCATATTGCCCTCCCCATGAACCGTCCAGCAGATACTTGACTGTCTTCACTGCATCCCCCAGGCTATTAAGCACTAGCACTTTTTGCATTCCAAGTTCCTATTTTCAGTTTAACATCTATAGAGACCTGATTTTAGTATTTTCAATTTTGTCTTCTGCCTTTACTATTACTTCAAAGATCACAGAAGGCATTCCAGATACCAAATTTATTTACTTCTTTGCAGAAATCAATCTACTTAATTCTCAACATCCCTTTCTTCTTTAAACAATCTTCTCTCCTTTTTTTTTGTAAGAAACTGTGTGTGTTCTAACTTAATAGCTCCTCATTTTTTATTAACCTTGAAATATGGGCATTATGTAATAGTTTATGTAGGCAATTTGATTGACTAAGTACTGCAAGATAATGGAAGCCAAATAAAGAGGTTGTTTCAGAAGGGATAGTTGTAAAAAATTTAAGATAACAGAAATGGTGTATTAGGTTATTTTTTTGGACAGGGAGGAATTCTTGGGAGTCCAGTCATTTCTCGTTATTGAAACCCAGCAATTTCCAGACATTCAATAAATAATTGTAGAATAAAAGAATAAAAACGCAGGATAATTAATAGTACTATCTGTTGAAGAAAGTAAATTTAAATAGAAATATTTATTGGAATATTTATTTAGCTGTTTCTCAAGTGTTTCAATAAGAATATATTGAAATGAACTGAAATCAGATCACTGTAAGTACAACAGTGGAGTGAAGATCTCATCACATCATAATGAAGAATGATAGGAGTTAAGAAGAGGCATTCAAAACAGACTACATCATCTAATGGGTCAGTTTCTCAAGCAAAAAAATATATTCTCTATAGATATTTGTTAAACTTACGTATAAACACCCAGTCCATTTTCATCGTGTAACTTTTTCACTCCCTGAGGCAGAACAGAATGTTTTGATCTATCAAAGATAATTGCTTATTGCTAGTTAGCCTTATTTCACTTTGTCTTACAATATGCTATTTACTATCTTACCAGAGATATTCTTTTTTGTTTTGTTAATCCTCACCCGAGGATATTTTAACATTGATTTTTGGACAGAGTAGAAAGGAAGGAGGGAGAGAAAGAGAAACATCAATATGAGAGAGACACATCGATTGCCTCCTGCATGACCCCGACCAGGCTGGGGATCCAACCTGGGATACATGCCCTTGACCAGGAACCAAACCCATGACCCTTGGTCCACAGAACTACACTCTAACTGCTGAGCCAAACCAGCAAGATTAATTCTTTTGTATGTTTGTTGTATTCATTTGACATTGTACTACATGGCTGAGGAAATATGTTCAATTAAAGAAATTTTATCTCTCTTAAAATTTCTGCTAATTTTAAGATTTCCTCAATAGAAGTTTTAGACATTTCCATAAAGAAAAGAAAATATCTAATGTTTCTCATTATCTACTTAGCTTGTTCACAAAGTTCAGTAACTGTTGGCGACTTTAGTCTCAGAGCCTGTAAAAGAGGCTGCTAGTTTCCTACTAACCACCATCCTTTCTTCCCTCCGGAACAGAACCTCTGCGTTTTGGTATGGCAACATACCCAGGAGACAAGAACAATGGCTCTCAGTTTCTTTTCCATAAATAGGGTTTGCATGAGATATAAGTAAAAGTCTGATGGCTTCCAGTTATAAGATAAAATGTTTTGGTGATTAATGCATGGCATGGTGACTATAGTTAACAATACCACATTGTATATTAGAAAGTTGCTAAGAGGGTAGATCTTTTTTTTTTTTTTTAATATGTTTTTATTGATTTTTTTTTTTAGAGAGAGAGAAAGGGAGGGAGAAATATAAACATCAATATGAGAGAGACACATAGAACAGCTGCCTCCTGGGGATCGAGCCCAAAACCTCAGCATGTACCCTGACCGAGAATTGAACTGGGACTTCTCAGTTCATAGGACGATGCTCAATCCACTGAGCCACACCGACTGGGCAAGAGAGCAGATCTTAAAAGGACTTGTTACAAGAAAAACAAAATTGTAACTATGTGATGATGCATATGCTAAATAAACATTGTGGTGATCAGGTCACAGTACACACATATATCAGATCATTATATTGTATGCCTAAAACTATTACTTAGTTATATGTTGATTATATATCAATACACCTGGAAAACAAAAGTCTGATGGAGCATCTAAGAAAACATTTTTTGTTTTCCTCCTCAACTGAATGTAAGTCCTGGCTAATAGACCCACCATATATTTAAAGATATTCTAAATCAATTGTATTTTTTGTAGAATAATTACTTTTAGTTTTTTAAATCTTAACTTTATGATTAATTTACTGGCAACCTGCATTTCTAGAACTGTGTTAGAACTGATGCAAATTTTTTATTTTGAGGATTGCTATATAGAGACAAAAATATCAGGAGTCTCTAAAATACTAAGAAATGAGGAAAACTGTTTGGTGAGAATTTAATTACTTTGGTAGGGATAGCTATGTTATTTACCATGGAGGAATACAAGAAACATTGTGTAACCCTTAGGGATGAGAAAATAATTAATACATTATTTTTAATATAATATCGTCAAAAATAACTATGCAATTCCCATGTAAGCATACACTGAGTCTTGGAGACCGAATGGAAGCAAAATGACTGTGGCTTATGGTTCCATATCTGCTATTATTTCCTTTTAGTTGAGGAGACCAGAATTCGAGCCAGACATTCTTAAATGTCTCTCCACACAAAGCATTCAGAAAGATTGTTGTATGAGTAGATTTTGTTGTCGTTGCTGTAGTTTGAAGTTAATATGATTTCTATACTGAAAAGTAATAAAACTGCATTCTGAAAATACATAATTTAGATTTTTTAAATGAATTCGGGCCAGCCAGCTCGTGGATTAGTTGGCATATAAGATATTTTATAAAATATAAAATATTATATTTTACACGAAGTATGAGAGAGAAAATGAGATATCGAGGAGGGAGCTAGGGAAAGATTTTTTCAATGCACCTGAGATGAAAATACATTCAGAAAAGAGTCAGTTTTATCAGTGATAATGCCTCCTCAAAATTAGATTTGCTTGTTTAGGTTCAATCTGCTTTTATAGGGTTATTGAGGAGTCTGCCAACAACTTTCATGCTTTTAACAAGGATGACATGATTTTATTTCTATTAGTGGTCATGCTTTTGGATTTGTATATTAAACATATTTTAATATCTCATTTGATGTAGGTCACTTAGGCTTCATCCTTTCAATTTGCAAGACAGTTTTCAGAATAATCCTTCTGAACCTTCCTCGACAAGCACTTTCTGAGAACTTTTTTAGTTCTTTGGTGGGCAGCATGGGTGATTTCAGCATTCTCATGGAAATGTCTTTTATTTTTCTGAAATTGTAGGTTTAAAATCTTTGGATGGGCACAGAAAGCGTATATAAAATGAGAGTTGAGGTTAATAGCTGGGGAAGTCAGGGGACTACAGGAAGGGGTCGTTCTAGGGAACTAATGCAGATAGACTTATGTTTTGTTATAGCTTTTTGTTTTGTTTTCACGTCAAAATTGAAACAGTTTTGGGTTTTTTCAATTGCAAAGAACTAGCCCACAAAACCAAAGAACTACAGGTTAAAGTGCATAGTTGTAGTGGTTAGTTTTACTTTTAATGGTTTGTACTTTTCAGCACTGGCTATTTGCTCAAAACTTATTCCTTCAACTATTGTATCTCTAGGAAGGGCATGTAGTGGCAGCTGCCTCCCCCCCACCCCCCCCTTCATGCAGTAATTCCCTAACAGCTCTTACTAGCAGTGGGGCTTGACAAAGTCACAACTGACTTAACAATCTGGGGACAATTCTGAAAGAATTTTGAGGTGTCTATTTTTAAGATAATGCATTAGTTTTACTTACATAGAGTAAAATTAAGCCTGAAAAAATAATCACTAAACATAAAATAGCCCAAAGAATCTGATATATTCTGTCAAATCAACCCAAGTAATTTTTGTCCATCACTTTATCAACTAATGGGGGTGCAGTAAGGAACTCTAAATTTGGAGCTTGGGGTTCTGGATTCAAGTTCCAGCTTTTTACTTACCATATTCATAACCTTTGGAAAGCCATTTAAATTCTTTGTTCAAATTTTTTAGTCTGTAAAAATTGTGAATTTCATAACTACATCATTGAGTTGTTGGGAGAATACTTATATAATTATCATTTATTACATTTATTGTCTTTTCATATGTCAGGCATAGTGATAACTGTGTCACATGACATATCTCAATCTCCGAATGCCCCTTTGAAGTAGATAGTGTAATCATTTACACTGAAAGTGAAAACTATAACTGTTAGAATTTAGAAAACTTTCACAAGATTCCAAAGATTCCAAATGCTGGAGTTGGAATTTGCCCAAGGAAATTTGTCCAATCTGTCTCCAGAACTTATGTTTTTAACTTGTATGTCACAAAATAATTTGTAGAAATATAAAGTATAGCATTTTTATTATAAAAACTTGAACTGTGTAATATCGTTAGTTATCAAGACTGCTTGATATAGCCCTGGCCGGTTTGGCTCAGCGGTTGGAGCGTCCACCTGCGGTCCGGAGAGACCCGGGTTCGGTTCCCGCTAAGGGCACGTACCTCGGTTGCAGTTTGTCCCCGGCCCTGGTTGGTCGTGCGGGTGGCAGCCACTCGATGTGTCCCTTTCACATCGATGTTTCCCTCTCTCTCTCTTCCTCTTTCTCCCTCCCACTCTATCTGTACAAAAGAAAAAATGGAAAAATGTCCTCGGGTGAGGATAAAAAATAAATAAATAAATAAATAAAAAAAGACTGCTTGATATAGGCAGGAAGATCTTGCATTAGAATGGCTTTTTCCTGTTCAACCAGATTTTTTCTTTTTCTTTTTTTTTTTTTATCCTCACTTGAGGACATTTTTCCATTTTTCGTTCAGATAGAGTGGGAGGGAGAGAGAGAGCGAAACATCGACGTGAAAGGGTCTCATCAAGTGGTTGCCACCCGCATGACACAACCAGGACCAGGGACAAATTGCAACCGAGGTACATGCCCTTAGCGGGAACTGAACCTGGGTCTCTCTGGACCACAGGCCGACATTACAACCGCTGAGCCAAATTGGCCAGGGCCAACCAGATTTTTTTTCTATTGCTCACTTAGGAAGCCAGGGGCAAAAAATGAATGGACTGGTGTACACTGAACCTGTTGATGACTCCACCTTGAAACCTGCTCTTATTCTTGAAAATATCAAGTAAAGTGTAAAAAATATTTTTGATAAAGATGTTTGATCAAAGAGTGTGGGGAACAGTTTTTTTCTCAGCAAAATTCCCATCTGAAAGGGAAAGATAGCATATTTTTATATTTTTATTGTTCAAGTATTTTGAGTATTTTTTTGTATATTACTATTAAAGATATTAAACTTTGTGTAACATTAAACTTAAACTTTCAAATTGCTTTCTGGGTTACACCTTAAGCTCTGGCGGCAGACACATTACAGTAATCTAATATCTATGTGCTAATTTTCTCACTAATTATGTTCTTGGCATCTGGCACCATATGCTGCAATGTTCCAAAAAAATTACAATAACATGACTTTATTACTACAAATCATAACATTGGTGGTGCATGACTTAGTAAGCACAGTGATATTGGACAGAACCTTCAAACAATTATTACAGCACATTTAGTATGCATTTCATCAAAGCCTGTGCACAGTCTCAGAGAAGGTAACCAGTAAATTATACAAAAAGGACCTAACGCCACAACAAACATGATCAATAACTTTAGTGAATAAGTATTCTCCATGTGATTTTTAAATTTTGTTCTTATACTCTTGTTATTTCTTGTCTTTTGGTAAAGCCATTCTAACAGTTGTGAGATGACATTTCATTGCGGTTTTGTTTGCATTCCTCTGATCATTAGTGATGCTGAACATCTTTTCATTTACCTGTTGGCCATTTGTATGTTTTGTTTGGAAAAGTGCCTATTGAGATCCTATGACCATTTTTAAATCAGGTTGTTTTTGCTATTGAGCTGTTTGAATTCTTTTCATATTTTAACAATTAACCCCTTATCAGATATGATTTGAAAATATTTTCTGCCATTCAGTAGGTTGTCTTTTCATTTTGTTGATGGTTTCCTTTGCTGTGCAGAGCTTTTTCGTTTGATATTGTTCCAACTGTGTATTTTTGCTCATTGGACCTCGTATCTAATTAGCAAGATAAGCAGTTGTGATGAGGCAAGAGTAATTGATGGCATTGTATCCCTACCACCATGCACATCTTTTGGACTAGTAAACTGTTTTAGTGTCTCAGTGACTTCAGCTTGTTTTTCAGCTAAAGTCATTCATTGCATGTCTGTCTATATGTTGTACTTTACCCACAATTTTATGCCTTGTTAGATTGGGAACAGTGTTTCTTTGTTGTTTCTGTATCCTAAGAAGTGGAACTCTTTATTCAGCAAATTGTAAATACAAAATCCTTAAAAAGAAGCCAACAATTCTTTTAAAATATATAATTTTTACAGAAGTAAATGTTTTTAGGAAATATGGAAGTGTCGTCGTTAATTTTACTGCTGAGAGAAATGAAAACCAATGATATCCAATGAATTGTCAAATTATACACCTTGGAATGACAGCTTTGGGACCAGAATCTGGATCTGGTGCATCTAAATTTACTTTTTGATGGTGTTGAAGTTGTATTATTTACTAGGGAATGGATGGGGTACAGATCAAGGTGATGGGCATGAATATTTATTTTCACCAGAGGATAATGGAACCAAAGACTCTGAGGGGATCTCTCCTTTTGACATGTACTGCCTGTCATTGGAATTCATCCTTTGAATAAGGTATAGGAATAGCAGTATATACTCTATTAAACTTTCTGGCTCTTTTAAAATAAATCCAGGTGTAGTAGCCTGTCTTTTCTGCCACACATTCGTTTGTGGGAAAACATAAAGATTCAGCACGATAGCAATCAAAATTCTATTAGCTATGTTTATAAAAATTTACATATTGAATAAATTTGTATTAGAAATTCAAAAGCTTAGCTAGGACCATCCCAAAGTAGAACTAATTTGGATCACAATATTTATTTTCAAGCTAAATGCAAAATTGGCACAATGATAAATAAATAGTCTAAAAGAATAGAACAGAGTGTAGGAATAATGAAAACGCATACGAAGACTTTATTCATGATAAAGATGTAACTACAAAATAGTGAGGAAGGGCTGATTCATCTCAGGGAACAGTGCTAGACCATGTGTGTATACCAAAAGGGTGAAAATGCTCAATCACTGCTTCACAAAATAGACAAAATTCAGTTTCGGGGGGAATATATGTCTAAATATGAATGGTAAACAGTAAAGCTTCTTGAAGATAACAATAGAGGGTGTTTAATGCAAGGTTTTAAAATAGGATACAAATATCACCAAAAATAAACTATTAGTAATATTATTTTATTAAGGTGTGGTTAGTAATATCTATTACTATCAAAATTCATGGCATCTATGATATTTGCAGCACACAGAAAATGTGAGTTTTCAAACATTCCTAGGAAATTTTTGCAATTATGTTGGTTAGGAAAAATATTATTTTTATACTAAATCATCTGTATGAGATAATTGAGGGCCTGGAATTTGATTAAGTCAGTTTGTTTGAATCCAATATATTTGGAGATCTGAGAGTGAGAGTCTTATTTGTAGCCTTATTTCTAAAAGGTTTATTAATTATGAGGCTCATTCTTGTGGGCTTGGCTGACTAGTTGGTATTGGGAAACTGGCTGAAGGAAATGGCTTTTATTTACTTCTGATCCATCTATCTCTAAAATGGAATTAAGATAATATCCTTTAGTATATTTTATATCTCCAGGCATCTGGAAATGATTTCTCTGAAGCAGCACCCAGGCAAAAATCAAATAAATGGTTTCTCTTTAATTTTTCCATTTCAAATAATCCAAATGCACACAACTTTATTGAGGGAGCCTAAAGAGATTATTTGTGTCATCAATTAATGTATGGATAAATTCTGAGTACCTGAAGCAACTATTTCCAAACAAAATAAGTTATCTTGGTATATGTTTCTAGTGCCATGGATGGATATTTCTAATTTTACTTTTATTAGTTCAGGGCAAGTATTACTTTTAATTTATTTCAATGCTTCACATTTGCTCTTGAAGCTGAATACAGTTTTATATTTGCTATATTTGGGGCAAGTATCAGAAGTAATTATTAACTTAATTTATATCGTGTAGTCTACTTTCTGTTGTTTTATATTTCACCCTGTAGCTCATTCCACCTGCTAATGTATACTGTGTATTTTTCCTCACTTTCTACATGTCATACCACAAAAAGTAGTATTTTTGAGAAAAAATAAAGGCACCCAATCAAGCTAGTATGTAACGATCAATGTTTGGTTTCTTTATTAGAAGTGGGGAGCAATGCACTATTCTTAATAAAAAATGAAAACTGTCTCAATATGTGTACTTGTAAATGTCTATCTGAGGATATGGATCTAACAAGTTTTTGAATATTGCAAATGGAGTTTTTATTAAATAACAAGTAAATTAGAATTGGTATGTAATACATATTGAAACCACATACACATAAATTATTATGGAAATGATTTCTGAGGAGGTTTTAAGAATGTAAATGTATTTAATGATATTACATTGTATTACTTTCCTGAAAAATACATGTTTTAGTCATTCATCTGACATATTGTCAGATGTAAACTACATGAAGGACAAGGAACGAGGAAGAGTAAGATGTATGTTACAGACAAATTCAATCAGGCTCTTCATGCTGCATTACCAATATATAGCCTTAGTCCAGAGTTTGAATTTCTTAGCAATAATTTGGGTAGGTTTCTGGTCTTTTTAAAAAAATTTCTTTCTTTATTAATTTTTTTTAGAAAGAGAGGAAGGGAGAGGGAGAGATAGAAACATCGATGAGAGAAAACATTGATTGGCCATCTCCTGCATAACCCCACTGGGGGCTGGGCCCACCTGGGCATGTGCCCTGACCAGGAATCCAACCAGCGACCCCTTGCTGCATAGGTCCACACTCAACCACTGAGCCACACTGGCCAGGTGGTTTCTGGTCTTTAACTTATTATTCATTTTACTTGGAGGAATTTTAATCATTGCCTACACTAAAGCATAACATTTAAAAAGACCATGATTTTAGACAAATATAAAATAAACATATGTGAAAGAATTTATTGAAATCATTAATAGTGAAGGGACCAGTAAGAGGCTATGACTGGTCCAAAGATTCCTTAAGAACTTGGGTATTTGAAGGCAATTTATCAAAGATAATTTAGGATAAGAATGCAGAATTGGAATAATACTCTTTAATATGCAGTAAGTCATGAAGCTTTAGAGTTATCTGTTCTGGCAAACAGAAATTGTTTTCACCTTTATTGGATAGAACCTACAAATTAACAAGTAAGTTTATTAAATATGGGACATTTAATTAATAATAAATAATGATCCCGGTTAATGTGGTTCAGTGGTTGAGCATTGACTCATGCACCAAGAGATCGCTGGTTCGATTCCTGGTCAGGGCACATGCTGAGGTTGTGGGCCCAATCCCCAGTGGGGAGCATGTGGGAGGTGGCCAATTGATGTTTTTTCTCATCGATGTTTCTATCTCTTTCCCCCTTCCTCTCTCTCTAAAATAAAGAAAGAAAAAAAATTTTAAAATAATGAAATGAACTAAGCACATAATCTTAAACAATTTGTGGGTAGCTTTTGTCCATTTGCAATATTGAAAGAATGTGTGTTCCAAATTATTTGCCTTATTTCCAAGTTTTGGACAATTTTTCTGATACAAAATAGATTTTTCATATAATATGGAATTTGATATTGCAAAATAGAATTTTCTCCACTAAAAATTATGTTGCACAAGGGGTAAAATTATTTCCTAATTCAAGTGTCAGGCTACAGGTTATTAAATACCATGAAGAAGGAAGAAGAAATGTGCTTTCAGGTGGTGCAAAGAATAGAGGTGGGTGTTTATATTTCCAGTAATACGGTGAAATTGACTGTAACTAATAGAGTGTGAAATAGTCTCCCAGGGAACATAATGAAGTCCTAAAGAAAATAGCTTAAAACAGGAGTGGATGGAGGTCTTGAAAATACAAGCAAGAAAAATCACTTCTGCTTTGGAAGGTGATTTTAAGTTGTTCTGAAGAGTTGCTGCCTCTAATTTTGTTATTTTCATTCATGATTGACCATGTGTCATTTTAGTATTGATTTACCAATTTATACATACACCAGAAATCAAAATGGAATAAGATAATCTAAAGCTTATTACTGTCACTATCAATAAGGTACAGCAAATATTTGCTATTTAGGTAGATAGTGCTCTCTGGAGACATGCATTCTGGGTAAGTTGCTAAGCTGGGTTCCCCAACAGATCTCATTACTGATTTTGTGCACCATCGATGATCTAGCCATGTATCTTGTTAAACATACTGAATGCCATATGGTTTGTGATGTGGACAATTACTTTTGGGGGTCCTCACTAAAAGCCTAAACTACTTTAGGAACTTACAGAGTTAGCTATAAAGGATTTTCCATTATAAAACAAATATGTTACATTAATAAAAATAAACATGGTGCATTTTAAATAAACATAGTTATAATAAATAGAAAGACTTTCCTAGTAATTTAAATACAAATGGTAAATTTTATATTTAGAGGTAGACTTCTTCATATTTATTATCATCACTTCACTAATGTTGTTTTTAAATACTAATACTGTCAGACATCAGTATCTTTTTAAAAAAATAAATGTTTTCATCAAACCATTTGTTCATTATAAAATTAAGAACTGTTTTTCATAATAAAGGCTTATCTCCAAAATATGGGTTTGATGGATACTAGCTACAATTTTTCTTACTTAGAACTGTTTTAAACATGACAAGTTGAATACCAACACACTTCAGAATTTTTAGTCAATGAATTTCTCGATTTTCTATATTGAATTCTATTTCACCACTGACGTTGCGATTTTGTAGTATTTTTGAGAAAGTTGATTGTTTTGTTTTCTAGGTTTGATTTCTGTAATTAAACCTATATTATGCTGATATTAACATAAATTTGTAGTCATTTAAAATTAAATGACATTAAAATCTACTCATTTTTAAGGAAATGTTTTATCTTATAAAGGAAACACTTTTGCTTGCGCCCCAATACTATATATTTTATTAATGTTAACTAGTCAAGGTATATGGAAGTATTGTTTAGAAATGTTTTCTGTATAGGAAGAAGGAACCACCATAAAATATTTTTGTTCTTAAAAATTATTATTTCAACATAAAATGTACTTTAAAATTTAACTTGTGATTTAAATTTTTTTAATGTTTTGTTCAGTAACTATATACAGATGCAGATACATTTTATTTGTCTACACAAACATAGACATTTATGTAGGTTTATTTTGTTTTATTTGTTAAAGTATGAAATCCAATGTTTTAAGATTATGAAAAGCATAGGTATTTTATTCATATTTAATAGTTTTTCTATTTTTAACATACTTTAACAGAAATACAGCTAAGAAATTTCCCATATTTGTAATTATCACTATATGAAATATCACTAATTTGAGATGACTCACCAAAGAGATGAATGTGAATAAATTGAGCCTGTCTTGATGTTATGTATCTATTAAAAATGTTTTTAAAAATTGGCTGCATACGCATTTGAACAAATTTTTAATTATTAATAACCATTAAAAATTTAAGAAAATTCCTAAATCCTTACAGAATCTCATGCACATTGTAAATGAATTGTCTATGAAAGGTTATCCTTAGAAAATGAATGAGATGAAAGTGTTAAGGGGGAAACACCTCTTCCCCATTGGGTGCTGAGGGTGGAGTCCTTACAATATCTTGATAAAAAGTATTTTCGGAGACTTGTACGGGAGGAAGAGTGATTTTTATTTTCATGAAATTACATTCTTGGGTTTCCAAAGTCCCATACTAGTCATATAAGTGTAGCTGGGGTTGCAGTAAAGCTAAAGGAAAAGCCTGTGTCCAGAGTTTCTATTCCATGTTAAAGCCAGGTCCAGTTCAGCATTAGGCTAGTCAGTCCATTGTGTATGGGGGTCCACATGGCCGTGGGTCATGTGCATGAAGGCCCGGAAGCAGGAGCAAGAGAGCTTTGAAAGCCAGGAGTCAACTGCAACAAGTCAAGAAGAGCCAAGAGCACAAGTACACAAGAGAGGACACTCCTTTGTTTAGGGAATTAAGTATCCCAAATATCCATGCACATGCGTGGCTGTGTCCATTCTAGCCAATGGCTTGTTCCTAGGTGTGACCGACAGGCAAGTACCTTCTCCACATTACCCCAACTTTCCTGGGGATGCATCTATTCTCCTCCCTGACCAGTCCCTTCCCCCAGCAATATGCCGGGAATAGATGGGTGGCTCCCTGGGGAGCGCAAAGCTGTAGCTTTCTGGTGAAGCTGTCCAAATGACATGCCTACAATATTTAGCCTTCCCTTTGCTCCTTCTCTGTTATTAATAACTAGGTTAATTACAATGGTATCAAAAGAAGTTTCTAAATTGTAATACATTAAACCATTGAAATAACCAATTATTTCTATACCCATTTGCAAATTAAGAGTGATAACATAGTTAAAAACAACTCTATAGACTAATTTTCAAACAGATTTTAATGGTTGGAGAGAACCTTAAAACCAGAGAAATAGATAAAGCAAATGTTCTTTCCAGCAATCACTGTAGATCTGTGCCACATGGTTGACCATCATTACTAAGTGAATAAGACACTATTTAAACATGCATTTTGCTACAGAATAGATGGGAATAATATTTTCCTGATTAATTTTTCTTTGAAACTAGCACAATTTGTATATGTCACCATGAGTAAAATAGTCCAGGATGATTAAGGGTCCATTGTGTATGAAAGATTTCATATGGCCCTGGCCGGTTGCTCAGTGGTTAGAGCATCGGCCTGCGGTTCAGAGAGTCCCGGGTTCGGTTCCCGCTAAGGGCATATACCTCGGTTGCAGTTTGTCCCCGGCCCTGGGTGGGTCATGCGGGTGGCAACCACTCGATGTGTCCCTTTCACGTCAATGTTTCTCTTTCTCTCTCCTCTCTCTCCCTCCCACTCTGAACAAAAAAATGGAAAAATGTCCTCGGGTGAGGATTAAAAAAAATAATAATAAAAAAATTATTTTTAAAAAAAGATTTTATATGTAGTGGTTGGGATTGGAATTTACAGAAAACCATCTTCCACAAGCGTTTACCCAGAACCTAGTGTTCGTGTGTACAGCACTATGTAACACAAGAACTAAGAGGAATACAAGATTTTGCCTTTATATAAAATATATTAGGCATATATGTAAATGAAACAGCTAGAAGTTTTATAATCATAAATGATAGAATAAGTACATTCATGAATACATTGTTAGGATAAAAAAAAATGTGACTTTGTAGTTTGAGAAGAAACAAAGCTACATTAAGCTATTTACTTTTCTACATTTTTTAGGATTTACTAATCTTTAAAATATCTTGCTGTTATCTACAGTAGACAAATATTTATATTAAAAAGGGATGAGGTTGAGCCCAGCCAGTGTGGCTTAGTGCGTTGAGTAGCATCCCATGAACCAAGAGATCACCAGTTCGATTCCCATTCAGGACAAATGCCCGGGATTATGGGTTCAATCCACACTAGAGGGCGTGCAGGAAGTGGCTGATTGATGTTCTTTCATTGATTTTTCTCTCTCTTCCTCTCCCTCTCTCTGTCTCAAAAAAAAAAAAATCAATAAAAATGTATTTTTTATAAAAAAGAGGTAAGGTTGTTATAATTATTTTTAGCCTAGAAGCCACAATGATGCATTAAACCTCAGGATCCTATAAAACAGGATTAGTACTACCAGTGGATGTTCCTAAAAGCATTTGTTTTTCCTTGACCTGAGAGAAACACCACTCCTTTTCACTTCCAAAAAATTGCAGATGCTTCAACAGTAGGATTCATGATATAAAGGGGAGAAGCAGAAATCTGTAATGAAGGGAGAGCAACTTAAAATAGCCCAAGACTTTTTACTTTCTTTATTAGGTTTTATTGATTACCTTTGATGTGCATAATACCAAGCTAAATTATTTAGTTCTGCACCAAGTACTGTAGCAACAAATCCCTGACCTTTAGAAGCTTTGAATACTTGTGGAACTAGGGAAGAGGTCTAGAATCTAATTTCTTTCCTACCCACTTATGTGGCTTAATCACAGAAAGCAGTGTTTATCTTCAGAAATTTGGGAATATGTACCAAGAAGGAATACAGAAATTGTGCCAATTACTCAGTGAGTTGTTCTCTGACTTTCATACCTGGGAAAATTCTCTCTTGGATCCTGGTGTTTCTCTTGGGGATGGATGTGATTTCAGTGTCTTTCTCGGCATCATGACTTGGCACTAGGACCTTTTTGTCCTATCACAGGGTAAAGTGGATTTAGGGTAGAGAAGCAGTACTGGGTCTCAAGATATCGTCCTAACAGGAAGAGATGCCAATTGTGGTATCAAAGCTTACACTTGTCACATGGCCCTGATTTAGCGATGTGCTGGAACTGGTTCATACCAGCTCATATTGCAAATAAACTATTTGTTGTATTTCCAGAAATGTTTTGAGCTAGCTGTTAAACACAGCCATTATTAAATGTAAATCAGATAAAGTCATAATTAAATAATTTATATTAAAATCAGAGTTAATAACTACTTAAATTTCACCCCATTCTGAATAGTTTTCCATATTTTACTATTATCTATGTGCAAGTTTGAAGTTATGTTTATTGTATCTGTGTAGTGGAAATATTACATATTTGTATCTTCCATATTCAGTGATGCAATATTAATAGCTAAAAATTGTTCATGGTAGGAGTATCTAGACACATAAATTAGCAAACACTACAAATCTTCAGATTTGTCATTATGTTGATTGTCTGGACTTAAGAAAATGATGGAGAAAATGTTAACAATGGAGATAAATTAAAATTGTGTTATATCTGTAGGTATTTGTGAATAGCACAAAAGTGGAGGAAATATTTGTTCATTACTTGAAACCTATGAAGGTGATTTATCAAAGTTGCTCATGTCATTGATGAATGAGTGACGTTCTGACATACATTTGTTTCATTTTCCTTTTAACTGGTCACATAAATGAAAATATCAACCAACATTTATGTCAGAACTAAACTTGTTCCTCAGTTGCAATCATGGATTGGATGCAGGTATAAGATTTTCTGAAATAAAAATTTAAAAAATTATTAAAGGAACTCTTTGAGAATCAGTTGGTTATATAGAATTTCTAATAAACAGAATGATGTATTTATTATTTGTAAATTGTTTTCAACACATCCTTTACATCAGTAAAATGTTATAATGAATGTTTTATGTGTGTGTGTATGTGTGTGTCTGGGTGTATATACCATTTTTTTCTAGAGAGCTGTTTGCTAAACATTTACTATTAGTTGCATGATATTGGCCTTTATTTTTGTCCATCAGAGGAAAAGTAGATTCTTATTGATCCCTCTCTCTAAAGCTTCTACTTTGGCTGGCAGGACTCATTTCTGGCTTTTTACCTACGAAAACTGCCATCATTTTCTGTTAATCTTAATAGCTTCCTCACTTGTCTTCCTTATTATTTTAGTTTCCATTCTCCACATAGCAGCCAGGGTGATCTTTCTAAAACATACAACAAACCACGTAGCTTCTCTAATTGAAATCTCTTAAGGGCTTCTCACTGCACCAAGAATATGACCAGAAATATTTACCCTGGTCTCCTGAAGTCTGCATGACCTCCTCGTACTCAGCTGTCCCACTTCCTCCCTTTGCTCACTGTGCTCCAGAATGGTCTCCTGCGGTTTGTGGGATACACCTGCCCTTTCGTTCCCAGTGCCTTCTGCTCCTGCTGTCTCAAATGCACTGTTGAGAGCGGAGCAGCTTCTCCTACCCTTCAGACACACCTCAGACAGCCTTTGTTCCGAGGCCCTCCCTAGTCACCCTCACTGGTTGAACTCCACGTTACTATCAGCTCATTTTGTCCTCTTTCTTTCTTTCATAGAACTGTTCTCATCTCATAGTTACATCACTAATATCTATATCTATTTACTTGTTTATTGTCCATATCTCATGGTAAGATGTAAGTACCATGAGTGCAAACATTCTGTATCTCGTTTTCCTTGTTATCTTCCCATTCCACTGACCATGAAGAGTTGGTGCTATTTGTTAAAATAAAGGGAAGAAAGAATAAGGAAGGAAGCAACGAAGGAAGGGAGGGAAGGAGAAAGGAAGGGAGGGAGGGAAGGAGAAAGGAAGGGAGGAAGGGAGGAAGGAAGGTCCAGACAGAAGAAAATAACTGTTATTACTATTAGCTCTACTATTTTATTTTTTTACAGATCAAGTTAAATAAATCAGATCATTCCTTTTCTTGGGTCATGCTCAGCATTGTAAATTATTTTTTATTTAGTGGTACATTTGGAGCCAAAATATTTCTATATTTTAAATATTAATAGCCTGAAAATTAATAAGTAATTTACCTTTATTTAATTAGGAGCAAAGAATGATATATAAAGGAAGAAAATCTCAGAACTGAGCCTGAATCTGCGTCATTTTTTAATGTGAATCCACAAATTTAAATAATCACAAATAGAGCTTTGAGAACTACTTTTTACAGACATATGCAAGGTATGACTATTTAAGTAAAGGTTATAGGGTTAATAGGAGTGAATGTTAACATTCCCAGAAAGAGTTAAGGTATGCCTTAAGGATAAAGGAGGGGAACAGGCTCCTTGGCAGGGGTAGCTACATGAGTAATGAATCCCAGACACTTAGTAATCATCATTCTCTATAAAAGAGATTTAATCAAATAAATTATTCTTATTCTCTACTCTCTTTATATAACATTTTTTAATTTTTAAAATATATAATATTGACGCAATCTTCTGGCAAAAAGAAATATATATTAGCTTATTCCCCACTAGTACTTTTCAAACCAGAAACTTTTTTTCTAAATATGGATTTATGCCCAGAGTTGAATGTAGTCATAAACTTCATCATCTATTTAGTTGTTGTCTAGGGTCCTATGCCCAAGAAGCAAAGCCCCTTCAATTTCATTGTAACTATTAATTTAAGCATGGAGAAACTGCTATCCTACGTCACATGCTCTTTCTACATTGAGTTCTTGCATTTGTGAGGGAGATCATGGCAGAGGTAACCCTTCCTAAGACTTCTAAGCATTATTAAAAACAAACCAAAAAACTTTGGAGTTTTATATTTACTGCACACCCATACCTAATATTACTTGGATGAGAAGTAATTTTTGAAAAACAAAAGATCTATATATCATGTAAATATTGGGTGATCTAGTTTTTCACCAAAATCATAAAATTATCACCTCTTCCTATGCCCCTATGTAAGTCTCTATGTTACCCTAGTTAAATAGTGACTCAGTAAAACCCAAAAGTGCTTCTCATCTCTATTAAGTATGATCAACACATTTTTTTTTCAAATAGAAAACTTACTAAAAAGATACTCAATATGTAGAAAAAATAAAAAATTCAGAGAACAGTGGGCCTCTGCTTTTTTAGAATTTTCCACTTGTTTAAAACATTTCTTTTCTTTATTGATTTTTAGAGAGAGAAGAAGGGAGAGGGAGAGAGAGATAGAAACATTGATGAGAAAGAATATTGATTGCCCACCTCCTGCATGGGTATCGGGCCCACAACCTGGGCATGTGCCCTGACCAGAAGTCGAACCAGTGACCTCTTGGTGCATGGGTTGATGCTCAACCACTGAGCCACACCGGTCAGGTGAATTTCCACTGTTTTAAGAACTTTTGTCTAGAGTGAAGCTATATTGTACTATTGGAAGAAATTCACCAGCAATACACACCTTCTAAACTTCTAAAACAAAGACATCCATAGTAAGAAGGATAGCAGCAATGTGATTTCAGTATTGGAATGCTTTTAAAATATATGAGTCCTTGCCTGGCTGGTCAAGGAGGTCTTAGAGTTATATTCTAATTACCATAAATTATATTTTTTGTGGGATAATTTGGCTAGCTAGTTGCCTAAGAGATTATTATTAAGAAGGTAGTATGATATCACAATATTTTAATTACCATGTTGTTACAGTAGAGTGGAGACAGTTGGAGAACCCAGGGAGTCTCCCCTATTGGCCAACATGGTGGCAGGGTGAGGTTCTTTTACCAAGTACACCAAAAGCTAGAAGTATGAGTGGATAGGGCCTGGAGCATGCCAAAAACTAGCAAGATAATTGGATGGGGGAGGGAGCCCTTCCTTTACTATTCCTATAATAACGGCAGGCTTGGTCAGGAAGAGACATTGTTCTTTGAGATGGACGTCTGCCATTCTCCCAGGTTGTGTGGCTGGTAATCAGCACCTGTCTCACAAGTTTCTTTTTATTGTGGCAGGAAGCTGAACCTCTGTTTCTTTGTTTAGTTACAATTTTTGATGACTATACCAGGACATGATGGATCTTGGTAAGTCCTGGAGGGCTTAGGCGGGGGTCCCAGCTGCCTGTGGCAGGCCAACCCTGGGAGAGTAGACTGTGGAGATTTCCCAGCAGCTGCCGAGAGCTTTTCTTGTAGAAGTTGCATGCACCCCTCAATGCATCAGCTGCCTGAAATGCTTGGCTGGTGACAGGAAACAGGTTTTTGGAAAGCAGATGAACCCCAAGACTGGTTAAGTCAAACCAATGTGCACACCAAGGGTCCTCTATCCTTCCACTCAGGTTTTGTGCCATTTTGTGTTTGTGTTGTGTGGGTCTAGTTAGGACTGCTTGCAATATCTGTTGACGGGAGATATGTTAAGACTTGCTTGAGAACATTCATTTGGAATAATGGAATTATGGATCCAAGTTTTATTTATAAGTTTCCATTTTGTCTGGTGTCTTTCTATGGTTATGGTTTGGTGTTTGTACTTTCATGCCATCAGGGATTGTTCTGTTTCCACTCTTGAAGGGAGGCCCCTGGGCTGAATTTTAGCAGCTTGGTCCATGTACAGCTATGATTCAATGAAAGGAATTTGTTTTCTATTGTAACACTGCTTGGTCTAGGTATAGGTTAGACCATGGGGGAAAATGACCCCTTAATGGTTCCCTAAATGACTATACCATCATAAGGATTCAGCAAAGAAAGAGAACCTCCTACTGATGCAGAGAAGGAAGTGGAAAATAAGGCATAAAAAGCAAAGGAAAATGAGGAGTGGACTCTCTTTAATGCCCTGAACCCAGAGACCCAGGACTAGCAGCAGGAGGATTTTTCCCACCACCACTCCTACTGCTACATACCCCTGAAATAGGGCCCAGAGGGAGGCCTGGCAGGACACCCAATTTGGAGACCTGGCCGGGCACCCAACTGGCCGGGGAGCATCCTTATCCAGAGCACAATAATTCCCTTTGAGGTGATTACCCTACAGATGGAATAAACTGGGAGGGCCAGTGTGCTGGCTACTGTTGGGCCCATACTCCATTTTCTACTTCAGATTTACTAAACTAGAAGAACTCTAACCCCTCATATTGGGAGGATCCTCAGAAAATGGCAAATCTCATTACCTTCATTTTTGCCACTTGCTACCCAAACTGGGCAGATGTACAGGTTCTCCTTAACATCCTGCTAATGGGAGATGAAAGGTGTTTGCTTATAAATATGGCTAGTGAAGAGGCCCATTGCTTCCATCAAGAGAATTTGAATGGGACCCCAAATGAGACCAGGGCAATTCCCTTGACAGAGTCCAAGTGAGACCCAAGTGGGACCTAGCTTCCCTAGAACATTACAAAAGGTGAATATTGGAAGGGTTTAGGAAAAGAGTGCCTAAGCAAAAGAGTTGGAATATGAGATGTGCCGTTCAACAGAAACCAAAGATCCTTTTATTTTTTATTTTTATTGTATTGTATTTATTTTATTTTATTTTTTCCATCACAATTTATCTCCTCTATGTCCTCTTCCACCTCCACCCATTCCCTTCCAAAGCCCCACCCCCCAAGTCATCACACTGTTGTCCACGTCCATGAGTTCTCTCTATTTTTTCTTTTTCTTTTTCTTTTTTGCTCAATCCCTACACCTTTACCCTCCCCACACATCTATCAGGTCTATGGAGAGCACACTGATGCTGACCCATAGGCACCAGAAAATGTATGGATAGTAAACATGACTTTTACTGAGCAAAATGCCTATATATCAGAAGGAAGCTCCAGTGTTCAGATGGGGCATTGGGAAATGTATCCCTCCCCGTTGGTGGATATACCCTTTAAAGTTCACCATGTTCAGGAAGCACTAAAATTAAAGCAAGCTACTCTTTTTCTTAGAAACAGTGTAGTGGGACCAGGAGAGGTGGGACCCAAGAGGAAAAAGGAAACACCCAGTGGGTGCCAATCAATGTACCTGTTGCAAAGAGGAAGGCCATTGGATAAAAGACATTGGAGAAAACTCAAAATTAAAAATAAAAAGGATAGATATTCTCACCAAGAAATGTTAGAAAGGAAGGCAAATCTGGAAGCCCAAGTGCCTCCCCCTCCCCCCATTTCTGCTGATGTATCACAGGAGCCCTGGGAAATAAGCTAATTGACTTCCCTGTAGATATGGGAGCTACATACTCAATGCTAAACACAAAACAAAGAAAAGTTTAGCTGTGGTGACAGTTACTGGAGTGACTGGACAATTACAAAAATAGGCATTCCTTCAACCTCTAGAGTATCAGCTTGGGGATAAAAAACTTATGCATAGTTTCTCTACTTGCTACACTGCCTCATACCATTGTTGGGTCAAGATTTAATTTGTAAATTACATGTACAAATAACTCTTTCTCCTGAGAAGCAGCAGTTATGTTTACAAGTCCTACTGGAACATGCTCTCCAGCACCAGGTGCTCCTGATTTGTCCAGAAGGAGCAGGAGGTGAACTGTTCACACCTGAGATCTACATGCAGGTTGATCTAGCTGTTTGGGCTGATGGAACCCCAGTAGGAGAGTTAACATCCAACCCATAAAAATTAACCTAAAAGATGGAGCGCAGATCCCAAAGAAGAAACAATACCACTCAAAAGGAAGTTTTAGAGGGAATTAAACCAGTATTGCAGAAATTCTTAAAATCAAGATTTACTCAGACATGCCAGTCTCCTTTTAACATCCTCATTTTGCCAGTCAAAAAGCCTTACCTCTGGCCCTGGCCAGTTTGGCTGAGTAGTTAGAGCATCAGCCCTCAGACCAAAGAGTCACAGGTTTGATTCTGGTCAAGGGCACATACCTGGGTTGCAAGTTTGATCACAAGCCCCAGTCAGGGTCCTGAGGGAGGCAACCAACTGATGTGTCTCTTTCACATTGATGTTTCTCTCTCTCTCCTTCCCTCCCTCCCTTCCCCCCTCCCTCCCTCTCTTTCCACTCAATCTAAAATTTAATGGAAATATATCCTTGGGAGAGGATTAAAAAAACAAAACAAAAAAAGCTTCACTCTGATGAATATTGATTTGTACAGGACCTTAGGGCAATAAACTATGTTGTACAGGACATTCATCCTATGGTGTCCAGCCCTTATACTTTGTTGAGCACGGTGCCTGGGGACAGAAAATGTTTTTCAGACCTAGACTTGAATGATGCTTTTTGTCTGCATCCCAATATATGAACAGGCTCAACTATCATTTGCCTTTGATTGGTAGGACCCAGAAACTGAAGTCATGCTCCACTACTGTTGGGCTGTTTTGCCACAAGAACTTAAGAATTCCCCAACCACATTTGGGGAAATATTAGATTTAAGGGATATTCAATTGAGATTTGGAATTCTTCTATAATATGTAGAAGACTTAGTAATAGGTAGCAATACTTACAAAGATTGCTCAACAGTATTACAGTCCTGAATCATTTGGCAAAAAGAAGATATAAAGTACCACTTCACAAGGCCCAGCTATGCAAACTAGAGATGGCATACCTGGAGTTCCAACTGAAATATGGCGCAGGAGCTTGATGGGTGATTGAAAACAAGCCACTGCTACATTGAAAATCCCAGAGAACCAGAAGCAGCTTCATAGGGAATTCATGTAATTCCTAGGGATTACAAATTTGCTGAATTTGGATTCCAAACTTTGGTCATGCATCTTGGAGACATGTATACAGGGAAAACTGAGAAAATAAACCATGAAATAAAGAAGACCCTGGGGAAAATATGCAAGGAAACACATTTGAAATGGGACTAGGCACTCCCTATTGTCTGTGCTGGATTAGGGCTTAAATTAGTTATTAACTATTAGTTTTGACATAGTTTATGAGAGACTCTTCTAAGTTTCTGTTTTAGGAACATCCCCTTTAGATTTAGAACATGAATCAAAAATCAAACAATATGTACAACATTTAGGGCAACCACTAACAAATTTGCAAAAGTTTGCTCATTGTAGGTCTACCTACCTATCTGAGGAAACTTTTTACATGAATTCCAGCCAGGAGACCAAGTCTCATTGAAGACTTGGAAGACTCAAGGTCCTGAACAGCAGTTAGCCAAACAATGGACCAATCTTTTTGATGTCTTGCTGACAACACACTCTTACCTAAGGCTCATGAGAATCAAGCTTTAGATCCACCACACACAGATAAGGGGAACACTGCTTGAGGAGGACTCAGAACTTGCTGCTGCTTTTGATACTGCAAGAAATAGCTGGACCTACACTTCTGAAGAAGATTTAAAATTTCTCTTTCCAAGAGGGACAATGCGTCCCAAAGCTGAATGACAATGTTACTTTTTATTTTATTCTGTATTTCCCAGCCAGTGGATTCCTCAGCAAATTGTTCAGGGTTAGATCACGGGGAGCATTCAGTTTCTCCAGTTTCTGATTTCACTATCATTTTCCCTGCACTACTAGGTATAACCCTCACCAAACACTTGATAATTTGTCTGCATAATAGTATTACTTTGGAAACCCATCTTTTGAAATAGAAGCTACCAGCTTCACTTGTTCAGCAGAGCCATTCTCTATGCCACCTTCCAAAGACCAATCCTCTTCCCTCGAGTAAAGGCCCCCCTCCAATCTTGGCCCACCTCTTCTTTCAGTAGATAGTAAGAATCTCTGGGCCCTGGGATAGGTAAGACTATGCCCTTAGACAGTAGGAAGAAACTACAGAAGATGAGACCATCATCTACTTACCCTTGTAAGATTACAATGGTCTAGAGTTTGAAGGAGACTTATTACCATAGACAGTCAGTTGGAGCACGGGGAGTCTCCTCCACTGGCCAAGATGGTGGCAGGGGGAGGTTCTTATGCTGAGCATGCCAAGGGCTAGAAAGATAATTAGATAGAAAAAGAAAAAAGCCCTCCTCATCCTATTCCTATAAGATTGGTGGGCTTGAGCAGGAAGAGATTGGTCTTTGAGATGGGAATCCACCATTCTTCCAGATTGAGTGGCTTCTAAATAAAAGCTCTTTCTTTATACACTAGCACCTGACTCATCGGTTTGGTTTTCATTGCAGGAAACAGCTGAACTTCCATTTTTGTTTTTTTTTGTTTTTTGCTGTTGTTGTTGTTCAGTTACAATGTTTTGTTTTTCATATTCAAAGAGTTAATTCATATTATTTTTATATCTCTTACATAGTCATAATTAGGCAAAATTATAAGAGCACTGATTCTGGAATTAAACGCTCCAATTCTGAAACAAACTGGCTCTGTTGCTTTAGGCAAAAAAAAAAAATAAATCACCTTTCTCTGTCTCATTTTTAATCTGCAAAATAACAGAGTCGGATTTAATAACCTTTGAAGTGGTTCCCCTTCAGCTTTAAGTGTAATATTTTATTCATCTCATGCTGCTCTCATGGAATAGCCTTTAACCACTGAGATATGTGCTAGAATATTTAGGCAAAGGTATCATGATGTTAATAATTAACTTCAAATGCTTCAGGAAAAATGTGTGTTTGTATGCATGTGTATGTATGTATATATGTATAAGTACCTATCATGTATTTATGTGTCCATCTATCACCTATATAAATCTATCTAAATTCATCCTTCCATCCATCTGTCCACCCATCCATACACCCATCCATACATTTAGAGACAAGGATATATAAGAGAGAGACAGAGAATGGAGTTAAAAACAAATGAGAGAAAATGTTAACAATTGGTGAATATCAGAGGAGGGTATGAGAATGTATAATATTCTGAAAACTTTAAAACATTTTAAACTATTTAAGAGAAAATATAAAAAAGAACAAATAATTCAAAAATATTGTATATGAGGATTAATGACAAATATTCCTTAATGTATGACTCTGATCAAACCTGGAGGATGTGCAGCTTTCTGTCTATGATGTTGTGGAGGCTAAAAAATATATACTTTTTCTCCTACATTCTAAGTTCTTCTAGCTGGGCTAATAACCAAATTAATAGAGAGAGATTAACAGAAGAAAATGTACAGAGTTAATTATGGATGTACATGCTGAGGGTGTCATAAAATATGAGACCCCAAAGGCATTGGGCAGTTCATGTTTATATACTAGTATGAACAAAAATGAGAAAGGGGGGCAGGGGTCTGAGATACCAAAGGTAATAGGCAATTTACAGGTAGCTGAGCAAGAGTGGAAAACACATGGCAGGCAAATTTTTTCCAGGCAACCCAGAAACAAAGAGACGCAGTGGGAGAATCTTGCTGCCAGGCCCCAGACTTGCAATCTAAAGCTAAAGGTGAATTAGGTTAAGATTTTTTTTCTAGAGCAGGCCTTTTCTTTTAAATCTTAGGCAAGAAAGGAAGAGGGTCAAAGGTTCTCTCTGAGTCTTTTGTTTCTTAATAGGCAATTTAAAATCAATACCCCAAAAGGCACAGTTTTGGGGTGGCAAAGCTTTGATTCCCTTCAAGATCAAACCCACATGATGAGTCTTACTACCTTCTTGCTATTTATATGTATGGTAAGGATTCAGCATGACGAGAGGGCCTGCTGGTGGCATGTCCTGCCTTGTCCACTGGTCATATGCTAGGGGGGGCCTTGTCCACTGGCCATAGTAGAGGGATCCAGAGCATATGTGCTTTACTTTTAAAAAAAGCATGTCTCCAATTGTTAACAGATTCCAATTAATATTTTTCATTACATTAGCATTATCAGCCCTTGGGGAGGAATGGAGAATGGAATAGAAACAAGGGAGCAGAGACTACCTTCTCATTGTATAGAGTCAGCACGGGTACATAATCTATTACATTAGTGCCATAGTAGGTATAGTAGTCTGAAGGGTACTCAGTGTATGCGAATATAACCTGAACATTGCAAACATCGCATAACTTAGCACTTTATGGTTTCTACCTCAGCCTTTTATTTTATATATTTAGTATAAAGTCAACTTTAAGTTTACAGTTTTAACTCCAGCTACTCCAATACATTTAATTCCTATTTAGATGCCCCTTTATCTTTTATAATAACCACTGTGGCTTCTTAGTAAGTCTAATTATAATTTGCTTCTAAAATATATTTCTAAGAATTCTGAAGATTTCTGTTTCTCTGCCTTTGTAAAATTTTTGGGAAAGATTATATCTGCCTCTGGCTTAATTCTGTTTGGGAAAAAAAATCATTAGAAACAACTTTAATAGTACATTTTTAATGAAGTCTCTTTGAAAGTATGTTGTTACAAAGATTGACAGACCAGTTATAGATTATAAATGCTTGATTGCAAACGTTCTATATTTCCAAAACTAAATAATTTATAGATATACGATTAAAACTCTCTACTCAATTTTTCAGCAGTAGTTTCTGTTATTTTATTTTGACTTCTCAAAACTTTGAGAAGTATTTAGGTTAGTCTCATAAATAGATCCATCCTAGCCCTGGCCAGTTTGGCTCAGCCGTTAGAGCATCGGCCCATGGACCAGAAAGTCCTGGGTTTGGTTCCTGCTAAGGGCACGTACCTCAGTTGCAGTTTGTCTCTGGCCCCGGTTGGGGTTGTGTGGGTGGCAACCACTCGATGTGTCTCTTTCACATTGATGTTTCTCTCTCTCTCTTCCTCCCTCTCTCCCTCCTGCTCTATCTCAAAATCAATGCAAAAATGTCCTCCGGTGAGGATTTAAAAAAAAAAAAAAGATCCATCCTAGGCTTTAGGTATAGTTAGCTGAGAGCTACTTAATATGTTGACATTTCTGCAGTGAGATTTTATTTAAACAGGTACCCTTAAGTTAATATTTCAAGAACTGAAATAGAGGAAATGAATTATAATGTAACTAATGTCAGGTTAGATATTGGTTCAGAAACCTAAAATTTTTGTACAAACTGTGTTGAGAAGACTATTGTCAGCCAAAGTCTGGAAAGAGCACTAGAGTAAAAGAGATGACATTCGTTTGAAGAGCTGGAGCAAAATTCTGACGGGTGAGATTCCACATTAAGGAAAGAAGAATAAACAGGAATGTAAACATCTAAAAGTGTATGTTAAAACTAATCTATGTCTAGAGGCACAATTGCAGAATTGAAGGACTAAATTGTTACAAGTGTAGGTTGGGAATGACCAACATGGATGCAAAATTTTATGAGTATGGTAAGATTACTAAAGTTGCCTATAGCTTCCTCAGAACTGGCAGAGATGGAGGACTAGATCTGGCTTCCTTAGTCTTAGACTGAGGACCGATCTGGAATGCTCTCTGAAATCTCTGAACCCTGTGGGAGCTCATAATGACCACGGTAAATAATGATCCAGGTGGACAATAAATATCTTGTAACGCATTATCTTCTTTGACTGTATACTCAAACAGTAACATTTGGAAGCAAGTTTCTATTATTTAGTTATTTAAATTTATTTGTAGTATTTTTTTTTCAAATGGCTACTTAGTTTTTAGGATACAACTATTTATAAAATTGTTGGACTACAATACTTAATAAGTGGAACTGGTAAGCATTTCTTTCGACCTAGGACAACTGAAACCATTGCCTGGATACTCATGGTGCTGTGAACCAAGAATGTCCCTGGAACCTGTTTTAGGGCGTTAATAGAGTTACAAAGCCACTTGTTTCCATGTTAACATAGGTGGTATTTTAAAAAATTTTGTCTAGAATAAAAACCCCCATTTACTTTTTGAAACATAGACTTTTCTTTTTTTATTTATTTTTATTTTTTAATACTTGATTTATTAATTTTTTTTCTTATCACAGATGTCCCTCTTTTTTGGAAACAAGTTTTAGTAGTGTAGTTTTGTGTATACAAATATTTAGACTTAAAGGTGGTAAGAGACTTACCAAATTTATACAATAAGAAGGCGTCAGGCCTAATGTTCAGACTCACAGATTCTAAGTCCAAGTTCAGTGCTCTTTCTACTACGTCAGGAGGGAGAATTATTACTCCTAGATATTTCACGCCATGTGTGTTTCAGTTTTCAATTAGTCAAAATACTAAATCAACCAGAATGCTTCATTTTTTAATAACCTTGTTTAATAAAAATAATTATAGTTTTTATTGGTAACTACCCAACTTTCATTTGAGGGCATCTTATTAAGGTATTATCTTTGATTACACTAACCATAGCGCTACCTGTCGGTTCTCCAAGGCCAGGCATCTGAGCCCCCCTACCACGTGTGGAGGAAAAGCATTCGGGACAGTGGTAGTGTTCGGAGGACCTAGGTTCTTTTCTTCTGCAAAGAAGAAATTCTAATGAGAACAACATAGATAGCAAAGCAAGCAGCAGTTTATTAGCAAAGGGAAAGTACACCTAGATTTCCCAGCGGGCACTCAGACCGAACTGAGTACCGCCTCTGGTTACAAACTTAGAGCTTTGAGGGTGCTCGGAATTCCTTCCGGCCTCCTGGCTCCTGGCCCCGGGCCTTGGGTTCGTCCTGTGATCGCAGGCGCACAGTCTGCCCCTAGCCGGCAGGCTACACCTGCGCTGTTCATGTTTTGAAGCCATGCGCATGCACTTTTTTTTAATCATTTTGCCTCTCCTCCGTCAAGCGGCCCTCTGTGGAAGGTCATATAGCGGTCATTACCCTGTTTTTCAGTCCCTTTGCACGTGCTCCTCACAGCTGAGCAACTGGCCTAGGCCATATGAGGAACTTAAAAATCACAGTCAGCCACCTGGTTACCAGGGGATGGTTATGATTAAGGTTGATGTATCCATTCTTCCTCTGTGCCCTCACCCAGCTCATGTCTAGCTACCTGCTCGAACATTGGTGGCAACGTACTTGAGTTACATTTAGGAAACAGTCCTGCAACCTCGCTTTCCTTCTCATTACTGTTCCCAGCACATTAATTCTGGTCTACTTTTTAATTTAAACCAGCTGTAGGGAACTCTTGTTCATTACTCCAAATCCTCTTGGATGCATCTCTGACCACGGTCACTACCGTAGTGCACAGTTTCTTGAAGTCTCTCAAGTCTAATTTGACAGTCCCACCTTGGGCAAGGATTGCTTCTAGCTTCCTGCTTGGACACAGCTTGGCACTCTTGGAGGGATCTCATGGACACTCATGATTGGGCAACTGGGGTTAGAGTGTCAGTGTGTGGGGCTACCATTGGCCAATAGGGGCAAAAAGCTAATGGATAAACACTCTCCATATTGTTCTCTGGGCTGCAAGTTCTACATGTCCTGCAAGATCAGACACTGGTGCCCTAGCCTGGTCAGTAATGAAACAACGCATCTTTAAATTTGCTTTCTTTATTTTCTTGTTAAACCCTCTTCACCTCCATCTTTGTGGGATCAGAGTTGCGTTGCAAGTCTGTCTTCTGCTCTGCCTTTGAGGAAACTCAGGCTAACAAAACAAACAGAGAAGTAGCTTAGTTTTCTTGAAATCTAGTGCACTATTTCAATTGTACTGAAGAGAAACCCAGAGAATCAGGAAACTGCAGCTTGCAATAAACCTTTAATGAGCCCTGGCACCCATTTAGACACGGAATCCCAAGAAGAACTAGCTGAAGTTTCTGCCCAATGGGATCACAAGCTGGCAAGTTTCCTGGCCCAGCATTAAGCATCTAGAGGGTAATAGAATGAGTATCAGAGGTTTGTATTTCCTCTTGTCTCACAGGCACCTGCTCCTTCCCTTGCCCCAAGCCTCCTAAGATTGAATTGTCTGACTCTGAATTTAATGGAAAACTCTGCCCTTGGAACTGTATCTCAGACCCCAAAGCCAAGTTAGTAATGAGCCCCAAGTGGTAAGTCCATTTGCTATGCTGTTTTACGAGTTAACTATAGCCAAAGAATTTTAACTTGTGCTCTCATGATGCATTTGTAAAAATGTAGATTTACTTTATAACTAAATTCTAAATATATTTTTCTATATATGTTTCATATGTAATTATGTGTGAAATTATTTGTTTTTCCTATAAAGACTCCTAATGTGCTTCCAAACTTCCACTTTAACGACCAAAATAATGTTCAATTTCATAATAAGCAGCAATTATAGTACACGCAATGAGGGAATATACTCAATTCATCTTGCAGACGCACTTTAATTTTTGCCTTTAAGAAATTGTAATTCGTTTTATTGGAGATAACAATTGTTTCCAGTGTTCCAATTGCTAATAAAATATCAAGTAGCAAACACTTTAAATGGTATATTTTAACATCTCATTTCTTTTTTTTTTTTTCTTTCTAGAGAAGTGAATTATAAACTAAACTAGTGTCATTTTAATGGACCAGATGACAGAGCATAAAAATGTTTTAATATTAAAATCTTTTTTCCCTTCAAATGTGCCTATGTAATGTAGTTAAGGCTTATTACAGAGTAAAATTGTTGATGAATCTATTTTTCACTTTTTCTGAGCACTAAAGTACCCTGAAGGTAGACTTTTTGATATAAAAGCCATATCTAGTTGAAAGCTCTGTTTTGTGTGTTTGTTTGTTTGTTTTTTATAAGCTGGACTTCAAAGGAGAGAAGAGAAATTTGCAAATTAATTTATTTAGCTTAACTGCATTTTCAATGTCATAAGCCTTAAAAATGTAAGTATTTCTCTGAAAATGTATGCATAATTAAGCTGCATATGTATTTGCTTAGTATCAGTAAGAAAAAACAATAAATTGAAATATTTTAAATTTAAGATTATATTTTACTTATCAAAGATTAATGTTAGCCCTGGCCAGTTTGGCTCAGGGGTTGAACGTTGGCCTGCGGACCAGAGAGTCCCGGGTTCGGTTCTTGCTAGGAGCATGTACCACACAAAAAAAAGATTAATGTTGGGGGGGTGCACTACCTTTTTTAGTCTGTCCTCAGGTTGTCAACACTTTATTACCTTATCACTCATTAATACACAGAGTATTACTTAACCTAAAAATGTTTTTGACTTTCAAAACAGAAATAAAATAGCCTTTGACTTTTATTCATGGATTTACTTACAGTGCTTCTTCAGTGTTCCTGTTTGCTGTTCTTCGATCATTTTCTCTTAAGATCCATATATATGTAATCAACTTTGAGCTTGAAGGCTGCATAATATTAAACTATGCAATATTTACATTCTTTTTTTACTATTTTATTGTTGAAAGTATTAAGATGTCCCCATTTTTCTCCATTGATCCCCTCCTTCCCTCTCCTATCCCTCTCCTGCTTTCCGCAACCTAATGTCGGTGTCCATTCATTGTACATATATGCATATGAGTCCTTTGACTTATTTCTTCCCACTGTCCCCTCCCCCATCCCTCTGAGGTTTCTTAGTCTGTTCCCTACTTGAATGATTCTGGATCTCTTTTACTCCACAGCTTATTTTGTTTATTATGTTCCACAAATAAGTGAGATCAAAATACAATATGTAAGCCATATATAGTTGAAAGCTCTTTTTGTTTTGTTTTGTTTTTATAAGCTAGCCTTCAAAGCAGAGAAGAGAAATTTGCAAATTAACTTATAGATTCATCAACAATTAAAAAAAAATAGATTCATCCACAATTTTACTTGTCTTTCTCTGACTGGTTTATTTCACTTAACATAATACTCTCCAGGTCCCTCCATGTTGTCTCAAAGGGTAAGAGATCTCTCTGTCTCACAGCTGCATAGTATTCCTTTGTGTAAATGTACCACAGCTTTTTTATCCACTCATCTACTGATGGGTACTTGGGCTGTTTCCAGATCTTAGCTATTGTAAATAGCACTGCTATGAACATAGGGGTGCATATATTCTTCCTGATTGGCATTTCAGGCTTCTTAGGATATATTTCAAGAAATAGGATCACTGGGTCAAATGACAGTTCAAGTTTTAATTTTTTGAGGAAGCACCAAACTGTTTTCTATCGTGGCTGCACCAGTCTGCATTTCCACCAGCAGTGTGCTACCGTCTCCTTTTCTTCACATTCTCACCAGTACTTGTTATTTGATGATTTGTTGATGGCCGCCATTCTGGCAGCTGTGAGGTGGTATCTCATAGTTGTTTTAATTGCACGTCTCTGATGATCAGAGATGTTGAGCATTTTTTCATATGTCTCTGGGTCATTTGTATGTCCTCTTTGGAAAAGTGTCTATTCAGTCCTATGGCCATTTTTTAATTGAATTCTTCATCTTCCTTTTGTTAAGTTGTATGAGTACTCTATATACTTGGATATTAACCCCTTATCCAATGTATCATTGGCAAATATGTTCTCCCAGAGAGTAGGTTCCCTTTTCATTTTGATGCTGGTTTCTTTTGCCATGCAGAAGCTTTTTAAGTTTAATGTTTTATTAATTTTTTAATTTTTTCCTTTGTTTCTCTTGCCCTAGGCAATATATCATTGAAAATTCCACTACATATGATGTCTGAGATTTTTCTACCTACATTTTCTTGTAGGATTTTTATGGTTTCATGGGTTACATGTAAGTCTTTTATCCATTTTGAGTTTATTCTTGTGCATGGTGTAAGTTGGTGGTCTAGTTTCATTATTTCGCATGTTACTGTCCAATTTTCCCAACACCATTTATTAAAGAGACTGTTTTTTTCTCCATATTTTGCTCTTGTCTCCTCTGTTCAATATTAATTGTGCATATGTCTTGGGTTAATGTCTGGGTTCTGTTCCATTGATCTATATTCCTGTTCTTGTACCAGTACCAGGCTGTTTTAATTATGATGCCTTTGTAGTATAACTTGATATCTGGTAATGTGATCCCTCCTATTTTGTTATTTTTCAAAATTACTGTGGCTATTTGGTGTCTTTTATGGTTCCATATAAACTTGTGGTGTATTTGTTCTAGACCTGTGAAATATGCCATTGGTACTATAATAAGGATTACACTGAATCTATAGATTGCTTGGGGTAGTATGGGTATTTTAATGATT
Organism: Molossus molossus; assembly: GCF_014108415.1. Taxonomy (NCBI): domain Eukaryota; kingdom Metazoa; phylum Chordata; class Mammalia; order Chiroptera; family Molossidae; genus Molossus; species Molossus molossus. The sequence continues at coordinate 88,648,793 of NW_023425401.1, forward strand.
TTGATTCTTCCAATCTGGGGACATCATATAGATTTTTACTTTTTTATACCTTCCTCTATTTCTTTTTTCAATGTCCTGTAGTTTTCTGAGAACAGGCCTTTTACCTCCTTGATTAAGTTTATTCCTAGGTATTTTATTTATCTTTTTGTTGCCATGGTAAATGATTTTTTAAAAATATGTTTTTATTGATTTTTTTAGAGAGAGAGGAAGGCCAACAGATAGAAACATCGATGTGAAAGGGATACATCAGTTGGCTGCCTCCTGCACATCCCCTACTAGGGATCAAGCCCACAACCTGGGCATGTGCCCTAACCAGAAATCAAACCAAGACCTCTCAGTCCATGGGACAATGCTCAATCCATTAAGCAATACTAGCGGGGTTGGGATTGTTGTTTTTTTTTTTTTTTTAGTTTTGCTTTCTAAGTGTTTCTTATTGCATAATAATGTCATCATTTTCTGGATGTTAATTTTGTATCCTGCTACTTTGCCAAATTCATTTATTAAATCTAGCAGATTTTTGATGGAGTCTTCAGGATTTTCTATGTACAATATCATATTGTCTACAAATAATGAGTTTCACATCTTCCTTTCCAATTTGGATGCCTTTTATTATTTTTTCTTGTCTAATAGCCTTCCAGTACTATATTAACAGTGGCAAAAGTGGGCATTCCTGCTTTATTCCTGTTCTTGAGGAAAATGATTTTAGTTTTTGCCAATTGAGTATGATGTTGGCGGTAGATTTTTTACATATGGCTTATTATGTTGAGATATGATCCCTCTATTCCCACTTTGCTGAGCATTTTTATCATTATTGGTGCTAGATTTTGTCAAATGCTTTTGCAGCATCTATTGATATGACCATATGGTTTTTCTCTTTCATTTTGTTCATGTGGTTTATCACATTTATTGATTTGTGAATATTGTATCAGCTGGACATCCCTGGTATGAATCTCACTTGGTCATGATGAACAATTTTTTCACTATGCTGCTGGATACAATTTGTTAATATTTTGTTAAGGATTTTGTGATCTATATTCATCAGGGATAGTGGCCTGTAGTTTTCTTCTTTGTAGTGTCTATATCTGGTTTTGGAATTAGGATTATGCTGGCCTCATAAAATGAGTATGGAAGTTTTCCTTATTCTTGAATTTTTTGGAATAGGTTGAGGAGAATAGGTGTTAGTTCTTTGAATGTTTGGTAAAACTCCCCTGCGAAGTCGTCCGGACCTGGGCTTTGTTTGCTGGGAGAGTTTTGATTACATCTACAATTCCCTTAGTTGTTATCGGTCTGTTCAAGTTTACTATCTCTTCCCAGTCCAGTTTTGGGAGACCATGTGTTTCTAGAAATTTGTTTATTTTGCTTAGATTGTCCAATTTGTTGCCATATAATTGTTCATAGTATTTGTTAATGATGCTTGTATTTCTGTTGTATCAGTTGTTACTTCTCCTCTTTCATTTCTGATTTTGTATGTTTGGGTTCTCTCTCTTTTTCTCTTGGTGAGTCTAGCTAAGGGTCCATCAATTTTGTTTATCTTTTCAAAGAACCAGCTCTTTTTTTCATTGATCCTTTTAATTCTTTTCTTGTCTCTATGTCATTTATTTCTGCTCTGATCTTTACTATTTCCTATCTTCTACTTGCTCTGGGGTTTTCTTTTTGTTTGCTTTCTAGTTGTTTAAGTTGTGAAGTGAGATAGTCAATTAGAAATTTTTCTTGTTTTTTTGAGGTAGGCCTATAGTGCTATGAACTTCTCTCTCAGAACTGCTTTCACTGCATCCCATAAAATTTGTGTTGTTTTGTGTTCATTTTCATTGGTTTCTAGGAAGTTTTTAATTTCTTCCTTGATCTCGTTGGTAACCCATTCATTGTTTAATAACATGCAATTTAGCCTCTATGTGTTCAAATGTCTTTGCATGTTCTTGTTGCAATTGATTTCTAGTTTCATACCATTGTGATCTGAGAAGATGCTTGATATGATTTCAATCTTCTTGAACTTGTAGAGACATTGTTTCCTAACATGTGGTCTATTTTTGAGAATGTCCCATGTGCACATGAGTAGAAAGTGAATTCTGCAGTTTTGGGGTGTAATTCTTGGTAAATATTTATTAAATTTATTTGATCTAGTGCAGCATTTAGAGTCTCTGCTTCCTTGTTAAATTTTTTTGTCTAGAGGATCTATCCAGTTATGTCAGCAGGGTGCTGAAATCCCCTGCTATGATTTTATTGTTATTGATTTTTTCTTTGAAGTCCTCCAGAAGTTTTTAAATATATGACCTTCTTTGTCTCTTGTTATGACCTTCATTTTGAAGTCTATTTTAGCAGATATGAGTATTGCTACCCTAGAATTTTTTTTTTCCTCTTTTTCATTTGATTGGAAATTTTTTTTCATCTCTTTACTTTCAACCTATGTAAGTCTTTTGTTGTGAGGTGGGTGTCTTGTAAACAACATATAAATGAGTCATGCTTTCTTATCCACTCAGCTACTGTGTGTCCTTTGATTGGAGCATTTAATGCATTTACATTTAAGATATTATTGATGTGTACTTATTTATTGCTATTTTTATTTTTTATGACTATGTTTCTTTTTTTTATTGATATTAGAGAGAGATAGAAACATCAATGAGAGAGAACATCGATTGGCCACCTCCTGCATGCCCCAAGCTGGGGATCAGGCCCATGACTTGGGCATGTGCCCTGACCAGGAATCAAATCAACATCTTGGTGCATGGGTCAATGCTCCACCACTGAACCATACTGGCTGGGCATTGGGATATTTCCTTCTGTATTTATTCTGCTTATGATAGCAATCGTTTTAACATCGCTTGCAGTGTTGGTTTGATGCTAATACATTCCCTTAGCCGTTTTTTGTCTGGGAAGCTCTTTACTTCACCTTCTATTTTGAATGACAACCTTGCTGGATAGAGTAGTCTTGGATTCAGATATTTGTTTTCATTACTTTGAATACTTTTTGCCATTCCCTTCTGGCCTGTGGTATTTCTGTTGAGAAATCAGCTGATAGCTTTATGGGGGCTCCTTTGTAGATAACCTGTTGCTTTTTTTTTTTTTGCTGCCTTTTAAATTCTTTCTTTGTCTTTAATTTTTGGCATTTTAATTATGATGTATCTTGATGTGGGCCTCTTTGGGTTCTTCTTACTTGGGGCTCTCTGTGCTTCCTGAACTTGTATGAAGTTTTCCTTCACCAAGTTAGGGAAGTTTTCTGTCACTATTTCTTCAAATATAGTCTCTAACCCTTGCTTATTTTCTTCTTCTTCTGGAACTCCTATGATGAGGATGTTGTTACATGTCATATTGTTCTACAACTCTCTTAAACTGTCTTCCTGTTTTTTAATGGTTTTTTCTTTTTGGTTCTCTGATTGCATGATGTTTTTCTACCCTGTCTTCTAATTTACTGATCCAATCCTCGGCTTCTTCTTTTCTGCTGGTTATTCCTTCTAATGTTTTCTTTATTTTGTTATGTCTTTATTCATTTCCACTTGGTGGTTTTTCATTTTCAATTGGTTGATTTTCATTGTTTCTATATCTTTACTCATATTGTTGACCTTTCTCATAATCATTACTCTGAACTCTACCTCTGATAACTTGCTTAATTCCATTTTATTTATCCCTTCTTTTGTTGAATTCTCTTGTTCTTTTGCTTGGGATTTGTTTCTTTGTTTCACTATTTTGGGTGTCTCAGTAGGTTTTGGAGCCTGCCAAGTTTTCTCTGATGTTGGTGTTCCACTGATTGTGGCTCCCTTTACTGGGTTTGGATGAGTTTGGAAGGGACCAGGTTAAAGACCAATGTCTAGATTTACTTTTCTGGACAGAATTGCAGGCCAAGCAAAGATTCAGTTATCCTAGAGCTTTTGCCTACAGGCTGACTATTAGTCTCTGTTACCTAATGAACCTCAGGTTATAGCCCTCAGCTGAATGAAAAATCCCTCAGATGGACAGGGTAAGAGGCTTTCCAGTGGGTGGGGCAGTTATTATCTCTTGGATTAAAGTTACTTTGAGAAGAAAGTGGGTTCTGAAGTGTGGGTTATTGGCTCAGTGCAGGGGTCCAGGCTTCCACCTTCAGTGCTTAGTGCCTAGAATCAGGACACCCAACACTGAGGGTTAGGCCTAAGGCTCACAGCCATCACAATTTCATCTCTGCATACTGGCTTGCTGGTAGTTTTTGGCTGTTAATAAGCCTCAGGTTGCACTTCTCCAGGCTGGGTGATGTTAAATTCCTGAGGGAGGGGCAGTTGCTTCTCCTCCAGGTTAAAACCACTCTGATGGGAACACTTGATAGAGGTGGCTACTGAAGGATGAGGGAGTGGCTCAGCATAAGAACGCAAGCCTCAGCCCTCGAAGTCTAGTCCCCAGAGCCATGACTCCCAACACTGAGAGCCAGGTCCAAAGCTTAAAGCTTTCAGAGGCTTTTCTCTGCCTACTGGCTGGCTGGTAGTCTCTAGCTGCTAATGAGCCTCAGGTTGCACTTCTCTGGCCTGGTGGTGTTAAATTCCTGAGGGAACGTCAGTTACTTCTTTCCCAGGCTAAAGCTCCTCTGATGGGGCTACTTGACAGAGATGGGTACTGAAGAATGGGGGAGTGACTCAGCATAGGGGCTCAGGCCCTTGCCTTCACAGCTCAGACCCCAGAGCCAGAACCCCAAATTGTTCCACCCCACCCTCCAGACTACAGCTGCTCTGGGAAGGGGCTCTTTGAAGAAAATGGCTACTGTTCTTGGGGGAGTGACTCAGTATAGAGCTCCTGATGACCTCCTTCTCAGCTTTCTCCCAGTGCCACTAACCCTCATCTCTCCTCACACATTCCAGTCCAGTCTGCTCTCTCTCCTCTGGAGCCCAGGGTGAGTGGCTATAGATGTGGTTTAGTACACTGGCCCTTCAGGTAAGTGCTAGTGTTCCCTACACCTCTCCCTGCTGGACAAAACCTCTGCCTCAGGGAGTTTCACAGCCAGCTGTTATGTGGGCTCCTTTCCCTGTTCTGCCATTCTGTGCTGGAGAGCCAGCTTGGGGTTTTAACCCCCGACTTCTCAAAGGAAACTGCTCACAAATAAGCCCCCAGCTGCTGCATGTGGGCACTCAGCCAGCCCTCCTGTATCTCTGCAGCTCCTACCAGTCTCAATTTGGGGTCCTCTTTGCATCTCTGGTTATAAAGGTTCTCTCCAGCCTCTATTCCATTGGTTTATCCAGATGACTTGTCTTTATTTTGATTTTTCCAGTTTGGTTCTGGGAGACAGTCTGTGTAGCTTCCATTCACTTGGCCCCATTTTTCTCTCCAATATTTATATTCTTATGGAAATTCCTCTCAAGTTATTTCAGTCATTTTACTGACACAACAAAACTAGTCCTAGATTCCATACTTATTTCCCTAATATAATTTCAGTCACAATCAAGGATAGTGCTATGAAATTAACATCACACAGTCAGTGCTCAAGATGCATCTTTACACAGAGAAAAGCTTTAATTCGCAACTACCAAACATGCCATCAGCTTCCAAGGTGTTAAAAATACACTACTGCTTATAAAAAATATTGGAAGAGTGGACTTGTGGAGGATAGTTTTACTGTAGAGTTGCTTGAAGATACACCAAACTTTTTGAGAGAGGAAAAGAAATTCTTTTTTTTATAAGACACTAAGATTGGGGCCTATTAGTACAGAATAATCGAACCTATACAGATAAATTCTGATGTTAGAACCCACATTGTAGAGCTTCTGTAACAAGAACCTAAAATCTGGGGCAGTATGAAAGTGATCTCAAAACCTAAAAATGATGATCTTTACAATAGTGAAATATTTGCAAAAGCACACCTGCAGGGTTTGAGGAGTCAGATTATATACCTAAACAAAATAAAAATACCACTCCCAAAAACAACAACAAAAATGTGTGGCTTTAGGAAAAGAGAGGTTGAAATTTTTAGAATTTTGAGTACTTATAAATGGATGTATTTGGTAAGCTACTACAAGGAGGTTATGATTCTCGTAATAGTTGGCTGATTTCTAAGCAAATGTGGAGAATAGACAAAATTTGGATCTCTTGGGATTATGAAAATCCACTGTTTCTTGACTCCTACCAGCAAAAGATAAGACTAAGAAACCTTTGAGGAATAAAAATACAGAAAAATTTTTAATTGATTTCATTGTCTCAGCAGGGAAAAAAAATCAGGCTAAGGGTATGGAGTCAGTAAATACTTTCAACTGAATAAAATGACTTCAGCTAAAATCTGATAGGGGTGCAAAAATGTTCACAGCCTCAAAATATCCACATTCCAAATCACATAGATATATGGGGCCAAGAAAGCAAAAATTATAGTGAATCTAAAACTTTTCTTGGAAAGAGATTGAACATACAAACTAATTGGAATCAAATGTACAAGAAGCGTAGATTGGGGCATGCATTACATCTTAGAGAATAAAGCTCGAGACTAAGACTCTAAATCACTTTTAAGATCCCAACATTTCAGATTAAGGAAATGAGATAGATATCTCTTCAGCCACAAACATTTGCCTCAGACATGGACAAGGAGGATAAAGACAGATACAAGGTCCACAGAGAACACTGGATGACAGTCACTCCTTTCGTAGAGCATGGTCAATAACTAATCTGTAACATTTTCTATTTTCATGAGATGAAATCCCTTACAGTGCCTTCCCAGTGTGTTTGCAGAATGGATGTGTAGCAGACATCCTCTTATGTATAGAAATGTAAAGGAACAAATGGAATAATTAGTAATCATATCGCCTCTCACATTTTTACATTCTCAGTTTCTCAATAACATAAATAGACTACATCACTGTCTCACCTATTCTTCCTTCATCAAAAAGGTAGTGATTTTTTTGCCCTGGCCAGTTTGGCTCAGCGGTTGGAGCGTCGGCCTGCGGTACAGAGAGACCTGGGTTTGGTTCCCGCTAGGGGCACGTACCTCGGTTGCAGTTTGTCCCTGGCCCTGGTTGGTCGTGCGGGTGGCAGCCACTTGATGTGTCCCTTCACGTCGATGTTTCTCTCTCTCTCTCTTCCTCTCTCTCCCTCCCGCTCTATCTGAACAAAAAATGGAAAAATATCCTCTGGTGAGGATTAAAAGGTAGTGATTTTTTTCTTTATTCTGTATAAGCTATTTTTTTTTTTTAAAAAACAACTTATCTTTATTTATTGAGTGTATTACAGATGTCCCTCCTTTTCCCGCTATTGACCCCCTCCTCCCCGCTCCTACCCACCTCTTGCCTTTCCCCACACTGTTGTTTGTGTCCATTGGTTAGGCATATATGCATATAAGTTTCTTAGTTTATTTCTTCTCACCCCCCTTCCTTTTGAGGTTTGTCAGTCTAACAACCAATTTTTACTTCTTAATCCCTTCACCTTTTTCACCCATTCCCCCAATCTACCTCCCATCTGGCAACCAACAAAATGTTCTCTGTATCTATGAGAATGTTTCTGTTCTGCTGGTTCATTTTGTTTGTAGATTCAATTGTCGATAGATATGTATTTATTGCCATTTTGTTTGTTCATATTTTGATTTTCTTTTTCTTCAAGAAGACCCTTCAATATTTCATATAATACTGGTTTGGTGGTGATGGACTCCTTTAGCTTTTTCTTGTCTGGGAAACGCTTTATATGTCTATCAATTCTAAATGATAGCTTTGCAGGATAGAGTAATCTTGGCTGTAGGTGCTTGCTTTTCAGCATTCTAAATATTTTTTGCCACTCCCTTCTGACCTGCAAAGTTCCCTCTTATTTCTTATCTCCCAATGTCCCCTGTGGTTCTGATAAAAACCACTTGCCTGTGGCCACTTAGTGATGTTGGCTGATGGAGAATCTGGACATTCAGCTTTTTAGTCAGAGGAAGAAAAAATAAAAAATCACACCTGCCTATGATATCAATTTCTCAGTGATACAGATCACTTTTACTCTCAACTCATTAAAAACATTACTCCTATGGATCTGCTTAACTGCAAAAGGAATGGATAAGAGAGAGAAAAATGGTTTATTGAGTGGCCAGTATATCTCTGCTTTAGTTTGCCCTTTTGTCCTCCAAAGACTATTTTTTTTTTTTTTTTTATCCTCACCCGAGGACATTTTTCTATTTTTTGTTCAGGTAGAGCGGGAGGGAGAGAGAGGAAGAGAGAGAGAGAGAAACATCGATGTGAAGCGACACATCGAGTGGCTGCCACCCGCACGACCAACCAGGGCCGGGGACAAACTGCAACTGAGGTACGTGCCCTTAGCGGGAACCGAACCCCGGTCTCTCTGTACCGCAGGCCGACGCTCCAACCGCTGAGCCAAACCGGCCAGGGCTCCAAAGACTATTTTCACATGGAATTCCTCCTCAAGGGAGATAACCCAAGTTCTGTCCCTTCAGTGCATCCAGTACAAAGGCTTATCTCCAAGAGATATGCAGTACTGTCTACATAAGGTCAAGGAATGGCTTTGCTTGATTTGAACATTACATTGGATGTGAAAGGGAGTTAACTTGCATTTTTAATTTGGTGGTCTTCAAAACCCATTTCTTTGGCAATTAAGCAGATCCATAGGAATCATGTTAAATGATCTATATCACTGAGATGATATGTATGTCCAGATTCTCCATTAGCCAACATTACTAAGTGGACACATGCAAGTTGGTTTCCATCAGATCCACAGGGGACACTGGGAGATAAGAAACAAGAGGGAATTATTTGTTATTACAGAACTACCAGACCTTTTTTGATTGAAACATGGATAATTTATTAGTCATCCCCTAAAAATATAAAAATGGCAAGAAAAAGTCTTTTTTATTGCATTGTACTTTTATCTTGCCTTTAAGATTAACAAATGCAAGACCATTGGCAGTATATTTTAAAGGCATGGAATGCCTTTTGAAGATGCATTCATTGCTACATTTTTTTACTCTAAGTAACCTTATTGACATAAGCATTTTAAACTGATAAGAACAGATACTAGGTCAAATGGCAGTTCAATTATTTAATTTTTTGAGGTAACACCATAGTGTTTTCCACAGTGGTTGCACTAGTCCGCATTCCCACCGACAGTGTACTAGAGTCCCCTTTTCTCTACACCCTTGCCAGGACTTGTTGTTTGATGATTTGTTGATGGCGGCCATTCTGACAGGTGTGAGGTGATACCTCATAGTTGTTTTAATTTGCATCTCTCTGATGATTAGTGATGATGAGCATTTCTTCATATGTCTCTTGGCCATTTGTATGTCCTTTTTGGAGAGGTGTCTATTTAGGTCCTCTGCCCATTTTTTAATTGGGTTTTTTGTCTTCCTTTTGTTGAGTTGTATGAGTACTCTACATATTTTGGAAATTAACCCCTTATCTGATAAATCATTGGCAATTATGCTCTCCCATATAGTGGGATCCCTTTCCTTTTTAATGGTTGTTTCTTTTGCTGTGCAGAAGCTTTTGAGTTTGATGTAGTTCCATGTGTTCATTTTTGTTTTTGTTTCTGTTGCCTTAGGTGTTGTATCAGTGAAATTTCTGTTGTGTATGATGTCTGAGATTTTGTTGCCTACATTTTCTTCTAGAATTTTTATGAATTCACAAATTACATTTAAGTCTTTTATCTATTTTGAGTTTATTCTCCTGTATGGTGTAAGTTGGTGTTCTAGCTTCATTTTTTTGCAAATAGCTATCCATATTTCCAACATCATTTATTGAAGAGACTGTCTTTACTCTACTCTATGCTCTTGCCACCTTTCTCAAATATTAATTGAGCATATTGTCTTGGGTCAATTTCTGGGTTCTCTATTCTGTTTCATTGATCTATCTGCCTCTTCTTGTGCCAGTACTAGGCTGTTTTGATTACAGTGGCTTTGTAGTATAACCTGAAATCTGGAAATGTCAGTGATCCCACTTCTAGGAATATACCCTAAGAAACCTGAAACACCAATCAGAAAGAATATATGTACCCCTATGTTCATAGCAGCACTATTTACAATAGCTAAGATCTGGAAACAACCCAAGTGTCCATCAGTAGATGAGTGGATGAAAAAGCTGTGGTACATGTACACAATGGAATACTATGCAGCTGTAAGAAAAAAAAATCTCTTATCCTTTTAGATGGCATGGAAGGACCTGGAGAGTATTATGCTAAGTGAAATAAGCCAAGCAGAGAAAGACAAATATCACATGATCTCACTTATTTGTGGAATTTAATGAACTAAACAAACTTCTGAACAAAGTTAACCCAGAGACATAGAGGTAGAGTACAGACTGACAAACTTCAGAGGAGGGGGGATTTATTGGGAATAGATAAACCACAGAACTTACATGCATGTATGCATGACCAATGACCATAGACAACAAAGCTGGGAATGGGGTGGGGGGAAGGAGAGGAGGGTGTCAATGGGGGAAACATGAGAAACATCTGTACAAAAACAAATTAATAAATAAAAAATTTAAAAAAAAGAACAGATGCTACACTTGATGTTAGCCAAGAGGCTGAGAAGCAATCACATAAGCATTTTAATTGTCCATATGTATACTAAGATTATAATGTATAAAACAGTTATTTTATAAGTTGATGGACAAAATAGACCCAGAGACATAGAAAGGAATACGATTCAGACTGACAGACCTCAGAAGAGGGAGGTGGGGAGGTTGGATGAGATAAAGAAGTTATATGCATGTATGGGTAACCAATGGACATAGACAACAATGCTGGGGTGGGGGTGGGTGGGTCGAGGAGGACAGTGTATAGGGGGGGGAAAAAGGAGAAATATCTGTAACAAAAATAAATTAATAAAAATTGGAAAAAAACAATTATTTTTTAATGAACAAAAATTTCTCTTAATTATCAAATCCATAAGCATTTTCATAGCATTTCATACACCATGTACATTTTCAAGCACATTTACATGTAACTATTTATTTAATCTTCAAAACTCTGTAAGGAGATACTAAATTTCTTTACTGAACAGGTGAGAAATGTAATGTATAGAGTCCAGGTAATTTGCCCAAGCTCACACAGACAGTGAGTGGTGGATTTGGAAAATAAACCCAGTCAGTTGTAGTCCAAAATCCCTGTTTTAAATACTCTGCATTACTGCCTCAAGTTAATTTCGAGACTCAGTTAATTAGAGTGAGATCATAAAACTTTTAAACTATTAATATACAGGTTAGTGCCTCTTTAAAAAACAGTTATTCACAAATACGATTTAGCAAATAACCAAGTGATGATTTTTATTTGGCATCACAAAGCATATTTTTATTTACTTTTCTATTTTATCTTTTTTGTTATCCTCATCCGAGGACATGTTTCCATTTTTTGTCCAGATAGAGTGGGAGGGAGAGAGAGAGAAACATCGACGTGAAAGGGACACATCGAGTGGTTGCCACCCGCACAACCAAATCAGGGCCGGGGACAAACTGCAACCGAGGTACATGCCCTTAGCAGAACCGAACCCGGGTCTCTCTGGACCACAGGCTGATGTTCTAATCGCTGAGCCAAACGGGTCAGGGCACAAAGCATATTTTTAAATAAAAAGATTTTTAAATAAAAAGATTCTCTTGAGTCATTTAAAGTGTGATTTTATTTATGAAAAATCCATGCCTGAGTTTAGAAAGTCAAGTCTACCTGACCTGTGTGGAGCATAGCAATACCATTTGTCATAGTGGATTAGTGGGTTATCATCAATAGAGACCATAATGAATAGTTTTATCATTAGATACCTGATCTCCCTTTTTATTATGCCAAGAATAGAAGTGTAGTTTGGTATATTTTTGTGCAAAGATGATAATTTATTTGTAATGATTATATTGCTTTTCATTTTCATCTATAAATTATTCAACTGCTTTTTTAAAATCCTTACATGAGGATATTTTTTTCCATTGATTTTCAGATAGAGTGGGAGGGAGGGAGAGAGACACTTCGATGTGAGACACATGGATTGGTTGCCTCCTGCATGACCGCAGTGAGGGCTGGGGATCATACCCTTGATCGGAATCAAACCCACAACTCTTTGGTCCATGGGCTTACACTCTAACTGCTGAGCCAAACTGGCCAGGGCTGCTTTTTTTGTGATCAACACTTGTGTTTAAAATTTGCATTTTGAGGACATTAGTTAATTCATCATATGCTTTCATGTAATTATTTATATTTATCCAATGCTCTGAGTTCTTTTTATATGCTTTTGGCACAGGTACCCAAGAAAAATTAGAGAAATTTCTAAGAATGATTTAAGGTATACAATTCTTAGAGATAATCCTCTGAGTAACTCTCTGTTTAAAATACAAATTTTAATAAAGCGTTGAACATAGTAATAATCTTAAAAAGTACTGTTAAAGCAAAAATTGAGCCAAAGTTAAACAAGCAAAGAAGACTTGATTCAAAGCTATTATAATAGGTTAGCAAGTTCAGAGCTCAGTCTAAGCTCAACTAGAGCTTTTAAGAGTTGGTGTGTGTGTGGGTGTGTGTGGGTGTGTAAAGGGAGATCAGAGGCCATCTGTGTTTGCTCATTGGCCTGTGAGTTAGAGGATTATTTGCATTTCCAAAAACAGGGTCTCTACAGACTGCTGACTTGATTATTTTTATCTTTGAACACATTCTTGTGGGGGGAAAGATTCTTGTTGGGAGGGCTGAAAAAGTGTCATAGAAGAGGTGTGGATGAGGGAGACAGAAAAGTAAGACTAAGGCAGATTTGGTTTTTTTCCAAGAGAAAATGCAGTCTAAATCATCATATATTCTTCAATATTCCTGTTGTGCATCAAAAAAGAAAGAATGTTTGCATTGAACTCTAAGAAAGATCTACACTATAAGAAAGATCTTCTTTAGGGAAGGTAGAGAATATAGATGTTGGGTATTGATTGTTGGCACTTGTGTGATAGAAGTTTTATGATATTGATATTTAAACTGTCCTCTTCCTACTAAATTGAAATGGCTGATATGCCCCCAGCCTCCAAAGTACTTTAACTCTTATATGCCTTACATGAAAATCTTATATATAAATACAACCTTCTCTCTAGGAAGACATTCTGTTTTTCTGTAAGGTTCCCAACTAATTCTCTGTTTGGGCAATGTTTTTTATAGATCAACTTTACCTCAGCATATCTGCAATGTTAAAGTATATTCCCCAGTGTAAAAATAATATTATAGTTTCTTTACTTGACTTAGGTATATTTTCTGCCATGTATGAAGATGGGTACTTTCCCACTAAAACAGGACCACTTCTGTTCAACACTGTAATAGAAGTTCTAACTAGAACCATTAGGAATAAAAATAAGAAAAAGAAATAAAAAGCATGTAGATTGAACAGAAAAAGTACCCTGGCTGGCATGGCTCGGTGGTTAGAGTGCTGGCCAGCACACCAAAGGGTCGCAGGTTCAATTACTGATCAAAGTCAGGTACCTGGATTGCAAGTTCCACCCTCCACCCCTGTCAGGGCTTGTGTGGGAGGCAACCAATCCATGCGTCTCTTTCATATCAAAGCTTCTCTCTCTCCCCCTCCCTTCTCCCTTTTACTCTTTCTAAAAGTCAATGAAAAAAATATCCTTGGGTGAGGATTAACAAATAAATTAATAAATAAAATAAAATAAAACTACATCTATTTACTGATGACATGACCTTGAACATAAAAAATCCTAAGGAATTTACAACCCTAAAAATACTATGAAAAATAATAAATGAGTTACGCAAATTTGCAAGACACAAGATCAATATAAAAAAATCAATTGAGCCTGGCTGGTATGGCTCAATGGTTGAGCATTGACCCATGCACCAAGAGGTCGCTGGTTCAATTCCTGTTAGGGCACGTGCCCAGGTTGTAGGCCAGATCCCCAGTGGGGAGCATGCAGGAGGCAGCCAATTGATGTTCTCTCTCATTGATGTTTCTCTCTCTCTCTCTCTCCCTCTCCCTTCCTCTCTCTCTAAAATCAATAAAGAAAACAAAATCAATTGATTTTTTTTACAGTGACAATAAACAATCATAATACGAAATTAGGACAACAATTCTATTTATAAAATCATCAAAAAATAAAATACCTAAGAAAAATGTAACAAAAGTAGTAAAAAAGTTACATTGAACAATAGAAAATGTGATTAAAATAAATTTTAAAAGTTCTAAAGCATGGAAAGACATCCCTTGTTTATAGTTTGGAAGGCTCAATATTATCAATATGGCAATTCTATCTAATTTGATCCACTGGTTGAAAATGTCTTTAATCAGAATTCTAGCCAACATTTTGTGGAAATTGAAAAGTTGATAAAATTTGTGTGGAAATGCAGGTGATTCAGAATAGAATGAACAAACTTGAAAAAGAAAAAGAGCAAAACTGGATCACAACCTGATTTCAAAACTCAATATAGGCATAATTTCAATTTATTGTGCCTCACTTTAATGTGTTTTGAAGGTATTACCTTTTTACAAATTGGAAACCCTGTGTCAAGTTGGTACTATTTTTCCAACAGTGTTAGTGTTTGCTCACTTCATGTCTGTCACATTTTGGTAATTCTTGTGCTATTTTACTTCATTATTATTATTATTATTATTATTAAAGTTTCTATTGATTATTTTAGAGAGAGAGGAAGGGACAGGAAGGCAGAGAGAAACATCAATGTGAGAGAGAAACATCAATGTGAGAGCGAAACATCAATTGGCTGCCTCCTGTATGACCCCTACAGGGGAATAAACCCAAAATCCGGGCATGTGCCCTGACTGAAATCAAACCAACTTGTTTTAGTGCATGAGACAATTCCCAACCAATGAAGCTACACATGCCAGAGCTTACTTTGTTATTATTACTATATTTGTTATGGTGATCTGTGATATTTCTATTTTAATTATTTTGGGGCACCATGAACCATGCTCAGGTGAGATGGCATATTTAATAAATGTATCTGTTCTGACTGCTGCACTGACTGGATGTTCTCCCATCTGTCTTTCTCTCCTTGGGCTTTCATTTTCCCTGAGACACAACAATGTTGACATTAGACCAATTAATAAACTTACAATCACCTCTAAGTGTTCAAGTATAAGAAAGAGTCACATGTCTCTCACTTTAGATATAAAGCTAGAAATGATTAAGCCTAGTAAGGATGGTATGTCAGAAGCCAAGCTAGGCTGAAAGCTAAGCTCCTAGTGTCAAACATTTAGCCAAATTGTGAATTCAAAGGAAAAATTCTTAAAGGAAATGAAATGTACTACTCCAGTGGACACACAAATGATAAGAAAAGAAAGCAGCCTTTTTGCTGATATGGAGAAAGTTTTAGTGGTCTGGATAGAAGATTAATCTAGCTACAACATTCCCTTGAGCCAAAGCCTAATCTAGAGTAAGGTCCTAACTCTCCTTTAACTCTGAA
Organism: Molossus molossus; assembly: GCF_014108415.1. NCBI lineage: Eukaryota > Metazoa > Chordata > Mammalia > Chiroptera > Molossidae > Molossus > Molossus molossus. The sequence continues at coordinate 88,664,090 of NW_023425401.1, forward strand.
GGCTTAGAGAGGTAGGAGCTGCAGTAAAACGGTTTGAAATTAGGTGCCACCCAGGACTGTCTAAAGAGAAGTCAGTGCCTGGCTTCAAAGATTCAAAGGACAGGCTGACTCTCTTGTTAGGGGCTAATGCAGCTGATGACTTTAAATCGAAGCCAATGCTTATTTACCATTCTGAAATTCCTAGAGCCCTTAAGAATTATGGTAAATCTTATCTCCCTTGGTCTACAAATGAAACAAAAAAGCCTAGATGACTGCACACTGTTTACAACATGGTTTATGGACCACACACACACATATACACATATTCATACACACACACATACATATATATGTTAATCCTCACCCAAGGATATTTTTTTATTTATCTTCAGAAAGAGTAGGAGGGAAGGAGAGAGGGGGAGAGAGGGAGAGAGACAGAAACATTGATGTGAGAGAGACACATTGACTGGCTGCCTTCCGCATGACCCTGACATGGGCCAACACTCTAACCACTGAACCAAACTGGCCAAGGCTGGTTTATGGAATATTTTAAGCCTATTGTTGAAACCTACTACTCAGAAACAGAAAAGAATTTTCTTCAAAATATTTCTGCTCACTGACAATGTACCTAGTCACCTAAGAGCTCTGATGGAGATGTGCAATGAGATCAATGTTGTTTTCATGTCTGCTAATTGAACATTCATTGTGAAGCCCTTGGATCAAGAAGTAATTAGTGATTCTGCTGATCAATCTGGCAAAGTAAATTGAAAACCTTTTGGAAATAATGCACAATTTTATATGTCATTAAGAACATTTGTGATTAATGGAAAGAGGTAAAAATATCAACATTAATAGGAGTTTGGAAGAAGTTATTTTTAATTCTCATGAATCACTTTGTGAATTACTTGCTATTTTCTCCACATCTACAGTTACTTGAATGGAAGAAGTAACTATAGATGTGGAGAATATAGCAAAAGAACTAGAATTAGAAGTGAAACCTAAAGACATAATTGAATTGGTACAATCTCATGATAAAACTTTAATAGATGAGGAGTTACTTCTCATGGATGAGTAAAGAAAGTGGTTTCTTCAGATGGAATCTATTCCTGGTGAAGATGCTGTGAAGATTGTTGAAATGAAAACAAAGAATTTAGAATATTACATAAACATGTTTGATAATGCAGCACCAGGATTTGCCCCAATTTTGAAAGAAGTTCTATTGTGGGTAAAGTGCTTTCAATTAGCATTACATGTTACAGAGATACTGCTGATGAAAGGAAGAGTCAATCAATATGGCAAACTGTTGTCTTATTTAAAGAAATTGCCACAGCTACGTCAGCCTTCAGCAACCACTACATTGATGAATCAGCAGCCATCAACATCAAGGCAAGACCCTCTACCAGTAAAAATATTAGGACTTGCTGAAGATTCAGACTATGGTTAGCATTTTTTAGCAATAAAGTATTTTTTTTGAAGGTGCAAATTCTTTATTTTTTTATTCTATTAGTTTCAGGTGCACAATCCAGTGATTAAACATTATATAACTTAATAAGTGCTCATCCACTAAATTTAGTACCCATCTGACATCATACATAGTTATTACAATATTATTGACTATATTCCCTATGTTATACTTTACAATTCTGTGACTATTTTGTAACTACCAACTTGTACCTTTTAATTCCTTTACCTCTTCACCCCCTTCAACCCCCTTCCACCTGGCAACCTTGACAATATTCTCTGTATCTATTACTCAGTTTCTGTACTGATTGTTCACTTATTTTGTAATTCGAATTTCACATATAAGTGAAATCATCTCACATTTGTCTTTTGTTGTCTGACTTATTTTACTCAGCACAGTACTCTCTAGGTTTGTTCATGTTGTTGTAGATGGCAGGGTTTCTTTTTCTTTCTTTCTTTCTTTTTTATGGCTGAGATTTAGTGCTATATGTCTCCTGCTTCTTTATCTATTCATTTATTGATGAACACTTAGATTTTTCCCATATATCTCGGCTATTGTAAATAATGGTGCCATGAACATATACATATATATGTCTTTTTGATGTAGTGTTTTGGGTTTCTTTGAATAAATATCCAGAAGAGGAATTATTGGGTCCTTCTTTGTCTCTTGTTATATAGCCTTTGTTTTAAAATCTATTTTGTCTGGTGTAAGTATTGCTACACCAGCTTTTTTTCTTATTTCATTTTTGTTTTCATGAAATGTCTTTTTCCATACTTATGCTTTCAGTCGTGTGTTTCTTTGCATCTGAAGTCAATCTATTGTAGACAGTATATGTAAAAGTCTTGTTTTGTCATTCATCCAGCCTTCATTATGTCTTTTGTTTAGAGCATTTAATCCATTTGGATTTAAGTAATTGTTAATAGATATGTATTTATTGTAATTTTATTATTCATATTTATCTTCTTCTTCTTCTGGAAGACTAATTAACATTTGTTGTAATACTGCTTTGGCGATGATTAACTCTTTTAACTTTTTATTGTCTGAGAAGCTTTTTATCTGTTCTTCAATTCTAAATGGTAACTTTTCTAGATAGAGTGATCTTGATTGTAGGTCCTTGCCTTTTATCACTTTGAATATTTCTTTCTAACTTCATCTAGCCTGCAAAGTTATTGTTGAGAAATCAGCTGACAGTCTTCTGGGAGCTCCCTTGTAGATAACTAACTGCATTTCCCTTGCTGCTGTAAGAGACTCTCTCTTTGTTTTTAACCTTTTGCAATGTGATTATGATATATCTTGGTGTGAGCCTCTTTGGGTGTATCTTGTTTGGGACTCTCTGAACTTTCTGGACTCATATGTCTATTTTCTTCATCAGGTTAGGGAAATATTCCAACATTAGTTTCTTACATAGTTTTTCAATTTGTTGCTCTTCTTCTTCCATCTTCTCCTTCTAGCATCCCCATGATGTGAATTTTGGTACACTTGAAGTTGTCCCAGAGGTTTCTTATACTATCTTCATCTTTTTTTTTTTTTTTTTTTGTAATCTTTTTTTTCTGTTCTGATTGGATGTTTTCAGCTTTCTTATATACCAAATATCTGACTTGATTCTCCATTTCATCTACTCCACTATTGATTTCCTGTAATGTATTCTTCATTTTAGTTAATGTATTTTATATTTTATTTAATCTTTTTCATTTCTACTGGTCCTTTTTTATGTTTTCTATCTCCATTTTTGTGTGTTTCTTATCTCTTTTTTAAAGCTGTGACTAAGTTCATCTACTCTTTACCTAAGTTCACTGAACATCCTTATAGGCAGTGTTTTGAACTCCACCTGGCATATTACTTGTGTCCATTTTGTTTAGTTCTTTTTCTGGAGTTTTGTTCTGGTCTTTCATTTGGGACATGTTTCTTTGTCTCCTCATTTTGGCTGCCTCCTTGTGTGTGTGTCTATGTATTAAGTAGAGCTGCTATGTCTCTTGGGATTGGTAGAATTGTTTTAAGTAGTATGTGTCCTATAGGGTTCAGTGACACAGCCTCCCTTATCACCTGAGCTGGGCACTCCAGGTGTACCCCCTTTGGGGCTGTGTATAACTTCCTGTTGTAGTTGAGCCCTGATTATTGTTGGCACATAAATTGGAGGGATTTACCCTCAGGGAAATTGGCTATGAACACTGGCTGTGACCACTGTGGAGAAGTAGCTGTCCCACATAGCAGGACTTACTTGAGTGAGACTCTGATCCAACTGAGTGCGCACCTTGAGTTTATCACTTGTGGAGGTTGTTGGGTGATGCTTCAACTTGGTCTTAAGCTGTCCACTGGGTACACTGTCTCTGAAAACTCCAGTTAGGTACAGGCCAAGGTCAGCCTCTACCTGTGCTCACCTGGGGCTACCTGACATGAGGTGCAAAGCTATCTGTGGATGGCTGCTACCTGTGCTGGGCTTGGAGGTACCCAGAAGGGGCCAAGATGTGAACCAAGGCTGGCTTCCACTAGTGTTACACCTGGGACCACTTACCAAGAGGTGGGAGGCATGCTGAGGCCAGATCCTGCTTTGAGAGATTTTAGGAAAGTTTGAAGCATAAACCAAGATAGGCTATTTGTATGGAAAAGCCACTGGAAACAGCTTGGGTGGGCCCAAAATTTGGGTAGGGCAGGGTCTCAGGAAATCACCAGGATAGGGCAGTATTTGCCAGTTTGATGGAGACTCATATACGACACCTGCTTGCCGGCTCTGTAGGAGGGTCTCAGAAAAGAAATAATTCTTCTAACAATTGTGTTAGTGAGAAAGCTGCCCTTCTAGCTCTTCCTGATGCCAGACAATTCAGTTCTTCCCCATTTGTCGTTTTTGAGCTGCTGTCCCAACACTGGAGCTCAGGGTGAGTGCATCCAAGTAAATCCCTGTACAGGCCCTTTAAGAAGAATGCCAGGGACTCCAAATCCCTTTGTCTCACTCAGCCACAATCCCCGCTGGTGTTTAAAGCCAGAAGTTATGGGGACTTCTATTCCCAGCACTGGAAACTTGGGCTGGGGAACCTGGTGTTGAGCTGGGACCTCTCAGTCCTTAGGGGGTTCTCTGCATTCAGGAATCTCTCATAACTTTTATCTGCTACATGTGGGTGATGCACCCATCCTGTGTCTCCCCACTTTCTACCAGTCTAGAAGTTTATGTCCTTAGTTACAGAACTTCTGTTCAGCTAGATTTCAGGTGGTTCTGAATGATGGTTGTTCTATAGTTTAGTTGTAATTTTGATGTGGTTGTGTGAGGATTCAAGTACTTCATTCACCTATACCACCATCATGAATGGAAACCTCAACATTAAAGTTTTTTAAATGAAAACATGTACATTTTAAAAATCATAATTCTGTTAGACACTTAATAGACTACAGTATAGTGTAACCATAACTTTTATTCACACAGGGAAACAAAAACAAATTTATGTGACTTGCTCTATTGTGAAATCTACTTTATTGAGGTGTCCTGGAACTGAACCTGCAGTATCTCTGAGGTGGAGAAATGAGATTCCTCATACATTGCTTGTGGAAATGCAAAATGGTTTAGCTGCTTTGAAATGTAGTTTGGTGGTTTCTCAAATATTAAACATAGATTTATCATGTTATCTAGTAATCATACTACTAAGTATATTCTGAAGAGCAATAGAATTATATGTCCATGTAAAAACTCAACTATAACTATTCAGAGCAGCATTATTCATAATAGCCCCAAATAAGAAACAGTACTAAATGTCCATCAAGTAGTGAATAGAGAAACGAAGTGTGATATATTCCTATAATGGAACACTATTCAGCCATAAAAAGGAATGGGTTATTAAAACATGCTACAATATGGATATACACCAAAAAAATTACACTAAGTGACAGAATTAAACTACAAAACCTGCATACTTTATGATTTCATTTAAATAAAGTGTTCATAATAGGCAGCATAGGAAGTGACTGATAATGGATACACGATATTCTTTTTTAGAGTAATGAAAATGCAAAATTAAATTGTTGTGATGATTGCAAAACTTTGTGACTATACTAAAGCCACTAAACTGTAACTTTTAATGGGCGAATTTTATGGTATGTTAATTTTGTCTCAATAAAGCCTTTTAAAAAAGATAAGCAGTTAGCTTATGTTAACTATTCATTAGGCATTTTGATGGTTAGCTCTTTTGAGTGACTCATCCAACTATTTAAACATAATTTTTTAAAAGCCATATTGACTTCATGTTTTACTAGGAATGTGGCTGTAAGCAAGAAAATTTAACCAATTAATGATTAATACTATGACATTCAGTAATAATAATAAAAACCACTTTTTAGTTCTTTGTTTTGTTGTAAAAAAAACAAAGTCATCTACAAAAAGTATGCCTTCTTTATTAATTTTTTTGCTAATAAATTGTTATTATGTACTTAATTTAATGTATGTTTTTTATAAACTGGCATATCTAAAAATATTCTTTTAATTTCACTGTCCTTTTCATGCCCAGAGGTGAGCAAAGAAGGAGCTTCTACAGAAATCAGTTGGAAATGTGAAGTATATGAAAAAACAGAATTTTAGCAGATGAAAATAAAACAAAAGTATATTTTGTTTCTTTAATACGTCATTAGTTAACTGTCTTTGTGGATAGTAACCAGTTTTAATAACTAATTGTATGAAAAGATAATAATATAGATGAGGTTATTCTAACAAATATTTATTTAGATCATTCTAAATGCAAAGTGTTGGGCTAGTAAATGTAAGAGGGAAAAGGGCACAATTGTTATTTTCAAGGAAATACTATTTATTCAGGGGAGACAGAGTACAGACACATAAATAAGATAAAAATCTGACTATATTTGGCAAGTGTCAAGTATACAATGTCACTCTGGCAGTCAGAAAAGCAGTAGATTACTAGGAGCAGAACTAGTTTACACAATCTTTGGAGAAAGAAGAGGTGAAGGTTTGAACAAAACCTTGAAAGATAGTATTGATCATTTATGAATATTAAAGCAGAGGCTCAGAGGGTTAAATGACTCACCTAAAACACTGTAGTAAATCATGTATCTGTATTTGGTACAAACTTTTCAAATTCCCAAGTCTAACATTATCCTATTATTTCCTACTGGCTGGAACTTTTAACTAGTAGTTATTAAGGCATAGTTATGCACAAGAAAACGCACACTGGCAGCATTTAGAATTACCAGCTGTTAATGAACTACATTAGATTGGAAAGGGAGTCACTACAGCTGGGAGCTCAAAGGAAGATGAACCCATTAGAGTGGAAGGCTGAATCCCAGTTAAAATCATGCTGCCATACCAAATGCCAAGAAAAACCCACTTGGCGTAGTCCTGCAGCGGCCTGCTTAGAGGCTGTCCCCTTCGGGAACTCTGTCTCTACTTCCCACAGGTAAACAAAATTCTGAAGTGACAGAAACCCCTCCCAAATGCACCAGGCCAGGAGCTGAGTTGATGGCTATCTGCTGGACTGTAAGTGAGGGCAAATCTCGACCTTGTCAATCATTTGGAAATGTACATTGGGAGACAACTGTAGCAGGGGCAGAGGGTTTGCTAAGTAGATAACTATAACATTTTACTAAACTCATAAAAAGGCTGAACTAAAGAAACATTACATTTTTATTGATGGAAGTAAGATATTGTAGTGATATAATTTAATTTCCTCCACTAATTTATGAGTTAGAATCAACTGGAAATAAAATATCTTTGGGTTTTTTTTTCTTAGTTTGGCAAAAGTTCTTAAAATTTTTATGGGAGAAAAAATGAGTAAAAATAACCAGAAGCATTAGGAGAAAGGAAAATAATGAGATGTTTTTGCCTCCCAGATATTAAAATATATATATTAATACTATAATAATCAAAATCAGTGTAATGTTGCTACCAAAATGAGAACAGCCCATAGAATATTTTTGAGTGAAAAAATAAATTACAAACTAGTGCCTATTGTATTAATATTCAAACTTTAAAAAAAATTGCCTATAATATCTCATACAGACTTGTCTATAATTTGGTGATATTAGAGAGGCTTATATGTTTGCTGTGTAAACTGATCTTTTGCCAGCCTCTATTTGTAACTAAAATTCCACTAAAACAATATTTTAGTTAATGAGCCATTTCAAAAATTCTTTATTAAAGTACATGTTAACAGGAAGGAAAGGGTTTTCAATAGAACATTTGCATGAATCAGAGCCCTGGGCAAGCTACCAAATTTTAGGAAGTTGAAAGTTCCCCATTGCCTAAAATAGGTTAAAATTTTTTTGGAGCTCAGAAGAATTCAGAAGAAGTTCAGAACAGGCAGATGCTTCACTATTAGTATAAAATCAACTGGGATTCGGAAGAGGCTAGGGGCCAAAGCGCTGGATGACTCTGAAGGAAAGGGACCATCTGATAGCTAAGAATCTAAGTGACACTGAACACAGGGTCATGGATGGAACCATCAACCTACGGAAGGTCCTTTCAGTCACATGATCCAGAGTTTAAGACTCACTAAATGTTAAGAATTCTGCTTATATTTTATGAAGATATTCATATTAATGCTTCTTATTAAAAAAAAATATCTTTGCTTTAAAAAACAAACCTCAGACAAATTGCTCCATAAAAAAGAACTGTATCGTTTCATATATTAATTCCCTGTATTGATTGTCACACAATTTATATACTCTGAACTTATATTAAGATTTATTGGCCATATGCACCCAGTTTTTAAAAGTGCTATTTTAAAAAGTTGTTATTATCTGGAATATATATTAATTGTACTATTTAGTTAAGCCTCTAATGAGCCATAAAAAAATAATAGTCTATTGTTATCACATCTGTTTGCCAGAAAAGAAAGATTTTCACATTTTCTATTTAGTTAGAAAAACTGGAATTTTTAAAAAGTTATCTTGATCTTTTCACTTTCCCCACTTTTCATTTATTAATTTGTGCTGTTTTAAATATAGAATTATCATCTGGAATTGATGCCTCTCCTTCACAATCTAGACTTGTAAAAGTTTTGCACTGAGCTCTGAGATAAAACAACAGTATTTTACATCTTATGTACTTTATATTATATTTTCAAAATTTTTAATGTTAATATTATTGAGGATACACTTATATATGGTATTTAGATTGATCTTTGTGTTAAGAGAACTCTATATCCAGAACCTGTAAAAAAGAGCATGGTGTATTAAAAATAACAAACAAATAATAACAACCCAAAACCTTCTACTAACAATGGAGTGGAGACAAGAGACCTGAGTACTAGTAATAATTGTGTTATGAACATCCCATGAGCCTCAGGGGTCTCAGGTATAATATGAGAAAGTGGATAACTCAAGAGCCAACCTTGGAGGATCTTATGAAAGCTGTAAATTATTAATTACACGAGGGATTTCACCTACAAATAAGCAGGACCTGCGTCGCGGCATGCGACCTGCAGACTCAGTTGTGTGGGGCCTGGGCTCTTGCTTTACAGCTTTACTCTCACCATCTTGAAACTCTTTCATTTTAAACAAGTGGCTCCAAATTTTTCCTGTGTACCTCAAATTATTTAGGTGGTGCTACCTGAAGCTCTTGAATCTGATTATAAAGCTTTGGTCGGTCTCACAAAAGTCTTTCAAGTTTTGATCCACTCTCATACCATTAATCTTTACTGATGTTCACGGTTGCTTGAATATGGAAGGACCTTCTTTAACCTTATCCCTGAAAAAAAGTGTGTCCTGTGTGTCAGAAAACATTGAATTATGAAGACGATAATATTCTTTCAATTATGTTCATTGGTTTTGAATCAGAATTTCTCAGAATGCTTCACTTTGTGGTAATTTACTTACATAATAGCTGGTATTAAACTTAAAGTGAAAAGACAATTTTTTTCAAAGAGTAAATTTGATGATGAACCATGCCAAAAATCATGTCATTGTATTTTCTCTAAGAATCAAATCCAAAGAATGCATGTTTTTACAAAGAAGAGAGGACACTCTTGGGCTTTTAATGATTAAACGAGCAGTTTCCTTTTTAGAAAAATTGTTTCTACTTATTTCCAACTATATGTCTCAACCACAGTAATCTTCAAGAACACATATAAAAAGTGTGTGACTATTGTAGCTATGGTTTGAGATTTTTTATTTTAATTTTTTCAGTAGTCTTAGACCCCAACTAAGTTACTACTAAAATATAAAATTGCATACAAGAAAATGGGTACCAGGAATCCATTTTTTATTAACATCTTTTGGACATAGCTGGAGAAAGAACACATGGTTGACAAGTTTAGGAAGAGATTAAAGGAATGTGTTTTTCTGTCTGTCACTCTGTGTTGAATTATGTGGGGCATTCAACTGAGCTTTGAGGAAATATTATGTTCATAGTTTGCTATCTAAAGCACAGTGGTCATATGACGGGCTTGCCACTGTCGACCTGGAAAGTGGTCTGACTACTACTGTTGCAGGAATAAGGAAATTTTAAGTTTTTGTCTATTCTTCAGAAATGAGTTTCCATGGGTTTTTAATATTTTGGATGCATGTTTATGATAATGACATGAGAATTTTTAAATAGATAAATGATCCAAACTCCAGTTTTAATTTTTTTATTTCACTTTTAAAAGTTCAAATTTAGATTCAATAAACTTTCATATTTCTACTTTCCTAAGGAAACCTCAGTCTTGAATAAATGACTTGCTAAATTTGAAAAGGTTTTTCTAAAGGACAAGAAGATAAAGTTATCAAGTTATGTTTGCCATCTAGTTAATTTATGTTAAATCTAAATCAGAACAGATATTTGAGCTGGTTGTACAATTTTTTTAAGAAAACATGAGTGAGAACAGCTATTTAATTGAAATAAAGATAGTTCAAGTAAATTTTCTAGACAAAATGATCGTAAGAGTAGCCTTTATTAAGACAGATCTAACCTCAATGCGTTGGCTTACTAAGAAGTCAATTTCCCATCAAATGTTATTTCTTATGAACTTCACACTAGAAAAGAGATCAGCTTGAGTGTACCCTTGAGTTATGTCCATATTTTCACATATGAGTAGTTACCATTTCAATAGAAACCTTTTTATGATTGACTATTTGACTAGAAAAGAGGTCATTCTGATAAAAATTTAAATTTTATTATTAAAACAATTCTATGAACTCTCCTCCCCTGAGTGAGAATTAATAGACTTACAATATTGTAATTCAGGAACACTAATGCTCCCCACTTAGAGGGTTAGCTCATCTTATAATAGAAATTCATTACAGAATAGTCTTCTAAGTGCCTTCAATTGTTTTTCTTATATTTAAGCAGAAGAATGTAATTAAGACATAATATTTGAAAGTATAAATATGCTGTGATTAGAGTACTCATTTTTGTCCATTTTCATAAAGTAAAAAGATGAAGTATTCTTACTTTTTGAAGCATTTATATTATCCAGTGTATATGTTTAGAGACACTGTGACTCTAATATCTAATCCAGTTATCGAAAATTTTAGAGGTAAAAACTAAAAGTATAGCTTTATATAAAACCAAAAGTTGATATATATATATATATAATATATATGTATAGGCATACATGTCATTGGTTTAGACGTTGGGGATTAAAGAAAGATAAAACAGAGAATGTTACACTTATGAAGGATACCCGTTATCTGGTTACTAAATAATGGTAATTCAGGGATGCACAATGTTTTCTTTTATCACCAAATTACACTAATCTTCTAACTGATTATATTTTTCTAAGTATGACCTGTATTTAGCCCTGGATGGTCTGGCTCAGTGGTTAGAGCGTCGGCCTGTGGTCTGGAGAGACCCAGGTTCAGTACCTGCTAAGGGCATGTTCCTTGGTTGCGGTTTATCCCTGGCCCTGGTTGGGTTGTGTGGGTGGCGACCACTTGATGTGTCCCTTTCATGTCGATATTTCTCTCTCTTTCTCTCCCTCCCACTCTAGCTGAACAAAATATCAAAAAATGTCTTTGGGTGAGGATAAAAAAAAATAAGTATGACCTATATTTTGAATATACACTTCAAGTTCATGTTGGAATTTAAAACAAAACAAAACAAAACAAAAAGTGGTATACAGTGGAACCTAAATTCTTGAACTTAACTTGTTCAGGAAGGCTGTTGAGAAGAGATTTGTTAAAAAACAAAATCATTTTTTCTCATTAGAAATAATGTAAATTGAACTAATTTGTTCCAGATCCCCAAATGATTCCTTGTTTTAACCTTTCTTATATATAGTACATATCTAATATACTATTTAATCTATAAACAAACACTTCTTTCCTTAAATTTATCAAACCATCCCCTATTAGCCTTAAATGAATCACTTTCAGTGCCCTTTCCAGGGCTGTCTTTCAGGAACTGACGCATGTGATATCCTTGCTTGTTTATATATCATTGCCTCCAAATTGCTGTCAAAAGTTAACTGCTTTTCATTAATCCCAACCAACAACAGTTTTTCTACCTCTTCAATTCTTTTTATCATTATTTCTTTCACACCCTTGGCAACATTAGCACTCTTGATGACCTCTTTATGTTTAAAACCAGAAAAATATTCATAGCACAATTTCCTGAGATGTTAACAAGGCAAGGTTTATCAATAACTTGACTCATAGAGGAACAGTTTCTTCTTTGTCACCTGGGAGATGCTTTTTGTCATGCTGATGTATCAGCATAAAAGCATTGTCAGGTTGAGAACTGAAGTTTTGTTCAAAGACCAAGACAGTTTTTCCATGAGCAACTTGATCAAGAACTGAATTGTTCGAGATAGTAGAGATTTGCGAACCAAGGTTTGACTGTCTACTGGCAATCAGTGAGTGGATCCAATTAAAAAATCAGGCTGAAATCCATATTTTTTTCTATTTTTTTCCCTGTGATACTGCCATAAGGATAGACACTTCAGTGGATTAGAAGCTTGATTCCAGAAATTTCTTGATATGTATTTAGTTAACTTATTTTCACCAAGTGTGCCACCGTCCATCAAGAAATGAGTGGTCTCTTCAACAAATGGTTCTGGTACAATGGATATCTACATGCAAAAAAGTGCAATTGAGCTTCTACCTCACACCTTGTAAAAAGATAAACTCAAGACTGACCAGGGGTATAAATTTAAAAATAAAAAACACTAAAATTAAAAAATGAAAAGCACTGGTTTCATGGGGGAAGTGCTGGCTGTCATTCTGCTTTAGGGCTCAGGAGCTGAAACACAATTTAGGTCATAATATTATCCTTGGCTTAACAGAGACCCATACCTTGTGACCCTTAGTCAAAGGCATTGTTTCTGACTGCCTCGGGGGTTAATAACTAGCAAAGGAAAAGACTAAAGTTTACAATGCATACTGTGAAGAAACAATAAAATTCGGGGGCTACATATTGAAACAAAATTATACATGAAATCAAGGCCCTTAGTTTCATAATTACGATGAGGTCTGATGTTTTAGAATTTTCTTCAAGTACAAGTAGAATATTACATTAGTTATCTGTAGGTTACAACCTGCAGACATGTCATCAAAAACATTGTTTAGCAAGACAAAGTCAATTTGTCTTGCTATTAAGCAGGGCAAATATTCTCTCATTTGTCATGGTTCACACCAACAGCTAGTATAATAAGTGAGACATGTTTTATTCATTCTGAGGAGGAAAAAATGCTCCCCTTCCCCACTTGATTCTTATGACCATAAAATAATTAAAATGACATACGCATATAACAAGAGAAATGAAGTTTCATTTGAGACACTCAGGTAATTTATGTAGGCATAAAGGAGGCACACATGTTATTCTGGACTCAGGAGAAGGAGGTAGGGACTTCAAAGGGAAATAAGGCAATTCACAGAGAGATGAAAAGAGTTGATGTTTAGTAAACAAATGTTCTGGGTCATCTGGAGACAATGGAACACAGAGAGAACTTTGATCAAATTGGTCTTGCTAGGTTTCTCCCTGTGGACCACACTTAGTTCAGATGAAACTATAGTTATCTATGGTAATAGCTTCTTCCTGGAACAGGCTTTCAATCATAAGTACTTTTAGGCAGTTGGCGGAAGGTGAAAGGTTCTTACTGAGACTTCTTGTCCTTAAAAATAACCAGCTTAAAATAATTAATATGAGGCACTTTTGGGGGTGGCATATTCTGTTCCTCTTCAGTTTGTTAATATTTCTGTAGCTGGTCCACAAATTCATTTGAGTTTCCTTAGTTCAGTAAATTCTAGCATTTCACTGTAATGTTGCCAGAACCCCAATGTCTGTGGTTTTTATTATTTTTTAATCCATCTGCTTGCACCCACTGTCCCCCCTCACTCCCCCCCCCCCCGCCCCCGGAAAATGCATGAGCAGGAGTTTTCAGTATAGAAAGAAAAATAGTTTAATATTGAATTGGCCAATAAGGAGGTGGGGACTTTACTGTCTAAAGACTTGACTCCTTGATGGCATGTAGATTATAGATTATATAGAGCAAAATCACTAGATACCTTGAGTTGGGGTTTCAGGTGATGCTGGGACCTCATTTGTCAGAGCCAAGGTAAAGGTAATAAATTATTTCTTCAAGTCTTGAGGACAATTCTGAAGTCTGCTCCAGCTTCTCTGTCTTATCTCAAGGAAAAGTAGCCAGGAGGTTGTTCCAATTTAGGGCTCAGTAGCTGAAATATAACTTAGGTCAAGATGTTATCTTTAGTCAGCCAGAGGTTTGAAACTTGCAAACATCAGTTGGGTCTGGGCTACTGTCTTCTGCTGCCTTGGGAGTTGCTCATTATCTGGGGGAAAGGCTAGGTCTCTGAGGTGTATAGACAAAGAGAGATGATATGATTTCCAGAGCTAAGATTTGAAACTAAATGTAATCAGCCCTGGCCGGTTTGGCCCACGGACCAGAGAGTCCCGGATTTGGTTCCTGCTAGGGGAACATACCTTGGTGGAAGTTTGTCCCTGGCCCCGACTGGGTTGTGTGGGTGGCAACCACTCAATGTGTCTCTCTTGCATCAATGTTTCTCTCTCTCTCTTCCTCCTTCTTTCCCTTCCACTCTATCTGAAGATGAATGCAAAAATGTCCTTGGGTGAGAATGAAAAGAAAAATTTTAAACTAAATGTAATCAAAGTCACAATAACCTTTTGAAACCAAACACTAAATGGGTGCAAGGCTGCCTGTCACGACTTGAGCCAATTTAAACAGAGACAAGGTTGAATTATATATGAGTGCTTATTCTAATAATGCCAGCAATATGGAGAGATCAGCAGGTCATCCTGAAGATTCTTCTCTCCCCATTTTTTCTGCCAGCTGGCTTATTATATAGGAGAGAGGGAAAATATGCAGCTGGAAGTGTAACAGCAGAAGGGGAGTGTAGGGGCTGTAGTCTGGCCTCCAGGAGCTCAAAGTCCAATGACAAGGTGGCTAATCTTCTTTGATGTTAAAAACAGCTCAACCTGCTCCTAGAACTGAAGAACAGTTAGTATTCCTGAAGCAAACTCCTGGAGAGGATCAGGGTCCAGGCACAGCAACCGAATCAAAACATGTCCTGTCCTTGGCCTGTTCTCAAATGTATTTTCTTTTCTGAGTAATGGATCCAACTGGGCTCTGAGACATCTTATCTTTTTACAGCTCGGTTTTTCTTCTTGTATTACATCCTCCAGTTTCCCAGGTCTGTTAGAAATCTTCTTATCTATAGTTATTAAGGTGAATAATCATTAAACAACTGTGGACCTATTCCTATTATATGCCCATCCCCTATTATTTCTCCCGTTAGTATTATCATCTTACATCTATAAGATTAGTTTTGTTTGTTTTTTTGTGGCACGTGCCCCTCACAAGAACTGAACCCGGGACTCTCTGGTCTGTGGGCTGACGCTCAACTGCTGAGCCAAACTGACCAGGGCGAGATTAGTTTTTTATGGAAAGTATCTTGTTGTTTAATTGTATTATTCCTGGCCTATTGTATTTTCCCCTTATGAATATTTGGCTCTGAACCCTTTCAGGGCAAGGGGCATTAAGACTTCTATATCTGCTTCTCGCTGAAGGGGGTAAGGCTAGAGTCCTGAGGTTCTCTCTGTGTGATAAAAGGAGAGAGTCAAAAAGGGAAGGGGTGTCTGTATGCAGGGAAGAGCAATTTTACAAAGTCAAGGTCAATCTGGTGTCCCTGGGAGGTAACAGGCCATGTCTAGGAGTGTGGTGTGTTGGACATGGGATCCTAATTATATTCTAAATATGACAAGAAGATTAAAAGCCAAAATTCAAAAGTGTGGAAACTTATAGCAACTCAAAGTCTAATGAGAAATGAAAACCCATGTGATAAAGGGAAAGGCTAATTCAACATTGTCTCAAATTAATTTGGAGGAATAGTTTCCCTCGAAGCAGGTGTGTCGCATATGTGTGAACCATTTGTACTGAAAAGGGAAAGTATTTTAATCAAATCTGATAGACTGTCCATGTTTCACTGACTTAATCATAAATCCAAACTGTTGAGTCTTATATTTCAGGAGACAGTGATGCAGATGGCTTCTACAGTGAGGACTATATTGTATAAGCAAGTAATCAGGTAAGTAAAGACATAAGCAAATATTCAATGAAAACAGAATCAAAAAAACAAAATATGCCTGGCTGGTGTGACTTAGTGGATTGAACATCATCTCATGGACTGAGAGGTCCTGGTTCAATTTCTGGTCAGAGCACATGCCCGGTTTGTGGGCTCAATCCCAAGTAGAGGGCATGCAGGAGACAGCTGATTGATGTTTCTCTCTCACATTGATGTTTTTCTCTCTCTTTCCCTTCCTCTCTCTCTAAAAAAATCAATAAAAACATATTAATAAAAGAAAACAAAATACAAAGGTCAATGTATACAGCAAATCATAAATCAGTTGAGAAGATTTCCAGATGTAAGGCTTCTGCCGGAATAAAATTGCACAGTGAAAATTTGATAAGATTGCCTGCAGTTAGAACATTTCTGGTGATGTCATCGGGTGCTGAGGCATGTATGACACACATAGACATAGCCTTAAAACAAATCTTTGAAGACAGTTAACTGTATTGGAGTGCAGTATCTACAATTGGACATGGTGATTCTTTTATTGAAACACATTTTTTTCTCCCTAAAATTACCTCATTTTTAAGGAGATTACATCAAGTCCAGTTTTAGTTTGGCCTGATTATTTGCATAAATACCATAAGAATAAAAACTGATCAAATAGATCACATATGCTCTATAAATTGCTTTGCAGGAATTTCATGAGGAATCTTCAGATTGAGCTTTGGTTTATTTTTTATGTCTGGAAAACAAAAGATAAAAAATCAGTGATACTTGTAATAAAAGCTTTTAACAATTATAATTATTTTTAGTTCATTTAGTCTCATAAACAATTTTTGTTTCTTCTAATTTTTCTTGCCAGTATTTCTGTAAATTCAGATACTCTATAGAGTTCTAATAAGTTTCCTCCAATTCAAGAGGATGCCCTGAAAATTCATCCTCAGAGATATGTAATTTAAAATAAGGCAAAGTCCTTTCCATGTATCTCTCAGAAAATGTAACATTTTTGCAAATACTTTATAACAAAACAGTGACTCTCTCTAAATGACAAAAAAAATGAAACTCAAAATGACATGGTTAAAGATCCAATTATAATGTAAGTGACACAGAACCCTGTTCTTTCTGTTCTTTATGTGAGACACAACATTCTAGAATAGCAGTCAGAACTATAAATGAAAGTACATTAGAATTTGTAGACTTCTGGAGATTTTCAAATAATATCCATAACATCCATTTTAATACTATGTGTATACAAATAGAATATAGTTATCATTTTCTTATTTGACAAAGCTATCTATGTATTATAAACATATTAAATATGCCTGATTAGTTTAAAATTTTTTCTTCATAAGGAGAGAGAACAAATACTTGAGGCACTGCAGGAGCCTATTGGAACTACACAAAGCCAGTTCTGGTTCAAAAACTGTCTCCTGAATTCAAACCATGGGACAGTTGTCAAACATATTTGATTAAAAGATCATATGTTGCCCTGGCCGGTTTGGCTCAGCAGTTAGAGCGTCAGCCTATGGTCCAGAGAGACCCGGGTTCGGTTCCCGCTAAGGGCGCGTACCTCGGTTGCAGTTTGTCCCCGGCCCTGGTCGGTCGTGCGGGTGGCAGCCACTCGATGTGTTCCTTTCACGTCAATGTTTCTCTCTCTCTCCGTTCCTCTCTCTCCCTCCCACTCTACCTGAACAAAAAATGGAAAAATGTCCTCGGGTGAGGATAAAAAAAAAAAAAAAAAGATCATATGTCATTATGAAATAATATTAAATTATTTATTCATCTAACGTGACCACAAAAGGTATTAAAGACAAATACCAGCTAGCAAAACTTGAGTTTTTAGGATTAAGGAGGTGGGTTTTTAAATAGTTCAGCATCTGATTAACATAATATAAAATAACTATTTTCATTACATATAGACAGACCTTTGCTTCCTAGGCAAATATAAAAAAAAAAACTTTTTCCTATTTAACAGACTGGAATGGACCAAATAAATTCTGTATTAGTTTATTTTTTATTCATTTACAAAATTAAATGTATTATTCAGTTTATCTATATGTCTCTTTTTGCTTCTTCCATATATACAATCTTTTTTTCAACTTGCACAGATCTTCTGCAATTTTCCTAGTCCCCTTCAGTTTTTTTTCTTAACTTATTCAGAAACAACTAACTTTAGAATAACCATCTTTCACTTCTATATTACCCAAACTATATAATCTCTTTCCTATTTAGTTATCATTTTTAATTCTTAGAAACCTGATCTTTTAGTGACAAGTAAGTAATTAATATGCCTCAGATTGGCAAATTTATGAACACGTTATAATTTCCAGAAACAGACTTTTTCTATTGGAAAATACACTTACATTTTTAAGAGGCATAACGGACACATCATGATCTTGACAACTCCTAGGAGTCTGACGAAGTGGCCGGGGGAGAAGGGAAATATCAGGTCCCTTGCTTATTCCCAGGACGCAGCTACCCCCTTGCTTCCAGGGGCTTCAGTGTAAAAAGTACCTTTTTTTTTTTTTTTTTTTTTTTTTTTTACAAGCAGGTAGGGGCCACCCCTCTGTCACTTTTGCAGCCTGTGTAAAGTCACCTCTGCAGCTCCAGCCCTCCAGGGGAGAACTTGCAGTGTGTAAAAGACTTATTTCTCAATATTTTTCTTTCTGAGTAAAATTCTGATGATGTAACAACATGAAAGCTTGTACATAAGAGATCTCATCCCATTCAAAACAGAATCAAAAACAACATTTGAAGCCCACAAACAAATACTCTCCAAAGAAGGAACTGGGACACTAGTCCTAGAATCTTATCTCATACCAACAGGTACAGCAAATGACCTTCACAAGGCCCTAACAGTGCAGACAGAGAATTCCTTGTGTCTATGAGAAAGCAGATGGCAAAGAACATCCCCCAAAGATAAGAACACTATGAAGGAATATCTGTAATCAAAGTTTTATTTCAGACAGATGTGACCTCTCCAACTAAAACTGGGTTTCTCCTATGGAGAAACTGGGATTAAAGTGAGTACAGTGATACCTCGGTTCTCGAACGCCTCGGATTTCGACCAAATCGGTATTCGACCAGGAGATTCGAGAAACTTTTGTCTTGGAATCCGAACAAATATTTGGAACTTGAACTTCCGAGATGAGCCGAGTTGAGCCGAATGGCGTTCATTCAGCCCAGCGCGCCTTGCTTGAGTCATCAGTGTGCGTGCAGAGAGAGAGTCACGCTTTGTGGAGAGAGTCACGCTTTGTGGAGAGAGTCACGCTGTACACTGAATTTAACCCTTAGACATACTGTACACTTTTATTTCTTGTTGAGACTTATGTTTTTTACATATTATATACAAATTAGGCCAGTAAATAGGCATTTTCTGGGGCTTGGAACGAATTAATCCAGTTTCCATTATTTCCTATTGGGTTTCATTGCTTCGGTTCTCGAACAATTTGGTTCTCGACCGTCCTCCTGGAACGAATTATGTTCGAGAACCGAGGTATCACTGTATTATTCCCTGTCCAAACAGTACTGCAGACGATTTATTGCTGAGCACTAGATGGCCAAAATACTTAGGCAGCAGTGATAGGGGACTCCCAGCAGTTTTACTTACCCAGTGAGATTTGGCCTCCATTACTCCCAGAGAACTCTTTCCTTTCACTAAGCATTTTTGGTGGCTGATGCCTTGAGAGGGAGCAGAGGAAGGGTCCCGAGATAAAGAACTCGGCAGCTGCTAGGAAGTTTCTGCAGTCCCTGCCATGGTTTCAGCCCACCACCAGCAGCTGAGGCCCCCAGCTAAGTGGGATACACCCCCATCTTCCAACAAATTAAACCAAGCAACAAAGAAACACAACCAACATAGATGCTCTTATGTGTACTCTTTACAGGTGCACACAACAGACAGACAAGAGTTTTAAGGCTTACAATGCGCCCTTATCTGTACAGCCACAGACTCTGACAGAATGACTTGGGTTAGGAAGCCACTAAAACAGAGCAATATCTCAACGCAGAGTCAGTCAGGGTCAGAGGCTAGGCAAGGACTGGGGGCGTGAGGGGAGGGAACAGGGTGTCTCTTGCAACCTAGAGCTGATCAGGCTTAACCCAGATAGAAGGCAGCAAATGCTTCCCATATGCATACAAAGACTTGCTCGATTCAGTTTAAGAAAAACAATGGAGATTGTCAAAACTGAAAGTGGAACTAATCAAAAAAATTTCTGGCTGTGCTGTAAGTAAGAAAAGGAGCCCCAATTTCAGCTCTGGGAGCCCCTAGTCCAGACAGCCAAAGGGATATACAATACTTACCCAGAAAAAAATCTCACTTGCTGTCCCAGCTGTGTTGTCAATTTTGAAACCGCACACTAAATGGGTCCGAGGCCACCTGTCACCACATGAGCCAAGCTAAGCAGAGACATCATTGAATTGTATATGAGTGTTTATTACAGTAATGCCAGCAGTATAGAGAGCAATAGGTCATCCTGAAGATTGTTCTCTCCCCTTTATCTGCCAGCTGGCTGATTATATAGGAGAGAAGAAAGATAGCTACATGCAGCTGGAAGTGTAACAGGAGAAGGGGAGGGGAGGGTCTGTAGTCTGGCCTCCAGGAGCTCAAAGTCCATCTTTAACAAGATGGCTAATCTTCCATGATGTTAAAAACACCTCTCTGGTTAAAAAAACCAGAGAATGGTCAGTATTTCTGAGGCAAACTCCCAGAGGGGATCAGGGTTCAGGCACAGCCACAAAATTAAACCATTTCGTCTTTGGACTGTTCTCAAATGCACACATTTGGGCTCTGAGGCGTCCTGTCTTTTCACAGCCCTGTTTGTCTTCTTGTATCACATCCTCCAGTTTCCCAGGGTTTGTTAGAAATTCTGTTATCTATAGTTATTAAAGTGAATAAACATTAAACAATTCCAGTCCTAGTTCCCATTATGTGCTCTGCCCATATTATCTTGGTTTTACTGTGTTGGGGAGGAAGAAACTTTCCTCTACCTTTTAAGGTTTTTTCAGCTGTTCTGATAATTAAATCTACATGAGACAAATTTTTTTATTTTTTTATTTTTTTATCCTCACCCGAGGATATTTTTCCATTTTTGTACAGATAGAGTGGGAGGGAGAGAGAGGAAGAGTGAGAGAGAGAGAAACATCGACGTGAAGGGACACATCGAGTGGCTGCCACCCGCACGACCAACCAGGGCCGGGGACAAACTGCAACCGAGGTACGTGCCCTTAGCGGGAACCGAACCCGGGTCTCTCCGGACCGCAGGCCGACGCTCTAACCGCTGAGCCAAACTGGCCAGGGCTACATGAGACAAATTTTAAGAGAAAATAACCAAACTTAATTTCATACATATGTATGGGAATTCCACATACATGAGTGAGTTAAAAACCCCATATACATGAGAGATTCGGGGACATAAAGGAAAAATGAGGGTTATATGACATTCTGAGCTAAGAATATGGTAAGACACCTCGGGGCTTCATAAGGGAGGAAGGTTATTCTGAGGAGCACAAGAAGAGTAGAGGGCCCTGGCCAGGTAGCTCAGTTGGTTAGAGTGTTGGCCCTATATGCCAAAGTTGTGGGTTTGATCCCTGACTAGGGCACAAACAAGAATCAACCGACAAATGCATAAATAAGTGGAACAAGTTGATGTGTCTCTCTTTCCCTCTCTCTTAAATCAATTTAAAATAGAATAGATATTCACTGATTAAAAAATTTCTCTGCCCCACAGGTAGGTTATAAAAAAAAAAAGTTATTTATGATGATAATTCATTATAGGAAAGTTCCCCATGTTTAAATTCTTTAAAGGAAAGGTAAACTTTTCTTGTGAGCCTGCAGAATCTCAATCACCTTCAGCTCTAAATAAAGTAGCACATCTTGGGAAGGCCTGTTTTTAACCTCTTCAGATTTCATTTTATTGTCCCTGATTCCTTTCCTCTTCTATAGAAATGAATATATTCCATTAGACTAAAGAACATACCCAGACGTCTCCTCTCTCTTTTAATTTGTATTTGTAGGGCAGCAGAATTCGTCACCCTAAAATATGTATCTTTTAGCATATTGATTATATTTAAGAAACAGCAGACACAGGAGAACATCTGAAAACTAGGTAGAAGATACCCTTTTTAAAGAAACATTTACATTTATAAGGGAAATTTACCTCTCTGTATCCAGAAAAGGATGACTCCAAATCTCTAGAAACTCTTATCAGTGGAGAGGCAAAAACTCATATCTGTACAACCTTACCCTTGCATACTGTGCTTTTCCTCATAATTTGCCATAACGAAAGCACATCCCCAATATCTTTTTTGTCTTTAAAGATGGTATTTAAGATTATAGTCTCTGCCATTTTGGAGAATTATTCATTTTTTTTTCTGTGGGTCTCCTATATATATAGGAGGTATACATGTTATTAATCTTCTGTTTGTTTTTCTCCTGTTAACCTGTATTATATAAACTTAATGATTAGATAAGCCGAAGAACCTAGAAGGGAATAGGGAAAAGTTTTTCTCTTCTACATAGCCTTTATAGTTAATGCAGCTTTGAACTGGGCAAAACAATTATACTAACCATTTAATGTCTTTTCAGCATATCTATAAAGGCTGTGGTACATCCACTTAATGTTATGCTTTTAAATCCAGGTCTATGAAAATTCATAGAAAATAATGTTAAGCAGAACAAAAAGCAGAATGTAAAATTATAGATTGAGCATTGTTGTTTTTTCTATAAAATATAAATAAAATTATTAGCAAAAAATATATTTGCAATGGATAAATTATTATTTCAATATTTCTACATTGACCTTATGATTTTTAAAAACATTTTTTATTAATTTATTTTTGTTACAGATGTTTCTCCTTTTTTCCCCCATTGAAATTCTCCTCGCCATCCCCCCTATCCCATACCCAGCTTTGTTGTCTGTGTCCATTGGTTAGGCATACATGCACATAAGTTCTGTGGTTTATCCCTTCCCTCTCCCCATACCCCCTCTTCTGAGGGTTGTCAGTCTGTACCCTACTTCCATGTCTCTGGGTCTACCCAATTTTTCAGACTGTTATGTTCATTATATTCCTCAAATAAGTGAGATTATGTGATAGTTGTCTTTCTCTGCTTGGCTTGTTTCGCTGAGGATAATACTTTCCAGGTCCCTCCATGTCGTCTCAAAGGTTAAAAGATCTTTCTTACAGCTGCATAGTACTCCATTGTGTATATGTACCACGGCTTTTTTATCCATTCTTCTACTGATGGACATTTGGGCTGTTTCCAGATCTTAGCTATTGTAAATAGTGCTGCTATGAACATGGGGATACATATATTCTTTCTGATTGGTGATTCAGGCTTCTTAGGGTATAATCCTAGAAGTGGGATCACTGTATCAAATGGCAATTCAATTATTAATTTTTTGAGGTAACACCATAGTGTTTTCCATAGTGGCTGCACCAGTCTGCATTCCCACCAGCAGTGCATTAGAGTCCCCTTTTCTCCACACCCTTGCCAACATTTGCTGCTTGGTGATTTGTTGATGGTGGCCATTCTGACAGGTGTGAGGTGATACCTCACAGTTGTTTTAATTTGCATCTCTCTGATGATTAGTGATGGTGAGCATTTCTTCATATGTCTCTTAGCCATTTGTATGTCTTGTTTGGAGAGGTGTCTATTTAGGTCATCTGCCCATGTTTTAATTGGGTTCTTTTTCTTCCTTTTGTTGAGTTGTATGAGCACTCTCTATATATTGGAAATTAACCCCTTATCTGATATATCATTGGCAGTTATGCTCTCCCATACAGTGGGTTGCCTTTCCGTTTTGATGATTGTATCTTTTTCTGTGCAGAAGCTTTTTAGTTTGATGTAGTCCTATGTGTTCATTTTCTCCTTTGTTTCTGTTGCCTTAGGTGATATATCACTGAAAATTCTGCTGTGTATGATGTCTGAAATTTTGTTGCCTACATTTTCTTCTTGGATTTTTATGGATTCACGGGTCACATTTAAGTCTTTTATCCATTTTGAGTTTATTCCTGTATATGGTCTAGTTTCAAGTTTTTGCATGTAGCTGTCCAATTTTCCCAACACCATTTATTAAAGAGGCTGTCTTTACTCCATTGGATGCTCTTGCCTCCTTTGTCAAATATTAATTGAGCATAATGTCATAGGTCTATTTCTGGGTTCTCTGTTCTGTTCAACTGGTCTATATGCCTGTTCTTGTGCCAGTACCAGGCAGTTTTGATTACAGTCACTTTGTAGTATAACCTGATATCCAGTATTGTGATCCCACCTACTTTGTCCTTCTTTTTCAAGATAGCTGTGGCTATTCGAGGTCTTTTTTGGCTCCATATGAACTTTTGAAGTATTTGTTCTAGTTCTATGAAATATGTCGTTGGTATTTTAATGGGGATAGCATTGAATCTCTAGATTGCTTTGGGTAGTATGGACTTTTTTTTATTTTTTTATCCTCACCTGAGGACATTTTCCCTTTTTTTTTTTTTTTGGTTCAGGTAGAGTGGGAGGGAGAGAGAGGAACAGGGAGAGAGAGCGAGAAACATCGATGTGAAAGAAACACATCGAGTGGCTGCCACCCGCACGACCGACCAGGGCTGGGGACAAACTGCAACCGAGGTACATGCCCTTAGTGGGAACAGAACCCGGGTCTCTCAGAACTGCAGGTCGACACTCTAACCGCTGAAGCAAAATGGCCAGGGCAGTATGGACATTTTAATGATGTTAATTATTCCAATCTATGAACAAGGTATGTGCTTCCACTGTTTTATATCTTCCTCTATTTCTTTTTTCAATGTCCTGTAGTTTTCTGCAAATAGGTCCTTTACTTCTTTGGTTAAGTTTATTCCTAGGTATCTTCATTTTTTTTGCTGCGATCATAAATGGGATTTTTTTTAGTTCCTCTTTCTGTGACTTCATCTTCGGTGTATAAGAACGCTATGGATTCTTGACGTGAATTTTGTATCCTGCTACTTTGCCACATTCATTTACTAAGTCTAATAAATTTTTGATGGCGTCTTTAGGGTTTTCTATGTATAATATCATGTCATCTGCAAATAATGACAGTTTTACTTCCTCCTTTCCAATTTGGATCCCTTTTATTTTTTTCTTCATATCTTATTGCTGTGGCTAAGACTTCCAATACTATATTAAATAAGAGTGGTGAAAATGGGCATCCCTGTCTTATTTCTGTTCTTAAGGGAAATGCTTTTAGTTATTGCCCATTGAGTATGATATTTGCTATAGGTCTTTCATATATGACCTTTATTATGTCGAGATATGATCCCTCTATTCCCACATTGCTGAACATTTTTATCAGAAATTGGTGCTGGATTTTGTCGAATGGTTTTTCAGCATGTATTGATAAGATCATGTGGTTTTTATCATTCTTTTTTTTTATGTGGTGTATCACATTTATCGATTTGAGAACATTGTATCAGCCTTCCATCCCTGGGATGAATCCCACTTGGTCATGGTGAATAATTTTTTTGATGTATTGCTGGATTCGATTTGTGAGTATTTTGTTCAGGATTTATCTGTCTATGTTCATCAGGGATATTGGCCAGTAGTTTTCTTTCTTTTAGTGTCTTTTTCTGGTTTTGGAATTAGAATTATGCTGGTCTCATAGAACAAGTTTGGAAGTCTTCCTTCTTCTTGAATTTTTTGAAACAGTTTGAGGAGAATGGGTGTTAGTTCTTCTTTGAATGTTTGGTAAAACTTCCCTCTGAAGCCATCTGGGCCTGGGCTTTTGTTTGTTGGGAGAGTCTTAATTACATCTTCAATTTCCTTAGTTGTTATTGGTCTGTTCAAGTTTTTTATCTTTTCCTGGTCCAGTTCTGGGAGACTATGTGTTTCTAAAAATTTGTCCATTTTTCTTAGATTGTTGAATTTGTTGCCACAGAATTGTTCATAGTATTTGTTAACAATTCTGTGTATTTCTTGGTGTCAGTTGTTACTTCTCTTTCATTTCTGATTTTGTGTATTTGAGTTCTCTCTGTTTTTTGGTGAGTCTATCTAAGGGTCCATCAATCTTGTTTATCTTTTCAAAAAACCAGCTCTTTGTTTTATTGATCCTTTGAATTTTTTTTTTTTTTTTTTTTTTTGGTCTCTAGGTCATATATTTCTGCTCTAATATTTACTATTTCCTTTTTTCTACTTGCTCGGGTGTTTTCTTTTGCTTGCTTTCTAGTTCTTTAAGTTGTGTGGTTAGATAGTCTATTAGAAATTTTTCTTGATTCTTGAGGTAAGTCTGTAGTGCTAAGAACTTCCCTCTTAGAACTGCTTTCGCTGCATCCCATAGATCTTGTGTTGTGTGTTCATTTTCATTGGTTTCCAGAACATTTTTAATTTCTTCTTTGATCGCTTTGGTAACCCATTTATTGTTTAGTAGCATGCTATTTAGCCTCCATGTGTTCCAATGTCTTTGCATGTTCTTGTTGAAATTGATTTCTAATTTCATGCCATTGTGATCTGAGAAGATACTTGATGTAATTTCATTCTTCTTAAACTTGTAGAGACTTAGTTTGTGTCCTAACATCTGGTCTATTTTTGAGCATGTCCCATGTGCACTTGAGAACAATGTGAATTCTGTAGTTTTGGGGTGTAATTCTCTGTAGATATCTATTAAATCCATTTGGTCTAGTGCTTCATTTAGAGTCTTTGTTTCCTTGCTAATTTTTTGTCTAGAGGATCTATCTAGTGATGTCAGCGGGGTGTTGACGTTGCCTGCTATTATTGTATTTCTGTCAATTTTTTCTTTGAAATCCTCCAGAAGATTTTTAATATATTTTTGTGCTACTATATTGGTGCATATATGTTTACCAAGGTTATATCTTCCTGTTGGATTGATCCTTTCAATATTATGTAGTGGCCTTCTTTGTCTCTACTTATGGCCTTCATTTTGAAATCTATATTATGAGATATGCATATTGCTACCCCAGCTTTTTTTCTTTTCCATTTGCTTGCAAGATTTTTACCATCCCTTCACTTTCAACCTATGTGATTCTTTTGTTGTGAGGTGGGTCTCTTGTAAATCACATATAGATGAGTCATGCTTTCTTATCCAATCAGCTACTCTGTATCTTTTTATCAGAGCATTCATTGCTTTTACATTTAAGGTGATTATTAATATGTACTTTTTAATTGCCTTCTTTGGTTTAGTGTGGTTATATATATATTTTTCTACTTATTCTACTAATTATAGCAGTCCTTTTCATATTTCTTTCAGTGCTGGTATGGTGCTAATGTATTCCCTTAGCCTTTTTTTTTTGTCTGGGAAGCTCTTTATTTCACCTTCTAATTTGAATGATAGCATTGCTGGATAGAGTAGTCTTGGACTCAGATCCTTGTTTTTCATGACCTTGATTACCTCATGCCATTCCTTTCTGGCCTGTAGTGTTTCTGCTGAGAAGTCAGCTGAGAGCTTTATGGGGGGGGGGGTCCTTTGTATGTAACCTGTTGCTTATCTCTTGCTGCCTTCAAGATTCTCTCTTTATCTTTAATTTTTGGCATCTTAATTCTTGCTGTGGGACTGTTTGGGTTCTTCTTACTTGGGGTTCTCCGTGCTTTTTGAACTTGAATGCTTTCTTCCTTCACCAAATTAGGGAAGTTTTTTGCACTATTTCTTCGAATATATTCTCTAACACTTGCTCATTTTCTTCTTCTTCAGGGATTCCTATGATGCAAATATTATTAAGTTTCGCATTTTCCCACAGTTCTCTTCAGCAGTCTTTCTGTTTTTTTAATTGTTTTTTTTCTTTTAGTTTCCTGATTGGTTGTTTTTTTTCTACCCTGTCTTCTAATTTACTGATCCGGTCCTCAGCTTTCTCTTCTTTGCTGGTTATTCCTTCCAACGTGTTCTTTATTTCTGCTACGTCATTCTTTATTTCTTCTTGGTGGTTTTTAATTTCCAATTGTTTGATTTTCAATGTTTCTATGTCTTTACTCATGGTGCTCAGGTCCTTACACATGCTTTTGAACTTCCTCAAGATCATGGCCCTGAATTCTAGCTTTGTTAACTTGCTTAACTGCATTTCATTTATCTCATCTGGCTTAGAGTTCTCTTGTACTTTCATTTGGGATTTGTTTCTTTGTTTCACCATTTTGGGTATCTCAGTGGGTTTTGGAGTCTGCCAAATTTTCCCTGTGGGTGTTGGTGTTCTGCTGTCTGTGGCTCCATCTACTGGGTTTGGATGAGCAAGGGAGGTCCCACATTAAAAACCACTGTTAAGTGTTACTTTCCTTGGTAGAGTTGCAAGCCCAGGAATGGTTCAGTTATCCTCTAGTTTTTTGCCTGGAGGCTAGCAGTCCAGCTTACTTGAAGAGTTTTAGGATGTCAGTTGATTGAAAAACTTCCTCAGGTGCTCAGCATAAGGTGATTTCCTGAGGGTGGAGCAGATGCTGGTTGTTAATGGGCCTCAATTTGCATTTCAATGGCCCACTGGGTGGGGTTGAATCTTTGAGGGAGGGGCCGCCACCTCTCCCAGGAGCCCTGGGAAGGAAAAAGATGGCCACCGTCCTGCATGGCTGCAACTCAGCAAATTCTCTGAGCGCCCGCCAAATCCTGAGTGTCTCCACTCAGTTCCAGTCCCGTCTGTCCTCCCTCTGCCAGAGCACAAGGTGAGTGGCTGTGGCTATTTTAGCACTCTGTCCTGGGTCTGCACTGTGGAGCGGGTTTGGGAGTTTAACCCTGAGAGCGCTGTCCGTGGGCTCCCAGCTCCCCTCTCACACCTCTGCAGTTTTACCGGGATTGGTTCAGTGTCCCTGGTTATATGGTCCTTGGAAGCTGCTTTTCTTTTGCTTTTTTCCGACGATTTGTTTTTATTTTAGTTGTAATTCTAGTTTGGTCCTGGGAGATGATCTGTGTAGCTTTCATTCACTCTGCCGCCATTTTGGAATCTCTACCTTAGGATTTTTATTCTTTTTTTGGTACGTGCCCCTAGTGGGAACCGAACCCGGAACTCTCAGGTCCACAGGCTGACACTCCAACTGCTGAGCCAAACCAGCTAGGGCTCTACCTTATGATTTTTGAAACTATATAGAGTTAATAAAGATCATTTTGTATAAATGAATATAAAACATTTATTCTATAAAATACAAATTGGAGGTAGGATCAACAGAAGAATTCTTTAAAATAATATGTCAAGCCCTGGCCAGTGTGGCTCAGTTGGTTGGAGCATCAAAGGTCATGGGTTTGATTCATGATAGAGCACATACATAGATTACAGGTTTGATCCCTTGTTGGGGTGTAGTCGGAGTGCATGTGGGAAGCAACCAATTGATATATCTCTCTCACATTGATGTTTCTCTCTCTCTCTCTTCCTCCCTTTCTAAAATAAATAAAAAAGGAAGGAGGGAAGGAAGGAAGAAAGGAGGGAAGAAGGAAGGAAAGAAGGAAGGAAGGAAGGAAGGAAGGAAGGAAGGAAGGAAGGAAGGAAGGAGGGAGGGAGGGAAGGAGGGAAGGAAGGAAGGAAGGAAGGAAGGAAGGAAGGAAGGAAGGAAGGAAGGAGGGAGGGAGGGAAGGAGGGAAGGAAGGAAGGAAGGAAGGAAGGAAGGAAGGAAGGAAGGAAGGAAGGAAGGAAGGATGTTTATTCCCATTATGGTTAATAGATCAACTATTAAGTAATGAGTATATCTCACTTACATAGAGCATGATGTTGGAGAAAAGTCACTCTTCAGTGACACCATTACTTGTGATTCTGTACCCTACCTCATCTGGGCAACAAATAGTTTTTCTGTGATCTGATGAAGGAAGAAAAATAATTTTCCCTCTACCCCTCTAGGTTTTTGGCTGAGACATCCCCTTATATTAAAAGGACAAATTAACAGAAGACAAACAAACAGAAGTTTATAACATGTATACTTTCTGTTCACATAGAAGAAACCCAGGAAAACTGAGTAACTACTCAAAATGGCCCAAGTTGTTAACTTAAATACCATTTATAGCTAAAGACAAAAGATGTTGGGGGTGGTAGGAAGGGAGAGACATTTATGTGAGACCATTATAAAATCCTCTGTGAACAAGGTTATGGGGTTGTTATGTGCAGATTTAAGTTTCTGCCTTCTCCATTGATGAGAGTTTCTGGAGATTGAATTAATCTTTCTATTCCTTTGTACAGAGAGGGAGATACTCTTACTAATGGATATTTATAAATGTAAATGTCTCTTACAAAAAGGGAACTTCTACTTGGTTTTCAGATCTTCTCCTATATCTGTTATTTCTTAAAAGTGATGAATTTAAAACAATCAATGTACTAGTAAAACATCTTTTGGGCTGGCATATTCTTTTCCCCTTTGATTTCATTCTAAAATTGTTTGTATGCAAAATATTCTAAAATATTTTAATACTCCTCTTTTGTGAGGGGGCATAAAACAAATTATATATATAGATAATGACTTATTAAGTAAAAAATATATTGGAATATTATATCTCAAAAATAATATAATTATTAATATTTTCATTGAGCATATATAGGGTATGTGATAAATCAAGTAGAACCCTTACTTTATTCAGAGTTATTAAAATCTTTACATTTCTATCTACTTGGGCATGCAAATAAAAGAGTTATTAATCTGATAATCAAAATAAATTACAGTTGACCCTTGAACAACACAGGTTTGAACTGAGTTGTTTCACTTATACATGGGTGTTTTTCAATACATACTGAAATTATATTTATCTTGCTTATGATTTTCTTAATAACATTTTATTTATTATGAGAATATATAACACACAAAATTTGTGTTGAGTATTTTTGTCATCAGTATCCCGTAAACCAAAATTAATTTTAGACTGGCATAAAAACCAAAAAGCATTTATTTGAGCAAAAGGAGCTGTAGCCTGGGAAACACAGAGTCAGGTAGCAATCTAAATTGCGTTCCACTGAGACAAAAAGGAGGCCACTTTTTATATCAAAAGTTCCTACTCATATTCCAATTAAATACATTTTATGTAAATGAGGTATCCAAATTCACATAATTCTGACTGATCTGAGGCTCACTGTCCCTATGGGCCAGCATTATACATCCTGATTTGTTGTTATGGAGCAGTTGTGCTTGGACAGGACTGGTCTTAGTCTACTGGTCAAAAGACAGAACCACAAACCTTCTTATAATAATTGATTCAGACAGCAAAAATGAGCAGGCAATAGTTAGGGAAACTAAGAGTTCAGTTTGAGGCTCCTCCCAGTATAAAGAATATGTGAGCGTGGCCAGTGTTTCTCAGTGGTTGAGCATCAAACCATGCACTAAGAGGTAGCTGCTTTAATTCCTGGTCAGGGTACATACCCAGGTTGTTGGCTGGATCCCCAGTAAGGAGCATGCAGGAGGCAGCCAACCAATGTTCTCTCTCATCAGTGTTTCTACCTCTCTCTCTCTCTCCCTTCTTCTCTCTAATATCAATAAAGAAAAAACATTTTTTTTTTTTTTAAAGAGTATGTGAGAAGCCCCTGTCAACAAATGGCTCCTAGGCTTTTATAAAATTGGAACCCTCAGTTGACCATGGGGAGTCTATCTCAACAGATAAATTCCTTTTTGAGGTACACATCATATGAGGCTTTCTTCTCAGGGTCCAGAAGCCTATCAGTAGATAAGTTTTCGGAGAGTCAAAATTATACCCAAATTTTCAACTGCAAGGGGGGCGAGCAACCCTAACCCCACTTTGTTCAATGGCCAATTGTACATCTTTTACTCAATGTATGATGCTAATGAAACACATAAATATCTTTTGATGTCACAAGTGGAAGAGAAATAATATACTTCATCCTACAGAAATAAAATGTATCAAAAGATTTCTAATGAAATGTCTTTGCTTTCTCATCCATTAGTGAAAATAATTACTGAGCAGGGAAATATACCAGCCTTCTCCCTGAACTTCTCCTCATGAAAACATTGAAGTCTCCCCAGGGTTATCAGCCTCACAGTTTAAGAATCTCTGTCCCAGTTAGATAGAAAATCAGATAATTGCAAAAACAATTTGCAATCTCCAGGTAATTTAGAAAACAGAAGTAGACTGTAGGCTATATTATTATGTAAAGTGACAAAATATAATGACTGCATAGGAAGTCTTTGTTTTTTGAAGCTGCAATATTTATAAATACAAGGGTGAAGTGAATCACTCTCCATTTGCTTTCTATCTGCTCCTACACTGGGTTAAAATTCTGTAATCAGACTGAAGTTGAGAAATAATATTTGGTTGTTTTTTAATAATCTGAGACAGGAATAAAATTAATATGAAAAATAACTTATTGTGGCAGTAAATCTTTTGGAAAATTATATTCTTCATGAGAAGGAGAATTTGTATGTTGCTAGTAACTTTGGTGAAAAAAAGAGGTCATAAAAATTAAAATAATCACAGGAATAAAAAAATACTTCTTGGCTATTCAATAACATCTGTCAATTATGATGTTTAATATTCTGACTCCAAATTTTACTTTTAGTTTGAAATTAAGCTGTTTTAGAACTAAAATCTTCTGGTTTAGCCTGTCCTGTCATTTCTTTTTCTTTTTTTTTTAATAATCCTCACCTGAGGATATTTTTTTTTCATTTATCTTCAGATACAGTGGGAGGAGGGGAGAGAGAGAGAGAGAGAGATATTGATGTGAGAGAGACACATCAATTAATCGATTGGTTGCCTCCCTCACAACCTAAACCAGGACTGGGGACTGAACTGAAACTGAGGTACGTGCCCTTGACTGGAATTGGACCTGTGACTCTTTGTTCTGCGGGCCAACACTCTAACTGCTGAGCCAAACTGGCCAGGGCTCTCCTGTCATGTCTTAACTTTTCCTGTCATGTAGCTTTGGCCTGGGGATTTATATATGAAAGAAGTTTGTTTTATTGTTATAGGTTCAAGGTTCCTATGCTGGACTCTTTAAAGGTCAACATTCAAAATGTCAGAGTTTGGAGTAATGAAGTTTTATTGATAGAGAAGGCAACAGTTTGAGAAGATAGGGGGCCTTAGGGTTTCCTCAAATCAATCTTAAGAGATCCCAGAATTCAGGCTTCTTTGATGTCAAGGAAAGGTAGAATGACGGCGGGGGGGGGGGTGGTCAAGATCTATGTGTGAATCACAAAAGTATAGGTGCCTACGGGGATCCAAGGAAGAGTGCAAAATCTCTAAATCTCTTTTTTCCTGGTCCTTTGACCCCTGCCCATCTAAGTCTTGTCTTGATGCTCCTGCAAATCTTTGCCAAAAACTCAAGTCACAAGCATAATCCCTCTAATAATTAGCATATCTACAGCAGGAGCTGTTTGCCTGCTGGCCATGGGAAAAATGCAGGCTAGAATTAAAATAGAGTCAGAGAGACTGAGCATTTCACTCTGTTACATTACATAAGGAATTGAGCAATGACTTACAAGAGAAATCATTGATGTATTATTCATGGTATTTATAGTTTATGTAATTGCTCTAGCTTAATTTATTTTTTATTATTTTTATTTTCTTAGAAAGAAACTTTATTGTTGAAAGTATTTTAGATGTCCTTCCTTTTTTCCCACACTGACACCCCTCCTCTTCACTTCTGCCCCCCCCCGCCCCACCATTACTGAACTGTTGCCTGTGCCCACTGGTTATGAATATATGCATATAAATTCTTTGGTTTATCTCTTCCCGCCACCCCACCCCCCTTCCCTCTTAATTTGTCAGTCTGTTCCCTACTTCCATGTCTCCAGATCTGTTTTGTTTGACAGCTTATTTTGTTCATTATATTCCACAAATAAGTGAGATCATATGGTACTTGTACTTCTCTAACCAGCTTATTTTGCTTAGCACAGTATTCTTCAGGTCTCTCCATGTTCTCTCAAAAGGTAAGAGATCTTTCCTTCTTACAGCTGCATAGTATTCCATTGTGTAAATGTACCACAACTCTTTTATCCACTCATTTGTTGATGGACACTTGGGCTATTTCCAGATCTTAGCTATTTTAAATAGTGCTGCTATGAAAATAGGGGTACATATATTCTTTCAGATTGGTGTTTCAGGCTTCTTGGGATATATTCCTAGTAGTGGGAACACTGGGTCAAATGGTAATTCCATTTTTAATTCTTTGAGGAAACATCATATTGTTTTCGATAGTGGCTGCACCAGTCTGCATTCCCACCAGCAGTGTACTAGAGTCCCCTTTTCTCCACACCCTCACCAGCACTTGTTTGATGATTTATTAATGGTAGCCCTTCTGGCAAGTATGAGGTGATACTTCACAGTCATTTTAATTTGCATCTCTCTGATGATTAGTGACATTGAGCATTTTTTTATATGTCTCTTGGCCATTTGTATGTCCTCTTTAGAGAAGTGTCTATTCAGATCCTCTGTGCATTTTTTAATTAGATTGTTTCTCTTCTTTTATTGAGCTGTGTGACTACTTTATAGTTAACCCCTTATCTGCATATCATTGGTATATATATGTTCTCTCATAGAGTAGGTTCCCTTTCTACTGTGATGCTGGTTTCTTTTGCTGTGCAGAAGCTTTTTAGTTTGATGTAGCCTCACTTATTAATCTTTTCCTTTGTTTCTTTTGCCCTAGGCAATATATCAGTGAAAATTCTGTTTTGAGTGATTTGTGAGATTTTGCTGCCTACAGTTTCTTCTAGAATTTTTATGGTTTCACAAGTCACAGTTAAGTCTTTTATCCATTTTGAGTTCATTCTTATATATGGTGTAAAATTGGTGGTCTAATTTCAATTTTTTGCATGTACTTGTCAAATTTTCCCAATACTATTATTGGAGAGACTGTCTACTCCATCGTAAGCTCTTGCCTCCTTTGTCAAATATCAATTACACATAATGTCTTGTGTTGATTTCTGGGTTCTCTGTTCTATCCCATTGATCTATATACCTCTTCTTGTGCCAGTACCAGGCTCTTTTCACTACAATAGTGTTGTAGTATAATCTAAAATCCAGAATTGTGATCCCTCCAACTTTGTTGTTTCTTTTCAAGATTTCTGTGCCCATTCGGGGTCTTTATTTGGGTCCATATAAATCTTTGGAGTATTTGTTCTAGATCTGTGAAATATGAGTTTGGTGTTTTAATTAGGATTGCATTAAATCTATAGGTTGATTTGGGTAGTATGGACATTTTATTTTATATTTTTTATGTTGTTATTGATGTTTTATAGAGAGAAGAAACGAGAGTGAGATAGAAACATCGATGTGAGAGAGAAATATCAATTGGTTGCCTTCTGCATGTTCCCACACTGGGGATTGAGCCTGCGACCTGGGCATGTGCCCTGACCAGTTATTGAACTGGGACCTCTCAGTCCATGGGGATGACACTCAATCCACCGAGCCACACCAGCCAGCCAGTATAAACATTTCAATGATGTTGATTCTTTCAATCCATGAATGTGATATATACTTCCATTTCTTTTATATCTTCCTCTATTTCTTTTTTTAATATCTTGTTGTTTTCTGAGAACAAATCTTTTACTTTATTGGTTAAGTTTATTCACCAGTATCTTAATTTTTTTTTGTTGCAATGGTAAATGGGGTTGTTTCTTTATTTTATCTTTATGAGTGCTCATTGTTAGTGTATATAAATGCCACCAATTTCTGGATGTTAATTTTGTATCCTGCTTCTTTTCCAAATTCAATTATTAATTCTAGTAGTTTTTTGGTGGAGTTTTAGGGTTTTCTATGTACAATATCACGTCATCTGTGAATGACAGTTTTCCTTCCTCTTTTCCAATTTGGATGCCTTTTATTTTTTCCTCTTGTCAGATTATTGTGGCTAAGACTTCCAGTACTATGTTGAATAAGAATTGTGAAAATTGATATGCCTGTCTTGTTCCTGTTCTTAACAAAAATGCTTTAAGTTTTTGCCCATTTTGTATGATGTTGGCTGTAAGATTATTATATATGGCCTTTATTATGTTGGGATATGATCCCTCTATTCCCATTTTGCTTAGTTTTTATCAAAAATGGTACTGTATTTTTTCAAATGTATTTTCAGCATCTGTTGATATGATCATATGATTTTTATCTTTCATTTTGTTTATGTGCTGTATCACATTTATTCATTTGTGAATATTGTACCAGTCTTGGATCCCAGTGACAAATTCCACTTGGTCAAGGTGAATGATTTAAAAAGAAAACACCAGATCAGTTTTGCTAATATTTTGTTTAGAATTTTGTCATCTATGTTCATCAGAGATATTGGTCTGTAATTTTCTTTCTTTGTAGTGTCTTTATCTGGTTTTAGAGTTAGGATTATGCTGACCTCATACAATTAGCTTGAAAGTCTTCCTTTTAAATTTGTTAAAATATTTTTAGAATAGGTATTAGGTTAGGTCTTCTTTGAATATCTGGTAAAACTCCCTTGTGAATCCATCCAGACCAGGGCTTTTGTTTGCTGGGAGAGTCTTGATAACATCTTTAATTTCCTTACTGTTATTGCTCTGTTCAGGTTTTCTGACTGTTTCTGGTTGCATTTTCAAAGATTGTATATTTCTAGGAATTTGTACATTTTGCCCAGGTTATCCAATTTGTTGACATATAATTGTTCATAGTATTTTCATACAACCTTTGTATTTCTGTGGTGTCAGTTGTTACTTCACCTCTTTGGTTTCTGGTTTTATTTATTTGGGTCTTCACTCTTTGTTTCTTGGTAAGTATGGCCAAAAGTTCATCAATCTTGTTTATCTTTTCAAAGAACCAGTTCCTTGTTTAATGGATCTTTTGAATAGTTTTTTTTAGTCTTTATGTCATTTATTTCCATTGTGATCTTTATTATTTTCTTCCTTCTACTTACTCTGAGTTTTTCTATTTATTCTCTTTTTAATTCTTTAAGTTGTAAGGTTAGATAGTTTATTAAAAACTTTTCTTGTGTTCTTGAGTTAGGCCTGTAATGCTATGAACTTCCCTCTCAAGACTGCTTTCAATGTGTATCATAGATTTTGTGTTGTTGTGTGTTCATTTTTATTAGTTTCCAGGAGGTTTTTGATTTCTTTCTTGATCTAATTTGTAACTCATTTACTGTTTAATAGCATGCCATTTAGCCTCTATGTGTTTGAATATTTTCGATGTAATTGATTTCTAGTTTTGTGCTATTGTGATCCAAGAAGATGCTTGAAGTGATCTTCTTGAACTTGTAGAAGCTTAGATTGTATCCTAACATGTGTTATATCTTTGAGAATATCCTGTGTTCACTTGAGAAGAATGTATATTCTGTAGTTTTGGAGTAAAATGTTCTGTAATTATTAATTCAATCTGTCTGATCTAGTGCAGTGTTTAGGATCACTATAACTTTATTTAAATTTGGAGCCCCATTGCTGAAGTTTCTTTAGTGGCCCAATATGACTGTATTACTGGAATGCTCTCAAAGTATTAGGGTTAGGTATAAGATTTATTATTATTATTATTATTTTTTTATCTTCACCCAAGGACATTTTTGCATTTATCTTCAGATACAGTGGGGAAGAGAGAGAGAGGAAGAGAGAGAGAAACATCAATGTGAGAGAGAGAAAGTAACTGGTTGCCACCCACACGACCCCAACCGGGGCCTGGGACAAACTGCAACTGAGGTATGTGCCCAAACCTGGGACTCTCTGGTCCACGGGCTGACGCTCTAACCACTGAGCCAAAGCGGCCAGGGCTAAGATTTTATTCTTATTTAATTTCTTATATCCTTTTACTTTATCTGA
Organism: Molossus molossus; assembly: GCF_014108415.1. Lineage (NCBI taxonomy): Eukaryota > Metazoa > Chordata > Mammalia > Chiroptera > Molossidae > Molossus > Molossus molossus. Next base: position 88,701,613 of record NW_023425401.1, read on the forward strand.
GTGTCCCAATTTACTAACAGAAGCAATCCCATATTTGAATATTTTAGTAATTTTCCTAGAAAATTAAATACATTGTTTTGAGTAAACAAACTATTTATGTAAAATAAATATTTAAATAAAATAATTGAAGATTATGTCTACGTCTTTCTTCAGTGTGACAATTTATATGCAACTTTAATGAAATCTTTAAATTGAGCAAACTGACAAAATTTAGTAATAGATAGAATGGGATAGCCAAAAAATACAGAATTGTAGAATTAACTAATTATAATAAGGTATGCTACCAGGTTGAAATAAATAAGAAAAAAATTAAATAACTTTCACATTGTTTTTATTTTTAATTTTTAATCTTTGCATTTATACAAGTGCATAATTTTAAGAGTTAAAATGCCCCATAAATTTTTGAACAAAGAACTGTATTCACCCTGTGCTTCTCCTCACCCCAGGTTTCTGCCTTGCAGAGCCTGACATTTTCAACTCTTTAACTATATCTTCTTTTATTTACTTTTATATACATGAATAAAATACTTATATTACTATTTATTTTTATTTTTTTAATTTTAAAATAGTATTTACTTAGAATTATTCAGAATATCAACAAAATAGTTGCTTTTTGTGTGTGTGCAATTACAGAGTGGCTTTCCGTTAATAGAATAACAATAGTTCATATTAGCTAACATCAGAGACAACTGAAGATGAAAAAAGTACCATTCCCATATATAACTAATTTGTGCTGTGCACAATAAGAATCTGCTTTAAATTTACATGCCAATTTACAATCCCTATGCTGTACCAGGCAAGGTTAGTGGCTATTGAAAATACCACCAGGACAGCGCTATCTAAAGACACATTTGATAGTGTGTTAACTGCACAGAAAGAGACACTGTACAGTTTAAAAACAAATTTTACACAGCCTTACATTTCAATATTTTTCTTTAAAAGCAGTGAGTTGTGTATAAGAGGTTAAATATTTTATAGACAAGGAAAAAACTGCATTAGAACCAACTTATTTATCATTAACATTTTCTTCATCTTCCTTCTTATTTTTTTTGCAATTTTTATTCATTTATTTTTGTTACAGATATTTCTCCTTTATTCTCCCCTAGACATCCTCCTTTCAATTCCGCCGCCCTCGCCCCCCCCATCTTCCTTCTTTATCTTGTTTGTTTCAGCCTTGACAGCTCCCTTTTTTGCACATCAGACTTTCCTGCAGCTCAGTATGCAGCACTGTCCTTTTCGTATCTCTCCTTCAGCTTAGCAGCCTTCCTTTCATGCAGCTGCTTGTCTTCTGCAGCAGTGTTGCTCCGCGTCTCTCCCAGCTTCTTTGCAACATCACCAATGGAGAGGCTGGGGTGTTCTTTGATTTTAGGGAGATACTCAAAACAAAACAAGAAAAAGGGCAAAGGGGGCCTTTTAGGTGCATTGAAATCCTTGAATTTATTTTTTTGTTTTCCCTTTAGGAATGATATAGGTTTTCATTCCTCTTTCATAGCTATTTCTTGATTTTTAAGTGCAGGTAATATACAATTTTAGTTGGAAGATGAGGACTTCTCTCTCTTGCATCTTCACCTCCCTACACTCTTTTTTCTTCTTCTGTCCCTCAATATAGTTATGTTACAATTATTTGTCAAACTAGTTTTCCCTGCTTATGTTAATCTGATTTTGTAGATATTGTTCACATAAATCTTACAATGTATTCTGATTATTTTGTCTTTCTTGTGTAGCTCTTTGCTTTTCTTGGTGTTAATAACGACTTCCCTTTCCTTTGCCTATATGCCTGTTTATCTTTGAGAACCTTTAGGGGCTTTCTCTGGTATTTGGGGATATTTGGCACCCACTCATATTTAAGGGTGGAACTGAAATATTAATAAGAAGCCCTGTACAGAACTGGGCCTAACTGATGCTGAGCTTTACCAGAAGTTGATCAGGTGTACACCCAGATGTTTTGTTGGGAGTTTGTGTTGTATAAGGCATGGCTAGCTTCTGTAACAAACTGAACCTGAAATGTGTAAAGGCTCCAACACAATAGACATTTTTATTTTTATTTTTTCTGGTTAATGGGTGATTTTTCTCTCTTGAGAAATTTAGAAACACAGTCTATCTTTATCTTGAAATTCTACTTTCCTACATGGCAGAAAGGGAAAGAGAATGTTAGAGACACCACGTTGCTTTTTAAATCCCTGATCCGGAAGTGACACACATCATGTTTGCTCAAACTGGAGTGACTAGAACTAGTTCGATGCAAAGTGGGACAGGAAATGTAATGTCAGGCTCGACTACTGCTTCTCAGTGGCAATTCAATTCTATAGATGGAGGAATATTAATTTTGATGGTAGCTGACTATCTCTGTCCCAGGAAACCTCCCTGAAACATCAGCATCTGAAGGTCTTTGCTGTGGGGCTTGTCTGGTGAATATAAATAGGATCACTACATTCTTTAATTAATACACGTCATGGCTTCTTAAACTTTAATGTGCACATAAATATACAGTACGATACAGCTTCTGATTCTGTTGGTCTAGTGTAAAATCTGTTTCTGAGTTTCTAACAAGATCTCAGATTATAAAATTCCTTTTAGTCCATGGGCCACACTTTGGGCAGCAAAGATCTAAATTACAACACTACTTCCATCTAATCTGTCCATTCCTCAGTCCAGATCCTTTTTGATTAAACTTCTCCAGAGAGTAAACATCTTCCCTAGTGTGTTTGTGTGAGTAATTTCTTGGTGGAAAGGGGTGGGGAAGATCTGTAGTAATCTACTGGCTTTTTATGTAGCTTTTCATAGTGAATTTAATGTCACTAAATATTAAAAAGAGATAGTTTTGAGGAGTGATAGTGGCTCAGGTATCAACTCTGCAAGGAATGTGTAAAAGTGATGCAGATCATTTAAAATAATGGTCTTTAGAGAGGAAGAGAAGAATATATGTTGGAAGTGGCAATTAGAACAGAATATATACCATATCTCCTGGTCTGGTGGTTAGAGTGGGTAAGGAGACAAACACCAATTAAATAAGCTATATCAGAAGTCTGATTAGAAAAAGGAAGTGGTGGGAATACTCAGAGAAGAATTTGAGGATATAGTGACTTCTAGAGACCAAAGCAGAAAAATTCTGGAGTTGTAGAAAGGGAAAGGTAGGCAAAAAAGGGTCTTTAGAACATTCTGGGAATTGAAAACTGAGGAATGAGGAATATCTTTGGGACCTGAGGTTCCTGTGGTGATTGATATAAAATGAGATAAAGGTTATAATTAGTTTAGGTCTGATGACTGCAAACACATAGTGGGAGAGTTCAGAGAAAAGGGGCATGGGTTTAGGGTCTGGGTCATGATAGGAGCAAGTTGTGGGCCTCCTGACTGATCTCTTTTGGTAGAGATCTGCAGAGGGGGAATGTCTAACCCCGAGTGTGTCAAGGAAGTTTACAAGGAAAATGAAATAATGTACCTGGCAGGGGAAGGATAATGTAGGGAGCTGTACAGTGCAGAAATCCCTCATATTGTACTCTTATTGTTTAATTACACATTTTTGTTTTCTATTTAGCATGTTTTCTGTAAAAGTTGGATAATGTCACAACTTGATTTTTCATTCATATTTCCTAAATATAGCTAATTGTTTTACCTGATATATGTGTATGATTTTGAAAATAATATCTGTAAGGGGTATGTTATTCTGTATAAAATATAGACTTGAAAAATCTCCTGAAACTTAAATCATAGGCAGATATGTTAGTGTATGCTATGTGAGTTGGTTATTAAAAAATAAATGAATCATAAATTCTATGAGCAAAGTAAATAACAAACATAAAGGCTATGGCAGGAGCCAGACCAGCCTCTTTTCTTCTGATTAACTGAAAGCCATTTATTTAAAATTGTTGCTCTGAAACAAAAGGCAATTTCTGTATTATCCTTAGGTAGTTACACATTGGTGAGAAACACAGTCATGTACCACATCTCTCCATTATGTATACTTATCTTCAAATTGTTGGTTCATTTCATCATCAATCATCTACTTCTTCATTCAGGAAGCATAAGCTAGCACAGTAGCTCATTTATGGAACAATATTTTCATACTTAGCAATGTGTGAAACTGAATTCTTCATGTTGTTAAATCCAGCACTATTTAGTACATAGGAATTATAGATATGTGTAGGGACAGACACCAAAAGGCTGAACAGGCAGAGGGTAAACAAAGACATATTTCTTTAGAATCTTCTCTAAACAAAAAGCTCTGAAATGATGATTTTTAGCTGTCTTTATTTTCCCCTAATGTAAAGGAGGCTAAGACCAGATTCCCTTCACATTTAAGACAGGAAATTGAGATATTGCAAAAGAAGTAATATCTTGTTTCCTCTTTATCATTTGTAACTAATTCTATATTCAGTTTTGTGACAGATTTCCAAAACACATAAATAAATAAAATGAGAGTTTATGCAAATTCTGGAACATTTAATATCCTGGTAAAGGTAGAATATTTTAATTATGTAAATAGTTCCTATCATTTGAGGCTCGATGGCTTCTGGGAAGCTTCTTTATCAAATGGCCCTGGCTTTTAAAAAATCTCAAATGATTTGTATACTTGTAAATTTAATAACCAGTTTGACAATAAAAAGGAATGAAAGAATAAAGGCATAAAAGAGGAATAAAAACTTGGATGTGTGGGCGGATGTTTCTGAAGAACAACAGAGCGATTTTTTTCTTTTTAACAATTACTTTATATTGAAATTCTTTCCTGTATTGAATTTTCTTTTCTGTGTACTGCTGATCTAATCATCTGCTGACATATCCATTATCTTTTATAGTCATTTCAAATAATTAAAGGATTAGTTGCATATGATTGTTACCACTTCTCTTGGACTTACTACCAGTTCTCTACGATTGCTTCATTTTAATAGCCTACAAGTTGGAATTAAAAAGCTCTAATGTCACATTGGATATAAGCTGGCTGTGGCCAGTAGAGAGGCAAGTTAAAGACCTTGAAAATGATACTATGTATTTAAATAAAACTACTTTCCTTGAGGGGAAAACATATATAAATAAAACCACAATGTTTAGAATATAGGAAGGCATGTAGGGAGAAAAAAATTGATTTTTTCTTTTTTTATCAAGACATATGCTATTAAAAAATTTCTGAAGTTTCTTTGTCAGCCACATAGGTGAGATTATCAAACACATTTTTAATCGCAGAACATTTGGGGGCATATTTTTCTATTTGAATATAATGGTATCTCAGTAGGCACACCTTTCATGATTCTAAATTGTAGAATCCAGAGAAAGATGCTTCTCAAAATAATAATTACATTTATACACCCCATATCGCTTTTTTTAAAAAGTAGAGCAACCTCAATAAAATATGTCTTCATGAAACCAAAACAAATATTTTTATATTTTTAAGATTGCCAAGAAATAAGAATGTTTGATATCGTGCAGACATTTGGAGATTGGTGTTGTCGTTGTATCTTATCCCTTATTATTTCCTCCTTCCCTCTTTCTTTCTCTCTTTCTTTTTCAAATAAAACATCTAATTCTTGGGGAAATAATTAAAATAGTCCTTCTCTTGGTGAGATGCTAAGTCTTCTGTGAGATAAAGTATTATATACTACTTTTTCCTCAAATGGCTTAGATAATGTATGGAGTGTAAAACAATACACTAGCTTTCTTTACATGCAAAATAACTTAAAACTGGCTTATGACCACTGGAAATCAAAGCCTATATCAATTACTGAAAGGCTGTTTATGATGGTTAATTTTATGTGCCAACTTAACTGGGCAATGGTTTGCCCAGGTTAGTATTATATCAGGGTGTGTCTGTGAGAGTTTTTGGGTGAGATTAGAATTTGCATTTGTGGACTCAGTAAAGCACATTGTCCTCCCCAGTGTGGGTGGTATTATTCAATCAATAAAAAGGGGAGGAAGGGAGACTATATGTATTTCTAGTTCTATTGGTTCTGTTTTTCTGGAGAACACTGATTAATGCAGAACATTTTTTATTTCTAAAAATTTTTAGGGATAACACTAAATCCTGTATTTGAAACCTCAGAATAAGAGGACTGAATTTGATGATATGATCTATTTTTATTAAGGAAGGTTGGGAATTTTTCAGTCTTGATGGCCAGGGGAAACCCAAAAGTATAGGTTGGGGAGGAAGAAAAAGAATAAAAACAAAATTAGAAGAAAGAGAATAAGGAAAGAAAAAGAGTAAAGGACATTTTCAGTATTATGGTGAATGGATGACAAATAGCATGATGGGCCTTGGGAGGGAACAACTGATATCACCTCGTGCATTTCTCTGTGATAGCAGCTCATTTGCCCACAAGCATTTATGGTGGAACCAGTATTTATCAACCTCTTTACATTAATGGGAGGAGCTTGGTTTCTAGGCTTTTTAGTTATTGCTTGGTAAAATTTTAAAAATACAAACAGCCCTGGCCAGTTTGGCTCAGCAGTTAGAGCGTCGGACTGCGGTCCGGAGAGACCCGGGTTCGGTTCCCGCCAAGGGCACGTACTTCGGTTGCAGTTTGTCCCCGGCCCTGGTTGGTCGTGCGGGTGGCAGCCACTCGATGTGTCCCTTCACGTCGATGTTTCTCTCTCTCTCCCTTCCTCTCTCTCCTTTCCACTCTATTTGTACAAAAAATGGAAAAATGTCCTAGGGTGAGGATAAAAAAAAAATAATAATAAAAAATACAAACACAAAATTACTAGGGTAGGCAAGAGCAGAACTTAATACAGGTAAAAATACAAGTGGCATCAGTTATTGAAGATCTAATTTAGCATAAGAATTAATGTAGACACAATGAGGAGTCCTCAAAGTCAAAATATAAAATGCAACCAGCAAAGAAAAAGGACCAACTCTGAAAAGCCCCATGAAACGAATAAGAGCTCTTCAAACTGCGTGACTTTTTTGAACAGCAAAGGTTAGCCTAAGAAGTCTGTTAGAAAAGTTGAAATTCATTATTCATATTCCACCAGCTATATTTCTCGCAAGAAATTAGAAGATTTAAAATAAATAAAAAGGATTCAATGATAGTGAAGTGAAGGATTCATTTGACTCTGTGATAATACCCGATGGCTTAATTAGAAAATAGAAAAAGGAACCTTTAGTTTTAGAACTGACAAATAATGAATTACCTGATATTTTTAGAAAAAAGTGGCAAATCTCTTCTAATCTCATTTAAGAAACTCTTTTCGATCCAAAGATCATTTTAAAGTCACCATTAAAATGTTTTAATATGGAAGAGTGGTACAGTTTAACAGAGAGCAAAACTTAGAGACAAGCTAAAGCAACTTATCAGTACAGTATTCATTAGATATCTATCTCTTCCCTTGAAATTATAAAACAATTGAACTATTTTTCTGAATTCCAGGAAGGTAATAGTGGATCTATAATTTTGTTTACTATAAAAATGAGTCAAATATTTCAAAGGAATCTTTTTTGTTTAAATTGTAAGTCTCAAAACTGATTTTTAAAAGAAATCAATAAAAATTTATAAAAATTTTCATATTGAATCATTTCTGAGAATGTTATAGTTGAAGTCCTCACTATATTTGTAATTTTATTGTATGACACAAAGTTCTAAAGATCTAAGATAAGACATGAGTAAGAAACAAAAGCCCCATATATATCTTTACAAATTTTGTTAAATGCATTGGGCATTGTAAAAATGCTCTCATTTCATGACTATCAGTTTTAAAGACCATACATTGTCGTACGTGGATGAATTTTAAAATGGCTCTGTCTACACTCAAAGTGTCTCCCCTGCACAATTGTAAGTAATCTACCGTTTACCAGGCAGAAGAATATGGTGTTTAAATATGCAGGCTGTGCTGTGATCATTTTAAGTGAAATCCAACTTTGCTCTTTTTTTATCTTCTCATTTGTCTCCTTTATGGAATTTGAAACACAGTGGAACTTTCCTTGTAGTCTTATTGTGATGAATAAAGTGTATAGTTAGAATGGTGAACCAAGAAATTTCTCAATAAATATTTAAATATTATTAAGTGAGGTGGCAAAGCCATGCTATGAGGGGAAAGGGAATTGTGCAAAATTGTTACCTCTCTACTATATTATTACTTATATGTTCTCTGTAATATGATATATAAGTTCTACGTTTCTCCAATTATTGGCCTTGAAATACTGAAGACTTCTGGTGTAAACTTACTGTAATTCAGTGTTAAGATACTCTTGCAGCTTCAGTTCCTCTTCTATTGCCATCAAAAGTTTAGAATTAGGTTTCATTTCCTAGGCATTCTTGTTCAGCCCATAATGCTGAGACAGCAGCATAGTCACTTGGGGAAATTTAAATTTCAGGCATTAAGTTCTATGAGATTAAACATTTTTATAGTTTTGAACTGTCTCCTATTAGCAAATCTTCCACAGAAAACACAATGTCATATTTGAATAATTTTAATATATTGAGAAAGTGCCAAGTTAAAATATTTGTCATTATTTTGAGTAAAAAATAGCTGGCATGTGTCTTAACTGTGTCCTCCACACAAACACTTAACTAAATTGTGTTGTCAGCAAGTCTGTTCATGCCTTTGTGCAAATGCTATGGCAACTTCTCAAACCACTGTTATATTGCCACTCACAAGCCACAATTTTAGTAACGTATTCAGAGAGACAGGAATTATTTTACTGTATCTTATAAGTCATCCAGTGTCCTTATCTTTCCATCAAAAATTGATATGAACCTATTATCTGATATTTACAACTTTGCTTTTTTTGCAAGACACAGTGTAGAGCAGCAGATTAATTATGAAACACAGCAAAACTAAAAGAAGCTTGTAAAGAAAACTTTTACTTACTAGATATGCTTTGTCATGTGTTGATTAGAGTCACTTATAATGAGAAATGTCTATACAGTCTAAAATTTATTTGCTCTTAGATCAAAGCTGTATAAATCCTCTATAACATGCCTATAATACATTATAAAAGAGAGTTGCTGAAATTTCTTGTCTTTTACTAATAGGAGGCAGATTTAGATTGGGAGTAGTTGGTTGTTTTAGCACAGAAAGTGATCCTGGCAATCTGTTTACGTATTGACACATAATTAGTTTGTACCTTGATGATGACTAACATGGCATGGCCTCTGCTGTTTCCAGTAGTGTACCGCATCGGTGTCATGACTATCTTTAAATATTTAATAATGAGATATATCTATGCCTAGAAAATCTAATCCTCACTCTTAATTTTCACTTTGTTTTAAAGCGGCTGCTCAGAATAGTTCTGTTCTAATTTACTTCTACATGAGCCAATTTACCTAAAAGAGTCAGTTAAGCACCTTGGGGTGGGGAAAAGGGTGAGCAGAGGTGTGTCCCTTTCTTGAGATTTCTGAAGACTTAACACAGTGATTGTCACAATGTATTGTTCAGACCAATTAAGAGCTACTTATAAATACTCCTTTCCATATTCTCACAGTGGGGCTTGGGAGTCTGCATCACACACACACATCAGGATGTTTTGATGCAGGTGGTTCAAGGATAACACTGAAAACATGGTGACATCAAGGGTGACCTGGGCTAGGGAGTACAGGTGATTTGCATGATATGATATCAACCGATAGCAGAAAATATTTACTGAGGCCTGATATTGAGAGGGGACCTAAACTGTCTGAACTGGAAAGGATGAGAAGACTCAGTATATATTGAGGCAGAAGATGGAAACCAGGAATAGTACCAGCAACTAGCAGAAGATAATGTAGAAACAGTTTTCAAAAGAGGAGAGTAGGTAGCAAAGGCTGCTGTGGGAACCCCAGCTGGAAAGGGCGGGTGAAAGAGTAATGGGGTTCGACTGAGCCAACATTCAGCATTTTCCTTCAGTCAGTCTCTAGAGTGGCTGGCAGTCTTGGACATCTAATATCCATTGCCCCCATAATTAATTCTATGTAATAGTATATAGTTGATTTGTTCATAAATTTTAACTAAATAAAGCTATTATTATTAGTACATTATTCTAATTCAGGTCAAAACCTGTCTTTACCTTTATTTTTTTCCTCTTTCCTTTAACTTTTAATTTTCCTCGCTCTGGATAATCTTTTCTGGTATTCTTTCCAAATGAGCCCCTGTTAGAACAGTCTTTAGTCACTTCCTTTATTGGTCAAAGGTAAAGGCGTAGTCTGAGCCCAGTGTTCTGTCAGTCTTCACTCCTGCTGAAGACGGCTGGTGCACTGCTTGGCATGGAGGAATCAGTGCAGGACCGAAGCCCTCCTGGACTGCTAAGACGCTTGACCGTCTCGGTTCTCACACCGCATGAGTCTCTTGCTGGGTCTTACTGGAGCACCAAGTCAGTTCCGTGTTTCACCGAGTGGATGCTGGTTCTAGTTCACTGGCAAGTATAGTTTCATCTACACAAAACATACTGGATAAGATACCTGAAATGACATTTCCTCTAGAAATGCATAATTTTCATGCTTGTAGTTAACTCTTTAGGGTATTCTTGTACAAATGTCTCTGAGAGAGCCAACTGAGAGCTTTCCTCCTGAGTTCTTCTGAAGGATCCCATTCAGGTATCTGAATACAATGAAATCATGTGTTTGAACTCATCCAAGAGTAGAATTCAGAGTAAATCAGAATGATCTAGGTTCTCACAAAAATAACTTACTTACTGAAATATCAATATAATTTCCTATGTGTTTCTCCTATTTGATGCCCCCCAAAACAGATAACTTAGGGCACTGCATTAGAGTGTTCAATATTTTGCTGTAGCACCAGTTTGCTGATCACTCTGACTGTGAGAGAGCCCTTCTGTATGTTTATTTGTGATTTATGTAAACTGATAAATTCAGAATATAAGCAAAATGAGACACAAAGTCATAAAGAGAATGTTAAACAAACAAACAAACAAACAAAGACTGCCTAGACACAACAAAAGTGGCTCAGTGGATTGGGCGATGTCCTATGGATTGAGAGGTCCTGGTTTGATTCCGGGTCAGGGCGCATGCTGGGGTTGTGGGCTCGATCCCCATCCAGTAGGAGGTGTGCAAGAGGCAACCAGTCAGTGTTTCTCTCTCACATCAATGTTCCTATTTTTTCTCTAAAAAATCAATAAAAATATATTTTAAAAAATTGTTCTCAGTTTGAGTAATGTTTTTAAAAATCTTTATTGCTATATACATAACCAATGTACATACAACACTGCTGTTAAGGTGGGGGCAGGGAGTGAGGAGGAGGGAATCAATGGGGGAAAAAAGAAGAGACATCTGTAATACTTCCAACAATAAAGATACATTTTAAAAAATCTTTGTCGAATAACTAAATACTTGGGTCACATTATGAAGCATTAGCAGTAAAAATATGTGACTTAACTACATAAATTACAAACTGATTTAGCTGAACCAGATCTAGCTGTAATGTCCAGCACACAGGAAGTGCTGAGGTGTGTAGTGGCCCATGCACAGATGCACTGGAGGAGGATTTTCACAAAATAGGCATTGGCTTTTATTAGATCTCACATGGTCAAATCCCTTCTGATGTGAAGAAGGAATTTACTGAATTATCAAAACCAGCAGAAGCTTTTTTTGTGTCTGTAAATCTCTCTGAATTTATTGAAGAGCTCATTGGAGAACATGGCAACCTTTAAAATTTTGCTGCAAGGTGAGAAACTATCAGGCAGAGACAAGTTATTAACAAGAGAGGATACATCACTTTGAACTCCAAACACTTGTTCTTAACACATGATGCCTCTTACAGAAACAAATAAGATGACAAATGTATATGATTTATAAAACATCTTCTTGTTTAGAAAAACAAAGTGATAAAATTGAGTTGATGGATATAGTAGCTGTGAGAGAAAATCACTCTGTGTCTATGTAAACTGCATGTAATAAAAACTCTAAAATAATATTCTCTATTCCTTAACTCAGATGCTGCTGCCATTTATATTATTCAGTCATCTGGCAAGTAAATCTTCTCTCAGTACTCTGAAAATCTAAATGATTACTGTAGATATGTGGGAAATTGAGAAGTATGATTGCTAGCTCAAAGAAAGGTTTCCGTTGTATTTTTTGAGTGTGAACAGCAGAGCACTGTGGTGGGTGGAAGAATGACCCTCGAACATGTCCATGTCCTAATCCCTGGAACCCACGAATATGCTGCCTCACATGGCAGGAGGAATTTTGAGGACATGATGAGTTAAGGATCTTAAGATGGAAAACTTCTTCTCCTTTATCTGGGCAGGCCCAAAATAATCACAATGGTGCTTATAACGACATGTAAGAGAGGCGACAAGAGAAGCAGAGGTCAGAGTGATTTAATTGCTGGCTTTTACTGAAAATGGAAGGGAACCAGGAGCTGAGGACGGGGCTCCAGAGCCTGAAAAGGCAGGGGAACTGGTTCCCCCGGAGCCTCCAGAAGGAATCCAGCCCTGCTGACACCTTGAGTTAAACCTCGTAGAAATCATTTCAGACTTCTAATCTGTAAAATAATATATTTGCACTGTTTTAAGCCACGAACTTGGTGGTAATTTGTTTAAACTGCAATAGGAAACAAATATAGTTTGTTGCCACTGTTGGGTATTGTCTAAAGACAAGATTCCTATCTTTGTGTCACTGTCCTGAAGTACTTTTAAATATGTGGAGAATTATATTGTCTGCACTCGAAGTCTCTATTTGAGACATATCAAGTCTAAGCTAAGGCAGTTTTTTCAGGTCCCATAATATGAAGCTCAATGAATGCTCAGCACAACCAGCGGAAGCTTCTGTTCCTGGCTCTTGAATATTTTTTCTTCAATTAGTGAAATAACTCTTCTGTGGTCAACAGTTGGACTTATGGGTATACTGACAACATTCCCCAAATATGATAATATAGAAACCAATAAAATCTGTTTTAGATGGATTAATGTTCTCCAAAAAATAAGTAATCTTTGCCTACTTAAAAAATATCAACTCAAAAGTAATTTTAAAAAACACAACCAAGTATAAGTGCAAATGTGTATTGTCTGAGGCTTAGCTAAAAAGTAGATTGCAATTGACTGGAAATAAAATATTGTTTTTCTAAATGATTTTATAAGCTTTACAACACTTGGCAATATAAATGAAATTCTCTGAAAAATAATTTGATGAGTGCTTCCTAAAGTACCTTAAGAGAAACTAGATCCAGGAAGCTCCCCTTCAAATAAAAGTGTGAGGCGAGGGACTTGATATTTGGCAGTCACTGCTTACTGACTTGACCTTCTTCAACTTCTGCACTGGCACATGATGAAAGCCTGCCATAAAGAATCATATTCACATTTATCTAAGCTTTTCCTTAGATATTTAAATAGGCAACTCTTTTATTTATTAACTATAAAAATGTTGAGTCAAATAAAGATCAAATCTATTTTATAAAACCAATGGTGGTCCTGATTGGTATGCCTCATTGGTTAGAGCATCAGCCCATGCACCAAAGGGTCACGGATTCAATTGCCAATCAAGGGCCTGTACCTGGGGTGCAGGTTCCATTTCTGGCCCCAATCAGGGCACATGCAGGAGGTAACTAATCTATCTCTCTCTCCCCCCCTTTCTTCCACTCTCTCTAAAAATCAATGGAAAAAATATCCTCAGATGAGAATTGACAACAACAACAGTGGTAAATAATACAATGTATTGATCAGCTTTTAATTCAGGGAGATGCTCTTAAAATTATTGTGATGAGGCATAATAATCTCTCTTATTTCTACCTTTGAGATAATCTTCTTATGCCCATTTTATAGGTGTGAAAATGGAGACCAAGTAGGTTATGCTATCTGACCTTGATTACATTAAATTTAAGTGATAGGAATAGAATTAATGGAAATTGAACCTGTCTATTCTTTGTGTTCTATAATACCTTATTTTTCTGACATCTTGAAATTTTTACTATCTATACTACTGCATTTTTAAAAAAACTCATATGAGTAAGAGACTTTCATTCTAAAGCAAATTATTTATTTATATATATATATATTTTTTTTTTTTCAAGGAGACCAGAAAGGACTCATATTGTGTTTCTGGTGGTTTATTTATCTACATATTTCCCCCAAGTATTTTAAATTAGAGAATGTGATGAATTTTTGGTGACATTGAATAGAGAATGAATAGCCTATTAAGCAATAATAATTCATAGACTCTACAGAACTTTCAATCTGATAATAGCATCCTCTCTGTGTATCTGTTGATACAATTTCAGTGTTTCCCAATTAGCTCTTTATAATCAAAATAAATTTTTATTAGCATCTTTTGATTCCATTAAATTTAAAACTAAATTGCTCAAGGAAGATTGTGAAACTCCAATACGATATGTCCCAAAAGTGAAACTGTAACTTTCATATAAAAATAATTTTTCTTTGGTTTAAGATAATTAAAGCTAAACCTTATTCACAAAAATCAAGTATGGACCACAGTTTTAAATCTGTTTTCTTTCAGGTCCATCATATTAAGTCCAAAGATGGTTATGACAGATAAGATTGTTTGACAATGGGGAACTATTTTTCTTATAAACAATAAGCTTAAAAATTGAGCCATATTTATAGAGTCCAGGGAAATTTGCATAATTGTTAATTGTAAATGATAATTTTTATAAAGTACTATTTTCATGGTTATGGTATATAAATAAATATAACATATTCTGTTCACAATAAGCTCAAACAGAATTGCTGAAAATGACCCTGGATACAAACTTTGCATTGCCTGTACTTTGGCTAGCTGTTACCAGAGTTCCTTCAACCAAGTTTATCTCTCCATAGGACTGGGGCTTCCTCCCCAACAAGGGAATTGCCCAAGATTTAGGATCTCCAGGTTTTGAAACACTGTTACTTCCAGAACACCTTTACAAATAAATGCACCCCCCCCCCCCAATCCAGCAGTTTGTTTATTCCCTCAATGACAAATCTATTTTCCCATGCTTGTCATATATAAAAAGGAGACTCATAGTGAGGTGGGCTCAATGCTTCTGCACACTTGTCTGTGGAATGATGGGAAGATCAGGGGCTTCTGCAAAATTGCTTGTTGACTTTGGCCCTATGTAAGTTTTATCAGTAAAGCATATTCCTTAACCCATGTCATATATTATGAAATTCATTTTGAGTCTGGTGCACAGCAGATAAAGACCGAGAAGGGATATGATTTGCATGCAAGACTCTTTATGATATTTCAAAACTTACTTAAATTATAGTTCCCAGGTTAAGAAATAATTATATACTGACTTTTATATAAAAAGAAATCAATGAAAAATGATAGTTCATCATTTTTAGCATGAGGTAAAATGAGGCAGTTAAGGGAAAATCAATATTTAACAATAGCACTTTGTCATTTTATTCAGAAAAAAGAAACATAAAATGAAATATTGTGACAACTATAGATTCATGAAATTCACAGAATTATAATATGCTTCATTTATTAACTAAAAGCATCCAATATTTCATTTTTCAACATAAAATTTATAATCACAGTTTCAAAGCTTGTAAAATCCTCTTTGTCACTTCATGTAAATTATTCTAAATATTTTAGATTATGTGTATAATGTTGGCTACCCATCTTACAAAATTAAGTTAAGATTTTGAAAGCACACTATTCTAGATTCCACCATATTATATGTAAATGACAAAGTATGATGTGATGCTTAATATGGTAGAGTACATATTCTGGTTTGCCTGGGATATTTGTATTGTTCTGACATTTATCTAGTTTAGTATTTGTCCTAGAATTTTCATTTTTTAACCAGGTATTTTTATAAATAGTTGTAATTCTAAACAGCATGGGTATGGTAAAACAAAATATTTTATTTCTAGTTACAGTAATAAGTCTAAAATCTACTTAAATATTATGGTTATTTAAGATGACAGTGCTACAGAGAATGCATTTATATATTTATGTATTTTTTTGTAAAGCATAATTTTTCACATAAATCAAATGACTCTTCTAAATTAATTCACTTGATGACTGAATTCTAGTTTTTTGTTTGTTTGTTTGTTTTTTACACACCATGAAGAATGAAGTGATAGATGTTATAGTCTTGGTTTTATTAGGAGTGCTTCAAAAATGTGTCAGTTTTTTTAGTTTTTAAAAAAATTAATAACATCAAATGCTTCTTTTTGTTAGCCATTAATTGAGAGAAAATATAGCCCCAGAAGTTTATTTTGTTAAAAAATGAAACATCTAACATGCTTTTGGAATTTCAATTAAAATTTGTCATGAATGATACTATTTTACCAATTTTGGTAGAGCAAAGCTGTTTTAAAATTTTTTATTCTGGAATTTAAATTTCTTTTTAATTAAAATATAAATAACATAAAAACATTGCAGGCCAGAGTGGCACAATATATTTAACATGATGAAAGAAACAAATCTACAACCAAGAATACTTTATCCAACAAGGCTGTTATTCAGAATTGAAGGAGAGATCAAGATGAGATTAACCAAAGAATTTACATGCATATATGCATAATCCATGGACACAGACAATAGTGTGGGCAAGGCTGGGGTAGAGGCAGGAGAGGGTTGGAGGAGGTCACTGGGGGGAAAGGGAGGCAGGAGGCACCTGTAATACTTTCAACAATAAAGATAAAACATAAATAAATTTTTCCAGACAAGCAAAAGCTGAGTTAGGTCATAACCACTATATGGGGCATTACAAGAAATGTTAAAGGGAATTGTTTATGTGGAAAAGAAAAGGCCAAAACTTGAAATAAGAAAATATTTAAAAGAAAAAAAATTTTTCTCTAGTAAAAGCATATAGTAAAGGTAGCAGACCAACCCTTATAAAGCTAGTATGAAAAAAATTAAAAGGGCAATGACATTTCTATCAACAATTGCTTTAAATATAAATGGACAAAGTCCTTCCTTCGAAGACATAGGGTGGGGTTGAAAGGATAATAAAAACAAGACCATTATATATGCTGACTACAAGTGACTCACTTCAGATTGAAAAACACACAGGCTGAAAGTAAAGCGATGAAAAAAGATATTTTTTGAAAACAGAAATAAATGAACAAAAGGCTGAATAACAATACTTATCCCAGGCAAAATAGATTTTAAAACATGAGCTATAATAAAAGACAAAGGACCCAGGGATTTCACCTCTGGCTGCTGATCTGAAGGAAATGAAAGACTAATTTGAAAAGATATATGCACTCCTATGTTCATTACAGTATTATTTACAATAGACATCATATGGAAGCAACCTAAGTGTCCATTGATAGATGAATGGATAGAGAAATTTTATATATGTATAATACACACACACACACACACACACACACACACACACACACACACCAGAGCAAAGCTTCAGGATAAGAACAATATTTGCACTAAATTAAGAAACTTGCAGAGCAGATATGTACTTGGAATTGGTTTAGGAATACACACACATTATAATTATACTGAAGCAAAATGGCTATTCTACTAATGGCTATCGAAGCTTGAAGTAAAAATTTACAATGTTTACCAAGGGAGAAAAAAATGGTAGCAAATTTAATGGAAGGTAGACTGACCTTTTCACAGGACCAAACTAAAATTACAACTAAAATATAAAAAAAACACACAGCTAGAATAACCAACTGAAGACCAGCAGGAGGGAACCTTTATAACCAAGGATGTAAAGAGGAGCCCACATTGACTCCGGAGGTATGAGAGTGCTGGCTGGGCTCCTACAGGCAGCAGATGAAGTTCTGGAGGGATAGCTCAGCTATGGGGGGTGTCAGCTGAGAAACCTGGGGTCTAACCCCCAAGTTGGGAAAGGTGTCCACATAACACCTGACTGTGAAAAGCACCAGAGGTTCTGTCTGGCAGGGAGAGGTGGATGGAAACACAGATACCCTATTGAAGGGCCAGTGTACTAAATTCATCTATAACCACTCACCTTTAAGGGAGAGATTGACAGCAATACAATCATAGTAGGGGACTTTAATACCCTACTGACATCTCTGGAGAGATCTTCTAGACAAACAGTTAACAAGGAAAGAGACCCTAAAAGTTGCATTGGATCAGATGGATTTACAGAGCATTTCACCCCAAAAGTGCAGAATATACATTCTTCTTGAGTACACATGGGACATTCTCAAAGAGAGACCACATGTTAGGACACAAACTAAGTCTTTATAAATTCAAGAAGATTAAAATCATATCAAGCATCTTCTCAGATCACAATGGCATGAAACTGAAAATCAATTACAAAACACACAAAAACATTCAAATGCATAGAGGCTGAATAGCATGTTATTAAACAACAAATGGGTTACCAAGGAGATCAAGGAAGAAATCAAAAGCTTCCTGGAAACAAATAAAAATGAACACACAATGACATAAAATATATGGTACACACTAAAAGCAGTCCTGAGATGGAAGTTCATAGATTTACAGGCCTATCTCAAGAAACAAGAAAAATTTCTAATAAACTATCTAACCCTACAACTTAAAGAATTAGAAAGAGAACAAAAATAAAAACCCAGAGTAAGCAGAAGAAAAAAAAATAATAAAAAATCAGAGAGGAGCCCTGGCCAGATTGACTCAGCGGTTAGAGCTTCGGCCTGCGGTCCGGAGAGACCCGGGTTTGGTTCCCACTAAGGGCACGTACCTCGGTTGCAGTTTGTCCCCAGCCCTGGTTGGGTCATGCGGGTCGCAGTGATTCAATGTGTCCCTTTCACGTCGATGTTTCCCTCTCTCTCTCCCTCTCACTCTATCTGAACAAAAGGTGGAAGAATGTCCTCGGGTGAGTATAAAAAAAAAAAAATCAGAGAGGGAATTAATAACAGAGACTAAAAGAAAAATATAAAAGATCAGTAAAATCAAGAGCTGATTCTTTGAAAACATAAACAAGAGTGATAAACCTTTAGCCAGACTCACCAAGAAACAAAGAGAGAGGACCCAAATTAATATAATCAGAAACAAAAGAAGTGAAGTAACAACTGACACCACAGAAATACAAAGGATAGTAAGAAAATACTATAAACAATTATATGCCAACAAATTGGACAAACTAGGAAAAATGGACAAATTTCTAGAATCATACAATCTTCCAAATATCAACCAACAAGTGTCAGAAGACCTGAACAGACCAATGACAACTCAGGAAATCAAAGCAGTAATCAATAAACTCCCAGCAAAAGCCCAGGTCTGGACAGTTTCACAGGGGAATTTTACCAAACATTGAAAGAAGAAATAATACCCACTCTCCTCAAACCATTACAAAAAATTCAAAAGAAAGGAAGACTTCCAAGCTCTTTTTATAAGGCCAGCATAATCCTAATTTCAAAACCAGGTACAAACACTACAAAGAAAGAAAGTTACAATCAATATCTTGGATGAACACAGATGCCAAAATCCTCAACAAAAATATAATTTTTGTCCATACATATCCAGAATGAATTAACAAAAATTTTTATGGTAAACCAATGTTGAATACGCAAACAAACAATAGTTCAGTCTAGCAGTACTTATTACCTTCTTGCTTTATTTTCTGTAATATGCTGTAAGTCAACTTAAGTGCACTAAAATATTACTGATTTTTTGTAAATATTTCTACATTGAGAGGGAGAGGGAGAGGGAGAGGGAGAGGGAGAGGGAGAGGGAGAGGGAGAGGGAGAGGGAGAGGGAGAGACATCAATTGCCTACTGCCTCCTGCACTCCTTTTACCAGGGATCTAGCCCCACAACCCAGGCATGTGCTCTGACCAGGAATTGAATCAGCAACCTTTTGGTGCATGGGACGATGCCCAACCAACTGAGCCACACCAACCAGAAAGCATAAATAAATGACAAATTTTTAATCAGAAGAATGAACTGCTAGAAAAATCATAGATAAGAGTTTAGCAGATTGCAACTGTTGAAACAAAGATAAACAGGAAGACACTAACATTTATTTCTTTAGGCAAGAAAAGAAGGGAACAAATTAAATGACAATTCAAGCAATTTACAATATTCAATTTAGAAATTCTATAACTATACTTTGGAATATCTCATCTAATGGATAGAATGTTAAGCGACTTCTACTTTTCATTGGATGAATTGATAGTCTGTACCTTCTTACTTTATCTTCATGTCTTCATGTCTATTTTTATTGATATTTTTAAAATTGACATTTATTAAAATAGTCAAAATAACTTTAGATAAGAACAACTAATTCCATGAGTTTTGTCTTGTGAAAATATGTATTAATGAATAAACTCTGGGGTAGAAACACAATACCTAAAAATATCCTGTATTTAGTAGAGTTTTTTTTTTCCACCTCATGAGGAACTTCAGCATGTAGAGTTGTTTCATGATAAAAAATATGTAGAAAATCTTTGGCAGAATTTGTTAACAATTTCAAATATATTGACTTTAAAATGTAATTTTAGGAAAACTATAGACAATTATAAAAATTAAAATAGGATCATATTTAAAATTTTTATTTTGCAGACAATCTATTGGCATAGTTTTAGAAACAAATACAACTAAGAAACTGATTAAATATATGAATATATGCCAAAACTAATTTATTTTATTCTTTTTAATGGTTCAGAAAATTAATTCAATAACAAGACATTTAAATTTGCTTAAATGTATATGGATATACATTTCTTAATTTTATAGAAATAATATTAATTTGAAAAATTTCTTTAAATATAAATCTTATAAAGTTCTACCAATATAATAAAATGAATAGTCAATAAAATATTTATTAAAATTATATTTTAATATTATTTTTAGTCACTACATTTACTGTAAAAATATTCCTAGTTTGGCCCTGGGCAGTTTGGCTCAGCAGTTAGAGCGTCAGCCTGTGGTCCAGAGAGACCTGGGTTTGGTTCCCGTTAGGGGCACATACCTTGGTTGCAGTTTGTCCCCGGCCCTGGTTGGTTGTTCCGGTGGCAGCCACTCGATGTGTCCCTTTCACATCGATGTTTCTCTCTCTTTCTCTCTTCCTCTCTGTACCTCCCACTCTATCTGAATGAAAAATGGAAAAATGTCCACGGGTGAGGATAAAAAAAAAAAAAAATTCCTAGTTTGGAACAATAAATTATATAATCACCCCTTGTTGTGCATTCTTGTAATTATTTTCAGCCAGATTTTGATCATTTGATTGCAGAGCACTTCACTGCTTCTCGCATTCTGCTTCATCTCACTGATTTGAATTTCTTTTTTATTGAGACACATTATTTCTAATTATTTCATCAAGTACATGTTAATGATAAACTTTTTCACTATTTGAAAGAAAATGCCTTTACAGCACACACACTATTGAATTGGGTACAGAATTCTTATGTGATATTTATTTCCTGTCATTAAGTTCCATTGTCTTTCAGTCTCCATTGTTGCTATTGAAATCTGTCAGTCTAATTTTTCTTTTTAAATAAGTCATGTTTTTTTTCTTTATGGTTGCTTACAACACCTTTTTGGCCTTTTTTCAGGAGAAATTTAGCTTTTAACTCGATGAGAATTTCTTCTTATTTATTTTGCTTGAAATGAGTGGCCTATTTCAACTTGATAGCTCATGTCTTTACTAAGCTCTGGATGATTTCAGCCATTATTTTGTCAAGTATTACCTCAGTAACAGTCCCTCTCTTTCCTGTTGAAACCCTTAATAATGAATTTGGCTAACGCGATGGTCTGACGAGTCCATACCATTCCAGACTCCTTGTTCTTACAGACGTACACTGGGAAGACTAGAGCTGCTAAACACTTATTTTCCAAATCTTTTGAAACTAGAACTTGCTAAGTGGCAGATTTAGCCAATGAGATGTTAAATGGAATTGTGTTTTTGGCCTTTCTGGGGAAACTCTTTCATGATAGAAAGGGAAATTCAGCTTGTGTTTCTCCTTTCCCCTTACTGCCACAAACCGAATTGCAATGAGAGGAGCTTCAGTAGCTTTCATTTGGACTTAAGTAAAAGGTTGACATATTATCAGAAATGGCATCTGTAACATACCTGAGGCACAAGTGCATTGTTTCTTACCTGCCTTCCTCCAAATATTTAATTATTTTCCCCCTGGATGTTTTAGTTGGTATGATTTATTTGGTGTTTTAGTTGTTATGGCACTTGGATAATTGTTGCATTATTTGTATGTAGACTTTTCTTTTTACATTATATAGCAATGTACACTAATCTGCTACATATAGTGCACAAAATAAGTTCCTTTGGAACAGTTATGCACAAGACGTGCAATATTGGATTTATACATTGGATGCCAGGATGTGATTGATTGAGGAAAAAAAGTTGGACTAGGCATGTTGGATAAAGGAACCACAAGTTACATAACACACAGTGAACACATGTAGTTTGAAGGGCAACATTGGCAGTGGTCCTTGGAGGAAGTGGAGCTACTTCACACTAACCAGTTTAGGGTTACACAAGGTAAGTGTCATCAGGCTACAGAGGCAGGGCTTCATGAATCGTTACTATTTCTAACTTTAGGAAATTGATGTTTTAAGTCACAGGTCAGATAAAAAGGGCAGTATGCACAATCTCCAACTAAAATCCTGAGGTAGCCTAGACAGTGAAGTGGTATGACATCAGGAGACTTTAAAACTGAAACTCTCTCTGGATCCCCCAAAGTCTATCTGCACTCTTCTTCAAATGGGCCTCTTCCTCAGGTCAGAGTCACCTTCACAACCTGTGAGATTTCGCAAAGAAGTTTGTAAACTTCTCTCAATTGTTCCTTATCTGCATCACTGCCTAAATCGGGGTACAGTTCTCCAGGGAGACACCAGCAACATCCATTCCAATGCATACAGGCACACTGGAGTCTCCATGCTCACCCAGGACCCACCTCTGCCAGCTTAGTCGGTGAACTCTCAGCCTCTCCTCTCTTTGGTAACGGGAACAGGGCTGAATCCAGACTGCAACCATTTCCAATAACACAGATTTTGGGAAAGCTGTTTATCTTCCAAACCACATAGGTCAAAACATTCACTGGATAGGAAACAATAAGCAATTTACAGTTGGGACTGTATTTAACAACTTGAGGAATGATGAATTTAAAGATGTTCACATTACCGCTGCACAAATTAAGAGGGCTCTCTCCTTCTTGGTTATTATCACAGCCCCAGGTGGGGTTTTTTCCCCCGAGGTTTTCTTTTTTGTTTTTTTGTTTTGTTTTGTTTGTTTGTTTGTTTTTTAGTTTTCAGTTATATTACACTCATTACCAGAGATGATTTTTGGTGTTCTAAGGAAGAGGCTGCCATGTTGGAGATCCATCATCTCTCCCTTTAATTTGACTTCCATGACTTCAACAACAGCAAGTTCATCTGCCCAGTCCTTCATTAAATTACTGATGGCACAGGGCATACCAACAGCACCAACCCCAACAACTGTAATGTTATTCTGGGGGGTTTTGTTCCTCCTTAAGAAGATTCACAATCAGCGGATCCTTGAGAGCTGCCATAATGGACTTAGAACCAAAAGGAACCTGGAGTGCATGGTGGGTGGGCATCGGGGGTGCGCCCAGTTGGATCTGCACTTGGCACAGCTGCTTCGGTCCAAATCTCTAATTATTGTATAAATTAACTTCAGTTTCTTTAAACAGAGTCCGTGGAAAGGGCTTAAATGCTGAGGATTTAGGTACTTTGCTTGAGAGCAACATGCTCAGGGTGAGGGTGAGGGAAACATGAAAACTAAATAAGGAAAGATGCCAAGCAATGTATTATAATACTTTTACTACCTGGGCACCAATTGACACAGAAAGATTAAAACAAAATCTCAGTAAGTTAATTTACTATACACTTCAGATGTTTTAAAAACATTGTAAGGAGACACTTGACACTGGCTATTTAACTGGAGAAATATTTAACTGCTTCCTATGAGATCACATGATGGAAATGCATGTGGGGGATAACCTGGTGGGGATCTCTTACACTTCCATGTTGTGAGGTCCAGCCCCTGCATGGCCTTTTATTAACTACATCCCATACCCTGTGGTTTGATATTTTATCCAGGTCTAAAAGAGAGGAGATCTGAAAAGTGAGGTGCAGACCAAAAGAGAGAGGAAAAGAAATATTTGGTAGCATCTAAGAAAATACAGAATTTCTTTATTTAAAATTCCAAAACTTATCCTGATACTTCTCATACATCTTTCTTCCTTTATTTTCTTTGATAGATGATACTATGGTGATATATTTATATTATGCATTTGTCTATTATATTTTACTGTCTAATAGTTATAAGCTATTTATTGGTATTTAATACACAAATGTAGAATTGTAGCCATGATGCCTTTCCCTACCCCCTTGGATATTAATATATTTTTGGACAAGGTTTATCTTTTGGTAATATGCACAGTTTAGACTAATCTGTAGTGGATGGTCTTCATCTGACAGTTAATGAGAACGATTTTACCTAGTATTCTAGTGGTTAAGAGCATTACTCTTAGGGTCATATTGCCTGGATTTAAATGATAGCTCTGCAACTTATAGTTGTGTGACCTTATGAAAATATTTAAAACACTCTAACAGGAAATTTTCTCCTCTTCCAAATGATACTACTAGTGATGCCTATTTCTTATGGACATTGTAAGGAATATATGCAGTATCACATTTTCGTGATGTCTGGCACCCGATACGCCCTTGGTATTTTATCCTTAGGGTCTAACCAGAAAAACAGAAAACATTCAAAATATTTAAAATAGAGAAACGTTAATGTACATAACTTGTTACACAGGTGATGGAACATTGAAGAAAATAAACAGAAAACTGGTGAGACAGTCCACCAATGAGCAAGAGCATGACGCTCCTTCTATCTATCTCTAGACATTAGGCACAAAGCGGTAAGGTAATGTTGTGAGAACTCAGGGGCCAGAGTCATGTGACTGAAAGCTGATGACTTGAAGGAGATGCAACTACTGCCTGCTAGTCAGGGGTAAGATGATGCCAAAGACTGCAGTTTGCTTCCTTCCTTTTTTCACTCTTTCATCCTCCCTCTTGTGAAGTCAATTGATTAGAGATCCTTGAAAACACAGTTTAGAGGAGAATATTACCAGTTTTTCAGAGCATAAAAGAGAAGTGCAAGAAATAGATTGGAAGGCAAACAATTCCAGGTTCTGCTCCATCTTATCTATCATTATTGGAATCATTATTGCTGATATTTCAGCCTTTCCCAGCTCTATTGTTCAATGTTACTCAAAGTTTTTGTTGTTATTGTTTTCTCATTTAGGATTACCTACAAATTACTATTGCATTTTAGAGCAGAAACCCTGTTAGGGTAATGCAAGTGCCTTGTTCATGGAAAATACTCAGGCATTCAAGGAATAAATGAGATTGATTCTCTAAATCCATATTAGGATTTTATAATCAAATCTTGACCAGATAATCCATTTGAAAGTTCACCGATATACCTCTAATTTTATTTTCTGCTTCCCTATTAGAATAAATCACAATTTTTATGCAAAGCAAAATTCCATTACTAGTTCTCCATACCAGAGATCAAGAGTTACTATCATGGTAGTTTCTAATAATTTGTTTCTTTATGCTTTTCATCAGTTATTATCAATGAATATATAGTGATTGATTTTAGTGTGTTTTTCAGAAGCCAGATCATTTTAACATTAAGAGTCATTTCTTAATTTCATTTGAAATAATATCTGCAAATCTAAAATCTGTCCATTTCGTAAATAGAAAGTTTTAAGAGTGCTTCCCTTCAAATGTGTTTAATTTATTAAATTTCATGTTGCTTTTACAAAAAAAAAAAAAAAAACCCAAAAAACAACAACAACAAAAAAAACAACCACCCTATTTTCTAACTTTGGAATCTCTTTCTTGAGAATTTTCTTAAACTCATATATTTTCAAAAGCAATCTCATTTGTGTATAGGACATTCCATTATAAGTTGTTTACTTTTCCAGCTGTAAATACAAATCAGAACTAGCAAAAATACTTTTATTTATTATCTTAATTTACTCTATTTCTAAAATGTTGCTTTTCACAGTGAATACTCCTATGTACTTAAAAGTTTTAAACTTAAAATCTATATAATGTTGTTTTTATCAACATAGTGCATGTTCCCTCTGGCATTTACATATCCTTTATCTTACTCATTGCACAAATACAGTGTTTAGAACTGTGAAACTTTTCTGTTATGCACACACACACACAAAATTTAAGGACAAAGGAGATATAAATAGAAACCCCAATTTCTCATATTAAATTGAATTTAATAGTACTGATATTTTGTTAGAACAGCTACAACTTCTATTCATGCACTTATTATAAATGAATCTCCCTCTAAAGTAATTTGTAATCCCCATGTGATGTCTCTCTTTCTTTCTCCTGAGATATTTATAGACCTTGATATGTTTTGACTAATTCCTGAAAATTGTCCCATGTTTTAAACATTACTGGTAATTAGTGGTTTATAGTACAGTATATTTCATCATCCTTTAACCACTTCAATTACTATAGCTGTATTCATAAAATCTGAAATATGCCTACACCCAAATCTAGTACTGAGTGGGGATTAGGACTACAGTTAATAAAGACATAGAAAAAGGAACTGAATCCAAATGGAAGGCAAAGCAAAGTCATGCACATAAATCAGAATTAAGGTTTATGTCCCCCAACTTTCCCCCAAAAGGACAGTGAAAAAAAGAAATATGAAGTAAAATCTAGAAAGCAAATGATTATGTATAGTTTAAAATCAACAACATGTTCAGAAGTCAGAAGCACATCAGTAATATTGAAAGAGGATGTAATGGACTAGACGTTGATATGTGACTCTGGAAAAAAGAATTTTTTTCTGCAGTTTTAAGCATGGCTAAAATTCTTTCTAAATCTATTATAGATGAGCATAAGTCTTCAGAATGATGACATTGTATATATCAAATTGACATAATTAAATAGTTGTTAACTTGCAAATATTTGGAATATGGTTTATGCAGATCCTGCCAGTAAGAGGATGAAGATCCAGTTTATCCTGTTGCTAGTTGAGGAGACTCAATCTAAACGCTAAGGAACCAATTGTATGTTTTATTTTTATTCTTTTGAATCAGATGCTCTAAAGTGCTATAGAAATACTATAAAGTGCAATAAGAATATAATATGAGCCACATATTTAATTTTAATTGTTCTTGTAGGAGCCATCAAAATATTTTTTTAAAAATTTAAGTTGAGTTTTCTTATTGCCTGTTTTGTCATATAGATATATTGCAAATATTTTTTTCTATTGTGTGATTTACTCTTTCATTTTCTTTCTTTCTTTCTTTCTTTCTTTCTTTCTTTCTTTCTTTCTTTCTTTCTTCTTTCTTTCTTTCTTTCTTTCTTTCTTTCTTTCTTTCTTTCTTTCTTTCTTTCTTTCTTTCTTTCTTTCTTCTTTCAGAACTAGAATTAGAAGTGAAGCCTGCAGATGTGACTAAATTGCTGCACTCCCATGATCCAACTTTCATGAATGAGCAGTGCTTCTTTTTTTTTTAATCCTCACTCAAGGACATTTTTGCATTTATCTTCAGATAGAGCAGGAGGGAGAAAGAGAGGAATAGAGAGAGAGAAACATCTATGTGAGAGAGACACATCAACTGGTTGCCACTCACACAACCCCAACCAGGGCCGGGGACAAACTGCAACCGAGGTATATGCCCTTAGCAGGAACCGAACCTGGGACTCTCTGGTCTGCGGGCCGCCGCTACAACTGCTGAGCCAAACTGGCCAGGGCTCATTTTCTTAATGGTATTCTTTCAGCAGAAAAAGGTTTTAAAATTGATAGAGCACAATTTATAATTTTTAAAGACTTACATTTTTTTACCTGTCTCCCCAAATTTTATAAAATTTTCTTCTATAACTTTTAGAGATTTTGTGGTTAATTTACTTCTGTGCTTTAATTTGTGTTATTTATTTATTATAATGTAGGTAAGGTCAATATTCAATTTTCTTTTCCCCCAAATGGAGATCCAATTTTTCCAATATCATTGTTTGAAAAATATTTTTTTCTTTTTCCGCTGAATTGGTTTTGCACCTTTGTAGAAAATTAGTGAACTCTTTATGGTTACTTTCACTTTGGACTCCTTTCTTGTTTATCTATCTATCTATCTATCTATCTATCTATCTATCATCTATCTGTCTATCTATCCATCTATCTATCTAACTATATTCCAAATATTAGCTTTATATTAGGCCTTGAAATCAGGGATTGTTCTTCTATTCTATACCACAGTTTGTTTACCTATGCATCCATTGACGACATGTGGATTAGTTCCACTTGTTGGCTATAATAAATAGTGCTGCTATAAACATTTGTGTACAAGTTTTCACAGGGACATATATTTTCATTTCTCCTGGAATAAATACCTAACAGTGAAATATTTGAGAAACAGTCAAATGTTTTTCCATACTGGGTGCATGGACTTACATTCTCACGAGTAATGTACAAAGGTTTCAATTTCTTCACATCCTCAATGACATTTACTGTTTTCTGTTTTTTAACTTGCTTTTGATTGTAGTTATCCTAATGGGTGGAAACTGCTATCTTTGGTTTTTATTTTCATTTTCTTAATGACCAGTGGTGGTGAACATCCTCTCATGTGCTTATTGGCCATTTGTCTCTCTCTATTGGAGAAATTCAAGTCCTTTGCCCATTTAAAAACTAAAGTGTATGTCATTTTGTTGTTGAGTTATAAGGGTTTCTTATATATTCTGGATACCAAACACTGATCTGGTATATAATTCGAAAATATTTTATAGGTTGTATTTTTTGCTTCCCTAGTAATGTATGTTAAGGCACAAAATTTTTTAATTTTGAGCAAATCATATATGTGTGTGTGTATAGATTCATATATATATACATATATGTGTGTGTGTGTATGTGTATACACACATACACACACACACACACACACACATATATATGTTTTTTGTTGTTTGTGCTTTGTGCTTTTGGTGTCAAATCTAAGAATACATTGCCAAATCTGAGGTCATGAAGAATTAACTCTGTGTTTTCTTCTAAGAGTTTTATAGTTTTAGCTTTTATATTTAAGTCATTGATCCATTATGAGTTAATTTTTATATATGATATAAGATATTTATGCAGTTATCTAATTCTCTCAGTACCATTTGTTGATAAACTATTATTTTCACATCCAGTAGTCTTGATCCCTTTGTCAAAAAGTGATTGGCCAGGGGTGTATGTGTTATTTCTGAACTCTCAATTCTATTCCATTGGATTATATGTCTATCCACATGCCCAGAGACACATATTTTCATTTATCTTGAGTAAATACCTAGGAGTGTAATTGCTGGGTTCAATAATACAAGCATTTTTAACTTCTTAAGAAACTTGACGGTCTTTTCTTCATCATGGACAATATCCTGTAGTTAGGTTTATTGCCCCTCTTTACAAAGCTAGGATTTCTGTTGCTGAGGAAAAAATGAAGAGTGGTTAGTGTTTTGTAAATAAAATTCATGTGTCCCAGTGTATTTAAGCAAATGCTGATATAGTCTAAGTGAAAAACTTTGAACTACCATAGAGTATTATTTTTCATCTGTAGATAGTATGAGATAAATATATATTAATTTGCTGGGCTCTCATTCTCTCATTTTTTCACTATTACATTTTGATCTTCAGAGACTCCTTTTAAAATATATATATTCATGACATATGTACACAACTGAAATATTGCATTACAGTTTATTTTAGTGACATTTTATAATGACTTTCATTGATGATTCTGTGTGTTTTCAAAATTAGGTTGTCAACAAATTTTTATGTGTTTCACTTCTAGTTTTAAAAGTAGTATTCTCTGATGTTCTAAAAGTATGTGCTCTGCAGGTTACTATACTGCTCTGTATTATATACAGATGATTTGCAATCCAGTAGGTGAGAAAATCCACTGTGTGATTGATTATGCCTATATAGGGGAACTATCATTTAGCTCATATTTTCAGTAGAAACCAGCTCTACTCTACACTATCATGTATTAATGTAGTCCTTCTAAAGATCTGGAGCTGACCCTAGGAACAAAGTGAGTGACTTCTGTTCTCAGTCTGTATTTCTTGAGTTATATTTACTTTTTTTCCCCTCATGAAAACCTGTCCTGGAGAAATACTCTGAGGAGCTTATCAACACTACTTGTTTAAATTATTATTTTGCCAAGGGGAATGTACATTTAACAGAGTTTAAGGGATTAAAGCACTGGTAAGAGTATAATTTTAGCACCTGAAAATTGTTTGGAGAAGTGGTCTTAGGGGAAAAAGAAGTACAAAGAAAGGAAAGATGATGCTTTTAGAATCATGTCTTTCAGGAAATTCTCCCATTCTGACTAAGCCAATTCAAAATGACCCCTAAATAGGGCCACTCATCTCAAATTTCTTCTTGACTTAAAACAAAAACAAAAACACAGAAACTGATAAATGCAAAATTACATGGAATACACAGCTGTAGGGCATTTTTATTTATCTGTAAATGCTCTTGTGCACTATCATTTGATTATAATATCTCAGTCAGCATTTGCATCTGATACAAGATGGTTAGCTCTTTCTAGATTCAGGGTAACCGGGAGCTGGTTCTGAATTAGATAGAGTAGACTTATGAAGCTGAGAATACAAAATAGAGTTCCAATAATAATGTACTGCTTTAGTAAAATTCAATTACATATTCCTTTTACCCAAGAAGAGCTTGATAAATATCAACTGATTTATTTTATAGTCTTTGAAAAAGAATTTGGATATATTAGTATTGAAGCTTCTGACATTGGTAGGCAAAGTAAAATACTCCATATTAGAAACCAATCTTTTGTATTATGTTTACCAGACCACTGAGGAACTATCGGTTCATTAATACATGAGTTTCAAAATACCAGAATAAAGCACCTGGAATATATGCTGTCCAGGTAAAAAATAACTTGCCAGGATACCAAATATATAGAATTTAATTGAAAATGTAAGGGTCTGGTATATCATTCTTATTTTCTTTAAGAAATGATAATGTTAATCTGAGATTAATCCAGTTATCTCAAAATACACATGGATAGATCATGAGAACAACACAGTGACCCAGTTATACAGTATTCGGATAATGTCCTGTTGTTGATCATAATATTGTAAACTCCTCAACGAAACTGAAATATACTTATTATATATATATATATAGCAATATAAATAATATAGATATAACAGTATATATTGTTATATATAAAATTGTTGACCAAAGAATAAAAGAGTTACTGAGTAAAGTGTTTATGCTGTTTTCTATGTCAATACACAAGAATGTGTAATATTTTGCTGATGGCAGAAAAAGTACCATCATGGAATTTTAAGGATAAATTAATCTATATTAAGTATGCATCATTTATTCTTTCTTGACTAGTTCTTCCTATAAAAAATCTTAACCACTTTAAATCCAATAGAGAAATGCACATAAAAGTTATTATTTATATGTGGTGAAAGGATACAAGTTAAATTAGACCATACTAAATCATTTATGATTAATTTTTAAAAAGATGATGGTTGCTTACTTAGCTAGATGGCTTAGTTAGTTGGAGTGTCTTCCCATACACCAAAGGGTTGCAGGTTTGATTCCCGGTCAGAGCACATACCTAGGTTGTGGGTTCAATTCCCAGTTAGGGTGGGTATGGAAGGCAACTGATCAATGTTTTTGTCTCACATTGATATCTCTCTCTCATCAATAAAAATTAAAAAAATATATCCTCGGGTGAGGATAAAAAAAGACAATGGCCTTTACCGATGCCCAATAAAACAAGTGAATGTAAAAGGGATCAATACTGCTCAGACCTGAGTTTTGGCAGTTTGGGGCAGTGATTTCAGTGCATTAGTAAAGGAAATGACCCCCAAACCAGGGTCCTGTCAACTACGTAAGTTCTAGTACGACTATTGTCCACACCACTACATTGTTGTCATGTTCAATTTGGGTATGTAATGTTTTTAGTGCCAAGATGGGGAGCTTGGAATGTCCACTTAGAGACAACAATTTTACAATGACTCAAAAACCAAAGAGCAATGATTAATAGAAGAACACTGCCTTTGGGGGGGAAAATAGGCTCATCTTTGTTCTTTTTACTTCATTGGTTCAGATTATTTTGGCAAATAAAAAATAGTAATCAATCTGTCAGGAAAGAAAAAGCATACTGACAAATACACTCTAAATGGGGAGGTTTCTCCCCTCAGCTAATCCTGCAAACTTGCTGCCCGAATAGAGAAAATATTCAGAGTGTAAACTATCTAGTTGCCTGACTGGTTATAATTTATATGAAACCTGGATATGTTTAGTTACTATAATTCATTGCACACAGGATTCCCACTATTCTGAGAACACTCTCTAAACTGGTATTTAGAGGTAATCGTTTTGAATCAATTACCTGATATTTCTGAAGCACTGTGGTGTAAAACCAACATAAGGCTTGAACTGTAGCATTGATTCTTGAATTTACCATCAGTTCAACTTGGAAATGTTTCTATTTCTCACTGTCTGAGTCCCCTCGGCTGTTATACATGGATAATTTATATTTCCTTTCCTGAGGATAAAATATGAGATAAGATGTAAAACTGCTTTTTAAACTGTAAAGTGATGCACAAATATGAGATCTTATCATCATCATCATCATTGTCCTGGAATAACATTTTATTTAAGCCACACAGTGGCTGAAAACAATGGTCTTCTTTTCCTTTATATTGGTGACAGAATGCTCATGTCTAGTGGATGGTTTCAGGGCTGTCACATGTCAGGCATAGAGTTGAGACAAGGTGATATGACATGGTCTAAAGGATAAGCTTTATGGTTAGAGCTAACCATGCACAGAATGCAGACAGTCCCCAGTTTTCCACCATCCTATGGAGTGTGAGAGCCATTCCATGAGTAGAGGAAAAACCCTCCCACTTGTGAATCTCTTCATATAGGGTAAGTTTGAAGAAGGGATCTGCTTAGGGAAAAACAAGCAGGCTGTTTGGCATAGACAGTTTCTATGAGAAGGTGTCACTTAAAGAAGTATCTGGGAAAGCCAGACACCCTGCACCTGTTGACCAGGGGAAAAAGGGGAAACCAAGCCCATGGATGGTATATGCCAGGTGGAGAGAGCCACTAATCCTGTGGAAGACTGAGCTTGGTTCCCCCTCTAGCTGGAGCTATAAGGAGTGCCCTGAGACACAGCTGAGTGAACAACCAGGATTGTGTACAAACCACACCAATTCTTGTGAAATACTGACTCGCACCCATTATCCTTTGTGAAAAGACCATTTTATTCCTTTGTAATTCCCCAAAACTGGATCCACAGGAAAATCTTTCTGATTTCTGCATCATGACTAACTTTTTCAATTCTATCTACTTTTCAAATCCTAGAAAACAAAATAAAGCAAACAACAAGAATAGCTCAAACCTGTGGCATATAGAGTAAAAGGTCCTCTGCTCATGAGTTCCATGGCCACCTGCATGTTAGTATCTCTGGGCTTCAGTTTACTCACTTGAAAAATTCAAATAAGAGTAATAACTATTCTAAAAATTTTTTATGAATATTAAATGACATAAAAGATTTAAAGCACTGAGTAAAGTACCTCCTATGTATTAAATACTCAATAAAAGTTGCTATTTTTATGGACCTATAAAATTAGATTGCTAAGCACTAAAAGTCTTCCAAGCAACTGAGGAAAGGGTAGGAACCTTCCATTTATTGATCCAATTGATCCCCTATACTGTGGGAGGCACTTAATCTTCAATTAATAATGGCTTCTATGTTTGTAGATGAGAAAACTGAAGCCCTGAGGGACTGGGATAGCAGGTAGCAGACAGAAAGAGTTCAACGACCATCTAACTCCAGTGGTCTTGCTGCTTTCTCTACGTCAGAATTTTTGTTCCCCCTTCAGCTTTTTTTCTTACCCATGACCCAATCAGAACAATTTTGAAGCACATTTTATATGGTTCCCACATGCATGCCCAGAGGCCCTCTTAGAAAAACACAATTACCCAGAAATAGTTGTGCAAATCTTCTT
The DNA here is from genome assembly GCF_014108415.1 of Molossus molossus. Taxonomy (NCBI): domain Eukaryota; kingdom Metazoa; phylum Chordata; class Mammalia; order Chiroptera; family Molossidae; genus Molossus; species Molossus molossus. The sequence continues at coordinate 88,735,451 of NW_023425401.1, forward strand.
TCTTATAATCCTCTGTACAACTACAGCAAAAAAAGCTCGCTGTGCACACATACTTCTTTCCATGTTTCAACTCCGATAGCAGATGTTCACATAGAGATACACACTGATATCCTTCAACTCACTAAAATGCACTACACGAAAGCACATTGGAAATCAGGGTACGGGAAGGACTGGCAGATAAAGCAAAGGTGGACATAGCATGTGCAGGGAACGTTTGAGGTAAATTATACAACTCAACTTTGGAGGGTAAGACTTCATCAACACAGAAAATTAGCTTTGAATCTAATATGCTGCTGAAATTTTGATAGAAGTAGTGGACAAATAACTAGGAAGTAGAGAATCAATTGGTTTCTAGGAGAGCATGAGAAGTTGCTTCTTGTTCTAGTAAGGTGCCAGAATTCAACAACAACAACAACAACAACAACAACAAAAGTGAAATCCTAGAAAACAAAATAAAGCAAACAAGAATAGCTCATGTCTGTGGCAAGAAATGGCCTCACCTGGGCATTTGGTCTTAGCAGTGTAATTTCTTTGAGAAGGAAAATGTGGTTAAGGGCACAGAACCTTTGTTTAGGGAATGGGGTGTGACCCATCCTAGTGACTCCATCCCAGCAGGACACCAGTCTGCTACCTTAGGGCCAGTGAGCTAGTGTTGCAGTAGGAATTTAGCAACTGTAATGACCAAAACAAGAATTAGCCCTCCTCATAGCCAGCAGCATCCTTGGAGGGCTAACATGACACTCCATTGAGTGCTACCTTTCAGTTCATACCGCACCCAGAGGATGATGGCTTTTAAGAAAATAGAGTGACTCTCGACTTCCGGTCAAGATGGCGGGTAGGTAAACGCGGTATCGCGTCCTCCCACAATCACATCAAAGTTACAACTAAACTACAGAACAACCATCATTCAAAACCGCCTCAAATCAAGCTGAATGGAAATCTTACAACTACGAAATTAAAGCAGCAGCCACATCCAGACTGGTAGGAAGGGGGGAGGCACGAGGGGCGGGCTGACAGTGGCAGCGGCGGTGGCACCACGGGCTGGTCCCACACCCACGTGTGGCTGATAAAAATCAGGAGGCTCCTGCAGCTGGGAAGGTCCTTCCTGAGGACTGAGGGGTCCCCGTCCCACACCAGGTGTCCCGCTCAGGGTTCCAGTGCCAGGAAGAGAATCCCCATAACTTCTGGCTGGAAAAACCAGCGGGAACTGAGGCTCAGGGAAGCTGAGGTGGCTGGAGCCCCAGGCAGATCCTTAAAGGGCCCGCGCACGGACTTATCGGACTCTCTCCCTCTAAGCTTGGAGGGGAGGCAGCTTGAGGGATGCCAGAGACATACAGGGAAGAACTGAGCTGTTTGGCACTGGAGCGAGGGCTGGAGATGGGGCTTTCTCGGGGACAAACGTGCTGTCAGAGGCCTTTGTTCCTTTGGTGAGCCCTTCCCGGGGGCAGCAGACAGACGCCATATCTGGGACTCCAGCAACCTGGCTCACACTGGTAGCCCCGCCCCGCACCCCACAACTTTCAAACCCACCCAAGCTGTTGCCACTTGCTTAGCCATAGGATTGGCCGGTCTTGGATCCTGCTTCAGGTTTTTCCTAAATTCTTTCAAACGAGCAGCATCTGGTCTCAGCGAGCCCCATACCTCTCATTAAGTAATACAATGAAACAAACACAGGGAGGCAGCCAAAATGAGGAGACAAAGAAACAGGTCCCAAATGAAAGAACAGAACAAAACCCCAAGTAAAGAACTAAGCGAAATGGAGATAAGCAACCTAACAGATGCTGAGTTCAAAATACTGCTTATAAGGATGCTCGATGAACTTAGTGAGAACCTCAGTGAACTTAGGGAGGGCCTCAAGAGCATAAAAAAGGACCAGTCAGAAATCATGGATACACAGTTAGAATTGAAGGAGGCATTAACTGAAATAAAGAATAATTTACACAACTTCAATAATACAGTACGTAAATCCAAGGAGCAAACCATCGATTTGGAATATAAGGAAGCAAAAAATGCACAATCAGAACAGCAAAAAGAAAAAAGAATCCAAAAAAATGAGGATAGTGTAAGGAGCCTCTGGACAACTTCAAGCGTGCCAACATTCGCATCTTGGGGGTGCCAGAAGGAGAAGAGCGAGAACAAGAAATTGAAAACCTGTTTGAAACAATAATGGCAGAAAACTTTCCTAACTTGGTGAAGGAAACAGACATACAAGTCCAGGAAGCACAGAGAGTCCCAAACAAGATGAACCCCAAGAGGCCCACACCAAGACACATCATCACCAAAATGCAAAAGGTTCAAGACAAAGAGAGAATCTTAAAAGCAGCAAGAGAAAGGCAGCTAGTTACCTACAAGGAAGTTCCCATTAGGCTGTCAGCTGATTTCTCAAAAGAAACTTTGCAGGCCAGAAGGGAGTGGCAAGAAATATTCAGAGTGATGAAAACCAAGAACCTACAACCAAAATTACTCTATCCTGCAAAGCTGTCATTTGGAATCGATGGACATATAAAAACTTTCCCAGACAAGAAAAAGTTAAAGGAGTTCATCACTACCAAACCGTTATTATATGAAATGATGAAGGGTCTTTTTGAAGAAAAAGATAAAATGTATGAACAAACAAAATGGCAATGAATACATACCTATCAACAATGGAATCTACAAACAAAATGAACAGGTAGAACAGAAACATTCTCGTAGATAGAGAGAACATTTTGTTGGTTGCCATTTGGGAGCGGGGTTGGGGGAATGGGTGAAAAAGGTGAAGGGATTAAGAAGTACAAATTCATTGCTAGACTGACAAACCTCAAAGGGAAAGGGGTTGGGTGGGTGGGAAGAAATAAACCAAAGAACTTACATGCATAACCAATGGACACAGACAATAGTGTGGGAAAAGGTGGGAGGGGGGCGGGAGTGGGGAGGAGGGGGTCAATGGGGGAAAAATGTGGAACATCTGTAATACATTTTACATCCAACAATAAAGATTTAAAAAAAAAAAAAAGAAAGAAAATATAGTGACTCTCTATGCCCTAAGTCATCCATCACTGAACTAAAATAAAGGAATCACTATGTAGGGCTGGTGTTTCTGGGGCCAAATACAAAGTAAGGTTTTTCTTTTTTTTAATTTGCTTGTAGACTGACTACATATCCAGGTTCTTATATACTGAGGGACCAGTTTTTATGAACATACAAACACACTACTCTTATAAACATGCTCTGCCAGCACACACACATACATACAAGATGAAGTAAAAGTAGGTTTACAGTTATTTGTATGGAAAATAATATAATAATTAATGGATAATAATATAAGAATAGAACCTATGTTTTGCATACTCAGAACTATAAACCTACCCTTGCTCAAACTGTACATGTGTGAATGTGTGTATCTGAGTGTATCTGAGTCAAGGGTCAGAGAGTTGGAGAAGTCTTGTTCTACAATGTAGAAATCATTCATGGGAGGCTGATAATAAAGGACTCTACTGAGTTCAATGACTAAGGTTAAAACTACATTTTGACATAAATGTTTTTCCTTATAAATCTATGCATTTCATTTTATTCAGTTAAAGTCAATATTCTGAGAAGGCATCCATAGACTTTGCCCAGTTATCAAGGGTTAATGACTCTAAATGTGTTAAGGGTCTTGCTCTAGGGGATCTTGGTGAAGGCAGGAATAGAATTGGCAGGATTACAGATGCAATCAAACCACAGAGCTCTAGATGGGGTAGATAGGACAGTATCCTTGACCATGGGGGACACATGTCATATTAATATAATTTTTCCTTTGAAAGAATGATTGGTCCCACTATAAATATTAAAGTATTCTCTATTATTTTTTAAATTATTTTTATTAATCTGTTTTTGTTACAGATGTTTCTCCTTTTTCCCCAATTGACACCATTATTTAAAAAAATATGTATGTCATGTTTACTGTGATATATCTTAAATACCTTTTGTAAAATGGATATCTATTTCAAATATAAAGCTTTTAAAATTGTCATCACTTATACTAGCATATCCACTTATTAAATTTGTAAGACCTCTCAAGAGGTAATTGAACACATGCTATGATATTAAATTAAGCATCTGTCTTTTTCCACACGTCAAAATAAAATATGTCAGAGACAATAATGCGCATTTCTTACCCGATTATAATTTCGATTTGTCATATATTTTCCTCAGTGAATACTAATTGATAGTAACTGACATCTGATTGAAGTGGTAAGAAGGTGGATCCATTCTGTTTCACTAATTGATTCAAATTAGATTGCGGCCAAGACTTATAAGATAACTGTCCAGTAATAAGAAAATGATTAATTGAATCTTAACACATCTATATGACACAATAATGTGGTCCATTAAAATAGGATTTCAAAAGAATACTTAGTAAAATTGGAAAACATATATAATAAATTTACTATCAGGACATGGAAAATAAAATCTAGATTCATCATTCTGGACTCCAAAGTCTTAAATAAACGAACCCTCCCTAACTATACTACTCATCTTAAACACCTGTCTCCTTTAGTGGTCAGTGATGTTTATTCCATTTCTGAAACTTTCCAAGACTATTCACTGTCAGGTCTTCATAGTAGCTGTTTCCATCACTTGGAAGCCCTTCCTTGTATCTGCAGATGAATATCACCTTGTCCCTGAAAGAGCCTTCTCTGACTACTTATTTTTTAGTACAGTATTCATCACTTATCGATGGTTTCTCTTTCTGCAGTTTTGCTCACCTGTGGTCATTCACAGTCCAAAAATATTAAATAGAAAACTCCAAAAATAAATAATTCATGAGTTTTAAATTGTGTGCCATTCTGACTAATGGGATGAATCTCATGCCATCTACTTTATTCTACCCAGATGTGAATCATCCCTTTGCCCAGTGTATCCACCCTGTATAAGCTCCTCATTTACCCCCAACTACTTAGTAGCTTTTGGTTATCAGACTGACTGTCCTGCTATCACAGTGCTTGTGTTCCAGTAACCCTCATTTAACTTAATCATGCCATATCCATATAACTTTTAATATACTATTTTGTAATCGCTCTCTTTTATTATGAAGTTTTATTGTTAATATCTCACTGTGCCTAATTAAACTTTATATAGGAATGAATGCATAGGAAGAAACATATGGTTCAATAGTATCTACCCTTTCAGGTATCTGTTGGGGGTCTCGGAATGTGTTCCCAGTAGATATGTATTGCTTTGTTATAATGCTTATTATTTATCACTATCTGATATTGTCTTATTTCTTTTTTTACACGTCTTTCTAGAATACAAGGTCCTTGGAAACAAGAGCCTCATCTGTCTTGTTCTCTGTTTCTTTCCATTGCTTTGAAAAGTGCCTGGCACTTGGTCAATGTTCAAATATATTTGCTGAATGAATAAACCAGTAATCTTTTTTTCTAAATGTCAAAAGTAAAACATACTTATTTTAGATATCTTTAAAAATGAAGAAGAAAAAAGAGAACATAAATTAGCGATAATGACCCCATGCAGAGCTAACTATCACGGACATATTAAGGCACAGACATGTGAATATATGACCGATGGGGTTATCTAACTGCACTCCCTCTTTGGTTCTCCCCCTTTTCTTCACGTTTCTCTCTTCTTCCTCTGAGAAACAAATTAAGTTTTAGTCATAGACTCCTGTATAAAAGTGTAGTGATCATTTTAATTTTCTAGAAATCATTCTGCATACCTTATCAAATAGTGCTCTCCCAAAAAGGAAGACTTACATATTTTACTTATATTTTTTGCACTTCCAAAATGTGGAGTGGAACACAATGATGAGATAGTGCTGAGTAGTGTGAGATGTGTAGGAGACATGCCACTTTTTTCTTCGTGGTGGGTCAGAAAAGACCTCAGGAAGAAGTGACATCTTAGCTGAGACGTGAAATGCATGCAAACCAGCCATCCTAAGTTTATATAATTTATGGGGCTGGAAACCTGAAGGGTGGGAGAGGCAGAGAATCCCAAACAGAGAGCAGCACTGCATGTGCAAAGGCCCTAAGTTAAGAGACATTGAACTTCAGGAGAAACAGAAGTTGTCCCATGTTACAAGTAAGTGCATAATGTGTGAGGGGACTTTTTATACTGGAGATAGAGGCAGAAGTCAGATAATGAGGCTCTGTATTAAGCATTCTAGCTTGATGGCAATAAGAAGCCTGCTACATTCTTTCAGCACAGAAATATCATGATGAGTTTTATATTTTACAAAGATCTTCCAAACTGCTCATGAGAAAATATGGAAAGAGAAAAAATTTTTAACCTGTGTGCCTATGCAAACATGTAATGAATATTTCTTTGTACCTTAATGGGAGAAGACAAGAAAGTTTACATGTATTATGGACGTACTTCAACCATCCAGGCATCAACCACAGAAAAAAAGGAAATAAGGGCAGTGTCCTTGGTGGCTACTTCTAGTGTGACTCCTATTATCTGTGTCAAATTTATCTTTACTGGTTATTATGTCATCACAAGTTCGGTGTGAAGGGTCACCATTATTTAGCTGGCATGGTGGCTATCATTAGGGGGCTGTAAAATACTTTCTTTATGTATGAAAGGACCATGTGCAGGTTCCTTCTATAGATGGTCTTCACATAGTCAAGAAGGACCAGCAGGATCTCTGTCAGCTACCTCACCAGTTTGCTCCAGAGATACTAGATACTAATGCTTTCTTTTGGTTCCACGTGCTGACCAGAAATGGTCTCCTGCACACAAGACCAGTAACAGATGGGTTGGCCTTCCCTCCATTCGCCATTCTCAGCACTATATCTTTCAGAATTTACTTGTTATCTCCAGCATGTGGATGGTGCCCTTCTCTCTTTGTTGTTACTTATTTGCATCTCCCTCCACCCTATTTTTACAAGTATTCCTTTAGTCATTTCATAAATCATGTTGGTAGAAGCAAGGATTTAAGGATAGGACAGACAAATCAATGTGAGTATACAAGTTAAAAACATGTAGTTTTTCACACTACAAAGGTCTATTATTTGTGGGACATTTTAAGCTTTTTATAATCCACCAACTATTTATTGAGTACCTAAAATATGTATTAATAATTAATTAGAATCAAATATAAGAAAAAGAATCTCTCCCTCAAAAAACAACAACAACAAAAGCCATCCTCTTAGCCTGTTGACCATTCCCTCACAGCTACTCAAAGACTTTATTCTTTTCGGTATTCTTCCTATCTTTTCTATTAGTTTTCTATTGCTGCTATAACACATTACTAACAACTTAGTGGCTGAAAACAACATAAATTTATTATGTCATAGTTCTAGAGTTCAGATATATAAAGTGGGTCTTATGCACTAGAATCAAAATGTTATCAGCAGTGCTGCATTCTTTCTGGAAATTCTAGAGAAGAACCCATATCTTGCTCTTTCTAGCTTATAGGGGATGCCCACATTTCTTGGTTTCCGGTTGTATTTCTCTGACTTCTGCTTTTTCAATAACCATTTCTCCTTCTGTGACTCTCACTGTCCTCTCTTCCTTTTAAAAGAACTCTTGTGATTACATTGAGCTAACCTGAAAAATTCAGAATTATCTCAAGACAGTTCAACTTAATCACATGTGCAAAGTTTCGTTTAACATGAAAGGTGATATATTCATGCATTCTGGGGATTAGGAGATCAATTTCTTTTGGGAGAGGATGTAATTCTGCCTATCACACTACTGTATCATCAATCTAGATATATTGTACTTTGTCTCCATTTCTTCTCAATTACCTTTATGGTTTTATTTTCTCATCTGTAAAAAGTAATAAAAATAGTACATACTACATAAGATTATTGTGAAGAGTAAATGCTTAGAAGAGTCTGGCACACATCACACACTTAAGAAGCTATTATTACTATAGAGAATAATATAATTTTACAACCATCCTTATGAGGTTAAAATTTCACCATCGACTTACTAATGGTAAGTGGTAGGACTTATGAGGCGATACATGAGAATTTAATAAGATATAATACTTTAGTAATGATTCAAGGAACACATGTATTCACATTATGAACAATACAGTCTTTGAATTACCCTTGAAGAACTATCAATATTTTAGCAACTCTAGCAGAAAATTATGAACAGGTTATTTGCAACATTGGCTTACTTTCTCATCCGTGACAACGTAAAAACATCTACATTTTAGTATTTTCAGTCTTCTTCCTTTGGGGATGTTCAAGATCATGATTGTTTCTACTGAGATTCTCCACCCCACCCACATCTAGTGAGTAGTATTCTCTTTGTATCCTCTGTTTCTTAGGTTTCTGTGATACAGTTTTAAGACAACAAATAGAAGTATCTCAAATAGAACATTATGAATTTAGGACAAGTAGAGAGAAAGAGACATAAATTAAATATCTCCGCATGTCTACTTGAGAGTGGTTAGGAAGAATAGTGGTTCAAAGAAAGAAAAGGTATGGATTAAGAGTCACAGTGAGGAGAGAGATTTTGAGGGAATCAGTTGTAATTCAATAGTAGGATATTGATAAGGACAGAAATGGAAACATTTTAGAGATTTTCAGCGTAATGAGAATGTTTCTTAACTTTTGACATTATTTGAAAGATGACAGTAAATAGTGACTTCTTTTCATTTCTTTCAGCTGCTAGATTCTATTTCTTTCAATCCAGTTCCATGTTTTGACTGTCATGTGAGGTTTAGTGTTTGTTTAAATTATGTATCACTCAGTGGATATGTTCCATTCTCTTTAAACTTCTTAACCTCTCCATGTTGATCATACTCATCAAAACATTCACCGCCTGTCTGTCTTCTCCTCCAGCCATCTTTAGCTCTCTAGCCCTTTACCCTCAGAGGAGGAACTGGTCCTTCTTCAGTTCAATTTCACCCTTTCCACCTGTTCTAACAATTTTTACCTTCAGTTTACAAACAAGTTCTCAAAACACACTATCACATATACTTCATCAATGCTTCATCTTCACAAGTAAATGCCCTCATTCTCTTCCCTCTACAAGCTTAGTTAAAGAGTCAACAGAAATATTAGTTCTTTTATGTCCTGTTTGCTGCTAAACTCACTTTGACCTGATTTCTCATTTTAATATGATAAAAATGCACTTGTCATCAAATCCAGTGACTGCCTTTCATTTAATTTGACTACTCTATTGCATAATAATATTAATTATGCTTTTCACTTTTCTCTGTAGTACATTATTTTTATTTCCCCCTTTTAGCCCATTAGTATTCTCTTATGGCTTCTCGCATGCCTATTCCTAACTATTGGTAAATTTCATGATTCTATCTTTGACCTTTAACCCGTTAGACATACTTTTTTGCGTGATATTATTTACCTCTACAATTTTTATTAACACCGATGGACATTCCCAACTAAGCAAAATGTAAAAGGCCAAATTAAATTAATCCCTAAAACCACCCATATTTCCTTTTTTAAAAAAATATGTTTTTATTGATATTTAGAGAGCGAGAAAGGGAGAGAGAGATAGAAATATTGATGTAAGAGAGAAACATTGATTAGCTGCCTCTGGCACACCTCCTACTGGGAATCCAGCCTGCAACCTGGGTATATGCTCTGACCTGAAGTCGAACCTATGACCTCTTGGTGCATAGGATCATGCTCAATGCACTGAGCCACACCTACTGGGCCATATATCCTATTTTAAAAACAATTTTTTTTATTAAGTTTTTTGGGTGATATTGGTTAACAAAATCATGTAAGTTTTAGGTGCACAATTCTACCACACATAATCTGTACATTGTATTGTGTGTTCACCACCCCAAGTCTTCATCCATCATCATTTAAGTTAATTCTGTGGCATTATTATTAATGGAAACATCCCAGCTTGAAAACTCAAGTATCTCTGATATGCCTTCTTTCAGCACCATATCATATAGGTACCAAGTCACTCACTGACTCTGCCTTGTTAACTATGAGATGCCTCCCCTCTCTTCTACAGCTCTACCAGTTCAGATTTCCTTTCCCAATTTGTAAATTATTTCAAGTCACCAAGCCTTCCTGTAATATTTCTTACTCCTTGATTCATCTTTTCCACAGACTTGAGCATGGGACTGCCTATTTGAACACTTGTTTTAAACTTGACCAGAGAAGGGTAATGTAAGTCCTTTACATATGACCACCAACTCCTTTCATTCACTTATCAAGCCATATCTCATTTTTAACTATATTAGCTCATTTAGAAAATGATATGCAGGGCTGAGATTACCACTATCAGAACGTCGAGAAGAAACTCTCCAAAGGCTCGCTGGGCACAGCTTTGGGCAGGGTTCCATGGCTGGAAAACTGGAAAGAAGCTCTAATGGGCAAAGCACTTGAGCACAGACAGTAAGAAGAGGCCAGCTGAATCTGTGGCACCCCAGAGGCAGGTCATAAACATCTGAGAAGTGCTGATAGTGGTTCATAAAAGGCTGACCGTGGTTACTTGGCATCTTTATAGCTTCCATTAACATTTCTGAAACCTTCTTCTTTTTCTGCCACCTCCCCTTTACTCTTCTCTCTCCCGTAACAGATATGCATAATATCTTTTTATCCAGGAGATTATCACTGGCCCAGACTTTTCCTGATCCGGAATTTTTGCCCAAACTCACTCACATAGGAAAAGCAGAATAATTTCTGGGACAGAATACTCAACTGGGGTTTTTCTTTTTTCTACTTTGTGATTAATGCTTTTTTCCAAAGATGGATACATAGTATCTCTCATCTCATGTGCCTTTGTAGAACATTGCCACTCCCATATTAAAAGGTGCTTGTTAATTTTACCCCTCCTAATTCTGATCAGATTTGCCAAAATTATGTTATGTTTATTTAAACGCTGACCCTAAAAGGTGCAGCATCAGTCTTGTTAGCTGAGGTACTCACCTTTTGAGCCCTAGGCTTGGATATGAGCATTCTAGCTACCTAGGTTGCCGTGCTGTGAAGAAGCCCCAAGTAGCCTATGTGGAGAAACCAGAGAGAGGGGCCTTGAGAATTACATGAAGAGGGATGTCTGTTTAGCTTGCAGCGAATTTAGTATTTTGCTATTCTAGCTTTTAAATCTGTGCCTAATTACAATTACATAATATATCTTAAAAAAGAAGTGTCTAGTTGATCCCAAATTACTGACCTACAAAATGTAAGAGATAAAAACAATTTGTTTTCTTTAAACAAGTAAATTTTGGCATGACTTGCTATAAATCAATAATAACTAGAACCCTGGCCGGTTTTGCTCTGTGGTTAGAGCATCAGCCTGTGGACCAGGGAGACCTGGGTTTAATTCTGGCCAAGGGCACAGACCTCAGCTATAGTTTGTCCCTGGCCCCGGTTGGGGCCATGGAGGTGGCAACCAATTGATCTCTCTCTCTTACATCAATGTTTCTCTATCTATCTATCTATCTATCTATCTATCTATCTATCTATCTATCTATCATCTATCTATCTATCTATCATCTATCATCTATCTATCTATCTATCTATCTATCTATCTATCTATCTATCTATCTTTCTCTTTCCCTCCCACTCTGTCTGAAGATAAATGTAAAAATATTCTTGGATGAGGATTAAAATAATAATAATAATAAAAATAACTAGAACACTGTCCAAACACCAATTATGTTCATGTCTTCACCCTTCTACTCCATATTCAGAATAAACTCTGTTTTCCAATTTTCTGATTTGGTTCAAGAATAAGCATGGTTTATGAGTGACTTGGTTCTGGCTAATAAGGTATGGGGCAATATTTGCTGGGGACCACTGAGAAAGGAATCATACATGTAACAAAAGTGCATTTTCTTCATCACATATATTCTCTAGAAATGGTGCTAATATATAAAAAGCACAATGAGGGTGACAGAATGATAAGGGAGAAGGAAACTGGGTCCTTGATATTGTTGATCAACTGAATTAGTCAAACTTGTAAATTCTGACCTGACTATCTCTTGAATATGAAGGAATATATTCTGATTTAGTTAAGAAATTTGACTTAAGTTTTCTGTTGATTGCTGCTTAAATCATGATAACATTTTAACACCTCAATATAAATGCATGTGATAGTCAAGGATTATCATTATATCCCTTGCATGTTGACTTCGGAAAAGGGATGCTCAGAAGAAGCAAGGTAAGAGAAACAATAAGAAGTTGGCAACATAATCTAAAACCAGGACAGGATCTATTTGATTATAAAAATTGACCAGGCTGCCCTGGATGGTGTGGCTCAGTTGGTTGAGCATAATTCCATGTACCAAAAAGTTGCCAGGTCAATTCCCAGTCAAGGGCACAGGCCAAGAAGGGGGTGTGCAGGAGGCAACTGATAGATGTTTTACTTTCACATCGACGTTTCTCTCTCTCTGCCCCCCTTTCTCTCTCTCAAAATATCAATACAAAAATCTTAAAATATTTTTTACCAGGTTGTAAACTGACTAGACATAATAGGCTAGAACCAGGATATCTGAAGGAAGGCAGTATTATTTAGAAAAACCATCAGGAATCATCTAAGTAATTAGCCCCCAGGGCCATGGCCTTTTAGAGTATCCGGAGTAATAGGGAAACTAATCAAATAAAATACAAACCACACAGAAAGATAAATTTTTAGCCCATTTCGGTAAACACATAGGAGTGAGATTGTTATATTATAGGGTAAGATTATGTTTAGCTTTGTAAGAAACTTCCAAATTGTCTTCCCAAGTGACTGTACCATTATGGATTCCCACCATCAATGGATGAACATTCTTGTTGTTCCACATCCTCACCAGGATTTGCTTTTGTCAATGTTTTGGATTTTAGCTATTTAATCTCACTGTTTTAATTTGCATATGATATTAAAAATCTTTTAATATACTCATTTGCCATCTGTATATCTTTTTTGTTGAGCTGTCTATATAGACCTTTTGTCCATTTTATAATTGAATTATTTGTTTTCTTATTGTTGAGTATCAAAATCCTCTGTATACTTTAGATGTGAGTTCCTTACCAGATACATTTTTTGCAGATATCTTCTCCCAGTGTGTAGCTTGTTTTTTCATTCTTGTCTAGTTTTATTTGAAGAACAGAAGTTTTACATTTTAATAAAGTTCTATTTATCAATTTTTTAGAAATAACGATTTTGGTATTAGTTATTATCTTTTGTTAATAATTCAAATGATGTCATTAATAATAATTAAATTATTGATTTTCTACCATGGACCAGTCACTTATAGAGTCATATTTTCCAGTCATCAGCCTCCTTTATTTACACTGATATATTTAATCAGTGAAGGATTTAGACATTGATTAATTTATATTATTAATGGATCTATTAATAAATGAGTTTTTATTTTTGAAATAACTGCAGATCTACCTCAGATAGCATAGAAAAAATTATCTAAGAATTTGTTTTTATTAAAAAAGAGGGTGCTTCTTTTTTCATCTTCAACATGAAAAAGCTTAGATGTCATCACTCCTGTTCTTACAATAAGAAAAAACTTGAAGAACTGAAAACCAATGACTTTTCTTAGACCCATTAGAGAATTGAGGTTTCAGAGCAAACCACCAATCCTAAATCTTCAGAGATCTGTCTATCTTGAGAGTCATAGTGATATTTACTTATTGGGTGCAGAAGCTGTTAAAGTTATAAAATATTCCCAGTATCTTATGCAACATGTCTTGCTGTCAACAAAAGGTTATAAGACATGCCAAGAAAATAGGTAAAAGTATCAAAAACAAATGCTGGTCCTTTTACTGGATAAATACAATGAATAAATCTGTAGTTGAACTAACCGAGGAAAAAGAAGATATAAACTGCCAGTATTAGGAATGAAAGAGGGGCCATCAATACTGATCCCACGGACATTAAAAGGGTAATAAATTTAATTAATACTACTAACAATTCTGTACCTTAGATCTGATATTTTAGTAAAAGGGACTGATTCCTTAAAATACAATATATCATAACTGACATGGGAAGAAATAGTTAACCTAAATAACTCTATTTTTATAAAAGAAATTTTATCAATAATTAATAACCTTTCAAAAAACAAACAAAAAAAATATCAGTCCCAGATTGTTTCACTGCTAAATTCTACCAAGATTTAAGAAGAAAATAATGTCACATTTTCATAATCTCTTTCCGAAAATTATAGCAGAGAAAGCAGTTCCTCACACATTCAAGGCCAGCATTCCTGTAATACCAGATAAGACATTATGAGAAACAAAGACTACTGAGCAAACTCTCATGAACAAATATTAGCAAATAAATGTCCATAACATATTAAAAGCATTATACCAGGTACTGAAGGCTGACTCAACATTCAAAGATGTAATTCGTCACATTTAGAAAGTGGGATAATGCAGAAAATGCATAGGACCATATTACTTGAAGCAGGAAAAGAATTTAACATCTGATACCTATTCATGATAAAACAAAATATCAGCATATTAGGAGTAGAGGGGAAATTCCTCAACATGATAACAAATATGCAAAAAACCAATGACTAATGTTATACTTAATCATGAACACTTTTTTCCTAAGACCAAAGGCAAGGCTGTCTTTTCTCACCACTCCCATTCAGCATTACCCTGAATGTTCTAGTTAGTACAATAAGAAAAGATATAAAAGGTTGGAAATTGGAAAAAGGAGAAACAAACCATCTTTATTTGCAAACAGCATAATTAGTTATATATTAAATTCCAAATATATATATGTGTGTGTGTGTGTATATATATATATATATATATATATATATATATATATATATTTGGACTAATAACTGAGTACATCAAGGTTGCAGGATATAAGGTTAACACTCAAAGTACAATTACTTTCCTATATACAAACAATGAACAATAGGAATTTAAATTTAAAAAACAGTATTTATATTAACACACAAAAAAATACTTTTATACAAATATAAGAAAATATGGACAGAAGCTAAATGGCAAAAACTAAAAAAAAAAATTGATAAATAAAATCACAGAAGATCTCATAGATTCAATGCATTCTCAACCAAAATACACCAGCAACTTATTTAACAAACTAATTCTAATGTTTATATGAAAAGGCAGTTGAGCTAGACTAGTCAACAAAATACTGTAGAAGATGTTGGGCAACTCATACTACCCAATTTAAAAACTTTTTATAGCCCAGATGGTGTGGCTCAGTGGTTGAGCATTGACTCATGCACCAAGACGTCACTGGTTTGATTCCCGGTCAGGACACATGCCCAGGTTGTGGGCCAAATTCTCAGTGAGGGGCATGCAGGAGACGGCCAATCGATGTTCTCTCTCATCAATGTTTCTATCTCTCTCCCTTCCTCTCTTTCTAAAATCAATAAAGGAAAAATTAAATAAATTAAAAAAAAACTTTTATATATATTTGGTTAAAATTTTGTATCTAAAATATACAAATAACTCTTAAAACTCAACACTAAGTAAATGAACAACCCAGTTTAAGAAAAGGGCAAAAGATCTAAAGAAACATGCAAATAACAAATAGGCATGTGAAAAAATGCTCAATGTCATAGTCATTAGAGAGTCACATATTATTTAAAAAAAATAGATAGTCCTATACACCTATTAGATTGACAATTAGATTTTTTTAGATTGACAATGATAATTGCTGGTGAGGATGTAAAACAACAAGAACTCTTATATATTAATGCTGAAAATGAAAGATAGTGTAGCCATTTGCAAGACAGTTTGTTAGTCTGTTATAAAGCTAAACACAAACTTACCATATACACATATTCCTAGTGTTAGAAAGGGTTATCATATCTTCTAATTAATATTACTTCTATCTCATTTTAAATGTAGACCTTTTGTCACCAGCTTGAGTACCAGCAAGGGAGATTCTAGTCTTGGCAATAATGTCAAGTCCGAGTTTAACATTGCCCAAATGGTGGTGATGTTCTCAGCCAATGAAATTTTCATCTGTTTTTAAAACAATGTACAGAATATTTATGTCTCAGCTTGCTTCAGAGAAAAGACCTCCTCCCAACGAGGCAAAATGAATCATTTTGTACTACCACCGTGAGATTTAATGACATTTTTAATAAATAACAATATCCTGTTTACACATAATAAAGTATTACCATTTATAGGAGTTCTGGTTTAGATTTACAAAATGTACCAAGTCAGTGATGAAAATAGGGATTTATAATTGTTCTGTATGATTTCTGAAACAATTTATGGTAGGAAAGGTTAGTGACTGCTGCTGGCACTGTGGCAACAGGAAGTTAACGATCCTCTTGTCTTTCAGTAGAGTGAGACTGTGGTTCATGTGCAAAAAAATACCTCAAGGCTGTGCTTTACATGCTTAGCGCATTTATCTCTCATCGGTTAGGAAAATGAGATGTGGAAGTGGTTCCTAGTTTCTAAATAACACCACTGAAAGCCTTAAAGGTCCTAAAATGCTTTTTCTTGTTAATGAAATTCCACTCTCATAATCTGTTCCTCACTCTAGAAGACTCATTTTTAAAGCCTGCAGGCAGGCTGCTACATTTACGCTCAGTCTGCCAATGCTTGGAAGCTCCTTTTTACTATGTATTCACTTGCATATGGGGATAATTTGAAAATATATGTACCACCGTTATGTAAAATGTTAACATTAGGGATAGATAAGTGAAGGGTTTACTGAAACTCTCTTGCTATCTCTCTTTGCAATTCTTTAAAATTCTTTGAAAACAAAATGTTTCTTAAAAAGATTACACATGCCTGGCTGGTGTGGCTCAGTGGATTGAACGTCGTCCCATGGCCTGAGAGGTCCCAGTTCGATTCCCAGTCAGGGCACATGCCTGGGCTGTGGGCTTGATCCTCAGTAGGGGGTGTGCAGGAGGCAGTCGATCTATGTGTCTCTCTCACATTGATGTTTCCATCTCTCTCTCCTTTTCCCTTCCTCTAAACAATTCAATAAGCATTTTAAAAATAAAAAATAAAATATTGCACACTAAAATACTTGTCTTTTACTCCATAAAGATTATAATATATGTCTGTTTAGCATAAAGTTTGAAATGTATAGTCAAAGAGAAATTGCCACAAAATATAATGCTTAATGAGTAGTAACAGCTTAGAATTTCATCTGACATCATATATTTCTTTCTCACAAATCACTACTAGTATCTTGGTAGATGAAAAAATAGAATAAATAACATTGTGTTGAAAGTCTCTATACTCTATACTCTATAGTAGGATCTTCATCAGCCATTTTTATTATGACAGATACAGTTAATTCACAGAAAGACAGAAGTCAGATTCTTTTGTTGTCTTATTGCTTGTCCTCAACCTTTTGGTGTTACTTGTGCCAGTGAAAAAAACTCCTAAAATTGTTTTTCTGTCCTTCACTCAGGTAAGTTCTTAGGGACAAAGTAAATAGTTATGATTTTTTTTTTATAGATCAGTGACTTACTATAAATGATTGAGCTATACCTTTAGAAAAATAAGACACAGTTCTCGATTTAAGATTGATCTCTACAAACAGGCAATAAATATTTTTGATTGTTGTTGATGTTGAATGTTTTGTTTCCTGGAGGATGTTAGGGAACATCCCAGTACTGAACTATTTATTTTCTTATTATAATATTTTCTTATTTAACTTATTTAAGAATCCCATTAGTTAGATAAAAATAACATTAAGCTTTTTTGGTATATGATACTTAAATATATTTTGAATGGTTATGGGCCTAAGATTATATTGGACTTTTCATCAAAGGTGAATTCCAATTTAGTCTGTGTTATGGTTCCTTTGGGAATGTGTTATGCTATTGATTCAGTTAAATAGTGAAACTTACTCTTTATCCCTGGTCAGGTGTTTCATGACCTTTCCATCTTTGAATTAATTATAAATTGCTTTGTAACTAGTTCTCATCTTTTTTTTCTTTCTTTTACTTTATCCATGGTCTTCCTTTGACACAGCTACAATTAATGACTTTCCCCCAGTTTATCTCTTGACTCTGTAAATTTTGTGGACAGTCTTGCTGATTTCCATGTTAGATTTTGGTGCTCTGAAATTGCTAGTCTAGGTTCCCACATCAGTCACCCTGTTCCCTGCAAGGGATTCAGAAGTTATCATGCCTGCAAAGTTATCATGTATTCTTTTTTGTTTCACCATTTCATTCACAGTAGGTACTGACTCAATCAGCCTGACTTTTCTTACCTCTTTGCTTGAACACTTTTCTCAGGAAAGGAGTAACTCTGACATGAGCTGAAGCCCCAAGGCCAGAGTAAGTGAAAGTTGACAGAGTGGATGGACCTGAAGTAAAGAGAAATTAATGTCAGATAGGCAACTATGGGATCTTGCACCAAGAAAGACTCTTAGAAGTGACAAAACCAAAAGTTAGAAGCACAGGATAAATACCAAAAGCTGACTTAGATAGAGCTACACAGGATTTGCAGTGACGTTTAGTGAGATTGATCAGAAAGGATCAGGAGCATCTAAAGCTGATTAATTGGTATTATCTGACAAGCAAAGCCTCTTGCTGGACACTTTGGCTCTTATCTATGCATCATGGGTGAAAAGGTAAGGTTGGCTTTGAAAATAATTCTGTTAAATACTGACCCTTTTAAAGTCATGCAAGCTTCATTATGTAGCTATCAAATAGCAATTTTTTGTTCATATTACTTTGACTATATCTCCTTAGGCCTTGCAAGGCATTTCTTCCTGCCAAGAAACAAATTAAGCATTTATTAGAGGGTCTCTAAGGCATCATTACAGGAGTAATAGCTCACTACAGGTTCTTGTCATTAGTTCATTTGTTACCTTCTCTGTCTCTTGCAAGCTTTATAGAATCATAGATTTTTAATGTCTTGTGCTCTGTGGTGATCTCAGGTTTGTTACTGCTCATAGAATTTGTTTCCTGTTTGATTCTGACAGCTGGTTGTTTACAAAATAAGTTCTCCATCCTATAAGAAATCCTATAAAGTGGATTGAAAGATGCTATAAAATTGACAATTTAATGCAGAATGTAAATTAATGATGATACTGACTCTTCATCATTTGTGATTAAATTACTTTCTTTCCTGTCTTTATAGTTTGTAATTTCCAGTGTTAGGTATATTGTGTAGTTCAATAGTTAAATCCCAGTGAAATCTAAAAATAATGTCATGGAGAGGCTCATGCTGTAAAGCTTCCTCTTCCAGCAGTACTCCAGCGTGAACACCGTCCGAACCGGAGCTCTCCATCTCTGTGCCTCAGTAGCAAAGGCCCTGCCATTGTGGTTCAGACAGGCCTTAGGACACTACAGCACTGACCCTAAAATAGAAGCGGCAAAGCAGCACGTCCTGAATGTACCCTGATGTTCCCCTTCACTCTTCTGAAAGGGAAGCTCATTGCTTCTGCTTTCACATGCAAGGCTCTAATTTTGCAACTAGTTTTTATATGAGAATGATCACCTTTTGATATAGTCAAGTCTTTTCATACAGATTTAAATAACTGAGGTAAAACTACACTCTCATTTTCTAGGCATTAACAATATTGTGTGATAATGCCATTTTATATAAATATTGCAATGCGTAAAAATGATGTTTTAATGAATTTTTATAAAATCCTTGGTATATGAGACCAGCTGTAATATAAAAGAAATTCAAGTGTGAATAGAATAATGAATTTTTCATTAAAATTCAGTGTCTTTCCGTACAAGGAGACTCGTTGCTGTGTTCTGTATTTCCAAGCACTACCCGCTGGAATGTTACATTACCAGTTGTAAAGATTTAGAGGTTATACTGGCATCACAACTTTGATTCAAATAATGTATGTAGTTAGTGGTCATAAGTGGGGTTCACCAATTATGCCTGATTCTCCTTCGCCGCCACCTTGCAGTTGAGAATGGCCCGATGGACTGCTTTGGACAATGGGATGCGAACAGGAGTGGCTTGTATTGTTTCTGGAATGAAACATTTCTGGACTAAGCCAACCTACGATCCACTATGTTTGATCTTCTGTTTGCCACAGTGACTGGCATTACTTTAGGAAATGACTTCTTTGCCAACCTAGGCTCCAGAATAAGGATGACTCCAAACAAAACCTCCAGCTGACCTGCAAAGGTCACAGGTTGTGAATGAAAAATTAACCTGTAGTGTTTTAAGTCATTAAGGAGTTTGAAGTAGTTTGTTCTGCATTTTAACCTAGTATCCTGACTAGTATAAAAGTGAATGCTGCCATTAGGGGAAAACACTTAAATATGTAGGATCTTTTTAGGGTCTGCCTGGCAGATAGGAAATAAGTGATACCTGGACGTTGGGAAACATGGCATCTATGAGTGTAGCAGCGAAACAGGGTGCAATTGTGGCTGGGATCATTTGGAACATGGGTTCGCCCCACTCAATCTGCAGACTTATAGGAAGAAGTTGGAACACACAGCGTCAGGAACATGTGTTGGTTGTTGTTGACTATATTTGGCAATGTCTTACAACAAAAAGATGAGATGAGAAAATAATTAATTTGCAAAGTAAGAGAATAGGGAAAACCCACAAAAACATGCTTGCAGTTATGTTTATATAGTTTGCCTTTTTCATATTCAGTTTTCTTACTCTGTGTGGTTGACAGCATTTGTAGAATTTACCTAAATAAACATTGTTATTAATAAATATAACCTACATGGAATAATTTTAGATGTATCCTATTTTATCAAAATGTTATCTTTAATATATTTTTCTAATATAACACAAAACCTGCTTTCTGTTTTCTCAATTAAATTGATTATTTTTGTAAAATGTATTTTTATTTATTTCAGAAAGGCAAAAATTACAACATATATATTTAGCTATAAAGCAACCAGCGAGCCTACATTTGTGTTTCATAAGTATATTTGATTTCCATAATATGCATTTCACACCAAAGAATTCTAGATTTAGAAAATACAATTGGGCTGCTACCATTGATAAACGCTGACAGTTTAGATAATTGAATGTTAATTTTTAGAAAACAGGTGAAATAACAGCATAACTTAACTCAATGTGCCCTCTGCTACAGTGATCAGTGTAAGGTACATGTGGCTTTTCCATATGGAACTGTGATAGTACTTACCAAGATGCATTTTTGCTTATTTAGATGTTCACATTTAACTACCATTACTTTATAGTCATCTCATTGGAACTCTTAGTACAAGTCCAAATAAAATGTGCTGTTAAAGCATTGAATTTCTTTATTAAATTTATTGAGGTGACATTGGTTAAAACGATCATATAGGTTTCAGGTATATCTTTCCATGTTGCATGATCTGTATATTGCAGTGTGTGACCACGATCCAAAGTCAGCTTCTGTCACCGTACATTTGGCCCCCTTTATCCTTTACTGCTTCCCACCCCCTTCCCTCTGCCAGCCACCATATTGTTGTCTGTGTCTATGAGTGTTTGTTCGTTTTTCTTTTTTGTTCATATATTGCACATATGAGTGAAATCATATGGTTCTTAACTTTTTCTGACTGACTTATTTTACTTAGCATGATATTCTCAAAGTCCATCCATGTTGTCACAAAGGGCCGTAGTCATCTTTTCTGATGGCTGAATAGTATCCCATGGTGTATATGGACCACATCTTTATCCAATCATCTATTGAAGTACACTTTGGTGGTTTTCATTTCTTAACCACCATAAATAATGCCACAATGAACACAGGAGTGTATATATATTTTCAAATAAATGTTCTCAAGTTTTTTGAGTAGATAACCAAAAGAGGAGATGCTAGGTTATTTTTTTATTTTTTTGAGGAGCCTCTGTACTATTTTTCATTGTACTGGACTGGTTACAGTGATTTAAAATATATAAATATATTTATAATGCCCAACGACTCACAATCATTTATATTTCCCAACTCCTCAATTCTGAAAAGAAATTACTGGTCTGTTATTATCTCTACAATCTCTTCTGTGTTAAAGATACTAATTGACTGCTATGGATTCAAATTATTACTTAAAAATGTGTGATTCAACTCTCTGTTTCCCCTTACCTCCAGCTTCTGACAACTACCATTCTGCTCTGTTTCTTTGTGTTCAACTTGTAGTGTATGGAAAGTTGCTATTCAATGGATATAAAGTTTCAATTATACAAGATAATTAAGTTCTGTATGGAACATTGTGCCTATATTTAACAGTACTGTACAGTACACTTGAAAATTTGTTAAGAAGGTAGATTTTATGTTAAGTATTCTTTGTAATAACAGTGTGATTGAAATGTTTAATTTTTTATTTGTAGAGTTAATATACTTTTGAGATTAATTTTAGTAATAATATTTTGAGAAAAATCTTAGATTTAAGTAGTGGTGACAAGATTTTATAAGAATATTTCTTATTCTATATTATCTGAAATATATTCTTAAATATGAACTACATAATTTAATATATTTAATATCAATCACTATTATTAGAGTATTACATCAGTTTATTATGAACTACTTTATTTCCAGAGGTTCTGACTTAGTTTCATAATAACTAGTAATTCATAAGATTCTAAATTTGTCCTGGTAGATTTTAACGCTTTTTAAAAATAATTAACATTCCACTTATTTGTAGTACATAATACTGTGTTTTGAAGACTTCCTTAAGAGTATCAATAATAATCATAATAATAACGAACAAATAGCATGTATTGAATGATATAAATATATATACCAACTTATTCTTACACAGAAATAATAAAGACATCTGAATTGCTAGAAAGTCTTAATTTTATAATTAAAAGTTAATTTCTTTAATTAAATTTATAATTCTAGTTTGACCAAATTAGTATTGATAAGGCTTCAGGTAGAAGGATGTATAAATTCATGATTAGCACTTCAAGTGATGAAATATAAATGAATCATTCAAATATGCTTAAAAGCCATATTTTACTAAAACCATTGAATCCTTTCCTCTAAAGTTCTGTTTTATTTGACCAAATCATATATTTGATGATTATTTTTAATGAATAAACTGTTGCTAGAGTGTTGAATCCAATAGAGTGTGCAAACTATCACTGTTTTTTATATCTTTTATTTTTAAATAAAAATTGTGTGTGTATATATATATATTTATAGTATAACAGTGAGTATATATATATATGTATAAATATGCATGCCTCATGAAATGATTACTACTGTCAAAGTAATTCACATGTTATCTCCTCACATAGTTACCTTATTTTTTTTTCTGTGTGATGAGAGCATCTGAAATCTACTTTTTCAGCAAGTATTCAGTATTCAACACTGGATTATTAACTTTAGTCATAATGCTGTACATTAGAACTTCAGGCTTACTTATTGTATATAACTGCAACTTTTTGCTCTTTGACCAACATTTTCCCATATCCCCTAATTACCCTAAACCCCTGTTAACCACCATTCTATTCCCTACTTCTACATATTTCAGCAATTCTGCTTCTGGGTATATACCCAAATAATATCAAATCAGTTCCGCAAAAAGATATTTACACTATCACATTTATTGCAGCATTATTTATAATAACTAAGATATGAGAACTATTTAAATTAATGTCCCTCAGTGATTGAACGGATAAAGAAATTGTGGTATATATATAAAATGGAAATTTATTTTGTATGTGTATGTATACACACACAAACATACATACAACTTGGAATATTATTTCACCTTTAAAGGAGGGAGATACTACTATTTGCAACAACATGGGTGAACCTATAGGACATTATGCTAAGTGAAATACACCAGACACAATTTAATGGTCTCTCTTATATGTGGAATGTAAATCATTGAATTAACAGCATTTCTTCATAAAGAAATTTTAAACTATATCATCTGAATTAATATATATACATATATATATTTTTGTTGTTGTTGTTGTACATGCCCCTAGTGCGAACCGAACCCGGGACTCTCTGGTCCACAGGCCAATGCTCAACCACTGAGCCAAACTGGCCGGGGCTGAATTAATAAATATTTTAAATCAGCATTGCCTGAATAGTTATTTTAATCTGAAGTATTGCAATCAGAGAAAATAATCAATAACGAGTATCTCAGGAAATTTTTAAATTGCAGGTTTCTACATTGATGATTAAATTGGCATCCAACCATAAAACTTCCATGAAAACTTTGTTTCAATGTCATTCAAGACAATGAATATACAAAACATAAAGATCTTTATATTTAAACAATTATTTATAAGGAGGCTGGGACTGACCTTTTTCATGGAAACTAGTATATTCAAGATTGAGAGATTTAGACATTTTCCTTGAATTAACCAACATATTAATTTATGTATTCAAACTCTCATTTGGCAGTATCAGAACATATTTTTATACAGTTCTGTTATTAGTTAGAACATATTTTGTGTAGTAAATTATAACTTTTAGAATGGAAGATTCAAGATATGTAATTTTTATTATTCTGTAGAAAACTGTAAGGTCCATGTATGTAGTAAAGTATAATTTTGAGGAGGTGATGAGGTATAAATTTAAGTAATTTAGTGTTTAATTTTTTTTTCATTTAGCCAGATAGTGAGCTTTTATAGTGTCCTATAAGCACATCTCAGTACACCTTTCTTGACCTTGTATAGACTGACTCAATTAAAATAAGAGCTTTGCAGATTATACAATTTCCTTGACTAATGTTCCCAGAGAAATAACAAAATTTCATACATTATAATTTAGTAACAAGATTTATTTTATAGTTTTATACATAATTTTATGTGACAGGGTATAAATGTTAAACTTATTTTTTTCAAAAACATTTGCTGCCCTCTCTCTTCCCCTCCCCCATCTCTTCCACTCTCTCTAAAAATCAATGGAGAAAAATATCCTCAAGTGAGGATTAACAAGGAAAACACCACATATATTCCTGGCCAGCATGGTTCAGAGATTAGAGCATTGATCCCTGAACTGAAGGGTCACAGGTTTGATTCCCAGTCAAGGGCACATGCCTGGGTTGCAAGTTTGATCCCCAGCTCCAGTTGGGACACACGTGGGAAGTACCCAATTGATGTGTCTCTCTCACATTGATGTTTATCTCTCTTTCCCTCTCTCTCTTCCCTTTTCCCCATCCCTTCCTCTCTCTCTAAAAATCAATAGAAAAAAATATCCTCAGGTGAGGATTAACAACAACAAAAAATATTTTCTGCCTTTGTGAGAAAAATAATAAATCATACATAAAATTGAAAATATTTATTCTTTCTATATGGAAACTTCCATATAGAAAATAGATATAGAACTTTTTTTTTTTTTTTTTTCATTTTGTCACAGATTGTATTATGAAGCAGTCCAACTCTTAGAAAAAATTATGTCACATAAAAATTGTTCTTACTTTATGTATGAATGATGTTCAGAAAGTTCTTTATAAGATATTTATGAAGAATTCCAATTGTGTGTTCCACAAGAAAGAGTAGTACTTATGGTAGCTGGTAAGCAAAGGTCTCAGAACAGCTTTCTAAAACTTTTCCTCAGACCATTAGTGTTCCCAGAGTTATTAATATGTATTCCCCAAAAAAGTAGAATTTCATAAGTAAATACATTGGTTAATGCTGGGGTTGAATAAATTTAACAAATATTCTTTTGTTTGTTTGTTTATTTTTTATTGATTAATTTTTGTTACAGATGTTTCTCTTTTTTCCCCCACTGATTCCCCCCTCCCCCTCCCTCCCTGACCCTTCCCCAGATTGTTGTCCATGTCCACTGTTCATGCATACATGCGTATAAGTTCTGTGGTTCATCCCTCTCCCACCTCCCCACTCCTTAGAGGATTGTCAGTCTGTACCCCGCTTCCGCATCTCTGGGACTACCCCATTCCTCAAACTGTTATGTTCATTATATTCCACAAATAAGTGAGATCATATGAAACTAGTCTTTCTCTGTTTGGCTTGTTTCACTTAGGATGATACTTTCAAGGTCCCTCCATGTAGTCTCAAAGGATAAGAGATCTTTCTTTCTTACCACTGCGTAGTACTCCATTGTGTATATGTACCACTGCTTTTTTATCCATTCGTCTACTGATGGACACTTAGGCTGTTTCCAGAACTTAGCAATTGTAAATAGTGCTGCTACAAAGATGGGGGTACATGTATTCTTTCTGATTGGTGTTTTATGCTTCTTAGGGTATATTCCTAGAAGTGGGATCACTGGGTCAAATGGAAGATCAATTTTTAATTTTTTGAGGAGACACCATATTGTTTTCCATAGTGGCTGCACCAGTCTGCATTCCCACCAGCAGTGCACTAGAGTCCCCTTTTCTCCACACCCTCGCCAACACTTGTTGTTTGATGATTTGTTGATGGCGGCCATTCTGACAGGTGTGAGGTGATAACTCATTGTTGTTTTGATTTGCATCTCTCTGATGATTAGTGATGATGAGCATTTCTTCATATGTCTCTTAGCCATTTGTATGTCCTGTTTGGAGAGGTGTCTATTTAGTTCCTCTGCCCATTTTTTAATTGGATTCTTTGTCTTCCTTTTGTGGAGTATGAGCACTCTATATGTATTGGAAATTAACCCCTTATCTGATATATCATTGGCAATTATGCTCTCCCATACAGTGGGGTAGCCTTTCCGTTTTGATGATTGTATCTTTTGCTGTGCAGAAGATTTTGAGTTTGATGTAGTCCCATGTGTTCATTTTCTCTTTTGTTTCTATTGCCTTAGGTGATGTGTCAGTAAAAATTCTGCTGCGTATGATGTCTGAAATTTTGTTGCCCACAGTCGCTTCTAGGATTTTTATGGATTCATGAGTTACATTTAAGTCTTTTATCCATTTTGAGTTTATTCTGGTGTAGGGTGTAAGTTGATGGTCTAGTTTCATTTTTCTGCAAGTAGCTGTCCAATTTTCCCAGCACCATTTATTAAAGAGGCTGTCCTTACTCCACTGTATGCTTTTGCCAACTTTGTCAAATATTAATTGAGCATATTGCCTAGGGTCCATTTCTGGGTTCTCTATTCTGTTCCACTGGTCTATATACCTGTTCTTGTGCCAGTACCAAGCTGTTTTGATTATAGTGGCTTTGTAGTATAACTGAAATCTGGTATTGTGATCCCTCCTACTTTGTTCTTCCTTTTCAAGATTGCTGTGGCTATTCGAGGCTTTTTTTGGTTCCATATGAACTTTTGAAGTAATTGTTCTAATTCTGTGAAGTATGCTGTTGGTATTTTGATGGGGATTGCGTTGAATCTATAGATTGCTTTGGGTAATATGGACATTTTAATGATGTTAATTCTCCCAATCCATGAACAGGGTATGTGCTTCCACTTTTTATATCTTGCTCTATTTCTTTTTTCAATGACCTGTAGTTTTCTGCGAATAGGTCCTTTATTTCTTTGGTTAAGTTTATTCCTAGGTATCGTAATTTTTTTGGAGCGATGGTAAATGGGATTGTTTTTTCAGTTTCTCTTTCTGTGAGTTCATCATTGGTGTATAAGAATGCCATTGATTTCTTGATGTTAATTTTGTATCCTGCTACTTTGCCAAATTCATTTATTAAGTCTAGTAAACTTTTGGTGGAATCTTTGGGGTTTTCTGTGTACAGTATCATGTCATCTGCAAATAATGACAATTTCACTTCCTCCTTCCCAATTTAGATCCCTTTTATTTTTTCTTCCTGTCTGATTGCTGTGGCTAAGACTTCCAGTACTATGTTAAATAGGAGTGGCGAAAGTGGGTGTCCTTGCCTTGTTCCTGTTCTTAAGGGAAATGCTTTTAGTTTTTGCCCATTGAGTATGATGTTGGCTGTAGGTCTTTCATATATGGCCTTTATTACGTCGAGATATGATCCCTCTATTCCCATACTGCTGAGTGTTTTGATCAGAAATGGATGCTGGATTTTGTCGAAGGCTTTTTCAGCATCTATTGATATTATCATGTGGATTTTATTCTTCATTTTATGTATGTGGTGTATCACATTTATGGATTTGCAAATATTGTACCAGCCTTGTAACCCTGGAATGAATCCCAATTGGTCATGGTGGATAATTTTTTTGGTGTATTGCTGGATTCGATTTGCTAGTATTTTGTTCAGGATTTTGGCATCAATGTTCATCAGGGATATTGGCCTGTAGTTTTCTTTCTTTGTTGTGTCTTTTTCTGGTTTTGGAATTAGAATGATACTGGCTTCATAAAACGAGTTCCGAAGTCTTCCTTCTTCTTGAATTTTTTGAAATAGTTTGAGGAGAATGGGTATTAATTCTTCTTTGAATGTTCAGTAAAACTCCCCCATGAAGCCATCCGGGCCTGGGCTTTTGTTTGCTGGGAGAGTCTTGATTACATCTTCAATTTCTTCTGTTGTTATTGGTCTGTTCAAGTTTGCTATCTCTTCCTGATCCTGTTTTGGGAGACTATGTGTTTCTTGGAATTTGTCCATTTCGCTTAGATTTTCGAATTTGTTGCCGTATAATTGTTCATAGCAGTTGTTAACGATCTTTTGTGTTTCTGTGGTGTCAGTTGTTATCTCTCCTCTTTTATTTCTGATTTTATGTATTTGGGTTCTCTCTCTTTGTTTTTTGGTGAGTCTAGCTAAGGGTCCATCAATCTTGTTTATCTTTTCAAAAAACCAGCTCTTTGTTTTATTGATCCTCTGAAGTGTTTTTTTGGTCTCTATGTCATTTATTTCTGCTCTGATCTTTACTATTTCCTTCCTTCTACTTGCTCTGGGGTATTCTTTTTGTTTGCTCTCTAGTTCTTTAAGTTGTGAGGTTAGATAGTCTATTCGAGATTTTTCTTCTTTTTTTGAGGTAGGCCTGTAGTGCTATGAACTTCCCTCTCAGAACTGCTTTCGTTGCATTCCATAGATTTTGTGTTGTTCTGTCTTCAATTTCGTTGATTTCCAGGAAGTTTTTGATTTCTTCCTTGATCTCCTCGGTGACCCATTCATTGTTTAATAACATGCTATTTAACTTCCATGTGTTCAAATGTCTTTGTATGTTCTTCTTGCAATTGATTTCTAGTTTCATGCCATTGTGGTCTGAGAAGATGCTTGATATAATTTCAATCTTCTTGAACTTGTAGAGACTTAGTTTTAGCCCTAACATGTGGTCTATCTTTGAGAATGTTCCATGTGCACTTGAGAAGAATGTGAATTCTGTAGTTTTGGGGTGTAGTTCTCTGTAGATATCTATTAAATCCATATGGTCTAGTGCTTCAATTAAAGTCTCTGTTTCCTTGCTAATTTTTTGTCTAGAGGATCTATCCAGTGCTGTCAACGGGGTGTTGACGTCCCCTGCTATGATTGTATTGCTATCGATTTCTCATTTGAAGTCCTCCAAAGATTTTAATATATTTTGCTGCTCCTATATTGGGTGCATACATGTTTATCAAGGTTATATCTTCCTGTTGGATAGATGCTTTCAATATTACGTAGTGGCCTTCTTT